>NC_071523.1:5000000-6250000 GCF_027887155.1 Malaclemys terrapin pileata
CTGCCTTGTCAACCACCTCCTGGCATTGGCCGACGTGGCCATCTATAAATCAAGAAGGAGGGGATTGGACAGGAGGGTTCCCAGCATCCAAGGCTGTGGGGCTGAATATTGTGCACTTGCCTCTTCATGTCTCCAGGCGGAGTTCCTCTGGTCAGCATCCACTACTCCTAGCACTCTTTTTGAGGAGCAGTGGCGCTGTCCAGGGTTCTCTGCTTGGTATCCCCTTTGGGAAGCCTGATTCTAACCCTATGGCTTTCAATCCCACCCCTCTTTTTTCATTTGTTGGTCCTGGAATCAGTTGATCCTTGTGTTTTCGGTGTTGCACTCCTTCTAAAGAAAGGCGGGCCCTTTAGTATGCTAGATGGATCCCCATAGGGATTCATCAGGTTCCTGGGGACTAAATAGGCAATCCTAATTTATTTGCAATGAAGAATCTCCCCGAATTCATCGGCCCCAAGTGCACAACAGGGATTGTTCATGGGTTTGTAACCAAGAAGCTCTGCAAACTGGTCAGCCCTGAAAGGTCAGCAGTCACTCCGAATTTCCTGGATAGTGGCAGTCTCCGGGACCTGTAAGCCCTGAATGAAATGCAGGCACTCCCAACTTGTTTGGAAAGAAGAATCTGTGCCCTGGAAGATTAGCAGTGACTCCTATCTCATTTACAATGAACAAACTCCTGGAACTGATAAACCTGGAATGATCAGCAGTAATTCCTAACTTATTGGCAGTGAACAATCACAGGAACTGATAAGCGCTGAATGGTCAACAGTCACTCCTATCTTGTGGGACAGGAGCAGTCTCTGGGATCTGTAAAGCAGTAACTCTTAACTAGCTCGTAATGATGAATCTCTGCTAACTGAGAAGCCGAGAATGCTCAGAAATAATTCCTCACTTGTTTGTCAGGAAGAATCTTGGCAAACTGATCCGCCCTGCATGGTCAGCAGTCACAGCTGGTACACTGACATCACACTTTAAGCCCTTACTGAAAAGCGACGAAGCAATAAATGATTGCAATGATGAATTTGCGCAAACTGATCAACCCTGAATGATCAGCAGGGATTCCGATGTTGTTTGCCATGAACAATTTCTGCAAATCAATTAGCCCTGAATGGGCAAAGGTCATTCCTAACTTGTTTGCAATGAGGTATTTCATTTGCACGAGCTGACCAGCCCTGAAAGGTCAGCCGTAACTCCTAACTAGCAACTGACCCCTCTGAACGGTCAGCTGGGACTTCTAACTTCTTTGCTATGAAGCAGCTGAGTGAAGCGATCTCTTTTATTGGGCCAACGTCTGTTAGTGAGACAGGCTGAAAAGCTTTTCTATCAGTCCTCATTCTCAAAGGAAACCTTTCAAAAGAAGAGCCTGAGAGCTTAAATTCATAACTCTGCTAGACAGGAAACATCATGGTCTGAACAGAGGCACTATTTATGGCTTATTATCACAATCCTTACCCCTCTAACCCCCCCCTTTTTGTCCTCTGACTGCAGGGGTGTTAACGGGATCCCCTACCTTGAATGGTCCCTTAGAATAGGTGCTAACGACTTATGCTAAATAATCTGTTACACTTTGCATTTTGCTGCGGCGCTTAGAGTACCTTTTCCAGGCCTGAAGAAGAGCTCTGTGTGGCTCAAAAGCTTGTCTCTCTCACCAACCGAAGTTGGTCCAATAAAAGATATTACCACACCCACCTTCTCTCCTTTTTGTTTTTGGAAGCTAACCCTGGCAGAAAAAAATTTACACTATTTGGGACTGGTTATCGAGGGAGCGTTAGAGGAGTGGAAACTGCCTTTAACAAAGACTGTAGCATGTTAAGTTAGGTCTTAAAAAGAGTGTTTTTACTTTGTTTGCAACCCTTTCTACCTTTATTCCTTTTACTTGGTCTCACTTAACCCAGTGGTTCTCAACCAGGGGTACGTGTACCCCTAGGGGTACGCAGTGGTCTTCTAGGGAGCACTCAACTCTTCTAGATCAGTGTTTCTCAACCTGTGGGTTGTTACCCCCGGGGGGGCGTGTCACAGGACAGGTTTAGGTGAGTTGCAAGTGCAGGGCTGGTGTTAGGGGTTGGTAAGCAGGGCAATTTCCCGGGGCCCCATGAAGCTAATTACATGCTTCGGCACTGGACAGCGGGGCGTGGGTTTCAGCCCCTCTACCCAGGGGCTCCGGCTTCAGACAAGGCTCAAAGGGAAAAACAGGCTCAAGGATCACACTGAAACGTAAGTACAATATTTATTTTCCAATCGATTTATTTAATAATTATATGGTAAAACTGAGAAAGGAAGCCATTTTTCAGTAATAGTGTGCTGAGACAATAGTGATCTGGACTTCTGAAAGGGGTACATTAGTCTGGGAAGGTTGAGAACCACTGACTTAACCTAGTTTCTTTTTTAATATAATTGTTTTATTTTTACTATAAACCAACCCAGTGCTGTCTTTGAAGGGAAGGATGTGTTTACCCCAGTAAGATAATAAGCTGTAAGGTTCTGACTCTTTAAAAGAACAGTAAATTTAATACTGCAAAGAAACATCTCGGAGGTGCTCGGGGGCTGAGTTCACTGATTGGTACCTGCTAGGCAAGGTCTGGGCTGGGAGAGCCTTGAGGAGTTTGTTGGTGAGGAGGACAGACTGGTGTGGCTGACGCACAGTGTCATCCCCAGCAAAGTTCACTCTTGCTTAGGAAGAGGTAACACAGTGGCTCGCAGTTCTGGGCATTCCAGGAGCGTGTTACATTGGTCTACTATATCAGTGGACTTCAGTGTAGAACTGCCATGTTCCCAGGACAATCAGTAATCCTGGTTGTAGTCAGCCTCCTAACAAAGATGGCACACTTCCTACTGTTCCTGTACTGTACTGTTCCTACTGTGTGGGAGATGGCTCAACACTTTCTGCAAAATGTCTTCCATAACCCCAGGTTACTGACAGGCATTGCATTGGACTGGATACCACAGTTCATCTCCCGATTCTGGTGGGAATTTCTCAGACACCTTGGCATCAAGTCCCTCACCTCGTCCGTCTATCACCTGCAAACTAATGGGCGACTAGAGAGAGGCAATCCAATCTTGGAGCAGTATTTTCACTGCTTTCTGTGTTGCCGCCAGGATGACTGCCTCCCCGTGATGTTCTACACTGAAGTCACGTATACCAATGCGATCCATGTGTAGGGTAAGTATAACATTCAAGAATTAAAGTTAGCTTAAGTTTGGTTAAGGAAATACAGATCTCCATCAAAGAAAGGCCCTGACTAGCAAGCAGAAGAAAGGCCTTGAAAATGAGTTGTAAGACCAAAAGAAATGAAGTAGGGAGGATATCTGGTTCGAAGAATAATGAAATTAGGGAAAGTTTCTAAAAAGAAGGCCTCTGACCGATAGGTGTGACCTGCAACATAGTTTTCAATAAGACACAAAGAATCTCTCTGAAAAGGGTCAACATGGACCTTCCCACCTCACATACCAGTGTTATCTCCCTTGTGAACCCAGGTGCAACTAAAACACAGTTGGTCAGCAGGAAGGAGTGGAAGAGATAAGGAGGAAAGGCCTTAGAGAGAAAGAAGGCTGTAAATCTTATCTGGATTAAGACTGGAAATAAGGGTGAACTGTCTCAAATTGGTTTTTAGCTGAAGCCAGTAATTGGCAATGACATCACTTGTTTGTTAAAGGGTATAAAAAGTGAACTCTTACAGGGTTCATTGCTAATCCTGCCTGACCACACTGGCGCCAACTTCCCAACAGCAGGCTCTAGGCATCCCCGGGTTTGGCCCGCTTGTAAGTATCTTGACCAGATGCTTATAAATGTTTTATTACTGTTTGGATGTAGTCAATTGCTTATTATTTAGGCTTTTTAGACATGTTTAGAGCAATTGAATAAGTACCATTTGGCCTTTGGATTTAATAAAGGAATTTCTGGTTCAATTAGTGTTTAGTGATTTCCTCCAGATTAATGTTAATAATTTCAAATATTAATAATTCCTACCCCACATACCTCTTCTTTGAAAACTCTGGCTTTCATCCCTCCTTCCACCCAGACTTACCCATACATTCACTAGTACTGGCCACCACAGATTTAGCCTCCCACCTACACCAGGAGCTCCAGAAACATTTGCAGTCCACCAAACAAGCCTATAAACACCATGCAGACCAAGACAGGCCCCAAATCTGACCCTAGAGGGAAAAGCACGGCTCTTAGCCCAGAACCTTAAAATGAGCCATCCATCTGCCACGCTAGACTACCAATATCTGGGCCCCTTCAAGATTATAGAATGGGTAAACCCAGAGGCCTTCAGGTGAAAGCTGTTCAAGTCCTTGAGGATCCACCCCATCTTTCACATTTTACTTTTAAAGCCCTACACCAAGAACCCAAACTTCTCCCATCTGCCACTGCCACCCACAACAGTCCATGGACAGGAGGAGCACTTGGTCCAAGCCCTCAGCTCTCGGGGAGTTAGGGGAAGGCTGCAGCCTGTGGACTGGGAAGGCTATGGGCCGGACGAGCAGTCTTGGGACCTGGTAGAGAACATCCGGGCCCCAGACCCATTGCAAGAATTCCATCGGAAGTGCGCCAAGAAACCAGGCCCCAAAACTCCTAGGAGGCACCCTCATTGTGGGGGGAGGGGGGAATACTGTCAGGAATCGGCCTGCAGAAGAGCCACTCCCCAGGCAACCTAACAAGTCCAGCTGGCACCTGATTGGTGAGAAGAGTCAGCAGACCAGTTCTTAAGCCCAGCAGCAGCAGTTAGGTGGCTGCTCAAACCGTTTGTCCATCGCAGCAATAGCTCCTGCACCTCCTTGTTCCAGCCCTGCTCCTGCCTTGCCTTGCCTCACCTCCCTCCGGGTAACCTGGGGCTGACCCTTGACTCCGATTCCTGACTCTGCCTCTGACCTTCAGCTCTAGTATCTGGCCTCTGACTGCAGTTGAGAGCCTTAGCGCTGATTCCTGGCTCTAACCACTGGTCCTGACACCAGCACCAACCACTAGGCATGACTGCCCACGTCCCAGTCTCTGACACTCAGTGAAATATGTCCCTTTGTCATTTTTTTTTATCACTTTTATATTTGATTTCTCTCCCAATAACATTTTTCAAGAGGTACCCAGGAATATTGCTTGTAACCCACGTGTTCTTCTTGCCGAGAGAGTCCGTGTTCACAGACAGCTGAGGCAGGATTCCTGCAGTGCCTGAAAAACTCCTCCAGAATATAAACCATCCTTGAGTTTTCACTCACAAAATGCAAGTAGAGGAGTGGATTTTTCATGTCTATTCTAGCCAATTGGTTCATTTTATCATTGTGTCATCTATTGTTATGGTCATGTGTAATCAATGGGTGCTAAACAGATGTAAGATGGATAGAAGTGAATTAGGCAGATAGAAGTATAAGATTGATGAGTATTTAGGAGTGATGAGTGTGCATAGGTATATCAGTAAAGTGTGGCTGCAATGCCAGGCCTACAGGCTGAGGCCTGTAAGATTTCAGCTTAGGGACTCTAGCCCTCAGGATGAAGGACACTTGACGTAAGGGGGTGACCTAAGAATAACCCTATGCCAGTAAAGTTACAAAGTTACTGGAAAGAATGTGCCAATAGGTGATGTTCTGGGAAATGAACCACAGTGTACTGTTCTAGACTGCAAAAAGAAGAACAAGAGTACTTGTGGCACCTTAGAGACTAACAAATTTATTAGAGCATAAGCTTTCGTGGACTACAGCCCACTTCTTCGGATGCATATAGCTATATGCATCCGAAGAAGTGGGCTGTAGTCCATGAAAGCTTATGCTCTAATAAATTTGTTAGTCTCTAAGGTGCCACAAGTACTCTTGTTCTTCTTTTTGCGGATACAGACTAACACGGCTGTTACTCTGAAACTTGTTCTAGACTGCAACATCATAAATTCTGCTTTCACCACAGATTACCCTGGGAACAGATTGATGTAAATGTTAATGCTAGTGAGAATAAGGGGAGCTAAGAGAAAAACCTATGAAAAATGGGGCATCCCAACATTGATAGGGTGTGGAAGCACAGATAAGGAAAAGGAGGGTTGGAACCCTCATGCATATGCATAAGGTGTTAGGTGTGGTCAGAACAATAAGATAAGAGATTCCCTGATTGGGCAACAGTAGGAAGACCCCAGTGGAAGACCTCATTGGGAAGACCCCAGCAGGAACCATCCCTCTGTCAATGATCACCCGTAGAGAGATCCACCAGACTCTACAATGTCTTTGGGTAGGTGAGTATGAATATGGAATTGGCTGTTGCTTGGGCTCTCTCAGGCTGTGTAGATGGGAATGGGAGTGTAACTTATGACTAAGGTCAAGATTTTGTCACAGTTATTTTTAGTAATAGTCATGGACAGGTCGTGGGCAATAAACACTAATTCACAGAAGCCCGAGCCAACCACCAGGTCTGGGGTGGATGACAGCCTGAGCCTCGCTGCTGGTGTAGTGTGTGTGTGGGGAGGCTGACAGCCCCAGGGCACCTGGCTGAAGCCGAAGTCATGGAGGTCTCTTAAAGTCATGGAATCCATGACCTCCATGATGAAATCATACCCTTTATGTATGACAAAACAACCAAGATTTTTATTTGTAACTGTTTGTGGTCACTGTATTCATTCTTCGTGTGCTCCTAAGAATCTCCCAATCTAAGAGAATCACAAAGGGTAACTTTCACCCTACTGATCTGGAAATTGTAGCACCATAGAAGCCAAGCTCATCCTTAGGGTTAGGGAGACTATAGTTTAACACAGAACCTCTATGTAGTGGGTGACATTTGCATTGGAAGTCGGTGAATTCAAAAGTGTGTTCAAAAACTGTACTTGTAATATGTCCTTTGGGTAGATAGTGCTGACGGGACAGAGTTAAGGAGCGTTTTAGCACCTTAAACTATGAAGTTCTTCACTTTCAAATGTTGTTTTTATAGATCAGTACTCTAATAATACTTTGAAGTCATGACTATTTGTGTCAAATCTTTGCCATCTTAAAGAATTTTCTTGCGGCTTGTCTACACGGGACGTTACTGTACAGCAAGCTCGGGTGTGAATCTACAGTGCACTGGCTTAACGTGCAGTAACACCCCAGGTGGCCAGTGCACTAAGTGTACTTAATGCACTGCAGCTGAGAGGGAGCCTAACTAGAAATAGCCGTGTGGACGTTGCAGCTCTGGTGGAGGCTCGGGCTAGCCACCTGAGCTCAGACCCAGGTGGGCTTGAGAGCCTGAGATGCCACTTAAGCCGTAGCTGTCATGATGCTATTTTTAGCTCACTAGCTCCAGCCCAACAAGTCTATGTACCCAGTCTCAGCTGACCTATAGACATACAAAACATTTAGGGTACCAGAGGGGTAGCCGTGTTAGTCTGGATCTGTAAAAAGCGACAAAGAGTCTTGTGGCACCTTATAGACTAACAGAAGTATTGGAGCATAAGCTTTCGTGGGTGCCACAAGACTCTTTTGTCCCTAAATGTTTTGACCCCCTGGCGTGCGGTGCATTAACAGGCTGTGTAGAAAAGCCCTTACTTTCCTTGAGTCAAATGCTTTCTGCCTGTGTTGGTGCCACTGGCTTCTTTCCAGGGTTGGAGCACAGAAGTTCTCTTTCTGCCGCTTATGCCAGTGGATGTTGTTGTGATAGCCGCAAAAGGCCCTGCTCTTCCACCGGCGATTATAAGAGAGGGCTTTGCGATGTTTCATTGACAGGGCTCAGAACTGGAACATGTTGCCAAGGAAGCCGCACAAAAGATGATGGTTTGGGATTTTGCTACAGATCTGTAACGCACTAAGGGTCACCACGCTCAGGTTGACATTTTGCACCAGCTGGTGCCTGGCCATCTGTTCCATCACAGCCCACTCTGGAGGACTCTCTTGTGCTTGGTGTCTGAGCTAAACATTAGGGAGGTTTCTATCTCTCAGGTGATGTCTTGAGTACAGGTCTCTGAAGCAAGGTGGGAGGATTCAGACCATTTCCAGCAAGCAGGGCCATCCAACTGGATACTGAACCGGACTGAAGAGATTTAGGCAGGACATTGCAAGCCTGAATCCCATCCAGGACTGATTTTTAAGGACCTCCATGAAAGTCCAAATGGACGGGCAGCCCAGAAACCAAACCTTTCACAAGTGGAGTCCTCTTTTCAGCTACCCTCTCTTCCCAGTCCTAAACCTCTCTTGCATCCCTCTCGCCTGCCTGTCCTCCTCCTAGGCAGACACGCAATCCCTGTCTCATGAATCACAACGCAGTATGCAAAACAGACTGTGACTCATCTCCCAGTCTGACCAATTGGGAAACAGAATGTAGCTCCAGTGGAAATAGCAACATCTTCACCCCTTGGCCGTTGCAGCCCAGGTGTCCCCATTGTTGCAGATTGTTAAGGCTGCAAAACCACACAGGCAATAGCAGGAGGAGGAGCAGGTAGGTGAGACGGCACAGAATGTGGGTGAGAGAATGTGGTATGATTGTACATAAGGGACTGGGGTTAGGAATGGGGGAAGAGTATTTCCCAGGATGATCTCGATTGATCCCATTTTGCAAAGAATCTTTGGTGTCACTCAAGATCCCAGGTCAGTGTGTAACAAGAGCTATTTGTTCCCTTCAAGGGAACACCTATGTCTTCTCCCCAAAGTCTAGTATTTTGTAACTGAGGCACCAGCCTACCCATCTTCCAAAACTGGACCAGAATGGGGAAAACAGTTTCCTGTTCATATGGTCACCTGCAGAACCCATTCTTCCTTTAGGATCACATTTTCTAAAGTGAGCAGACAGCACTTCCCATTGAGAACAATGGGATCTGCTGGGAATTGAGCACTTCTGAAAATCTTGCTACTTCGCTTGGGTGCCTACATGGGAGATACGATCTTCTGGCGATCTGATCCCTGTTGTGGATTATCAGTACTTCTGAAAACCTGCCCCTTAGATCCTCGTTTCTCAATGAATGACTGTCTGTCGAGATCTTTGAGAAGGACCATTTGATAGCAAGTTATTGAGCAATCTCTTCAGAGCAATCATCAGTGGAGGAGATTTGACTCACTCTCAGTAGTGAACAGTCATGCAAGTCCAAAACGTTTAGTTGTTAAGATAAATTTACTCACAAGTGTAGCACAAACTCACATCCCCCAAGAATTCTTATGACATAGAGGGCAGGCTCTTGATAAACTAGGGTACAGATCCAGGGGTAGTTAACTGTAACCATCCCTAAGCGCTGCATCCTCCCTACTCACCAAGAGGGAAGGGTCTAGGTGTGTTTTGCAGGCAGCAGTAATAAGGGATGAAAATGGGGAAATCTCAGGAATTCACATGAATTCTTTCCCTCTTCCCCCCCGCCCCAAGAAATTCAGAGTCCCAGTTCTGACTCCATTCCTGAACTTCTCTGTTAAGCCTAGTTGTGTATGGCAGAGATGTCTGATCAGTGTGGCATTTTACCTGCTATCCACACTGTGAAACCAAGGGGTAAGTGGGGTGCAGGGAGAGGGGTGACCTAAATAGGAGTTGTCTATCTTCAGTTAGACTGTCTTGGCTTTTGTGGTTATGTTACACCCGTAATGTCACACCAGGGGATTTCTGTGAATGTTTTCTTCTGCCCATCACACCACGGACCATTCAGGGAGCAGAATGTGAGAGCCAGTCGCTTGGAAACCCAGACACTCCTCGCTGTAGTTCTGAAGCAATGGTTCCTAGTGGGTACCACACTGCCGCACCTAGAGGAAGAACCAAGAGCATCAGAGAGACTGGATCATTTGCTTATTAAGGTAAAAGAGCAGCAGACATCACTTAGCTGCAGGAGAAGTGGGGGACAATGAAGGAGTGCAATGAGATGGTCACTACCTCAGGATATAAGGGTGTTTCCCACTCAGCTACCCCAGACAGGTGGCTGGAAAATAGTGATCTAAAGGATGCTCTTGATTGACTGGGAGATATTGGGGGTAGTCACGAGATATCTCTGCTGAGCTAGCACTGCAGAGAAAGGACGTTAAAGGAGCTGCATCTCTTTGATGATGATCAGTGTGAGCTTAATTTCCTGTTCCTCTAGCTGGGCCCGCCTGTGGTAGACCCTGAGGTCCAGCCGCACTTATCAGAGATTCCAGGCACATCTCAGAACCAAGCTGATAAATTCCCAAATGGTTATGGAGGAGGATGACACAGAAGAGGCACCTAAACCACTGGAACACTATATTCGAGAGGGTAGGTGTGATGCTCTTCACATTTGGGTCACATCCCACAGAATGGCTCCCTTCGGTGTAACATTCTGGTGATGTCGCATGGGGGATCTACCATGGAAGATGAATGGTCTTGTGCACAGCCGCCGTCACCAAAGAACAATGCTGAGCTGCAAACTACTTGCACGTGTTGTTCTTTCCTTTTATCTTTTCTGACTAAATTTGGTGCAGGTGAGAGACGCTGATGTGGCAGCCCTGGAAACTGAAGTCTGCTATTTATCCTCAGAATGACACCGCCTCAGGAGGCAGTGCAAAGTTCCCGCCCGCTGCCTGATCTGTGTTGCCCCGGCCCGGACTTGGAAGGACCCCGTATAGGAGCAAGAAGGGAAATCAGTCCCCATGGCATGTTCGGTCCTTAGCCTCTTGGCTGAGACTACCAACAAGGGGGGCCAGCTGTGAAAGTGGATCCCTTTCATTATGTGAAACAGGTGCTAGTCTGACACACACAACCCCAGCTCATTTCACATAGGCCACCAAAGAGCCATCGGATGGGAACAGCTTTTGCTTGCCTGGGGGCTGACCTGAGATTTGATGCCATTTAAAAATTCCTTTAGACCGAGTTATTTCTTCTCTTGCAGGGCTGATGTTTCTGTTGCAATGTCTGTTCTGACACAGCCTTGGCTTTATCGTCCCCTTCCTGTAGGTTTGAAGCAGCTGTACCAGGACCAGCGACTGTGTGATGCCACCATAGTGGCTGAAGGAAAGAGGTTCCCATGTCACAGGTTAGAAAGGTTCTGCTTCTGCACATCTTAATTTCTCGTTTTGTTTAAATGGAAGATCATCATGTAAACATAACACGATAACCTGACGTTTCTTAATCACATAATTTAAAAATCTCATTGATCTCCTGTCAACCTTCTGGGTGGCTTTATTTGTCTCTGACTTCCTTGGAGATTTCCTTGTAAAAATGTCTTAGCCATTTGCAAAATCTCTTTTATGAGCCTCTTAGCAAAGAGAAATCTCTGACTAGACACGCTGCAGCCATTCAGCATCTAGACATTTCTGTTTTACTTCTTGTTGGTTTTATAATTAGGCAGCCTCTTGAAATCAAATAAATGTTCTAGTTACTCTCCTCCATGCGTCTTCTGCAGTTACCACCCACCCTTCCCGTTGTGTTACCTGTCCTGGTACCAGATTAAATATAGCAATTTCCTTATTCTGAACAGGCTGTTTCACTCATACCACGCACCTGAGTCGACTCTCACTCACACTGGTGTAAGTCAGAGAAACGCCAATGTGGTAACGCTGGTGTGAGAAGAGGACCAAGACCCAGGATGACAGGGGTGAGGGTGAATTGCAGTTGAAATCTTGTTTGAATTATTTCATTTCTTGGTTTCTTTTTCTGACTCAGTCAGTGATGCTTGGATGGTTTCAGGTAGGTGTATTCCCAGTGATTTGTTAAAAGGGGTTTGGCTCACTTCCCCTGACCATAACTTTTCAGAAAAGCAAGGGCCATGGATAGCCATATATATATTGTAATTGGGAATGGCATTTAGCACCCCATTTAGCCCCGAGTAATCCTTGAACCCAGGTGAGGATCACAGAGGGAGAGACTAGTTTTTTTCTTCTTGCCAGCCAGAGGAGACAGATTGCTGAACAGCCAGGGGCATGGAGTAGTAGAACCAGAGTCCTCTTCAGCAAGCCTGGAGACTGGAGAGGGCAGCATCTAGCACCGCAACATAACAAAGACCAACAGTAATTTCTGGGATGGGGGGGCAGGACTATCCAATACTTAGGACATTACAGAAGGTGATGGGGGATCTGGCTGCAGTGAAATTCTCTGTCCTTTGTGAAGCAGGAGGTCAGACTAGCTAGCCAAAGTGATCCCTTCTCTCCTTCAAATCTAGGGGCGAAATCCTGACCTCACTGAAGCCAAGGGCCATTGACTTCAGTAGGATTTTGCCCTGTGTATCTGAGGTCCCAGCCCTCCGGGAGAGAACAAGGAAGGGGTGGACGGAGGCTAATTTCACTTGTGCTTTGATACTCCCCTTTCCCGAAGGCAGGGCCTTTGCTCTCCCATTTCCAGGAGACTCATTTGATCAGTCCCTCTGCTCCATTCCTCCCCATCTCTATTCAGAGTGGGAGACTCACCCATCCCAGGGCTAGTGGGAGGGGAGGGGGATCTGGCCAATCTCCGCTCCTGGAGAAGGGGGAACCATAACTCCTTCCGGCATTGGAGGAGGAGCTACATTAAGAAGCCCTCACAGGAGTTGCCTCTTCCTCGGACAAAAGGGTTGTTGTTGGACAGAAGGTCTCAAGGCCAGAGGTGGGAACCAGGAAATTACCGAGGAGTGAGGATGCCCCACATGCCCACCCCAGGGCTCTGTCCAGCTTCAGAGAATCTCAGAAGGAAGAAAATAACCAAACAAGGGCACAAAACCATGTTGAGAATATTGGTTATAACTGGCCTCTAGTCAGAAGGTTTATCAGCAAGCGAAGGGGCAGGTATGGAACATGTCCTCACTGGCCAACTGGATCAGTGCAAAAGCAATGGAGCTCCTTTTCCAGAGCCGTGAATAACCTCCATTGACCATGTTTCCTCTCTCTCTGCCCAGGATGCTGCTGGCTGCAGTCAATCCCTACTTTCGAGCCATGTTTGTCAGCTCCTTCAAAGAATCCCAGGATGGAGAAGTTCTGCTGCAGGACGTGGCTCCCTCCACTGTGCAAACCATCCTACACTATCTGTACACGGAGAAGATCTCAGTTACTTCAGAGACAGCCCAGGCTGTGTTCGTAGCAGCCAGCCGGCTTCAGATTCTCCCTCTGCTGGAGATCTGCTCCAGGTGAGGCTGACATGGAAACAACTGTGATCGTGCTGTAAATGTGCACCGTGCTGGCTGTTTGGGGAGTCCTGCCAAACAGTGTCATTCAGTCTCCAGGAGAGCTCTTCCCAGCGGCTTAGAGGGTCCGCACTAGCAGCGGTAGAACGGTGCAGCTGCATCACTGCACCTGTGCCGCGGTAAGCTCTGTAGCGTAGCCATAGCCACAGCGTTTCAGCTTTTCCTACATGCCCCCGTTTGATTCTATTTTTTGCAGCAGATTTTCAGCAGTTTGGGCCTGGTTTCATGCCAGAGTGAGATACAGTGCTTGCGTTCTGCTGGTTTCTTGCCTGGCTAACTTTTCGCTGGGTCAGGCAAAACCATTTTGAAATCTCGCCGGAACAGAATGGCCAGGTTACAGCGGTGTGATGTGCTGGGGCTGGTCTGGGCACAGTTGTGCAGATTGATCACACTTTTTAGAAACTGACTTACAACCTGCATACTTTTCGGTTGACTTGGTATGTTAACTATATTTTGAGTGAACTTAGTGCTGACGATACTTTAGTGATTCAGGTTTAATGTTCTCTTAAGGCGTGTTTTGATTTGTCTTTTTGTGTATATATTGTAATTTTATAACATTTTAAAATACTTATAATGTGATTAAAGGTGTTTTTCCTGTCCTCTCTCAACCGCACAGACACACCTGCTTTGTGTGAATTCACCTGACAGGCCTGACCCAGTAGGTGGCCTCTGAACATGCTGACTGGATTGGGCCCTTACATGACTTAGGATATCTCCATATATTAAGCTACCTATCTCCTAGAGCTGGAAGGCACCTTGAAAGGTCATCAAGTCCAGACCCCTGCCTTCACTAGCAGGACCAAGTACTGATTTTGCCCCAGATCCCTAAGTGGCCCCCTTAAGGATTGAACTCACAACCCTGGGTTTAGCAGGCCAATGCTCAAACCACTGAGCTATCCCTCCTCCCAGCTACCTTCCCCTGGTTTGTGAATTGGTCTGGGGCTTAGGTGGGAGATGGGCAGCCAGACACCCATGGGAGGCAGCTGTGTGCATGTCCAGAATCAGAAACCTAGGTGCCTAAGTGCCTAAAATTACTGGAAAAATTTAGGCACCTCATGAGTTTAGGCACCTGCAGGGTTCAGTGGGAGCAGGAAGGGTTGTGCATGGCAAGTGGTACCAAAACCAGGACTTAGGCACCTTAAATAGGAACTTACGTCCCTAATTCCTTTTGTGCATTCAGGTCTAAGTGCCTATGGGCTCGTCTACATTTAAAACATTACAGCGGTCCAGCTGCGCTGCTGTAGTGCTTCAGCATAGACACGACCTACATTGATGGGAAGAATTCTCCCATTGGCGAAGGTAACCCACCTCCCCGAGAGACGCTAACTAGGTAGATGGATGAATTCTTTCATCGATCTAGTGCTGTCTGTACACGCACTTAGGTTGGCTTAACAACGCTGCTCAGGGGTGTGGATTGTCACACCCTTGGCCGATATAATTAAGCAAACTTAATTTTCTTGTGTAGACCAGCCCTAAGTCTCCTTTTGAAAATGAGACTTAGAGTCCTAAGTCAGTGAGATATGTTTGAATATTTTACCCTATATCTATTTGAAGCCAATTTTTGGTAGAACTCTAGTTCGTAAAGCACACTGAGGTCCTCAAATAAAAGGTATTCTATAAATACGAAGTCAATGGTGCCAAACACCCAGCCTATGGACCAGACCCGCTCCCTCTGCGAGAGTCAGACTCTACATAGGAGCACCATTGCCCTCACTGGAATTACATCGATTTACACCAGCTGGGAATCTGGTTCAAGATTTTAAAATAATGTAGGTGGTGATGTATTAATTTCGATAGACTACAGGGGCCCAACGATGTTAACATAACCCAGGGACTGTCCAACATTAAAGAAGGTCTGGGGTTTGGTATACAGACACCTCAGCCTGCTTCGTATCATGGCAAACACGTCATTAAACATCATTTTAACCTTTGATTAAAGATAAAGAAAATAAGGAAAAGCAGTTAAAGCATTGGAAAGATAAAGTAGTAAGTCAGGCTTTCATTGTAACAGCCCTTGTTCCCTTTCCCTTTAGCTGGAGCGGGTTTTTAGAAGGAAAAACCCCCTTGTTTCACAGTCTCTGAGATGGTATCAAAGATGGGGATAACTGTCCTGGGGGAGAAGAGAAGAAGTTAGTTGAGAAGAGCTGTGGCAAGTCTGACCCTGTTTCATCCCAGGTGGTAGTTGGATTCAGCTGGAGCCAATAGAGGTGCTGATGTCATGTGGGTCACTTTCTCTGGCCCAGTCTGGTCAGGACATCTCTCAGGATCAGGATGATGAAGGCCTGGAGTCCCAGGGACAGTGGGGGTGGCAGCCAGGCTGGTGAAGCTGGCTCTAGTAGCTGCCATCTGTTCTTCTCGTTTTTGCCCCAAAGTATCTTTCTTGAAAAACCCAAAAAGGAAGTGGTGGGAGGAATAGCCCATCCTCTCATTCTTTTGTACTCCAGTCAGGCTTAGTTTCCAACACACCAATTTTGATTCATCGATTTGTGGAGTCACACTTTCTTCTTTACCAACCCTGATCTTAAAACAGTCTTTGAGTTATATCAGGAGGCCTTTTTGTTTGGACTAATTATGTTTTTCTGTCTGGTTTTCTTGCACCTGTTTATAACATTCTTTATTAAAAACGACTGGACTACTTTTCATGGTTAATTCCCAAGCAGGTAAAAGTTATAGGCGCATTTACCACAAATAGCGCGTAGTCACCACTATTGTGTGCACAAATTGGAAATTGCAGGTACTTACCTGAAAGTGTTATATTCATGGCATATACACAGAGAAGTTAGATAAAGACATAAATACTCTTGCAGGAAGGTTACAGTGTGACATAAGAACGGCCATACTAGGTCAGACCTATGGTCCATCTAGCCCAGTATCCTGTCTTCCAACAGTGGCTAGTGCCAGGTGTTTCAGAAGGAATGAACAAAATAGGTAATCACTGAGTGATCCATCCCCTGTCGTCTGTTCAGAGCTTTTGAGAATCACAGGCTAGGGACACTCAGAGCATGGGTTGCATCCCTGGTCATCAGGCTAATAACCATTGATAGACCTATCCTCCAGAAACTTTTCTAGTTCTTTTTTGAACCCCTTTATAATTTTAGCCTTCACAACATCCCCTGGAAAGGAGTTCCACAGGTTGCCTGTGCATTGTGTGAAGAAGTACTTTCTTTTGTTTGTTTTAAACCTGCTGCGTAGTAATTTCATTGGGTGACCCCCTGGTTTGTATGTTATATGAAGGAGTATATAACATTTCCTTATTTCCTTTCACCATACCAGGCACAATTTTATTGACCTCTATCATATCCCCACCCTTAGTCATCTCTTTTCCAAGCTGAAAAGTTCAACCTTTTTAATCTCTCCTTACACAGAAGCTGTTCCATACCTTTAATCATTTTTCTTGCCCTTCTCTGTACCTTTTCCAATTCTAAAATATCTTTTTTGAGAGAGGGCGACCAGAACCACACATAGTATTCAAGGTGTGGGTGTACCATGGATTTATATAGTAGCATTATGATATTTTCTGTCTTATTATCTATCCTCTTCCTAATGGTTCCGAACATTGTTCGCTTTTTTGGCTGCCGCTGCACACTGAGCGGATGTTTTCAGAGAACTATCCACAATGACCACAAGATCTCTTTCTTGAGTCATAACAGCTAATTTAGACCTCTTCGTTTTATATGCGTAGTTGGGATGATGTTTTCCAATGTGCATTACTTTCCACTTATCAACACTGAATTTCATCTGCCATTTTGTTGCCCAGTCACCCAGTCCTGTGAGATCTCTTTGTAAGTCTTCACACTCTGCTTTGGACTTGACACAAAATTACTCAAGAGAGTTATCTGCAAATTTTGCCACCTCACTGCTTACCACTTTTTCCAAATAATTTATGAATATGTTAAATAGCACTGGTCCTGAGGGACACCACTATTTACCTCTCTCCAGTGTGAAAACTGACCAGTTATTCCTATCCTTTGCTTTCTGTCTTTTAACCAGTTTCTGATCCATGAGAGGACCTTCCCTCTTGTCCCATGACTGCTTATTAATGCTACTTTATTTCTTAGAATTCAGAACAATGACACACAAGAACCCCAAAACAGAGAGGCACAGCTCACTCCACTTTAATCGAGGCTGGCTGTCAGCAGACTGACTGCTCCTAGCTCGAATTGCATGCTTCCCCTTCGCCTGCAAGCTGGACCCGGAAACCCCCCTGAAATTTTAAGTGACAGCCTACAATTTTGACAGTTTTCAATACACTACAATACATGATTGGTAAATAGATTAGATAGATTGATCGATCGTATGGGGATATATAGTGGTGTATGGGGATGGATAGATAGATTAGATAAATGTGCGGATGTCCAGACAAACTAATAGGCAGAACTAGCTATGGTCCTAAAAGTGCCCTGAACCATGTTTTGCCATTGAATAATGCTGAATGCAACAGTAAGTGTCCTAACTCGAAGATAGTTACTATATAAGGGCCACACTCTAAGCCTGATCTTTGTTCAAACCTCACATTGTTACCAGTGTAAGAGTGAATTGAAGGTGGTATCTAGCTTCAACACATATATGGCCCGCTTCACCAAAGTATCTGAGCACCTCACTTTAATGTATTTATCTGCACAACACACCTGTGAGGTAGGGCAGTGCTGTTCTCTGCATTGTACAGATGGGAAACTGAGGCACAGAGACTAAGTGACTTGAATAAGGCTTCACAGGGAATCTGTGGACTGGGTCACAGATCTTCATTAAATATGTAATTTGATCCTCTCCCTTAGAATGACTTTAGCTCCTTGTATTAAGTGTTAACTCCCTGTATTAAGTGTTGCTATTACCCCAATGTCTAAGGGAGCAGTCTCACACTTGTGACATCCCCAGTAACATTTATCCCCATTACTTTCCCAGCTTTCTTCTGGAGCAAGTTTCCGTTGAGAATTGCCTTGTGCTTTATGAACTGGGTTATGCCCATGGCGAACAAGCTTTGCTCCGAGTAGCCATGAGACAGATCAGCCTGAACTTTAGGCACCTCTCTCTGGAGGACAAAAGCTTCCTACATCTGAAACCCAGCACTTTGATTAGCATCATCTCCTCAGACAGCCTGGTGGTCTCTTCTGAGATAGTTGTCTACCGGGCAGTGCGACGCTGGATGAAGTTTCAAACCTCCAACCGCCGTCCATTCCTGAGTAAGATAATGAGGCATGTCCGCCTTCCGCTCCTTACCCAGGAAGAGCTCCGAGAGGTCCAGTTAGAATCAGCCCATTGCGGGGACATGCGGTTGCGATGGAAGCGTCTCAACAGACAAGAGAGGTTGCAGGAATGTGGCGGTCTTAGACAGGGCATGTACAACAAGTGTATTGTGTGCGTAGACCTGTTCAACATGGAGGGCCCAGAGCTGAAAACGAAGGATTTCCAGGTAGGCTGTTTTGACCCCCAGACAGAAAAGTGGGAAAAGCTGACACCTTTGAAATGTCTGTACTGTGCTCGCTGCCTGGCAGTGGCAGATAAGCTGTACGTAACCGGAGGTGTGCACACAGATGACTCTTATTCAGATACTCTCCACGAGTACAGCTCTTTCAGAGGCCGGTGGACACAACTCCCTTCCATGTCCATGCCCCGTGCTTCACATGGGTTTCTAAACTGCAACCAGAAGCTTTATGCTGTGGGGGGCTGGTGCAGATATGAAGATTATCTCGATTCTGCAGAGTGCTTTGACTTGATGGAGAAGACCTGGACTCCCATCTCTCGGCTGCCACATACTCTGAGCCATTTTGCCGCCACAGTGCTTAAAAATAAATTGTACCTGATAGGTGGCGTGACAGACAAACTGGGCTCTTGGTATGTTTCCAGGAAGGTTTTGATCTACAAAGTTAGCTCCAATGTGTGGACGCAGGTGCTTCTGGATGCAGAGTGCTACTGGTCGGGCGCTGTCTCCATGAATAACGGGATATATGTTATTGGTGGGTATTTTAGGAGCAGAGTGAGACATCATAATGAGAGATGGCCTGATTCAGGAAACCTGCATTGCAGTCGAAAGTGTTTCTTCCTGGGCGAAGATGGAAGAGTGGACAAGGATGTTGTGATCCCAAAGTTGCCAGTTGAAATTGCTGGTGCTGGTGTGGTGCGCTGGAAGAAGAGGATCTACGTGCTGGGTGGCGAAAATACATATTTATATAATAACCACGATGGTGAAAATGAAGAGGAATATTATAACACAATTTACTATTGGGAACCTGGAGACCACAGATGGACTCAGTGTCCGGAAAGACTCCCTTTTAGCAACTGGGGAATCAGCGGATTTGGGTGTGCAACGCTGAAGTTACCCAAAAAAACTATTCTGTCTCTTTTTCGAAAGACATCTGTAGCCCTGACAGCTGTTGAGTTAACAGAGAGTTAACGGCTTTTTAGCCACGTGCCATATTGCCTCATGGTCAGTGTATCCTGTCCCTAAAGCTGCATTTGTGAAGCACACCTGCCTGTACCTTTACTGTGTGTTTACCTGTGTTTATATGGAACTCCAAGGCATTCCACTGAAACCAGCAGATTGTTGGTAAAGGAAAGGGTGTGGTACAGGCACCAGTTCACCACTGCCTTGTGTTGGGGCTGTCCTTTACACTCGTACAAAATGGGTGTAAAATCCTACCAAGTCAGAGCTCTCCCATAGGATCATTTTAATGTCTGTTTGGTTCCTCAAAGGAAGGAAAGGCCGTAGTAGCAGCAAAGAAGCGCAGCCGTGTGGGAGAGAGGGAAGGAGATGGCAGTAACCCATTGCTAGGCCCCTCCCAACTCTGGGGCTAGCCCCCAACAGCTTCTGGGGTGTTCTACCTTGCCCCAGCTGCCAAAGACTTAGGGCCTTTCTGGGGAGGACAGGGCTGTCCAGATACCAGGGCCAATTTTCAAAAGCATCTATGTCCTTAGGAGTCCAAGTCCCATTTTCAAAAGTGACTTTCACTGGAAATTAGGCACTTAAGTCACGTAGGAGCTTTTGGAAATGGTACCTGACGTGGCTGCACCCCTTTTCTCCTCATTAGGCCCCTGCCATAGAAGGTAAGAGATTAGCAGGATTCAGGAAAGGGTTAGACACTTGAATGGATAACAAGTACGTACAGAGTTGTTATAGCAGTGAATAGGAAAAGAATTATCAAAAGTGTTAGCTGTGGGATAAACCCTCCTGCTTCAGGTCGTGAGTCAACCTCGAACTAGTGAGGATCAGGAAGAACCTTTCCTTGGGGCATGTTAGCCCATAATTGCTGCTGCCGGGTTTCTTGCACCTTCCAGTGAAGGATCTTGTGCTGGCTGCTTTCAGTGGCGCCAGCCTGGACTGGATGGAGCACTGGTCTGTGTGGCAAATGCTATGTCGCTGCACTGAGAGCTGGGAGAGGGGTGGGCATAGAAGTCATTGCAATGCCCCTTTGGAGTCCCTTGGTTCTTCCATCCAGGGAATCCTCCCGGAGATGACCCTGTCGCTCCCAGTACTAGGAGGGAAGGTATAAGATTTGCATGGGTAGCGGGGGCAGTGGAGTTGGGGGACAACAGAGGACATGGAGGTCATAGTGAGGGACTGAGCATTGGTGCTGATCACACAAGTTAAAAAGAAAAGCAAGCACTAGCATACTTGTGCCTTCTCTGCCTAATGGACCAGATGTGGCTCCCTGAGAAGGGCCATGCTGTGCTCCCAGGTACTGCAGGAGTAGAGCTGGTTGGAATATATTTTTTCCCATGGAAAATTTTAACTTCAGCAAAAAAAAATCAAAAAGTGAAAATATCAGTTCAAAAATGCCCCATGGCAGTTGTAGTTTGGGTGCCATTCTTCTCTATGGGCTACACTACCTTTTCAGACTACATCTCCCATGATGCACTATGGACTTTCCTTTTGCTAAGCTGCCACAGTGATTCACAGGAGCCCCTGCTGCAATGTATCATGGGAGATGCAGTCCTTAGCGGAGAAAGGAGGCATGAGACCCAGAACTATGGCGCTGAGGCAACATTTCTCAATCAAAATTTTTCAGTTTTCAGACTAAATTTTTCAGCATTTGACTGAAAACTTTTGGGGTTTTGTGTGCTTGTTTTGATGAAAAGGCTAAATGTTCCGTAGAGATCAGATAGTTTTTTTTTTTTTTTTTTTTAACAAAAATTTGCATTTAATCAAAAATCCAATTTTCTATTGGAAAACAGTTTTGATGGAAAATTGTCAGTCAGCCCTAAATAAGAGTCCAGCAGCGGGGATCTCCTCCTGCACCGTCCAGTGGTGCCCAGATGTTCAGACAACAGCAGGTCAGCCTGGCTGAGATGCCTACTGTCCAGACTCACTCTATTGGAGAGAAACTGCGGCATTTTTGACCTGGATGTATGGGGACATGGATGGAGTAGTATAGAAGCCTCTGTCGTGATAGCTATCAAGGATGTACATACAAATCAGGGAGGGAGACATGGCAGCTTTTCCTTGTGAAGCTAAACTCCGTTGTAACAAATGTTTTTGTGTTTAACGGTGTAAGCCCTATGGCCTGAATCTTGAGAGAGAAAATAGCCTGGTTTCCATGACTATGGAGAGTCTGAGAAGGCAATGGCCATTCCAATTGCCTGGACATTTGGTACCTAGCAACTTACGACCATGGTTGGCCCACCCCTCCACAGGAAGCCAGCTGTGTTTGGCCAGGAACAAGAACAAAGGACTGAGGAAAGTCCAGGTGGGGGGTTGTTAAGCATGGGCCGCTGGAAGCTTGAGACTCTCCTGACCTGGGACAAAATAGAGGGATTAGAGGGCTGTGGGACTGCTGTAATTTTCTCTGAAAACATCCACTCAGTGTGCAGCGGCAGACAAAAAAGCCAACAGAATGTTGGGCATCATTAAGAAAGGGATAGATAAGAAGATAGAAAATAGCATATTGCCTCTATATAAATCCATGGTACATCCACATCTGGAATACTGCATGCAGATCTGGATGCCCCATCTCAAAAAAGATATATTGGAAATGGAAAAGGTTCAGAAAAGGGCAACAAAAATGATTAGGCTGCCATATGAGGAGAGATTAATAAGACTGGGACTTCTCTGTTTGGAAAAGAGATGACTAAGAGTGGATATGATAAAGGTCTATAAAATCTTGACTGGTGTGAAGAAAGTGAATAAGGAAGTGTTAGTTACTCCTTCTCATAACACAAGAACTAGGGGTCCCCAATGAAATTAATAGGCAGCAGTTTAAATCAAACAAAAGGAAGTATTTCTTCACACAATGCACAGTCAACCTGTGAAACTCTTTGCCAGAGGATGTTATGAAGGCCAAGACTATAACAGGGTTCAAAAAAGAACTAAATTCAGGGAGGATAGGTCCATCAGTGGCTATTAGCCAGGATGGGCAGGGATGGTGTCCCTAGCCTCTGTTTGCCAGAAGCTGGGAATGTGCGACAAGGGATGGATCACTTGATGATTCCCTGTTCTGTTCATTCCCTCTGGGCCACCTGGCATTGGCCATTGTCGAAAGACAGGATACTGGGCTAGATGGACCTTTGGTCTGACCCAGTATGGCCATTCTTATGTTCTTATGTTACATTTCTGTTTTCTATGCTCACTGAAGATTTTCTGCGCTGTGTTCCAGAGAGCTAATAAACCCGACTGCTTGTATCACGCTGGCTTGGAGTCACTGCAGATGCTGAAGTTCGGGATGCATTGTGCCCTTTGGGTGTACAAGTCTCCCTCAGGTGGCCAGCTCAGGTGGACTGTAGAGTATGGATTCTGAAGGCTCTGAGGTTCGAGCTAAGGAGGCAATGAAGCCAAGTGGCTTGCCCTCAGGAAAGAGTGAGACCCTAGGTGGGCGTTGGCACACTGACGGGGTCCTCCCATGGACTGTTCAAGGACACCTGAGCTGTGGGTCCGTAACAGAGATATCATTTGAAAACTAACAACTCACCGATCAATTATATCCTGGTAAAATGTGGGTAGCAACATTATAAGTAAATTTATGAATTCCCCCTGAATGATGTTGGTGGCACATGTTCAAACCCACGTAGTCCCGATTCGGCAGAACTGGTCAAGCATTCTGTCTTAAACGAAGGAATGCATGTCAGTGAGTAGTAAACAAGGTCCTTGAGACAGCAAAAGGGAGAGATGGCGACCAGAAGAGCTAGCGAACAGGAGCAGCAAATGGGCGTTTTGCAAGGAAGTTCTCCAGGTGAAGGAGGAGCGACTACATGACCATTGGGGTGAGTTTGTCGTTGGTTTGTTTTTGTTGTGTGCTTGTTGCTTGACTGTAGTGTATAGTGTGGTCTGTCTGGGGGGCCATGTGCTGAGCCTAGCGGCCTGCAAGACAAGGTTGAGAGCTTCTTAACGAGGCTTTGATCCCCAATCCCTTTAGGATCTGTTCATTGTTAACCACGGGGCTGGGCTACTCAGGGAGCACAGGGGTTTAAAAAGCCAGCTCCTAAGCAACCAGAGGAGCTAGTGAACGGGGGAGTTTTGCACGGGAGTTTAGAGAGGAAGCGAGAGAGCCAGATACACCTGACATTCTCTAAACTTAGGTCAATAAACACCCCCACCCCTCCGGAAAAACAGCAAAAAAACAAACCAAAAAGCTGCAGGAATAAAAAGAATGCAGGCCGAAGTGCAGCAGCAGAGGGGGGGCTATCCAGTTTCTTGCATTGAATGCAGCATGTATGATTACCTTCCTTGGGCAGGTGGCATGTGTATGCATTCAGCAGAAGGAGGTCATGGCCCTCAGAGACCGAGTATGGGCTCTTGAGACCTGAGTGGCTGAACAGGAGCAACTAAGGGAGACAGAGCGGTATCTAGATGAGACTTTGGGGGACACACAAGAGCAGTCCCAGTCTCTGTGCTGTTGAGGGCAATGAAAGTCTCAGGGAAGAACATCAAGTTGTAGGGGAGGGAAACAGTCCCATTAGTTGGGACTCTCCTTCCAGATGATGCCAGGGTATCCTCTCTCACTGCGAGAGGGAATCACAGTTATTAGGAAGAGACAGGTAATAGTAATGGGGGATTCGATCATTAGAAATATACCTAGCTGGGGTTCTGATGACCGGGAGAACCGCATGGTGAATTGCCTGCTGGGTGCAAAGGTTGTGGATCTCTCAAGACATCTAGATAGACTTATCTGCAGTGCTGGGGAGGATCTAGTGGTCATGGTACATGACATAGGAAAAGGTAGGAGAGAAGTCCTGGAGGCCAAATTTAAGTTTCTTGGTAAGACGTTAAAGTCCAGGACCTCCATGGTAGCATTATCTGATATGCTTCCAGTTTCACGCACAGGGCCAGTTAGAACAGGGCCTCAATGCATGGATGAGACAATGGTTCATGTAGGAGGGGGTTAGGTTCATTAGGAACTAGGGAACTTTTCTGGAAAGGAGGGGCCTATATAGGAAGGATGGGCTCCACCTAAACCAAAACAGAACGAGATTGCTGGCATGTAAAATTAAAAAGGTTGTAGAAGAGTTTTTAAACTAAGAGCTGGGGAAAAACTGACAGGTGTGTAGGAGAACGTAGTTCAGACAGAGACATCACGTAGGGGAGGAGCTATTAATGGGAGGAGCTATTAATGGGGATTCTCTATATCCTAGTAAAGAGGAGAAGTTGATAAAGTACAGGTAGAATTGAAGAGATACTATCAAATGAAAGAGTCTCATTCAATTACATCACATGAAGGCAGACAACTAAAACTTGACAAATGTTATAAATGCTTGTCTACAAATACTAGAAATCTAAATAGTACGATGAGTGAACTTAACTGCCTGGTATTAAATGAAGATATTGATATAAAGGCATCACTGAAACTTGATGGAATGATGACAATCAATGGGGCACTGTAATACCAGAGTACAAAATATACAGAAATGACAGAAGAGGTCATGCTGGTCGGGGAGTGGCACTGTATATGAAAAAAAGCATAGAGTCAAAATCTTAAATGAAGCAAACAGTACCATGGAATCTCTATGGATAGAAATTCTATGCTTGAATAATAAGAGTATAGTAGTAGGAATATACTACTGACCTCCTGACCAGGATGGTGATGGTGATTGTGAAATGCTCAGGGAGATTAGAGAGGCTATAAAAATAAAAAACTCAACAATAATGGGGGATTTCAACTATTCCCATATTGACTGGGTACATGTCACCTCAGGGTGGGATTCAGAAAATAAAGTTTCTAGACACCATTAATGACTGGTTCCTGGAGCAGCCAGTCCTGGAACCCACAAGAGGAGAGGCAATTCTTGATTTGATTTTAAGTGGAGCATAGGATCAGGTCCAAGAGGAGAATATAGCTAAACTGCTTGGTAATGGGAGTACTTGTGGCACCTTAGAGACTAACAAATTTATTAGAGCATAAGCTTTCGTGGACTACAGCCCACTTCTATGCACTTTTATGCATCCGAAGAAGTGGGCTGTAGTCCACGAAAGCTTATGCTCTAATAAATTTGTTAGTCTCTAAGGTGCCACAAGTACTCCTGTTCTTTTTTGCTTGGTAATAGTGACCATAATATACTTAAATTTAACATCATTGTGGGGGGGTGGGAGGGAAATACCAGAGAAGCCCACCACAGTAGCATTTAACTTCAGAAAGGGGACACAAAAACGAGGAAGCTAGTTAGACGAAAATTAAAAGGAACAGTCACAAAAGCGAAATGCCTGCAGACGACCTAGAAACTTTTTTAAAACACCACAATAAAGGATCAAGTATACCCCAAATTAAAAAGAACAATATGAGAACCAAAAAAATGCCACCAAGCCGAACACCAGGGTAAAAGAAGTGGTAAGAGGCAAAAATGCATCCCTTACAAATTGGAAGTCAAATCCTAGTGAGGAAAATTGAAAGGAGCATAAACTCTGGCACATCAAGTATAAGAAGGCAGGCCAAGAAAAAATTTGAAGAAAAACTACCTAAGAACCCAAAAACTAGCAGCAAATTTATTGTAAGTACATCAGAAGCAGGAAGCCTGCCAAACAATCAGTGGGGCCACTAGACAATCGAGGTGATAAAGGAGCACTCAAGGAAGACAAGGCCATTGCAGAGAAGCTAAATGAATTCTTTGCATTGGTCTTCACTGCAGAGAATATGAGGGAGATTCCCACACCTGAGGTGACAAATATGAGGAACTGTCCCAGACTGAGGTGTCGATAGAGAAGATGCACAACTGGAAATGGACCAATGTTCCTAAAGTGCTATATAAGTATCACTGAGTTTGAGTTCCACCAGATAGTGACAGAAGTGGGCATACAACTCTGGTCCTCCTGACTCCCAGCCTAGTGCCTAATCTACACAAAAGGAAGTTTTATTTAGTAGAACCTCATCCTCCTCCAGCAGT
Organism: Malaclemys terrapin pileata; assembly: GCF_027887155.1. Taxonomy (NCBI): domain Eukaryota; kingdom Metazoa; phylum Chordata; order Testudines; family Emydidae; genus Malaclemys; species Malaclemys terrapin. The sequence continues at coordinate 5,026,325 of NC_071523.1, forward strand.
TGTTTCAAAGTTCAGAGATGTGAATTTCCTAGAGAAAATGGCTTTGAGATTTTTCACATTCTTCCAGAGAGTGACACGTGTGTTTCTCTCAATGTTGTCACCATTCATAGTACTTAGTGCCAGAATGGACCATCATGATCATCTGCTCTGACCTCCTGTCTAACATGGGCCATAGAATTTCACCTAGTTACGCCTACATCTAACCTAAAAATTCTGGCTGAGCTAAAATGTATCTTTCAGAAAGAAATGTCCAGTCTTGTTTTAAAGACTCCAAGTGATGGAGAATCCACCACATCCTGTGGTAAATTGTTCCAATGGTTAACTACCCTCACTGTTTAAAAACAATGCCTTACGTCTATCCTGAAGTTATGTAGCTTCCGCTTTCAACTATTGGATCTTCTCATTCCTCTGTCTGCTAAATTAAAGAGCCCTCATCTATCAGAAATCTTCTCCCCATAAAGATCTTATAGACCATGGTCACATCACCTCTGAGTCTTTTCTTTGATAATCTAAATAGATTGAGCTTCACTTCAAATCATTCCGGTAGCTCTTTTCTGAACCCTTTCTAATTTTTCAACTTCTTTTTTGAAATGCAAACACAACGACTAGACACAATATTCTAGGAATGGTTTCACTTGTGCTTTTTACAGAGCAATACCACCTCGCTACTCTTACTCAATATTTTCCTGTTTATACGTTCAATGATCACAGTAGCTTTCTTAGCCACCATATCACACTGGGAGTTCATATTCAATCAGTTATCCTCCTGCCCACTAAGTCCTTTCCAGAGTCAGTCCTTTCCAGGATATAATTCCAACCAGATCATTTGACCAAGATGCATTTTAATACAACCAAGTGCAAGGCCATACATCTAGAAACTGTGGGTCACGTTTACATACTTCAACATTTTGTAAATTTGCTCCCTTTGCACAGAAGTTTTCTGATCTCTAACACAGGCAGATTCAATCAGGAAAAAACCTTTTGCAAGAAATATCATGCCCACTAATGTGTCACAGCCTTTCTGGTGCAGGCTGTTTTTACAGTGTTGTAAGTTTTTTGCTAGTGTCAGTTGTGAGTCCACATTACCCTGTGTAATTATGTTTGTGCTCACGGTTTAATCATAGTTTATTTGTGCCTTGCTCCATTATTTATGTTTAGTCAAAGCGAACTAAAAAGAAATATTAAGAGGCAGCTATTTCCCAACAACCCCTATCAGGGCTACCGATGTCATTTGAAAAAGGGACAGGATCTCCTTTTTGGGTCTCTTCAGGATTGTACAACCAAACCCGCTGACACCTTCATGAGAGACAGGGATGTCTTCTGGGCATTTGCTCCACCTGGGCTCACCGGGTTCCCAATAATAAATTGTTTTATAACATTGGGTTAAATTTTCCCCACCCAAGACGTAGATCCTCTTTTCCCAACAGACCACTGCAGCATTAGCAATCCCCTTTGGCAGTTTTGGAACGATCACCTCCTCATTCATGCTGCCATCACCAGAGATAAAGAAACACTTTCTAGTGCAGTGACGGTTTTCTGGTATGAGACCAACCTCGGCCCACTCTCTGGTTCTCTTTTCAGCATACCCACCTATAACGTATATCCCATTATTCAGGGCAACCGCACCCGCTGAAAAGAACCCATTGTCCAGAGACACCTGAGTCCACGTGTCCGCGCTAACTTCATAGATCAGCAGCCCTCTATGAAATTGCCAATAGCCAGTCAGGCCTGTTGCTCCCCCTAGTAAGTATAGTTTCTTCTTGAGCACTGTGGAGGCAGAACGGCTCAGAGCAAAAGGCATCCTAGAGATGGGAGTCCATATCTGCTCTGCTATGTCAAAGCATTCTGCAGTATTGAGGAACTCATGAAACCCACACCAGCCTCCCATAGCATATAGCCTCTGGTTACAGATTAGGAATCCATGTGTAGCACGGGGCACGGACATTGAAGGGAGCTGTGTCCACTGGCCTTTAAAAGAGTTGAACTCGTACAAAGCATCTGAATAAGAATTCCTGCAGATGCCTCCAGATACATAGAGCTTGTCTCCAAGTGCCACACAGGCTGGATGTGTCAAGGATTTCAAGCCTGGGAGCTTTTCCCACTTTTCTGCATGAGGATCGTAAGAGCCCATCAGAAAATCTTCATTCTCCAACTCTTGGTCCTCCCACATCTGTGAATCTACACACATGATCAGTTCATCAGACATGCCCTGTCTGAGTCCCCCGCTCTCGAGCAACCTCTCTTCACTGTCCAGCTGCTTCCAGTGAAGTTGAACATCCCCATACCGTTCTGAATCCAGCTGCACCTCCACAAGCTCTCTAGCTGTCAGGAGGGGCAGCCGGACATGCCTCATCAGCTCATTGAGGAGGGAGTGGCCTGTAGTGGGTTGAAACTGTATCCAGCGACGCACAGCCTGGTACACTTCTAACTCAGAAGCAACTGCAAGGCCATCTGAAGACAGGATGGTGATTAAACTGCTGACGTCCAGACTCAAGAAGTCGTCCTCCTCACAGAACCTTCCAAAGTTTAGGGTGACGAGCTGCATGGTAGCATAAAGGAGAGCTTGGTGGTTGTAAGCCTGAGCCAGTCTGTACAGCCCAATGCAGTTCTGCGTGGAAATGGTCTTCAAGAGAAACCTGGGAGGAACAAAGGAAATAAACATCACTGGGAATGCATCAGTGATTGTTATGACCCCGGGGCAGGTCATCAGCAGGGTTTGAACCCCTCAGCGCCAAAGAACAGACCTCTACTACTTGAATTTAAAGAGGAGGACCTCCACTAACTCATAGACTTTAAGGTCAGAAGGACCATCATGGTCCTCTAGTCTGACCTCCTGTACGTTGCAGGCCACAGAACCCCACCCACCCACTCCTGTAATAGACCCCTAACCTCTGGCTGAGTTGCTCAAAACATGCTATAAAGACTTCAAGTTAGAGAGAATTCACCATTCACACTAGTGTAAACCTGCAAGTGACCTGTACCCCATGCTGAAGAGGAAGGCGAAAAAACCCCAGGGTCTCTCCCAATCTGACCTGGGGGGAAATTCCTTCCCAACCCCAAATACGGCAACCACTTAGACCCTGAGCATGACAATATTAGCTGACTAATATTACAATGTTAGTAATAGGTGTTACCCTCTAAGTAGACTAGCCACTTGAGGGGGCCACAATTTATTCAGAATAGCTATTTACATGGTTATGACATTTCATCACAATTGCCCAGGGCTGAATTTTACCCTGTGAAAGTTTCTTGGATCATGTTACAAATAGTCTAAACCACCCTGAGTGTGATGAGCTGCGTTTTAAGTTAATTGTATTGATGCTTGTTTTTACCTGCTTCTTAATATACAATTAACACACACACATTTATTTCATCCTAAAACACACTCGTAAGACCACAGGTCTTTTCATGTTACCTGCAGCAGATCTCCACTAGGGGGAGGATCTGTAGCTTGCTGGCTGCTGCAAACAGATCTGGGGCTGTCTCTAGACTAAGTGATAGCTCTTCTGTGTAGATATATTTTAATATGCTTTGGAGGATGGAAGGAACCATATCCTGTAGTATAACTTCTCCACCCTGGGATTCTTTGCAGGAGCTCGTGAAAACATCCTTAAAGAAAGGACTGACAGCTGCTAGCAGTACTCTGCAGGAAGAGAGGAAACAATAGTTCCAAACAATAAAACCTGTGTTTACGGCTGTTTCTCCCTGTGTACATTAAATAACCCCTTTTTAAAACAAAAACTGGAAAAACATCTATTATGTGTAACCATAAAGTTGGGAACATCAGCAAGCAAGATTTGAACCCAGGATCTTTAAATCCCAAGCACAGAGCTCGACCACTTACGCTAAAATGTGAACTATTAGCTAAGATGTAGCCCAGCTGCTGAGGGTAGGTCAGAAGGTACACTTTGACAAGGAGCTACAAAACTATTTCCCAGACACCAGTAGAATACTGGGTATCAAAGTCCCTAAATTATTTTCCTGACTTGAGGAGAAAAGTATTGTCTAGTGATTAAAGAAGTGGTTACAGACCGGTACATAGAATTGGCATCTTCATAGTCAGAAGGTTTGTTATAGTAGAGACCTGGGATCTATTCTTAATTCTGCCAGAGCCATGGAGAGAATGACCTTGCCTCTTTACTAGGATTGATGATCAAAAGTAAGTCCGCAAAAATATAAACAACAGTGAGTGGAAAAAGTAAGATTAGACCCTATGCTTTCCAGCCCAAAACAACATTCCATACACACTCCCTGATCAAAGAGTCAGTCTCTTTCCTACTTGTGAAATATTAGCGTTCTTGGCCGCACTGTACAACAAGGGAGGTCAATTCACATGAAATGCAGAACATCCTGCAAAACCGAATGTACTGGAAATGTCCGAAAGGAACAACCTAGGAGCTGCAGGAAATTGTGCTGGTGATTCTTTGGGGTCTGATTTTCCATTAGAACATAAGAATGTCCATATTGAGCCAGATCAATGGTTCACTTAGCCCAGTATACTGTCTCTGAGAGTGGCCAGTACCAGATACTTCTGGCGGTTGGGGGTATAGGGACACCTGGAGCATGGAGTTGTGTCCCTGACAGTCTTGGCTAATTAATGTCCATTGATGGATCTATCCTCCATGAAGTTCAATTTCATGAAGTTCAATATCAATTTTGAACTGAATTATACTTTTGGCCTTCATAACATCCCATGGCAACAAATTTCTGATAGACCGTGTGTTTTGTGAAGAAGTATTTCCTTTTGTTTGTCTTAAACACGCTATTAATTTTATCGGGTGACCCCAAGTTCTTCTGTTATTTAAAGGGATAATTAAAACTTTCTTATTCACATTCTCCACACCATTCATGATTTTTTAGACTTCTATCGAGTCATCTCTTTTCTAAACTAAACAGTCCAAGTCTTTTTAATCTCACATCTTATGGAAGCTGTTCCATCCCCCTTCTCTGTGTTTTTTCCAATTCTAATATATCTTTTTTTCAGATTGGGTGACCAGAAATGCACCAATATTCAAGGTTTGGGCACACCAAGGATTTATGTAGTGACATTATGGTACTTTCTGTTTTATTACCTATCCCTTTCTTAATGATTCCTAACATTCTGGTTAGCTTTTTTTATTGCCACTGCACATTGAGTAGGTGTATTCAGAGAACTATCCACAATGACTCCAAGATCTCTTTCTTGACAGGTAACAGCTAATTCAGACCACATCATTTTGTATGTATAGTTGGGATTATGTTTTCTAATGTGCATTACTGTGTATTTATCAACATTGAATTTCATCTGCCATTTTGTCACCCAGTCACCCAGTTTAGTGATGTCCCTTTGTAATTCTTTACAATGAGTTTTGGACTTATCTTGAGTAATTTTGTATCATCTGCAAAATTTGCCACCTCACTGGTCATCCCTTTTCCAGATCATAGAATCATAGAACTGGAAGGGACCTCAAGAGGTCATCTAGTCCAGTCCCCTGCACTCAAGGCAGGACTAAGTATTATCTAGACCATCCCTGACAGGTGTTTGTCTAACCTGCTCTTAAAAATCTCCAATGATGGAGATTCCACAACCTCCCTAGGCAATTTATTCCAGTTCTTAACCACCCTGACAGTTAACAAGTTTTTCCTAATGTCCAACCTAAACCTCCCTTGCTGCAATTTAAGCCCATTGCTTCTTGTCCTATCCTCAGAAGTTAAGAAGAACAATTTTTCTCCCTCCTCCTTGTAACAACCTTTTATGTACTTGAAAATTGTTATCATGTCCCCCCCTCAGTCTTCTCTTCTCCAGACTAAACAAACCCATTTTTTTCAATCTTCCCTCATAGGTCTAGACCTTGAATCATTTTTATTGCTCTTCTCTGGACTTTCTCTAATTTGTCCACATCTTTCCTGAAATGTGGTGCAGGGGGTCTCGGAGCTCCTGCCATGGGGAGGGCATGGGCGGAGCTGAGGTCTAGCCTCCCCAGAGGGGGGCTCCACCTGCCACCCATGAGTGTATTTAAATTCCGCCTGCTTAAACACTGCAAGGGTATTTTCCATTAGAGAAGCTGTTGCTCTCTCCCTACTCTCAAAGACTCTGGTAGCACTGCTATAAACAGCAACCGCATTCCACTGTGCAGTTTGAAAAGTTCTTTGGGGTCCCTTCAAGTGAAAAACTCTAAGTAAGCGATAACTGGGAAGGGACAGATCTGGATCTCTATTTTTGGTATTGGCTCAAACACTCTCATTTTGCCAGAACTTTGACAAAGAAAATAGCATAAGTACTTACAAGGGTTGTTTCCAGGTGACCTCAGCCATTCTAGGTGAAGCTGTGATGTGATCCTATCTGCAATCTCCTTCCTCATCTGCCTGCAATCACCTACAACAACTTCATTGCTGGTGGCTGAGACAACCTCCTGCTCCTGTTACTGTTCCTGTTATCCTGATCCCACCCCCAACTCATTCCTCTACATCAAAACCCTATCTAAGTATTTGTTCCCTTTCACTGTAATGTGCTGGCTAGTTTGTATGTATCACCATGAATGTATTGCCTGCAGGAACGGCTCAAAGTGAATGGGACCATATTGCCCACTGTAGGCCTTCCTGGAGCCCTAGGCATAAATAACAGTGAGAACCAAAGGCTGTGAACCAGAGTAGACCTCGCCTTGGCAAAATAACAACACACTTGGTATTGGCTAACCAAGCAAGCACTTTCCTGATTGGAGAGAATGGTTCAAGAACACCCAGAGTTCTCAAGTAACCAGGTAAACAAATTCCCAAGAGATCGTACAGGAACACACCTAAACCTCGTAAGATAAGGATGGGATGACAGGAGGCTGGTTGAGGACGTTTAGATCTGCGGACTTGACGTGCTGCTCTGTCTGCTGGTGCAGCTGAGATCAGAGCTCCAAGAACAGCACTGCTGGCCGCAGGAACAACGCTGCAGCATCAGCCACGTTCCACTGCGCTAACGACAGCCTCTCATGGCTATTGTGCGTAACAGGGGATTTAAACATGTGCATAACAGGGCCGCCCCGGGGGGGGCGGCAAATGGGGCAGTTTGCCCCAGGCCCTGGGTCCCACAGGGGCCCCCACGAGAATATAGTATTCTATAGTATTGCAACTTTTTTTTTATGGAAGGGGCCCCCGAAATTGCTTTGCTCCAGGCCCCCTGAATCCTCTGGGCGGCCCTGGTGCCTAAAGCCAAGTAAATGCTCCAGTGCATTGCTGAAGTGCGGCCTTAGACCAGTGTTTCTCCACCAGTGTGCCATGGCACACTGGTGTGCCCTCAGGCCTGAACAGGCATGCCGCGGAAATTTTTGAAAAACTACATGTGAGAACAAGGGAAACGCCATCTTCTGATTGGCTGTCTGCCTCTCTGCCCCACCTCCTCCAGAGGTGGAGCAACCAATCAGAGCTCAATCTCCCTCTCTTCTCCCCGCCCCTCCTATGTTAGCAACAGGTTGGCTCCTCTGCCCCTCTCCATCCCTCCTGCAGCCGCCGGCCGGGGGCGGGGGAAGAGCGCCTGGAGCACAAGGTGTGTCGCAGCGGAGAAAAGGTTGAGAACCACTACGTACCTTATAATGTAAGCTCTTTGGGCAGGTGACTTTTCTTTTTACATGGGTTGAAGCTGAGGCATGAAGCAGCCAGAGCTCAGAAAGGATCTGGGAGGGGAAGCCAGCTTGGCTGGGGATTTATGTTCATGTTCAGTATTTGCTTAACTCTAAACCAAACTATTTAGTATTTGGTGAATCCTAAAATCATGAAATCATCCTGATCCCACTATGAATATTTTCCCCTCAGGATTTCATTCTCCAGTGAAAGATCTAAATGTGTGTGATAGACTCCACCCATCCATCTGCCTACTGCTCTACTGCCAGACCAAGCACTGAGATGGGGAAATTTGTATGGCTTTTTGTTTGATTCCTTCCTTCAGGTTTTCTCTGAATCCATACAATGCTTTTCCCCTCCAGTATTTCCCGTGCTTTCCCAGCCATGAGCTCCTGCATTCCCGTAACCATCCCTGTGGTGGCGGAAGGTAGGACACCTTTGTGAAGGGTCCATGTTGTTGTCCCTCAGTTGGCTGGAGGGGCTGCAGAACTCGCTCCTTGGGGATGCAGGGAGCTGCGTCTATGCTGCTCCCACACCTTACTGACCATGGAATTAGAGCTCCAGTCCCGGAATCATACGTATGTCTCCCCTATGGATACACCTGTGTAACTACAGCTCCCTCATGGCCCAGATGGAGCCGGCTCCGCAGGCAGCTCTGGCCAAGAAAAGGTCCAAGAAACTCCCTTCCACTCCAGGGGCACCTGTTCCAAACCCCCCAGGGTAAACACATGCACGCACTGGAATAGTACAATGAATACAGGAAAGGGAAATATTTACTTACATAGGGATGAATGGAGAAAACAACAGGGAGAGCAGATAGGGTGAGTGGTAAAACAGGGTTACATCCAACACAAAGACTCATGGGCCCAGTGGTACCACGATATAAGAACATAGGAACATAAGAATGGCCATACTGGGTCAGACCAAAGGTCCATCTAGCCCAGTATCCTGTCTACCGACAGTGGCCAATGCCAGGTGCCCCAGAGGGAATAAACAGAACAGATAATTATCAAGTGATCCATCCCATCACCCATTACCAGCTTCTGCCCATCCTGGCTAATAGCCATTGATGGATCTATCCTACATGAATTTATCTAGTTCTTTTTTGAACCCTGTTATAGTCTTGGCCTTCACAACATCCTCTGGCAAGGAGTTCCACAGGTTGACTGTGCGTTGTGTGAAAAAATACTTCCTTTTGTTTGTTTTAAACCTGCTGCCTATTAATTTCATTTGGTGACCCCTACTTCTTGTGTTATGAGAAGGAGTAAATAACACTTCCTTGTTTACTTTCTCCCCACCAGTGGACCTCTATCATATCCCCCTGTGACAGACCCAGACCAGTAGGGTACAGGAGTCTGGTAGAGGGCAAATATACTGGCTACTGGATGAATAGTTTTCTGTTCCCTGAGTGACCAGAGCAGGGGCTGCGCTGGAGCCTGCTAGAACCAATTAAGACAGGCAAGCTAATTAAGACACCTGGAGCCAATTAAGAACATACTAGAATCAATTATGGCAGGCAGGCTAATCAGGACACCTGGTTTAAAAAGGACCTCCCATCAGTTAGTGGAGGGCATGCAAGGAGCAGGGAGCAAGAAGGTGTGCTGTTGGAGGACTGAAGAGTAGATGTATGATCAGGCATCAGGAAGAAGATCTTGCAGTGAGGATAAAGAAGGTGCTGGGGGGAGGCCATGGGGAAGTAGCCCAGGGAGTTGTAGCTGTAGCTGTCACACAGCTGATCCAGGGGACATTGTAGACAGCTGCTATCCACGGGGCCCTGGGCTGGAACCCGGTGTAGAGGGCAGGCCCAGGTTCCCCCCATCCTCCCAACTCTTGAATGGACACAGGAGGAGTTAACCGGGTCTGTGAACAACACCAGAAGGGAAGGTTTAATTTGGAAAGGGATCTGGCCTGTTCCTGACCCACTAGGTGGGACAACAGAGACTGCGGAGATTGTTCTCCGTTTCCCCCATGCTGGCCAGTGATGAGGTTAGCTGAGTGAAAGGCAGGTTTGAGCCACTAGCAGAAGCGGCCAAACTGAGGGCTGCTGTGAACCTATCAGGTGAGCAAATCCATCAAAAAGCACAGGACCCACCAAGGCAGAGGAGGAACTTTGTCACAGCCCCTTAGTCGTCTCTTTTCCAAGCTGAAAAGTCCCAGTCTTATTAATCTCTCCTTACATGGCAGCCATTCCATAGCCTAATCATTTTTGTTAACCTTTTCTGAACCTTTTCCAATTCCAATATATCTTTTTTGAGATGGGCGACAACATCTGCACTCAGTATTCAAGATGTGGGCGTGCAATGGATTTATATAGAGGCAATATGATATTTTCTGTCTTCTTATCTATCCCTTTCTTAACAATTCCCAACATTCTGTTGGCTTTTTTGACTGCCACTGCACATTGAGTGGATGTTTTCAGAGAACTATCCACAATGACTCCAAGATCTCTTTCTTGAGTGGTAACGGCTAATTTAGACCCCACCATTTTATATGTATAGTTGGGAGGATGTTTTCCAATGTGCATTACTTTGCATTTATGAACACTGAATTTCATCTGCCATTTTATTGCCCACTCACCCAGTTTTGTGAGATCCTTTTGTAGCTCTTCGCAGTCTGCCTGGGACTTAACTATCTTGAGTAGTTTTGTATCATCTGCAAATTTTGCCACCTCCCTGTTTACCCTTTTTTCCAGCTCATTAATAATACGTTGAATAGGACTGGGCCCAGGACAGGCACCTGGGGAACACCACTATTTATACAAAAGGATGGATGCCGAGCACTGTGGCTAGATCTACAGTTCAGGACTGCTGGGCAGAATTACAGTTCAGCAGTGAATCTTGGTGCTCCCAGTCATCTTCAGTGCCAGTAAACTTTCCCCAACAAACCCCTCTGATGCCATCTTCTGCCGCTGTCTGCAAACCCACTGACTGTGACAGCCTCCTCACTCCCTCCTTATTCCCAGTGCAAGGTCATAAGCCCAAGTAATCACAGCCCCATATGGCTTGGGAAACAGTGATACTGAGTCAGGTCTGGTTTGTCCTTCTCCGATGTTTCCTTCCTGGCATGGTCCCTTCCTGGGACATACCTGGCTGGATGCTCTGTCCCTCCCACACTAGGGATGGCTCTTGCTGCATCATTATGTGTGGGCCTCCTTGTCTGGAGCTACAAACACACACAGCAGCACTTCCTCTTTGGGGAACAATCAGCACTTCCTCTCAGGACCTCAGGGTAAGGTTTTAAAGGAGCCATGCTCTCTAAACCCCAAGCAGTAATGCCAGTTAGGCCACAAAGAAAAGATCCCATATGTTTAACTGCTAAGGACAAGTAGGTACAGAAAGGGACTTGTCAGCCCACTGGTAATCTTATCTCCTCTTTCTCTGCAAGGGAGATCACACTACCGTTCATCACTGCAGCACAATATAGGGCATCGGGTGAAGAGCTTTTTATTTTATTTATTTCTTTACTGTAATTTTCTATTCTCTTGGATATGAAATCAGTATGCTGAGGATTTTGAAGAATGACTGTGCATCGGAAACAACAGCCCTATAGACGGACTCCTTGCTTTAATGCAGCTGAATCAGTGGCTGTGATGTCACTTGTAGTAGTATCAGAGGGGTAGCCGTGTTAGTCTGAATCTGTAAAAAGCAACAGAGGGTCCTGTGGCACCTTTATGACTAACAGAAGTATTGGGAGCATAAGCTTTCGTGGGTAAGAACCTCACTTCTTCAGTTGCATCTGAAGAAGTGAGGTTCTTACCCACAAAAGCTTATGCTCCCAATACTTCTGTTAGTCTTAAAGGTGCCACAGGACCCTCTGTTGCTTTTTACTTGTAGTAGTGCGCACGCTGGACATCGCCTGGGGCAGAAACCTGGTGCTCAAGGTTTGGAAGGTAACTGCAACTTTTCAGAGCAGAAAACTACAGCAGATTAAGTTTCACAGGCTGCAAATGTGGAAATATCATTTACCATATGGACATGGGCACTTAGTATCTGGTAATATGCGTTAATGTTCCATAGTGCCTTTCATAGCTAAATCCCTAGCTGGGTAGATATAGAAATAACAGAGGGAGAGAGAGAAATCAATTGACCAAGGGGGGGCTTTCAGCAGAATTTGGAAAGGGGATGGAAAGTTGATGAAGCAATTCTTATGGACACCTCCTGTGGAATTTTACAGAGGATGGTCAGTTTCCTATAGCAGTTCTGAACTATTCTAAAGAATTGAATAGATAATTGTATGCCTGCGACATTGTGTAGGATGGTTCCAAAAATGTACAGGCAAGGCCTAATTTTCTATTAAATCCTAGCGATTTTTAGAGTAATTTGTATAGAATCCTATTCAGTGACAGCTCCTCAGTCAGAATAAATGATCGTAACTCCAACTCTCAGCGGTGCCAATTTACGACCGATTAGGACACGCACCATAGCTTTAATCCTGTTGGCTACAGTCCTATTAAATTCTGTAGAGAGATAGAAGGAAGCTGTTCTAGACTGCAGAGGAGAAGGGTCTCACACCAGTGACAAGACTTGTAATAGGAGAGTGGAGGCCAGTGATCAGAAGAAGCAGGAAGATGAGGGGCCCAATTTTCTACTATGCTATGACGCTTTACCCTGCTCTGGAAGCGTAAAGGGGCCATAAAGCTAGTGTATCTAGCAAAGGGGTATATCCCTGCATAGGAGATTCTCCTGGTTGAAGACCATGAAGTTACTTATGTTCTTCCCCAGGGTGCTGATCTCCTCCCTGTGAGGGGCAGCCTTAGCTCTGTCTATCCAAGCTGCCCATATTGTCCAGGTGCCTATCACCATGGTATGAGCAAGGCTCATTCATAAGAGGCCGGTCACACTTCCTCCAAGCATCTCCGTGTTGGCAATGGGAGGATCCCAGCAGCTGTGATGGGGAAGCTGGAGAAGCTTGTATCATTGCTGTGATCAGTGCTGATGTGCTAACCCCATCTCTTAAAGTCATCTCTAACTAATATCTTCCTTTGCAAAGTATTTTCCATGCAAAATTATGCAATATCAGATCTCCTGCTTATATCTTGGGAAAAGATGGTTGTAAAACTGGGTGAAAGTTTATTTGTTAGGGAGAAAAGCCAGTCATTGAAAGAGAGGTATGAAGTGATGTAGGATCTTAAGGCCAAGAGAGGGTGATACAATTTTCATTTGGTATTTCATTCCGATGTAGGATTTTCCTATGTCAGTTTGCTTTATCCTCCCATCTCAGCAGCCTTTGTCGCTCCCTTGATAACACAGAATATAGAGCTCTGCTCTCCAGCATAGGCTGAGGACAGCAGATCGATAAACAGAAACCCACCTATGGCAGGAGAATCTCCTTCCGTCACACACTAATGTGGTATCACAGAGCAACTGGTCCTGGTACAGCTGCTTTAGACCTGTAGGAGTTGGGAAGACAATGCCAAGGCTGCCGTTATACACCACAAGAAAACTTCTTGAAGGAAAGAAGTGAGAGCGCATTCTAAGGAGAGTATCTATCTATCTATCAAATCTCTGGAAATCTGTATGGATGATGGGATGGCTGCAGAAGGAGAGCAAAGGATGTGATCATCTGATGACTGTTTGGTGGCTTATGTCTCTGCAATGAAGGTGAGGACCAAAAGGGTTATGGAGAGTTAACTCCCCTTTCGCTTTTAACCAGTACTAAGTTTACTTCAAAAACGATATAAATAAAACAAATTCCCAAGTTGTTTCCATCTCTGCCATTTTCTGGATGGCAGAGACAGCCCTAGGCATTCACCTTCTCTGGAGGCTCCCACAGGCTGGCCTAGAAGATTACACATACACATGAGGATCAGCTAACCTACCTTTGCTTAGCTCCAGTGGCTTTGGCAGCTTCTGTTTCTCCCCTTTTTGACTGGAACTCATGACAGGCAGAATGAAGAATGCTGTAGAGAAGGAAATCCTGACTGAAAAGAGAACTAGATGCTCAACAGAGAGTGTGCACACACACACGACTAAATACTAAAGCTCTGGTATATAAAATCATGTCAGAGAGATGGCAGAAATTTCATTTTCTGGTCCCCACACATGTTGTAGTTTGGTTATGGAGCAGCAATGGCCAATTCCCCTCCCCCCTCATTCCCCACTCAGAGATCACTGCGGTATCTAGGCTCAGTAAAGGCAGGTTAGGAATGGAGGAGAAGCTGGACTCTGAACTTCCTGGGGCATTGCAGAAATCCTGCTCTCTTTCCTTCTCCCACGTGCATATATTTATTCTCTGAGTCACCAACCTCCCCATGCGCTGCACGGATCCTCACTCTAGCTGAGACAGGTTGGATACAGCTCCCTACGCAGTCTGTTCATGTTTCTCTTAGGCTGGTTGGAGAGGGAAGGATGTGCTCACTCCAGAGTCGTGTGAACTTCTTTATCTGCCCTTAATTTCCTGGTTTTGTGGCTTTAACATCACTCCTGAAGAGAACACCCTCCTTGAGGAGCATGGGAAAGAGTCTGGTAGGACACTGAACAAATAAGCTTGTTTCTACCATGATTCCAGGTTTCCCCACTCCACCACTGCCACCACTTCAAACAGATCCCCTCTTCAAAGCCATTTGATTAGATGCATCCCCTTATATTCATACCTCATAACAGCCCATGATTTTGAGGAATGTCACCCATTTCACTGACAAAGTTTGCGATTTCCCCATGTTCCACACAAACGGTGTGTCCTCTCACTTGTATTGTGGTAAATTCTTTGAATCTGAAATAAAGAATCGTGAGGCTAGGGTTAGAGACAGAATTGTTTACATTAAGGGAAGGAAGCCCAGAACATTTTGTTTCCTGCATGAATTATTATGTCCCTCACTTTGGATCACAAAAAAAAGTTAACCAAGGCCTACAGGACATCACCCTGTTGAAATTGGGACCATCTTGGGCGGAAAATTGCAGCTGAGAGCAATAGCCCCATCACACAAACACAAAACCTTCCACTTCCCTCAGACACACCTACCTGACTTGTCTATCTTCTTGGCAGCCCATCCTACACAAGCCAACAACATGTGCCTGCACCACGTACACCATCCTGCTCCCCATATTCCATGCCACACTATATACTCATGTCACAAAATTCTAACAGTGAGGTTGGAACAAGCTACCAAGGGAACTCGTGGATTTTCCCTCTCTTGATGTCTTCAAATCAAGATTTGGTGTCTTTTCTAGAATCATAGAACCATAGGGTTAGAAGGGACCACAAGGGTCATCTAGTCTAGCCCCCTGCCCAGATGCAGGATTTGTTGTGTCTAAAACATCCAAAACAGGTGGCTATCCAGCCTCCTTTTGAAAACCTCCAGTAAAAAGGGGCTTCCACAACCTCCCTAGGCGTCTGTTCCACTGTCCTACTTCTCTTACAGTTAGGAACAGTAGGACAACAGTAGGATTTGTGCTTGAGCAAAGCATATCTTCCTAGGCAAGAACAGACTCCCTAGGAATCATAGAATATCAGGGTTGGAAGGGACCTCAGGAGGTCATCTAGTCCAACCCCCTGCTCAAAACAGGACCAATCCCCACCTAAATCATCCCAGCCAGGACTTTGTCAATCCAGGCCTTAAAAACCTCTAAGGAAGGAGATTCCACCACCTCCCTGGGTAACCCATTCCAGTGCTTCACCACCCTCCTAGTGAAGATATGCTTTACTCAAGCACAAGTTATTGGGCTCAATACAGGGGTAACTGGGTGAACTTCTGCAGCCTGTACTATACAGGAGGTCAGACTAGATGATCTAACAGTCCCTTCTGGCTGTAAAATCTACAAATCTATGAATCATGCTAGTTCATACCCAGCTTGGACACTACTCAGGGCCATGGGGAGCTGCTCCCCCTCCTCCTGAATCAGTCACTTGTCCATTAATCTTTAAAAAAAATTATGAAAATGTAAACTGTTTTATAAAATGTTTAGCATTATGAGATCACCATCTTCAGCCTCATTTGCATACTATGCACAGATTGGTCAGGTTGGGAGGAGTCTATGTCTGTTTTGCATACATTAGAGTGGGAGGGTGTCCACACTAGGGGAAGGTTGAAAGGAATGCAGATACACTGGAGGTGGACGCCCATCAGAGGAGAGGAGGCTGAAGAAGCTGCTATACTGGGACAGAGAGGGTGTTCCTGATCAGAAGGGAAGCAACACCCACTGAGGTGTACTGGGGAGTCAGTCATTGTGAAGGTGGCTTCCTGGGAGGCAGGCTGGATGAGAACAAAGGTGGAAATTCCCAGGGGATGGAAGGAGTCCCTGGGAGAAGTCGAGACTGAGAAGGGTGAAGAGTGTATATGTCCTGGGTGAGATATGACCAGTCGCTCCTCGCAGACTTTGCAGGACATCAGGTACCAGACACCTGACAGCTGTTTGCCAGGATGACCATCTGCGCAGAGATCAGGAAAGTTATTTTCATGAGGAGAAAACCCTTAGATACTGTGTGGAATCAGCACCAGCTCTGAATATTGAAGTTCTCTAGCATAGGTACAGTCCACCTCACTGCCTCCAGCACTGTGTGTGGTACTGGGAATGTACCTTTCAGTGGTTTCACTTCCCAGACAGGAATTCTGTAGATGTTCTGCAGAAGCCCAGGTTATGTGAAGCAGAGGCAGATGGAACTGTGTCACTGAATAAAGAGGATCTCTTCCAAGCACCTTGGGCACTGAATGATCACTGAACACGAGATGGTACCAAGAGTAACAGTTATTTAAAAAAATAACCTGAGAGGAAAAATGGAGCAGCTCGTAACTCCACCAGAGCTGCAACTCTCTGGAAATATGGAAAACTGGAAGAGACTTAAACAGAGCTTCTCCCTACTCTAGTGACACCATCAGAGGACCCAACCACATCAGCTACACCATCAGGGGCTCATTCACCTGCACATCTACTAATGTGATATATGCCATCATGTGCCAGCAATGCCTCTCTGCCATGTACATTGGCCAAACCGAACAGTCTCAACATAAAAGAATAAATGGACACAAATCAGACATCAGGAATGGTAACATACATTGTGGATATACAATAAACCCTTCTGTTTTTATGCTGGCTGAGAGTCACTGCAGTCTAGAGATCGGGGTTGCATTGCTCCCTCTGGGTGTGGAGACTCCAGAGGTCCAGAGTGAGTGGACTCCTGGAGGGGCTCACAGAGAGAGAGGCATGCTGAAGGCTGAGGTGCGGTCCCAGGAGGCAATAGGGCCAAAGGGCCTAACCCCAGAGACTGAGTGCAACCCTTGAGGAGGGCTGTCACATGGAAGGGGGTTACTCCCAGGGTCTGTACAGAGCCAAGGGAGCACAGGTCCTGTGAGTCAGCGACAATCCCTCTTCATTATTTTGTCAAACCAGCTTATCTTGTACTAGACTGGGATGTATCTGTCCTTGCTGGAATATATTTCTGTAAATATCTAGTACCTAGTACACTAGCAACAACTTCGCCAAGTTCATGTACTGGACAGTGAACCTGTGCGCAGCTGCTTTAATACATGGCCTGACTTTGGTTCACAGCCTCTCGTTCAGGCCTCAGATCTTGCACCAGGCCCAGTGCTCCAGGCTCTCTCGCTACTACAGTGACTTAAGGGGGAACAAGGTTTGGGACTGTAGGGGCCAAAGGGTCTGTATTCTGATAAGACCAGGAGTCCTGGCTCCCAGACCCACCCCTCCAGTGCTGCACAGGAGGTGTCTGTCTGTGCCTAAGATGGGGGGATGGAGGTCCCACTGGCCCTGGGGGAGGAGCAAGCTGCTCCCCCCTGTGGCAGAGCCCCCGCACAGACCTACCGCAGTTCGGGACATTAAAGAGCTGCGGAGGCATCGGGTGCCTCCGCGTGAACTGTGCATGCCCGGAAAGCATCTCGCATGGGAAGGTCTGCTAGCTCGACGCATCTGTAGCTACGACCATTGCCCCTTGCCACGGCTGCAGGCTGCGATAGGTGCATGCCCAGACTGGGGAGAGCAGTACCACCCAGAGCAGACGGGGCCAGTCGGGGCCTGTGCTCGTGCTATGCATGGCTGGGAGTGGTCTGCTGGAGCCCTGCAGCACGGCCCCTACACCCCTGTGTTCGGGGCCAAGGAATACTTGGGGCTCAGAGTAACGCGGGCCTGGTCTCTCTGTGGTCTGGCAACATGTGGGCTGAAGCCTGGAGAGTCATGGGCTGGGGGCAGGATGGGGCTGGGGGCCTGGGATGCAGTCCTGGACTAATTTTTAAGATAATTTCATGATTTTTGTGGGGTGAGACTCATAAGTGATGAAGGTTTGGGTTGGCAGTACTGTTCTCTGAAACACAACAGAGAAAGAGAAAAGGCTACACTTCGACTGTGCACCTGTGTGGAGCTAGAAGACTCTCTGACATAGAAGGCCAAATCAAGTCTGCTCATGGCTCAAAAAGCTCTCCCATTCAGTAACTAGCTCAAAGAGAGGAGAAATTAGTCCCTGAGATTCTCTAGCCCATGGTTATGAAAGGATTTGTCACAGGAATCCTTAGAATTCTAGGGCCTCTCTCGCTCACCTCTTTGGATTTACAAAGAAGCAGCTTGTTCATTAAATAATTCTAAGTAAAGCAGGGGGAACAGAGCCAAGGGGCAGGGGAGGGTCACCTGCGTGCCTCTCAGGCAGGAGGAACAGTGCCAGGGGTGAAGGGGTTCACTCACACGCACCCCACATGCAAGGGGATCAGAGCCAGGAGTGGGGGCAAGGGTCGCCCGTGCGCCTCTGAGGCAGGGTTGGGGGGGTCACCCACATGCCCCTCAGGCACGGGGAACAGGGCTGGGGAAGGGACGTGCACGCTCCCCTCAGGCAGGAGGGGCAGAACCAGGGGCAGGATCATTTGCACTCCCTCAGGCAGGGGGGAAGAGCCAGAGCGGGGGAGGGGGGTCGCCCTCGCCCCCCTCAGGCAGGGGCAACAGAGCTGAGAACTGGGCAAGGGTCACCCACATGCACCTCAGGCGCGGGGAACAGAGACCGGGGCAGGACTTTCACCAGTGCTCCCCTCAGGCTGGGGGAACCGAGCCGGCAGGTCATCCAGAGGGTCGCCCGCGCTCCCCCCAGGCAGGGGGAACCAAACCGGGGAGGTCGCCCATGCTCCCCTCAGGCCAGGAGAACTGAGCCAGCAGGTCACCCAGAAGGTCGCCCATGTGACCCTCAGGCAGGGGCAACCGAGCTAGGGGGTTGCCCGTGTGCCCCTCAGGCACGGGGAACTGAGCCAGTGACAGTCACCCACGCGCCCTTGAGGCAGGGGCAACCAAGCCGCGGGGTTGCCCATGTGCCCCTCAGGCAGGGGCAACGGAGTCAGGGGGCTGCCCGCGCACCCCTTAGGCAGGGAGAACGGAGCCAGGGGGTTGCCCACGTGCCTCTTAGGCGGGGGAACCGAGCCAAGGGGGTTGCCCGCGCGCCCCTGAGGCAGGGAGAACCAAGGCAGGGGGGTCACCTGCACACCTCTCAGACAGGGGGAACCGAGCCGAGGGGGTTGCCTGCGCGCCCTTCAGACAGTGGGAATGGAGCTATTGGGGTCACCCATGTGCCCCTCAGGCAACGGTAATGGAGCCAGGGGGGTCACCCACACACCCCTCAGGCAGGGGGAACAGAGCTATTGGGGTCACCCATGCACCCTTCAGGCAGGGGGAACCAAGCCAGGGGGTTCACCATCGTGCCCCTCAGGCAGGGGGAACCGAGCCAGGAGCTTGTTATCAGTACAGCCTGTGAATTTGCCTCCATAGAGATAATCATGGAATTTCTTGGTCAGAGCCCACTTTAATGCTAAGAACTCTAGTTTGTGAACTGGCTAGTTCTTTCAATGATGCTAGACTCTTACTAGCATAGGCAACTGTCTCCATCCATCTGGATGTTCTTGGTAGAGGACTCCTCCAAGTCCTTCCATACTAGCATCAATGTGTAGTAGATATCTTCTTTTAGTATTGCCAAAACTAATGCACTGGGTATGTGCTACTTTATCTATTAACATCTGAAAAGCATTCTCACAATTCAGAGTTCACCAGTCTCCAAAGGGTTCACTGACTTGGTAGTAGTTGGCATCTGGATGCAGAGCCTGGCCTTTTCCTATGGGGGAATACCCCAATGGTGAGTTCATTTAAGCATCAACAAAGGTCAGAAATTCCCTCTACAAATTGCCTATAATAATTGCAGAATCCCAAGAAACTCTGCAATTCTTTCAAGGTTTTGGGTCTTGGCCATGCCCTCAAGGCTTCCAGCTTACCCAGATCTGCAGCAGCTCCATCTCAAGAGATTATATGCCTATGTACTTTACTTTTTCCTGACAGAACTGGCATTTGTCTAAAGATAGTTTCAAGCCTTGTTCCTGCAGGCAGTCCAGCACTTTCAACAAGCATTCTTCACGCTCTTCCAAAGTGTGACTGAACATTATCAAGTCATCCGGATACACCAGGACTTCCAGAAGGTTCACATCACCATCCATCTGCTCCATTCATCTCTGGAATGTGGCCAGGGCCCTAGATATTCCCTGGGGTATTCTCAGAAATTTGTAGAATTGGAATGGACAGATGAAGCCTGTCTTTTCCCTATTAGCTGGTCCCATGGGTATCTGATAGTGTCCACTTCTCAGATCCAAAATGGAAAACCAACAGCTTCCTGTCAGGCAGTCTAAGACATCATCCACTCTTGGGGTGGTATACTGGTCAGGGATTCTACAGATATTCAAAGTAGGATCATCTATGCAAATGTGTACATCCCATTATTTTTTCTGGCCACAGCAATTGGGGAGGCATAAGGACTTCTAGAGTTCCTGATGATTTCTGCAGGCTTCCAAACGTCTGCAGGTACTAGTGTCCTCAATCGTTCAGGGAAAGGCCTATCATTCAACTGAATGTGATGGTCAACTCCCTTGACTCAACCCACATTCCACAAGTGGAGAACACTTGGGGCCTTTGTTTCCATTTTAGTCTCTCTTTCCTTGCAGAAGGAATTGGGGAGTTTCCAAAGTTCAACTTCTCTGGGTCAAATATGGGTATAATCTTTGAGCAGTATGGGCCACTGTTGCAGCCAAAAGCAACAGAGAGTCCTGTGGCACCTTTAAGACTAACAGATGTATTGGAGCATAAGCTTTCGTGGGTGAATACCCACTTCGTCAGACGCATGTTACAGCCAAGTATATGTGTGCTACCGCAGTTCCCCAAGGGATAGTGATTGGGTACTCAGTTTCGTTAGCCACTGGTAGCTTTACTGACACTTTTATACAAGATGAGGTTTTGGCTATGCCTCTCTTCACCATCAATCCACCCAGTAGCACATCTGTATCTGAAGCTTCACTCAGGATTAACTGATTGGTGGCTATCTGATCCACATGAACAATTCCATCCACTAGATGGGTTGTCCTAGTAGGAATAGTAACTGGAGGCCCATATCTTAGTTTGACCATTACCACCGGTCCTTGAAATCTACACTGGTCTGGGTCTCCCCCTTTAGCTTGATATGCTTCTAAACACAGTGCATGGATCTCCAGGCTTTGTGCTTACTTAGGTCCAGAAAATTCTTTGCATAGCTGAGCCATGGCTGCATATGTTCCTACTATACAAGGCATCTGGTTTGGATATCCAGTGGATGGACAGATCAAAGCAAGAGTGTCTCTCTCTTTCTCAATCCCAACCACATCCTTTGGGAATTTTAGTTTCACCAGCACAGATCCTAGGTATTGCTACTGGTCATCTAACCCCCAAACAGCCAACCTGGTTAGGGGTTTCAGAGTCAGATAGGTCAGATGTTGCCAGTAAAAGGGTTTGAAGATGACAGTGACCTGAGCGCCACTATCTAGAACAGCTGTACACTCTATTCCCTCAATAGTAACCCCAACCTCAGACTTTGGTCCACACAGTTCTACAGGCAAGCCTGGCATAGTTGGAGGCAAAGACTCAGTCTTCATGTCTTTGAGATGGTGAGAAGCGAAGGTGGTTATGGGACCCATGGTGCTCCCTTACCTGGTCCCTCCAAAGTGTCCCGCTGTCTTACTGATGTAGAAGGCCTTAAATCATTCCTCAGCTCTCCCAGGGTTTACAGGATTTGGACGTCCTCGTATATAATGACCAGCTTCTCCACTCTAATAACAGAAATGCATGGGCTCCAAGCGGTGGGGGTTCCACCCCGCCCTTTCATTTTCTTGACCCTTTCCTCTCTGGTATAGCTGTCCATCCTGTGGTACATCTACACTACAGGGGGGAGTCGATTTAAGATACGCAAATTCAGCTACGTGAATAGCGTAGCTGAATTCGACGTATCGCAGCCGACTTACCCCATTGTGAGGACGGCGGCAAAATCGACTTCTGCCGCTTTCTGTCGGCAGCGCTTACTACCACCTCCGCTGGTGGAGTAAGAGTGCCGATTCGGGGATCGATTGTCGCGTCCCGATGGGACGTGATAAATCGATCCCCGAGAGGTTGATTTCTACCCGCCGATTCAGGCGGGTAGTATAGACCTAGCCTCACATTTGCTCTGGGAGTCGAGATACTTTCCTCAGGTCATTTGTTGGAGAGACACTACAAAGTGCTGTTTCACTGTCGGGACAACTACTTTCTCTTGCAACTCAGCAATCTGTTTCATCATAAGGTCACTTTCGGGAGGGGAGTACACTGAGTGGCTTCTAAAGTATACCTCTCATTTCAGTCCCTCAGGAAGGGTTATCTTCAGAATCCTGTTTCCCACTCCCTGACCTCGCTCATCTGTGTGGCAAAAGATGGGGGATTCCTCTTTCTGTCCTTTAATCGCAACTGGAACAGCTTCAATCCAGTACGGGTAGCACCCTTTAACCCTTGCTCCAGTCTGAGACAATCCAAATCACTCCCTGCGATTCCTATCTTACAGTGGGACCTCTGCAGGAGTCATTCCATCTGTGCCAGATATTGAGGTAGCTTCTCTCCAAGTTCCTGATGGTCAGTCTGGAATTTTAATATAGCATGCTCTCCCTTGTCAGTCCTTTCAAAGCCCTCCAAAGATGAGAGGTATTCAGCAGCAGTTGCCTCTGGATTACTGGCCCAGAGTACCCTGATTCAGGAGCACGTCTTTGCAGACTTTCCGCTAGTCCCTTTCTTTCTTCCCTTTTTCAGCATGCCCATTCCTGGTCCACCTGACCAGCATGATCCAACCAGGCCTCAAATTCTTCCTCATGCGCAGCGCTAGGTTTTATCCTTGAAAAGGTTCGTAGTCTCTACTACCTGCCTGGTTTCCTTGGCAGTCTTCAACTCCGCCATCAACTTGGGCTGCAGAACAGGCCTCCCTCCCTACCCCAGAGGCTGTTCCTGGACAGATGGCACCAGGCTTACTGCAGTATCCACCCCCAAGCATTCATATCAGGAGCCACACACCCGTCATAACATTGGTTCAAAAGTCATGATATTTTAAAAATATAGCTTTGGGGTCTTTGTCTTCTGGAGCTGTGCCCTTCAGGAATCACACTGGCATGTTTTTCACTGTCACTGGGAGGGCTAGAAACTTACTTGTTAAAATAAAGCTGAGAGTCGCATGTAATCACATGACTCCAAGACCTGAGGCTTAATGGAAAGCACCAAAAATTGCAAGATTTTCAATAAAATCATGAGAGTAGGCAACACTGTTACTGTCCTAGCAGGGCTGCAAACTGTGCTCTATTCCCCACCACCAGGGGCTTACTTCCCACTGCCACTGCTTGTACCCACGCTGCAGCATGCATCCCTTTCCTCTTCTCCGAGCTATGCCCTGCCATTTGGGTCACCTCTCACTGTCTCGGACAGCTAGGGTAGGCAGTGTCTTTTGCTGATCAGCAGCAGAATATGCTGGCTTTCTGATTATGAAGCAAAAGCTGATGGGCAAGACACTCCTCACCCAGTGCTTTACAGCTAGAGCAGTGGTTCCCAAACTTTAACAACCTGTGAACCCCTTTCACTAAAATGTCAAGTCTTGTGAACCCCCGCCTAAAAATGAATATTTCCAGGGATTTTCTCCTTTACTTGAGTATAAATTATAAACGCAGTGATCTTGGAAATATACAATTTGTTTTTATTACATCAAGTATCAGAGGGGTAGCCGTGTTAGTCTGAATCTGTAAAAAGCAACAGAGGGTCCTGTGGCACCTTTAAGACTAACAGAAGTATTGGAGCATAAGCTTTCGTGGGTGAATGCCCACTTCTTCAGACGCAAGACTGGGCATCACCCACAAAAGCTTATGCTCCAATACTTCTGTTAGTCTTAAAGGTACCACAGGACCCTCTGTTGCTTTTTATTGCATGTTTATGACACACTTTATTAATTATTATTTATCATTACAGTATTTTTATTACATTATGAAAACAGCAACACTCTTCCAAGATCTCAGTTTTGTAGCTTGTATCACTTTGAATAAGCCTGTTATAAGTCAAGGCTCCTATGTTTCATCAAGGAGTATCAGATGTGAAACAGCATGAAGGTATTTAAGAAGCCAAGTCAAAGAGTTCCTCCTTCACAAGCATTGAGGTCTTGAGCAGTCCAGGCAAACAACGCACGTTACAACAAAACTTGCTCTTCATAATAATTTTAAAAACAATACTAGCTGCCTATTTAATTTTAAAAACAGCAAAAAATATCCACCTCCCTCTCCATTTCTAACAAGGAGTCTTGAAGTTTAAATCTCCTTAGTGTGATAGAGACGTTTGCTTTGATCTGCTTAGCTCTTGGAAATCCAGGGGCTCCAGGCTGCTGGCCCCATGCTGCCAGGAGTTCCTAGGGACAGTTCTGTCCATCATTAGGGAATTTTTTCCCAAGAATCCCCTGTAACATTTCGTGAACCCCAGTTTGGGAACCACTGAGCTAGAGGGGATAGTGGTCAATGTATGCAACATCTGGCAAAAATGCAACGAAACATGAATTGTAAATATAACAGCAATCAGACTTCAGAGTGGCAGCCGTGTTAGTCTGTATCCGCAAAAAGAACAGGAGTACTTGTGGCACCTTAGAGACTAACAAATTTATTAGAGTATAAGCTTTCGTGGACTACAGCCCACTTCTTCATATGCATCTGAAGAAGTGGGCTGTAGTCCACGAAAGCTTATGCTCTAATAAATTTGTTAGTCTCTAAGGTGCCACAAGTACTCCTGTTCTTTTAGCAATCAGACTGAGTTTGTCATTAAAAGGCAATGTATTGTGATCATTAACCAGATGTCCTGCACATAAGATAAATGACTAAAATATAAACAGTCAACATACAGTGTACAAAACACTAACATCTTGAACACAAGGACAGGAGCAATCACTTCCACTGTCTCACTGAACTGCAGTTTCTGATCTGATCTAGAGGAATCAGGGAATAAATGTGCAACCCATATTTCCTTGGAGAACTGAGTTTGTGTCTCATAAATGATGTCAGTTTCAGACTCTTTCTCAAGAGAAAAGAAAGCAGAAATGGCTGTAATATGGTAGTGTGTTGGAGCAGCTGCCCCACCCCCATGCGAGAGGGGGCTAGAATAGGCCAGAGCGGCTGCGCAGGCCAGCAGCCAATCAGGGAAGGGCCTACTGAGAGCCAATCAGGGCTGAGATTAGAGCCAGACAATCAGGGCTAGGCTAGGCCAGGCCCTATAAAAAGGCTACCTAGGCGAGGAGCAGGTAGTCTCTCCCAGGTCTTCAAAGGGTGAAAGCCTGTCTCCTGTGTGAGGAGACTAGCACCTGGGACAGCGCAGCGCTGGGCAGGCTTGGGGGAGCTGAAGGGAACTCCAGCCCACTACTTGCCAGGCTGCAGGCCCTGGGGAAGCGGTCCAGGGAGAGAGATGCACAAGGGGAGAGAAGGAGGGCAGGATGGCTGCTGCCAAAGGGTCCCTGGGTCGGGACCCAGTGTAGAGGGCGGACCTGGGTCCCCCCCTTGCACGGACACCCAGCCATTGAACATGGTAGTAGCGGACTGCACCAGACCCCTGACACAAGGGGTTAGACTTTGGGGTGTGGTTGACCGCTGGGGTGCAGAGAAAGACTGTTGTTAACCACACACACCCCGGAAGGGGGTGAGGATGGACTAGGGGACACTGCCAGAGGGCAGTATCCTGAAGAGGACACCGCCGAGCGGGGAGCAACGCGGGTCCAGACACCAGCAAGGAACAGATGACGAACAGGACACCACCATCAGAGGACACTCGCCATGGACTGAGCTAATTCCCAGAGCAACCGGCGGGAGGCGCTGTGGTGGTGAGTCCCAACCCCGTCACAGGTAGCAATACTACCAGAACCTCTCACTGTCTTATTGCAATGAGGAATAAGGCTGGAGAATTCTGTATGGGGCATGAGCTCAAGTTGTGGCTGTGACATCCAAAAGGAAATAAGTAAGCGCTGTCTAGGAAACTTGCATTGGGAAATACGGAAAGTGATTTTAAGGCTTTTTTTGAGGAATTTCCTCACATCACCTAAAGATTTTAGTCCAAGTACAGAGGTTTGACTTCCCACCACCTGCTGGGCATGGCAGTGACCAGAATGGAAGACTAAATATATGGTGCTGGCAGCACACATGTGACAGGGAACCAGGTAACGGAGGAATGTGCCAGCCCCAGCTTGAACCTGGAGTTGTCATTTCAGACTTCAAAACCCCTGGAAGCAGCATTTGTCTCCATTGACCCTAAACTCAAAGGAAAGTCAAACTGTCCCTTCCAAAAGCCGCTGTGATAAGAGGATTGCTGCTGCCAAATGCTACATCGTTAAGAGGGTAACTGCCAAGGAAGGCCGCCGCAATCTTTGCGGACACTGCCCATGAAGGCCCCCATGGGTCACAGGGGACTGGTGTCCATTAAGGAATCACCGGTGCCACTGAGTGATACACAGGCTAAGGGAACTGCTTCTGCTGAACCTCCAGCCCATGGTGCTTTATTCCTTGAAAACCTGGGACCAGTGGCAATCCTCCTGGGAGAATGTGACAGCCTTCACTCAGGATTGGTTGGGAGGGGAGCGTCACCTAGTGGTCAGGGCTTAGGGCTGTGACATTCAGAGGGGATCCAGGGCCCTCTTACTCCACTGGGCTCTGACCCAGGGCCCTTTGTAGGCTATCAGCACAGGCACAGACTTTTTTTTTTTTTTTCCCCCCCCCCGGTGGGTGCTCCAGTCCCGCTCGGCCCCAAGGCCCCGCCCCATTCGCCCGAGGCCACGCCCTCACCCCGCCTCTTCTCACCCCTGCTCCACCCCTCCCCCGAGCACCTCCTGCTAGCCGGTCAGCTGGCAGCCCCAGGGCCCGCCAAACAGCTGATCAGCAGCCAGCCCAGGCCTGAACCATTGCGGCTGGTGCATGCTGAGCACCCATGGGGTCGGCATCTATGGCTACAGGGCCGGCTCTAGGCACCAGCCTCCCAAGCATGTGCTTGGGGCAGCAAAAAAACTGGAGCCGGCTCTGTATGGCTATCAGTGCTCTGACAGCTCAGGCTGCTTAAGGCCACTTCCTACCACCTCCCTGCAACTGTCCCAAGGTCACTGTCTGGGGTAAAGCAGCGTGAGGGTTGTCTGCTCACCCCAAGGCACCGTCTGGCGGCTGCATGTAGTGAGGTCATTCTCCTTTCCTCTCGGGTGGCAACTGCCTCCTCCTGGGGTATGGCCCAGTCTCCCGAGGCCAGCTCAGTCCAAGGACTTTCCCCTGCTGGGGTGTCCAAACAGCAAATCAAGGGGCTCAATCAAGGCTAGAGTTCATATGACAGGGAGAGGGGAGTGCTTCTCTCTCAGGCTGTCCCTGCAGCAGGCCTCCCCTTTCCTCAGGGAGGGACCTTTGGACAGTTGTTTAGGGGGAGATTCTGACTTCCCTCAGCTCGTCTCTCCTGGAACTGCCAGAAGCATGTTTGCTCTCCTCCCTGGTCTGCCACAAAATGAGCTGCTCCCCTGCCTTTTACCCCCTCCTCATGTTGGTGCATTTGCCACAGATGCGGCGGGGCTGGCTAGGCCAGAGTATTTCCTTAGCCCCTTGTTGCTCAGTGTGGGGTTTGTGCCCCATGATTCCTCACCCGCCCCTAGTCATTGTGCCCTGAATTTCCCCTTGGTTGACGCCCAGTCCTCAGCCAAGCAGTCCCTGCCCTCTTCTGCCCCCTCTAGCCCCACTGATCTGCCCCACGGAAGGCCCCTTCTCATTCCATGTCTCCTGCCTTCCCACCAGGTGCCCGGAGCGGTGTTTCGCTCTGCCAGGGCGGCTTTGGAGCCGGGCAGCTCCAGGTTCTCCTGCCCACTCTTCCGTGTGGTGAAGCACATGCGGGAGTTAGCGTAAAGGAACTGGATCTGCTCCACCATGTCCTGAAACCAGCAGGGTGGGATGGGGACAGCCATGCAAACGGGCTCCTGGACTCACACGCTCCAGGGGAAGGCTGGAAACCCCTCCCTCAGCTCCCATAACCAGCTCCTCCTCCAGCACACACAGAGTCAGGAACCAGGACAAGGCCTGTGCGGGGAGGGGACCCCAGACTGTATGGGACAAACACATCCTTCTGGGGGTCCCGGATCCTAGGGGATAACCATTCCCATTAGGGGCTGTGGATCTTCTGGGACAAGCCCCCCCCGTAGGGAGCTGGGATGGGATGAGGGGCAGGAAGGACTCGGTTCCCGCTTCGCTGTGCAATGTTTGTATCTTGTCTCCACCTTGGAGATGCTCCATGACGACCCTCCAGCCAGCTTCCACCATGGTCCGATCGTTGCAATCCTCTGGGGATCACTGCATCAGGGAGAGACTCCTGCTGCTGGGGGAAGGAAGGGAAAGGACAGGGTACGGCAGAGAGAGATGGGTTAATGTTCCCTCTCCCATGTATGGGCCCTGTGGCAGAGAGGTCCTCACACTGCTTCTGCCTCAGACCTCTTCCACAGAGGGCTCTGCACTCTCATGTCCTCCCTGGGAAATGCCACCACCCACTTGCCAGCAGCCCCCCACTATGCCCTGCTGCAGGGGGCAGCTGTGCACAGGGCTGGCTTTAGGCCGATTCAGCCGATTCGGCTGAATTGGGCCCCGCGCTGCAGCTGTCCACCCCGCCCCCAGCTCACTTCCCCCTCCTCCCCTCCCCTGAACGCTCCGCCCCCTCCCCTGCTTCCCGCGAATCAGAGATTCGCAGGAAGTCTGAAAAGAAGCAGGGGCGGGCAGGCAGCACAAGGTAAGCTGGGGTGGTGGGGGCGCGAGAAGAGCTCCGGGGAGGCGCCGCCCGTTCCCGCCGAGCACGCAGGCCCCAGCGGCTCTGGCACGGCCCGGCCCCCGCGGCTCGGGTCGGCTCCGGCCCCGCGGCGCGGCTTGGGTCCAGCCCGGCCCCAGCCCAGCCCCTGCGGCGCAGCTCCGGGTCGGACCCAAGCCTGGCAACCCCGGCCGGAGCGCGGCTCGATTCCTGGGGGCGGGGCTTGCAGCAAGCCCCGCCCCCAGGAACTGGCCCCGCTCTTGCTAAAGCCGGCCCTGGCTGTGCAACTCCTGCTGGCATCAGTAGGGTCGCATGGCTCAGGCCAGCCCCCTGGGCTGGGATCCCCCAACAACTCTGACAGAGCAACAAGGCACAGGGTGTGAACAGTCTCTTACTTCTCCCCATGCCCAGGGTTCTGCTCACTTGCAGTGGCCTGCAGGTAGGGAGCTGCAGCTGTCCCCTTGGGAGCAGCCACTCTCCTGCCCTGGGGAGGTGGGGAGGTGTCCAGGGAGTGAGCAGAGCGATGCCTCCCGCTGGCCCACTGGGGCTGGGCTCCTGGGGGCTGGCCTTGAAGCAGAAACAAACCCAGAGATGTGTTGCTGCCTCCTGTCGTGGGCTGGGTCCTGTCTGCCCAGCCAGAACTTGGGCCACCTCCATCTCTGTGTGGACACCTCCCCCCCTCCCCCCCCCCCCCCCCCGTCACTTCATTCACTGCTCCAGGAGCTGGTCTCCTGCTGCTCAGGAAGGCCGGGCATGTCCACCTCCTGGGCTGGCCAGGAGCTGCTTCCCCATCACGGGGGACAAAGGGGCCGCTCTCCTCCTGGAGCTGCTGGCAGCTGCCTCCCTCTGGCTCCAGAGCCACCTGCAGAGCCTTCCTCCTCAGCATCTGCCTTAGCAGGTCCATCCTGGAACAGAGCAGGGAGCAGCTGTGAGTCTGGGGCAACACAGCCTTTTGCCAATGGGACTGTCTGCCCTCCAGGTGGGCACCTGGACTGGGATCTGCACACGTGGCAGCAGCTCATAGGACAGGCTGCTCCCAAAGCTCCCCCGCACCGCCCATGGTGCTGGGACAGCAGGGGAGTCACATCCGTTCAGAGCAGTAGGGTCAGGGACTGACACCTGCAGTTAGTCAGAACAAGCAGCTCCCTCCTCCAGCCCCAGGCCACACTCCTCCATTCCCCCCAAGCCTGAGAAGGAATAGAACCCAGAAGTCCGGGCTTCCCCTGGGAAACGTCCCGGGCTCAGATTCAGAAGTCCCAGCTATGCGCTGTGGAGTGCCTGGGTTCCCATTGATTTCAGCCCTCGCAACGTCTGGCTCCCCCAGAGGCTCCCAGCCTGGGGAACAGTCTCCTACAAGGGAAGGGCTGGCCTATAGCTGAGATGTTTCCAAACACACTGGAGCTGGCTCTGGAGCAGGGGTTGGCAAACTTTTTGGCCCGAGGGCCACATTGGGGTTGCAAAACTGTATGGAGGGCCAGGTAGGAAAGGCTGTGCCTCCCCAAACAGGCTGGTCCGTGCCCCCATCAGACCCCTCCCACTTCCTGCCCCCTGACTGCCTCCCTCAGAACCTCTGACCCATCCAACCCCCCCACCGCCCCTTGTCCCCTAACCACCCCCTGGGACCCCATCCCTATCCAACCCCACTGCTCCCAATCCCCTGACTGCTCCGACCCCTATCCACACCCCCGCCCCTTGACAGGCCCCTCCCTGGTCCCACCTATCTAAACCCCTCTGTTCCCTGTCCCCTATCCACACACACACCCCTGACAGGCCCCCCCGGGACTCCCACGCTTATCCAACCCCCTCCTGTCCCCTATCCGCTGACCGCCCCCCAGAACCTCCCCCCATCCAACTGCCCCCTGCTCCCAGTCCCCTGACTGCCCCCTAGGATCCCCCGTCCCTTGTCCAACCCCCCAGCCCCCTTACCATGCCGCTCAGAACAGCATGTCTGGCAGCCGCACCGCCCGGCCGGCACAAGACACACTGCCGCTCTGCTTGGCAGGAGCGTGCAACCCCGCTGCCCACTCTGAAAGGAATTCTAAAAGAGTAACGCGTTGAATGCGATTAGTTCATGAGCACAATACACTGCTAATAGCAGGGTTGTCTCCCAGCAGAAGCAGAGCATCTTGCAAGACATCTCCAGGGCACCACAGCATTGCACTGCGCAGAGACGTGTTACTGCACATAGTCCCTCGCCCAAGCCGTGGCTCAAGCCTTTGCCCTCTTCCTTGCTGCTTGGAGTGGCTTCTCCCCTCAGGGGTCTGGGTCCTGGATTCTTTCTCTTGGCAGCTCAAGGCTCCAGCCAAGGAGGACCTCTGCTAGTACCTGGGGCATAAGGGGTGCTGGCCCTTGGAAAACGTTTGCTACCAAACAGTTTGCTAGGCGTGTAGCCCAGTACCCAAGGGATAGCATCACTATCACAATCCCCAACGTAGCCATGCAACAAGGAGGGGAACTTTATTAGGTACAGGGAACAAAGGATAGAGACTAAGGAAAGATCAGGAGAATTTATAACAATAAACCATGAACTTTACCTTAAATCCTCCCCCTCCCAGCATTTCTGAGGGGCCCAACCCCCCTAGCTTCCTCCCAGTTCTGCGTGAGGTGATGCCAGAGGTGAAAGTGGGCTGGTACAGTGTACCAGGAAGAAGTGGCCGCCAGTACGGGCCCATACACTGCTGATGTTAAAGCTCTGCCACTGCCCCTTTTGCCCCCACCCCAGGCCTGCTGGGGGGAGGGAGCAAAGGGACAGCTGCCCCGGGGTCCGGCGATTTAAAAGGGTCTGGGGCTCGCAGCCACCACTACCGCAGCAGGAGCCAGAGCCCCAGGCCCTTTAAATTGCCACCAGAGCTCCAGGCGGCATGGGCCAGGCAGCGCTGAAGGACTGGCTGGGGGAGGCTGACCCCCAGCCACACCCTTTCTGCCCAAGGCCCTGCCCCTTCTGGAAGCTTGGAGCCAACTGCATGCATCCAACGAAGTGGGCATTCACCCACGAAAGCTTATGCTCCAATACATCTGTTAGTCTTAAAGGTGCCACAGGACTCTCTGTTGCTTCCAAGTGATCTTATAACTCCCAAGAGGGCTGAATTGTTGGGCACATAGCAGTTACATGCTCCATTGGCCATAGGGGTTATAACTTTTGGAGGCTCTGAGAATTTACATACATAGTTGACCCAGGAAAAAATATTTTTTTTAATTAATAACCCCTGCCAGAGCTACCAACATAAAGGATTATGCCTTTGAAATATTGTTTAACTGAGAACCCCACCTTTGTGCATTTGGCCTTTGCATGAGCTCTCAGTCAGGATTACTTCAGAACAATATGAACTTTGCACCACACACCATTGTTTATTCATGAGTGGGCAAATTATTAGAACACTGATGAAATTCAGTCTTTCAATGAATATCAGTTTCAATGAAATTCAGTCTTTCCAAAGAAATTCTCTTGGGACTAACACTAAGTATGGAAAATGTCAGCCCAAAAGGAACCTTTCTGTGAAAGTGCAAAGAGAATATGAAAAACAGCTTTGACTGGAAGCCATCTTTCAGGGTTAACTATGGAGTCACTGCCCAAGATTTCATAAGACATGGCTTTCATGTCAGCTTCTCACTGATGCACAGCTGATCTGACAGCCGGACATGGCAGGGTACGGACCCGTGGACACTGCTGACAAAAAATCTCTGATCCAGCGTGCACGGGGACATGCGCATGTGGAGGTGAAGCACCCTACGGACAAAACATCCTGGAGAACTCCAAGTTACTGTTCAACGTGGGTGGCCAAACTTGGCTCCTCTTGGCCAGATCTCAAAAGAGCTTAGCTGCCAGGAAGATATTTTCCTTCAGACAAGGTCTAAAAATGACTGGGCTCTGCGCCACATGCCCTTCAGCATGTAGAGGGAAGGTTCCCCCTGTGCCACCACAGCAGGAGTGTGGCTAAAGCCAGCCCTCCCCGTATGAGAGCTTGCCCTGGCCCGGCCCTCGCTGGTGCCGAGGGGTGCTCGCTCCCTGGGCGCTGGAGTGCTGACTGCTCCCAGCAGGGCAGGAGGGAAGTGGCCGGCGCGGTCCCTGCAGCTCTTTAATTGGACTTGTGGCCTAGCCGAGACAAGCCAGACTTCACCCACATCCTGAGGGGGTGCAGCCCCCCTGCTCCCCTTCAGGGCTGGGGTGCTGCCCCCCTGCACCCCTCCACGCTGGCCACTGCCACCCAGCTCCCTGCAATGGGCCACCCTGTGCCCTGCTGCACCCAACAGCTGGAGAAGCCCCTCACCCCCCACCCACCCACTCCCCACAGAGCCCAGGGGGCGGCTCCGCGCAGCCAGACCAGGGGCTATTTCGGCAGAGAGCGGGGATGGGAATTGGGTGACGCTCCCTCGCCCGGCCCCTTGGGCGGGGGAGCCTTGCGGCAGAGAGTGCGGAGCGGCGTTGCGCGACGCTCCCTGGGCGCCTTGGTAACGGCGAACGCCGCGGCGGGGGGCGGAGCTCGGCGCTGCTGCCCCTGCCCGGCTCTAGCCTGGTCCAGATCGGCTCTGCCCGCCGCAGCCCTGCCCCCACCCCGACCCTGGGGCCGTCGCGCGGGCTGCCCCGCCCCCTAGCCCGGCCCCGTCACAGCGCCTGGCGCCCCCTAGCGGGCGGGGCCCGGGCGGGCTCCGTGGCCAGCTGCTCCCCCCCCACCCCCTCCTGCCGCCCCTCGGGCCGGGCTCGCCCCCGCCTGCCACTGCCTCCCGCCGCCCCCGCCGCTCGGGTGTGAGCCGGGCCCCCCCCGCCGTGCCAGGCTCGCCCCAGCTCGCCAATGCCACAGAAACTGCCCCCGCCCGTCCCACGCTCCTGCCACTGCCGCCCCCGGTCCCTGCCGCCCCACTGGCGTGAATGAGTCTTTCTGCCCATGCCAGGCTCTCTGCAGCACCATACCAAGCTGCCCCTGCCCCTCGGACACTGCCCCCCGCCCACTGGGGTGAGCTGGGATCCTGCCCCCTGAGCCGGGCTCGCTCCAGCCCTCCCGCGCCATCGGAAGCGCCTGTGCGGGCGGCGAGGTTGTTGTCCGGCGAGTGCGGACATGGCCTCGGAGGCGGTGAAGGTCATTGTGCGCTGCCGGCCCATGAACGAGCGAGAGAAGGCGCTCAGCTGCAAAGCCGTGGTCAGCATGGACAGCCCCCGGGGCCAGTGCTTCATCCAGAACCCTGGGGCCACTGACGAGCCCCCCAAGCAGTTCACCTTCGACGGGGCGTACTATGAGAGCCACAACACCGAACAGATCTACAATGAGATTGCCTACCCGCTGGTGGAGGTGAGTGAGGCCAAAAGTGATCTATGAGCCACAGAGACTCTCTGTGGAGAATGGGTGGCTTGGGAGATTGGCAATGGCAGGCAAGGCCTTTCCATCAATTGCTGCAGAGTTAAGGGCCAGTTCTAGGTTTTTTTGCCGCCCCAAGCAACTGCCAAAGCAAAAAGGCCTTTCCATCAATTGCTGCAGAGTTAAGGGCCGGTTCTAGGTTTTTTTGCTGCCCCAAGCAACTGCCAAAGCAAAAAGGCCTTTCCATCAATTGCTGCAGAGTTAAGGGCCGGTTCTAGCAAAAAAAAAAAAAAGTGTTTGGAATGCTGCCCCTGAAATTGTGCTTGGTTCACTGGTGCCTAGAGCCGACCCTGGCAGAGTTTAAACTTTCATTTAAAAATCCTACAAAGTTTTAATCTTGATGGTTATGAAGAAAACCCGCTGAATGTGACCTCATGCTGCACTGTCTCCTTGATTCATAGATTTGAAAGCCAGAAAGGACCATTGGGATCATCTAGTCTGACCTCCTATATAACAAAGGCCATGAAACTCCCCCAAAATAATTCCTATAGCAGATTTTTTAGAAAAAAAGTTCAATCTTGATTTGAAAATTGTCAGTGACCCTTGTAAATTGCTTGATGGTTATTTACGCTCATTGTGAAAAATTTACACCTTATTTCCAATCTGAATTTGTCTAGCTTCGACTTCCAGTCATTGGGTTGTGTTATATCTTTCTCTGCTAGACTGAACAGCCAATTATAAATATTTGTTCCCTATGTAGGTCATTAAAGACTGTAATTAAGTCACCCCTTAACCTTCTCTTGTTACACTAAATAGATTGAGCTCCTTGCATCTACAGTAGAACCTCAGAGTTACGAACTGACTAGTCAACCACACACCTCATTTGGAACCAGAAGTATGCAATCAGGCAGCAGCAGAGACAAAAAAAAAAAGCAGATACAGTACTGCGTTAAACATAAACTTCTAAAAAATAAAGGGAAAGCAGCATTTTTCGTCTGCATAGCAAAATTTCAAAGCTGTATGAAGTCAATGTTCAGTTGTAAACTTTTGAAAGAACAACCATAACATTTTGTTCGGAGGTATGAACGTTTCAGAGTTACAAACAACCTCCATTCCCGAAGTGTTCATAATGCTGAGGTTCTACTGTATCACTATAAGGCAGTTATTTTAATCCTTTCATCATTCTTGTGGTTCTTCTCTGAACCCTCGCCAATTTTTCAACGTCCTTCTTGAATTGTGGAGACTGGAACTGGACACACTATTCCAGCAGCAGTTGCACCAGAGGTAATCTCTGGTCGTACTTGAGATTCCCCTGTTTAATGCATCCAAGGATCACATTAGCCCTTTTGGCTACAGCATTGCACTGGGACCTCAAGTTCATCTGATTATCCACCACAATATCCATCCCATAGATCCTTCATCCTGTAAGTATGTCCTATGTTCTTTCTTCCTAGAGGAATACATTTACATTTAGCCATATTAAAATACATATTGTGTGCTTGTGCCTAGTTTACCAAGCGATCCAAATCGCACTGTATTCGTGACCTGTTCTCTTAATTATTTGCCACTCCCCCAATTTGTGTCATCTGCAAAGTTTATCAATGATGATTTTATGTCTTCTTCCAGGTCTTTGATAAAAATGTTAAATAATGTAGGGCCAAGCACCAATCCCTGTGGGATTCAACTAGAAACAAAACCACTCGATGGTGATTCCTAATTACAAATACATTTTGAGACCTATCGGTTAGCCAGCTTTTAATCCATTTAATGTATGCCATGTTAATTTTGTACCATTTGTTTTTAATCAAAATGTCATGCAGTATCAAGAGCTGTTCTTCAGGACTGGGAAACGTACTCAGAGCATCACAGCTACATAAATTTCAATGGTCCCTTGAAATATGTGTTAACTCCTTATGCTTAATATTGTTCCACCTTATATTTAACTGTGACACTCTGAGTACATTTCCCAGACCTGAAGAAGGTCTCTGTGTAAGCTCAAAAGCTTGTCTCTCATCAACAGAAGTTGGTCCAGTAAAAGATAGTACCTCACCCATCTTGTCTCTCTAGTATCCTTGGACCAACACGGCTACACCACTGAATGCAGTATCAAGTCAAGCACCTTATGGAAGTCTAAGAATATTACATCAACACTATTATTTATTAACTGAACTCGTAATCTCATCAAAAAAAGATATCAAGTTACTTTGACAGGATCTGTTTTCCATAACCCCACGTTGATTGGGCATTAATTATGTTCCCCTCCTTTAATGCTTTTTCAATCAAGTCCCATATCAGCAGCTCCATAGTCAGATTGACAGGCCTATAATTACCCAGGTCATCCCATTTACCCTTTTTAAATATTGGCTCGACATTAGCTTTCGTCCAGTCTTTTGGAACTTCCCTGTTGTTCCAACATTAATGTTTAAAGTCAACATTAGAGGTCCTTTGCACTCTTCTGACAACTTGCATCCAAAAGGGCTATCTGGACCTGCTGATCTTATAATGTCTAACTTTAGTAGCTGCTGTTTAACATCCTCCTGAGATATCTAGTAGTGGAATGGAAAGAGTGTAATAATCATCATATGATGAGACTACATCATCTGTTTTTTCCCAAGTACTGAACAGAAATATTTATTGGTAATTTCTACATTATTATTGATAATTCTACCATTTGCATTTAGCAGTGAACCAGTACCATGGTCAAGATTCTTTTGTGCTTTTAATATACTCAAAAAACTCGTTCTTACTGTGCTTAAATATGCGTACCATAGATTTCTCTGTGTGTCCCTTTTCTTAACATCTGGTTTATATATATTACTATCAACTTCCCTTTCTTTAATTTATTATCTATTATTTTTTTCATTTTTTATAGCTGCTTTCACTTCCCCTCTAAACCAGGTCAGTTTTTTAACCAGTACGGTCTTCTTCCTTGATTGTGGCTTTTGGGGCATCTAATAAAGTGTTCTTAAACAATTCCAAATGATCAATCATATTTTTCTAATTACATTTTTCCTCCCAGCTGATTTGGCAGATATTTTCAGCTTTGTGAATGTGGCCATTTTAAAGCACAAAGTATACATATGACTGGTTTGGACTTTATTCTGTTTGCACATTATAAATGCGACCAATTCATGGTCACTTGTACCTAAGCAACCATTAGTTTTTAGTTAATGCAGAGTCCTCCTGTGTTGACTGCAACACTTTTTGAGTTAGGAAATTGTCATCTGTAATATTTAGAAATTCCAAGGATGTTTTAATACTGGCAGCCAGTGGAGGGATTAGCCACTGGGCCGATGGGCCCCGTGCCCAGGAGTCCCAGCCAACTGGGGGACCCCTGGAAAAAATCTGCTGCCACCGGTGGAAGCCCGGAGACCCAGCTGCCAAGTGGGCAGGGCTGGGGAAGCCCCCGCACCCTGACCCTGCTCCACGGCAGCAGCGCAGGGCAGTGGAAGTCTCCTCCCCCCCCCCCCCCCGCACCACCACCCATCCCCAGCAGAAGCTGCTGGGCAGCAGGGCAAACTCCCCCCACCCAACCTGCTCTCCAGTAGAAGTGCTGGGTGGGCAGGGCGGGAAAAGCCCCAGCGCCCAGATTCTGGTCCCCCACAGAAGTGTTGGGGGGTGGCAGGGGAAGCCCCAGCACCTGGAGCCCCACTGCGGCCCTGGGACAGCGAACCGTGGCCAGGGGGAGTTGCTATCGGCCTAACCTGCGGAAGTGGCAGGTAAACAAACGAGCACAGCCCGCCAGGGGGCTTACCATGGCGGGCCGCGTGCCAAAGATTGCCGATCCCTGCACTACAGTAAACTGAAGAACATTAGCATAGTATTTCTCCTCTGCTCACTCAAAGGCATCTCTGAAGCTGGCAAAGGAGGGAATGACCTCAATCAGCAGGGGGCCGAGCAATTCACCAGGGCTTTGCCCCTTACCTCATTTACGGCTCTTCGCAGCCTCTCTCCCTAACCATATTTCAGTCTCTGGTGAATTGGTATGTGGTTCATTTTTTTTCAAAACGTCTGTTTAGGTATTATTGCCATTGCATCTGGGGAATCTTGCATTCAGTTTTTAAAAAATCAGTAAATCCGTCACCCAGTGGTGATTCGTAAAGTTATATCTATTTCACGTCTTGCTGAGATGGGAATGAATGAAGGAAGGAAAGGTGACTCCCTCCTTTAGCCAGCTTTGCAAAGGATGAATTTGAGTGAGTAGATGAGAAATAACATTCTTATCATTATTCTAGGATTAAGACTTCCCTTTTAGCCACAATCTGCTGGAGTTCCATTTGTCTCTCCAGTCCTCAGAGTACCTTCTGACCTACAGCAAAAGTATCCTATTTTTCTATACTATAATCAAAGAGCCCTTCCTGTTTTGACCTTCTCTGTTCTGTCAGCCCCTGGGGTTTGAGAGGAACCAGTGCATTTATACAGCAGTGAAATGTATTTTATTTTATTCTCTTAGTCTATGGCCTGAGCTAGGAAGCTTGTCTTTTGCCCCTACTTTTCTTCCGCTTCAGGTTTTCCATTCTTTTTATTTTTCTGGGTTTTGGATGGGATGTAAAACCAAGTCCTTGGTTTGTAGAGATTAAAGATCCCATGGGACTTTCCAGAAGAAATTCAAAATTCCAGCTCAGGTGCTTGCGCTCCATCCACCTACAGATGACATTGCAATTTCTTTGCTCACCCAGCAGTTTTTGTCCTTCCCTATAAAATCACTGTTAGGTGATAGAATAGAATCTTAGTAGCTTGATTCAAAACATGTGAAGGACGAAGATAATGGCTATTAACTTTATGTTTTTCTTGAATTTTCCAGGGTGTTACTGAGGGCTACAATGGCACCATTTTTGCCTATGGCCAGACTGGCAGTGGGAAGTCATTTACCATGCAGGGCATTGTGGACCCTCCTGTGCAGAAAGGCATAATTCCCAGAGCATTCGAACACGTGTTTGAGAGCGTACAGGTATGTAGTGAAGTGAAATGGCTGCTGTAGCAGGGACTATAGCCCAGATCCTCAAAGGTATTTAGGTGTCTAATTCTCATTGATTTCAATAGGAAATGTAGGTGCCTAAATATCTTTGAGGGTCTGGGGCTATATGTTATAAGCTGTTTATTAATAGGTTTTTCTACCGTATTCACCACCATAGTATCTGAGCCCCACAAACATTAATGAATTTATTCACACAACCCTATGGCAAGGTAAGGAAGTATTATCCCCCATTTTACAGATGGGGAAACTGAGGCACAGAGAGGGGAAATGACTTCCCAAGATCACACAGGAAGGCTGTCACTGAGCTGGGATAGAACTCTGATCTCTTGAGTTCTTCCTCAGTGCTTTAGCCACATTCTTCCCACCCCCAAATTATCAGTAGGATAGCAGGACACCTCCTGTCAACTTGCCAAGATCTTCACATGATGAGTACATGAGCACTGAAACTCAGTTGGCTGAGTATGTATGATTCAGTAGTGGGCATATGTATAGTCCAACAGAGTCCTTGAGATTTGGGACTCAGGTGCTGTTTACTCTACCACATTTACTGTGTGACTTTTGGCAAATTAGGGTTTCTCTCTCTGCCTCAGTTTCCATATCAGTAAAACTAGGATAATGCCGAAATCTTAGGAAGTTGTGAGGCTTAAGTCATTAATGTTTATAAATTGCTATGAAGCCCTCTGCTGAATGGTGCTAGGAAAGGGCAAGATACTTTTACTCCAAGCTGAATATTCTCGATGCTGTGTATTTACCAGTGTAAACCAGCCCACCACACTAGGTCTGCACTTCTCAGTGTCTGTGTATTGTATGGTAGGAGTTTACAATCTGAAAGGTCCCATATAATGTGAACTAAATAGTTAATCTGCAGACTGAGTATTTTCAAAAAAGCCAAGGGGGGTTAGGCACCCAACTGTCATTGACAGTCAATTGGAGTTTAGGTATCTAACTCCCTTAGGCACCTTTGAAAAACTTCCCCTAAAATCCCATCTCTTGTTTTTGTACAGTGTGCTGAAAACACCAAGTTCTTGGTGCGAGTCTCTTACCTGGAGATCTACAATGAAGACATAAGAGATTTGCTAGGAGCCGACACCAAGCAAAAGTTGGAGGTGAGGCGATCATAAAGTCATGCTGGCTAAATGAGGATGTGCTTTAATCTGCTCTGACTGCTATCAGGCATGCCTAATAGAAATGGGAGAACCCAGCAGAAACTTTTTGCAGAAACTGAAACATGAAGCATTTGGGATGTGACAAAAACTGTTCTTATTATGTTTAGTGAGTTTTATCTACAGTCTGGTCCCATTCCCCAAAATCTCATACTTTCCTTTATTGTTTGAGACCCAGGTTTGACTACATCCTTGTACATGAAAGTCGAGTGTGCTTCAAATCAATGTTGAAAGTTATCATCAGTGTGTTTTTACCCTGACAAAGGTTAGACTCAGCTGCTCTCCACAATTGATTTTAGGGATTTGAATTTAACTGAACACGTACAAAAGAATGCCTGTGACTGGTTCCTGCCACCTTTGGCATCAATTTAAAATGCAATACAAAAATGATTACAAAACCACTATGGTAGGACTGACATCATTATTTGTCACGCCACCCATTTTTGTGTGCAAACTTTACCAACAGTGACATTTTCTTCCAGTTCATTGATAAAGATATTGAGTAGCGTTGGACCAAGAACAGATCCCTGTGTGGAGCCCCACTAGAAAGGCTCCAATTGCATGATGAGT
This sequence comes from Malaclemys terrapin pileata, assembly GCF_027887155.1. Lineage (NCBI taxonomy): Eukaryota > Metazoa > Chordata > Testudines > Emydidae > Malaclemys > Malaclemys terrapin. The sequence goes on from NC_071523.1 coordinate 5,066,967, forward strand.
CCCTGTTTAGAAGAACTTGTTGAGGTCTATCAATTAGCCAGTGTGCGTAAGGGCTGCAGGACTGAACCCAAGGTCTCAGCTTTGGGCTAGGAAGTGGGAATCTGCCTCAACTTTACAGGGAGGCATAAAAGGAGTTAGGATGCTGAAAGTGGACACATGGAAAGAAGAGGTCAGGAGAGAGGATACACAAGATCATAGGGAAGGGAAGGGGAAAGATGTAATGAAAACAGAGATGTAAAATGGGAGGGATTGTGCAAAACCCTGAAAGTGAGGCTGAATTGCTCAACGTGCAAAGGAGAGGGGAGCCAGAGAAAGGATTTGGAGGGGCCTGGAAGAACGTTAGGTTATGTCTAGTTAGGAACATAGGACACCTAGCTGGATGGACCATTGATCTTGTCCAATGTGGCAAGTCCTATCTTACAGTGGCCAGTTCCAGATGCTTCAGAGGAAGGTGCAAGAAGTCCCCAGTGGACCATTATGGAATAGCCTGCACATAGGGGAAGTTTCTTCCTGATGCCCATAAGTTAGTATCTGGTTTATGCACTGAAGAAGGAGGGTTTCTGTCCCTCATCCATTTTTAATCTGATCTAATGTGACTGTGGATGATCTCATTATCTCTGAAAATGGCTGATCCTTTATTGACAGGATACTGCAGAGGTACAACTCCCCATTGGAATGCATGGGAAAGGCAGAAAGTTTCAAAGATGTAGTACAGTAAAATTAATACAATTAATAATTCTATTGATTGTTGTTTTACAGTCAAAGAATTTGCCTTACAATAGCTTTGCAAATCTCTGCCCTTCCCATGCATTCCTGTGGGGAGCTGTATGTCTTCTCTTCTAATTTACATGCCAGCAAGATTGTCAGTATAAGGAAAACCAAGGTACTAGCACCATCTGCTGTGCAGAAATGTTGAAACTCTGACAGAACTTTAGCATGTGCCTGGCCCTATAGGGGTGAAATCCCTGGTGGGTCCCCATTTCCTCGCTCTGCAGAGAGAGTGTGTGTGTTTAGGGAGAAATAGGGTTCACTATTTTAGAAAGAGCCTCCTGCACATTCCTGCTTTTTGTTCCACATCAATAATGACATTGGTTTACGTGACGACTGCTGTTGGCACAGGTAGGGCAGTGCTTGGGCAGAACTGTTTCCATGGTAACAGTCACCACTGGGGACAGCTTCTGGCTGTAGCTGCTTCTATAGAGTAATTAAGTGAGTCAGTGTCCTGTGGAGACACAAAGCCTTGGCAGATCTTCTGCCCCCTGCAACCCTACATGTTTCTCCTCTGAAATCCCATTAGTATTATTAATTGTATTTGTTTCCTTTTAATGTCGGTGACTCCTGGCCACCCCTGCACCTCAGGGACTCAGTCACTTGCCCTGCAGAGAACAGGCCTCACTGAGCTCTGCTTGGAAGACCTCACACTCAGGTGAAGTGCAGTGTCAAGTGAGTGGAATGTCCTCATTCCACCCTAGTAGGCTAAGTACAGCTTCCTCCCCTGCAAGGCAGTGCCATTCCTTCAGCCGATCAGAGATGGACCTTGGAGAGGACTTCGCCAAGGACTCAGCTTCCACAGCACTCCTAACTTTAGCCATCCCAGTCACCTGATTGTCATATATCACAGTTAAAAGCTATAGTACAGATTGACCTAACCCTGATCCTGTAACTGGGTTAACCCAGGCAGTCCAGGGCTTTAGCTTGGTTAGGGAACATGACTAAGGTCCGATCTACACTACAGTTTTTAACTCTCTCATAACCTGATTCTGTTCTAGTCTAGATAGGTTCTTATAGTGCATTTATCACAGGAGTGTCAGAGCGCTTTCCAGAAGTGCATTAAGCAAGGTGACTAACATCTGTCACGTGTTTGAAATCACATCAGGACAACCATGTTGTAGCTTGGACTCCTGACTCAGTTATTTTGTGGTGTAGATAGGGTCCTAGTTGTCAACTCAAATGATGTTGGCCATAACTGTTTGCAAATGATTTCAAATACATTTAAAAGCCCCAATGAGAATGGAGCCTAAGTGGTGTTTGTGATCCTAGTGGGCTATCCTGATCACTTTTTCCTGTGATGGGTTTGATGGATCACTCAAGGCTATAAAAGAAAAAACATGTACTTTAGTAACCTCTTTTATGAAAAGTCCCCTCTGTGGGAATTTTAGTTGCTGGGAGGATTCTATTAGAGATTTAATGTGTTGGGGATATCTGTCTCCAGAACAGGACTTTGGAGTCACCAAAGAAAAGACTGACACCCAGATTTTATACTTGTCCTGAGCATGAGGGGGCAGGATTTTGGGAGTTTAATCAATGCCGTGTAGATGCCCATGTGGTGCAGAGGGGATCAGTAGAGCACCTAATATCAGTATCCCTCACTATTGTGTCTCAGGGCTTGTCTACATATGTCAGAGTTTCCTCCCTACTCTGAACTTTGGGGTACAGATGTGGGGACCCGCATGAAAGACCCCCTAAGCTTATTTCTAGCAGTTTAGGTTAAAAACTTCCCCAAATCCCTTCCTTGTCCTTGGACGGTATTGCTGCCACCACCAAGTGAGTTAGACAAAGATTCAGGAAAAGGATCACTTGGAGTTCCTATTTCTCCAAAATATCCACCCCAAGCCCCTTCACCCCCTTTCCTGGGGAGGCTTGAGAATAATATACCAACCAATAGGTTAACCAAGTGAGCACAGACCAGACCCTTGGGTTTTTAGGACACTAAAAACCAATCAGGTTCTTAAAAGAAGAACTTTATTATAAGGAAAAAAGTAAAAGAAGCACCTCTGTAAAATCAGGATGGAAGGTAATTTTACAGGGTAATAAGATTTAAAACACAGAGGATTCCCCTCTAGGCTCAACTTCAGAGTTACAAAAAGCAGGAATAAACCTTCCTCTTAGCATAAGGAAAATTCACAAGCCAAAACAAAAGATAATCTAATGCATTTCCTTGCTGTTATTTACCATTTTTGTAATCTTAGATGTAATCTTATTTCAGGTAGGGTTTTAGGAGATGATTTTTTTTTCCTGCCCTGGTCCCTCTCTTCCGAGAGAGAGAAACAAAGAGAGCCCCAACAAAACCTCCCCCTCCCCAGATTTGAAAGTATCTTCTTTCCTTATTGGTCCTTTTGATCAGGTGCCAACCAGGTTTTTTTCTGCTACCCTTAGCTATATGTTTATGACAACATACCACTTAAGTCAATGCAAGTTATGTTGCTTAGGGGTGTGAAAAAAACCACCTGAGCAACATAAGTTACATTGATTTAAAGCTGTGTGTACACTTCGCTATGTCACCGTGAGACACTCTCCCACCAACATAGTTTCTGCCTCTCGTTGAGATGGAGTAATTTCGTTGATGGGAAAGTACTCTCCTGTCAACATAATGCATCTTTACCAGATGTGCTACATCAGCACCCTGCAGCACGGTAGTGAAGACAAGCCCTCAAACCCTTGATGTACTAAACTCCCTATAACCAGAGACACAAGAGCGATATGCTATGGCAGATGAAAACCTTGACCTATCTTCTTAATGTTTGAAGCTGAAGATGCAGCTAAGGGGCAGCTCAGAGTAGGGGAGCGGGGCGCCATGTGACACTGGAGATGCCTTAGCTAAGCAACAAACTCTTGACTTTAGTTCCTGTTGCATATAGAACCATGAAAGGTTTTTTGTACTTTTATTCATACTTCAGAACTAGTCTGTTTCCTGGTTACAGCCAAATATAGCTGTCCGCTACATTACAGCTGTGTAGTGGGGTGGGCCAAAGCCTAATTGCTGAGCACGGTGCAACCTCCAAGTTGGTGGGAGATGTGGGTGCTCAGCAGGTACACAGCACCCCTCGGGAGTTGCTTCCGAGTGCTGTTCTGTAGCTGGCAATGAGATTTTTGCTGTAGTGTCCCATTATGCACATAACTGCCTTTTCCTCCTTTCATATGCAAAGGGGCTCCTGGAAAGTTTCCAGAGTGGTCTGTGGTGTTTCAGAATCTAGTGGTCCTGCTGTAACCTGTGTTCATGGATTCATAGATTTTAAGGCCAGAAGAGACTGTTCTGATCGTTGTGTTGTGCTCTTCCTGCTTGCAGCTGAAGGAGCACCCAGAGAAAGGGGTGTATGTGAAAGGGCTCTCCCTGCACACCGTGCACAGCGTGGCCCAGTGCGAGCGCATCATGGAGACGGGTTGGAGAAACCGAGCGGTGGGCTACACCTTGATGAACAAGGATTCTTCCCGCTCCCACTCCATCTTCACCATCAACATGGAGATCTATGCTGTAGGTAGGTGCCAGATTCCTGGATCAGGCCTTTGGGAGACTGAGCATAGAACCAACCTGTGCAATGTGGTGGATAATCCCAGAATAAAAACTGGCGCTTGAATACAGCTGAGCAAATAATTGATTTTTCTGTTCTATTGCTGAACCACAGTATTTGTGGGGAAAAAATCAGTTTGTTTCTAAATGAAACTGAATGTTTTGAGTTTTTCCTCACCAAAACAAAAACTGAAAACATTCCATGTGGGTCCAAATTAAATGTTTTGAATATCCATTCAAATGGACGTTTTCAAAACGTTTTGTTTGGATTTTTTTAAGGTATTTTGACATTTTCAAAAATGTTGTTGTCTGATTTTTTTGGCCAAAACTATTTGTTAAATTTGACCAACATTTGCAAATGGTTTCAGAGCCCTTGAAAAATGCATTTTTCAGTGAATGCACTATTTGCTGAAAATATTTTGTCCAGTTCTAGTCTAGAATGAGAGCTGTGTCTTGGCACCAGTATTCACTACAGTGCAAAGTGACTGAGTATTTTTTAAATGTCTTTTCCCTTGCTCACCCATGGAGGGAGGGGGACATGTGTCCTACACATTGTTTGGGAGCATATTTCCCTCTGTTTTTCTTTTTCTTCTAAAATCCTTATTTGATGCTGTTGAAAGGTGCTGGACTGACAGCCCCGGTGCTGAAGGCCACACTTGCACTTGGAATTCATAGACTGTAAAGCTGGAAGGGACCATTATTATCATAGAATCAGAATCATAGAAATGTAGGGTTGGACAGGGCCTCGAGAGGTCATCAAGTCCAGTCCCCTGTCCTGAGGCAAGACCAAAAAAACCTAGACCATCCCTGACAGGTGTTTGTCCAACCTGTTCTTAAAACTTCCCATGACGGGGATTCCACAATCTGCCTTGGAAGCCTTTTCCAGTACTTAACTATTCTTATAGTTGGAAAGTTTTTCCTAATATCTAATCTAATCTCCCTTGCTGCAGATTAATCTGATTAGTTCTTGTCCTGCCTTCACTGGACATGGAGAAGGAGAGGTTACTTACCTTTCTGTAATTTGAGTTCTTCGAGATGTTTGTCCTTATGGGTGCTCCACTGCAGTACTCATGCACACCTCTAACTAGTCTGACCTCGTACTTAACACAGGCCAGAGAACTTCACCCAGTTCTTCCTGCATTGAACCTACGAACTTTTGATTGAACTACAGCATATCTTTTAGAGGATATCTAATCTCAGTTAAAAGATCCCAGGGAAAGAGAATCTCTAGGTAGTCTAATCCAGTGGCAAATTACTTTCACTGTCCAAAAAATGTGCATTTTATTTCCAGTTTGGATTTTCCTGACTTCAGCTTCTAGCCACTGGACTTTCTTTACTCAATAAAGTATGGCTAGTAACAGGGCAAGTTGCCCCCAGATATCACCATGCCAGTGTGTCCCAACCTGGACCTGGAAGGATCACCAGTAGGAGTGAAAGAGGAGTTCAGTCTCCCATGCTCCACTGCTGAGTGCTAAGAGTCTGGTTTTATTTCCTTTATCTGATCTCCATTCATGGGAAACTTGCACAATGTCTTCCAACTGTAATCGCAGGTGCTGCTGATATCCCTCATTTCCATGTATAGAGAATTTACCACCAAACATTTACTAAAAATGGAGGAATGAGGAGTGACCCTCAGAATAACCCAATTAGCAGATCGCGTGAGTGTTAACCGTGCCTTGATTTGCTGAACCAAGTCCTGCTTCACCAACCTCTATAATGTGGGACCCTCAAATCCTGACGTTGGCCTAAGAACCAAAAGTAAATGCTTACACTCCTCTTGTGTTCCAGGTAGGGCTTGGGTTGCAGTCTAAATTGGAATTATTTGTCTTGTTTAGAGGCTTTCAAAAAGTGGTGCCTCTGTTTTTGTAGCCCAAACTAGCAGGGTGAGAATGGCTTGTCATTTAATTAACTTCTGAGGGAAGCCCCATGCATTCCACGGCAAGCTGGGCCTAAATTCTGTTTCAGTGTCTCTGGATTTTGCAGTGCTGTAGTGCAGCAGACTGGAAATTCTGCATCCGTTTCATTCACAGTTGAGATTGGACGTTTTTACTGGCTTTAACGTGACAGTCATAATCCAGACAGTATAGTGGCCTCTGCTCTTTATTTTGCAATTAAATTACATTTGTTTTACCCTTTGTTCATGTTTTCGGTTTTTATGCCTCAAGATTTGTTATTGGCAATCCAGAGCTGCATAGTAGAAGATGGAGGAGAGAGGGGGGTGAAAGATGGTGTTTTGGCAGCTGTATATTGGACAGTCTGAGTTTGGGGCAATTGGGGAGGTGTAGGAGCAAGTTTGGGATTGTGGAATAAGCACATTAGCTGGATGTTTCTACTAAAATGACCACATCAGTCAAATAGTTAATAAAGTTGATATTTAAACGGTCATCTTTAGGTTTCAGATTGGACCCCCATTAAGATGAATGGGGAAGATCAAGCTGTCTGCAGTCTTGGGAAGAAACACAGCATCACTTACTTACAGTTCAGATTTTTAAGATTCCCTTCACAACCACGAGGTCTACAAAAACAACAAGGAGTCTGGTGGCACCTTAAAGACGAACAGGCTAAGGTGCCACCAGACTCCTTGTTGTTTTTGTAGATACAGACTAACACGGCCACCCCCTGAGACTTGAGGTCTACAAAGACTTTTTAATGCACATTTAGATTCCAGAGTGCAAATATGCAGCAAATAGTAGATTCTGTGGCAGATTTATGAAACACACAGGTCTCTTCCCATTAGTCCTCTCTGAGCATTCAAAGGAACGGGTACTTTCCCCTTTGGTTTGGTGGGAGGGAAGAAGTTTTAGATTTGTCTCATGCTTCTGCTGTCAGAATTAGTTGATGGACTAGAAGAGAATTAGACAGTGACAGCCTGACTTTCCAACCTGCTTGCAGGCATTTTAGCAAGAGTCTGGGGACTTGTTACACCATGGAAACTAACCCAGTAGTTGTATTGATTGAAACAAACAACCTCCTTGGGTACAATTACTGGCAGGAGCCAAAACAACTACTTAATTTTTAATTGCCAGTTGCTACTTACCTAAGCTGTAAAACCCCCACTCTTCAGAATGGCCATTTGCCCCAGGGCTCAGAAAGGACAGTAAGAAGGGGTGGCACTATTTTCAAACTCCACCTATTTTCCCCAGTTTCACCCACAATCCCTGAGCTGCCAGATGTTTCTGCCAGAATGATCAGTGATGAAATAGCCAGCAGTGCTTTAGGTCATAATAATTAGGGTTCGGTGTCAACACCCCATTGTGATGAATAGGCAGTTAATGTCTTGGAGCTATTGTTTCTGTCTGTCTAACTGAGAACTCAGCTTTCACAGAGTGCATCAGTTTATGCTTTGTTGACATTTGGAAGGTTTTCTTCACAGCCTTAATGGCTAGAAACTAATTTTTTGAAATGAAAGTTTAGATTTTGCAGATATTGATGGGGCCATCACAGTGGTGCTGACCCCGTTGAACCCTTGATGCGCTCCATTGTCAGCCTCATGCTGTTCTAGAGGCTTGTGGCCAGTTTTACTCTTAAACCTGGGTTTGTGATGGCTGGGAATAGCAGGGAAAGGGATGTTTGAAATGAAGGATGATCCAGCACTTAGGGTGGTAACCTGGCACATGGGAGACGTGGATTCAATTGTCTGCTCCGTCACAGACTCCTTATGTGACCTTGGACAGGTCACTTGGTCTCTCTGGGCCACAGTTCCCCATCTGTACAATGGGGATACTAGCCCTGCTCAGCTTCATGGGGGTGAGGATGAATCCATGAAAAATCATGAGGTGCTGAGATACTGTGATAATCAGGGCCACATTATCTACCATAGGTAGAGTTTGCAAAGTCTGACTTTGTAGCCTAGTTTTATTCACTGGAGAATCACTCTCCTTTTGTTTTATTTTCCTTAGTTCACTGAATGAGCATTTGCTACTTATCTAGCACCTCAGATGCTGACTGGCAGAATGGGGCTTAGGGAGGGTCTAGGACAGTTGTTTTCCGCCTAGTGAGCTACTTGAAAAAGAGACGAATGCGTACCTTTAAAAACACCTTCCTTCTGGCTCAGAGTGCGCTGTACACCCCCGAGAGTGGGGTAATTTATGGAGGTGCTGAGAGACTGAGAGTCAAATGGTTCAACACACCCCAATGAATCAGAGCACATTGGAGTTCTGGGGTGAAATTCTGGCCCCACTGAAGTCTTTGAGGACAGGTTTTCACCCTTCAGTCTTTAGTTAGCAGGGGTGGGCAACATGCCCGCTCCCTGGATGGGGAAGGAGTGGCTCACATGGGAGAGAAATCCCCCTGGCCAGACTGGTTCTGCGGGGAACTCCTTGCAGCTTTTCTCACTCATGCAGACAGTTCTAGAGTTTAAGGCAGGAAAGGATCACCAGATCATCTACTCTGACCTGTATATCACAGGCCCTCAACACCACTTGGCACCAGCCCACTAAACCCATCAACTGAAATTAGACCAAATTATTACAGCCCACAGGAGACTAGCCTGTTCTGTGCCACAGGCAGAGATTACATGGGACCGAGTTGCACCAGTGCCTGAGGCCCCACAATGGCAGGGAAATGATTAAGTGAGATATACCCACTCAGCTCAGGGGCTTCTTAGTTAACAGAGACTTTCCCAGCGCCCAGTGTTCAGACTTTCTGGGCAGTTTGCAACTTGTGCAGTTTTAGCGTCTTTTGATCTTCACTCTTACTTATTTTTGCTTACTTTTCTGTCCCTATTTCCCTTACCCGAAATAAGCAAACAGAAAATTACAAACTGGTAACCACTTTGTCTGTTCTCCAGCCAGCACATTTAAAACTCACTTAAAATCACTACCAGCATTTCGATCAATCAGCTGTGCACAGATCCTGCTTGATTACGCCACCGTGACAGGTTCGGTCACAGAGACCCCCCCTTGGGACTGCCACCTGATGTGCTGAGACTACCTCTGAGCCCGTTTTCCCTGCCAGCTTGGGACTTTAGTACGCTGTCTTGTTGAGCCAGACACGCTAGCCTCCTGCAAACACAGACCCAGGTCTGAACCAAGTCCTCCAAATAGCAGCAGACTTAACTGAAAAGAGCTTAAGAAGTGCTTTTGTCTCTAGCACCCAGACACCGAGCTCCCATTGGATCCAAACCCCAAATAAATCCATTTTACTCTGTATAAAGCTTATACAGGGTAAACTCATAAATTGTCCGCCCTCTATTACGTTGATAAAGCTGTTTGCTCCCCCAGGAATTAATTACTTACTCTGGGTTAATTTATAAGCAAAAGTAATTTTATTAAATAGAAAAAGTAGGATTTAAGTGGTTCCAAGTAATAACAGACAGAACAAAGTAAGTTACCAAACAAAATAAAACAAAAACACGCAAGTCTAAGCCTAATACATTAAGAAACTGCTTACAGATAAATCTCACCCTCAGAGATGTTCCAATAAGCTTCTTTCACAGACTAGACTCCTTTCTAGTCTGGGCCCAATCCTTTCCCCTGGTATAGTCCTTGTTCCAGCTCAGGTGATAGCTAAGAGATTTCTCATGACCTGGTGTGGCTCTATGTTTTTGCCGCCCCAAACACGGCAGTCAGGCGGCCTTCGGCGGCACACCTGCGGGCGATCTGCTGGTCACGCGGATTCGGTGGCGTTTCTGCGGGTGATCTGCCGGTCCCGCGGCTTCAGCATACCCGCCGCCGAAGCCGCGAGACCGACGGACCTCCCGCAGGCATGCCGCCAAAGGCTGCCTGACTGCTGCCCTCCCAGCGACCAGCATGCCGCCCCAGGCATGCGCTTGGTGTGCTGGTGCCTGGAGCCGCCACTGCTCATGACTGCAGCCCCTTTGTTCTGTTCCACACCCCTTATATAGCTTTGGCACAAGGCGGGAATCTTTTGTCTCTTTGGGTCCCCACCCATCCTTCTAAATGGAAAAGCACCAGGTTTAAGATGGATTCCAGTACCAGGTGACATGGGCACATGTCTTAGGAGACCCCAAGCCTTCATTGTTCCTGGCCTGACTCACAGGAAGGCTTGGAAGTAAACAGAGCTATTTACAACCAATTGTCCTAGTTGATGGGAGCCATCAAGATTTCAAACCACCATTAATGACCCACACTTTGCATAATTACAATAGGACTTCAGAGTTGTTTCATATTTCTAGTTTCAGATACAAGAATGCTACATTTATACAAATTGGATGACCACACTCAGTAGATTGTAAGCTTTGTAATGATACCTTACAAGAGACCTTTTGCATGAAGCATATTCCAGCTACATTATATTCACACTCATTAGCCTATTTTCATAAAATCATATGGAGTGCAACGTCACAGTCACCTCAGAGCCCTGTCCCACCTGTTCACTGTCCCACCTCTAGCCATGGGCATTGCTGCTGAAGCTTTAGAGGAAGGCGATCCCCCCTCAAAAAACAAACAAACCCAGAATACATGAGCATGGGGGGGGGGGGGGGGATTCCTTCCTGAGCCCATTATACTTAGCATTATTGTGGGGTGAAAGGCAGGAAGGAAATGTTACAGAGGGGAGGGTCACTTCCTGGTCCCTGGTAAACAAGGTGTTAACTTCAGCTTAGCTCTTGGCTTCCTCATGCAGTGGTACTCAGGGAGAGCTGTACATTGGTTGCCCCATTGACAAAGGGGGCAGACTCCTTTTAGGAAGGTCAGGCTCCGTACCCAGGCTCAGAGGGCTGGGCTGAATCCCAATCTGGGGAGTTTTCTTGTTTTCTGTTTATATTCCCCATTGTCCCTTGAGGAGGAGCAGACGTTGACAGTGCCCGTCTCTCCTCCGGCTGAGTCATTTCACCAGCTTCTAAGCAGTAAAACCTGAACCTTGGAGAGTGTGTGCAGCCCCTCTTGGGATGCCAGGAACCCACATGGTGACGTCTTGATAGCGTTTGTTTCCCTGGGGAGGGGCACTTCCTGTGTCTGTACATCACAGGCAGACCTATGAGCATCACCATACACTGAGGCAGCTTTGATTCAGGCCTAGAGAGAAGCTGTAGGCTGGAAATTGAACTAAATATTGCTTCCAGGCTTCTTGGTTCCCCCAACCCTTTCACGGTAGTCCACTTGAACGGATCCTTCTCTCTGGCCATTCACATCCTCTGCTGCTTGTACTGCCCATGTGTTTCTTCTGGCCATGTTGAATTCCTACCCCATTGACTCCTGACTCTCATTTCCATTCTCCCTTATCTCCACCCCTTTAATTTCTCTCTCCCTGCCTGGCATTTATCATTTAACTCCAGGAAACATCCTGGGGGACATAGTTTGTATGAAAGAACCTGTACAAGGTAAGGGTCCCAATCCTGCACGGTGCCGAGTGTCTTCTGCAAAATTCTGTGTACCCTCATCTTCCAGTGAAGCCTATGGGAGTTGAGAGTGCTCATGGGGTCAGAACTTAAAGCGGTTCAAGAAGTTTTGTTGTGTATTCTGGGAACCAAGACCCTGATTCAGCAAAATAGGTAAGCACATGATTTCAATGGGACTCAAGCCTGTGTTAGAAGTTATGCATATGTATATGTGCTCCGCTGAATCGGGGCCTATGTGTATACAAAGTCTAGGGCTCAAATTGAAATGTGATGCCTAAGGGCAAGAGGCCTGGTCCTTGTCTGGTGAAGTTGCTTCTTCTTAAAAGAACCCGATCCCACATTGTTTTCTTGCAGATGAGAGAGGGCAGGATCACCTGAGGGCTGCAAAACTCAACCTGGTGGATCTGGCTGGAAGCGAGAGGCAGTCCAAAACCGGAGCCACAGGGGAGCGTCTCAAAGAAGCCACCAAAATTAACCTCTCTCTCTCAGCTCTGGGCAATGTCATCTCAGCCCTGGTAGATGGCAGGTGCAAACACATCCCCTATCGAGACTCCAAGCTGACCCGGTTGCTGCAGGACTCCCTTGGAGGAAACACCAAGACCCTCATGGTGGCCTGCCTGTCTCCTGCTGATAACAACTACGACGAGAGCCTCAGCACTTTGCGCTATGCCAACCGGGCAAAGAACATCAAGAACAAGCCCCGTATCAATGAAGATCCCAAAGACGCTCTGCTGAGGGAGTATCAGGAGGAGATCAGGAAGCTGAAGGCCATTTTGGCTGAACAGATGAACACAAATAACTTGTCAGGTATGATGCCCTTGAACTGCTCCAGAGTTGCTTTATCATTGGCCAGAAAATTACACCTTAAATATACGGAGTGCACATTGGCATTTCTCCCCAACCTCCCTTCTACCTGTTAGGGAAGGCTCTCTTCAGCCCAACGCCAGCAGCTTTGGCCTTCAAGTAGGGTGGGAGGGTTAGGGTTAGGATGGGAGTAGTCTGTTTTCAGATGGGGGGATACTTTAGGGCGGGGAGCAGTCTCTAGGAACCGTCCTCCATACTCCTGGATAGGAGCAGCCTTTCATGTAGGGGTTAAGACTCCAGGGCCTTTCTTCCCTTCCCCTGCCCCAGCCAGAACCAGCCTTCAAGAGAGCAGTCAATGTCCATGCCCCCTTCACCTCCCAACTGTTGATCCTCCCCTCCTGGGCCTGAGATTATGTTAGGTGGCCACATGAAGTGGCCTCATTTCCTTTGCTATCACATGGGTACTCCTGCCTTTTCTCTCTGAGGAGAAGTAAGGGAAGGGAGCTGCATAGGGGCTATGAAGCTTGAGAACCACAAGATCACTGCTCCATTTAACCAGACATCTTGCCTGCATCCCTGTAGCTTTAGGCTTGGGTGAAGAGGCAGCATTCTCCAGCAGTTAGAGCAGAGGATGAGGCATCAGGACTCTTAGGTTCTGTTCTCAACTCTGATGCTAATTCTCTGACCTAGGGCAAGTTGCATAACATTTGTGTGCCTCAATATCCCCATCTGTAAAATGGGGGTGAGAATGATCCCCTCCCTGAGTGAATAGCTAGATGAAACCCAGGGACAAGAAGACTCCAATTAGCACTGTCTTCCAAGCATGTCTCACTCTTGCATTTACTGCCATAGTCCTTTCACATCACTGCGGACCTGTACTGCTCTCAGAAATGTGATCCAGTGTCCAGGGAACGATGCCTTTCTGTGTTGAAGGGTTTAGAGTGCCCTACTCTCTAAACTACTTCCCACTGCCAGCCTGGCCATAGGCAAAGATCATACCATTGTAGCCCTCAGTTACATCCTGAAAAATAATAGCAAGAACCTATCTAGACCAGACTAGAATTATCTTCAACCTTTTACATACCTGGAACCAAGCTGTTTAAAACTCTGTCCTTCCACACAGCAGTGACTGTCTCTCAGGTGCAGCTCCATCACAGAGCATTCTCTGTCAGCATGGATTGTATCCTATTAGCACAATTTAAAGGAATGTCTAGGCTGACACATTCCCTATCATCTGTTAGCCTCTTTCTGTTGGTTAGTTGCCAAATGATCTGTGGACAATCCTCTGTTGTATGTGTGAGTAATCTTTCTCCTTTCCTTAGGTCTGTTACCTGCTGAGACTACTCAGCTGGAAGTGAAGCCAGCTCTCCTACCTGAACCCCAGCCAGATGTCGAGGCAGAGAAGCAGTTGATCAGAGAAGTAAGCCAGGGAGCATGACCCCCAAGTTATTTCCTGCTGGGGGTTGTCCACTTTTATAATCCTCAGCACAACTGTAGCGCAAGGGGGTACTGTGTGACCTTCTTGGTACACCTCTGCCCACGCACCTCAATCTTTGGTCTTGTACCATACACAAAACCTGTGTTGTTGGAGACCATGTTACAATACCACTGTTTCCCAACATTGTTTCGTTTTGCTTTGGAGATGGGATGGAACTGGGTTCCCAGCATGGGTCAATTTGCATTGTAGAAGTGCCTTAGCTTTCAGCACTCCCTGCTATTCTAGTGTGGAATCTCCTGTCAGCAAGGGGTTCAGTGAATCCGATCTGACCAACTATTGGGCCAAAGCCTGAGCCTCCTACTTGCTCCTTAGTTAGACTAAACTCCCAGTGACTTCAGTGCTGCTGGTTGCTTAGGTGATCGTTAATGAGATATAGAACCTTTCAGTTCTGTTGGTGGCTCTAATTTGGCCAAATTGGGAGGGACAAAAATTCGTTCCAATCTGATAGTATTTGGGATGTGGTTTGTATGACACAAAGCTGCCTCATTTGTCCCCAAAAATCATAACGACCAATTTCAAATACACAGAAGCCTAAATTCTAGATTTCCTATGAACCAGCACTTCTCTAGCCTGGAAAATTCCCATCTAATTGCAATTTTGGATTTGTCCAAGCTTGTCTGTGTGGGTCAAGATTCACAGAATCCACCATTAGAAAGGATCAGAAAATTCAGATTATGCATTGAAACCTCTCATGTAGCCTGGATATATGCTGGAGAGAGGAATGACTGGCGCGCGCACACACACTGATTACTCTGTCTTATTGACAGTCAAGGGTTTAATGCCATTCGTACATTTCCTGACGGCTGATCATCCAGGTTGGGATAGTCCATTTCCTAACATGCAGGTGTCCAAATTCATAATCCACCTCCAGAATCAGCACTGACTGGACTCCTCCTGGGCAGACTGGGCTGAGAGATCAGAGGGGAAAGTGCTAGAGGGAGCGAACTCCCCTCTCATTCTTAAAGGAGATCCCTCCAGGGCAGGGTTGAGGCATTGTTGCGTCAGCTATTCCTGTCCTGTGGATAAATGGAAAATTGCCAGTCACCTGTGAGCAGCCGCTGTGTTCATTTACATCGTAGAGTGGAAAATGGCTGTGAATACAGCTCTGTATTTAGTATATTGCTAGGGAAGTGACGAGCAGCCCAGAATGGGTGGGGATGGCCAGGAGTAGACCATGGGGATGTGCCGTGCCAGGCTGTCCACAGTGCCCTTGTGCCTTTCAGGAGTATGAGGCGAAGCTGGCCCGGCTGAAGGCAGACTATGAAGCCGAGCAAGAGTCCCGCGCCCGACTTGAGGAGGACATCAATACCATGCGGACTTCCTACGACCTCAAGCTGTCCACTCTGGAGGAAAACCTCAGGAAGGAAGCAGGTGGGAACGGGGAAGATTTAGAGAAGTGCTAGCTTTTGGGGGAACCCTAGAGCAGGGAGGATGTAGACCGGGGGACTAGCAACTGCAGACAATAGAACTTTGCAGCTTGGGCCACAACCGCACTTAGCTTGAATAAAAGATTTGAACTGCAGAGCTGACAGGCCCCATCATGCATTGCTGTACCTTAAGCCAGTTGGCTTGGCACAAGCCACACTTCTATGCACGATACGAGGGTGATAGTTTCAAACTTATCCATTATATGTGAATTAGATGTGCCCCTTCAATGCCTAGTGAGTAGCCAATATGGCTTGTCAACTAGGCAAAGTTTGGGGATTCCTGAGACAATTGTGACTTGCTGCCAGCCATGCTATAGTATTATCCTTATTCGTTTTGCAGTGCTGCCTAGGAGCTAGTTACTGAACAAACACAGACCAGAAAGATGGTCTGTGCCCCAAAGAGCTGATAATCCATAGCAGCTCTGTTACCTGTGTTCTCAATAGTTGGCTCAGACATTTTCTAACACAAAATGGTGATTTTTCTTTGACCGTAAGCCCCCACCCTCAGAGACAGACTGAGCATTGTCATGTGAACCTCCAAAGTTTTACCATCCATTGTGAAAACTACTGTATTCATGGAGGATGCTCTCTGGGTCTCCCATGGTTTTCCCCAAACAGGGTGGGGTGGCAATTGGCAGCTGTTTTGCTAACAGACGTGGTTGGTGCAAATTTTGGGTGATATTTTCACAGAGTGATGCGCTAGTGGTGCAGAGCTTGTAGCTAAGAGTTCTGGGTATTTTTTCTTGTATTCTCCAGATGCTATCCTGAGGGTTGAAACTCTCCCTGACCAGGCACCTTTGTCTCCAGGCCCTGTTGTCGCCGTCACAGAAACAGAACAGGTGTCCACCAAGGTACCCATCACCCAATGCTCTTTATCAGACAAATGGAACAAATCTAGCTGTCTATCCCCTGTGTCTGTGAGGTTCATGGATACTCATCAAAGAGCGTATTTATCTAGCCACAGTGCAGCTGCTTCTGGGGTGGAATGTGGCAGCTGGTTAACAGTGCACAGCAACACTACTAGGGCAGGAGATTACTATATCCTTAAGGGTAATGTGACCATTTTGGTGGCTTGTGCTGCAGGGGGAAGCAGCAAAATGACATTCCTTACCCAGAGTGGGAAGCTTCCTGCTTCATCGTGTGTCTCAGTACACATGCCGCCTGTTTTCAGAACAGCTGTCTTTAGTTGCCGTTTGCCCTCAGGACACAGCAGAGCCTCAGATAGCCCAGTATGTCGGGAGTGTGACCAGAGAGAGTCCTGGAGCAGAAGTGGCCATTGCTGCCGAGGAGCTTCCAGTGGCTGTGGACCAGCAGCAAGTGCTTGCCAGGTCAGTAACTGTGCCTCTGATCCGGCAGAGTTCCTTCTGTGCATTGCATGTGACACGCACAGACAGAAACAACCAGACCATTGCACTGTGTTATTATTATTAAGCTCAGACAGTGTGCTTAATGTGTACAAAACAGAAGAAGATGCGTCTCCTGCCCCACAAGGAAGTTCCAGTCTTGTTCAAACATGAAGAGCCAGCAGATCTGACATTAGATGTTGCCAAAATACAGAAATGACAAGAGTGAAATACTGGGGAACAGGCCACTTGAGGAGATTGCAAATGGGACAGCAAGTGTTTTGCTTCTGGGTTACCAGATCAAATGCTGCCTAACTCTGAAGTCTTTCCTTTCTTGGGGCTGTTGGCAGGCCTATCTTTGAACTGATGCATTTCTGTCTACTTGCTGTTGGTAAGGTTTAGAACTGAACAGACCACGGAGACAACTCCTTTTTCAATCCCAGAGGGGGTTCCTCCAGGGCATTGGAGCCCCGGTGGTGGGGTGAGTGTGGAGGAATCTCGCCTTGTTGCTGCCCATTGCGTAGCTCGATAAATGAGACTTTCCTCTTTAGGGCTGTCAGTCTGCTGTGATAAAACTCACCTTGAAAAATATGTTGGTTATTGTTACTGTAAAATATTTGCCCCAAAACAGTGAAAATGGAAATCAGCTGTTCTTGCAAGAACCACATCTGAACGAGAACTGGCAAATCGGTCCCTTCTGGCTTGGATCTGCTGTGGAACGAGGTTCAGAGCCTTGAACCCAAACTTGACCCTTGGAGTATGAAGAGCTTCAGATTCAAGGTTCAACTTTTGGCCCATCTTGAGTCCAAACTAGTTTGAAGATGGCACAGTTGTTACTCTACCCTGGAGAGGGCCTGACAGGAAAGTCCCTTTAAGCAGAATGACAGCGCATTGAAACAATATGGGACTTGCTGTCAATTCCCCACTAGTGGAGTTTCACTATATCCTGATTCACTCTTCGTGGGTTCCACTGGTTTTTGAGGCAATTGTGTGCCCTTATATTAAACTCTCAAGTGTTGAATGCTGCTTCATTCTGAAAATGGCCTTCTGCTGTAACTGCTTCTCCAGAAGGTTTCCCAAGGGCTTCTCTACTGCACATTTCTCTGTTGGGCATCTCTGAGGCTCAAACAGGCTATTAAAATATACAAGGGGGTGCAATTTGTAAATGATAAGCTATTCGCCTGTTAGGCTGTGTCAAGGCCGAATCCCCATTCTGTCACTCCGAGTTCAGGAAGTGGGAGCCCACAAGGACTTTAAAAATTAATACTGGCCACTCCAGGCTTGTATTAAATTCCCAAGGTTGCAGCTTCTCTCTGACCTTGGCTTGGTAAACGCTGCCACCACCCAAATGCAAAAAAAAACCCTTTGAACCCAGGAAAGAGCATTTGGGAAATCCTCCCTGTGGGTACCCTCAAGCCCTCCGGCGAAGAGCTGAGAAAGAAAACAAAGGAAATTAGCTGTTGCTACCAGGTAATCAAAAAGGCACAAACCTCTTAGGGACACACAAAATCCAATCCTGTTCTTAAAAAAGGTGAGTTTTATTAAAAACAAAAAGAAAGAAAAGATATCTGGAACTTAGGCTTTTGCTAGATTTTAAAAGAGCAATTCCAAAAATTAAGCACCCAAAATAGCTTTCTTGGGGGTTCAGCTTAAAGGTTACAAGCAAACAAAAGCATCCGGGGTTAGCACAGAGGAGAACCACAAGCCAAAATAAAGAATAAACCTGATAGATAAATGCAAACTGTTTCCTATCCAAATGATTCCTTCTAGGTATGGAAGCTAATATTTCATACCTGGTTCAAAACGTACACAGCATTCCTGCTTATAGCATTGCTGCTCTGCTCCTGCTTCTCCGGAGAACAACGGACAAAGGGAAAGTTTCTTTCTCATTTTAAAAAGTTCTAGCCTCCCATTGGCTCTTTTGGTTGGGTGCCCACTCCTTTCCTTTTACCTGTGGGCTTGTTAACCCTTTACAGGTAAAGCAAGCAGAGAACAGCTACCAAGAGGGATTTTACAGCTAACTGGCTGACTGAGTGTCTATCAAAGGGAGCTCCGCCCCCCTTTATTTATCACAGGCTGAGACAGCTCCAAAGAAATTATTCTGATTGATTGTGTCAAATCTCAACACTCCCTTGCAGAGCTTAGTTTGCTTAACACCCAAGGAAAGGAAACTCACTCCTACAATTACATTGTTAAACATCAAAGTTCTTTGCATATCAGGCAAGGCAGGGGTCCTTGGAGATGGGATTTTCAAAGCCTCCTTGGAAAGACTTTACAGCTCAGGATGTCTGCGGACTGTCAGCTACTGTTTAGCAAAGCAGGATTCAATTGGGCATTAAACAAAAGCTGCTGAGGGCTAAATTGTTTCATATCAAACTCGAGCTATTGAGACAGGAGGTCCAGTGGCGCAGAAAGAGCCAGTTTCCTCTTGAGGAAACCTGAGTTCTTTAGGAATGGGTTTGCATGCTCTGATCGAAGAAAAGACAGTTCAGAGGATAGTATCATCACAGGTCATGTCTACTCTGGCATTCTGTCTTTATTGGCCCCCATTGGCCAGCCTCTGATAGACCAGCAGCAGTGCAAACCCCTGTGTAGAAAAAGTGAACGGCTGTAAGGTACAGTTTACGCCAGGTTCAACCAGGATAAGCTCCACCAGTGTGAAGAGTGACTTAGAGCAGTTTACCCTCTCTACACCAGTGCAATTACACGAGGGGTTGGCAACCAATGTCTCAAATCCTCAGCATAGGCAAGGGATTGTAGTAAAAATATCCTCCTGTGCACAGAATATTCAGTAATTCAGTGCAGGTACCTATTTCCTCATGCTGCATGGGCATCAATTTGTTGTGTGATTCACAGAAGGGCATTTGTCTTATCGTCATGGCAGATATTTCCCTGCCTTTCAGGGGCTTCACTATTGACCTGAGGTCAGCAAGAGACCAAGCCTTTGATGTGGCAGCCTCTGCGTATGGAAATTGCTCCCTTTACTACATCTGCTTTAGCCCACCCACTGAAAATAAATTACAAACGATTAGGTATCCTAATCCTGTATCAGTCTTGGGGCTAAACAGCAGGTTTCAAAACAAAGAATAAGGATTAGGATGTTAATTTAAAAAAAAATCTCTTTCACTTCATAAATACAGGGCCATAAATGGCAAGATTTCTAGATATACCTAATGGTGAATATATTCAGGATGTATGTAAAGATACATACACTGAGCTCATGCTTTGGTGAACATCACAACACAAAGTAAATCTTAAAACAGAGGCTCCCCATCGTCACTCACCTCTTAAATCAACAAATCTGAATACTCACTTCAACAGAAATCACTGTCTGTTTATTGTATCTTTTAAAATGTCTCTAGGCAGTTGCCATGGAAGTGTATCATTTGCATATGTGCAGATGTTCCTTTATGCTACAGATCTAAGAAATGTGTCCAACTCTTCCAGGCTGCACATGCTGGAACAACAGGTGGTTGGAGGAGAACAGGCCAAAAACAAGGACCTGAAGGAAAAGCACAAATGTCGGAAAAAATATGCAGATGAACGGAAGAAGCAACTGGTGGCAGCTCTGCAGAAAATTGATGAGGACAGCAGTGACTGGGTCCTGCTCAATGTCTATGACTCCATCCAAGAGGAGGTGCGAGCCAAGAGCAAGCTGCTGGAGAAGATGCAGAAGAAGGTAACCCCTAAGAAGCAATTAACTCTTGTGTAGAGCTAAGATTTGGGGAGCATCCGTGAGATTACTCTTGGAGGTGCCCCTTACTCTTATCCCTCTATCCCCTCATCCGCCTTTCCTCCTTCACCTTCATCCTTTTGTTATAGTAATGAGACACTCCAGTCAGCATGACTCTGGCATCTCCGTGTCTCTCAAACTGATCCTAGTTAACTGACAAGACATGTTAGACATGGATTTTGATTATTTTAGCCCCTTGATAATCTTAAATATTAAATTATCCTCACTCACATCAAAGCCTCACAATTTCTAAAAGTAAGAATAAGATTTTTTTGCTTGGGGAGAGCCCAAAATTGCCACTATGTTATTCCACCTCAACATAACACAAAGTAGAAGCTGTAAATCAAGTGGCCTACTTTTGATAGCGATATATGCCATACTTTGAGCCAGCCTGGATAGAACAACAGACAGAGATTCAGGAGAGCTGAATTCTCTACTTGGCTCTGCTGTTGACTCATGTGGGCAAATTGTTTCCCCATCTGTAACTGAGAAGAAAGATTTTCACTCACCTTGGTAAAGATCTTTGAGAGCTGCAGAGGACAGTGCTATCCAGGCGTTGTGTTGTTATGATTTGTACGGTTACTCACACATATCTATAACATGGACAGGACTTGGGATCATTGAGAATGGTCATGGTGAGCTGTTGCCCATCTCCTGCTTTGTCCTGCTTTGACCTTCAAACTAATAAATTGGCTGTGTGCGTGTGTGTGAGAGAGAGAGAGAGAGAGAGAGAGAGAGAGACATTATTCTCTCTAGTGGCACAGCTTCTTACATTGGCACAGCTGAAGTGGGGGGGCACATAGAATCATAAAATCACAGAATATCAGGGTTGGAAGGGATCTCAGGAGGTATCTAGTCCAACCCCCTGTTCAAAGCAGGACCAACCCCAACTAAATCATCCCAGCCAGGGCTTTGTCAAGCCTAACCTTAAAAACCTCTAAGGAAGGAGATTCCACCACCTCCCTTGGTAACCCATTCCAGTGCTTCACCAACCTCCTAGTGGAAAAGTTTTTCCTAATATCCAACCTAAACCTCCCCCACTGCAACTTAAGACCATTACTCCTTGTTCTGTCATCTGGTACCATTGAGAACAGTCTAGATCCATCCTCTTTGGAACCCCCTTTCAGGTAGTTGAAAGCAGCTATCAAATCCCCCTCATTCTTCTCTTCTATAGACTAAACAATCCCAGTTCCCTCAGCCTCTCCTCATAAGTCATGTGCTCCAGCCAGGGGCGGCTCCAGCCACCCACGCACCAAGCACATGCCTGGGGTGGCAAGCCGCAGGGGGCGGCCTGCCGGTCGCCATGAGGGCGGCAGTCAGGCTCCCTTCGGTGGCATGCCTGCAGGAGGTCCGCCAGTCCCTCGGTTTCGGTGGCAATTCGGTGGCGGGTACGCTGAAGGCGCAGGACTGGCGGACCTCCCACAGGCGTGCCGCTGAAAGCTGCCTGACTGCCGTGCTTGGGGCAGCAAAATACATAGAGCCGCCCCTGGCTCCAGCCCCCTAATCATTTTTGTTGCCCTCCGCTGGACACTTTCCAATTTTTCCACATCCTCCTTGTAGTGTGGAACCCAAAACTGGACACAGTACTCCAGATGAGGCCTCACCAATGTTGAATAGAGGGGAATGATCACGTCCCTCGATCTGCTGGCAATGCCCCTACTTATACAGCCCAAAATGCCGTTAGCCTTCTTGGCAACAAGGGCATACTGTTGACTCATATCCAGCTTCTCGGCCACTGTAATCTCTATGTCCTTTTCTGCAGAACTGCTGCCTAGCAACTCAGTCCCTAGTCTGTAGCAGTGCATGGGATTCTTCCGTCCTAAGTGCAGGACTCTGCACTTGTCCTTGTTGAACCTCATCAGATTTCTTTTGGCCCAATCCTCTAATTTGTCTAGGTCCCTCTGTATCCTATCCCTACCCTCCAGCATATCTACCACTCCTCCCAGTTTAGTGTCATCTGCAAACTTGCTGAGGGTACAGTCCACATCATCCTCCAAATCATTAATGAAGATATTGAACAAAACCAGCCCCAGGACTGACCCTTGGGGCATTGCGCTTGAAACCGGCTGCCAACTAGACATGGAGCCATTGATCACTACCCGTTGAGCCCAGCTTTCTATCCACCTTATAGTCCATTCATCCAGCCCATACTTCTTTAACTTGCTGGCAAGAATACTGTGGGAGACCATATCAAAAGCTTTGCTAAAGTCAAGGAATAACACATCCACTGCTTTCCCCTCATCCACAGAGCCAGTTATCTCATCATAGAAGGCAATTAGGTTAGTCAGGCATGACGTGCCCTTGGTGAATCCATGCTGACTGTTCCTGATCTCTTTCCTCTCCTCTAAGTGCTTCAGAATTGATCCCTTGAGGACCTGCTCCATGATTTTTCCAGGGCCTGAGGTGAGGCTGACTGGCCTGTAGTTCCCCGGATCCTCCTTCTTCCCTTTTTTAAAGATGGGAACTACATTAGCCTTTTTCCAGTCATCTGGGACCTCCGCCGATCGCCATGTGTTTTCAAAGATAATGGCCAATGGCTCTGCAATCACATCCGCCAACTCCTTTAGCACCCTCGGATGCAGCGCATTCGGCCCCATGGACTTGTGCTTGTCCAGTTTTTCTAAATAGTCCTGAACCACTTCTTTCTCCACAGATGGCTGGTCACCTCCTCCCCATGCTGTGCTGCCAAGTGCAGCAGTCTGGGAGCTGACCTTGTTCGTGAAGACAGAGGCAAAAAAAACATGGAGTACATGAGCTTTTTCCTGTCACTAGGTTGCCTCCTTCATTCAGTAAGGGGCCCACACTTTGCTTGACTTTCTTCTTGTTGCTAACGTACCTGAAGAAACCCTTCTTGTTACTCTTAACATCTCTTGCTAGCTGCAACTCCAAGTGTGATTTGGCCTTCCTGATTTCACTCCTGTATGCCTGAGCAATAGTTTTATACTCCTCCCTGATCATTTGTCCAATCCTCCACTTCTTGTAAGCTTCTTTTTTGCGTTTAAGATCAGCAAGGATTTCACTGTTAAGCCAAGCTGGTCGCCTGCCATATTTACTATTCTTTCTACACATCAGGATGGTTTGTTCCTGCAACCTCAATAAGGATTCTTTACAATACAGCCAGCTCTCCTGGACTCCTTTCCCCCTCATGATATTCTCCCAGGGGATCCTGCCCATCAGTTCCCTGAGGGAGTTAGTCTTATTTTCTGAAGTCCAGGGTCCGTATTATGCTGCTCTCCTTTCTTCCTTGTGTCAGGATTCTGAACTCGACCATCTCATGGTCACTGCCTCCCAGGTTCCCATCCACTTTTGCTTCCCCTACTAATTCTTCCCGGTTTGTGAGCAGCAGGTCAAGAAGAGCTTTGCCCCTAGTTGGTTCCTCCAGCACTTGCACCATGAAATTGTCCCCTACACTTTCCAAAAACTTCCTGGATTGTCTGTATTGCTCTCCCAGCAGATATCAGGGTGATTGAAGTCTCCCATGAGAACCAGGGCCTGTGATCTAGTAACTTCTGTTAGTTGCTGGAAGAACGCCTCGTCCACCTCATCCCCCTGGTCTGGTGGTCTATAGCAGACTCCCACCACGACATCACCCTTGTTGCTCACACTTCTAAACTTAATCCAGAAACTCTCAGGTTTTTCTGCAGTTTCATATTGGAGCTCTGAGCAGTCATACTGCTCTCTTACATACAATGCAACTCCCCCGCCTTTTCTGCCCTGCCTGTCCTTCCTGACCAGTTTATATCCATCCATGACAGTACTCCAGTCATGTGAGTTATCCCACCAAGTCTGTTATTCCAATCACAATCATGCTTTTGATGCTGAAGGAATTAGGTATCTGTCTTCATTTGACTGTGGTTCATTATAGCTATGAATCAGAAGACATATAAGCAGTACGAATTGCACCCAAAAATAATTGCAAATGCAAAATTGTGCCCATCAAAGTGAGGCCATTCTGAAAACCAGACCCTCTGACAACATGCAGCTTTAAAGATATAGTGCTTACCTACCAAAGGGCCTCCAAAAACATGTGTGCACACAGGCCCGCTGACAGCAATTCCAGGCTCCAGGGTAGAACAGTCAATGGGCACGCATGTACAAGCCGCGCCCGTGCAGACACGGTCCGCCTGACATTTGGGTGGTGCTGTGCCTGCGCTGGCTGGTGCCCAGCGAACTGCCAGCTGCGCTGCTGGGCATGCTCTTCCAGCACGGCCAGGGTTTCCACCTGCCTGCCCTGTAGGGTTGCCAACTGTCTAATCACACAAACCGAAAGACCCTTGTCCCGTCCCCTGCTCCTTCCCTGAGACCATGCCCGTCATGCCCCTTCTCCAAAGCCCCGCCCCTGCTCACTCAATCCCCCCTCCCTCTGTTGCTCACTCTCCCCCATCCTCACACACTTCCACCAGACTGGGGCCGGGGGTTGGGGTGCAGGAGGGGGTGTGGGGTGCAGGCTCTGGGAGGGAGTTTGGGTGCAGGAGGGGGTGAGAAGTCAGGCTCTGGGAGGGAGTTTGGATGCGGGGTACAGACTGTAGGCTGAGGCAAGGGGTTGGGGTGCAGGAGGAGATCAGGAGGTCAGCGTTTACCTCGGGCGGCTCCCAAAAGTGACCAGCACACTCCTGGCAGTGGCTTCTAGGTAGGGGGCCCAATGTCCATCTAGTCCAGTAACCTGTCTACATTAGGGGCCAGCACCAGATACTTCAGGGGAAGGGGCAAGAAAGCCTGGTGTAGGCAGATGTGGAAGAATCTGCCCCTAGAGGAGTTCATCCTAATCCCTAATAGTTGGTCAGAGATTTGCTTGAAACTTGAAGCCTGGGGTTTTACATCTCTTCCCATTTTTTTAGTATATGCTAGTGTAATTCTGAATATTCTTGACGTCCATATAAATTCCAGCCCCTCATAGCAAAATTCTAAGTTATTTATTCCCACAACTTCATGTGGCAATGAGTTCCACATTCTAATTGCACATTGTGTGAAGAAGAGTTTCCTTTTACCAGTTTTGAATTTGCCACCTTTCGATTTCATTGAATGTCCTCTTGTTATTGGGTTATGAGACAGAGAGAATAGAAGTTCCCAATCCACTTTCTCTGAACCATTCATGTACAGTATACTTAGATCATGTGCTCTCTTTATTAGTCTCCTCTCTAAAGTAAACAGTGCAGATCTTTTCAAACTCTCCTCATATCTTTCTTCCCTCTTCATATCTTCCCCCTAATCATTCTTGTTGTGCCAGTCATCTAGAGTTCTCTGTTCTCATCACAATTAACCCTTTCCTTTTGGTGACCTAGCTGCGAGCTGCTGAGACTGAAATCAAGGACTTGCAGTCAGAGTTTGAGTTGGAGAAGATTGATTATCTTGCCACCATCCGCCGGCAGGAGCGGGACTGCTTGCTCTTTCAGCAGCTTCTGGATCAGGTGCAGCCCCTCATACGGCGTGACTGTAACTATAGCAACCTAGATAAGATCAGATGTGAGTCCATCTGGGATGAGGACAGCGGCTGCTGGAAACTCCCAGAGCTTGTCCTTCAAAAAACCAGCCTTCCCGCAGGTAAGAAAGGCATCTGCATTGTACTCCCCATCCACGCAGCTTATCTCTGCTCACTAGCATGGCGATGTGTATCGCATTCGCTTATAAACCCTTGGTTTGGCTCACGTGTACAGAATAGGCTGTAATCTTTCTGTGGGAGCCTGGATGATGATCTAGCTCAGGGGTTGGCAACGTTTGGCATGCGGCTCGCCGGGCCAGTTTATTTACCTGCTGACGCGGCAGGTTCGGCCGATCGCGGCTCCCACTGGCCCTCCTGGGCCAATGGGGGCAGCGGGAAACAGCACGGGCGAGGGATGTGCTGGCCACGGCTTCCTGCCACCCCCATTGGCCCGGGACAGCGAACCGCGGCCAGTGGGGGCCGCGATCGGCCAAACCTGCCGCGTCAGCAGGTAAATAAACTGGCCCAGCCCGCCAGGGTGCTTACCCTGGCGAGCCGCGTGCCAAACATTGCCGACCCCTGATCTAGCTAAATGAGGACAAAGCATCTCTTATTGGGACTTCCTGACTATTTATTTTGAACAGGATGTCATTGATTTGAGTGATAGTAGGGAATCTTGTGTTAAACCACACAACAGTATAACCCATATCTGATTAAATATCATAAGCATCTCTGGGCCTTTAGTGGAGTGTTATTTGGTAACTGGTGCTTAACATAAAAATGTTGCCCTTCTCCCCATTCTTTTCCTTCAAGGACCTTGAAGCACTTTATGAGATTAATGAATTAGGCTTCACAAACCCTCTTCAGGTAGGTGGTATTAGACTGGTTTTAAAAGGGGGGAAACTGAGGCACAGAAGGACATGACTTCCCAATGTGCCATAGTGAGTCTGTAGTAGAGTGAGGTCTGGAACCCAGGATCCCAGATCCCCAGTCCTGTGTTTTTTATTTCATTCCCTTCTGTGTATTAGCTGCCTTAGCCCAATAGGTGAACCATTTTCCCTACAAGGTTGAAATATTCACTCCACAGACCTGCAGGCCCCATATGTAGTTGTACTGTGGTATGTAACCTATCATTTAAATCAGCTTCTGTACCCACTGGCTGGGAGGATAGCTAATGTGATGCCAAATTTTTAAAAAGGCTCCAGAGGTGATCCGGAAATTACAGGCTGGTAAATCTAACTTCAGTACCAGACAAATTGGCTGAAACGATAGTAAAGAACAGAATTATCAGACACCTAGATGAACATAATCTGGTGAGGAAGAGTCAACATTTTTTTGTAAAGGGAAATCATGCCTCCCCAGTCTACTAGAATTCTGTGAGGGGGTCAATAAGCAGGTGGACAAGGGTGATCCAGTGGATACAGTATACTTAGATGTTCAGAAAGCCTTTGACAAGGTCCCTCACCAAAGGCTCTTAAGCAATGTAAGCTGTCATGGGATAAGAGGGAAGGTCCTCTCGTGGATAGGGCCCTCCCAAATTCACAGTCCATTTTGATCAATTTCACGGTCATAGGATTTTTAAAACATAAATTTCCATTATTTCAGCTATTTAACTCTGAAATTTCACAGTGTTGTAATTGTAGGGTTCCTGACCCAAAAAGGAGTTGTGGTGGGGTCACAAGCTTATTGTATTGTTGTTGCGTTAGTGCTACCCTTACTTCTGCACTATTGCTGGCAGTGGCACTGCCTTCAGAGCTGGAGAGCGGAGGCTGCTGGCCAGGAGCCCAGCTCTGAAGGCAGAGCCGCCGCCGGCAGCAGCACAGAAATAAGGATGGCATGGTATGATGTTGCCACCCTTACTTCTGCACTGCCGCCTGCAGAGCTGGGCCCTCGGCCCGCAGCCCCCGCTCTCTGGCTCCCCAGCTCCGAAGGCAGCGCAGAAGTAAGGGTGGCAATATCATGACCCCCCTACAATAACGCTGTGACCACCCTGCAACTCCCTTTGGGTCAAGCCTTCCAATTTGGGAAATGCTGGTTTCCCCCATGAAATCTGGTCTTTTGTGCTCTTTTACTTTATACTATACAGATTTCATGGGGGAGGGGGGAAGACCAGATTTCATGGTCTGTGAAGTGTTTTTCATAGCCATGAATTTGGTAGGGCCCTACTAATGGATCAGTAACTGGTTAAAAGATAGAAAATAACGGGTAGGAATAAATGGTTAGTTTTCAGAATGGAGAGTGGTAAATAGTGGTGTCCCCCAGGGGTCAGTACTGGGATGAGTATTGTTCAACATATTCATAAATGATCTGGAAAAAGGGGTAAACAGGGAGGTGGCAAAATTTGCAGATGATACAAAACTATTCAAGATAGTTAAGTCCAAAGCAGACTGCGAAGAGTTACAAAGGGACCACACAAAACTGGGTGACTGGGCAACAAAATGGCAGATGAAATTCAATGTTGATAAATGCAAAGCACATTGGAAAACATAATCCTAATTATACATATAAAATGATGGGTCTTGAGTCATTGTGGATAGTTCTCTGAAAACATCCACTCAATGTGCAGCGGCAGTCAAAAAAGCTTAACAGAATGTTGGGGATCATTAGGAAAGGGATAGATAATAAGACAGAAAATATCATATGGCCTCTATATAAATCCATGGTACATCCACATCTTGAATACTGCATGCAGATCTGGTTGCCCCATCTCAAAAAAGATATATTAGAATTGGAAAGGGCAACAAAAATGATTGGGGGTATGGAATAACTTCTGTATGAGGAGAGATTAATAAGACTGGGACTTTTCAGCTTGGAAAACTGACAACTAAAGGGGGATATGATAGAGGTCTATAAAATCATGACTGGTGTGGAGAAAGTAAATAAGGAAGTGTTATTTACTGTTTCTCATAACACAAGAACTAGAGATCACCAAATGAAATTAATAGGCAGCAAGTTTAAAAGAAACAAAAGGAAGTATTTCTTCACACAAAGCACTGTTGATCTGTGGAACTCATTGCCAGAGGATGTTGTGAAGGCCAAGACTATAACAGGGTTCAAAAAAGAACTAGATGAATTCATGGAGGATAGGTCCATCAATGGGTCTCAGCCAGGAAGGGCAGGGTTGGTGTCCCCAGCCTGTGTTTGCCAGAAGCTGGGAGTGGACGACAGGGGAGGGATCACTGGATGATTACCTTTTCTGTTCATTCCCTCTGGGGCACCTGGCACTGGTCACTGTCGGAAGACAGGATACTGGGACCCAATATGACCATTCTTATTGGTAGTTGCATAAAAAGTGTAGTGTGAGGGTCCTTCTAGGCCCCCTATGGCTCAGTAAGCAGTGATCTGGGGTGTCTGTAAGCAGCAGTGGGGAACAAGGGGGACAGTCAGGAAAAGCTGGAACTGATTCAGTGCCGCTGGTCCTTTAAGTAATGCCTTTGTTCTCTCATAGCAGTTCCGTCACTGCCACAGACTAAGCCAGCCAGGAAGAGCTCCTCAGGCGAGAACGGAGAGCTGCTGATGGTAAGCTGCACTCTCCTCCGGGACTCTGCGGGAACCTTCTGAGAAGGGGCTATGTTGCTACACAGCTCGTCCTTCTGGAGGAAATAGGCAGAGGGCTGAGTGTCTCCAGAGGGACTCATACCCAGCCATCACTGGCATGAGAAGAAGGCTGGCAGGGCCTCAGAGGTGTGTGTAAAGCAGAGTAAATAGTGAAGCAGTGAGCTGGCCTCACAGTCCAGTGGCCAGTCAGTGGAGTGTAGGACCCTGGCCAGCAGGGCCTGGGAATGCTGGAAGTCCAGCCCCTGAAGAGGAGAGACAACCCAGGCCAGAATGATACACAACACAGCCCTAGAGTAGTTCCAAGACTAGAAGGGTAGTGCATTGGCTGTTCTCTGTGGGGAGCTGGGCTCAAGTTCCAGTTAATTAGTGGTATCAGATTCTTACTCTTGGGGGAATTCTGCGCATCTGCGGACGTGCAAAATTCATCAGTCTCGCATAATTTTGTATTTTCCAGCATAAAAAACATTCTGCCTAAGAAGTGCTGCAGTTCCACCTTTTACCCACCAGAGGCCGCTGTGGTGCCAGAACAGCCGGCTGCGTTCATGCCGGCTGTTCTAGCGCCACAGCGGCCTCTGGTGGGGAAAAAGGCAGAACTGCAGCACTTCTTAGGCAAAATGTTTTTTATGCAGAAAAATACAAAACTCTATGCTCAGTGCTGCAGAATTCCCCCCAGAATAGAGTTCATCACAGCACCTGCCCGTGGAGCCAGGTTAGACAGAGTGGGGCACACAGGGCTGCTGTGGGGGGGGTCACAGATTCGGGTCCAGAATGGCTAGTGGGGGGACCGCGTTGAGCCTAGGGATGCGGGAGGGGCGTGGGGATGAGGGGTGCGGGGACAGGGGCAGACGTGCCTGACTGAATGGGAGAGGCTTTGGGTCAGCCAGGGTCTGCATGGGGGAGGCTTCCCAACACCCTAACAATCCCCCCCCCCCCCCAGAGAAAAAACCTCCCACCCACACTTCACCCTCCAGGGTCATTCCTAGGCTCCTTCCTTTTCCCTCAGCTCCTCCGTAATCCCTGACTCCTCCAAGCCTTTCCACTGCTTCTGACAGGTCCAAGAAATCCGGTTCTGTAGTGTAATTTAAATGAATTACACAATGTTCTGTATTAATAGGCCTAGTAAGGAATCTATTTGTCAATAAAAAATTACCAGAATTTTTTTTTTTTTGGTCTGTATTGTTACAGACATACTTGCTGACAGATATTTTGAAACAGATTACCAAAATAATTGTAACTGGCCTGATTATATTGTGTTATTTTGACAAATAAAATATGCAGAATTTTCAAATATTGTGTGCAGAATTTTTAATTTTTTGCTGCAGAATTTTTAATTTTGGGGCGCAGAATTCCCCCAGGAGTAATCTTAGCTCCCCTTTGACAACAACAAAAACACTCCCTGCTTTGCTTGGCCTCTGCCCAGGGCACAGTGGCCTAGGACTAGGTTAGTTCGGCAAGTCTGGACGGAAGCTTATTCCCAAACTTCTGTGCGGATTATGAATCCTGACTCATGGCTCAATTGATTTCCCCCTCCTACCCAGGCAAGACCTTAGTCAATGCGACCAATCCAATTGCTTGTAGTAGTTGCTGTGGCCCCTACAGGTCCCCTTGGCAGGGCTTTTGGACAGTGGATTTGCATGGTTTGCAAACCTACTGGCCATGTACTGGTTGCAGCCATAGAGAGAGTTGCCAGAAAGCCATTCTGTGCAGCACATAGAGACCTGCCCCCCACCCCGTCCAGTGTAGCAGAATTGCACCTGTATCATTACATTTTGGACTTTGCTTACAGGTATTGGAGGGGGTGGCAGGATGTAGCCCGATGCCTGTCCAGATTATGTCCAAGAATGTGTGTTCTGCAGTGTTACTGTTGCCCGGGTTGGATCACATGTTCGATCACTTCATATTATCTCTAAGTCTCTGGCCCTAGCCCATGGAGTGGTGCTTGGCTGCTTAAGAGCTGGAGCTGAGGGGAGTGCTGCTCACAGCGTTTTGTGATCCCAGCAGGAAGAAGACCGCTACAAACTGATGCTGAGCAGGAGTGACAGTGAGAATATTGCCAGTAACTATTTCCGGTCCAAGCGAGCCAGCCAGATCCTCAGTGCTGATCCTATGAAGAGTCTTGGTAAATATCCCAACACTCTCCTTTCCTTTCCTCTGTGTGCCGGTATCTCCTCCAGTGAGGGTTCCATTCCTGGCAGGTTAGTCTGGAGGGATTTGTTGTTCCCCAGTCAAATAGCCTCTTTACTGGACAATGCAACCCATTCCTTTATTGGTGGTGACAGCCATTTTCCCCTCTGACAATGGTTCCCTAGAGTTGCTCTAGCAGACCAGATGTTGATAAACCTCCCTGTAGTGATTTGAATGATTTGCTTCCAGTGCTTGTAGCTTGGAGGTAATTCACGTTCAGCATGTCACCCTGACCAACACGTGCTGTCTTTTGTCCCTCCATAGGGTTGCCACTCACCCCAATTTTTCAGGGAATAAAGCACCAGGGGCTGGATGTTCTGCAGAAGCCTGTGTGTCATTCAGTGGTGCTGGTGATTCCTTTTTAAATTTGCCATGGACTTAGTCCTTGGTGACAAGTGCCCTCGCTGTGTCTGACTCCATTTGTTTTAGGGATAGCTAAGCTTTGTAAATGTACAGCGTGGGCCCATCTGTGCATTCAATGGGAGTCTCTTGCCGATCAGGCCCTCTGTTTTTTGGTTTTAGTTTTGGTTGGTTTTTTTCAATTAATTTTGGAACAATGGACTGAACTGCAGAGCTCTGCGGTCATTTCTGAACCAGCACACAGAAATAAATGCAGCTGTGGTTAAACCGATAGAGTCTTCAGGTCACTGGTTCCAAAGTAGACTAGATAGGTCTAACAAAAGATAACCACCCTGTGGTAGCCTGAGTGAAACAGATTTTTGTGGGGTTTCAGTCTAATTCCTGGTGAAGAGCTGTCTGCATAATAAAACCCACCACCACAGTTGGTGCTGATTGGCATCCTTGCTAGCAGAGACTGGATGGACTACACACACTCCCATCTTACCGTCAGAAATGTCCCATGAGCACAGGATTGAGGCACGTCGATGAGGGAGCGTGGAGAAATGTATCCAGTTACTTCCTCTTCTGTGAATGAAACCTATCACCCCTAGTCTCAGGTGCCTATCACGCTGCCAGCTGGGCCCTTCAATTACAGAGAATAAGCAGAAAGCCAGAACAAAACAGAGACATAATCAGCAATTCAACCAACTAAATGAGCTTTGCATTGTGCCATGGAAGTCATGAAACTCTGGCTGTGATGCACTTTCAAGGGGATGTGGGCATCAAATCTCAAATGTGGAGGCGGTCCGCTGAGAAAGCTCTGCCACTAGGCATGGGGTGTTTCACTCTCCAGGACTGTCAGTTATTAGTATCTGACTAGATACATTGCATATTCAAGTATCAGAGGGGTAGCCGTGTTAGTCTGAATCTGTAAAAAGTAACAGAGGGTCCTGTGGCACCTTTAAGACTAACAGAAGTATTGGGAGCATAAGCTTTCATGGGTAAGAACCTCACTTGCATCTGAAGAAGTGAGGTTCTTACCCACAAAAGCTTATGCTCCCAATACTTCTGTTAGTCTTAAAGGTGCCACAGGACCCTCTGTTACTTATTGCATATTCAGAAAACCAACCAGTGAAATGGTCAACTCCAGTCTGGAAGTTCCTTAATATGAGTAAATTTAAATGCAAAAATCTCTAAATTTCCTGACTGCCTTCAATAAAATTAATGGATAAGGTTTTAATGCAGCTGGGAACTTGTGGGGGAGGGATAGCTCAGTGGTTTGAGCATTGGCCTGCTAAACCCAGGATTGTGAGTTCAATCCTTAAGGGGGCCACTTGGGGATCTGGGGCAAAATCAGTACTTAGTCCTGCTAGTGAAGGCAGGGGGCTGGACTCAATGACCTTTCAAGGTCCCTTCCAGTTCTAGGAGATGGGATATCTCCAGTAATTTCAAATTTCAAAAAGCATTGCTGAGTCTTAACAGACCAAACATGTCGGTATATCCTGTTCCTTTACTCTACAGCCCATCATAACTCCCCTCCTGTGCTGAGCGCCCCCCTGAACAACACCACCTCCAGCATGGCACCAGTCTCTCCTTCACAGACCGTGGAGATGCCCCAGCCACGTCCTTTCCGCCTTGAGTCGCTTGACTTCACCACACCGTCCTCCAAAACAAAGCGCAAGAAGGGCAAAAACAGCTTCAGCAGCGACCCCTTCTGAGTGAAGTGGCCTCAGGTGAATACGGATCCTTCTGATTGTAGTGGCCTTCATGGACTCCAGTCCCCTGTGGCCCCTGTCTGCTCAGATTGCAGCAACCTACCTTGGCAGTTACCCTCTTAACGATGTAGCATTTGGTGGCAGCAATCCTCTTATCACAGCGGCTTTTGGAAGGGACAGTTTGACTTTCCTTTGAGTTTAGGGTCAGTGAAGACAAATGCTGCTTCCAGGGGTTTTGAAGTCTGTAATGACAACTCCAGGTTCAAGCTGGGGCTGGCACATTCCTCCGTTACCTGTTTCCCTGTTACGTGTGTGCAGCCAGCACCATATATTTAGTCTTCCATTCTGGTCACTGCCATGCCCAGCAGGTGGTGGGAAGTCAAACCTCTGTACTTGGACTAAAATCTTTAGGTGATGTGAGGAAATTCCTCAAAAAAAGCCTTAAAATCACTTTCCGTATTTCCCAATGCAAGTTTCCTAGACAGCGCTTACTTATTTCCTTTTGGATGTCACAGCCACAACTTGAGCTCATGCCCCATACAGAATTCTCCAGCCTTATTCCTCATTGCAATAAGACAGTGAGAGGTTCTGGCAGTATCACAACCATATCACAGCCATTTCTGCTTTTTCTTCTCTTGAGAAAGAGTCTGAAACTGACATCATTTCTGAGACACAAACTCTGTTCTCCAAGGAAATACAGTTTGCACATTTATTCCCTGACTCCTCTAGATCAGATCAGAAACTGCAGTTCAGTGAGACAGTGGAAGTGATTGCTCCTGTCCTTGTGTTCAAGATGTTAGTTTTGTACACTGTATGTTGACTGTTTATATTTTAGTCATTTATCTTATGTGCAGGACATCTGGTTAATGATCATAATACACTGCCTTTTAATGACAAACTCAGTCTGATTGCTGTTATATTTACAGTTCATGTTCCTTTGCATTTTTGCCAGATGTTGCATACATTGGCTACTGTCCCTGTAGCTGCAAAGCACTGGGTCAGGAGTGTCTTGCCCATCAGTTTTTGCTTCATAATCAGCAAAAGACACTGCCCTAGCTGTCCTAGACAGTGAGAGGTGACCTAGATGGCAGGGCATAGCTCAGAGAAGAGGAAAGGAACAC
This sequence comes from Malaclemys terrapin pileata, assembly GCF_027887155.1. Taxonomy (NCBI): domain Eukaryota; kingdom Metazoa; phylum Chordata; order Testudines; family Emydidae; genus Malaclemys; species Malaclemys terrapin. Next base: position 5,101,696 of record NC_071523.1, read on the forward strand.
ATGCTGCAGCGTGGGTACGAGCAGTGGCAGGGGAAGTAAGCCCCTGGTGTTGGCAGATAGAGCACAGTTTACAGTCCTGCTAGGACAGTACCAGTGTTGCCTACTCTCATGATTTTATTGCAAATCTTGCAATATCTGGTGCTTTCCATAAAGCTCCTGGAGTCATGTGATTACATGGGACTCCACTTTATTTTAACAAGTAAGATTCTAACCTTCACAGTGGCAGGAGTATTGCTAAACCCAGATGTTCAAAAATCATGAGGTTGGCTTTCATAGCAGGAGATTATGTAAAAATAATAGATTGTTTTCTTTTTATCGGCTTTCTGCTTTTTGAACCTTTACGGTCCACTGGGGTCACATTATGAAGCTTTCTCCACAGCCATGAGGGATAGAAACTTACTTTTACGAATGAAAGCTGAAATCGTCACATACCCACTTGACTCCAGGAGCTGGGGCTCTAAGGAAAACAGGCATTATCATGAGACTTGTGTCAAAATCATGAGAGTTGGCAACAGCCACAGTAAAAGATTCCTGAAGGGCAGGGGCTGCAGAAGACAGAGACCCAACGTTGTTGTTTTTTTTTAAATCTCTTGCTTGGGATGCTTAGGCGTGGCTCCTGCAGTAAGCCTGGGGCAGGAAGGCAACCAGGCAAGGAGTGAGAGGAGGAGGTGCAGAACCCGGGTGCAGATGCAGCCCGGCCTGGGCTGGGACCGCTGCCACCCCTTTGATGGGCTGCAGGGGGCGCTGGCTCGGAGGCGGTTTTAGCGCGCATGGGCGGTGCTCAGGGCGCCCGCTGAGGAAGGGCTGCTGGGCGGGGCCCGCTGTGTGGAGTTGTCTGTCTCTGATTGGGCCCCGCTCTCGAGGAGGCGGGCCTTCAGAGCTACTCCTCGGGCCCCGAGAGGGAGGGGTATGTGTGCCGGGTTCCCGATCGCTTCCGGGTCACCGCTTGAGGCGGTTTGCGTGTCCCGCCTCTACGGGCAGCGCGGGTCGGTGATTGGCAGCGCGGCGAGGATCGCTTCCGGGTGAGGCTGGCCCCCCTAGGAGGAAGATGGAGGCAGCGGCCGCTCTCCCCTCAGGGCGGCTCCTGCTGCTGGTGCTAGTCGGGCTGGGCCTGGCCCAGGCGGACGGGGGGCCCCGCACCCTGGTGCTGCTGGAGAACATCAACCTGCGGGACACGCACTCGCTCTTCCTCCGGAGCCTGGCGGGTGAGGGCGGCGGGGCCCGGGGGCCGGGCGATGGGGAGCGGCCAGGCCCGGGAGGAGCCTGGGTCTGTCCCGGTGCAGCTCCCGGCCCCACTTAGAGGTGCGCTTGCCTGGGGTGGCTGCGGGGCTCGGAGTCCTCTGGCGGGCTGGTTCCCTCCGGGTGCCACGCGGACCCCGTATCCTCCATCCAGCGGCGGCGGGGCTTGGCCACTAGGAAGTGCCACGTGTGTCAGTAAGGACGCGTGGGGGAAATGCTCCCTTGCGCTGTACCTGGGCTGCTGCTTGTCTCTCTTCTGGAGAGCGTCACGTTTGTTAGACTCACGTCTCCCGTTACTAGCTGCAGCCCCTGCTGCCCAGATCTCACTAGACCAGGGGTAGGCAACCTGTGGCCGTTTTTCAGTGGCACTCGCACTGCCCGGGTCCTGAGCACCGGTCCGGGGGGCTCTGCTTCTTAATTTAATTTTAAATGAAGCTTCTTAAACATTTTAATAACCTTATTTACTTTACATACAACCATAGTATAGTTATATAGTATAGACTTATAGTAAGAGATCTTCTAAAAACGTTAAAATGTATTACAGGCATGTGAAACCTTAAATTAGTGAATAAATGAAGATTTGGCACACCACGTTTGAAAGGTTGCCGACCCCTGTACTAGAGCATTTGCTTCTTTCCTGTGCGTGTTTCCCTCTCTGGTGTTCACATCATCCACACGTTTTATCAGGGCTTGATTCACATCAAAGACGTGCATGAAAATGCTATTGAGAGCGCCGAGGTTCTTGTTTGTTTTTTAATTTGGTTTGTCCAAAAAGTCCCCGGGTCCCCTGAGCACTGTGGATTAGATTGTAAGTACCAGGAAGTGTCGCTGCTTGGAGACTAACAGGAACAAATCTGCAGACAGTGCTCACCAGAATACTGAGGAAATAAGTGTATTGTGGAAGAGTAAAATGCTTGATTTAGATTTTTATGTAGCAACTTAAAAAGTATCCCAAGGAGTCTGGTGACACCTTAACGACTAACAGATTTATTTGGGCATAAACTTTTGTGGGTAAAAAACCCACTTCTTCAGATGAATGACACCTTAAAAAGTATGGCAACTAGATGCTTAGATTGTAATGGGTAAGTCTGAGTTAAAGGCCCTCTTATTCATTTTCTAGCATGACCTGTCATACACTTTTTTTAAATTAAAGTTGTCAAAGTATTCATGGCTATGATCTTTGTTTTCTGGGTGCAGATAGAGGCTTTGACCTCACTTTCAGGACTGCTGATGACCCTGGCCTGTCCCTCATAAAATATGGAGAATTTCTGTATGACAACTTGATTATTTTCTCCCCATCTGTAGAAGGTAAGAGATCCTTTTGCATAAAGGAAAAGACCCAGAAATTAAGTTGTGTAATACTCTGAGGCCTTTGGAGAAGACGCACTAGATCTGTAAAGTGCCTTGAAGATATTAGCTAACCTTCACAACACCCCTTTGAGGCTGGTCTTTTACTGCTCCAGTTTTCCAGACAGGGAGGCAAGAGACTTACCCAGGGTGAAACAATGAGTGGTGGCAGAGCTAGGCCTCATCCTGACTCCCAGTCTCCTGCTCTAACCATGAGAACGCTTTACTTTGATCAGTTTTATCAAACCCAAGAATTCTTCTGACTTGCTTCATTTTGACCTTGAGGTGGCTTTTGGGGCCTGTCCCTGAGATGTAGATTTACAGGTGTTATCTTCACTCATCATTGGGCAAACTGGCAGAAACTGTATGCATTCTAAGCAGTTAAATGGTCATCAGGCTGCTTCTAAAAGGGGGGGGGGGAAGGGGCAGAAGCCTGTAGAGCAAAGAATAAGCACAAAAATATAGCTGGTTGCTTTGGACCTGCAATAGCAGCCACTGTTGGGTATCTATTTTCTGTAAACACCATTTCATTACCATTGTTTGCTGTGATAGTAACTGTTATGTTTGTTAATAACTCTCAGCCCACTTTAAAATCCTTGTGTTGTATCTAGAATTGTGGTATTGTGATTCAGTTAAAAAAAAAAAAAGTATTGAATATGTATTTTTGGAGCAGTGCTTCCATAGATTAACAAGTGCACTGTTGTAAAATTCTGTAACTAAAAGATGGAATAACACTGTCATTATTTAAAATGCCTTGATTTTAAGCGTAGTAGTAGTAATTGTTCTAATTCACACCAAAATATCTGGATTCTCTCTTTACCACTATTAACAGCCTGAATCAGACTTGATGAGGGATTATTAATAGCAACCTTTTTGAAATACATCCCTTCAAGAAAGTGAGAGATCAGGTGATATTGGTGTGATGAGAGCCAAGAAAGACCTTCCAAAAGGAACACTCGGTTAGCAAGAGTGGAGAGCTAGCTGACTGTGTGTGTGAATGAAACTGAATAGTATAATCTATAGCCCCGGGTTATAGCACACTTAACTTCAGGTGAGCCTCAGAGAATGTCAGGTAACTTAATTTTGAACATTACTACTAGGACTGTGATATTGGAATCAGATCCTTATGAGAACTAACTACAGAGCTGTGCAAGAAGAAGCTAATGACTCATGATATGTAGGAACCCTTTTTAAACTACTTCAGAACTAAATTTTAGAGTGTGGCATACAGTGTCTTCCTCATGACCTGTTCTTAACCTCTGACTTACTCCACTTCTGTCCTTCTCTCGGTGTTCTGTTTTCTCTTTCACTTTCTTAATTAAGATATTGTAGAGTAAAGTTTTGGCTGTATCTCTTTCAACTTGCAGAGATGCATGTTTCTCTAAATTCATTTGCTTTCTCTTTAAATATTGGTTATTGTTGCTATACTGAAGTTTAATTAAATTTGATTTTGTTAGAGAATGGAATGAGTGAGGTATTCCTCATCATTTTCCCAGGAATGCTTGCACTGGTGCCAGTTGTAATTCAGCTTCTACAAGAAGGAATAATTAATATTTCCTCTTGTTGACAGATATCTCTCTCTCAATCTCAATGCAGATTTCTCTCACTATCTTTAAAATGTAAAATTTCTACCTGCAAACAGATAAGAATTGTATCTTGGGGTGGGGTGAGGAAGAAGCAAATCAACTACATGTAACCAAAAGAAAAGTATGTCTTTAAATGTGCCCAAACAAATAATAAAAAATTCATTGGCTATTTCTCTGCAATGAGATTGAATGGCTAGTTCTATGCCTTTTAAAGGCTGGATTTTATGGCTTTTTGCCTTCCTTCTGAAGGAATTAATCCTTCCTTAATCCGACCCTTTAATCTATGTTGGCCATAGGTGTATGTGGCTTCCGGATCCTGCTTGGGCACCTCCTGTGCCTATCACTCCAACACAGCTTCTCTATTAATTTGCCTCACCTCCCTTGTATTTCCCTCTCCTCCCTTGCTCCAAAGCACTGGTAAAATAGTTTGCTATCAGCTTCTTGAATCACTAATGTCTGGTGCATCTTTTCAGATTTTGGTGGAAACATCAATGTGGAGACAATTACTGCTTTCATCGATGGAGGCGGAAGTGTCCTTGTGGCTGCCAGTTCTGACATTGGTCAGTAACACCTGCATGCCAAACAAATGGGCGTAAATGTTGGCTTTTCATTTTATAGCTGCATAATAAGAGTTTGCTGGATATAGAGAGCACAGATCAGTCCTGTAGGGGAAAGTGTCTTCCTTGTCATGGGAGCTCTTAGAATTCTGGCTACAACCTTTTTTAAAGGGGAACTTCAAAAGCTAAAACTATACAGCACTCTGTGCATTCAAAACATGCTACAAACCTTCATCCTCACTATGCTCCAAGGGAATTGGTGGTAAAGAATAAACGAATGCCTTAATTTCACTTTCCAAAGAAAGTTGACTTCAGCCAAGGGTTGTGTACTGAGTGCACCCAGCAGCCTGGTTAGCAGGACATTAGCACATAAATCAGGGCTGTCCTTGTTTTTATTTTGATTTTTTAGTTACTTTTGTGTCTTGTACATACTGTAAATTGGGAATCCACTTCTGTCTTTTTAGGTGATCCTCTGCGAGAGCTGGGCAGTGAGTGTGGAATAGAGTTTGATGAGGAAAGGACAGCTGTCATTGACCATCACAACTATGATATCTCAGACCCAGGCCAGGTAAAAGTCTAGACACTGAATTCTTTGGGTCTGTCCAGGGCTTGAGGAAACATGTCTTAGCTAGTACATAGCTTCTGGGAAGGGTTCTTTTTTTTTTTTTTTTTTTTTTATAAGCAGTTGGCTGGAAGGGCTGGAGACAAATCTTGTCTGCTGTCTTCCCTTTTTTTTTTTTTTTCTTTCCCCTCCTACCTATGCTCATTCCAAAGATTGTTTTGAGTAGCAGCTGTGAATCTTATTGAATGACATGCTTGCTTTTATTATTGCTCTTCTCTTTAAAGTGAGATTGCAACTTATCATGCACCTTTGATCTATGCCTAGACAACTTCTAACATTCCAGTCACATTGAGCAGTTAAAAACACCACCTGGAGTAGTCAGGGGTTCACTGTATTGGATCTTGAACCCCTCGGGGGGGTAGGAGATAAAATATTTCACTAGAAAGGGGGAATTCCTATTTCTTTTTATTCATGATGGGTCAGGAGATAGGAATGTCATGCTTAATAGCCAAAAGGTAAACTCTGTCTCAAGACACAAGGACAAAGAGAGATCAATATAGAAAACTCTGTAGCAGTTTGTCTAATGTATGTGATACCTTGATTTTTCTGTCCTTGCATGGTCCATCTGGTTGGATGCATGGTTCTGAAATATGTCTTTACAGGAGAGATACAAGATGTTCCAATAATGTCTGAGAGTTAAGAACATTGTAACATAGCTTTTCTGTAAAATATGTGGGGCACACACAATCCCCGATGGATGAGGGAATCACCATTGCTTTGGGATGCCTATGTATCTTATTAGCAGTGCAGATTTTGAAAACTTTCCTTTTCTACTGTACCATCTTGTGCTCGCTATCAAACCAATCTTACGGAACTTATAGTAGGACTTGGAGATGCATAATTTGTAGCTAGATGCGAGTTCTTCCCAGACAGTAGATAGTTGAAGGCCTATCCAATATCATTGAAAGAATAACTCTAGAACAGTGGTTTTCAACCTTTTTTCATTGCAGACCCCTAAAAAATTTCAAGTGGCGTTGTGGACCCCTTTGGAAATTTTAGACTTAGTCTGCAGACCCTAGGTTGAAAACCACTGTTCTATAGTAACAACAGCCTTTTGTGCATCCCTTAGACATAGTCTAAGGTTGAAAACCACTGCTCTATAGGTTCATGAGGCCCTTGATTTCACTGTGGTGCTGTTATTTAGACTCTTAATATGCTTAGTTCTTGGATTGGTACCTCTTCCCGGCTCTTTGAGCTGTGGTCAAGTGAAAAATTTTCTATGTTGTAATAGCTGAATACTTCCTTGTTTAAACAAAAAATTCTTTCAGTGGAAAAATGTCACTAAAACTCAGTACAATAAGCACAGTAACTACCCCTCTGGATACACAACTGTCCCTCAGAGAGGATTCTTCTGAGTGACTATAAGTTACATCACTATTTAATTATGGCAGCTCCTGACAACACGCTGCAAAGCTGTAAGCTTATTATTCCTTACTTAAGAACATCTTGTGTCCTAGAACAAGGCCCTGCAGGCCAAGAGGAACCAAACTACTCTAGGATGGGCTGTGCAAGTGTCACGGACTGAGGCTTTAGGCAGCAGCTGTCCCCCATTATCTTCTGACACTTTGAAATGCAGATCCTTCCATGTTGTACTTCAGGGGTAGGCAACCTATGCACGTGTGCCGAAGGCAGCACGCCAGCTGATTTTCAGTGGCACTCACAGTGCCCGGGTCCTGGCAACCAGTCTGGGAGGCTCTGCATTTTAATTTATTGAAGCTTCTTAAACATACAACAGTAGTTTAGTTATATATTATAGACTTACAGAAAGAGACCTTCTAAAAATGTTAAAATGTATTACTGGCCCTTGAAACCTTAAATCAGAGTGAATAAATGAAGACTCGGCACACCACTTCTGAAAGGTTGCTGACCCCTGTTGTACTTTCTTGACATGCTTTTTCTGATGTGCTGAAATCCCTTCTACAGTGTTCACATTAGCTTGTGGCAGCAATCAGAACAAATAGGAACTAATAAACACATGTTCCTGCAAGAGATCTGCGTTTGTTGCCCTGGGATTTACCTTCCTTCTGATTTAAGCTTCCTAATATGCAACTCACAAGAAATTCTCACAAGAGGAAACCTGCTCTAAACTGTAATCAGCAGGGGCTGTTGTCTGTTCCCTGAGGGCTTCTAAGCATGTGCCCGGTTTCTTCTCCTGCTCTTACTCCTCCATCCCCTTGCCCCATGTTACGATTCTTCTTCCTGCCAAGAGGCCAGGTGAGACTCTGCAGAGCCAATTAACGCTACTTCAAAGTTCTGGAAGGGCAGCTGTAGAACATGAGGTGCTGTGTTGTGCAGATCACTAGCCATAGAGTGGCAAGCAGACACATGTTAACAAGTTCCTGGTGCATTAATTACAGTGTTCAGTAGCTTGTGAAGGCTTACCACAGGTCTCTTGTTTCCTCCCTGAAGCACACACTCATTGTCGCAGACTCTGAAAATCTACTGAAGGCTCCCACCATTGTGGGGAAAACTCCATTAAACCCTGTTCTCTTCCGAGGAGTTGGGTAAGTGAACTACGAGGCAAGGCTGGCAGTGGGGCTGTAACTGAGAACAAGAGGTCTCTGTTTGGATGGGTTTCTTGCCACAATCTTCCCTCCAGATAGGTTATAAGCCTAGGGCTGGGGTAGGCACTATTATAAACAAAACATCATAGGCTGGTTTTTGTTTTCTTCAGTTGAGATGCAACAGGCATTTGGTCCTTTAACAGGATGGAATTGTGGGGAGGGCGGCTGAGGGCAGGCAAGAAAGGCGCAGACTTCATGCTGGTTAGGTAATCAAAGGCTATTCCTCATCTCTCAATCTAGTTATAAACTTCCTTGAAACAAAACTTTTAATACAGAGTAACTCCTCACTTAGAGTTGTCCCGGTTAACGTTATTTTGTTATGTTGCTGATCAATTAGGGAACATGCTCATTTAAAGTTGTGTAATGCTCGTCATTTGGCAGCCGCCTGCTTTGTCTACTGCTTGCAGGAAGAGCAGCCCGTTGCAGCTAGTTGGTGGGGGCTTGGAACCAGGGTGGACTGGCAGCCCCCTATCAGCTCCCCGCTCCCCTAAGTTCCCTGTGCAGCAGCTGCCTGCAGTTCAGCTGTGTCCCTCCCCCCCACTGCCATGTGCTGCTCCTGTCCTCTGCCTTGGAGCTGCTCCCCGAGACTCGTGCTTGCTGTGCCGGAGGGGGAAAGGAAGGAAGACGGGGGCTAATAGGGTGTCCCCCAGCTCCTGCACCCTGCTTACCCTATCTTCCATAGAGCAGGGCTCAGGACCGAGGGAGCTTATAGCAGCTGCGGCCTAATTAACAAGGCATTGTACCTAAGGGAAATGCCCATATCTCCCTCCATTCCTGCTGCCTTGCAGAGTGAGAGAGTTAACCCTTAAGGGCTCAGCCAATTGCTAGTTCATCATTTAGCAGTAAGGGAAATATCCCACCTTCTGACTCCTCCACCTCAATCAAGCTTCACAACCATCATCACTGTGTACCAATATTAAATTGTTTGTTTAAAACTTATAGTGTGTGTGTGTAATATGTCTTTTGTCTGGTGGGAAAAAAATTCCCTGAAACTTAACCTCCTCGTTTATGAGGAAATTGGATTTGCTTAATATCATTTCGCTTAAAGTCACATTTTTCAGGAACATAACTACAATGTTAAGTGAGGAGTTACTGTATTTTACTTCTTCCTGTTTAGTCTGTTTCTCTCTACTTGGACAATTAAAGTATCCATTCACTTCCCTGTTCTCATGTACTCATGTTTGTTTAAACTATTTGTATTTGAATTTAGAACATAGAAGCACTTCTGTTGATGTCACGTTTTGTAAAGGGTTGTTCTTAAAGGAAACTTCAGTCTTTGATGTGATAGCATTTCTTTAAACAACTGTGAATAGTTATGCTATTTTAAAGTCATCAGTTGATATAAAATTAATTGGGCCTGATTGACTTCAGTGTGTGTTTTGCCACTAATTTCAGGAGGAGCTGAGTCAATCCCATGGTTCTCAACCTCTGTGAATTTCATATATGTTAGCAGACTTCAATCAGAATTTAGTGCACACTAATCTTCTTGGGCAGGTATCTGAGGTTTGACCAGCTTTCAGGTGTCTTCCTGGTACTTTGATTGTGTCTCTCTCACCACAGGATGGTGGCTGATCCTGATAACCCTCTGGTACTAGATATCTTGACAGGCTCCTCTACATCTTACTCCTTCTTCCCAGATAAGCCCATCACACAGGTACGCACAGTTATCTTTGTCCTCTTTTGCTTCTAATCCTATGGAATTAATTACCTCTCTTTCAACAGTTTAAAACTGGATCAAGAGACTTAACTCAAGTGCCTCTTATATTCTGTGTCAAATACTTATGGGTTTTTTCAAAGCTCCAGTCCATGGTCTCTTAGTACTATATATTTTCTAATATTATCATGGAAATCTTTCTTACTTGCAGTTTCATTGGCTCCACATGGAAAAAGCCTAACAAGACTGCATTGGAAGAAATATCGGCTCTTAACTTTGATACTGTTTGGCTGTATCAAAGGGGCTGAATTCAGACTGGTGATGTAGAAGCAAAAGGCTCTCAACCCCACTGCTACTGTGGCAGGCAATAGAATTTGAAGCCTTTTTCCTCTAAGATGCTGGTAGAATTTGGACCAAGTTGGTAGTAATTGAAAACTCTGTCCATCTTCCAGCAGGACTGTGACCAGTGTGAAATGAGGTGGTTCTTCTGTTTAGTTTGGAGGCTCTGTAGCTTCAAGGGGTTAAAAAAGATGCTGTTGCATCTCCCAGAATCTGCCAACTGCGTGTCTCAGCTGTGTTGAAGCCTCATGCTTCTCTCCACTTGGGTAGTGCAGTAATCTGCAAAAATGCATTCTGTGCCATGTCTTATTTGACATGATGAAAATGTAGAGAAAAAATAATAAGCAGGGAGCTGGCATGAGTGGGACTTAACTGACAGCAAACGTGTTCAACTTCTGTCTGCTTAACAGGCTCTTCCATAATGGGTATTTGAACAGGCAGACGAGTAGTTTAAACATTCCCTTTAATTAGGCTTATGAGGTTAGACAAGTCTTTTGACAAGACGATAATAACTTGGATTGTACTTGTTTGGCCCCAGCCAGGCCTAGCAGCAAAGTTAAAGATCATCCAATATCATTTAATTTTTCAGATGTTTCCCTGCTACTATTAACTATTTAAACCCCATGGATAATACTGCCTTGCTAGTTTCAGTACTTGCCTAATAAAGCAGCGTAAATCCCTGATGCCTTCTTTCCATATATATATTAAACATGAGAGTTTCTGGTTACTTTTTCTTGCCATGTGATCTGAGCATGTCATCCCTGTACCTTTTATTTCTCTTCACGATGTTTGTTTGTGGTATTTGTTTAGCAAATAAGATTCCAGGCTTACTATGTGACTTGTCTGTACAGTACCCAGCCCATTGGGGTCCCTATCTCAGTTGGGGCCTCAAGGTGCTACTATAATACAAATCATTAGTGCTGATTGAACTCTATTCTTGTCCAATTTCAGTACCCTCATGCTGTTGGGAAGAATACACTTTTGATTGCTGGTCTCCAGGCCAGGAACAACGCCCGTGTCGTTTTCAGTGGCTCCTTGGATTTCTTCAGCGATGCTTTCTTCAACTCTGCTGTGCAGAAAGCTACACCTGGCTCTCAGAGGTGCACTAGCTTAACATGGTCTTCTGTAGGTAGGGTGGGCTATTCAGGCTTTTCTGTCCAAGTGGTCTGGGTACCTCTTTGATCAAGGAATCCCTAGCAGGTGATGAGAACTAATTGTGTCAAAGATGACTGATGGAAATATACTGAATACTGTCATAACTATCCAGCCCTGCTACTGTAAAATCTACACTGTTTAGGTTATAATAAAGCGAAACTTCCTTTAAGTGCAGTGCAAATTGTCAAGCTGGCTAACCCATATAGCTGTCTCCTGTCCTTATAGATACCCTGATGATAGGTGTGTGAGAAGCAGTTTCTGCATCCATTGTATTCAGACATGCTATGAACACAATTCATAATGTGGGCACAGCTCCTACTTGGAAATTTTGACATAGAATACTATACTCTGAGCATTGATATATATCAGATCAGTGAGCAAGTTGGAAACCTGGGCACTGAATTCCTTTCAGTGCTGATCTGTTAAAATATGTTTCACTGTATTTTTAAGCAACTACCTAGAAGACCTAGTAGATAGTTGGGGTCTAAAGATCAGTCTTATGGGAAAACTTTCAAGTAATGTGATCATTTAAAACGGGTGCTGACTTTCTGATATGGCACTTAGTTCTTGGAGAAACTTCATAGGATACCTGACCGAAAAAATATTTGGTGCTATGAATGCCCTCCAATGCAGTCTCCATGCTTCTGTTCTCAACCTCTCACCATCTCTAGGTACTCTCAGACGGGTAACTACGAGCTCGCTATTGCCTTGTCCCGCTGGGTATTCAAGGAAGAGGGTGTGCTGCGGGTTGGAGAGGTATCTCACCATCGTGTAGGGGAGAGATCACCACCTAATGCCTACACTGTCACCGACCTCGTGGTAAGACTGATTGTAGGAAAATGAGTCAAATAGACTTGTGCAGAGAGAATGTACTCTTGTTTGGGCTAGGAGTGTGGTGGAAGCAGATTTATCTCCTCTTTTCTGGTTGGAAAGATGATGGTTGGCACCCAGGGCCTCACCAGCTAAGGTGTGAAATTTCAGAGGCCATGAGGAAATATAACACGGTGGGGTTTTTCTTCCTCTTAATTGTAGGAACCGTCCCCTTCTTGACAGTGTTTCTCCACTAATGTGGAGGCAGAGTCTACCTAACCTTTAGTTCCTACATGTAACTTTCACTTAATGCTAAATGTCAGACTGCTCATGGCTCATACTTGAGTATCATTCAATATTAAGTGGCGGCAGCAGCCAACTCTGGAGAAGTCTGTGTTCTGTTATCTTAAGTATTATTTATCTAAGTTTACTATGGGGGGGGGTTGGTTATCCTTGCAGATGGTTTCTCTTAAGTCATGAATCTTCTTGATAAACCGGTATCTGAGCCTGATCAAAAGTACGTGCTGGAATTTTAGCTTCCCTATTACCTCCATTTCACTCAGATTTGTGATGCCAAACTTCATTATACGAAAACAGTACATTGGCATGCTTGTGCTTTGAATAGAAATTGCAGCTATATATTGGGAGGGAGGAGAGAGCTTAGCACGCCTAAAGAGTTTAAGTATAGCACTCTCAAATTCAAGTCAATTCTACGTTGATGTGCCCACTCACTGATTTGCTACCGAGTATTGGCTTGATTTTCAGTGCATGGTAGCTCAACTGCATTTCCAAGTGTGGAAACTCACTTGGACTCTTATTTTGGAAATAGCAGTTACTGGAAAATTCCCTGTTGTCCCCCTTGATTTCATGGAAAGTGGAGTTCATAGTTTAGGATTGAGATTTCAGGTATCACTCTTAGCTCATTGATAGGGCCCTACCAAATTCATGGTCCATTTTAGTCAATTTTGCATTCTCAGGTGTTCATGTTTTCAGATGGAGGGTCCTGATCCAAAAGTGGTTGTTTGGTGTGGGGGGGCGCGCTCACGGGATTGCCACCCTCACTTCGGTGCTGCCTTCAGGACTGTGTGCAGCTGCAGAGCTTCCTACAGCCGGGGGAGATAGCTGGAGCTGAGTCTGGTCCCCTCCCAAGAGTGGCCATTCAGGGGAAGAGGGTGTCCTGTCCCTCCCCAGACTAGCAGCCTGAGCCCAGTGAATGGTAGGAGCTCCTGACTGGGGTGTCCCCAGCCCTGCCCCTCCCCTCCAATAACTACATTTAACGGGGGAGATCTGATTTCACAGTCCATGACATGTTTTTCACAGATGTGACTTTGGTAGGGCCCTACTCATTAACAATGTGTCCTCTTCCTTTATGCCTCTGTTAATGCAGCGTGCATTTGTATGTTACAGGAGTACAACATTGTGATTGAAAAGCTCTCTGACGGGAAGTGGGTCCCCTTTGATGGAGATGATATTCAGCTGGAGTTTGTCCGCATTGATCCATTTGTAAGGACTTTTCTGAAGAAAAATGGTAGGTCTCCTATCGGGCAATTAATGTTTCCTGCCCTAGGGCTTTGTTAACAATAACAAAAGACTGGGTGACTTCTTCCCCCACCACTGAAACTCACCTCGCTCATATATACTGACTTGGAACACTACGGTTCTTCTGAGCAGGTAGTGTACAGAATCACTGTGGGAAGCATACTCCACTGTTAAGAGGAAGGGTGCACTTCACACAGCTCTCCTACAGCTCCTTCTTCCAGTGGAGCAGCTTTGGGTTCCAGAGGCTAGTCTTCTGTCTGGATGAAAAGCGCCACAAAGTGGGTTTGGGGGAGACAGAGGGACATGACCAATGAAAGGAGGTGAGGAAAGAACTTCCAATGGGGCTCTTAACTCCTAATGCTCTTGTTCTATTTACTGTGTAATTTAAATGACTCTGCCTCTTTCCTAGGTGGCAGATACAGTGTGCAGTTCAAGCTGCCGGATGTCTATGGAGTGTTTCAGTTTAAAGTGGACTATAACCGGCTGGGATACACCCACCTGTACTCCTCTACACAGGTAAATAGTGTGAATTATCTTGTCTGTGTGGTAGGAAATGTAAGAGTACTGGTTGAGATTTCAAGTCAGGTACTTAAACTTTGCAAATGGGCTGGTAATCTTAATTACCGTGTAGTTTCATCCAGCCTTCCTTTGTGTGTGGAATGGATTTACAAGCTATCTTACTCTGTTACCATCTTCAGTTCTATTTAGAAAGGCCTGGAAATAAGCCTTTGTAGAGAGCGTTTTACCTTCAAACACATTCTTGTCTCTTAAGGCAGTGTTGGACACCTGCCAGGGCTGCCTGCACTGAGGCTTAAGGTTTGCTGACATGCTTCTACAGAAGTTGAGGATTTGGAGCTTAAAACTCTAGTTTAAAAATAAGAGATAATTGAACCACTTCTAGGAGCTCTTGTACATTTACCTTCCCAGGAAGGTAATCTGGTTCTCCAGTCATCTGAGTGGGGCATCGTCTGTGTCAAGGTTCCTTCCTAGGGTACAGATGTGGGGACCTGCATGAGAACCTCTAAGCTTAACTACCAGCTTAGATCTGGTTTTGCTGCCACCACTCAAATTATTTGAGTTATTTGGGAAACTCTTGTCTACCTCCCCTCACAGAATATCTCCCTCCCAAGTACTATAACCCTTCCCTGGGTAGCCTTGAGAGACTTCTCCACCAATGTCCTGGTGAACACCGATCCAACCCCTTGGATCTTAAAACAAGGAGAAATTAACCATTCCCCCTCCTTTCCCCCCACCAATTCCTGGTGAGTCCAGATCCAACCCCTTGCATCTTAAAACAAGGAGAAATTAACCATTCCCCCTCCTTTCCCCCCACCAATTCCTGGTGAGTCCAGATCCAACCCCTTGCATCTTAAAACAAGGAGAAATTAACCATTCCCCCTCCTTTCCCCCCACCAATTCCTGGTGAGTCCAGATCCAACCCCTTGCATCTTAAAACAAGGAGAAATCAATCAGGTTCTTAAAAAGAAGGCTTTTAGTTAAAGAAAGAAAGGTAAAACTCATCTCTATAAAATCAGGATGGAAAATAACTTTACAGGGTAATCAGATTCAAAGAGCCCAGAGGAACCCCCTCTAGCCTTAGGTTCAGAGTTACAGTAAACAGAGGTAAACACTCTAGCAAAAGGAACATTTACAATATGAGAAAATAAAGATAAAACTAACACGCCTTGCCTGGCTTTTACTTACAAGTTTGAAATATGAGAGACTTGTTCAGAAAGATTTGGAGAGCATGGATTGATGTCTGGTCCCTCTTAGTCCCAGGAGTGAACAACCCCCAAAACAAAGCGCACAAACAAAAGCCTCCACCACCACCACCCCCCCTCCCAACCAAGATTTGAAAGTATCTTGTCCCCTTATTGGTCCTTTGAGTCAGGTGTCAGCCAGGTTACCTGAGCTTCTTAACCCTTTACAGGTAAAAGGATTTTGGAGTCTCTGGCCAGGAGGGATTTTATAGTATTGTACACAGGAGGGCTGTTACCCTTCCCTTTATAGTTATGACAGTCAGAATGGGTGTGTAAATTAAATAACACATCTAGAGCTGAGAGAGTCCTGCTACACAGAGGACTGAATGACCTCATCTCCTGTGAACCTGTTCTTGTGTTCTCTTCTCTCCCAGGTGTCTGTGCGTCCCCTCCAGCACACACAGTATGAGCGTTTTATCCCCTCAGCTTATCCATATTATGCCAGCGCCTTCTCCATGATGATAGGCCTCTTCATGTTCAGCATCGTCTTCTTGCACATGAAGGAGAAGGAGAAATCTGACTGAGGTCTCTCAGCAGGAGAAAGAGCCCTCGTCCAAGACATTGGCTCCATATGAAGACTGGTAGCACTCAGGGCACAAATTATAAATGTTTGGGGACTGGAACCCTCAGCTGGTAGGAGCCAGATGAGCTATGGGGATTTTTGAGACTCGAGTGACTAGTGGGAGAGAAATTGAAAACTTCTATGTCTGAGAGGAAACCACTGATGTCCACAAGAGATCAAAATGTATGGCAGTGCCAATATTTGTTTTCGGGGGTTTTTCATGAAACACCATTTTATTATTTCCACCCCTTCTCAGAAAGGCTCTTGCCTCAAGGTTGTTCTCATTTCCAGAATAAAGATTTGTTCCTCTCACCTTCTGCTGAAGTTTCTGACTTTTGTCATTAGACATTCGACTGCATGTGTGTTCTCCCTGTATGCTGCCCCAGCTCTGCGCAGACAGCTGGCACAGCAGACCTCGAGCAAACCGTCCAATGACCACAAGATCCGTTAAGGTACAAAGGCACCAGGCCAGGTTTGTTGACAAAGCACAGTAATAGCACGTGGCAGACTCTACAAGGATACTAAGACATGTATGTCTGTGACAATGGATGCAGCTCAGTGAAGGACAGGACCATCCATTTCCCCCCTTGCCTGGACCAAGGTACTCCCTCTGAGATGCCTCTTTATACCCTGATACAAACAAGCTAATACTGTCATCCTGATCTTATCTTTTAAGAGGGGTCAGTGTGTTCCTGTTATCCTTGGGGAATATTTTTGTACCATCTTTGATAGCGGGATGTGTTTGCATAAGTACTCTGTGCTTAGCACTTCTTAGGAATGTGTACTTCTGAAATAGCCCTGTTCTTGCCAGATTGCATGAGTAGGTCCTGCCTCATACCAGGCCTCTGACGCAAGGACTTATGTCTCAGGCTCTCTTCCTACTACAGTCATGTGAGGTTTCCTAGAGAGGAACACATTTTTTACATACAATAAATCTAGGACTGGTTCTAAATTGGCTATATGAACTCTATATCAGAAGCTAAACACCTTGCGAGTGTTGGGAAACTATTTGAAATGGGACAATGAAATAGAATCGTAAGACTGGGAGAGACCTTGAGAGGTCTAGTCCAGTCCCCTGCACTCATGGCAGAGCTAAGTATTATCTAGACCATCCCTGACAGGTATTTTGTCTAACCTGCTTTTAAAAATCTCCAGTGATGGAGACTCCACAACTGCTGTAGGCAGTTTATTCCAGTGCTTACCCGCCCTGACAGTAAGTTTTTCCTAATGTCCAACCTAAACCTCCCTTGCTACAATTTAAGCCCATTGCTTCTTGTCCTATCCTCAGAGGTTAAGAAACAATTTTTCTCCCTCCTCTTTGTAACAACCCTTTATGTACTTGAAAACTATAGTGTCCCTCCTCAGTCTTCTCTTTTCCAGACTAAATAAAACATGGATATTGCCATATTGTAGGGAGATGGCCCTGTCTCAAGAGGTAATGTTGTAGTGAGGTTCCTGTTATAAGGCTATATTTATTATTTTGCATCTGTGGTCAGAGGGGAGTTTTCTGGTAAAACAAACAATTCAGACAAACTTTCTGAGGTGGGTCTTGAAGGATGGATGTAATACACTTGGTATCTTTTTTCCTCGGACATACTGATCTAGAAACGAGTCTGAGCGCTAGCGCGAAGAACCATATTGGAGAATGCCTCAGAGAGGGTGTGATAACTTCATCAGCTGCTGCCAGAGTTCCAAGTTCTCCAAAGATCTGAAGAGCTAAATGTAGTGGAGAAGGGGAAGCTTCCAACACCTTCTTGCCAAAAAAACAGCCTGCTGTAATCAATTGGGGGGGAAAAACCCAACTACCCTCCTTCCCTCTGCAGCTGTTTAGAGATCCTAACTCACCCGCTTCTGATAGCCAACATCCACACTCTCCTAGGGCAGAGGGGCAACAGCTTCCACTCTCTGCACTCTTATTCCTGCATGATGTGGCTGTTGTGACTGTGGCAGCACAGCCACCCCCAGAGAAACTGTCAACCTCTGTGTCATTTTTCCTCTAGAGATGCCATATCCTGATGATGGCAAGTGTCTCAGGATTGCTTTTGTAGCTATTTTTTTAATCTTACTAGGATTTTTAATCGGCAATTCGTAATTTTCCATATGTTTCTTTTGCAAGGAAGGCACTTAATCTTCCTCTGACATTCAAAAGTCTCAAAGTACACAAAATATTAAGGAATTTAGCAAATACAGAACTGGTTTATATAACAAATGCAATCCAAAGCCCTGCATCAATGCACTTCAGAGGTTGTTAGAAAGCCACTGGTGGGCTATGAACTTTTGCTGTTACTGTAGTGGATGCAGAGTTTAGAGGATAGTGGTGTTTAATCCCCCATAAGCCACTAACTCATTTTCATTCTGACCTCAGTCAAGTCAGCTGACTGACCTATTCCTCAATTAAGCTAGCTGGTACAGTGGATATAAAGCAGAAATATCATGAAACATCACAAGGATAGGTTCGTGCTGCTTGCCTTGTATGTAGAATCACAACTCAAATCTTTCACAAAAATACAAGCAAAGGCTCCAAGCTTCTAATCAGTCTTATAACCACCTGCCCAAACAGAGCTCAGTGACTTCAGGGAGGGTTAAGGGCCACCTGCAGTGGGTGCAGTCCTGTAAATAGATCAAAGTTAAGCTCCAGGAAGGATACACAGTGGTAGGATGTGCTATGACGGCTCTATTGAAATGAGCTTAGGACCGTAAGTGACAGCACCATGGTGTAAACTCCACCAGAATTGGAGTTAGAAGAAGTCCTGCAAAACTATGATGGCGCTTCTAAGATCTGCAATCTCCTGAGCAGAACTGACTAAATTAGCACAATTTAAGGTGCAGCTCGACAGACATTGGTGCAGGAGCCCAAGAGAGGCGAGCTAGTGAACAGTGCTGCCCTCTAGGATGTAATGTAACCTGCATGTGGGTGATGAATGTGACCCGATCCCAGGAGGGAGAGGGGGCAGATAGGGACCACACTTATTCAAGGGCTGGAAACTATGCCTTGCAGTGCGAGACTCGAGGAGCTCAAGCTGCTTAGTTTATCAGAAGGACAGTCACGAGGTGGCTTGGGGATGGTTTTACAAAGTACTAAAGGGCTCCGGGAAAGTCCAGGGGCAGGGCTGGAAAGCACACCCAGCAGCCGGGCGGGGGCAGGCGGGGTAATGTATTCGCTGAGAATTCCCCAGGCCGGCTTGGGGATTATAAGACTCAATTGAAGCGAGGAATTAAAAACCTCTGGAGCCGGACGGGCTCCCCGCAGGGAGCGCGGCTGGGCCGGGAACGCTGCCGGCGGCGGGGGCCCTGGGGGCCCTGGGGGGCCGCCCGCCCGCCCGCGGACAGGGAGTCCCGGCTCGGCGCCGGGGAACGGAGCTGACCCCGCCCGAGTCACTTCCGGCAGCGCGCGACAGCGCCGGGCGGGCGGGGCTTTTGCGACAGCGGCGGGTCGGGCGGGCGGGCGCGGCGCTTGGCGGCAGGCGGGCGGGCGGAGGCGCTGCGGGTGGCGGACCGGACCGGACCGGCCATGCTGCTCACCGTGTTCTGCCTGCGCCGGGACCGCTCTGAGCTCACCTTCTCCCTGCAGGTGGACGCCGACTTCGAGCTGCAGAACTTCCGGGCGCTCTGCGAGCTGGAGTCCGGCATCCCCGCGGCCGAGAGCCAGGTGAGGGGACCCCCCTTCTCCCGCCGGGCCCCCCCCGTCCTCTCTCCCCCGCCGCGGGGAGACCCCCCCCTCCCGGTCCCCCCTCTCCCGCCGGGCCCCCCCCGTCCCCTCTCTCCCGCCGCGGGGAGACCCCCCCCTCTCCCGCCGGGCCCCCCGCCCCGGGGAGACTCCCCCCCTCCTGGTCCCCCTTCTCCCGCCGCCCCCCCCCCCCGTCCCCTCTCCCCCGCCCCGGGGAGACCCCCCCTCGCTGTCCCCCTTCTCCCGCCGGGCCCCCCCCGTCCCCTCTCCCCCGCCCCGGGGAGACCCCCCCCTCGCTGTCCCCCTTCTCCCGCCGGCCCCCCCCCCGTCCCCTCTCCCCCGCCGCGGGGAGACCGCCCCTCTCCCGCCGGCCCCCCCCCCCGTCCCCTCTCCCCCGCCGCGGGGAGACCCCCCCTCTCCCGCCGGGCCCCCCCCCCCGTCCCCTCTCCCCCGCCCCGGGGAGACCCCCCCCTCGCTGTCCCCCTTCTCCCGCCGGGCCCCCCCCGTCCCCTCTCCCCCGCCGCGGGGAGACCCCCCCTCCCGGTCCCCCCCTCTCCCGCCGGGCCCCCCGACCCTGGGGAAACCCCCCCTTCCCCCGCCGGGCCCCCCCCGTCCCCTCTCTCCCGCCGCGGGGAGACCCCCCTCTCCCGCCGGGCCCCCCGCCCCGGGGAGACTCCCCCCTCCTGGTCCCCCTTCTCCCGCCGGCCCCCCCCCCGTCCCCTCTCCCCCGCCCCGGGGAGACCCCCCCTCGCTGTCCCCCTTCTCCCGCCGGGCCCCCCCCGTCCCCTCTCCCCCGCCCCGGGGAGACCCCCCCCTCGCTGTCCCCCTTCTCCCGCCGGCCCCCCCCCCGTCCCCTCTCCCCCGCCGCGGGGAGACCCCCCCTCTCCCGCCGGCCCCCCCCCCGTCCCCTCTCCCCCGCCGCGGGGAGACCCCCCCCTCTCCCGCCGGGCCCCCCCCCCGTCCCCTCTCCCCCGCCCCGGGGAGACCCCCCCCTCGCTGTCCCCCTTCTCCCGCCGGGCCCCCCCCGTCCCCTCTCCCCCGCCCCGGGGAGACCCCCCCCTCGCTGTCCCCCTTCTCCCGCCGGGCCCCCCCCCGTCCCCTCTCCCCCGCCGCGGGGAGACCCCCCCTCTCCCGCCGGCCCCCCCCCCGTCCCCTCTCCCCCGCCGCGGGGAGACCCCCCCTCTCCTGCCGGGCCCCCCCCCCGTCCCCTCTCCCCCGCCCCGGGGAGACCCCCCCCTCGCTGTCCCCCTTCTCCCGCCGGGCCCCCCGCCCGGTCCCCTCGTCCCCCGCCCCGGGGAGACCCCCCCCTCGCTGTCCCCCTTCTCCCGCCACGGGGAGACCCCCCCTTCCCGCGCCGGGCCCCTCGCCCCAGGGAGACCCCCCTCTCCCGCCGGGCCCCCCCGGCCCCGGGGAGACCCCCCCCCTCGCTGTCCCCCTTCTCCCGCCGGACCCCCCGCCCGGTCCCCTCGTCCCCCGCCGCGGGGAGACCCCCCCTCGCCTGGTCCCCCTTATCCCACCGGGCCCCCCCCATTCCCCTAACTGGTCCCCCCGCTCCCTCCCCTTCCTCCCACCCAGTCCCCTCATTCCCTGCCAGGGGGAGACCCCTTCTCCTCCCGCAGGGCCCCATCACCCCCAGCTCGGTCCCCCTTCTCCCGCCAGTCCCCCTTGCCCCCAGCTTGGGGAGGCCCCCTCACCCTCCCTTCTGCCCGGGCCCTCTTCTCCCCCCACCTGGGTCCCCCGCTCCATCCCCTTTCTCCCACCGGGTCCCCTTGCTCCCCATGTGGGGAAACCCCTCATCTCCCCCGCCCCATCCCCTTCTCCCGCTGAGACCCCCTCATCCCTCCGCTCCGTCCCCCTTCTCCCGCCGGACCCCCTTGCCCACAGCCTGGGGAGACCCCACATGTATTTCCTGGCCCTGGAGAGGACTTGCAGAGAGAGACACATACTGGGGAAAGTGCTTGGGGCCTGTCTCCTCCCCCAGCCTCTCAGGGACAGAGTGACCCAGGGAGAGCGAGACCCCGTGTTCTAGCCTCTGCCCCTCCCTGGTACCCCTGCAGTACCGTCAGACAAGGCACTGGGGGAGCTCGGCTCATCCCAGGATCCCCAAGGCTAAGAGCCAGCGGAGCCTCTGGGAGGGGGATCTTCCCGGTGTTTCTGTGACTGAGAGAGTGTTGTGGAATTAAGGAACCTTGAGAGTAGGTCTCTCCCCATCTCCAATCTTTGGGGGACCTGGGGCCCCTTCCTTGCAGAAGGAGCCATGCCTTGTTAACCCTCCATTCCTACACCCAACAGTTGGGGGGGACCTTAAGTTTCATCCCTTCTCTTTTAGGACTGCCATGGGATCTTGTCTAGGGAGTGACCCCTTCTACTCTGGCTCATGGTAGCCAAAGGACAGGGGACCTCATCTCCCCAAGTGACTCTCCACCATATTTGTAGGATCCCTCCACCAATTTTCAGGACACATCTTCCAATCAATGGAGCCAGAGTGTGTCTCTTCCACTTCACCATCCCAGACCCAGAGATGCAAAGCCTGGAGACTTTCTCTCCCTCATAATAGAGACCCCTCTATTCTGTTCTTGGGTGGGTTTTGGATCCACTGACAGCCACATTTAGACCCTTTTCTTCCCTTGTGGGAAAGGTCTTCGGACCCACCAAATCCACTTTATTGCTAGAACAGTCTCTCCCAGACTCCAGTCTCTCCAATGTCCCTGGCTGTCTCCCACTGCCCCATTTTAAACCTGCAAGCCAGGTGAGACTCCCCATCTAGTTTCCAAGAACCATCTGAGTCCCTGGAGAGAAGGGAGAGGGAGGATTTCTCTGCCCTTTAAGAGTGATGAGGATTGTGTGAGTTTTGGGGTGAAGAGGCTGGCCTCCCAGGTCCCTGCCTAGGGAAACATCTCAGAGTTGCTACTAGGAAGTTGGCTGCACCTTCAGCCCACCTAAGAAATTGATTAACATGCTCTCCCTCATTCTACTAAGGAAATGGGGTAGCATTTTAGGATTAGAATTCCCTTAGATTTCTTCTAACACTTAGTACATCAGGTTGACTTGGTCCCGGACCCTTCTTAAGCCTGAAATACCAGTTTGGGGTGTGTGAGAATGAGGTTTTCACTTCTTTCCTTTTGGGTGTGAGAGGCAGCTGAAGTGAAAACTGGTGTGTAGGGACTTTCATAGAGACTATCTCAGTCAAGTTCAAATTCAGTAAGGCTTTACTGGCATGACAAGCTATACAAGTGTTGCCAAAATAGAAGAGAAAAAACAAATGCTAGGTGTGTATTAGAGGGGGATGCAACCCACCCAAGATAGGGTTGCACACCATTTGGCGTTTGATCGCTGATGTCCAGTTGTCATTTCTGTCCACATCTGATCTGATGACAGTGTTTTTGTGCAGTGCCATATCTGCCGTCTCTCACCTTTCTCATAACACCAGATCAGAGGCTGGAGATACCTGTCAGAGCGCATGGAGCATTCTGTGATCATTGCCTTTGCTTTTTTGGTCTTTCTGAAAATATGCTCATACAGCCCAAAACCTTACTTTACATTTTATGTGAATACTAATGCTGGTGAAGAGTGTTAGATTGACAGCCCTGGAGGTTGATATCAGTTTCTCTTTGCAACAGGTTCAGTATGGGCAGCAGCAGTATAATAAGCTTTTCCCCCACAGTGCCCAAGTTCTCTGACTCATCTCAGCCCTGGGTGAGACGCCTCCACACCCATTCCCTTGTGACTGGGTTGAGAGGTATAGTTCAGATGCCACTTTATAGAGCCGATAAGGAGCTTGATTACGGTGGACAGTTTTGTGGCGTGGACACGTGTCCACTGAGTTCTAGACTAGGGTCTTCCGTTCATTTCCTGGAGGCCATCAAACAGCCACCAGTTATATTGGCGATTAGGGCTGGTTTGTTGTGATTATTATTTAGGGTAAAGTTTTAGGATGTTCATTGGGAAAATACAGTTTTAAAAGAAATAAAATATTTCTGTCCTTTTGTTTCCCAAATAGTCAGACTTGTGTGGGCATGCGAATGGGTAGATTTAAATGATGTGGTTGCCTCTGTCAAGCCACATCTGTAAACTTAATTTGCCTCCCCAGATAGTCTCTTAATTTTGGGGAAGGGAGAAATCTCCCCACTTCTAGTGGAATTAAGACTTCTCACCAAAAGCTACTAGGTCTGAGCCTTCATGTTGCCTTATTGTTTCTGAGCTATTGTTCTCTATTAGCTTCCTGTACAACCCAGTATTTAACTTGGCTGCTCTCAAGGTTTTAGTGAAATTGGTTCAACACTTTAAGACATGCAAAAATCCCAGGAGATCAAGTCATAAGCTCTTCAGGACCTGAACCGTGTCTTTATATTCAGCCTGTGTAGTGCAATGGGATCCTGATTTGGGCATCTGAGCACTACAGAAATGTGAATAATAATAATAATAAAGGACATCTAAAAAACAACATGAAAATATGGTGTGCTCCCATGCCGGCAATGCAGGTTCAATGCTGACTTTTGATCACTTCTGAGTTTGGGTGAGTTGATGCCAGTTACTTAATACTGGAAGGCTCCATATCTTATCTGCTTCCAGTGACATGCTGCACTATTCGAAAGCCAAGTAACTGCAGAATCAAATCACTGATCTAACCCCTGTAGTCTAAAATGAGATTAGAAAATCAAGGCCCGTGGAGTTCCTTAGGGAAAACTCTTAATTTTTCTCAGTGGGGAGCGAAGGAAGATGGATCACAAAGATTCCAATTTTTTATGCTGCTGTCAACTCATGTTTATACAGAGAATGAATATCAATTCCAGATACATGTTCTTAAATGAGACTTGTCCTGGTACAATAAAATCAGAATCCCAGGCCCCTCCTGGTCCATGTTCTTCCAGTTTGCCTGCAGGGGAAGAGGACCCCATGACCATTAAGTAGCAGTTAACCCTGAAAGCTGTGATTACAAAAACATGAATATCCCGTGTTCTTCCTATTGCCAATGACCAGCATAACTTAGCTGCATGCGAGAATGTACAAATGCCTGCAACTGGAGGCTTGAATTTCTGAAGTACTGCCTGAAGTGTAAACACCTCTTGTTTTTCAGATATGTCCCTCCAGCTACTTGCATAATGATAACGTGACAACACTGACTCTATTTTAAGATGATGGGTGGTCGTGTACTCGCTTGCTTGCTTGTGCTGCTCCGTCTTTGGGATTTTTTCCCTCTGAGCTGCTGCCTCTCAGCAAATAATTTTAAAGTTTTATGTAATAGCTTCTACAGTTATCTATGTCAAATAACCTGCAATTGACTCCAAACACCATCATAAGTACCTCTGCTTCTCTCCTCGCTTCCATTTACCTGTCCCTTGCTAATTCCTGCTTCCTTCCATTCTCTCCTTTATTGTCCGTCATTTTCCCTTTCTGCCCATGTATTTGCTGGGCCGATATCTGTATAACATCCTTTCTAGTCAGACCCTCTTTCTATAGAGCATTTTGCAATCTTTCATAGGAAGAAACTATATAAATACCATTTGTATTTTACTTATTGGAAGACTAGCTTGCCTTAAGGACAAGGATCAGTTTCCAATAAGGAAGGACTGTGCTTGCTTAAACTGACAGTTTTTTAACCCAGGGCTTGTTCTTGCATTATTTTTATCATAGCTCCCTTTTTACAATGATCAGAGGCATGTTGCTTTAAAAGCAAAATTGTCAGGCTCCTGCCCCAAGGAAGGTGCAATTCATATTAGACATTACACAGTGGGGAATAAACCAAGGAATTGGGGAAGGCCAAGGGTTGTGATGAGAAACTGATGTTCTTATGATGTGCGTTCTTTATTTTATTTTACTACTGTTCAGGGAAAAGTGAGGGCTGAAAGTCTTGACTAAAAAGCAAGCTGGGTAAAAATCAATGATTTTTTTTAATTTAAATTGGATTTTTTGGATAAAATGCTTTTTGAGGAAAAAACCTATCTAAAGATAGTTTTAATTAAGTAGGGTTACCATATGTCCGGTTTTTCCCGGACATGTCCGGCTTTTCGGCAGTCAAACCCCCGTCCGGGGGGAATTGCCAAAAAGCCGAACATGTCCGGGAAAATGGTGGCTCTGCTCCTCCCCTGACTCTTCGGCTCTGTTTAAGAGCCGAGCTTCCCGAGCGCTATGGGCTTCAGGCAGCCCCCTTGCCTCCAGACCCCAGCTGCCGGCCGGGCACTTCCCCTCCTGGGCTCCGGCGGCGCAGGGTCCGGAGGCGCAGGGTCTGGAGGCATGGGGGCTGCCCAAAGCCGGTAGCGCTCGGGCAGCTCGGCTCTTAAACAGAGCCGAAGAGTCAAGGGAGGAGCAGAGTCTCCGGCCGCGGCGGCTCTGCTCCTCCCCTGACTCTTTGGCTCTAAGAGCCAAGCGCTACGGGCTTCGGGCACCCCCATGCCTCCAGACCCTGCGCCGCCGGAGCCCGGGAGGGGAAGTGCCCGGCCGGGGGCGCAGGGTCCGGAGGCATAGGGGCTGCCCAAAGCCCAAGCGCTACCGGCTTCACGGTTTGCCGGGCAGCCTCCAGACCCTGTGCCCCCAGCTGGGAGCTTCCCCTCCCGGGCTCCAGCTGCGCTGGGGAAGCGCCGGCCGGAGGTGCAGGGTCTGGGGGCTGCCCGGCAAACCGTGAAGCTGGTAGCGCTCGGGCAGCCCTTTTTGCGTGGCTGGGAGGGAGGAGGGGGCGGAGTTAGGGCAGGGCTGGGGCGGGGTTAGGGCGGGGCTGGGGCTGGGAAATGGGCGGGGCCAGGGCCTGTGGAGGGTCCTCTTTTTTTATTTGTTAAATATGGTAACCCTAAATTAAGATACATTATAGCTCAAAGATCACATCATGAAATTGGGATTATAAATTCTAATTCTATAGTATGAGACAATATATTCATGTAATGTTTAAGAAAAGTTTTGTAAATGCGTTCCAATAGTTCATGGATTAGGAACCCAATCTTATGGGGTCCCAGGGGCTTCTGTATAGATTATTTAGGTGAATCTTTCTATCTACCCAATTGGACTCAGTGCTCCGTCTAGAAGATACCATCAGAGATGCTTAGTTTTGCAGTTCTCAAACTGTAGATTTGTGTCTCCAGAGATAGCACGCTTGTTAACAGAAAAAATGTTTTTAAATAAATAATATATAGAGGTGAGAAATAACAGACCTCAAGCCTATTGTCCCTCTGCAAATTTGTGTACAGAGAGTCAGTCCCTTACCTCTCTCTAAAAGTGCAAAGTTTCAAAAAGTTCAATGAATAGAAGATTGTTGGGGGCGGAATAGATCTGGACAAGGAGAAGAAGTCTGAAGATAAATGTGAGAAGGGAGGGACAGGCAGTAGAAACAAAAGGGAAACTGTTTGAGCAGCATATTCCAGAAGTCTTGAGGTCTTTCTGAGTGTAGCCTTCATTGATCTGAGATCTACCATACCATTCTCTCACTAGAAGGGAAAACCTAGAATGGCAGCAGGCCATAGATGAGGCCCAGTTTGCGTGGTCCTATCTCTGAGTTGTGAAGAATATGTATTAAGGTTATAACAACCAACAAGAATGCACTTTTATGTAGAAATCCATGATTAAATCGAGTCTTCCTGACTAGTGATTTAAATCAAATCCACGCTGCTGAAAAGGATGCACTGTGAGGAAAGATTTAATGGAGATAGTTGAAGCTGTGTGGCACGAAGTCAGAGAAGATGTTCACAGCCAAAGGGGTGGCACAAAAACACTTGTGAGGAAAGGAGGAACAGGGAGGCAAGTGGAGCAGGCAGCCAGTAGGGCATGTGGAGGGGAATAGGAGGCAAGGCAGGTGAAGGGAATAGTGAGATTTTTGCCTCCCATTCACCTTTTGATTGCTAACAAGTTTGTGATTTTTTTTTTTTTTTTAATTTGGTATGGCTAACAGAGTGCACCATCTATCCTATAACGGAATTTGGAAAGGGAGGAGAACAAAATATGCTGCTGGAACTTATTTTGGAGTCTTCTGGGATCATGAATATTTTATCTACTTTCCTTTTTCAGCCCCTATCCAGGGCCGGCTCCAGGCACTAGCTTCTCAAGCAGATGCTTGGGGCGGTCGCTCCGAAGAGGGGCGGCAGGTCCAGGTATTCGGCGGCAATTCGGCGGACGGTCCCTCACTCCGCCTGGGAGTGAAGGACCTCCCGTCGAATTGTTGCTGCAGATCACGATCACAGCTTTTTTTTAGATCGCGATCGCGGCTTTTTTGTTTGTTTGGCTGCTTGGGGCGGCCAAAACCTTGGAGCCGGCCCTGCCCCTATCCCAACTCCATTTACTGACCTGCTCTTGGGTTGCACATTTTCATAACACTTCACCTAAGGAGATCTGGACCCCATCAACAGTTCTCTGAGTACCAGTCACGAGTTACCTGATGTGGGTGGCCCCAGGAGCTTAGAACTCTGCTTCTCACGGTACAGTGCTGCAGAGATAACTGCATCAACCTCTAGCTTTTTACATTGCTGACACTACTCTTCTCAGTATTTATAAAGCATGCTACTTTTATGGCTAATTCATTTTCTTGATTGCAATTACTTGGGAGCAAAAACTGGTTGATAGCCTATTGAAAATGAGAGCAAGAGTTCTCGTTCTAGATTTTGATTGATTTATGTGCTGCCTGGGGATCTCTAGTAGGAAGTGTCACTGACCTCCCTTTGTAAGGCACTTTGAGATCTACTGATGAAAAGTGCTATCTAAGAGCTAGGTGGTATTATGTACCAGTGTTAGACCAAGACCTGGACTGTACCAGGCGGTGTCTATCAGTTGGGGGTGGTCTTAACCTGCTATGAAGCCTGGGCAGCTCCAAACTCCTAGACCTGTGGAAGATCTGTGGCAAGCTAAAGTATGCATAGCTGCATGGAGAGTGGGCAGTGATGGTACACATGGGCCCAGCACAGAATCTCATCAGTACAGTAGGGTGGGGGAGCACATAGTGCCTTTCAGCGCCATCAGTCTGCTGATGGATGAGAGAATCATTAAACAGATTGTAGTACAGGTGCTAGAATCAACCAGAGGTGGTGCTCTTCTAGCATGAGACCTCAGCAGCATGAAGAAATAGCTTACAAACGTTATAGTTTTGTTGGGTGGAGTTTGTAATATCTGCACTGCTTTTGTTCTTGCTTTTAAAGGAAAGGCATTCCTGCTGTATTGTCATTCAAGCAGCAGAAAGCTAGCTCCCTTCCTGGTCAGGCATTCTTTGCAAAATCAGAGCACTTCATAATGTGGGGGGATCTTGAGCACTGCGCAGCTTCAGAGACGCTAGGGACTTAGTACTGGGCTGTCTCATCAGCGTTTGCTTTTGTAGTGTTTCATACCACACAGAAGCAACTAAGTCAAATTAGCTTATTTTGCCTGTAAAGGAGGCTGGTTAAGAGTGTGTTAAGTTGCTCTGCTGAGGGATAACTGCTGTGTGCTTAATACATGCTTTGAGCTGTTAAGGTGGAAAGTTTAAAAATCCAATCCAAGCAAGAAGACAGGCTAAATCTCTCTTAAACTGATTAAGTTGTATCTCCCAGACTATCCATATGAAGAAACTGTCATTTAAGATTTACAGCTGCAGGTCAGGTTTATTCCTAGCTTGTTTTTTTCCCTGTCAGTGGCATGACTAACTCATGTGGTGCACCACTGGGTGTGGTGTATTTAGTTATGTGAGATGCTGCTTTAAAAATCATCTCCTCACAAACAAAGCTTCATAATGCCTGTAAGAATTTGTTGTAATGTTTCTTCTCTGATGATTTAAAATGCAACAAAATGTACACATGCCCTGGATCAAAAGAGCTTAGGAAGTATAAATGGGCCTACAAGACTAGTGTAGTGTAATATTAATTGATGTTGTCAATAATGTATTTAGAGGGTGGGGAGAAATCACGTTAGTTTCTAATCCAGCCAAGGTGGATTGATTTAAATCAAAGTAAATCCTAATTTAAATAATCAAATGGAAAGTCTCTATTTAAATCATTTATTTTAATCAGCTCTTCCATTTATACTTCCTTTCTTTTTCTAAAGAAAGGTGCATTCTCATTGGTTGATATAACTATTAAAACATGTGGCCCGCATCATGCGGGTGGTCAGACTAGATGATCATAATGGTCCCTTCTGACCTTAGAGTCTATGAGTCTATGTTGATTTTACAGCTAAATAGAGCCTTTACAGTAGATTTGGTACATCTTTTTGCTATGTAGGAGGATACTACAGTGTAACTATATACATTTATTTAAGCAATTATATAGCTTAATATTTTAGATTCTTATTAATTATTAATTGCACATTTTTAGTATGTTAGAAAATGGTGACTGATCTACTGCTTATTGACTAGATAATTAACCTTTTGCTCATGATTTGTCAAGCTGCATTAGGATGATAACTGGAATTTAAACACAAAACAGCATATAAAATATTTTTATTAAACAAAATAAGCCCTTAAGACAGTACATGATCTATTGTGCCATATTTATAAAGCAAACAGGATGTTAGGAATCATTAAAAAAGGGATAGAGAATATGACGGAGAATATCTTATTGCTCTTGTATAAATCCATGGTACACCCACATCTTGAATATTGCGTACAGATGTGGTCTCATCTCAAAAAAGATATACTGGCATTCGAAAAGGTTCAGAGAAGGGCAACTAAAATGATTAGGGTTTTGGAATGGGTCACATATGAGGAGAGATTAGAGGCTAGGACTTTTCAGCTTCAAAAGGAGGAGACTAAGGGGGGATATGATAGAGGTATATAAAATCATGAGAGGTGTGGAGAAAGTGAATAAGGAAAAGTTATTTACTTGTTCCCATAATATAAGAACTAGGGGCCACTAAATGAAATTAATGGGCAGCAGGTTTAAAACAAATAAAAAGAAGTTCTTCACACAGTGCACAGTCAACCTGTGGAACTCCTTGCCTGAGGAGGCTGTGAAGGCTAGGATTATAACAGGATTTAAAAGAGAACTGGATACATTCATGGAGGTTAAGTCCATTAATGGCTATTAGCCAGGATGGGTAAGGAATGGTGTCCCTAGCCTCTGTTTGTCAGAGGGTGGAGATGGATGGCAGGAGTGAGATCACTTGATCATTGCCTGTTAGGTTCACTCCCTCTGGGGCACCTGGTAGGGTTACCATATTCTGTGCCTCCAAATGGAGGACACTCCACGGCCCCCGGCCCCGCCCCCAACCCCGCCCATACCCCCGCCCCAACCCCGCCCCCGCCCCAAAGTCTCCGCCCCCTCCCCTGCTTCCCGCGAACATTTGATTCGCGGGAAGCCTGAAGCAGGTAAGGGGGTGTGGGGGGGAGGAGGCGCGGCCCAGGCTGGCCCCCCGGCGGCTCCAGCCTGGGTCGGCTCGGGCCCTGGGGTGCCGGCCCCGGCCGACCACCCCCGGCCCGCCCAGCACTGCCGGCCCCCGGCGGCCCGGCGCACCCCCGGGCTCCCCGCGGGCCCGGCGCACCCCCGGGCTCCCCGCGGGCCCGCCGGCCCGGCTCCCCGCCGGCCCGGCTCCCCGCGGGCCCGCCGGCCCAGCTCCCCGCCGGCCCGGCTCCCCGCCGGCCCGCCGGCCCGGCTCCCCGCGGGCCCGGCTCCCCGGCTCCCAGCCCAGGGCCCGGCCCGGCACCGCGCCCCCGGCTCCCCGTCCGGCCCCGCGCCCGGCACTGCGCCCCTAGTTCCCGGCCCGGCACCATGCCCCCGGCCCCGCACCGCCGGCCCCGGCCGAGCACCACCCAGCCCTCCCGATTTTCCCGGACATGCCCGGCTTTTGGGGATTTCCCCCCGGACGGGGATTTGAGCCCCCAAAAGCCGGACATGTCCGGGAAAATCCGGACGTATGGTAACCCTAGCACCTGGCATTGGTCACTGTCGGTAGACAGGATACTGGGCTGAATGGACCTTTGGTCTGACCCAGTACAGCCGTTCTTACGTTGACCTCAAAATGGATGGTTTTGCTCTGATTCTTTCTTCATATAGCAAAGCAGCCTTTAACTCAGTTTTGATAGAGCACATGGATTCAGCATATTTTTTTTAATTTAAAAGATTTAAGAGGTTATAATGTGTTTAGGACTTAAAATATTTTGTATTAAAGTCAGATTTCATTTTAATCAGGTTTATTTTTAAAAAGAAAAACTTTTCATAGTTTAACAAAATAAAAAAAAACTAATTTAAAACAAAATTGATTTTATCCACACTGAATCCAGGCATCAGCCTCCAGCATAATTCAAATACAGTTTTGTTCTAACTGCTTTGGAAACGTGCATCTGTTTTAACAGCACCTACTTCATGTTTTGGACAATCCTATTTCAAATCCAGCTCCAGCTTTTTTTAATCTTCCGGAGCCTGAAATATTCTGAGAATGCAAATGTCAGATTTTAGAAATAACACTAGTGAAATTCTGGTGTTTTAGAAGCAAATGATTTTAAGGTAAGCTTGCAGGTCTGCAGTATAAACCAGAATACAGTACTGAAGAAACTTGGGTACTTGCAGTGGTTAATCCTTTGGCGCCACTCTCTCCTCCTTCCCATCCCTGAGTCTTCCAAGGGTGTAAAGGGGTGAGTGACCCAATCAGCATGCAGCTCCTTAATTCAGATCAGATGCATTGACTTTAGTTCATCCCTCATTGTTTGTTCTTTCATTCTGTTCTTTGGAACTTTTCTATGTATATAGTTAGATTGCCCATCATTCAGCTTTTCGAGAGAGAGACTAGATGAGGAGGTGGCAGCAACCTGTGCAGCATGGACATTGTCTGGACTTGCAAAGGTGGGAGGGCTCTTTAGGACCGGTTGCCCCAAACTAAAGATAGTTTTAATTAAGATACATTATAGCTCAAAGATATCTCATCATGGAATAGGGATTATAAATTCTAATTCCAGAGTGTGAGACAATATATCCAAGAAAAGTTTTGTAAATGAGTTTCAATAGTTCATGGATTAGGAACCCAATCTTATGGGGTCCCAGGGGCTTCTGTATAGATTATTTAGGTTAATCTTTCTATCTACCCAATGGGACTCAGTGCTCAGTCTAGAAGATACCCCATCAGAGATGCTTAGTTTTGCAGTTCTCAACCTGTGGATTTCTCTCTCCAGAGATAATATGCTTGTTAACAGGAAAAATGTTTTTAAATAAATAATATATAGAGGTGAGAAATAACAGACCTCAAGCCTGTTGTCCCTCTGCAAATTTGTGTACAGAGAGTCAGTCCCTTACCTCTCTCTAAAAGTGCAAAGTTTCAAAAAGTTCAATGAATAGAAGATTGTTGGGGGCGGAATAGATCTGGACAAGGAGAAGAAGTCTGAAGATAAATGTGAGAAGGGAGGGACAGGCAGTAGAAACAAAAGGGAAACTGTTTGAGCAGCATATTCCAGCAGTCTTGAGGTCTTTCTGAGTGTAGCCTTCATTGATCTGAGGTCTACCATACCATTCTCTCACTAGAAGGGAAAACCTAGAATGGCAGCAGGCCATAAAAGGGACTCCGTTTGGGAATAAGAACCATTCAAGACATATGTTTGCTGATGATGTTTTAAGGAAAGTCACACCGGTGAACTGGTGGAAGTCACTTAAGCACTTGGATTCAGAGACTGTTGAAGTGATAATCTCACTTTTAACAGCAGTAGCTTCTTCTGCCGCTGTAGAAAGAATATTTTCTTCCTTTGGACTAATTCATTACAAATGGAGAAATCATTTGAGACCTGAAAAAGCAGGAAAGCTTGTTTTTCTTTTCCAGATTATGAACAAACAGGAAAATGAAGGTGAAGACAATTGAGTTAGCTGCAGAAGCCAATATTTTGTTTCTCATATTGACCTGGCTGACATAGTCAATTTAATTTTTTTGTTTTTTTATTTTTCATTTAACTATTTTAGTTAAAAACAATTTTAAAAAAACAAACCTGATTTTAAAAAACTTGAATGTTTAACTAAATTCAAAAATTCATATGCTTGTTTTGTTAAAATATTGTATGTTTGCTGTTGAAGAAAAAAATCCAGAATACACAACATTGTTGTTTTAGTTAAATAAAACAATTTAAATGTCTGTCTGGTGATGTTTTCCTCCTAATACAGCATGGCAAGAGAATCCTCCAAATATTAATGATTAACCTGTTGAATTGGAGATAATTCACCTCCCAGTGACTTCATAAATATTCTGTACCTTTGGTAAATGAAATAACCAAACAATCATTCATTTTCAGATATAGCTGTAAAAGTAATCTGAAAAGTTTTCAAAATAAATCACTTTAAAAATGTATAGTGTGTATCTTCTAAAAATGAAACCTACATCTATCTCTGAGTTGTGAAGAATATGTATTAAGGTTATAAGAACCAACAAGAATGCACTTTTATGTAGAATCCATGATTAAATCGAGTCTTCCTGAGTAAATGATTAAATCCATGATTAAATCAAATCCACCCCGCTGAAGAGGATCCTAATGGGAGCAGGAAAGAAACCATTGATTATCTTTCATGTGGGAACAAATGATATTGCTAGATTCTCACTGGGACACATCAAGGAAGACTGGCTGGGGAAGATGCTTAAGGAAATGGAGGCTTAAGTGATCTTCAGTGGGAGTCTACTTGTCCATAGAGGCGGAGAGCAAAGGCAAGATGAGATTATGATGATGATGATCATCAGATGGCTCAGGCGGTGGTGCTATAAGGAGGGCTTTGGAATGGTTGACCACGAGGAACATTCAGCTGTTCACATGGGATGGACTCCACCTGAGTAGAGAGGGTCATAGACTTCTGGGATGGAGGCTGGCATAATTGATTAAATGAGCTTTAAATTAAGAATTTGGGGGAAATGATTTGGAGCTGCTCATATAATCTCCACACCTGATTCTAATATTTAGCAGGAGGGAAATCAAGTAAGCAGATAGAGAGGAGGAGAATGGACAATGAGAGGAAAGATTGATACTATCATTGGTACTGGCACTGTCAGGTAGGAGATACTGGCAGTAAAATGATTGTGCCTAATCAGGTGAAGAACCTGGGTAAGGCCAAGCAGAAACAGCTGAGATGTCTGTACTCCAATGCAAGGAGCCTGGGTTGCAAATGGGAAGAACTAGAGCTAATGGTGCAGGAGGTGAAACCAGGTATTACAGGGTTAATGGAAGCATGGTGGAATAATAGTCATGACTGGAGTACAGGTTTTGAAGGGTATGTGCTTGTCAGGAGAGACAGAAATAAAGATAAATGTGATGTAGTAGCACTGTCTGTTGTTGATGAGGTAGACTGTAAAGAACTTAGAAGTGATGGAATGGAATGTTTGGGTCAAAATCATTTTGGAGAAGAATGGAAACACTCTCCCCTGGGATAGTGCTGGGGGTCTGTTACAGACCCCCAGGATCTGCTTTGGTTATGGATAGCCCAGTGAGAGAGAGACTACTGGGAATTGTGTGATTATGGGAGACTTTAATTTCTCCCATAATTGGCCTTGTTAGCACTACAAAAAGTAATTTTCCCTCTATTGATATTCACCCCATCTTGTCAACTGTTGAGAATAGGCCACTTCCACCTTGATTCAATTGGCCTCGTTAGCACTGACCCTCACCCTCCCCCCCCCCACCCCCCCATTTGGTAAGGCAACTCCCATCTTTTCATGTGCTGTAATATATATACTGCTTACTGTATTTTTCACTTCATGCATCTGATGCAGTGGGTTTTAGCCCACGAAAGCTTAGGCCCAGATAAATTTGTTAGTCTCTAAGGTGCCATAAGGATGCCTCGTTTTTTTTTAAATGTCTCTGATATTAACTGGAGGACCTCATCTGGACTACTGCATGCAATTCTGGTCTCCGATGTTTGAGAGATGAATTCAAACTGGAACAAGTGCAGAGAAGGGCTGCTAGGATGATCAGAGAAATGGAGAATTTATCTTATGAGAGGAGACTTGGAGCTTGGGTTGTTTAGCCTAACTGAAGGCTCTGGAGAGATAGGATTGCTCTCTATAAATACACCCGGGTGGGAGAGGAGTTATTTAAGTTAAGGGCCAATGCTGGCACAAGAACAAATGGATTTAAACTGGCCTTCACCAAGTTGAAATTAGATGAAGATTTCTAACCATCAGAGGAGTGAAGTTCTAGAAGACCCTTCAAAGGGAGTACAAAAACAAGGAGTCTAGTGGCACCTTAAAGACGAACAGATTTATTTGGGCATAAGCTTTCATAGGTAAAAACCTCACTTCTTCAAAGGGAGTAGTTAGTGCAACCTAATTTGTTTCAAGACTGAGTTTGACAGGTTTATGGAGGGGATGATATGATGAGGTTGCATACTGTGGCATATGGCCTATCCACGATTGCTATTCGCAAATATCTACAACAGTCAGAGATGGCTCAGGGTCTAACAGATTACTATATTTGGGGTTGGGGAGGAATTTTCCCCCAGGTCTGATTGACAGTGACTTTAGGGTTTTTTTGGCCTTCCTCTGCAGCGTGAGAGAGAGGGTCACTTGCTAGGATTATCTGGGTACATCTTATTTAATCATTTCCCTGCTGTTGCACTGGTGCCCCTTAGTCCCTCTTAGTCTCTCCGTGCGGCACATAGTAGGCTAGTCTCTGGTGGGCTGTATTACTTTGGTCTAACTCCAGTTTTTGGATTTAGTGTGCGGATGGTGTTGGCCTGTGACATACAGGGGGTCAGGCTGGATGATCTGTTGGTCCCTTCTGACTTTAGAATTTATTGCGCATTGACATAAGTTAATGATAATGTAAGTTTCTGTGAAACTGGGTGTTATGGAAAGTCATGTCTACATATTCAGAATTCCACTGAAGACCTCATGTCCTCCTATCCTGTCCAGTATTCAACACTTCTGCCTTAAAATTTGTCAAGTTAAATGCTTTATTGCTGCCGTCATTTTTAGGATGGGAGATCTGCATACTTATTTCTTGGGATATATCTGCCTAGTGCACAGGGCACTTGATTTGCAGCAGTCTGATGAGAATTGCACACTTACCCGTAATTCTTTTGGTTTCGTCTTCAAATTTATAGTGAATCAGATTTAATGTTCCTAAGTAAAATCACCATTTAGGGTCTTGCTGTCAGTTCACTTTGTGCCATGTATAAGCTTGTTTCCTATCACCCTGTCTCTCTCCCTATGTACAGATTGTCTATGCAGAGAGGCCTCTAACTGACAACCACAGATCATTGGCCTCCTATGGCTTGAAAGATGGGGATGTGGTGATTTTACAGCAAAAGGAGAATGCAGAGCCACGGCCTCCAGTCCAGTTTCCAGGTGAGAAACTCTTCAGACTAACTCGCTGGGCTACTGGCTGTTGTCTTGCAGTCCCCCTGGCTGTACCCAGATGTCCATTGTACCCAGAAGATTACCTTTAAATTGTGGCTGTTTAGCCAATTAATGCTCTGGAGGTTTTATTTATTGATGTGTGTGAAACTTAACTAATGCCGTCCTGTCACGGGTCTACTAATGTATTACATTTAAAACGCCCCCTTTTTCAGAGAGTTAATAACTTGGTGATGAAAAATATACTTGGGGCAGAACGTTGGTTCATTGATAAATAAATACACCAAAATACTACTTTATATGTGTGTAATGCATTTCATACAAGTGCTTGAGAAACTTCACAATAGCCACCCTCATCAGGCAAAACTGTTCTTGTTTGGGGGTGGGCTTTTTCTTTGCTTTGGATACTTAAAGGGTTTACTTCTTGCAGTGATAAGTAGGCATGATTTAGTTTGTTGTTTGGGGGTGGGAGAAAAGTGACCAAAATAATTGTGTTCAGAAAGCAGCTTCTGTGAAATCATGTGGATTTTCCTGTTCCCCTCCCATTCAGTATAATGGTGCAATAATATGCAGTCTGTTGTGCTCTTACACATTAGAGGGCTGTGGCAATGTGTGCTCTGAGTACATATTGTTACTAATGTACAGAGATGCTGAAGCTTAGCAGACCCAATCACGTGATGCAATATATATTCAAAAGGTTCCTCAAGCCCCATAGTATGGAATTGGTGTCCTACTTCTACCACCCTTCCCCCCTTTAATTCTTAGTCCTAAGAGTTTCCATTATAATTGTATCCCTTACCAAAGGAAATGTTGACCGCAGGTTATAGCAGGGGAATGGCCGTAAAGGTCCCAACTCTGCCTCAGCTGGAAGATTGGTGGCGGCAGTGCAGGACTTCAGTAATATTTTTCTTACTACAGTATCTTCTTTCATGTGAGGAATTCAGAAGTGCTTTACAGACGCTGTTAAGCCTCATAACCCCCTCGTGAGGTAGATTGGTGGTATGCATATCTCTGAGCTGGAGGGGGTTAAGTGAGTTTCCTCGTAAAATGGGCCAGATATGTGAATAGATCAGTTACATAAATATGTAATAGTATTCCTAACCCACTAACCTGAATATGTTGGTGAGGCAGTGAAGCTCAGACATGAATTGCTATGGACGTGAAATGTTAGCGTAGTTTGTTCAACCATTCCACAGCTTTTGACTGCATTGTCCACAGCAGCTGAGAATGTGAAATGGTCCAACTGTTAACTCGTTTTTCCTTCAGGTCTGCCCAGGATAGACTTCAGCAGCATTACAGTGCCTGGGACGTCAGCGCAGCTGCAGGAGCAGCAACCAGCGCAGCGTCCTCGCCCATCACCTCCGGATACACCTTCATCCCCTCAGGGCTTGGACAATCCAGCACTGTTACGGGACATGTTGCTTGCCAATCCCCACGAGCTGTCCCTGCTGAAAGAACGCAATCCACCCCTGGCTGAGGCACTG
Source organism: Malaclemys terrapin pileata (assembly GCF_027887155.1). Taxonomy (NCBI): domain Eukaryota; kingdom Metazoa; phylum Chordata; order Testudines; family Emydidae; genus Malaclemys; species Malaclemys terrapin. The sequence goes on from NC_071523.1 coordinate 5,139,777, forward strand.
CTCAGTGGAGACCTTGGTAAATTGGGATTTGGAGGCGATTGGTTCTTCCTTGTTTTGTCTGAGGCTGTTAGGTGGTAACGTCTATCTGTACTGAATTCTAGTAAGAAGTAGTTATGGGTGTTCAGTCACACAATGGCTTCTTACTGAGTTTAATGCTGACAGCATTGGAGATGGAATTCCCCTATCCCCAGAACAGGAATAGCACTAGCTAGCAACAGCTTTGCAAACTTCCTCCACGTGACTGCTGATATGCTTTGTCCTCTTTCTTGGAGGCATCACGTCTGGGGGGTGAGATCAGTTTTTAGGGGCAGTTCCATCCCTGGCCTCTGTACTGAGACTCCTGCCAACTGTACCAATTGGTGGTAATTGTGTTACCACCCCTAGCTCTCTACGACCCAGACAGGAAATAGCTCATTTTAAATCCCATCCTACCTCCCTTGCAAAAGCCTGGAAGATATGAATATGTCACTACAGACATGGACATAAAAAAACCTAAATAAGAAAGGCTTCGTATCTCACTGGCAGGCACCTAATCTGGCAGCCTTGTGGTCGCCCTGGGAACCAGTAAACAGTGTTTATTTCACTATTCCTTTTAAAGAGTTTCCTTAAATGTCTTTTTAAAAAAATTTAAATTTGGCTTTTTTAGAAACCAATTGTTAAAATCCTTCTGGGTGCTATCTAAGATGGTGGTGAACTTGGCAGACTTAGTGGTATGATGCCCTCCATGCTCTGCTGGTGAACACCTGTTCTTTGCTGCTCACATCTTGTCTTATTTGAGCTTTATTTTATTTATTTTTGCAATAACAGAGCTCATTTAGTATGAAAACAGATCATTTGGGGGCATTAAAATGCATGGTTATAAACCCTTACTAGAGATCCATTTGTGGGAACTTATCAAGAACTTGGCTACTAATGGGGAGGTTTGGGAGAGATGATGGAAGGAAAAAGCACTCTATAGAAGAGCCTCTCCCCAATTTTTCTCCTTTTCAAAGACTGCAGGCTGGTGACTTCTTCCAGTACGGGAAGGCTGGAGGAGAGAGCTACATGGCTTTTTTTAATTCTCTATATTGATTTTATATATATGAACAATTGCAAAGAGCGAGGGAACACAGTAATGCACAATACTGTATGCCATGTTACTAAAGCAAATCCTTTACTTTCCATAACAAGTGTCTTTCATTGGCCCTCTCTTTTGAGCCTAGCAGTGTGTGTCCTATAGCGGAGAGCTTGTTGCAGAACCACGTGAGATATTCTTCCTCCCCATCCTAGGATGAGAGCACTGCTTCTAGAGCTTGCCGCCCTTGATGGCGCAAGGACACGCTCAGTGGTAGTGGTGCAGAACACTAACTACAGGATCCCAGGACTAGTTCATCTGCTGCTTTTCTTGTCTAATCTGTACAGTAAACTCTCATAATTCAGATTTGGTACAGCTCTGTGCATTCATAGGATGGATTATCAGGTTATACTGTCAGTATTTGCTATCAGCATTTGGGCAGATATCCAGATCTGCTCTCACTGCAGTGTCCAAAATACATCAAGCTTCAATGCATATGTGATTGTGTTAGATGCATTACAGTACATCAGAAGGCACCAGCTATACAGAGCATGGCGCCATGGAAATCAAAACATCCTACTCCTTGCGGAGTAAATAAGTTTTCAAGGCCAGGTGTATTTGGAACCACTGCATTTCCTGAAGTGAAAGCACTAGCTACTGTTGATACAACTGTTCTGATTTCTGAATACAAGTGGTGTTAGGAATGCATTTTGTTGTGTACAAACCTTGAAAAACCATGGCTGAAATTTTCGACCCTTGGTATCTAAAAGTTGTGCGCCTAATTTTTTTTCAAAAGTGACCACTTCTTAACTCCAGTTAAGTGTAGCTTTAGGAATCTAACTGTAAGAACTCAGATATGTAAATCTTGGCCTATGTTATTTGGTTTTAAAATAAGACTACTGTTTGAAGCCTCCAGTGTCATAGAACTTTGACTTTGCTCAGATGCAAAATTAATCTATGGCCAGTGAGTTCTGCTGCTGTCTTTTTGGCAGAACATCTGGTTTTGTCGGCAACATGGTCCAATTCACAGCGCACCACACTGGGATTCAGAAGTCCTGGATTACATTCCTGGCTGTGCCACTGACTCTGTGACGTTGTGTAAACCAACTGACCTTGGTGCCTCCATTTCCTCATGTTAAAATGAGTATGGATAATGACATCCACTTTCGTAAAGCGTTTTGACATCTATGAGAGAAATGTTAAGTATCATGGTTATTGTGACTTCAGTTTCTCCTAATTGAAAAAAATGTTTGACTAAAGATTGTTCTACGTACGAATGAATAATTTAGACTAGACTAGAAGAATACAAATGCTGAATTTCTGACTCCTATTCTGGATGTAACTTATTTGCTGCTTTTGGAGATGTTCTTGCATGATATCGTTGGGTAGATCTTGCTGCCGTAAAGCAATGAAAATATTCTTTAATAGCAGCTGTTTGATTTAAATAGTGTCTCTGCACATTACATTTATTTGCAGACAATGGAAAGATAAATGTAGGGTAACTTCAGTTCATTCGGAACCTGAGAACGCTGGTATGTCTACGTAGGCTGTTGGGCATCAGGCCCAATGCGAAGCAGTTCAGTCCACTGAGATGGGAGACAAAGTGGGAATCTCGAGCGAGTACGTGATCAAGCCCGTGAGTTCTGTCTGTGCTGGCTGGTTTTTCAAGGAGTCCTGAAATAGAGCCCACTGCTGATCGCACTAGTCACTTTACCTTTCAATGGTGGCCAACATCTTTAAAAGACACTGTTTTGCTACAAGTTTAATAGCTTTTCATTTGTAAGAGTAATTTCCAGTAAAGAGTGTCTGTGCATCTAACTATGGTGTTTGTATCTGTTTTTGTTACTGCAGAGAAATTTACCAGGGTGCTGGTGGAGCAGCAACAGGACCGAGCCCGCCGGGAGCAGGAGAGAATCCGTCTGTTTTCAGCTGACCCTTTTGATCTTGAGGCTCAGGCAAAGATAGAAGAGGACATAAGGTAGCAAACCTAAGTCCAAGGGAGAGCTCTGGACCCCTTTGTGGGACCTTATTCTAGTTGAAAATGCATTTTTGGGGTCTAGATGGAATCAAGAGGGGCAGAGTAGATGCAGCATTGTCTCCTATTTGTTGACTCTGTCACTTCTTTTGGTGGCGTGGTCTCACCCCCCCATAGCCGTCAGAGTAGAGGCAGTCTTGGTCATCTCTCTCGACACGGGGACTGCAATTTCCCAAAATCTAGTCAGAGTCTTGGTTCTTTTTCAGGGACCTTTCCCAATTCTGCGGTGCGTCTCCATGAACTAGCCAGTAGAGAGCACTGCATAGAAACTGCTTAACCAGAGTTCCCTGGAGACCCTGCAAGAAGCTGCTTGGGGTATATTGGATCCCCTCAAGCCTGAGCACCAGGACTTGCAAATGTAACCCCTAACCCATGTCTCCTGGGTATGTCTACGCAACAAAGAAAAACTCGCGGCTGGCCTGTGCCGGCTGACTCGGGCTGCAGGACTGTTTCACTGCTATGTAGACTTCTGGGCTCACTTCACAGGGTCCTAGAGCTCAAGCTCCAGCCCGATCCTGGACAGCTACACAGCAATGAAACAGCCCACAGCCTGAGCCCCATAGGCATGGGTCAGCAGGCCCAGGCCAGCCCTGGGTGTCTAATTGCTGTGTAGACATACCCATCGAGGCTTGGTCTACACTTAAAACTTACGCTGGCATAGCTCCCGGTGTAGATGCTTCTGACCGAAGAGTGCTTCTTGTCAGCATAGCTAACACTGGGGAGGTGGTTTCTCTACACCAACAGGAACTCCTCCTGTCAGTATAAGCTGCCTCTCCACTGGGCGGCTGTAAGTTTGGTAGTGCAGATATAGCCCAAGTCTCTGCTTAGTTGCAGATTTCGAGCAGTCATTGTCAGAAAAGTGGCTCTGTAAAAATGGCACCATGCTGCCCCTGGTTTACTTCCCCTTTGTATCTTTTGTATGTAACTTCAGAGTCTGTAAGTCCGAACAAGGCTTCTCTCACTGCCAGGGCTACAGGCTCAGCTAGGTACTGCCTGTGGGAGAGGAGGTCTAATTCTTCTGTTTCTTACATGATCAACAATACATTTTTGAATCAGAACACAGTAAGCAGTTTTGCTGATGTATGAAGACATTCTGCTTCATACAATAGGCTCATATTGGTTTTGCAGACTTCGCAGGGCTAAACATGCATTAGTAATAGGGAAAATAATCAATAATACATTACACTATAATAAAGCATTTTGCACTATGTACATGTTAAGTATTTTTCAGTATTTCACAGTGCTGTTCAAACGCTGACTAAACAAAACATCCCCATGAGCTATTTAAGTTGTTGTTTTATAGAGAAGGGGAAACTGAGGCAGAAAGAGCAAGTGATTTGCCCACAGCTAGACAGTCATTTAGTGACAGTGGGGATTAGAACCTGGGAGATGTTAGTTCTCGGTATTAGTCTCTGATCACCTGACTCAAACCCCTCTTTTTGATTTTGTCCCCATGAAAAGATGGGTTGGGAGCAGATGCTGTGTGTAGCATAATAAATGCCGCATTTTACAGAGCCATGTTTCTAACCTTTATGCACATTTTAAAGAAAATTGGGGGGGGGAGAGGAAACCGGGTTTGCTGTAATTAGGCTGATACTAAATATCTGCCAGTCACACACACTTCTTGCTTCAGACTGACTTAATCTTAGGTACTGTAAGCGGCCCGGTAGGTGTTGCTTTGAGCTAGATCAGGAGTAACTAAAGCCAGGGCAGCCTAGTGGCTGTGTAATATGCTGCTTTGCAGTTGTCCACTGTAGCAATGTGAGACTCACCAGTGCGGTGCCTCCTGCTGGTCGCCTGGGAATTAGCTCTTTTCCAGCGTATGGAGCGCCCTCTGCAGGCCGGTGTCTTGCCTGCCCTGGCCCTGTGTCCCTCTCAGACCCTGGTGCCCCTTACCCTGGGGTTCTGCCCCAGCAGGAACCCACAGTCTGGGTCTCCCCTCCCAGGGGAACCCCCAACCCTCTAAACCCCACCTTGCCTCAGTGGCTACTGCCAGTCATCACCTAGCCCCCGCTCACTGGGGCAAACTGCAGTCTGTAATGGCCACTCATCACTGGCAAGGGGGTTGGACCAGCTGCCTCGGCCTAACCCCAGACTGCACCTCTGTAGCCCCAGTGCCTCCATAGGCCTTGCAAAAGGCCTGCAGCCTGGGGAGTTGCCAGACTGGAGCTCCCCAGCTCCTCTTGCCTTTCCCCAGCACCACTCTACCTCAGGTGCCCTTCTCTCTCCACAGCTAGAGAGAGACTGCCCCAGCTCCCTTGTTCACAGCCCTTTTATAGGGACAGCTGTCTCCTAATTGGGTGTGGCCCCAGCTGTGGCTGCTTTCCCAATCAACCTACCCTATCGGCTCTGCGGGGCAGCCCTTTCCCAGGGCCGTTTTAACCCCTTCAGGGCTGGAGCAGGATGATCGCCCCACCACATCCACCTTCAGTTCCCAAGCAGCCACGTCTTAGAGCACTGCATATTCCTCTCCAGTGTCCCCTTCTAGAAGGTGTATGGAAGATCACTGACTGCCTCCAAAGGGAGTTGCATTCCGCCTTCCTGTGGTGGAGGGAGGATTTCTATAAGGTAGGAAAAGGGCAGGTATTTTCCCTCCTACTGAAAAAAAGGGAACCTATATCTTTAAACTAGAGACCCTTCTATATTGGTAGATGAGCTATTTCTGGTAGGGTTGCTGCAGGCACGGAGCTGCATTTCATTTGGCTTCTATCTATCTTGTGTTCCTTTTTGTAGCCTTGAATTTGTAGAGAGAATTTGTGGTGCTGTCACTGCACTCACAAGAGTTGCATGTAACCTGTCCCAACCCTGATACTTGCAAAAGGGAAGAATCTACTGAAATGTTATACAAGCATTTTGAAACATAACTTTTTGGGATCCTAGTGTTGTAGCAGAATGACTAACAAATGTGCAGCCTTTTGCCCCTGAGTTCTTTTTATTAACTCTGTAATGACAGGTTTTTGTTGTGAACAGAGAATCAGTTGCAGGTCTCCAGGTGCTAAAGTGCATCTGACCACTTTACTCCAGACTGCTGCATTGGGTCTCTTTAAAGTGCTACAAGGAACATTCTTTCCTTCCTGCTTGCCAGCAACCTGATGCCTCTGGATTAAGGCAAGATCTTTTGCTAACATCTGCTAAGTAGGCTGGTGTTTAACTGCTGAAGTACTCCTTTCACAAGCTCTTCATAACTGGTGGTAGTGGGGAGAGGGAAGATGACAAATCTGTTTGTAATCCTTGTAAAGGGGAGGCTTTATAAATATGCCGTTTCTGCTCATGGAAGACATGATTCCGGTTTCTGGTTTTCATTTAATTCAGGCAACAAAATATTGAAGAGAACATGACAATAGCTATGGAAGAGGCCCCAGAGAGCTTTGGCCAGGTGGTGATGCTCTATATTAACTGCAAAGTCAATGGACATCCAGTGAAAGCCTTTGTTGACTCAGGTGATTCTCCCCCCAGTCTCCCCATTTTAAATCTCTTTACGCTCTTTCTGCTCTCCCTGCTCCCCCTTCTCCAGGAAATAGTAAACCCCCCAATAGGTCAATTTATAACATTCCCTTTCCACATTAAAGAATTGTTACGAGATTTAAAAGGATCTAATTAAAATCTGAATGTACTTTCTGTCATTATTCAACCTAATTAAAAATATTTGCGATGTGTGTTGTGGTTAAAACATGACCAGGAATCAGAATTCCTGGGTTCTAATCTTGCCTTTGCCGCTGGCCAGCTGTGTAACCTTGGACAAGTCACTCTGCCTATGTGCCTCAGTTTCCCTAACTATAAAACTGAGATTTCCTTTCCTTTATAACACAACACTTTTCATCTGTAGATCTCAGTGTAAGTATTCAGCTTTATTATAACTCCATAGCCATAACCATCTTCAGGTGGCAGTGGGTGGCCTTTGTGTATACACACAGAGCCATGGTATAATCAAATGCCTTTATGCCATAATGTAATTCCCTGCCTGCTACTGAGTCTTAGATTAAAATCTCTGTACTGGAGGAGATCAAAATTTTTAAACTACCCCTTGGTTGTTTTTAAATATTGCTAACTCCTCTTGTCTCTGGTAGGTGCCCAAATGACCATTATGAGCCAAGCTTGTGCTGAAAGGTGTAACATAATGAGACTGGTGGACCGGCGCTGGGCAGGCATTGCGAAGGGAGTGGGCACACAGAAAATCATTGGCAGAGTGCATCTAGGTAAGTAGCGGTACAACAGGATAACGTTACCTGTAACGGCTGCGGCTCTTCTTGGCGCCAAAGAGTGTCTGCTTTGATACTGTTAACCAGGGGTCTCAAACTCAAATGACCACGAGGACCACGTGAGGACGAGTACATTGGCTCGAGGGCTGCATTACTGACACCCCCGCCCCCACTCCGCCCCTTCCCTGCCCCCATTCCAACCCCTTCCCCAAAATCCCCACCCCAACTCCGCCTCCTCCCTGGCCCCAACGGGTGCAGGAGAGGTGTGGCAGGGGCTCAGGGCAGGGAGTTGGGGTGTGGGGTGCAAGAGGGATGAGGGGTGCAGCAGGGGATTGGGGTGCAGGAGGGGTGTGGCAGGGGGTTGGGGTGCAGGAGGGGGTTCAGTGCAGGGTGCGGCAGGCGGCTCAGGGAAGGGGTTGGGGTGCAGGAGAGGTGCGGGGTGCAACAGGGGGCTCAGGGCAGGGGGTCAGGGTGCAGGGTATGGCAGGGGGTCGGGGTGCAGCAAAGGCTCAGGGCAGGGGGTTGGGGTGCAGCGGGGGATCGGTGCAGGGTGCGGCAGGGGGTTCAGGGCAGAGGGTTGGGGTGCAGGAGGGGTGCGGGATGCAGCAGGGGGTTCAGGGCAGAGGGTTGGGGTGCAGGAGGGGTGTGGCAGGGGGCCTCGGGGTGCAGGGTACGGCAAGGGGCTCAGGGCAGGGGGTTCGACTGCCGGAGAGGTTCGGGGGGTGGGCTCTGGCCTGGCACGCACCGGGGGCAGGGCAGGCTCCCTGCCTGCCTGCCCTGCCCCCGAGCCACTCCGGGAATCGGACGGAACATGGGGGAGCAGGGGCACAGGGGTGTGTGTGTTGCTGTTGCTTCAGGCACTGTCCCCATTGGCCGGGAACAGGGAACTGTGGCCAATGGGAGCTGCTGGGGGGGCGGAGCCTGAAACAACATCGGCACACACACACACCCCTGTGCCTCTCCTTCCCCAGGTTCCATCCGCTTCCCGGAGCGGCGCAGGGGCAGGCAGGCAGGGAGCCTGCCCTGCCCCTGGTGCGCGTCAGGCCGGAGCTGCTCTAGGTAAACGCTGAGGGAGGGTGGGGGACTGCGAGGAGCTCGCGGACCACAGAAAATAACCTCGTGGGCCGTGTGTTTGAGACCCCTGCTGTAAACTTTGGGAACTGCTATAGAGTGGGTGAGCTTAATGTGATCTTGATAAATTCTTACACCAGAGACACAATAACCAGGATTCCATCACGTTTAATGTTTTCATACAATGATCCTAACACTTTAATTCCGGTAGGTCTAGAGCCCCCATACAAATACTGAGGAAACCTTGATTCCTGGTTCTAACGGGTTATAAATGGCTTTATTCTTTGGTATGGGGGATCAGGATGGGGGTAATGGGCAGTGTGAATTGTTCAGGGCAGAATTCCAGTGCAGCTGAGTGTCTCTCTTTCCGCAGTGAGGAGAGCACTTCAGGATATCTGTGTTCTTGCATAGGTTTGTCTGAAGAAAAAGCCATACAAGGAAATATTCTCTTTATTCCTTAAGACGTTGACTGTGAATTAAAGCACCAAAACCAAAATTCCACACCCTGAGCAGCTGCATGCAGCTTCTTTAGCTCTAGCTTGAGGGGTTAGTTGTTCAGTTCCTACTGCACTGCAGATCCAGTCAGCTTTTAAAATAAAGGGGGGGGGGGAATAATTAGCCCCTGGGGGCTAGAAACTCACAATTATCACCAGGGCTGGCTCAGAGTAGACTTTTCCACGGCCAAGTCTATGTGCATTGTGCTCTGATTCCATAACCTACCCACAGAGACTTGATAAGCTTTCTCTTGGATAGAGAGATACGTACAGTAGAATCCTCCTGCTGCAGCGCTTGAGCACTTCTAGAGGCTGGAGGGCAGGTAACAGGGTGTTTTCTGTGTGCTTCAGCTCAGGTTCAGATTGAAGGGGATTTTCTGCCGTGTTCTTTCTCTATCCTTGAAGAACAGCCCATGGATATGCTTCTAGGACTGGATATGCTTAAGAGACATCAGGTAATGGAATCCATTGGTGCTTGTTTCGCAAACGATCCTTGGCTCTTCCGTGAGTCCTTCAATGTAAAATCGTTATCATCCTTATGAATTTTTTAGGGATTAAAAAAAACTCTGACGAGATCTGTCGAGATGGTTTTCCCGTAGATTATGGGGGAAGCACTTATACCTTATAGGTTGTAAGTACTTCGTATCTTCTCCCAGCCTAAAGGTCTTTGCTCTGAACTCTTGGTGCCTGAAAATTCTCTGAGGTCTATACACGAGCCATTTAGAATAAAGACTCTGGGAAGTCCTCACTTGTAGCCGTAATCATAGTAGGGCTGAAGAGCAGAAGGGCCATAATTATTCAAGAGCTGGCTAATAGGAGCAGCTGTAAGAAGCCACTTGGCACATTGAAGGCACAGGCTGGTGAGTTATTTCTACCCAGCATTTGTTTTTAGATTTACCAGTTGTTAGCACGTTCTTGACCCTTCATCTAGTGCATGTAACTTTGCACTGTGTTAACCCCTTGATGTTTGGAAGGAAAATTTTTCTAGTGCATTGTTTAATGTGTCACTAATTTATGTATTCTGGTCCTGTTTTATGACTGACGGTCACCAAGACATCCTTTGCATGTGTCCTCTTTTCCCAGTGTTCCATTGATCTCAAAAAGAATGTACTAGTGATTGGTACCACGGGATCTCAGACAACTTTCCTTCCAGAAGGGGAGCTCCCAGAGTGTGCAAGACTGGCATATGGGCCAGGGCGGGAGGACATGCGGCCGGAGGAGATTGCAGACCAAGAACTGGCAGAAGCTCTACAGAAATCTGTAGAGGAAGCAGGTACCACAAGGAGCCAAATCAGAGTAACAATCCGCAGAGTGCTATCAGTGACATGTCAGCTCTGTGTCCTGTACTAGAAAGCTCCTCACTTTTCTCAGCTGATCTAGTGCATCTTACTGAATGTAATGCCAGTGATGACCAGGGGGACTTCACCCTCTCTTGCAGAGCCTCCTGATTGCTGCACTCTTTTCCTTGGGAGATCTCGATCAGATCTCTCTTCGTGGACAATACAGGCCGATGGGTTGCTGTGCCATTTTAACTTGGTCTTTCTTTGTGGTTGACTAGTAGCTCTCCCATTCCTCCCTGCCTCCATAGTCCATTTATCTTGTTGTTTTTAATGTACAGCAAGGGGACAGTTTCAGTTAAGTGATATTTTAGCCATTTTAATGGGGGGAGGGCTAGAGGGGGGCTTTGTGGCAACAGCCACGAGCCATGCTCTAATCCCCACAGTCTATACAAATGCTAAAGGAAAATTGTAGTGAGCAGTTACAGAATTGTCAATTGATATTTATTTGCTCTGTAGCTATATAAATATATGAATTTTCTAAACTGTTTTTAGAAATACCTATACTGCTTCAGTTTCTCTTTGGTGAATAGTGACGGTATCTCAGAGCTGAAATACTACTTTACTCTGCAGCTCTGAAAATCTGATTTCCTATTTATTCAAATGAGGAGTTACATTTACTGTATCCTAACCTACATCTTCGGTGTTAAAGGTGACCTGCAAAGGGGAAAAATAATGAGCTTGTGCCCCTTCTTTTACTGCTTTACAACATAAGAGAGGCTGTAAAGGACTGCAGATTCCAGTCCTGGGCTGGAAGGCCATGATGACTGGAGAACTAGTGAAATGGGGCTTGTCTGCACTGCAGATGCTCTATAGCATCAGAGCTGGGATGCTGCAGCTGTCACTGTAGCGTAGACACTTGGTGGTGATGGAGCAAGTGTTCCTATTGCTGTATCTAATCCTCCCCCTTGGGAGGCAGTAGCTAGGTCAATGGAAGAATTCTTCTGTCAATCTAGTGGTGTCTGTACTGGGGCTTAAGTCAGCTTATAAGAACAGCCAGACTGGGTCAGACCAGTGGTCCATCTAGCCCAGTATCCTGTCTGCCGACAGTGGCCAATGGCAGGTGCTTCAAAGGGAATGAACAGAACAGGGCAATTATCAAGTGATCCATCTCCTGTTATCTAGCCCCAGCATCTGGCAGTCAGGCTTAGGGACACCCAGAGCATGGGGTTGTGTCCTGACCATGTTAACCAATAGCCATTGCTGGACCTATGCTCCATGAACTTATCTTACGCTTTTTTGAACCCAGTTATAGTTTTGGTCTTCACAACATCCCCTGGCAACAAGATGACTGGGCACTGTGTGAAGAAATACTTCCTTTTGTTTATTTTTAAACCTGCTGCCTAGTAATTTCATTGGGGGACCCCTCGTTCTTATGTTATGTGAAATCCCTTTTCCAAGCTGAACAGTCCCAGTCTGTTTAATCTCTTCTCAGATGGAAGCTGTTTCATACCCTTAATCATTTTTGTTGCCCTTCTCTGTACCTCTTTCCTTTTTTTAAGGTGGGGCAACCAGGATTGCACGCAGTATTCAAGGTGTGGGCGTACCATGGATTTATATAGTGGCATTATGATACTCACTGCCTTATTATCTATCCCTTTCTTAATGGTTCCTAACAGTCTGTTAAGCTTTTTTGACTGCCACTGCATACTGAGCAGATGTTTTCGAACTATCCATAATGATTCCAAGATCTTTCTTGAGTGATAACAGCTAATTTTTAGACCCCATAAACTATGGTTCTTGGGGCAGGGAAGGGCAGGTAGTGAGTTTTTCACACCCCAGAGTGATGTAGCTAGGTCAACATAAGTTTTAGGTATAGATCTGGCCATGGTGATGGCCTAAAAGCAGAAGAATGAGCAGTTAGCCAGGCTGTTTGAAACGTTGTGGTTCTGTTTTTGTTAATGCATCTTTGACTTCAATGAGACATGGTTTGAGTGAAAAAACTTTAAGGATTCAACGTTCTCGCTCCAGTCAATTAAGGTGTTAATAGCTCGAAATATGCATCTCTTAGACCTCCCAGTGATCAAAATCAGGAAAGGCCAAATTTTGCAATCCTGATACTTCAAAGGTGTTAAAGGAAAAAACCTTCCAGTCCTTTATCCATGATTGAGATTGAAAAATGAATTTGTGCTTTAAAAAAAAAAAAAAAAAAAAAAAAACTTTTGCAGGTCAACCTTAAAGTAATGGTTTTATTTGATTTTTAATTAGTTTCTTTCTTGAAGACACACTTTAATTTTTAGAGATTTGCTGTTTGAGTGGAGATGCAGTGGCAAGAATTCCTTTTATATTCCGTTAGTTTTCTTTTAGCTAAACCCTCCGCTTTTCCTCTAACTACACAGTCATGCTCTAAGGAGTAAGTAATGACTTGTTTTCAAAACTAGGTCTTTTGTATTAAGGGGCAGCGCAGCGCTGTTGGCATGTGCCCTGTGGATCACTTCATCTTTTAAGGAAAATCTACTTTAAAATTTGTGCATACAAGAAATATCTTTAGAGTAAGGCCTGTATCATGAATTGTGAGGTTCAGTACATCAACACAGGAAATAGTTTACTACATCCTTGAATGGTTAAGTCAAATCTAAGTCTTTATTGTCTTGAAGACCTGATCTACACCTTAAAAGTTAGGTTGGCATAGCTACTCAGTTCCGGGGTGTGAAAAAGTCAGACACCTGAGTGCTGTAGTTTTACTGACCTACCTCCCTGCAGTGTAGATACAGTTAGGTCAATAGAAGAATTCTTCTCTTGACTTAGCTGCCACCGTTCTGGGAGGTGGATTACCTACATCGATGGAAAAACTCTTCCTATCACTGTAGGAAGCATCTACGCTAAGGAGATATAGTGGTATAGCTGCAGCCCTGTAGCTGTGCTACAGTAGTCCCTGTAGTGCAGACATGCCCTTAGTTTACAGACAAGTAGAGAGAGGCATAAATCATAACCTGGATCCAGTCTTGCCATCACCAAACCCTGGCAAACTCTAGATCCAGACTTGGTGTCTTAGGGTACGTCTATACTTACCCGCTGGTTCGGCGGCAAGCAGTCGATCTTCTGGGATCAATTTATCGCATCTTGTCTAGACGCGATAAATCAATCCTGGAAGTACTCGCCGTCGACGCCGGTAATCCTGCTCCGCGCGAGGAGTAGGCGGAGTCGACGGGGGAGCCTGCCTGCTGCGTGTGGTCCCGCGCTAAGTACCTTTAAGTTCGAACTAAGATACTTCGACTTCAGCTACGTTATTCACGAAGCTGAAGTTGCGTATCTTAGTTCGAACTGGGGGCTTAGTGTGGACCAGCCCTTAGGTTCATCTCATTACCTTCAACAGGAAATGCAAAATAATATTAGGGCTGTCAAGCGATTAAAAAAATTAATCACGATTAATTGTATTAAAAACATAAGCACGCTGTTAATAATAGAATACTGTTTATTTAAATATTTTTGGATGTTTTCTACATTTTCAAATATATTGATTTCAATTACAACACAGAATGCAAAGTGTACAGTGCTCACTTTATATTTATTTTTATTACAAATATGTGCACTGTAAAAAACAAAATAGTAATTTTCAATTCACCCAATACAAGTACTGTAGTGCAATCTCTTTATCATGAAAGTTGAATTTACAGATGTAGAATTATGTACAATAAATAACTGCATTCAAAAATAAAACAACGTAAAACTGTAGAGCCTACAGGTCCACTCAGTCCTACTTCTTGTTCAGCCAATCGCTCAGACAAACAAATTTGGTTACAATTTGCAGGAGATAATGCTGCCCGCTTCTTGTTTACAGTGTCACCTGGAAGGGAGAACAGGTGTTCTCATGGCAGTGTTGTAGCCGGCATTGCAAAATATATACGTGCCAGATGCACTAAAGAGTCATATGTCCTTTCATGCTTCAACCACCATTCCAGAGGACATGTGTCCATGCTGATGACGGGTTCTGCTCAATAATGATCCAAAGCAGAGCGGACCAACGCATGTTCATTTTCATCATCTGAGTCAGGTGCCATCAGCAGAAGGTTGATTTTCTTATTTGGTGGTTTGGGTTCTGTAGTTTTCACATTGGAGTGTTGTTCTTTTAAGCATTCTCCAAACCTCTTCCCTCTCAGATTTTGGATGGTACTTCAGATTCTTAAACCTTGGGTCGAGTGCTGTAGCTATTTTTAGAAATCTCACATTGGTACCTTCTTTGCGTTTTGTCATCTGCTGTGAAAGTGTTCTTAAAAAGAACAACATGTGCTGGGTCATCATCTGAGACTGCTATAACATGAAATATATGGCAGAATGCGGGTAAAGCAGAACAGGAGACATACAATTCTCCCCCAGGGATTTGAGTCACAAATTTAATTAATGCATTATTTTTTTAACGAGCGTCATCAGCATGGAAGCATGTTCTCTGGAATGGTGGCCGAAGCATGAAAGGGCATACGAATGTTTAACATATCTGGCTTGTAAATACCTTGCAACGCGGGCTACAACAGTGCCGTGCGAACACCTGTTCTCACTTTCAGGTGACATAAATAAGAAGCAGACAGCAATATCTCCCATAAATGTAAACAAACTTGTTTGTCTTAGCGATTGGCTGAGCAAGAAGTAGGACTGAGTGGACTTATAGGCACTAAAGTTTTACATAGTTTTGTTTTTGAGTACAGTTATATAACCAAAAAAATCTACATTTGTAAGTTACACTTTCATGATAAAGAGATTGCACTACAGTACTTGTATGGAGTGAATTGAAAAATACTATTCCTTTTATCATTTTTACAGTAAAAATATTTGTAATAAAAAAAAGTGAGTACTGTACACTTTGTATTCTGTTGCAATATAAATCGATATATTTGAAAATGTAGAAAAACATCCAAAAATATTTAATGCCAATTGCTATTCTATTGTTTAACAGTGCGATTAATTGCAATTAATTTTGTGTATTAATCGCATGAGTTAACTGTGATTAATCAACAGCCCTAAATATTAGTTTTTCTCCCATTAAAATGTTTGATAGGTAAAACCAAGGTTGGTTTTCCAAAGCCTCATCAGTCAGATTGTGACTTTGCAAAACCAAAGGTTCATTTTTCTCTGACCCTCAAAACTGAGCTCAAGCAACCTGAAAAGTTTGAGGTTTTAAAATTTCGCTGTTAGAGTCAAGTGCAAAAAGATTGCAATAACTTATTATCAAAAGCATTTTTGTGCTAATATCATTAAAAATGCTCAACTGTTCGTTCATTTGCCAACAGTCTCACCTGGGGGTTGAGACCAAACACGTAACGTTTCAGCTCTGAAGGAAGCTGAGTGATTTAACAGAGGGATTTAAAATAGAACAGATCATCTCTAGTTGTTCTGCAGCACTCGTGGAACACTTTGACATACATGTATAAAATGAAGTAAGGTAGGTTTTGTTTTGAGTGATTTTACGGAGTCTTAGACATGTGACAAACCTCACGTTTGTGGGCAATTGTTAGCTGTATATTGAGTTGTCAGAATATTAACTCTTGTACCATCCTCCTCCTTTCCAAAATATTAGCTGCTTGCAGATGGCACCAAGAAAACCAAGAGAGAGAAAGAGAGAGAGGATATAGTTCAGCCCTAAAAGACTCTTCTTCCTGCAGGACCTCCTGTGCACTTTTATAGTGGTTTGAATTTTTACTCCTTTTTGGTTCATGATGCGCTAGATATCGCATTGTACATCATTAGATCAGTAAAGTTCCCATTTGAATATACCTGAATTAGTCCTGAGCCTTATTCGACCCTTTCAGACCCACCTCAGAGGGGCTCGGAGTTTGGAGTTAGATGCCAGTGTCATCCTGGTATTAGTCCTGCAGAGACAATATCAATGTATTCATTACTGTGAAGTACCAGATTCTCCACGTGAACTCCATTTCTGTTCAAGGATTTGTACTCTTCCAACAATGCGCAATGCTTTCTCCCCCGGTGGATTCCGATGGTGCCAACTCCCTGTAATTAATGAGATTTTTAGGATATTGACAGCAAAACTGCAACAAAACCTAGCAATAGCAGTGGTTCTCAAACTTCTTTGATCGCGCCCCCCCCCCTTCTTTGTGTCTGTAGTCACTTATGCAAATCTCCTACCCTCCAAAGTACATATACTCTGAAGGCAGAGCAGAAAGCAGCAGCGGCTGCTGGCTGGGCGCCCAGCTCTGAAGCCAGTGCTTGCGCCAGCAGCAGTGCAGAAGTAAGGGTGGCAATGTGAAAAGTGATATTTGTCAATATCACTTGTCACAGGAGACTTAGTGCCCATTGCCACCCTTACTTCTGTGCTGCTGCTGCCGCCTCGGGGCTGACAGCTGGAGCCCCCCATCACCACCTGTTGAGGTTTTGGGGGGTGGGTGGCAGTACTCCAGCTGTCAGCCCCGGGGTGGCGGGACTCCGGCCGTCCCCTTTATCCCATTCCCCACCTCCCGGTGTGCACGATGGTCCTTCTGCACGAGTCCAGCAGCCCGGGGCTGACAGCCAGAGCTCTTTTTAAAAACAAAAACAAAACGCACATCTCATGCCTCCCTTGACACATTCCCGTGCCTCCCTTGGGAGACCCTTCCCATAATTTGAGCCCCACTGGTATAGAGAAGTAATCTACCCCTTTATACAGCTGTACTTGCACCTAGAATGCCTATGTATACAGGCAGTCCCATCACGTCTGTTGCCCTTACTCTTTCCAGCACAGGAAAACCCTATCAAATATGGTGCGTTTTATCTGGAGACAAGTACTTTCCCATTCATTGTATTGATTTCCTTGACCGTGTTAAAAAACAAATCCTTCTGCAGATTCTGCCATGTCTTTGGTCCTTGATAGACCATGTTCAGGTGTCTGGCAGGACACCAGCTACTTCTGTTGTCTAAATGGATACAACTCCCTGATGTATCTGACTGATTAGACCCTTATTACAGATTCCCTGTCAACAAAATCACCTTCCACTGCACCAGGGGACAACCCTGTCCCACTTCCCCTTCCAAAGAATCGGGCTGTGCAGATGGGGGTCTGAGTGTAGTGTTGGAGACACACAAATCCCAGTCTTGTTTTTCACTAACATTCTGTTGCACAGGCCTCACTGCTCACCCTGCAAAAGACTGTGACAATGTGGAAGGCTGGAGGATTTACAGAAATGTTTTCTGTTAAAATCACAACTTGACAAAATTGTTGCTATAGTTGCATTAAGACCAGCTGTGCAACCAGTAGAACAGGAGTGGCCCAATGTATCCTCTTGAGACTCCACATTCCAGCTTGATCTAAATGGAAAATAATGGAAACAGGTATTCGAGGAGACCAAACCAGACTTCTTACAAGACAGGCATAAATTTTCAAGCTAATCCCAGGGGCACATGTGAGCATGTTTAGTCAGCAGAACTCAATCCAATTATCTATTTAAAAGGAGGAAGACTTTTTGAAGATTTAAATGAAGGAAAGCAATTCAGTGTGTCTTAATTACCTCAGTTGTCCTGCTGGTCCTGTTAAAGGCCACTGAGTTTTGGAACCTGTGCACAGGGAGAGACAGATGACGACAAACCAGGCAGTGCAGCTAGAAGTTTTGGATAGCTGGTTGGAAATAGGAAACTTGGACAGAGAGATCCTAGTGATCTAGTGTAGGGACACTCACTGTCACACTGAAGGTCATGCTGGAAATTTGACAAGAGCCTGAGAGCTGATACGTTTACCCAGAATCTTAGCAAAAATAAATGAATGCAACTTTAACTTGTTGGTAATACATCTTTCTTGATCAATAGAAATTGTTATCTGAGGTTACTAATAACCAGATTCACAGCTGATCAAACACATCCTCCCCTCTGCATGAAGATGGCTGCTGTTAGTCATGTTTCACCCTTGGCTACATCTGTTCAGTCCCTGTGGTGTTCTGAAAAAGTATTGCTGTCTGAGACTGAGCACTTCTCTGGTGCCTTTCACCCAAGGATCTTAAATCTTATAACCTTCAGGCCACACTCCCATTGTGAGGCTGGTATTATCCCCATATGTAAAATGCGGATACAGGTACATAATGGGTAAGTGATGTACCCAGGGGCACAGAGGAAGTTGCTGGCAGCAGAATCCAGGATCTGTTGCGCTGTCCCCAGCTCCAGCTTCTCTGAAATGTGCCTGCTGTGTATTTTCAGCAGTGCACAGCGAGCGAGCATGCCGTTAAACATGCCTTGTGCTGTGTATTTGTATTGAATACGTAGCTTCTCCTGCACGCCGTACTGATCAAATGATAGTACAGTAAAATCCTTAACTTGATTGAAGAACAGTTCCTTTCTGACTCAACATGGCAAAGTGCCCAAACACTCTTATATCGGAATGGCCAGCCGAACTTCTGGAAGGCAAGTTGACCACAAGGAGCTCCCCGTTCAGAACCGTATATTTGAAGAAGCTGGGGGAGGGGAGAGAGAGAGCGGTCACAAGACTATAACCATGCATGTTGTGTGCTTTGAATTGCTAACACAAGTTTGGTGTGTTGTGTTTCCTAATCCAAACAGAACATCAGAAGCCTTGATGCATGTAGTGTGTGTGTACTGCAGCTGGAGTGGGCCACAGACCAGGTATTTATAGCTACCCATTTATGAGCTTTCACTACAACTTTCACACTGCCAGCAGCAGGGCTAACCTTGCTTTAAACAGTATTATGGAGAAACCTATGGGATGTGAAATTGACCGCTCGTTCCTTTCAGAGGATGAAAACATTCCACCTCCTTTATCTAAATGTAACAAACCTATAGTGTGTTTTTTTCTCATGTAAACATTTGTTTAAACCATTTGTTCATGGAAAGGAGGGGCTAATAGTTGTATGAGCTTTCCTGCACTACTTTCCTAATGCACCTTATTTCTTACCCACAGCACCTATGGTGCATAAACTTGAAACTCTTGAGCATAGATGGCTAGTCACATTGAACTGCGTGGTTACTTTGCAATGTACACAAACAAGAACTAGAAGGACACCATCACACTGATATTTACTTGTGTCCTCAGCTAAGATTCAAACACAGGTCATATCTGTATTCATTTTGGATTTTTAAAGCAAGAAATTAATTGGTGTTGACAGCAAGTCAGGTTACCAATATACAGCCATTGGCCACTGGTTGGTTGGGCTTTATCTGACAACAGATATAAAGAAACCTGGTTAACTGTATGGTTATGTTAAGCTTCCTAACTGAAAGGCTACAACTTCAGCTTGTAATGGCTGCGTGTGCGGAGTTTAACAAACAAGCCGTGACCATGTTATAGCAATTGATTATTTTATTTTTTTAAAGGTGCTAGCAATACTGACGCCCCGTGGGTTACGCAAACCCAACTTACGCAAATCCACACTTACGGAAAAAGTTCCGTAAGCTAGAAATAGGTTGGGGGGGAGGGGGTTTGCATAATGCTCGGGTATACATTATCGACTTACGCAAAATTTGAGTTACGCAAGGCGTTCCGAAACGAAACGCTTGCGTAAGTCGGGGAGCGTCTGTACCTAAACACTTGCAGTAAGTTTATTATGCAAAGCTGTCTGATTATTTTGAAGTGTCTTGGGCACAACTAGATCATATGCATACTACTTTATTACACCTTGAAAACTTACACTCCCTTGGGAGAATGTTGTTATTCAGCATGATGCATTTGAATTGCATGATTAAATGCTAAATCTCTTTTGTATTACTATGTGGCCTTTCTGTACTGATGTAAGTGTTTCTCAGAGGCCCTTTTGGGTTCTGTAATTAAAAAGCTTTACAGGTTGCTTATTTTATCACTATGAAAATAGATGTTTTGAACTCATTAACTTTGCTCAGAGGTGAACCTGTCTCTTCCCATTATGGCAGACATCAGTAGCATGGAACAGAAAATAAATGTTAAGTGAATGAAGACGGAAGCTGTCAAGTAATTTAGATCCACAATTTTTCTACTCTAAAATTGTTATAATCTGATGGTAAATGTTTTCTGAACTCTAAATATCTTGCTTTTTATCCACCACTCTGAGAAATTAAAACAAATAATAAACAGTGGCTTTCTATTACTCTGTGGCATTTCTCTTTGCTGTTGTTCTCACATCTTTGCTGATATCCAGACAAAGAAAGGATCCTCTTGTTTCTTATGAAGCACAACAAGGCTAGGGGAAGGGAGCAGGTATTACCAAATAGAAAAGGATAAACTTCTATGGAAGTTGCTTTTAAACTTCAACAAATAGCTATACAAGCTAACACCATGCGCGCACACACACTCTGAACATTTATCCTGTTAGAGGGGCTGTATGTAATATTTGGTGGGAGGCATGGAAGCGAAGTTGGGATCTTAACTTTTTAAATTTAGCATGTTTTTGCTCTGAAAAGTGACTCTGTATGTGGAATCATAGGATTTTCTGTTTGTTTTTTCTCAATGACTTCAGATTATACTCGGTGGCTTTACTAGTTAAAATGTCTCTTCTAATTGTGAGTGTAGCAAACACCCTGAGATCTGAAAGTCAACCTGGTTTCATCCAGTCTCTCTCATATTCACCCGTAATAACGTATCTGCCCTTGTAATTTAATTACCAAATTTGCATTTATTCAAAGAGCTCTGGAAGGGCAGTTGCATCTGATCTAGTCACAGTACATTCATGAGAAAGTGACACTTCAGGTGTAGTTACCAAACTGAAATGGCATACCAAACTGATATACAAAATGTATTCTGAAATTGTTATATTACGTAAAAAGTAATAGCTCTTATAATCCTAACTACTTCTTTCTCTTTCTATCCATGTATAGAGAATAGTGATAAAGAAACTACCTCACTGGAAATGCCATCTTTACCATCTTCTGATGGATTTAAGAGTCCAGTCCATTCTTCAGGACTAAGTTCCAAGGTCTGTAATCCCACAAATCAATTACTTGATCACTCCGTCTCCGCCCCTGCTTCAATTTGCTCACACAAATCTAGTCTAGCAGAGAGAGATCCTACAGCTGTGAAGTCTTTGGAGTCACCAGCTGAATGTCAGCTAGCTCCAGACCCTCTTCTGTTACAGAATCTTTCTGATCATGCTGCTCGTTCAGCACACAATGACCATGCTATCCAGACTGGAGCAGTAGCCTGTCATAGTCCAACTATACCTTCACAGAACACACTTGAAAAAACAGTCGCCGCTGACCGTCTAATGAAATATAATATTAAAGAACAAGCCCATGGTCTGGAATCTCCTATGGAAGTGACAAGAGAAGGCAGCTTGGCTGACACCACCAGCAAGCATGGGCAGCAGGCAGTTCTAGATGTACCATTGCCTTCAGAACAGCTGGAGCTGAACCAAATGAATGAGTTTCCTTTGGATCTTCGGACATACAAAGAACCAGTGAGTGAACAATGTCTGGATAAACAGAATGAACCAACTGAGCCAGACCATCCTTGTAATGTCAGTGCCCTTGAGTTACCTGCTGTGGGGGAGCAAGGCCTCACGAACATCCAGCCAGAATCACCCATTGACTCTCTTACTGAGAGACGAAAAAGTGGGCGGGAGAATATAGAGCTTTCGTGTGGGAAAGAAAGTATCCCAATGTCAGCATCCCGTGGCTGTACACCTACAGAAATCTTCATGGAAACAGATGTAGCTGAGCAGTCTGTCATCACAGTGCATAGCTTGTCAAGCAAACAGAACGCTCAAGCGAAGAATATTGGTGGATCTGTTCTGAACTTAGATTGTTCTTTGATGCAGATGGAGTCATCAAAGCATGACCCCTCTGTGTCTGTATTTTCGAGTAACCCGGTTTCCACTAGTGATTTACTGCAGCCTGAAACCAGCGTTGAAATGACTGCAGTATGTACGGAGTTACCTAATTTATCAGCTGAAAATAGCTCTTCCTCCTCTGACATTCATCAGCTGAACGGTGATACAGCAGCATCCACTGAAGAGCCAAGTTTATCTTTAACAGCAGCGTTGAAGGAGCTTCATGAACTTTTGGTTATAAATAGTAAAGGAGATTCTGTCATTTTTATGTCTGAAGAAGACACAGATCAGCCAGAAACTGTTCTTGAAGAGCAAATGGAATGCAAGGAGCTTTCTGATGATGAACATGCAAGTGTGGGTCCGGAGAGTGGGGATCTAAATAGTTCTTCTCATATGGTGATGCCTGAACATGTGAACCCTGAGGGGCTAGCAAGGGCACCATCTTATGCTATGGGAATAGACAATGCTAGCATCAAGATTTTAACTAGCAGCCAGTCAACTGTTGAAAAAGATGCTCTAGAGATACAGAAGTCATCAAGTAAGAGTAATTCTGTCATTCTGAGCTCAGTTGCAACATTTGAGCAACTACAGAGGACTGAGCAGGCAGAAATTTTACCTGAATGTTTAGTAAATGACCAAGTTCCAGCCAGTCAGACTTTAGAGCTGAATAGATCACGTTCACCTGAGCTCACGGTGGAGGATGATGTTCCTCGGGAGGCTCAGAGCCTGCTAACAGAAGTGTCTGAAATAAGTGACAGTTCCTCAAATCCTGAAGATCCAAGGCCACCATGTGGACTTGTTGAGCCATTGCTCTGCCCCCCAATCAGCAACCTGGAACTGCGCTCCAGAGGTCCTCCGCTGCCTGTTTTCCCTGCAGCCGACATTAATCCGATTCTGTGCGCTGGCTTTACCATGCGGGAAGCTCTTGAAGCTTTGGAGCAAGCTGGTGGAAATGCAAACCTTGCTCTTCTCTTTTTATTAGCCAAGAATATTGTAGTTCCTACGTGACCATGGAAAAGATGGCCTGGCTGCTCCATCCTCCTTTTAAAGAACGTATCTAAATTATATAGAATAACCTGCAAGCTGAATGTGGTCAGATTTTAAAAAAAAAAAAATTTTCAGCCAAAGTAATTTATGATCTCTTCTGTGTGTGTCACGCGTTAAATTTGGGCCTTTTAAAAGAAAAGTCTTGGCATTGTGTAAACACATTAGCTTTGAATTTTCCTTGAGATGGTGCATACTGGAATAAAATTGTTTTTATTTAATTGTATGATTTTAGAATGAGCTCCGATATTATGAATTAAAAAGCAGAAGCCATTGAGGAAACCACCACCCCGTTCAGCAAAAAGCAGATTGTGAAATGAACTGAATGTGCATGTATGTGCATCCCCAAGGCAGTGCAGAGCATGTGCTGTTATAGGAGAGGCGCACACAAGCTAGGAATTCAGTATGGTACAAACTGAAACGAAGTTTGTTAAATTAAGCTGTTTGGAATTGTACCAGTCATCACTCTACTGTGCTTTATAATCTGATGCTGATGAAGAATTGTAGCGGCTACTAGAGGTATGTCAGTGCCCACAGGGCTCCGGATCCAAAAAAGTTTTGCGGGGATGTTCAAAGCTTGCACCTTTTTGTGCGTTGAAAGCGGATGCCTAGGTTGCCAAAATGTATTCTGCTATTGGGCCAGCGTGTTAAAGTTTACATAGTGGGGCAGGAGGAGGAGGGAGATAAAATTTGGTGCTACCAAAAATAAGAGACAAGGCAAATGATCTGAAGATATCCTGGGGTTAATCTTTTATTTCATTTCCCCAGTGAAGGGTATTTTACCCCTTTATAGATTTGCCCATATCTTCCTCCACGGAGAAGAGAGGGGTGGGGGGGAAGCCTTCTTAAGCAGATACCTTTTAATTTGTTTTGTTAAACAATTTCATTAATTGCATCTGTTGCTATAGCTCTTTTCTCCTTTTGCCCCAGTCCCCTACAAAGGCATATCCTGTAACTGTTCAGAGAACGAATTCTCTACGCGCTGAGTAGGGACATATAATTTAAAGGGCTGAAGACATTTGCTTTGCACTAGTTTATCTCAATGCTTGGGGGTGATCAACCCCTCAGCCCTTTTTAAAATGAACACTCCAAGGCTATGATCTTCACTGTAGAAATCTTCACTGCAAAAACTCTTTGTGGATCGCAGTGTAGTACCATGTGATAGATGAAGACTCTCCACATAAAGCACCTTGAAGCTAGGGCACTGATCTGGCTTCTGTATTACAACCATTGAAGCCTTTCAGGAGGTTCCCATCAAGAACTGTCTTTTTAGGACCCACAGAGACTGTGCTCAGGAAAGCCTGGTTCCAGGGAATCAGGTGCTTTCCTGGGGATGAACTACTTTCTCCTGTTTTACGGAGGTTCATGACACGATTGAGGAGGGGAAGAGGGAAAAGCATGATAAAATGTGATACAAATTGTGAGTAGAAACCTTAAGCCGGTCCCATTTGCAAATCTCTGAAGTGGCTTCACCTAAAATGTAATCTCTGACTTCCTGCTTCAGACAAATAAACTGAAGTCATAAGTCCACAGTGACTGGCGATCCATTTTCTCAACACATTATGTACGTTGGGTTTGTCTGGGGCTCAGAACTTGTCCCTATTTTTTCTTGCTTAGAATATTTGCATATGTGCATTTGGGGGCTTTCAGGGGAGCGATATATAAACCGCATATATTCAATCGGATATATAGACTTGTGCGAGTCCCAGATGGCAGTGAGGGATAACTGGGGTTGGGGTTTTTTTTTTTTGTTTTTTGTTTTTTTCAGTGTGTAATGTAGTCAAGGACAGCTTTGAGGAGTCCTGTGAATACCCAATAGAGCTTTCACAGGAATTGTGACTATAGAACTGAACCTAGGAAACATCAGATGATTTATTTTAAACCCTGCTCAAGGCTTCTTGAGGAAATACTGGTGTTTCAGGATTTTTACCAAGCACTAAAGCCTTGATAAGCAGGTGGTGGCAGTAAGCACCTTATGAAATATTCTACAGTGAGCAGTACCCCTGTGGTAAGCTGTAGTGTCTTGGGTCATTATTGTAGAACTGACTTATAAGTGCCCTTTCTAAAGGGCCTTTGGAAATTAGATGTACTATCCTATCCTAGAACATCTCTGGTCAAATGGAACTGCTGTAGGAATTTTTGAGGGGAAGTTCTCGGGCCAGTGTCATACAGGAGGTTAGACCAGATGATCATAATGGTCCCTTCTGGCCTTGGAATCTATGAAGCTATCCCTATTTGCCTCTGCTTCCAAACACTAGCTAGTAGTAAAGCTCCTTTCTTTCCCATCTAGACTGTTCTCAATCCAAACAGCCAGGCTCTGCTCCTAGGTATGCTCTTGCAGCACCATGGACTTCAGTGGGATCTTCTTGGAGAAGATGCTTGGCTGGTATATGCTGTCATAGCTCAGTTGAAGACACCTGCTGAGGGTCTGCCCTTTTGTGTATATGTAAGATCTGAACTTGCTGCCCTTAGCACACAGTTTTGATTTACTGCCTGCTATTTAAAACACCAGATATTAGTCATCCGATGTTACAATACCCGTGTCAGATTTATGTGTTAATTTTTTTACAAGCAGTTGCTAATAGCTAAATGAAGTATGGCTGCTTTGCACCAGACCGGTTGAAGGTTCTAGTTTTATGGCCATAGTTAGTTACAGATTGCACCTGCACAATTTATGCTAATAAAACGTTAGTGCATCAGCCAGTTGGCTTCGATAGTTCTACCGTTTTTAAATTTTTATGTTTTTGAACTCTGCCCATGCTTTACAGAAAATAAACGCAAATCAGTACTGCTAGAATTTCCTGTGTCCCTTTCTCTAAATGGCTGGAAACAGAGGCCTGACCCCAAAATTGTAAAATAGCTGCAAATACTACTTAAGATCTATCTAAACCTGGTGAGTTTAAGGTCTTTATTATATGAAACTTTACTTTGAGTGAGCAATGCAATGGGATTAATTTAGAGAATAAACAGAACTGAATAATTTTGTCTCTTAAGGAACAAGATCCAATAAACAGAATTATAAAATTGAAAAAAAAGTTTGTTTCTAAAACAATTTACTTGAATCTCCTTATTCCAGTAGACTGCATAGCATTGTTTTTCCTTAGAGAGAGTGCTACCTAAGAACTGTCTTCTATTTTAACGTGTAGCACGAGTCCTTTTGCTGTGCAGTATGCTACCTCTGTACAAAGTGATGTGGAATCACTGTTGGATGACAGTGATAGGACAGACTACATATATTTGTCCTCAGAGGAGAGGATTTTGCCTCTTCCCCCTTCTTCCCCCTCTGCTCACCCCCAAAAAAAAGGATGGGGGGGGGGAATAGCTCAGTGGTTTGAGCATTGGCCTGCTAAATCCAGGTTGTGAGTTCAATCCTTGAGGGGGCCATCTAGGAATCTGGATCAAAAATCTGTCTGGGGATTGGTCTTGCTTTGAGCAGGGGGTTGGACTAGATACCTCCTGAGGTCCCTTCCAACCCTGATATTCTATTCTAAGAGTTCAGGGTTGATTTTTTTTTTTTACAGTGCAGATGACTTTCCTCCCCAAACTCTTAGAGGGGATTAGAATCCACCCTGTGTAAACCAGTTAGCACAAATTAAGTATTTTGTCTGAGGATTAAAACATCATTTCTAATTAACATTGCATGCATCAGACAGAAGACAGGACTGCAATGTAACTATACCGTCAACTTTATGATCAAATCCGAGTTTATCTGAAGCTAACAAGGAGGGGTAGGAGTATACTGAGAACGAGCTGGCTCTGAGCTGGAGTGGAAGGCAAAATGAAAGAGGAGCAATGGCAAGGGTGGAGAGAATTTTCTATTTGGTCCGGTAATCCTTTGACTGTCTCTTAATTCTTGCCAAGAAGTGGACCCATCTCAGGCTGGTATTTTCCAAACGTCTGTGTTCAGCGCAGTTCATTGGCCTTTGTCCATTGCCAAATTGGAATTGAGCACTTGTTGATAGCTTCAGTAGAGGCACCAAAGATTGAATGGGCCGTGTAAACTACTCCCTGCACCGAAAGGGAGTCTTTCTAGATTCATTGCATTTATTGAGTGCCTTAAATCAAAGGCTCTTGAAACTCTGCAAACAACTGAGTTAAATCTTGTGACACCCTGTTCAGGGAGGGAAATGTTTTCCCTGTTTTACATATCAGGAAACTGGCCCAGAGAAGCTGCGTCTTAAAGATACCAGGAAGTCTTTGGTAGCCTTTGGCAAGTCACTTAACTTCTCTGCCTTAGTCCACATGTAAAGTGGGGATGATATTTCTCTTGCTTAACAGGGATGTTGGAAGGATTTGTAAAGCCCTTTGGGTCTGAGATGATGTAACTGAAGAGTATTATTTCTAGACTAAGGTGTACTGATGCTGTACAGAACTGGGGGCTTGAGGGGACTTTCAGTGGGCTTAGGATCCTTTTCCTACGTCTCCCTGTCACCTCCCAGCACCCAACCCCATCATCCCTGATGAGAGAGGGAGAAAGAGGGACCTTGGGGTGGGGTATGCATGTCTTTTCGCCTGGCTCCCTTTCAGATTTGGAGCCCTGTTGTTTTCTTCCCTTGCACCTGCCCATCCCTGGGATGTTCTCTTAACCTCCCCTCCACCTTGCTGGCTCTAGAACCTAAATACCATTCTCCTTAGAGGGCTGGATAAAGGTTATAACTTCAGTTTGGCTTTAAGGGAGCTAATGTGGCAGCCCCAGGACTGACCCCCAATGCAGCATCTCTGCTGAGTTCAGCCGTTGTTCCTAAGAAACAATCTGGATTAGAGACTCTTTGTGCCCTTTGACCAGCATCAACCCTTCTCTCCCTATTCAGAGCAGTTACCCCAAATGGGAATATTTCTCTTATCTGTTTCCCCACACCCCAAACTTTGCCAGTGCCTCTCAGTTCTGACACACAGAACCCGGGCTGCTCTAGCCTGGGGAAAACCTTTCCAGGAGCATCTGGGCTCTACCACCTTAAACAGACATTGGGGTGGTGTTAGGCCTTGGTACTACACAGCGCTTTGCTCATGGGCCCTGCTCAGTTCATCAACAACTGGGTAAAGTACCCAAATGATAAATGTCCTGTGCTATAAATAGGACTGTTCCTACTCTTCCATCCTCCTACTCAACTCCAAAGCAAACCAGTCAACACAGTGACCCATCCGCCCCTTTCCTAATGCCTCCCTGTGACATGTATAAGTAGCAGGGGAAAAAAAATTATTGTGGAACCACAGGAACAATCAGAAGCTTCTTAATAAAAATCCCAGTACGTAGGAAATCCTCTGTCGGTAGCCATTGTTCCCGTTGAAGGAATTCTCCCATTCCCGTATTTAAAGTGTTCTGTGAAATGGGGCCAGGGCTTACCAAACTATTGGCATCTGAATTTTTTTAGGCACGATGGATGTCTGCAGAAGAGGATGGTGCCAGGGATACGCTGGGTGGGGGAAAGGAGGGACCTCTGCCGTGCTGAGTAAAGTAGTGTGTGGAAACCTCTCAAGAAATGGTGGTGATGTGGAATGTATCGTTTTACAGAGGAGGGCAAAAGACCTCCTTTGGTCCATTCCCCCTAGATTGGTCTGGGGTTTACTAGGGTTATAAAGTCTGCTAGCCAACGAGCTTGGCTTGTGGAAAAGACCGTGGATCCATAATGTTAGGACTTGGAGGTCTGGCTGTTTCAGATGCTGCAGAGGGATCATCTTTACAGGTGAAAGGATACTGCCGTGATGGCCCATTCAATACTTGGCCTTATCTGTGAGGCTGACAACAAGGGAGGCAATTGTGATGGTGACTTTTGTGATGCAAGTACCAGCTACTGGGTAGGTTTGAAGTAGGTTGGCCGGTGATCGGGGAAGGGGGAATCCTGCAATGCTGCTGTCTATGCTCACCGTCTGTGGATAGCGGAACTTTGCTCTTCAGGGCTGTCAACCAGGCACAGCTTGACAATGTGCCTGTCTCTCCATCTCTATCCATGTCAAGCTGTTTGGTTACTATTTGACTGATGCTTTTTAGCTTAAGGGTTTTGCAAACTCACTTAAGGAACTTGAGGGAATCCGTACTCAGGAATCCTAAAGCTGGTTGCACTTGTCACTTACTCTTCTGGGCTGAACATCTGTGTTTTTTCTTGCAGCTGGGTGTTGAGCAGGGAGGATTCCTTAATCCTGTAATGGGATGTAGTTCTGCCCTCCGTAATACACACAAGTCTTTTTTTATTTGACTTGATTTTTTTAATATTGGGGGACTGTTTCTCCAGGAAAAAATTGATGTGCAAAAACCAGTTTGATATTTAAAAAAATAAACAAAAGTTTTATCACAATGTTGTCTGGTCAATTTGTTTACACCATTAATATACAAAGATCATTTCCTCTGCTTTGCGATATATTGACCTCTGCTACTGGCCTCTCAGCTTCAAATTCTTATCCTTATTTCTCTCCTAAGTGAAGGTAATTTCTTTGTAATATTTCCATTTTGACAAGTAACGAGCTAAACAGAAATTTACACTGTTGTAAAAATCCTCGCTTCTGATGGGTTCAAAATAGTCATGTGAGAGCTTGATAAATTTCTGTTTGACATCCTTGGAGCACTACTTTAGTATGGAATCTTAACTAAGTAAATCACATGTGCAAGATGTTGCATTCTGATTGGCTGCAGCATGTATTCACAGAAACAAGTCAGGCCACCTATACAAATGATCTCTGAGCCAATCAGAACACAGACATACATTTTGTCTAGATCTTTAACTTAATCCTTTTTCAAAAAAAAAAAAAAAAAAACCTGTTAAATTCATGACCAGAAATGAAAGCTCACGTTAGAGTCTCTTCTCCTGCTCCCCAAGCCCATTTAACAGGAAGGGTATAAGCATTTTTTACAGTGATGAGGTCACAACTAGGCACATTTGGGCTGTGACATCATCACAAAGGCCAAAGTGGACAATTAGAACGTAGCTTTGGCTAATGGGCCAGAGTCTATTAGTTTTGAAAGAAAACACTTTTCCCTTCTGAAATTTGTGACAATAATGAAGCCATTTTTGATGGAGAAACTGCCCCAGAGTGCAGTGATTGGTTTCCATGTCTTGACCAAAATTAGGGTGTACTTACCCTTGAGGCAAACTTCTTAATTCACTAAGTCTTGTTCACCTCAAAAGTTGTCGTTACTGTAAGATAAGCTTTTCTACACTGAAAACCAAAGCTGTTTAAGAGCACTCAATAACAGAATGACAAAGGTGTCCATTTGAAATGTCTGAACTTTCCTGCCAGGAGCAGGGTTCAGGGTTCTACGCTTGAGGTGCTGAGGTGTTAAACTCCTGAAAGGGTGCACGGGGCTGCTTGGGTGTTAGTGACGGCATCACTGAGGAAAAACTGAACCTTGACTGTGGCCTCTGCAAGCTAGATATGGAAGAATCTTAGAGATGGAAAAGGCCTAATAGGCCAGCAGTGAAGGAAAGTCCCTACAGAGCACTGTCTTGTTTTGTCCAGGGTTCTCAAACTGGGGGGTTGGGACCCCTTGGCGTCACGAGGTTATTACATGGGGGATCGTGAGCTGTTAGCCTCCACCCCAAACTCTGCATTGCCTCAAGCATTTATAATGTTAAATACATTTAGAATGTGTTTTTAATTTATAAGGGGGGTCGCATTCAGGGGCTTGCTATGTTAAAGGTCACAGGTTCAAAAGTCTGACCTCCTGTATAACACAGGCCACAGAACTGCCCCAGGATAATTCCTAGAGCAGATCTTTTAGAAAAGCATCCAATCTTGAGTTAAAAATTGTCAGTGATGTCTTGGTAAATTGCTCCAGTGCTTAATTACTCGCACCATTAAAAACCTTATTTCCAGTCTGAATTTGTCTAGCTTCAGCTTCCGGTCCTTGGATCGCGTTAACCTTTCTCTACTAGAATTCATTATTAAATATTTGTTCCCTGTGTGGGTACTTAAGTTGTAATCAAGTCGTCCCTTAACCTTGTCTTTGTTAAGCTAATTAGTTTGAGCTCCTTGAGTCTATCACTATATGGCATGTTTTTTAAACCTTTAATCATTTTCATGGCTCTTCTCTGAACAGTCTCCAATTTGTCAACATCTTTCTTGAACTGTGGGTACTGGACTCAGTATTCCAGCAGTGGTTGCACCAGTGCCAAATATAGGAGTAAAATAAGCTCTCTACCCCTACTCAAGATTCCACTGTTTATGCATCCCAGGATCACATTAGCTCTTTTGGCCACAGCATTACACTGGGAGATCGTGTTCAGCTGATTATCCCCCACAATTCCCCAAATCTTTTTCAGAGTCACTGCTTCCCAGGATAGAGTCCCCCGTCCTGCAAGTAGGGCCGACGTTCTTTGTTCCTAGGTGTATACATTGAAATTTAGCCATATTGAAATGCACATTATTTTCTTGTGCCCAGTTTACCAAGCGATCCAGATAACTCTTGAATCAGTGACCTGTCTACATTATTTACCACTTCCCCAATTTTTGTCATCTGCACGCTTTATTAATGATGATTTTGTTTTCTTCCGGGTCATTGTTAAAAATGTTAAATAGTGAAGGGACAAGAACCAATCCCTTCAGGACCCTACTGGAAACACACCTGCTCAATGACTATTCCTGGTTTACAATTACATTTTTTCTTTGTCTGGAAGTTTTTTTTTCTCCAGACATCTGAGCCTTGTCCATACGCAAGTTATTCTGCTTTAATTATACCTGTACTGGAAAGGGAATACGCTATATCCGTAGAAGCACATTTAATCCAGTAATGCTGCATCCTTACTTAGTTATATTGGTAAAACCGATCACTAAAAATCACACCCCCAGCCAACAAAGTGATACCACTATGGAAACTGTAGATCAGACTTCAGCCACAAGTGGATAAGTCTTGCATCTCGCACCTGTCTGCCCCTTAGTAGTTTGAGCAATGAGAACGGGAAGGAAGATGATTAAATGACACGCAGCACCTTGGAGCTGTCACTGAGCTTAATCACACAGGTTCACTTCTTACCTGCCTCATGCTCTTCATTAGTATTCTATACCTTACCTATATGTGATGTAAAGATATTCATGATTCTAACAATCTGCTGATTCAAACATTACGTGGCCAAGGGTCTGAGAGGGCAGCTATAAGGTCTAGTGGCTAAATCTAGGGTGACCAGATGTCCTGATTTTATAGGGACAGTCCCCATATTTGGGGCTTTTTCTTACATAGGCTCCTATTACCCCCCACCCCCTGTACCAATTTTTCACACTTGCTATCGGGTCACCCTAGCTACACCAGGAATGTGGGATTCGGGAAATCGTGTGTTCTAATCCTGGCTTTGACTCACTCTGTGGCCTTGGGCAAATCATTTAGCACCTTTGCCTGTATCTCCCCATTTGTAAGTTGGGGCTGAGACATCCCTCATGCATGTAGAGTCTCATGAACAAAGCGTGCTAAGTGGTGCCATGGCTGCTAATTAAATTCATGGGCTACAGCACCTGAGGAAGTGTTGCCTTCCTCAGGGTTAAACAATGCAGAGCCTGCCAAAATGGTGACTAGTTTTAAGTCACCTTCTGTCTAATTAAAATTGCCAACATTTTTGACAGCTGAAGTTTGTGCCTGGCTTGAAGGCTTTGACTGGTTTCTCTGCAGCGTGGGGAGGTTCACAGGAATGCAGGTAGTTAGACACTGGACTTGCAGTCAGTGTTCATCCCGATATTCACTCCCTTTTGCCACTGTCAGTAATTACCCCTCTGCTCCCGGTATCAGTATCCCTACACTGTTGCAGATGGATCATGGCGGATTCTCCATCACTAACCATTGTTAAATAAAACGATATTTTTCGAGATCTGCTCTAGGAATGATTTTGGGGAAGTTCTGTGGCTTGTTATACAGGAAGTCAGACCAGATGATCACAAACGGTTCCTTCTGGCTTTGTAATCTATGAATCTATGTCCCAACCCTTTTTATCAAAGCAATTTAACTCTTCGCTTTGTTCTCCATAAGTTGTTCCAGCTCCGGAGCAGCCTTTGTTGCTTGTCTAAATTCCTTCCAGTTTGTTGACACCTTTCTTCTTACTAAGGGGCCTATGTCTGTGACACTGGTCCATAGAGCGAGGAGTCCTTGTGGCCCCGAATAGACTAACAAATTTATTTGAGCATAAGCTTTCGTGGGCTAAAGCCCACTTCATCAGATGCATGGAGTGGAAAATACAGTAGGAAGATAAATATATAGATACAGAGAACATGAAAAAATGGGTGTTGTCATACCAACTCTAATGAGACTAATCGATTAAGATGGGCTATTATCAGCAGGAGAAAAACAATCTGTAGTGATAATCAGGATCGCCCATTTCAAACAGTTGACAAGAAGGTGTGAGTAACAGTAGGGGGGAAATTAACATGGGGAAATAGTGCCACAAGGACTCCTAGTTCTTTTTGCTGATACAGACTAACACGGCTACCCCTCTGAAACCTGTTCCATAGATGATTGTATTAAGCCAGTACAGAGAGAGGCTGTTGCCTACTATATACGAACATGTTTTGCATGTTGCAGAAGAAGGCGCCTGTAAGGTCTTGTCTACTCTGGCAAGTTTCTGCCCAGTGAAGCAGCTTTCTGCGCTACAACTCCTGAGGTGTAAACACTGCTAAGCCACTTAGTGCGCAGAAACTGCACAGTTGCAGCGCTGTAAAAAAACCACCCCGACAAGAGGCATAGAGCTTTCCGCGCCAGGCATACAGCGCTGCGGTGCCAATGTAGACACGCTGGTTGATTACAGCACTGCAATTGGCCTCTGGGAGGTGTCCCACAATGCCTGTTCTTGCCTCTCTGGTTATCGGTTTGAACTCTACCGCCCTGCCCTCAGGTGACCAACCAGTCATCCCCACCCCGTAAATTCCTTGGGAATTTTGAAAGTCCCCTTCCTGTTTGCTCGGTGACGCATGCAGTGGTCTCAGCGCATCTTTCCAGGTGACAATGCCTGTTCCATGCACGAGGCAATCCCCTGCTTGGAGCAATGCTGAGCTGCTGGACCTCATCAGCATTTGGGGAGAGGAGGCTGTCCAGTCCCAGCTGTGCTCCAGCCATAGGAATTACGATACCTACGGACAGATGTCACGATGCATGACAGAAAGGGGCCATGACTGGGACACACTGCAGTGCAGGGTCAAGGGGAAGGGGCTGCGGAACGCCTACCACAAGGCACGGGAGGCAAATCGCTGTTGGTGCTGCACCTACGAGCTGCTGGACGCAATACTCGGTGGAGACCCCACCTCCACTGCGAAGGCCCCTGTAGATACTTCACTGGCTCATGTGCCAGTCAAGAGTAGACCGAGCCAGGAGGAGGAAATCTTGGGACAAAGAGGGAGAGGAGGACCCAGAGGCAGAGGATGACTAGGAGGTCAGAGATTCATGCAGCCAGGAGCTATGCCCTGGAGGAGGCTAGCCAGTCACAGCTGTTGGAGCTTGGCGAAGTGCAAAGAGGAGAGGAGGCCCCTGGTTAAGTGGCTTTGATTTTGGGAATCACTGAAGTGAGTTGTTGGGGGCAGGAGGGCTGGAGAAAGCAGACTTGTGTCTGCATGATGTGTGTACCACCACATGCCTAGTCTGAGCGGCAGAACGGGGTGTTGATTGACTCCTTCACTTCACAGGAATCTGCCTCCGAGATCTCCACGAAACGCTCATGGAGATACTGGGCAATCCGCTGCCGCAGGTTCTTTGTCAGAGCTGCTTTGTTTCTCGCCCCATTAAGGGAAACTTTCCTGCACCACTCTGCCATCATGGGGGACAAGAGGGACCATTGCTGCACACAGGTGAGCCGCATAAGGGCCAGGGTGGAAGCTGCAGTCTTGGAGAAGACCCTTCCTTGATTCCCTGCTCACCCTCACCAGCCAGATATCTTCCATAATGAACACAGCCTGTGGAAAATGTGGGGACAGTAATGATTATAAAGCCCCCCTACAGTCCTGGCTGTCCCCAAGTGCCCAGTGTACACTAGGGTCCGAGAACACTGGTTTTCCCTGCCCCTGTGGCTCCTCACCATTTTGGGGGTCTTGTGGCTCATGTGTGCTTGCCTGGGGTCAGCCAGTTAGTGACAGGTATGTGAATAGTGGCTGTGTTTTAAATCACTGAATCAATGGTCTGTGTGTTGCAAACAATACGGCTTCTATAAACTGTTGATTTTGCAAAAAGAACAGGAATACTTGTGGCACCTTAGAGACTAACAAATTTATTAGAGCATAAGCTTTCGTGGACTACAGCCCACTTCTTCGGAAGTGGGCTGTAGTCCACGAAAGCTCATGCTCTAATAAATTTGTTAGTCCACGAAAGCTTATGCTCTAATAAATTTGTTAGTCTCTAAGGTGCCACAAGTACTCCTGTTCTTTTTGCGGATACAGACTAACACGGCTTCTACTCTGAAACCTGTTGATTTTGGTTTCACAGATATGACCTTGGGAGCCCAGCCCTCCCTCTTTGTTATCGCCGGCCGAACGGCTGTGCAGAATTAGAAAGTGGCCACGAAGAACTAAAGAGGACTTTCTGTGTGATGTCATGATGCACTCGGCAGCCAAAAAACAAAAATTGAAGTAGTGGCGGAACAGCGAGAAGAGGGACCAAAAGGAGAACGCGGCGCGCCAGAACGAAGCCATGGAGTGGCTCTTAAACGTTATGGAGCACCAAGCGGACACGCTCCAGGCGCTCCTAGCACTACAAACAGAGCAGCTCCTCGCATGCGTGCACGCCCTCCCCTGCAGCCGCTGTTGCAAAACTTTCCCATGTGTCCCCCAGACACCAACACACTCTTATCAACCTCCTGGCTCCACTCTCTACCCGCAGCATTCCACTCCTCCCCCATCACAGTCCAGCCCTGTGGATTCCCAGTACCCACTGCACTCAACACCTGTCCCTCTGCAGTTTAGCCCTGCTGAAGTACAGTACCTGCTGCACTGTACTCCAAAGGAGAAGGATGGATATGATACCTGGACATACACAAATCTTTAATCATCCTGGGATCCTCCCTTCCCCCTAACCCTCAGTGCAGATGTGGGTTTTTTTGTTTCTCTCTCTCCACCGGTTGTGGTTCTTTAATAAAAGAATTGTTTGGGTTTGAAAGCAATCTTTATTCAATTAATTGAAAGCAAACAGAGTCTTGCAAAGCAATAGGCAATTTTCTTAAACCTTCATAGTGCATCATCTGCACCAATCACAATCACCTCCTAGCATTACAAGCACTGCACTCCGGAGCATAGCAACAAATATTAGTGGATTTCAGCTTCACATTGCTGTCTCAAGGCATCCCTGATCCTTATGGCCCCGCGCTGTGCCCCTCTAATAGCCCTGGTCTCTGGCTGTTCAAATTCAGCCTCCAGGCACTGAGCCTCAGCAGTCCAGCCCTTAGTGAAGCTTTCACCCTTCCCTTCACAAATATTATGGAGCGTAAAGCACACGGCTATACGCATAGGAATATTGTCATCAGCCAAGTCCAGCCTCCCATATAGGCAGCG
Organism: Malaclemys terrapin pileata; assembly: GCF_027887155.1. NCBI lineage: Eukaryota > Metazoa > Chordata > Testudines > Emydidae > Malaclemys > Malaclemys terrapin. Next base: position 5,176,120 of record NC_071523.1, read on the forward strand.
CCAGCATGCCTTTAAACGGCCAAAAGCACATTCCACAGTCATTCTGCACTTGCTCAGCCTGTTGTTGAACCGCTCCTTGCTGCTGTCAAGGTGCTCCGTGTATGGCTTCATAAGCCGCAGCATTAAGGGGTAGGCAGGGTCTCTCAGGATCACAATGGGCATTTTGACTTCCTCTATGCTGATCATCTGGTCCGGGAAGAAAGTCCCTGCTTGCATCTTCCCAAACAGGCCAGTGTTCTGAAAGATGCCTGTGTCTTTCACCTTTCTGGACCAGTCTGCATTAATGTCCATGAAATGCTCTGACATTATTGACATAAACTGCTACCACTGTTATATATTTGCAGCAAATATAGTACAAAGGTGGTTGTGTGAGGTGTCTATGAAAAGGTTATGATTTGCTGGTTATGATTATGCTATCAGTATGTGTGTACCATTTTGTAGTTGAAGTTATGAATATTGGTTATGTACTTGTATCTCAATGTGTTTTGATTCTAAGTAGCCTCAGTGAAGCATTTGGTCAGCTTCTTGAGAAAGGACTTCTCAATAAGTGCCCAATCAAGAAACACTTAACTGACAATGAACTTTGGGAGACGTCAATCCATATTTGAGCTTTCCTGGGAAAGTTCAAACTTAACATGTAAATAATGGCGTCGGCCTGCAAACTGAATCATGCATGGACATGTGACTTGCCCATGTGATCCAGACTCCATCTTGCTTCTTTGATTTTCTACAGTAAGAACAAAGGGGTGTCCTTCCATGGGCAGAAAATATAAAAGGCCCTGAAAACCCCTCCATTTTGTCTTCAATCCTGATTCTGACCTCTGGAGGAACCTTGCTACAAACTCAAGCTCTGAACAAAGGACTGAGGACCCATCCCAACTGTGGATGTACTCCAGAGATTTGATTTGAACCTGCAGTTTATTCCATCACTGCTACAAGCCTGAACCAAGAACTTTGCCATTACTGAATGTAATTGATTCCATGTAACCATTTTAGCTCTCATCTATATCTTTTTCCTTTTATGAATAAACCTTTAGATTTTAAAAAGAACAGGAGTACTTGTGGCACCTTAGAGACTAACAAATTTATTAGAGCATAAGCTTTCGTGGACTACAGCCCACTTCTCCATGAAAGCTTATGCTCTAATAAATTTGTTAGTCTCTAAGGTGCCACAAGTACTTCTGTTCTTCTTTTTGCGGATACAGACTAACACGGCTGCTACTCTGAAACCTTTTAGATTTTAGATTCTAAAAGATGGGTGACAGTATGATTTGTGGGTAAGATCTGACTTGTATATTGACCTGGGGCTTGGTCCTTTGGGATCGGGAGAACTTTTTTTTACTGGGGTATTGGTTTTCATAACCATTCGTCCCCAGAATGAGTGGCACTGGTGGTGATACTGGAAACTGGAGTGTCTAAGGGAATTGATTGTATGACTTATGATTAGCCAGTGGGGTAAAACTGAAGTCCTCTCTGTTTGGCTGGTTTGGTTTGGTTTGGTTTGCCTTAGAGGTGGAGAACCACCAGCCTTGGGCTGTAACTGCCCTTCTCCAAGCAATTTGTCCTGAATTGATACTCTCAGAAGTGTCCCACCAAAGGCAGCATGATTACAAATGCCCATGGTGATCCATAAGTGCCTGGAGAACCACTGAGAAATACCTCTTCTGATTGATGTACTCAGTGGCTAGGAGTCTGGGGCCAGAATTGGAATATGCGTGCCATCTATCGCCCCTCTGCAGTTAGCGAAGCCTATTTGTGCAAAGCCATCCACAATGTCACGCACGTTGCTCAGAGTCACGGTCTTTTGGAGCAGGATGCAATTAATAGCCCTGCACTCTTCCGTCAACACGAGTCCAACTGTTGACTTTCCCACTCCAAACTGGTTAGCAATTGATCGGTAACAGTCTGGCATAGCCAGCTTCCACAGTGCAATCGCCACGTGCTTCTCCAGTGACAGGGCAGCTCTTATTCTTGTGTCCTTGCTCCGCAGGGCTGGGGCGAGCTCATCACACAGTCCCACAAATGTGGCTTTCCTCATGTGAAAGTTCTGTGGCCACTGCTTGTCATCCCAGACGTGCATGACGATGTGATCCCACCACTCGGTGCTTGTTTCCCGAGCCCCAAAGGGGTGTTCCCCTGTGGTCAGCGCCTCCATGAATGCCACAAGCAATCTCGTGTCATAGCTAGTACACGTGGCAAGGTCAATGTCGAACTCCTCTTGCCTTTGTAGTTTAAAGAATAACTCCACTGCCACTTGGGACGAGTTACTGAGAGCGAGCAGCATATTGGTCAACAGTGCGGGATCCATTCCTGCAGCCTGAAGAGGCAGCGCGTGCAGTACATAAACCATTGAAAGATGGCATCAAATGCGGACGGAAGCACAGGGATTGCTGGGATGCGAAGCAATGCATCACAGGGCATTGGGACAGGACCCAGGATGCCCTGTGACCCCCTCCAGCTTCCCACAACTCTTAGCAGCGGAAGAGGAAGAGGTGCTCTGTGGGACAGCTGCCCAGAGTGCACCGCTCCGAATACTGCTGCAAGTGCCGCAAGTGTGAACACGCTATTGCGCAGACAGCTGATGGTGTGAACACACAACAGCGGTTTCCCTTCAGCGCTCTGAGCGGCGCTGGAACTCTGCCAGTGTAGACATACCCTGAATTTCATCGGCTGTTTTGGGGGTTTTGCTGCCCTAGGACGTGACAGGGCCCCATTGTGCCTGACAAATGCACAACAAAGGCAGTCCCTGACCTAAACAACTTGTAGTCTGAGTATAAGACAAGAGACAACAGCTGGCTACAGAAAACAATGAGACAATAATATCCCCGGAGCTACTTTACCGAGTGACAACTGTCTCTAAACTCTAGTATCAGAGGGGTAGCCGTGTTAGTCTGAATCTGTAAAAAGCAACAGAGGGTCCGGTGGCACCTTTGAGACTAACAGAAGTATTGGGAGCATAAGCTTTCGTGGGTAAGAACCTCACTTCTTCAGATGCAAGACTTGAAGTGAGGTTCTTACCCCCGAAAGCTTATGCTCCCAATACTTCTGTTAGTCTTAAAGGTGCCACCGGACCCTCTGTTGCTTTCTAAACTCTAGGAGAAGGTGTCTTTCTGGTATTTTTAAATGTACATTTATACTTGTCTGTGTACACTGTCACTTCTTTGTACCTTAATAGTTATGGTTTACTCAAGTCGTGCCACTTCAGCGGGAGACCTGCTGATGCTACATCTGCCAGTAGCAAGAGGAGTGGATTGAAGGGAGTGACCATCTAACTGCTGTCTGGTTCCTGACTGTATTTTTGATAGGTTGTGCAATGCATTTAGGCTGAGTGCTTGTCCCTATCCCATGTTACCTTCCAGCTGAGACAGGCCTGTTCCTATTACTCTACATTCCCACCCACCCAGTTTTTTTAACGAGGTAAGAGCCATCTGCACCATGTCGAGTTGACTAGACCTCCCCTATATACCTGCCGCCCAGGGGTGCAAGGAAGGGGCCAGAGCGCCTGACTATCGATGGAAGTGGCAGCCTGTTCGCATGTGTGGATGCAGGGTAGGGAGTCTCCCCTGGGGTCCTTAAGCCTGGCTGCAGCTGCTGGGAGGCCCACCATCCTCCACCCCAGTAGCCAGGGACTGAGTCCCCTGCCCCAGCTCCAGGAATCATGGCCTTGGGCTTAGGAGTTCCTGAACAGCAGGGGACGGGGGTAGCCGGCCTGGCCCCCTCTCAGCCTCCCCCTGGGGCTGATTCAGGGAGCTGGGCCCTGGCTGCGTGGGAAGAGTGGATCCTGGCAGGCCCTGCAGCAGATGCAGCCAGGCTCACTGCCCTGCAGGAGACCCATTGCCCTGGCACCCAGGCCCATTCTTTGTGTTGTGCCAAAGGGCCACAATTTCCAGGGATGGCAGAACCAGGCAGGATGGGGTCTAATGCCCCCACAATGGAAATTTAGTTATGGGGGTGATCTGTGTTTCCACCCCACTGTGCTTTTCTCTGTGAACGGTGCACGAATGGGAGCGAAGCGAAAGGAGGACCTGGAGGGGCCACAGCAGCACCTGGGACCCCAAAGAACCACGGCACCTTAGTAAAACTCTGGTTCAGTCCCTGCTGCATCCCCACGCGCATCTCCGCAGCCAAGGGCTGCTCAGTTCAATGGACACGCTGCCTGGGAGAAGGCGGTGGGCAAAGAAGACAGCTCATAACCTCTCCCTGTCAACGTGCCGGGGGCAATGGAGAATGGGAGACATAAGGCAGCCTTAACAAAAGGGGTGGGGGCTATTGAAGTAAAGTAGAAACCTGGAGAGATCAAGGGACAGGTGTGAGGAGCCCAAAGGGCTGAAGGCAAAATATGCGGGAACATACGCTGGTGCTAGGGCCTATACACCTGGAGCAGGCTCCGGGCTCGAAGCAAATTCCTGGCTGTATACTGTCTACATGCATTTTGGGATCAAAGTCGAAAGAATGCAAGATGCATTTAGTGCTGGCCAGTGGTGCAGAACCTTCATTTGCTATGCACAAGTTTAATCCCAAAATACACCGTTAAACAAGAACAATGTTCCACGTGTGACCTGTCAGATCCCTTGAAAGGGAATATTTCACTATCCAAATTCCGCTCACTGACCTCTTCTGTCACTTCCGAACAACTCCTTCCCGAGGCCATAGGGGCTAGTGGCCCTAGGAGAGCTGGGTTCTAATCCTAGCTCTGTCCGTGATGTTCGGTCTGCCTTGTAAGTCCCATCCCCGCTCTGTGCCACAGATTCCCTTCCCACCTGTTGTCTTCCTTGTCTAGTTAGACTGGAAATGTTTAGGGAGATACGAGGCCAAGCCCAGGGGGCCCTGATCTTTAGTGGGGTCTCTGGATAGAACAATAATAAACAGTGCTGCTATTTTTACTGCAGCAGTAGTTGGGAGATGGGAAGAAAAATGAGGATGACTTTATTTTTTTGGCTCCAGCCCTGTTCTACCCAGTGAGTTTATGATCTTCTTTCCCAACACACTTGCTCCCCAAGAGGTTCTCCCACGGTCTCAGCAAAGTTGCAAAACTGGCTTGGCTAACTCTGTAATTGCATTACGCTGGTGGAGTTTACCTCAAAAAACTGGCAAGCGCTCCGTGCTCTGTGCCAGAGCGTCAGCCAGCTCACTGCAGAGCCCTGCCAGGGAATTATGTACCAGGTTGGGGAAACAGTGCAAATTAAACCCATTTCTCTTGTGACTTAATACGGAGATGAAACTAAAATCAGGCATCAGTCCCCACAGCGGGTTGCACGTCGTGTTCAGTAGCGTCAGCTCCTGGAGTTCGGAAAGCCTGAGTCAGAACCCCAAAAATCATGAGACTGGCCTAAAAATTGAGATTTTAAACCAAGACTAAATCAAGTTTGTCTTGTAGTTTATGAACTCCCCTGCCCCACCCCAATACAGGATAATTACAGCTTGAAAATCCAACCTTAAATACACACCATGTGCAAATATAGAGACACCACCACGCCGATTCCTCCCCTCATTCAATTCCGGCAGGCCTCCAAATTCCCAAGCAGGCAGGGTCCTGCAGTTGTCCCTAGTTCCAGCTTGCAAAGAAAGAGGCTTCCCTGGGGCTCTTACACCCAGTCTTTTCATTCCTAGAGTCCCTGTGTATGGGGACGGCTGTCAGGCAGCTGCTGGCGAGGCTGGAGTGGGGTAGCTGCGCTCTGAAGCTCTGGCTGGCACAGGGGGGCCTGGCTTTGCAGACAGCAGCTATGTCTGCCCTCCGCGCAGAAGGCGTTAGTGGCTGGATAGGGGAACTGCTGGTGGCTCTGGCCAAACTCCTGAGCTGCCTGTTTCATATCATGGTATTTCCCCACCCCCACCAAAAGGGGCCAAAATCATGCTGATAGGGTGACTTTGGGCAACGCCGTGTTTTATTTGAAATGATTTTCACCTTTCGTCCATGCTATTTTCTAAAACAAATTTCAACTATATTTTTTCTTTCTAAGAACAACTAGCATCAGCCCAGAGGTTCTAGGGTGACCAGATTACCAGTATAAAATATCGGGACGGGGGCGAAGCCAAAAAAGGGGGGGGGGAGCAAAAAAAAAGTTTTAAGGAGCCTGGGGCATTAGCAGGCCCCGCACGCTGCCCTCCCCGAGTCCCCGCGGAGCCTCCCGCCCCCTGGCCCGCCACGGGCATATGCGGGGCGCAGTGGGTCTGGGCGGGGGCAGCGCGGAGCGGGCAGGAGCCGGGGGGGGGCGGTAGGAGCCGAATCCCCGCTGCTGCCGGGGAGCCCCGCGCCTCTCCCTCCCGCTCGCGGCTGTGGCTCCTTCCCGGCGGGACGCGCCTCCCGCTGCCCCGGGCACATGCAGCGCATGTCCCCCGCGCCTAGTCTCCCTCCCGCCGGGAAGGAGCAGCTGGACGCGCGCCGCATGTGAGTGGGGCAGGTCGGGGGGCGCGTCCCGCCAGAAAGGAGCCGCAGCCGCGAGCGGGACGGAGAGGCGCGGGGCTCCCCGGCAGCAGCAGGGATTCGGTCCAGGCCCCCGCGCCGCCCACCTGGCACCTGCCCGCTCCGTGCTGCCCCCCGACCAGACCCACCGCGCTGCCCCGCGGGCTGCAGGGCTGGAGCAGCCTTCAGGCTGCGCTCCCGGCCCCGGGTGCAGAAGCCCTCTGGCGCGGCGGAGGGGCTCACAGCTGAGCCCCCCTGTCTCCCTCCATTGCCCGCCCCCCTTTGCCCGCCCAGTGCCCGGGTGCTGGAGCTGACTCACCAGCTCCAGGATCCAGGCACCGCCGCCGCCATCCCCTCCCTCCAGGCTTGCGCCACCATGCTGCAAGCCTGGGAGGGAGGAGGAATGCTGGGGAAGAGGCGGGGATTTGGGGAGGGAGCCAATGGGGGAAGGAGAGGGTGAAGCCGGGGCGGCGGGGGGGGCCGAGCGCCGGAGCGGCAGGGAAAATTTCTTTGTCCAGTGTCCCGACCAAACATTGGTCGGGACGCGGGACAAAGAAGCAAATATCAGGACAGTCCCGATAAAATCGGGACGTCTGGTCACCCTACAGAGGTTCCGAAGCAGCCCCCTCCCTGATCTCTCGTGTCATTGCACTTTACTGTGTCTCAAACAAATGACACTTGGTTTTGAACAGGTCATTATTATATAAGCGGGGGGGGAGGGGGGAATCGACTTGCTGCAGATCAGTAACGGGATCCAGTCCTTTTTACTTCCAGTCCTCTACACAGGTCGGTAAGAGCGTAATCCCATGAGATCCTGAGTTCTTCTGACTCCCAGCAGAGTTGATAAAAGTTGGGGGTGTCCAGAACCTTGCAGGTAGGGTGACCAGAGAGGAAGTGTGAAAAATCGGGACAGGGGCTGGGGGGTAATAGGCACCCATAGAAGACAAAGCCTCAAATATCAGGACTGTCCCTATAAAATCGGGACATCTGGTCACCCTACTTGCAGGATTGGACCCTAACTGACAGAAAAGTAGTTGGTTGGCTCAGGCCAATTGTTAATGGACAAGTATCCATGTCTCTCAAATGACTGTGACAGATGGCACCAAGTGGCTCCCCTGTTCATAGCCTTAGCAGAGAGGCTACAAGTGAAGCAGACCCAAGAGACAGAACTCCTTTCTCCCTCTTCGAGGTAGCTCTGGTGGATGGAGGCCTGGTGGCTGGGGAGGAAGCTAGCCCTGCCATTAACTTGCACCATCCCTGCTCTGTGAATAAGATGGCATTGGTCGTCTAGTAGCACCTCCTGCATAGCACGGGCCAGAGAACCTCGCCCAGTAATTTCAGCGTGAAGCCTCTAATTTCTGTTTGAGCTCTAGCGTATTGTTTGCAAAGACACCCTAATCTTGATCTAAAGCTTGCAAGTGACAGAGCCGCCATCAGAGCCGCCGGTAGATTGTCTCAATGGTTAATTACCCTCACTTCATTTATTTCTAATCTGGATACGTCCAGCTCAGGGGTCAGCAACCTTTCAGAAGTGGTGTGCCGAGTCTTCATTTATTCACTCTAATTCAAGGTTTCACGTGCCAGTAATACATTTGAACGTTTTTAGAAGGTCTCTTTCTATAAGTCTATAATATAGAACTAAACTATTGTTGTCTGTAAAGTAAATCAGGTTTTTAAAATGTTTAAGAAGCTTCATTTATAATTAAATTAAAAGGCAGAGCCCCCCGGACCGGTGGCCAGGACCCGGGCAGTGTGAGTGCCACTGAAAATCAGCTCGCGTGCTGCCTTCGGCACGCGTGCCATAGGTTGCCTACGCCTGGTCTAGCTTCAGCTTCCTACCGCTGGATCTCATGCTGCCTTCTGCTAGTAAAAACGGCATCTTAGATTCACAGATCCCAAGGCCAGAAGGGACCTTTGTGGTCATCCAACCTGACCCCTTGTATAACACAGGCTATGGAACTGCCCCGAGATAATTCCTAGAGCTCTAGTAGAAAAACCTCAAATCTCGAGTTAAAAATGGTCAGTGATGGAGAATCCACCACAACCTTGGGTCAATTGTTCCAGTAGTTAATTATGCTCACTGTTAAAAATGCACGCCTTATTTCCAGTCTGAACTTGTCTAGCTTCAACTTCTAACCATTTGGTCATTAGACCTTTCTCTGCTAGATTGACAAGCCCATTATTAAATATTTCCCCCCATGTAGGTACTTACAGACTGAGCTGCCACACTTCAATATGCCAGAAGTCTCAAGCTGTGAGGACTAAAACATCCCTGGAATTTTTTAAACATTCTAGATTACAATTTCCTAACTCTAAAATTGTTTTAAACCAACGTGGGAGAATTCTAAATTAGACTGAGTCTTGCAAGATAAAGAGGAACTGATCACAGAGCTAAAAATTAATGGTAGCCAAGGTACAAGTGATCATGACTTGATCACATTTGTAATGTGGAAGCAGAATAAAGTCCAAACCAGTAATATGTATTGTGACGGGGCAAGGCCAGATAGCTATAGGAAAGTAGTGAGGAACAGGTATGTTAGCCCTAGGCTAAACAAATCCCTGGTACCATGGTAACCAAATGGCAGTTGCTCCAGGTTAATCAAGACACCTGGGGCCAATTAAGATCCTCCCAGAAAGCAGTGGAGACAGCTAGGTTGATTGGGACACCTGAAGCCAATCAGGGGCTGGCTGAAACTAGTTAAAAGCCTCCCAGTTAGTCAGGTGGGCGTGCATATCAGGAGCTGTGGGAGGAAGCTGTGCTGTTGGAGAGACTGAGGAGTACACACCATACCAGGCACAAGAAAGGAGGGCCTGAGGTAAGGGTGAAGTGGAACTTGAGGAAGTGGGGAAGTAGCCCAGGAAATTGTATGTGTCCTGTTTCTAAAAGGTCAGCTACCATAGCTGATACTATTAGGGTCCCTGGGCTGGAGCCTGGAGTAGAGGGTGGGTCTGGGCTGCCCCCTTTGCCCCCCTGATTAATCACTGAGACTGGGAGACAACAGAGACTGTGCCAGGGAGGGTTGCTTCTCCTCACCTCCCTTGCTGGCTTATGAAGAAAATGGCTCAGAAAGCTGTGACCCTTGTCTCTAGAGAGAGAAGGGCTACGTGGAGGGTCACAGTGAGCCTCTGAGGCTAGTGAAATCTGTCAGGAAACGCAGGACCCATGGAGACAAGGAGAGAGCTTTGTCACAGTATACTTTGTGCTTTAAAAGGGCCGATTTCACAAAGCTGAAAACAGATATCCGCCAAATCAGCTGGGAGGAAGAAAGTAATCAGAAAAATGTGAATGATAATTGGGAATTATTTTTAAGAACACTTTACTAAATGACTCAAAAGCCACCATTGTGGAAGAAGGCCTTATTGGTTTAGAGGAGAAGTGAAAGTATATATAAAAAAAAATTAAAAACAACAAATGGAATAAAGGGAAAGTTGAAAGTACACCTCTACCCTGATATAACGTGACCCAGTATAACATGAATTCTGATATAACATGGTAAAGCAGTGCTCTGGGGGGGCAGGGCTGCGCACTCCGGCGGATCAAAGCAAGTTCGATATAACGCGGTAAGATTTTTTTGGCTCCCGAGGACAGCGTTATGTCAAGGTAGAGGTGTATTACATATATTTCAGAAACTAGAAGTTGTAGAAAATTGATAAGAGAAGCAAAGGAACACACCAAGAAATCTATGGTTGGCAGAGTTAAAGACAATAAGGAGTTTTTAAAGTATATTAGGAACAAAAAAGAATCCTGGCAATGGTGTTGGTCCATTACCAGATGGAAATGGTAGATTTATCAATAACAATGCAGAAAAGGCAGAGGTGTCTAATAAATAGTAATGTTCTGTATTTTGGGGGGAAATGGATTATGTAGTCTATCATATAATGATAACAACACTCTTTCCATTCCACTGGTATCTCAGGAGCTTGTTAAACAGCAGCCACTAAAGTTAAACATTTTTAAATCTGCAGGTCCAGATAACTTGCATCTAAGAGTTTTAAAAGAGCTGGCTGAGGCGCTCACTGAGCCATTATTGTTGATTTTAAATAAACCTTTGAACACGGGGGAAGTTCCAGAAGACTGGATGAAAGCAGATGTTGTGCCCATACTTAAAAATGGTAAATGGGATGACCCATATAGGCTTATCAGTCTGACATGGCTCCTGCTCAAGATAATGTAGCGGCTGATATGGGACTCAATTAATAAAGAATTAAAGGAGGGTAATTAATTAATGCCCCATCAACATGGGTTTATGGAAAATAGAGCCTGTCAAAGTAACTTCATTTTTTTTTTATGAGATTACAAATTTGGTAAGGCATTCGACTTGGTACTGCATAACATTTTTATTTAAAAAACCAGAATGATAGAAAATTAACATTACATGGATTGAAAGGGAACTACCTGAACGGTCACAAAACGGAATTGTAAATGGGGAATCACGAGTGAGCAGGTGGGTTTCTCATCGGGTCCAGGAAGGATCCATTCTTGGCTCTACGCTATTTAACATTCAATGACCTGGAAGAAAACAAAATCATCACTAATAAAATATGCAGATGACACAAAACTGGGGAAATAGTAAATAATGAAGAGCACAGATCACTAATACAGAATAATAAACTGGGTGCAAGCAAACAATATGCATTTTAATATACCTAAATGTATACATCTACGGAGCAAGAATGTCGGCCATACTTGCAGGATGGGGGACTCTGGGAAGCCGGGATTGTGAAAGAGTTGGGGATCATGGTAGACAATGAGCTGAACGTGAGCTCCCAGGGCGACACAGTGCCCAAAAGCGCTAAGGTTATCCTTGGATACATAAAGAAGGGAATCCGCAGTAGAGGTAAAAACTTCTCTACCTCTGAATTTGGCACTGGTGCAACCACTGCTGGCATACTGGGTCCAGTTCTGGTGTCCACAATTCAAGAAGGATGTTGATAAATGGGAAAGATTTGGGTTTCAGAGAAGAGCCACAATAATGATTAAAGGATTAGAACATATGCCTTATAGTTAAGGCAAAGATTTTTTTTTTTCATGGTTATTTTTCGTAAAAGTCACGAACAGGTCACGGGCAATAAACAAAAATGCACAGAGCCCGTGACTTGTGCGTTATTTTACTAAAAATGCAGACTCCACCAAGCCTGGGATGCTGCAGGGCTGGGGTGCATGGCCCTCGCCAAGCCAGGGATGCCGTGGCACTGGAGCGTGCAGTCCCGGCTGCAGCCCTGCCAAGCCCAGGACACTGCAGGTCTGGGGACGGGTGCATGGCCCTCGCCAAGCCAGGGATGCCGTGGCCCTGGAGCGTGCGGTCCCAGCTGCAGCCCTGCCAAGCCCAGGACACTGCAGGGCTGGGGACGGGTGCATGGCCCTTGCCAAGCCTGGGATGCCATGGGACTGGGGCAGGCAGACCTCGCTGTAGTCCTTGCCAAGCCCAGGACACCACAGGGCTGGGGCACACGCCCTTGCCAAGCCTGGGATGCCGTGGGACTGGGGCATGCAGACCTCACTGTGGTCCTTGCCAAGCCCAGGACACCGCAGGGCTGGGGCACATGGCCCTCGCCAAGCCCAGGATGCCGAGGGACTGGGCCGCGTAGCCCCACCAAGCCCAAGGGGCTGGGCAGGGGCGTAAAGTCTGGCCTCCTCCTCCTGAAGCCCTAGAAGTCACAGAATCGGTGCCGGCCGTGCCCTCCCTGACTCAATCGTGGCCTCGCAGTGACTGCGCTCCTGGACCCCGCTCTTTAGCTTACCAAAGGGCAGCTGGAGCCACTCACCCTGAACCCCCTGAGACCACAGCAGGGGTTTTCTGAGCTAGGGGTCGGGTGACCAGACAGCAAGTGTGAAAAATCAGGACGGGGGTGGGGGGTAATAGGAGTCTATATAAGAAAAAGACCCAAAAATCAGGACTGTCCCTGTAAAATCGGGACAGCTGGTCACCCTAGCTAGGGGTGCAAGGAGCCGGGCCCCGGCCGATGAGGTGGGAGCTTGGGCCGAGCCAGGCGGACAATAGCCCAAGCGGGGCCCGCCCGGGGGTGACACCGGACCCGGGGGTCCCGCGCTGCGGATCCCGGGGGCGGCAGGGGGCCCGGCCCGGGGCTCCCCGCTCCCCGGCAGGGGGCCGGCTCTGGCTGGGAGAAGCCGCCGCCTGCCCCCGCCTCTGCCGCCGCGTCTCCCCGCCCTCCAGCTCCGGCCCCGTCACGAGTGCGGCCGCGGCGCTGCTGCCTCCCCTGCGCCGGGCCGGGCTCCCCGCACACGGCGGAGCGGCCGAGGGGCCGGGGCCTGCGATGAGCGCGCCGGGGCTCAGCTGAGGGCCGGGCGGGGCGCGGGGCAGGGCCCCCCGGAGCCGGCAGGACGGAGCCGCCGGGCGGCTGGCGGGGAGGCGGCGAGCGGCTGAGGCCGCCGGGCCGGCGGGGGAGGAAGCGAGCGGCCGCCGGGGGCAGCGCCATGGAGCCCGGGGAGGTGAAGGACCGGATCCTGGAGAACATCTCCCTGTCCGTCAAGAAGGTGAGAGCGGCCGGGCCGGGCCCGGGCCCGGGGCCTCGTCTCCCGCAGCATCCCGGGCCGCTGGCCCCCGGCTCCCGGCCCCCTCCCGGGACCGGCTGCCGCAGTCGGTGGGGTCAGCTTCGCCCCATCGCTGGCCCTCGCCATCCCCAAGCGCTTACCCAGCCATTCGCCCTCCCGCTCCAGCTGTTGTTGACAGGAGGGCTGGGCTGGTCTTTGACAGATTCCCCAAGGGTGCGGCTTCATCCTGGGTGCCAGCCCTGGCGGGTGAGTGTAGCCAGGACTTCCCTGGGCAGGGGTGTTTGGAATACCGTGTTGTCCTGCGCCGAGCAGGCTGAGAGGTTGTTAAAGGCAGACAAGTGCCCGGGGACTCCAGCCAGCCGAGCTGCAGTGGTGTTGGCCACAGTGGAATTAATTTCCAAACCAACCCCCCTGTGTAGACCCAGCCTTGACATGCACAAGTTATAACAAACCGACCACAGTCGAATAGCAAAAGTCCCCACTTGGGCTACAACTCAGCCCTCTCTCTAACCACTGCATATGGAGCTCTACTTCCTCCAAGACATCACTCTCCTCTAGTTACCACAGAGCTATTTTTACAGAGCTTCCTGAATTCATTGGTGTCTGACTTGGGCCCTCAAGTCTCCAGCCTTCCTGTTTTACTCCACAGTGTACATTGGTGTGAGATCGGAACAGCTAGTTAATTCCCTGCCTGCTGGAAATCAGGTAGCACCATAATAGACCCTGCCAAGGCCCACATGGAGGTCAGGCTTAAGGTGAATTTTCAGATCTCTATCATCCTCGGCTTTTCTAGTCCTGGTCTTTCCTGAGCAAGGCTGCTAATCGTCCTGAATTGTCATACTGTGTAGCATGGGTTTCAACATCAGTAAGAGAGTATTGGATCTCTGGTTTCAAAACCATTCTGAGCCTTCTAGCCATACAGAAAGCTTACTTTAATGTTCCCACCGGTTTGATTTATATAAAATAGCCAGGACTACACCCAGCATGCAAAGGCTGAAACAAATGATGAGTGGGACTGAAAAGCACCAGTGAAATCTAGGGCCAATAGCTCCAATGCCTGCCTCATAACTTCCTAAGCAACAACTTGAAATTGACCTGATGCCTCTTAGTTTTACTGCTTTCTACACTGTTCTGAATAGCAACAGTGAAATGTGACCAGATTTTTGTCAGCTTCACATTGGGAAACCATGGGTCAAGGGCGGAGACACTGGAGAGTCTGTACTGCCGACTGGGACGTCCTGCATCAGGGCACATTCAGTGTGTTAGCTTCACAACCATAAGGGGTAGACAGACAGGGCTTGATTCAGATTTTATACTAGTGTTGCTTGCTTGCCTTCAGTGGACTTTTGAGTTTCACTGGTGTGAGATCAGGACCAGGCCCTCGGGCTTTTTCAGAACGAAAGTAGCCAGTAAATTGTACAGAAATTGGTAGTGGAGGCACGTTCATTTACCTGGGAGAACATCCCACTGGGAAGTGGATTTGTCAAGCCCTGGAAAGGAGGCAAGGATATTTCTTTATTCCCCTCCCTCTCAGTGAAGTAATTAATAATCATGTGCCAAAGTATCATCAGTAGGTGAAAAATGTAAGGAAGTCAACTTGATTGGAAAGAGTAATTTACAAAGTTACAGCTCATTTAAGAAAAGCGACAGAACATAGACCAGTGGATCACAAGAAGGGCCTTGTTAAACTATCTTTTTAAAATCCTGGGGGAAGAATGTTAATTTGCCAAGAGGAGTTGTGTGTCTTAGGTATGTAAAATGAGGGGGGAAATACCACAATGACACAATACCACACTTGTTTGAATGGCCAAGCATGGCAATTGTTGGTATATTTCGCCTGCCAATTCTGCATCGTTAAAGGCCAGGAGAGTTTTGCTGTTGACTGCAATGGCCCAGGCTCGCGCCCCAAACGTACAGAAGGACGGGCAGAGATTCAGAGTTAAAGAAATGTAAATTGTCGGCTTCATCCTGAGGGGTGCCAAGTGCCCTTGACGCCCACTGACTTGTTGAGAGGGCCCAGCACTGGCAGAATAGGCCCCCACTTGTAACTGGAGCAAGAATGCTGTATGTATGACCTTTCTCCTTAATCGGCGCTGTACGACGGGCATTGCCTTCGGGAGTGTAGAATTGTCTACCGTTTCAAATCAAATATCTGGGGCAATTGTGAGTGATGGGTTGATTTACTGTCTGTAGTTTGTCAGCTCTGTCTTCCCTATTAGATACCAGTTCATTCAAAGGAAGACAGGTTAGTTTTTCTGGAGATTATTTGGACAGCTTAGTGATTTCATTATTTCTCTTTAGCTGCTCCTGCTTCTCTCCCTAACACCTGGCAGGCCCCAGCAGGCATATGCACCCTACTGCCAGCTTAGAGGGCCATGCTCAAGAAAGGAATTATGTTAATTGTGGCAATTTATGGATGATTGTTTTTTTTAACATGAATGTAGGGCTTGGCAAAGCCACAAGGCCATCACCGCCGGGGTCTGAAGATCTCTGCACAGTCACATGGAGTCGGTGACACCGTAAGCTTCCTCACTGGTGCCTCGACCCTGAGATAGGTGGGGCACTTTTAGAGGTGACAGAACAGATCAGTCTTTGGCTTCTCTGTAGAAATTGCCCCCCTGCCATGGTAATCGTTTGTACTGGGGCACTGGATGGAGACCACCAATTGGGTACACACAGTTCAGTAACAAATGAACGCAGTCTAAATGCCTAGATTTCATATGTGCTCCTGACCAACCATCAGCTGGTAGCCACGTGCAATCAGAGATGATCTTGGTCACATTCAAACCAGTGACCCAAATGTGTCCCATTATCAGAGTTCTGTGCCATCCTGCTAGCTGCAGGCTCCATTGCAGAGGAGGAATTTGATATCTGCCTGGCTCAAACGCAGTGCCAGGATGTGGATTTCCAGTGCTGCCATTTTCAAAAGTTAAGAAATCACGCGCGAGGGCCCAAATCGTGGTTTTGGATCCGTCTCCGGGCGTGGTGTGACAATGGCAGCGTTGCCTACCTGTGCTGCAGGAGCTCTCACTGAAAGACCCACCTGAGATCAGATCCCAGCACGGCCTGATGGTGCAGGGGGCTTCCCGCTGCTCTCCAAGCTCCCAAACGGCCCATTTCTAATTCTGTCCCCTCCAGCCCTCTGTCAATTCTCTGCCCCAGACCTACATCGACTCAGCACCCCCTCCACGCCCCACATCTACCCCTTCCCCACCAGTCCTGCTCCTCTGCAGCTGTGGAGGCTTTTCACCCGCCGGGCTTGGGAGAGGGGTGAGCCGGGAGGGAGAAGGGCAGCGTCAGTGGTTCTTCACCCCTCCACCAGGCTTTGGTTCCAGCTCCAGTGTGGTGTTCTCCTTCTCCCAGGCCTGGCGTTGAATGGACAGAGAGGAGGAAGAGAGATCAGCTGACTCATTTTTCATAAGAGAGGAGTGGGGAGGTGGTAGCAGATCTTCCTTCCTCTTCTGGAATCTACTACCCCCACCCATCCTGTGGCCGTGGTATCTACTGCTCCCTCTGCCCCTACCCCAAAACTTCTCTCTGCTCCTAGGGGACGAGCTTTGCCCGGATCCTGCAGCTGCTCTGATTGCCTGTTCTTCCCCAGGAGAGAAGTGGGGAAGGCAGCTGTTCAGAGTGGATTTCCCCCTGGGCAGGCTGATGCTGCAGCTTTTGGCTTCACTGGGAGGCTGCCTGCAGCAGCAGCCCAAGTCCGGGGACTCTCGGTAATATCATGAGAACTGGAACCGTCCCTCGGGGTGAGCTGGCTCAGCGTGCCGGCCTCCATGGCTTAGGCTCTCCGTTCTACAGGGCCCATTCCAGCACAGCCGGATTCCTCCCAGTTACACGACATGATTGATGGAACTGACCCCCTGGACCGGACCGTTTGGAGGTTAATGACTGTCTGGAATCTGCCGAGAATTGACCTGGTTCATCACCTTTATTTTGACAAATGCTGTCTCAGGAGTGGGTGGGGGAGGTTCTGTGGCCTGCAGACTAGATCAGTCAGACTAGATCAGTGGTTTTCAAACTGCGGGTCGCGACCCAGTTCTGGGTTGCGGAATGGAAGGCACTGGGTCACGGCAGCTCTGGTCAGCACCGTCGACCGGGCCATTAAAAGTCGCGTTGGCAGTGGTGCCTGGCTAAGGCAGGCTAGTCCCTACCTGTTGTGACACCGCGCTGCGCCCTGGAAGCGGCCAGCAGCAGGTCTGGCTCCTAGACAGGGGGGACATGGGGCTGGCTAATGGGAGCTGCATGGAGCCGCTTGTGCGCCTTGGCCTAGGAGCCAGACCTGCTGCTGGCCACTTCCAGGGCACAGCGCTGTCCGCCGTGCCAGGACAGGCAGGAAGCCTGCCTTAGCACCCACGGTGCGCCGCTGACTGGGAGCCGCCCAAGGTAAGCCAGCGCCCCAACCCCGCGCCCCAATCCTCAGCCCCACTTCAGAGTCTGCACCCCCAGCCCAGAGCCCTGACCCCCTCCTGCACCCCAATCCCCAGCCCTGAGCCTACCCCAAACCCAGAGCCCCCTCCTGTTCCCCAAACCCCTCACCCCTGGCCCCACCCCAAAGTCTGCACCAACAGCCCAGAGCCCTGACCCCCTCCCGCACCCCAACCCCCTGCCCCAGCCCAGAGCCCCCTCCCACACCCTGATCCCCTGGCCCCACCCTGTAGCCTGCACCCCCGCACCCCAAACCTCTGCCGCAGCCACACCCCAAACCCCTCATCCACAGCTCCGTTGGGTCGCAGGCATCAATACTTTTCTTCAACTGGGTCGCCAGAAAAAAAGGTTGAAAACCCCTGGACTAGATGCTCGTGAAGGTCCCTTCGGACCTTAAAGTCTGTGGGTCTTTGACTCCTCAGCACTTGCTATGTGTTTGCCTTTGTACTGACTACGGTGCGACTTCGCTGTGGCTTTTACTAGCCCTGCAAATGCCCAACAGCCTCGGCAGCCCAGTGTGTGATCCGTGCCTACAGGCCAGCTCAAAAAGGGTTGGGGCTTTTTATAACCTCTTCAGTGGAGACGTTTTGTTGTCTTACGGTAATAATCTATGGGTAGCAAAGTGCTCTGGTCCCTTCCGCTCATGCTGTTGACCTTGGGAACTCGTATTTTTGTGTATTGTACCAAGAATCCTCTACTAACAAGAGTCATTGAGTGATTTACACCTCGTTATGACGTCCAGAAGGTTTCACTTGAAACCTCTTGACTTATGAAAAGACCTTACTCTCTTGTAGGCCCCTCACAAAAGGGGAGGTGACTCTAGAGAAAGTGTAGCTTCAAGATCTATCCTGTACCTTCTGCTGCCCTTTGAAAGAATCACCTGTAGTCCATCATCTATATGAGGTTTTATTAATGTCAAGCTGCTGCCTACTTAATAATAAATAGAGATATCCTATCTCCTAGAACTGGAAAGGACCTTGAGAGGTCATCGAGTCCAGACCCCTGCCTTCACTAGCAGGACCAAGTACTGATTTTGCCCCAGATCCCCAAGTGGCCCCCTCAAGGATTGAACTCACAACCCCAGGTTTAGCAAGTCAATGCTCAAACCACTAAGTTATCCTCCATGTTTCATCCATTCTGTGTGCACTGTAGCCCAGATCTTCAGCTGCAGCCAGGGTGTGCACAGAGGGTTTGTGCACACGCAAATGCAATCTTCTGCCATGTTTGTGTTCCCCTGAACCTGCACCAGCTGTGTGTTGGCCCAGTCCCCTGATGTTAGTTAGAGCAGCTGCTAATTGTGCAGGTTGAAGGGAATGTAAATAGGACCACATCCCCTCTCTGCGGGTACTGTCCCCTATGCTGACTGCTAAACCAGCTATATGTCACCAGAGGATCCTGCTGCACTGGAGTGCTCCTCTCATGGCAAGATACGCAGCCATTTTGTGCCAGTGGAGTGGTGTGAAACAGCTGGAACACAGCTAAGGATCGGGGCATCTGAGTCCTTCATCAAGGATATCTTCTGCTGTATACATTAATGTTATTAACGTTGTCTATCCAGCTAACCATGATGAATGTTGGAAAACAAGAAATAACACATTGTTCCCATCATTCGCAAGAGATGTTGCGGAAGGAGAAATATTCCAGGAGAACCTCTTAGTGCAGGTGTAACCCAGGGGTTCTCAAGCTTTCTGAAGCCAAAGGCAGCTTGTTTAAAAAAAACAGTTGGACAATAATTGACGACAAAGGTGCTTACAAATTAGCCATAAATATACCGGGACAGTTCAGGTACTTTATACACTCCTTCCAGAAAGTCTCACCAACCCCTAGGGGTGGGAACATGCTCCCCACAGCTTGAGAACTTCTCTGCCAGTCACCCTCCAAGGACATTCACAGGCTTCTAATATTTGTTTGAAGGTTCAGTTGGGAAGACTATCTGCTAATAATATAGTTCAACACAGATTGCTAAAAGCAAAACTCATCAACGAATCGCCGTTTATTTCTTCCAAGTATATTTGTCATTTCAGGCGTTCTCTTTTGAAATATCTACTGCCGTGTCCTAAGGGTGAGGGGATCTTTCAGTCACAAGTGGGTTAAATTATACAGGCGTCTAAAATTAAGCCTACTCACTGTATCTGTTAGAGAAAGTTTGGAAGCTCACGTGAACATCTGCTAGTGGAGAAAGCAGCAATGGTATTTTGAACATTTACATTAGTTCTCCAGGCTGCTGGTGCAAACCTTTTCTCATGATGAGGATGGCTTGTCAGGTGGAATTGTAACTGTATTGCTGTGAATCTGGTACAGTGAGCGGTAACTGACATCCTTTGGTCTCACTGCCTCTGATCTACCATGGCTGGTCAGCAGTCTTCAGAGTAATCCGGAGAATGGAAACCCATTGTCTGGGATAAAGACATGGCATTTGAACAGTGAGCTCTTGGCATTCCTTGGCTGTTTCATATTCATTTTAGATTCAGTCCAGGATATCATAGCACCAGACAGATTCAGACAAACAGGAGGGAATTCAGAGAAGAGCAACAAAAATAATCAAGAGGTCTGTAGAGACTAACCTGTGAGCAGGGCCGGTGCAACCACTAGGCGGCTGCCTAGGGGGCCTAGTGATTGAGGGCGCCTAAAAGCCCGCTCAGGCGAGGAGGTGGAGTGGAGGGGAGCTGGGGTGGGGGGGCGCGGGGAGGGCCGCCCGCAGTAACAGGGGGGGCGCACAGGGGAACTGCTCCCTGACCCAGCTCACCTCCGCTCCACCTCCTCCGCTGAGCACACAGCCCCGCTCTAATTCTCCTCCAATCGGCGCCGCAAGCCTGGGAGAGGAGGAGAATTAGAGCGGCGCCGGCGTGCTCAGCGGAGGAGGAGGAGCGTACGTATGCTGGGGCGGGCTCCCCAGGTGGGTTTAGCTGCCGTGGGGAAGGGCTCCCCCGGGCGGTGTTAGCTGCAGAGGTGGGGTAGCTGCTGCGGGGGGGGGGGGCTCCCCAGGCGGCGGGCTCCCCAGGTGGTGGTGGCAGGCTGGGTTAGCTGCCGCGGTGGGCAGGGTTAGCTGCCATAGGGGGGGCTCCTCTGGTGGGGGGGGGCGTGGTTAGCTGCCATGGGGGGGGGGGGAGCGGGGTTAACTGGTGGGGGGGCACAAGATGGAAGTTTTGCCTAGGGCGGGAAACTTCCTTGCACCGGCCCTGCCTGTGAGGCGATGTTAAAAGTGCTTAAGCTGTATTAAATATCAGAGGGGTAGCCATGCTAGTCTGGATCTGTGAAAAGCAACAGAGTCCTGTGGCACCTTATAGACTAACAGACGTATTGGAGCGTCTGACGAAGTGGGTATTCACCCACGAAACCTTATGCTCCAATACATCTGTTAGTCTATAAGGTACCACAGGACTCTTTGTTGCTTTAATCTGTGTTGTTTGGCTAAGGGATGGCTAACGAGGGGAACTTTGAAGGAAGCAACACCAAGACGGTAGAAGAATTACTACGTGGTATGACAGACAGGGGCGTGACTAGGAATAGTGGAATGAAATTGAGAGAGAGAAACCACCTCTAGCTGCTGGGATTCTATGAAAGATTCCTTCAGTGCTGATCAGATTGATGAAAAATCAAAGGCTGCTTCTTTCTGTAACGAGACACGTTAGTACCTACATGATTTGCACAAGCCTGATTTTTAGCCATCTTGATGTTGGTCAGATTTCTTTATTCTAGTTTTACTAGCCAGCAGTAACAGACTCCTGCAAACCAGTTAGCTTGTTCTTCCTGTAGTGTCCAGCCTTGCTTGTTTTCTCTCCCGTGGAATCTGTGCCTCTGTTGTGCTGAAGAACTTGTGACTCTAACATCGGGAACGCGCTCCATTGCAGTCATGTGACACCCCGAAGTCTTGATCATCTGTAACTGATAAATTGTACCCATAGCAGGCTACTCAGACCCAGCTGTCAAGACTAGGGTGTGTTTCAGGCCTTATTTAAGATGCCAACCATGTGTGCGATGGCCAGCTAAGAGGCTGCTGTCTAGTACATGCAAACAGGTGTCACCAGCACAAGTTAAAACCAGTCTTCAGTTCATGTCTGGCTGCAACAGGGCTGTTTGTATAGATACAGTGCAAACGATTGGTGCCTGGAGTCGAATCTGTCTGTCAGAAAGAGCATACCTAACCTAAACGAAGTCCCTTGGGTTTGAAAATCCACATGTGTAGGACACCCTGGAACAGGACAGTTCTAACGGAAGAAAATGACATCGGGGGGCTCAGGAGAGCTCCTAAGTAGATGGAGCCTGGACATGAGTAATGAGACAGAGAAGCTGTAAGCCTCTGATTCCACTCTGTTGCTTGAATGCTTAAAAATGTCGGGGCTTCGTGTTCTGTTCCAAGCTGTACAACTTCTACCCTCTGTGGGTTCAGCGCCCTGTGATCAAGGCTCCTGTTCTGGTGCACCATGAACATGCATCTGTCTCTCTCCAGGCTGTTTTGACATCAGTGAAAATTGTTTCTCAGGTGGTAATAAGCTATTCAGGGAGAGCCTGCTAATATGAGAGCAGATATCTGGACAATAGCACTATTGATTATAGCACAAGCTGTGTTGGTTACCTCTATGTTTCCGGGGTGAGAAATAGAATGCCGGGATCGCTGCTTTGTCACATGCTTGTTCTAAGAAATGTTGGGCCCGATCAGGTGACCGGAAGTGTGCACCTGCACCCGGATACCCCACCGTCTCCTGCCTATGCAAAAGGGAAGGGACTTCAAGTTTTGCACATTTTTCATTTCACAGTCGTCTCTATGGCTCTTGCTGGGAGAAGCGAGTTTGGTTAGAACCCAGAAGATCAGAGTATTGATTGGCTAATTGTGTTGATCTTCAAGAGCAAAATGAGATTCTCCATCTCCCTAGTCAGTTGACTCTGCCTCAGGAAATGAGATCCAATAAACAGACCTGGAATGAGTAATAACGCCAGAGAGGGCATTGCTACAGGAGCTGTTTGTGGATAGAAATACCTTCTAGCCTCTTTGCTGCGTTGCTGCCCTTTGAAATTCACTTCATTTACTATAAAGCTTATTAATGAACATAAGACTGCGAAGAGTTACAAAGGGATCTCACAAAACTGGGTGACTGGGCAACAAAATGGCAGCTGAAATTCAGTGTTGATAAATGCAAAGTAATGGACATTGGAAAACATCATCCCAACTATACATACAAAATGGTAGGGTCTGAATTAGCTGTTACCCCTCAAGAAAGATCTTGGAGTCATTGTGGAGAGTTCTCTGAAACCATCCACTCAATGTGCAGCGGCAGGCAAAAAACCGAACAGAATATTAGGAACGACTAGGAAAGGGATAGATAATAAGACAGTATCATAATGCCTTTGTACAAATCCATGGCACACCCACATCTTGAATATTGCGGGCAGTTCTGGTCGCCCCATCTCAAAAAAGATAGATGGGAATTGGAAAAGGTACAGAGAAGGGCAACAAAAATGATTAGGGGTATGGAACAGCTTCCATATGAGGAGAGAGAAATAAGACTGGGACTTTTCAGCTTGGAAAAGAGACAACTAAGGGGCGATATGATTGAGGTCTATAAAATCTTGACTGGTGTGGAGAAAGTGAATAAGGAAGTGTTATTTATTCCTTCACATAACCCAAGAACCAGGGGTCACCCAATGAAATGACTAGGCAGCAGGTTTAAAACAAACAAAAGGAAGTGTTTCTTCACATAATGCAGTCAACCTGTGGAAATCGTTGCCAGGGGATGTTGTGAAGGCCAAAACTATAACGGGATCCAAAAACAAATTCGATAAGTTCCTGGAGAATAGGTACATCAATGGCTATTAGCTACCCCATGCTCTGACTGTCCATAGGCTCTGTTTGCCAGAACCTGGGAGTGGACGACAGGGGATGGATCACTTGATGATTCCCTGTTCTGTTCATTCCCTCTGAAGCACCTGGCATTGGCCACTGTCAGAAGACAGGACACTGGGCTAGATGGACCTTTGGTCTGACCCAGCCTGGCTGCTCTTATGTTTTTAAGTTCTAAGGCAGGTTGTGCCCACCCCCATTGCTCTGGTTCACCTTCTTCATTCTTTACCTCAACCCCTTCCCTCCTCCCTCAGAGCTGCAATTGCTGGGCTTGGCCAATGACTGGGCAACTAATACGGATGCTGAGGCACTAGACAAGAGCTCTGTACCCCATGCTTCATCCCTCATGGAGATCCAGGGTCACTCCTAACCCTTATTCTACTGCCAGGGCTGGATTAAAGCAGGGGTTTTAGGGGCTGCAGCCCAGGGCCCCAGCTCAAGGGGGGCCCCACAAAAATAAATCACAGGCAGCCATCTCCAACTCCGAGCCTCTAAAAGTCCCGCGGCGCAGCGGGGCTCAGGCAGGCTGCCTGCATGCCATGGCCCCACGGTGCTCCCGGAAACAGCTGGCTGCTGGCATGTCTCTGCAGCCCCTGGCGGGGGGAAAGGGGGTGGCAGCTCTGCACGCTGCTCCCGCCCCCAGCACCGCCCTCACAGCTCCCATTGGCTGGAAACCAGCCAATGGGAGTTACGGGGGCGGCACTTGCGGGCGTGGGCAGCGCACGGAGATACCCTGTCCCCCTCCCGCCAGGGGCCGCAGAGACTTGCTTGGAGCCAGCCGCTTCTGGGAGCAGCGTGGGGCTATGGCAGGCAGGCAGCCTGGCTGAGCCCTGCTGCTGTGCCGCTGGCCAGGAGCCGCCTGTGGTAAGCACCTCCTGGCCGGAGCCTGCACCTCGCACCCCCTCCTCCACCCGAGCCCCAGGTCAGAATCCCTCTCCTGCACTCCGCGCCCGCTCCTGCACCCCAATTCCCTGCCCCAGCCCCGTCCTGCACCAAACTCCCTCCCAGGAAAAATATTTGTATACAGGGGCCCCACAAAATCTAATAGCCCCGTGCCCACAGGAGAGTTAATCCAGCCCTGCTCACTGCCAAGCCCCTGGGCCAGCTGTTAATTGTCATTTTGGTCACATTGCTAGATTGAGCTTTTCAAACTCTGTTCCTAGCAAACTACAGGCTTTAAAAACACCTGGTTTCACTTCCACTGCAAAGGCTCCATACCAGTGCAGTCTAGAGGGGACAGCCCAGCACAGGGTCAGTATATCTGTCACAGTGCTGGGGGAAAGAGCAGACTTGTGGATATGGTGCATCTTACCAATGGCTCACCAACCTAATTCCCCGTCATGATCTTGCTAACAGTTGGAGTATTGTCTGTTCAGGGAAAGCTGCTTGCTCGCTATCCTGCTAGCTTGGTTGAAGATGTTATCAGCCCCTCGGGAAGGGGCTGAGAGGTTGGAAATGGAGACAGAAAGAAGCCCAGTGCAATTAAAGTTACATGATCAGCCTCCACTTCCAGTCATTGCACTGATAGAAGCGCTTGTTTTGCAATCTTGTTGCAGTAGAATGATTGCTAATCTGGCACGTGGGCAGGGAAGGGGCTTTATAGTTCCCCACTTCAAATCAATGGCCCCGCAAGAACACAGGAGTAAGAGCTGGCCCAGAGGTGTGTATTGAGTAGCCCTGTCTAGCTGTTTACTTTACTTTTTCAGAGTGTTTGTCTTGCCAGGGGATATCTCTGAAGCAGTACTCAAGAATTTCAAACCCAGATGAGCTGAGCATTCAGTAACCAGTCAGAGACCACGGTTGAGTCATGAAGATCAGTTCCAGGTGTGGAAGAAATTTCCAAATTCCAGTTTAGTTCTGTTGCTTTCAGTGAGGTTTTTTGTTCTCCTCCCCTTCTTTTCCCCCCCATCTCCCTGGGTCAGGAAAGTTTCAAAGCTTCTTTCTCTTACTCCTGGAAGAGAATGTGATCTAATGGTTAGAGCAGAGGGGTCTGATGGGAGTCAGAATTTCTGTCCCAAGCTCTGCTATTCATTTTCTGGGGAAGCTTGTACAAATTGCTTAACTTCTCTGAACCTCAGTTAATACATGTGTGAAATGGGAATAGCATTTACCTATCTCACGGGGGTTTCTGGAACTTTTTAACCCCTTAAAAAACGCCTTCCAGGCTTGGCCAAGGCCGCAATGCCATCTGGAGCTGTCCCAAGGCCCGGTATTTATTAATCCTCTGTTTTCTCCTGGGAGAGGTGGAAAACCTTCCTTCGTAAGCAACAGTGGTTTCTATAAAAACAACAAGGAGTCTGGTGGCACCTTAAAGACTAACAGATTTATTTGGGCATGAGCTTTCGTGAGTAAAAACCTCACTTCTTCGGATGCATAGAGTGAAAGTTACAGATGCAGGCATTATATACTGACACATGGAGAGCAGGGAGTTACTTCACAAGTGGAGAACCAGTGTTGACAGGGCCAATTCAATCAGGGTGGATGTAGTCCACTCCCAATAATAGATGAGGTTTCTATGTCACTCAGTCTGTCTCAGGAAGAGATGGCATTGATGCTAAGGACAGGTACATGCCTTTTGTGGAGTACTTTGGTACCAATATTTCAGAAATTAGGAAAGCAAAAAATACCCATTGATCCTCGCTTGCTTCTGTATTATCCATATTCAATACGCTGCCCCCCTTCCGGCTGATCAGTCCTCAGAAAGGCTTTTGTTACTTTTCATTACAGCGGTTTCCGTGTCTCTGTCCTGAAGAGATGTTCTTCAAACTTGCCATTGTGTTCTTGAAGTAGTGAGCACAGCCCACAATCTTTTCTTACTTCTGCATTTGAGCAAAGGCTTGCTACACTGCATCCAGCTTTTGATGCCTTAAGTCCATGTTCTGTGTTGTTGCAGCCTTCGACATCTACATTCCAGACTTCTGAGATGGGGGCAGCACCGAAGCTAACCTTGTAGCCAAGGCCAAAAGTTGCAATCTTTATAGCTGGACATCCAGCATTTCAACTCCTTCTGATCTCACCACAGGGCAGATTTGGTTTTCCTGTAGGCCTCTTAAACTTTCTCCAGGGGGCTCTAGGCTATGATCTCTCTTGAGGAGCCTCTCCTCCAAAGACATTGAAACGAAATGACATATCAAAACCAGTCCTCAGCATGGAGTAAACTGAAATGCCCTGCTTTATCCACGAGTTATCTTGCCAAAGGAATGGGGGTAGTGGGAAGAGGGCCTCTTCCATTGTACTCAACTTTTGCTCTGGAGTAGAAGAGCAGTAAAAAAGTGGATTGAAAAGCTTCCCACCCACCAAGACTGGAGTTCAA
Organism: Malaclemys terrapin pileata; assembly: GCF_027887155.1. Lineage (NCBI taxonomy): Eukaryota > Metazoa > Chordata > Testudines > Emydidae > Malaclemys > Malaclemys terrapin. The sequence goes on from NC_071523.1 coordinate 5,202,620, forward strand.
AAGTCAATTTGTTTTTCAGGAGTTGGTGAAGTTACTATAAAGCGGTGTAAGGAATGCCCCATCCTGCCCTGTCCTAGGTGTTGTGTTGAATCTGGCATTGGTGATTGCAGAAGGAATGCAGAACCCTCAGCTCAATTCTTGGCTGGTAAATGAAAAATGATTTTCAGTGACATTAGCTCCCCTCTTCTCTGAAGTTGGGTTATGTATGTCCCATCTCTTCTGCACCCCTGTTTATTCAAACAAGTCTCCTATTCCCCATTGGACAAACATTTCTACTGTCCTTTGTTTACAAACAGATCTAAATTTATATCCATAGAATTATTTGGAATCTTGAGGAATTTTTGTTCCTGTCCGGCTCCTCGCTTGGCTGGCAGGCGACATTGTTTTTGTTCCTAAGTGTCGCAATGACAGCGATCTGACCCTGTTCAGATCACGCTGTGTCCCATCGCGTGTGAAGCCGAGAAACGCCCGGCTGGTAATTGCAGGGATGCCTTTGGGATGTGGACACCAGTTACTTTGTCCAGCGGAAGGTCTATAGATAGCTTTGGCTCTGAATGGGGTGACGTCCCGCTCTGTCTCCTGCGGCAGTGTTGCTTTTCGCTATCGGAGCTGAAGTTACTGGGTTAATCCCGGCATCTGCAGTGTGAATGAACCCCGGGAATGCTGAACTGAACTGTGTGTGGGGAGGAGAGAGGTGGCTAAGTGGAAAGGCCATAGAATAATATCCTTGAAGGAAATGCTACCGCACTGTCAAAGCTTCCCGGCCTTCCTCCTTGTCCAACTGCTAGTGTCTATATTTAAATTACCAGCTCAGCCCACAGCCACAGGCAGGAAATTACTTCACAGGAGAGTCACATGTGAGGGAGGATTTGATCACCACGCTCCAAACAGTTTCTTTTGGCCAAGTGACTAATTAGACTGAGGGAGGTTTGTTTTGAATTGTTCATTTGTGCTTTATAAGGATATTTGCAGGAGGCAGCTCAACAGGACATATAAAATGCACAGAGCTCTTTAAAGCAGGGCTGAGCAATACCGTGCGTCTTGTACAGCACGGAGCACGTTGTTGAAGATCTGCAAGTGAAAAGCGGACAGGTTACAGGTGTGGTGTTGGGAAGTGCAGGTATGGGTAGGGTGGTTACACAGGGTTGACACAGGTTTATGTTTTTACCAGGTATATAGGCAGGTGTTTGGAGACACCTTGATGATCATTTTACTAGCGCAGTTACAGAACCAGGGGTGGATGCTTATAATGATAATAATATCTCTGTCTCTGGATAATTTTCAGCTAGTGGCGAGCCAGGCCCAACCATTTCATGATCTGATTAGAGCATCCATGTTTCAACCTGTGTTACCCAAAACTAGCTTTAAAGGGTTGTTACTAGCTTGGTTTCCCCCAGTCAGTGTGGACATGAGCTATGTAATAACTAGGTCACGATCCCAAACTGGAGATGACCTCCAGAGGTTAGTCTGTACTACTATGGGTTGGGTACCATGAGTTTCAGCTAAAATCCTGTCCCATCCCACTTCCTTGATCCTACCACATCCTTTCCCTCAACTGGTTTCCGAATTAAATCCAAGCTTCCCATCCTCCCCTTCAAGGTTCTGCTAAATTCCACCCCTGGCTATGCGTTTGGTTTCCTTTCTTACTACTCTCCGGTGCCTTCATTCATTCAAGCTTGCAGCCAAACGGCTTCCTTTTCCCACTCCCGTTTTCAGGCCACTTTCCATGGTGTCTCGACTCTGGGAGCTCCCTCCTCTAACCCACTGTCTCTGGTGCCCCCCTGAAAACCCAGTGCTTCTGCCAGGCTCACTAGGATTGACCCACCTGAGCTAGCCGTGCAGCCCTATAATAATCATTGTGGCTCAGGCCTGGCCTGTCTTGTCTCTTCATTTAGGCTGGAAGCCCCGTGGAGCAGTGGCCACGTGTGCCTTGTGTAGCACCAAGCCCCTGGCTGTGCTTCACTGAGAACTCTGTTCGATGGCTTTTGTGTGTGTCATAGATGCCGTCTCCCATCCATTGCATAGTGGTAGCACTTTATTCTGCCGTGTGGAGAGCGCCAGTTTAGTCACTGGATGCCCACTCCAGCTTGACGGGGGCCTGGAACTGTTGTGGGCTTTGCAGTCAGCCCCCAAGGGTAGTATCGCATCCCTTCGATGATAGGCATGTGGGCTGTGCCCTTCCTCCCAAGTGACTGCTCAGTGTTTTATTTCCTCCTTTCCTAAATGTTGTTCCCGCCTCTCAGCTGAGATTGGAAACTCTTTGGGGAAAGGAGTCTGGCATCCCTGCAAAGTGCCAGGCACGTCCAGAGTGCTACACAAGTAATCTGGTGCCCGTCTCTGCCCCACGCTGCCCGCTGGAAGGAATGCAGGCCCAGTCCTCAGGTTGTTTGCAAGAGGGGAGGTTCCACTTTGTCTAACACTGAGCAGGTGTGTTCTTCTTGGGGGCTGGGCGTGTCACCCATCCCCTGATGTATCTATGTGCCTGTAATTCACTTGCACGGTTCTGGGTCCATTGATCCACAGCCGTCGAGACCCCGTCCCCATTATTGACCCCGGGAGCTCTCTCTTGTGGGTGTGTTTGGTGTGGAGTTTTTGGGTTGCATCCCCAGTGCTAACAGCCAGCAGCTCCGAATGAAAATGGCTTGATTCAGAGGCCCTGAGTCAGCCTTGGGAGGAATCACTGTGTGTGCGTGTCTGCTGTGTACAGGCGCCCCACATTCACGGGGCTGGTGCCGTCACATGACCGTGAGCCTTTCAGCAAAACAAGTCACACGAGTGCATCGCCCAGCTCCTGACATTGCAGAGGAAAGACTCATCGCATGCACATGTATTTGCACTAGACTCGCCCCGGCCGTCGCTGTAGATTGGATGTGGGTGTGGCAGAATGGTAGCAAAGCCGGGCTTTGCACGACAGAGAATATGTACAATGCAGGGCTACGCTCCCGGACAGAGATTTATTTTTCTCAGATAAATATCACATGTATATGTTTGTGCCCGTTCAGTTTGTCGCTAATGCTAGGCTGCACGGGACCCCTTGGTTGTCTGCCCCTTGTGTGCTGAGTGCAGTTGAGGAGTGCTAGCTTTCAAGGCAGTCTGGCAGATAAGGAAGGGAAGGCTGCATTAGGAATCCTGCTCATCAAAGACTCGTGAGGCACCCAGTGTCAGTTCAAATAGAAACTGCCTTGCTGACTTACTGCATGCTGCCCGTAGGAGCACCAGAATGCCCAACACTGTTTTAAGGTGTTGCCAATGGCCCGTGCCCTGGCACCGCTGACACTGTGGTTCAGAAGGCAGGTTCCTCCTCGGTGATGCCCTGTGTCAGAGGCTCCTTAAAGAATGCAGGAAGCATGTTGTGAAACTTCTGTTTCTGCTGACGTTCCTTCCCCTAGTGGGAAACACTGCAGAAACTCCTTGGAGATGTGTAGAAATCTGGATGAAAAATGCTCGGTGGCCATCACCGTTCAGAGGCAGAGGAGATGATCTAATCCGGGGGATTTGCTGACTGTTTCCAAGCAGCAGGACAGTGTGATGCAGTTCCTTAAATAAAAAACCGGTTGAGCTCTCGGGACTGCTCTCCAGCGCCATAAACGTAGCCATGTTGGAGAGTCTCAAGCAGGCCGTAAGCTACGAATGGCGTTAGCTCGTTTCTAGCTGTGCAAAGGAAGAACAGGGACAGTAATTGAAACAGTCTAAATTGGTTTGGGGAAGGAGGGGAAGAAAATGAGGAAATGCTTAAAATAGTTCAGCTATTTGCTGTTGAGACCTGGATTCCTTCCCAGAAATGGGAAATTCCCATAGTCGGGACAGGGAGGTATTCAGGAGCTTTCAGCCAAGGATAATACACCATCATGACCTTCCAGTGCTGGGTGTGCATACGGAGACTCACTGCAAGACGGGCAGGTGAGGTGAGATGGTCAAGGGAAGAGAAATTCCCGGCGAAGGGGAGATAAAGATCATCCTCGCCATGTGAAAGAACCTCTCAGCTGGTGATCTCAAAGCACGTTACAAGCATTGCTAGCTTAATTATACCTCATGGCAGCCCTGAGAGAGAAGCACGAAGTTACAAAACAAAAAATCATGAGTAGGATCCTCTGCTGGAGTAAATCAGCAAAGCTCCGTTGATTTCAATGGAGCGATGCTGATTTCCATCAGCGTGTATGGCCTCTGACTCATAGTTGGCTGAAAAATCATATGAGAAGTCAGCAGAGGGCCTGATTTTTCAGTTTGCTCAGCATCTGCTCCTTCCGCTTTCTCCAGTCAGTGGCAGAGCCGAGAATAAGAGCGTCAGTCCTGGAGGGACATATGTTAATGTCCTGGAAGGAGACCTGTCGGGACTCCTTGGATTCTACTCCTGCTCCCCTATGGTGCATGAATTGTACGTAGCTGGGATGAGCCACAAACTTCTGCTCTCTAATTATGGGTCTGGCACTAACTTACTCTGTGGCAGGCACTTAACCTCCTTGTGCCTCAGTTCCTCATCTCTAAAATGGGGAAACGCTTGTACGTTGCGGGATGGAGTATTCCCTAAGCCTGTGCAGTGAGAGTCCCGTACTCTGTAGGAGTGAAGTGTTGGTACTATTGTAGTATACATGGTGAAGGGAAGCCATTTTGGTAAAGGGAGCAAATGGCCATTTCATGCTTCCAGGGTGTGGTTTATAAATAAGGAGGAAAACCCCGATGGTGGGGAGTGCGCAGACCCTCCCAGGACGGGGCCTAGGGAGAAACAGCAGAGCCTCCTGTATTCTGTTTACTAACAGTATAATGATGAGTTTCCAGGTGGCTTAAATGCAGACTGGACTGTGTCCATTACACCACTTGTTTGGTCAGGAATCCAGCACTTTTATTCCCTAAATCAATGCACTCTGTAAACTCGGCTTGTCCCAGCCCTGAGCAACCACCTCCCTCAGAGCAAGGAGCTACCATGGGTAAATGTGTAGGACCTATCAGAACCCACCCTGCTTTACATCTGTTACTCAATGGGACCGTGCCTTTAAATGTGACTTCATTCCTGGCCCTTAGGCCTCCTCACTGTGGGAACGTGTTAAAGCGTTGGCTGGAGATAATGGCTGTCATAGATGTTGAATAATTGAATATTCTGCTGTTCTTCCCCCACCCTGGAACTGCCTATTAATAGCATAATCTTCCAGGGTATTTTCATCCATCAAAAAGCTGAGAAAATACGATTAGCTTTATGCAGCAGGGTGGGGAGAAAGGATTTGGAGGAATAAACTGGGATCAAGATTGAAGTGGGGTGTGAGCTCCAGGGGGGTTAAATGGTCTTTTTGCCAAACATGAACGGTGATCGCTTCTTACCACCTCTGCCCTGCTAACACAGACCAGCGCCTCCAGGATGGATCGCGGTTACTCTATAAACCTCCAGAGAAGCCAGCGCCTCCCTGATACATTTAAAAGTAATTAAAAAGCTTTGATCCATGTCTTAGTGGCACAGCCTTATTCGTGAGTCATTCTGGTGGGGTTGTGGAGCCAGTCCTGCCTGGAGAACTCGCTGCCTTGGAAGGAACAAAGAGAACGACTGCACTAAAAAGCATCTGATTCCACCTGGGATAGAGCCCGTGAATAATCTGAGAACCACACCGGTGGCTTTATGATGGGTGTCTTGGAATGATTGCTGAGAGCTCAGATTGTGCCCAGCTCAGTTGAGAGCACAGAGAAAGATACCTTCCCTGCCATCTAGATTACACAGGACAGACAGACATACGCCATGTGGTCAGATGATTCAGGCTTCACGCATCCATCCTAGGTTGGACTGGCTGCTCCGAGGCACAACCGGGTCTTTCTCCTGCTTGGGAGTAGGATTCCCTGGGTGGGATCAGTTCTACACCAGAAACCCTGGCTCTGCAGGGCTCTCTTCTGCTTTGTCTTAGGCCAGGTCTACACTACCCCCCTAATTCGAACTAAGGTACGCAACTTCAGCTATGTGAATAACGTAGCTGAAGTTCGAAGTACCTTAGTTCGAACTTACCTCGGTCCACACTCGGCAGGCAGGCTCCCCCGTCGACTCCGCGGTACTCCTCTCGCCGAGCTGGAGTACCGCAGTCGACGGCGAGCACTTCCGGGTTCGACTTATCGCGTCCAGACTAGACGCGATAAGTCGAACCCAGAAGTTCGATCGCTCGCCGCCGAACTACCGGGTAAGTGTAGCCAAGGCCTCAGTTAAAAGCCCACTTCCTCCTGAACTGGGCCTGGGATACTGGCCTGAAGTCTATGATTTGTAAGGGAGTCTACAGTGCAGTGGGGTTTGTCCAACGTTGAGAGTCCAGACAGCCCTTCCCCCCACACACACCTACTCTGCTGTGTTACTCCAGCATCAATCTGCACTAATTCCATTGACATTGAGCGAGGCTGGGTTTACACCACTCGGACTGAGAGCAGAATTTGGCCCTGAGTGGGAAGCAACTCCTAATTAATCCATAAACCAGTAACCATTTTAGATCCTACCAGATTTAAAGCCTCCGCTAAGATATCACGCTAAAGAAAAAGCACTTAGAGAGAATCCTGCCCCTTAATCCGTACAACCAAAGGCTTGGCTCTCATTGTCTGAGCCTGGCACTTCACAGCTACTAGCAACAGCCTGGGGTCTGTCTGTCTGTCTAGCTGAGAACAGTGAAGCAGGGGCCACCTTAGATCGGAGGACTGCAAATTGGATGGGTCTGATGCTGGGACTTGATAAAATTCAGTCCTGGGCCAGTGCCGGAAAGGGGCTAGGCCAGCACTTCTAACCTGGCTTCTCTGTTGTGCTCATGTGGCACCGTTTGGATGGTCAGTGTCTGAAATGCAGGGGCTTTGTCCATTTAGAAAATGCTGAGCGCAAACAGGCTGCATCGAGGGCCCCATAAAACCTTGTCTCAGCGTGTCTTCTGAACTGAGAGAGAGGCTAGCGGTTAAAATCACACTGGCATTGAAGCTGGGGGTAGAAAAAAGATGATAATCAAACTGTGGTTTTCAGCGTTCGTTATTAACTCAAAACTACTAACATTGGTCTTGAAACAGGAATCAGAACGGGAAAGAATGTCAGTGGCTCTGATGAATTGTCTGGCCAAGGCAAGTATGCTCAGAATATGAGAGCTCCTTGTCTTCGGTCAAAGACTGCGTGGGAGGACTCTCTCTAGATATGACATTGGATGGTCTCCAGTGCTCTTCTGCTTGGGTAGAAGAAACAACATTTGCCATTTGTTGCACTTGATTTCGCAGACCCAAAGCATGACCAATCATGTCTTCTTAATTCCAGTCGTGGGCTTCCTAGCCAAGCTAAGCAGGGAGACCTCACTTTAATTCTTCAGGGTCCCTCTTCTCTGGAAACACTTCAGAGTCTGATCTGATATAGCTAAGTTGGAAAAGGTGACCACAAACACCTGTAAAGCATGTGAGTCCTTCATTTGTTATACAGAAATCGCGCTGGTGGGAGTCTGAGGTCGTAAGAATTAGAGGTGATCAAGGCCCATTAGATCATTTCCCTCATTCCCTAGGAGCCTAGTTCAGGGTCACATTGTGCAAATCACGTGGTTCCTCACTACCATGCTGCCTATGTTATATGGGAGTAGTTAATGTGAGGCATATGACTAAGATTACAATGTAATCAGTAATCCTACCGTATAAATCCTCAGTACGTGTAAGAAATGGCCCCAAATAAGATGCAAAGCCAGATATATAATAGAAGGCTGGCAAGTCAGCGTGTGAGAGAATTAGGGTTTAGCGCTAAGGGGATTTCTAGTGTCTCTCAGCATTTTTTGCAAAAACAGAAAAATAATTTACAATGTACTGCAAGAAGTAAAAGGTCTGGGCCCTCCGAGCCATCAGCTGGAGCAGTCCCATACTGCGGCTGTAGCCTCTCTCCTAGTCTCTTCGCTAAGAATCTACATTCCCATCCCAGTGAAAGTGCTGCTTGTGAAATTGCCTTCCTGCCTTTCTGACTGATGTGCTGGGCTGAGCATAAGTGCAACGAGAAAAGAGAGATCCATTTTCAGGCCATGAAATCTGATCTTAATGGAACCCAGGGGCTAATGGCGAAGACTCTTGTTTTATAAGCCCAATTATGCAACACTGTCAGAGAGCAGTCCAGTGGTAGAATGTGTGCAGTTCAGAGCCTCGCTAGCAAAGAGCCCTTTATCAGTATCAAAGACAAACAAGTGTCTGACTTAAGCCAATAGTAGTAAGGAAAGGGTTCCTGCCTCTCTCTGTCCTTAATCCCCTCCTGTGATTCTTTCATGTTGCTGAGGTCTCTGCTCCGGGTCTAATCTTAAAGTACATAATGTGTGCTGCAATATCTAGGAACAGCCCTAGCTTTAATTGTCTTGTCTCTTCCCTGTTTACACTGATATCCTATCTGATCCACTGGTCATTTAGATCCAGTATGATTATCCAAACGTAGCTCAACTGGATTTGATGTAGTAAAAAGTGTGGCTAGCCAATAATAATGTTCTTGTCTAGTTCCTTTCATTTGGTAACCTCAGAATGTCTTTTATAACTGAGAATGGAGCCTCACGACACGCCTGTGGAGTCGGTGATGATACTCCATTTTACACATTGGGAAACTGAGACACAGAGTGGGAAGGGGACTTGCCCAAGGCCATATAGTGAGTCTGTGGCAGAGCCAGCAATAGCATCCAGACCCCTTGATTTCATCATTTCGAACTGGTTTTGTAAACTGTGAGCCATGTAAGCATGATTTGGTTTATAAACCCCCTGGAAAAACGGTGTCTAATGGAACCCCCAACATACCTTTTAACTCCAGTGCAGAGATGTCCAGCAGCATGACAGTGGAGTAACATGTTGAGTGCATTTTTCTGAAATGAGCGCATGCTTCTGTGGATTATTTTGTTCCTCCCAGTGCTTCAGGGTGCTCTTGAAAACAAGTTGCTGCACCGCTCTGAGCTAGATCTAGGTGTGACTTATTAAATTGTGGTTTATTAATGCTTTCCTGTAGTGCTTGCTGAGTTTCAAAGGGCGTATTCTGTTGCCTACATGATTACCAGCGGTGATAGGGTTTAGTGTATGTGAAGATTGGGGTAGAGATGGGCCAAATCCAGACACGCAAAGGGACTACATCCGAGCTTTGCAACTCAGACCTGCTGCTAGGTTTTGGAGAGCAGCCTCCTACGTGCGTTTTAATGTGCAGGAGTGGAGGCTGTTGATATCACAGAAGGCGGCTCAGAGCCATTCTTTAGCGAGGTGCTTCCATCTGCAAGAACAGCTGCTGTTGGGGAGAAATGACAGCATAACCTCTGCTCTGTTAAAAGCTTACGCAGAACAAATCTGACTGTTCATGTGGGCAGACTGAACTGGAGCTGGGTATTTAAACCAGGCCATGGCAGCTGCCATCCGAGTCTCTCTCTTTCCCAAGCCCAGGGCAGTTCTGTGACTGACCAGGCTGTCCTGAAAGGCGGCATTGTGGGAGCAGTGCAAATGAGCCGGCCTCTAGAACCCAATGCTGTTCTTTGCCCGTCTCGCGCATTCCGTGTGGACGATCTCCGGGCACTTTACAGACCTTAAAAACGGAAGTCTCATTACCGCCCTGGGTGGCAGGACAGTATCGCCACCCTTGTTTTATAGACGGGGAAACTGAGGCACAGAGGCACAATGACTCAGCCAAAATTGCACAGCGAGTCAGTCACAAAGCTGGGGATGGGAACCCAGATCTCCTGCCAAAGACCATTCTCGAGACAGGTGGGTCAGTCTGAGGCTTAGTACAGCCAATTAGCTGCAATTATACTTTATTTATTACAAAGATGCATGACCATCTCCTTGCATCTGTGTAATAATAGTAATACTGGGCGCTTCTCCTGGGCCTGTAACCTGGGGGGCCCTAACTGCGTCACAAACATTGATAAATTAAACTCCAGCCCCTCCCCGGGTATTATCCCCATTTTATAGACGGGGAAACTGAGGTGGTGATTTGCCAGTGGTGCCCCAGTGAGTCAGTCAGAGCCAGGAACTGAACTCCCAGTCCTGCGCCCTAACCCCAAAGCCCAGCTAGCTGTATAAAAAGGGAGAATTGGATTGATGTGTCATGACCTTTTAGCGAGAGGCTTGGGGAGAGCTCATGTTACCTTGGAGCAGTTGTCCTATTGGATGATGAATGTTCGTTTTGGCGCACATGCCCGGCTGTGAGAACCGTGCCTACACATCAGAGATCCACACGCTCTCCTCACCCCAGCGATAACCTGGTTTCTTTAGTGACTGCCCAGGCAGAAAAGCAGAGGGGACTTCAGCACTGACCAGCAGAGACACGACATCCACACCCAGTGAAGTGCCTGTCTCGCTAGTGTCAGCGCAGCCATAGGCGCTGACTCTGGGGGTGCTCTGGGGCTGGAGCACCCATGGGGAAAAAGTGGCGGGTGCTCTGCACCCACCAGCAGCTCCCCGCCCCAGCTCACCTCTGCCTCCGCCCGCCTCCACCTCCTCCCCTGAGCATGCCGCCGAGTCCTGCTTCTCCCCCCTCCCTCCCAGCGCTTGTGCCGCGAAACCGCTGTGGGGAGGAGGAGGAGGAATGCGGCGTGCTCAGAGAAGAGGCGGGGCCGGAGTGGGGATTTGGGGAGGGGTCCAATAGGGCAGGGAGGGGGCGGTGTCGGAGGGGGGGCGGGGGGGCGCGAGCACCCTCCGGCGCCAAGGAAAGTTGGCGCCTGTGAGCGCAGCTCTTGTGAATCCAGTGAAAATTGTTGCCATCTCTCGCTCGTGCGCACCTATGGCGTCTCCAGAGCAATGTTCTCTAGATGCTGTTGTACGTCCATACGCCATTTCGAGGTCTCCTTTGTGACATTGTGGCTAACATCCAGTTCACCTCTGAAGCCATATTTGAGGCACTGCATTCTGATGCGTTGGGTGGTTTGGATGTTCTCGTCGCAGGAAGCAGAGTCTTTGATTTTCAGCTTGTGCATCGAGTAGCCACATCATCCATGGTTGGGGCAATAAGAATTTGCTTGTTTGGAACAGTAGAGGAGGTCCAGACACTTTGCCGTTCCCTGGCTGGCTCCAGAGGCCTGGGGAGGTCATAGCGCCATCTCTAAAACCAGGCTGTTCAACAGGCTGTTTGTTCAGCACTTCTCATTCAAAATGGGCCAAGATTGGCCGGTGTTTCCAAGAACTGATGACTCATAAAGTCCTGAAGTGACTGGCTAGTATCCAAAGCATAAGGAATAAATATTTAGACACAAATACATGCTGGAAACATGCAACGACAATAAAGAAATATGAATCCTGCTCTGAAATCCCTTCCCTTTAAAAGCACAGCCCTGCTGGCTGACCTGTGGCACATGTCTCTGTGCCGCTTGGAAAATCGCCTGCCAAACATGTACACGTGGGTGCAAGCTGGCGGGTTTTTCAATGTGCTCAGCAAGCCATGGGGAGAGTCTTGCAGTCCAGTATGTCGTCTGTCCGGTAGGGCACTAAGGCTGCGAGGAGATAGGAGTGAAGTCTGATGGAATTGCACTTGTTTGCCCCAGGTCTGAATATGGCCCTGAAACTGCATATGGGTGAGTTAAGGGCTGGGGGTTTCCTTACATCAGGGCGGGTCACTGAAGGAATGTATGAATATGGCCCTAGAGATTGTAATGTCCTCTGCGTGGTAGCTGACACCGTCTCTTCTATTTTCAGTTGCAGAGTTACTTTGCAGCCTGTGAGGATGAGACCCCAGCAATTAGGAATCATGACAAAGTCCTGCAGCGGCTATGTGAGCACCTGGACCACGCTCTGCTTTATGGGTAAGATCTACCATGCTGTGGGATGATGCGTTCGGCCGGCCTGTGCCCCACCCACATTACAGAGCTGGGCTTGAAGAAGGGATGGGGTGTTCAGGAAGGGGAACAAATGATTTCATTATGCAGTGTCCTAGTGGGATCCCTGGATGCATATTTTGACTACCTGCTTCTAAACCCCGGTGTCGAGGTCATCCTAGCTGGAAAAAAATACTGCAGGGCACCAAGATTAGGGCCCCAATTCTTGTTTCCTCCTTTCCAATCTCTTCCTTCTTTTGTCTTTCCCTCACCATTTGAAAGGTTCTCTCCCGCTCCCACCTCTCTGAATTTCCTCCCCTTCTCCCCTCTGTTTTTTATTCAGAACCCGGTGCTTGGGTTTTGAAAAAGTCGTCCCAATTAGAAAACCCTCTGTAGCTTATCCTGTCCCAGCCGGATGCTGAGACACCATGACGACATTCAAGGTTAGGTGGTTTCCAGTATGGACTATGGAGAGCGCATCCCTCCGTCCACTCTTTCTAGGCAATAACTTATTTGCTTCAGGGTCTGAAAGCGATGAATTATTTCCTTAATTATCCTTTCTGTTTCCATTCTCCCAGGCTGCAAGATCTCTCTTCAGGCTACTGGGTGCTGGTCGTTCACTTCACCCGCAGGGAAGCCATCAAGCAGATAGAAGTCCTGCAACATGTCACCACCAATTTGGGGCGCAGTGAGTATTTTATTCTTCACCTTCTAGGGCAGCTCTCTCAGTGGGCGAGTCGCAGTTCTAGGAAAGCTGGCATGAGATCTGAGTCGGCGTTATTGCCAGACCAGGAAGTAGGGAGTCGTTGTGTGGTGACCATAGGTAGCACAGGCTGTTTGTTACAGAGGTGCGTAGATCACCTGGAGTGAGACAATTTTAATAAGAAATGCTGCAAGCCCAGTTACCAGGTGTTAGTGGAATGCCTCAATCCCCCATTTGGATGCTCAGATCTGGGCATAGAAGCCCATAGATTACTTGGGCCCTAAGACCGGGTTGAAACATGCAAATACAGATTGAAATATCCAAACGCAGGATTTGGACAGCACCAGCACCAGAAAACTGGGCTGGGCACGGCAGTGAAGTGTCTTATAGGATGTCTCCTGATTGTCCCCTTTTGGGGTTTGCACACAGATCTCATAGCCAGACTTTTCTGAATCGAAGGTCTGGATGTGATTCTAATGCATCTCTGACACAAACAAACCAGCCAGGCTGTGGAATTGGCTTGTAGGAGAGATTTTGGCCCTAGGTGATTTGTATAGGCCCCTCCCATTCTGTCCCAGAAGGTTACTGTGTAACTGCCACGGGTACTGAAGCACCTTTTCCTTTGAGATAGACAGAGGACATGTGATGTGAAATGTGCAGATGTTTTTTGCCCATTATTAAAAGTGCCTGGAACCAATTCACATCAAGGCCAGCTTTGAGCAGGAGTGCTGTCGAGAGCCCCCCTGCTCTACCAGATTATCCCTACTCTCCTCCCACCGCTTCCTCCCTACCCCGATGAGAGGAGAGCAGAGCAGAGCGCATTCCTCATCTTTCAGTGGAATTCACCTCTCTTTCCGCTCCCACGTTGTCCTCCAGCAGCTCCTGATTGTCGAGTATCCTGCTCGTTATTTGAAAGGATTTAGGGAGTGATTCTTGGCCTGTTAATCCTGCCTGAGCTGTTCATTGTAATTAGTCGCCATTTGAAATAACAGGTGCTTTAGCTTTGGATTGCCCTCGTAGGGCACGTTGAATGGTTTCTGGTTTGTGATTGGTTGAGCACAGCTCTCTTCCGATTGTGGCTTCCGCTGCAAACGCTCATGCTCATGAATCTGAAATTAATTTCCTGCTACTGCTTTCTTCAAATCTCTGCGTCCAGGAACGTTCCTGCCCGTGCTCTGGTTCACTAGACTATTCACGGCACGTGACTGCAGACGGGGCTCGAACGGTCTCAGCAAACTGCTTTAAAAATAGGAATGAATATTTGTAGGTCTTTTTTTTTTTTTTTTTTCCCCCTCCCAGTATTTGCCCAGCTCTGGAAAGCAGGGTCTGCTGGTAAATAACCTTTGATGCTTGTTTCAGGTCGAGCTTGGCTGTACCTGGCCCTCAATGAGAACTCGCTGGAGAGCTACTTAAGGCTGTTTCAGGAGAATCTAAGTCTGCTGCATAAGTACTATGTCAAGTGAGTAGCGCTGTCCTCTCAGCCCTGCCAGCTGTCTCTTGGCCTCCGCTGCTGGTTACAGTCTCCTTTTAGGAAGCTAATCTCCATTTTGCTTGAAACAAACTTGCAGCAAATCAGGTTCCACTCCCTCCCCCAAGGTCTTTGGAAACACTGAGTGGTTACAGCTGGGTTTCTAGGGAGAGGCCTGGTCGTAGACCTCAGTTGTGCGGGCGCTGGATTGGCTAGTGCTGCGGACGGCATTGCTGGTGCACTGTGACCTCCCAGGCAAAGAGGAAGGTGTGCCTGTTCTATGTAACCCTGCCTGGAGCGAGCCGGGGGACCCGCTCATGGAGTTTCAGCTGCATGGAGCCAGTCTCTCGCTCCTGGATGGTGGCGTATGGCTGCATGGCACTTGCTTGTCATGGCCAACTCCTCCTTCTAAACATCAACAAGAGTATGGAGTATGTGGGACCGTGATTGTCTTTAATAAACTAGACAGAGACCAGTAAGGCAGGGATAAGGCACATTCTCTTACACCCTTTATTGACATTTGGTAACATTTGTAAAGGTGCATAAGTGACCTTAAGAGGCGAAAAATCCCACCAACTTTCAATGAGACTCCCAAGGGACTAAATCATTTTGAAAAATCCGACTTAGGCTCCTAAGTCCCTCAGGCCCCTTTGAACATTTTACCCATAGCAATTATTACATGGTTTATGATCCTGGCAGCCTCTCGGAATGTGTTCACAACTGTTTGGGCTACTACAGGTACCTCCTGAATGTCACACCTGCTTTGTGTTACTGTACTTTGCTTCTCTCTGTCTTGAATGACTTTGACCCGCTCTTCCCCTGTCCCCCCGCCCCACAGATGTTCAAAGGAGACCATAACTGTTTTTATTTTGCAGTGAGGGGCGCTAGAGGGCCTGCCACTTGACCAATGCTTGCGATGAATTTGGTAAGCATGTGGGCTATACTTTTAAAAAAGAGAGCTCACCAGCTTCTTGGCTAATTTGATGCCCTCACTGCAGGTCTAGTAGGTGTCTCTTGATCCTCAAGGTTTTCAAGGAGACTCCCTGTCTGCCTCTTTCTTCCAGAGGACAGATGGTTACGGCGTGCCCCGAAGGCTGATCTTAACTCAGGAAAGGGCAAATGTCTAAAGGAAGTGCAGCCAGCTGCTCTTTGAGCCTGCAAGAGAAGTGTGCTACCTTCACAGCCATTCAACCCTGGTTTGCCTCGAGCACAGAAACCAAAGAGAAACCTTGACGTGCTAAAAACAATGCGATCCCACTTCGGCTGTCTGAGTCTAAGGTTGTTTACAGTGTAGCTCAGGGTCATGTCCTGGAAACCAGATGGGTGGAGAATGTGTTTTGATTTGTAAGATCATGTGCTCGGTGAGGACACTCGCAACTGTTTTGTCTCCATGCCAAAGCTGAACGTTCTCATATTGTATCTGTGTCACAGGAATGCCCTGGTCTGCAGTCATGATCACCTGACTTTGTTCCTGACGCTGGTATCTGGGCTGGAATTCATCCGCTTTGACTTGGATCTGGTGAGAATTACTGTCTTGTTTCACTGTCTTCGCTGCTGGATAGAAAGGCTGTAGAGCAGGAAAACCCCATACACCATTTGAAGCTTGGGCCAGCTTAATAGTTAATAAACTCTGCCCCTTGACTGTCCACGGTGCCTGCCAGAGAGATGCACTCTCAGAGCTTCTCTGCTGCAGTAGTTCAGACTAGCCCTTGGTCAGAGACATCATCCAGTTTCACAAGTCAGCACTTCTCCAGTTCTACAAAAAATGACATTCTCCGCCCTGGGCCCGGCCGGGAGAAGGCAGCATAGGGTTGTCATGTCGGGCAAGGAACAGGGGCTTCTACTAAGGGAAATTTTTGCCAAGCTCTGGCAAAGACTTATTATTATAAATCATTTGCCTTGCACCATAATATGCACATTGCTTTAAAGCCTAAGTGAAACACACATTCCCTGCCTCCGGAGCTCACAACCCCAGACCGATAGGACAAGATGCTTTCAGCCATTCAAGAAAGGGAAGTGGCCAGGCTCCCTGGCTAGGAGAACATGGGGGGAATGAGTCTTGGAGGGGGGATGCGTGATAGATAAACACGACCATGAGGGCAGCATGGTAGAAGGCACAACGAATGGGAGAAGGAAATGAAGTGGGGGGAGGGCGGAGGTGGAGATTTGAATTGGGGGAGGGAGGGAGAGGAGAGATGCTGATGAGGATGAGTTGACATAGGGCCTTCCAGGTGGTGAAGGTGGATCTCATGTAGTAACAGACCAATGAAAGTGAGTCAGGGAGGGATTTCCAGGTTGGGGGTTTCTAGGAACCAAACATGTAGGTTCCAAAATCCCTACTTGTGGGGAAAAGTGACTGCAGAACTAGAGGAGATAGAGCCCATCATGTCCATGGACGGAGAGGAAAGAATGGAGGTTGTTCCCCGTGCTCCCATGCTGTGCTGTTATCTAAGCAGCACTGAGCGTCTGTAGCCACTCGGCTGCCTGTCCACCCTAAAGCAAAAGTGCAAAGAACTCTAGCCCTGAGGAGAGGAAATGGTCATGATGGCAGACTGTCTGTTGACCTTACTGCGTGTGTGTTTAGAATACCGTGGCTACGAAGGTTTCTGTTCTGAACTTTGGACAGGAAGCTACACTGAAGCTTTCACTGAAGTCCATTTGAGGTGTGACATTTGGTTCGCTTTCTCCATTGAGTCTATTTCCATCAGCTACTCTGTGGCTGGCACAGGTTTGCTTCCTGCTGCAGGTTCAATTTCCTGGTGGTGTCCCCTTCCTCCTCCGGTGTCCGGTCAGCACAAGTGGCCTGCTGCTGGATCAGCAAGTCAGTTTTGTTTCCTCAGCATCTGTGTGCTACAAGAGAAGAGATTGTGTTAGCCAGTGTCAATAACTAGAGTTCCATGTATACATGTGTGGAACTAGAAATGCGATTAAATCTAACTCTGGCTTGTATTTCCTAGGGCTCCCTTTGTAGCTCTGCAATTATGGAACCAAAATATTTGATAACAGCCTGAGGGATAATGAAGTCATATGTCCAGCAAGGCTTCCTTCTCAGTCAGGGGAGAACTTTTCCAAACAACGGCACCAGTTCAGTCCCCAGTAGAGACTTAGTCACATCACGAGCTACCGTACAACCCTTGTCCTCATCAGGGGGGCTGCAAAGGCAAGGCTGAGGAGCGCTGACAGAGCTGTGGGAAGGGCTGGGCTTGCAGGAGGGTCAGGATTGAAGCGCGTTGGCAGAGCTGGGTGGGGGAGCCCAGGAGAGGAACAAGAACGGGTCCTGCAGGGTCAGGATTGATGTGCAATGGTACATCTGTGTGGTGGAAGCTTGCTCGGTGCCGTACACAATTTGCCTGCTACTGGCTAGTGCTTTCAGAGTGAAGGAAAAACAAGGCACTGAAATGTTGTCTCTGCTCATCCCTTCGTTTATTAACCGTGCGTAACCAGGTTGTTTGGACATCTAATGTCATGTTTGTGTTCCACACGGCCGCCCGTGTTGTATAATGTCATCACTGGCTGAGATGTCAGAGGAAAGGCTGCGTCTGATGCAGGGACTCTCCTCTCTGGCTCTGCTCTCAGGACGCCCCTTACTTGGACCTGGCGCCATACATGCCCGATTACTACAAGCCTCAGTATCTGCTGGACTTCGAGGATCGCCTGCCCAGCTCCATCCATGGCTCAGACAGCCTGTCGCTCAACTCCTTCAACTCAGTCACCTCGACCAATCTGGAGTGGGACGACAGTGCCATTGCACCTTCAAGTGAGGGTAAGTGGCCACCCAGGACGGGGGGCGGGGGGTGGATGTGCAGCATCTGTTTGCACGAGAACCTGAATGCTACAGAAGAACGAGAGAAAAGCTCCCAGGTTCTAGGACAATACCCAACCCAGCAGAGGTCTGGTTGGCATCTCTTCTCACTGGGACTATGATTAAAGCTTTGTAGCTGGGCAACACCGGTGCCTTCCCATATATCCAATAATGTGCTGTTCCATTTGTTAAGAATCACTAACCCACTGGGCCAGATGAGACAAGCTGTGGGAACTGGGTGATGAGCCGATTGTAGTGGCCAGGAGTGGGCCCCTAGTTAGCACTCTGAGCCACCTCAGTCTTGCATGCAGAGGTGTGGCCAGTGGAGACTACAGGTCCCAGCATGCTTTGCTCCATCTTGACCCAAACTGCCAGACTCTCCTGCCTAGACTGAAGATAAAAGTTTTCCAACCCACATTTGTCTTTGATGTTTTCTTTGCATCAGGGCACCTTCCAGTTCTTCAGTCTTAAAATTCCACCGGTGCTACAGGGCGGGACGCTCCTTTTTGCAGGAGCTCACTGTTATTCAGTGGAATTCTCCAGCGGGAAAGGTGGGGCGGTAAGGCTCCGATTCGGTTTAAAGCCCAGAGGATGGACACCCGTCTCCTTGGTTTAATTGCTCCTATACATCCACCTGCCCTTGGGCACTAATTGCAGGGAGGCTGGGCTTGCTTCTCCCCCTGGCAGATTCAGCAGCTACCTCTGTCAGGCCTGAAGAGCAAAAGCCAGAGTCTGCTTAAGCATAGGCCTCCTGCTTCAATGTGGTGTTTAGGTCGTCGATCTACAGAGGTTCATGTATAACAGTTACACCTGCGTGGTGCGTTAAAATGGACCTGCGAGGGCTGTTCCCAGCTAAGCAAGGGAAATAAAACTCCAAGCATTAGTCTTTAAGCCCTTTCCTCTGGGCTTGTTCTCTTGTCCACAAAACAAAAACAGAATCAGCTGAAAAGCCCTGGGCAATCATTCAGCCAATCGGCAGGGGACCTTGCCTCAGGCCCTGTGCTGTGGGGCTCTGGATACAGAGTCCATGATTGGGCCAACTTGACAGGACTGGGATGGCCTTTTCAGTGGGATCTGCCAGTCCCTATTGTCGGTTTGCAAAATAGAAACAGGGGTATTTACAGGTTTTAAGGGAGGAGGGTGGCCCAGTTGGGATAAATGTCTTCCAGCTACACACAGTAGTGAAGTTCACAGCAATTTTAACTAAGTCAGCAGCCTTCCTGACCTCCACAGTACAGCCAGCCTGTTGTTACTGTCGGAAGGCAGTCAGGAGCAATGCTGAAAGCCCCAGCCACACAGATTGGAGGCAGAGCAGGGTAGAGGGCAGACTTAGCAGTAATCAGTCCATTTTGTATTGATCTCCAAGCTCTGGGTCTCTGCCATTATACTGGAGACTTAGCCCAGACTCCTGGCTCCCAGCGTGTCAGGTCTCCATTGTAGATGTAACCCACCCCCTGCTCTGTCGCCATCCGCAGAACATGTCTGGATCCCGGGAATAATCGCTTATGGAATGTCCATTCGTCTGATATTGCCATTGTGTGGCCACAGTGTTAATACGGTGCACAAATAAGCTTAAGGGTTAAAGGCAGGAGATGCAGCTGTGAGGCTGAAACTCCCAAGAAGCTGGAAGTGTGATTTAGAAATGGGAACTGGGAGTCCCAGCTGCTAGGTGCTGGGTTTGGCTCTGGCACAGATTCACTGCGTGACCATACTGGCTGTCCCATCCCCCTCTCACAGCGATGTAGGGGACTCAGTAAAATAAAGTTTCCAAAGTGCTTTCGAACCGTTGGCTGGAACGTGCAATCAGCACACAATGTTATTTACATGGGCTTGCTGCAGGGTGTCAGGTGTTGGGTTCTGCGTTATATATGAGCAGCCCCCATTCCTCTCAGCGGGCTGTTGACTCTGAAGCATAACAATGACAACTGGACATTAACTCACTAACTGTTTCACTGCTGATCATTGTAATAGGAACACCCAGCTACTCTGGGATTGTAGGTGGAGCTTATTCAGAGGACCAGTTTTTCCCCTTAGTCTAGCCCCTGGCTTTGTAAACGTTACTGAATTAAACAGCACAATACCTCTGGGAGGCAAGTGTATGTGGGGAAACTGAGGCACAGAGAGGGTAAGTAATCACCAAGCTGATCCCTCAAGTCATTGGTGGAGCTGGGGTTGGAATTCCTGGCCCCCAGCCCAGTGCACATGCCTTTAGGTATGCTACACCAATCATCTGTTTTCCAATGTTAACTTTACAACCCCTAGCATAATGGGGCCCCAATCTCTATCGGGGGGCCTTAGAAGCTAATTTAATACAAACAACGGTAATTAGTAAGGCTGACTTCCTTTTACATACACGTTTCCTAACCAGTTTCTCATTCTTTTCAGATGATTATTTTGTTTACCCCTCACTGTTCACATGCTCCCCATGTCCACCATTCCTCCTGACTACTTGTGTTTCTAATCCTCCGTTTTATCCCTCATTTTTGTAGATTATGATTTTGGAGATGTCTTTCCCGCAGTGCCGTCCATACCCAGCTCAGCCTGGGAAGGTGGGACATAGTCATCTGTTACCATGTTTATCTCTTCTGCATCCTTTCCATAGCAAGCTTGCTGCATGCAATCGATTTTTTTAAATAAGAACGAATATTCTAATCTTGATGGAATTCTGTAGCAGCAGAAACAAGCTCTGCGTTGAATGGATCTTCTGACCGCAGAGTTGGAGCTTTGTGTCACCTACTCCGTATGCTCGGGTGTGAGGTTTCCCTCCAGTTACTGAGCGCTCCACAGAGATTCTGACATTACTATACGTCACAGAACGTTGTGACTGTTTCTCCTGATTCTGATTAATGTGTCACTTGCACCTGGCATACGTGTCGACCGATGGTTTTAAGATACCCTGCTCAGGTCATTTGTAGCTGAACTTTCTATCAAGTGAAATTGGATTTGTTTAATAAAATGACTATCTAATATATTATGGGAGCTGGATTAATAAAGGAATCTTTTTACCGGACTAATAAAGAAACCTGTTAAATTACTCCTGCCATGAAACTGACACACAGTGATCAGGGAACATCCCAAATGTACCAGGTATTTATAAACTAAAGTACCAAAGCGTTCCTTCTCAATATACAGCTCTATATTTCCTTCATGTGGTAAAGAGCAGATGTGTTGATGAGCAGATGTGTGCCTGGATATTGCAAGAGATCTACATTCATAAATTACCCAACAGGATATTGAAAATGGCTTCTGATGGAATTCTACTTTTAATAGAATTTTTGTTCATTTTTAAGTTTTTTTTTTTTTTTTTTTTTTCTTCTCCCCTTCACAGGCCTTGACTTAGGCTTCCCTCTTGGGTTAAACTACCTATCAAAGCCATAATGACCTTATTTTGTTTGGTCATTGCTCCCCTTTTTAGCCCTGGCTGTCAGCAATCTCTATTTCTTAGAGTAAAGGGCACATCTCCATTTTATAGGAATCTATTCTACTTCCTCTGTCTGGAATACATCATCTCCACTCACATAAAGACACGACTAGACAGCTCTGTGTATTGTTCATATATAATTGGATTAGGAAATCTGTCTTCTTTACCCACGGAGGAAATATACGTATATATTTTCTGTCATTTCTACCTAAAAGCTTGATAGATTCCTTCAGCTGAAATTGTTTTGTATTATTATCATCAAACCAGTACCTCATACAGCATTTTGGTAAAGATCTGCTTGAATTCCATTAGGATGGCTTTTGGTTTCTAACATTCTCTCTCTCTATAAACTTTCTCTCTCTCTCTCCAAGCACAAAAGACACTCTTTGGTTTTCAGAGCACATTCTGAGTTGCCGAAAACACAAAACCACTGAACCTTTTCCTGTTGCAGTCACATGCCGTTAACACAGGGTTTGGCCTAGCTCTGGAGTTCTCTGCAGCCAGGGTACTAACAGCGTCTGCTATTCTGATCATTCCTGGAAAGAGTGGAATTAAATAATCTGTATGTGTTTCCTCACAGCCACTGTTCCCTCCAGCACTTCCTCCCGAGGGGTCCTGGAACTGTGATCCCCCCAAAAGCCAATGTTCCCCCACCTCTACCCACAGCAGCTTCTGCTAGAGAGGCTGGGGGCTTTCTTTAGCCATAATGTTTTGATTGGGCCCTTTGGTTACCATGGATGGAAGAAATTAGGTTTGATGCAGCTGTGGATTGCTGGACAGGGGATATTGGACAGCACTCCTGGTTGCTGGCTTTGGTGTTGGTGTTTAATGGGGGTGTAGTAGGTGGGTATGGTGCTGTATGTATTATCAGTTATTATTGTCGTGTCATCCCCCCTTTCCTCCCCGCCCCCAGCCAGGCAGCATCCAGGGTGTCATCTTATGACAAGCCTGATTGGCTGTTGAGAGGTTGTGATTAATTCTAGTGTTTCATACCAATATAACAATGGTGTTTGTTCCCTAAACTTGTAAATACATTTTGAAAACGCAGAGAATATTAATTTCATTTTTAAAATAAGAAACAATGGGCTACTTAATAGTCTGTGTTGTTGTGTGGGCTGTGGTTTAATCCTCCTTACTGTGCAAGATCTGTGCTGCTTCTATGAGCAATTTCCATTCATGCCACTATAACACAGCCCCAGCTGTGCAGTCTGATCCTTGGGGGCATGGAGCCACCCATGGGGGTCAGATTGCAAGGTTGGGCCCTAAACAGAGGTGAAAGTAAGCCGGTGCAGTATGGTACGGCGTACCGGCAAGAGCCAGTACGCCGTGCCGGACTGGACTGGCTTCCGCGGCGGTGATTTAAAGGGCCCGGAGCTACGCTGTGGCCGGAGCCCCGGGTCCTTTAATTCACCCCTGAGCCCCGGGGCTCCCAGCCGCCTCTGCAGCTGGTAGCTCCGGGGTGATTTAAAAGCCAGGCCCCGCCTCTTCCGGTTGAGGCCCCGCCTCTTCCGGTTGAGGCCACACCCCCGCTCAGGACTCCGGCCGTACCGGTAAGTCCTTTAAGTTACTTTCACCTCTGGCCCTGAATCATAAGGATCCGATTTTGCAGTACTGATCAGACCTCCCTGCAATAACCTTGCTTGCATCAAAAAGACCCTTCTCTCCTACCTTAGCTTACTAAATGGATTTCTAATCGTATACACAAAAATCAAACAGTTAAGAATTTGTACCCCTCCCTTCATCCTTCCCCATTTAAATGGACCCTGTCAGAATAAACCCTGTATTTTAGACAAAACCAAATAACCTTATTGGTAATAAAGATAACAAATTAGGTGGCTGAAATGGAAATAGAACTTAAAAAGTCATTTCATTTTTCTGTTTTACTCAATTTGGATGGTGAAAATAGACCAGTCAGTTTCACGTTTGCATCTAGTCAGTTTCACTTTCACTGTGGTTTCAGATCTGTCACTGATATGACAGGGCAATGTTTAAATTTAAACAAAAACACTGTTTCAAAATTCATATTCACAAACCATCTCTTAACATTGGATTTTATAAAAACCTGTTTGCATTAGGAAAACAAAACCTACCTGTCAAGTGTACATTACTGGACAGAGTCGCTTAATTCTGTTAAGCGTAGCAGGCTATTGTTTCTGTTTCTTGATTGGCTGAGCCCAACGCTTTAGATTGTGGCTTCCACTGCAAACACCCATGATCATGAATCTGAAATTAATTTCCTGCTAACATTTTCTTAATATCCCTGCTTGCAGGAACATTGATAGATTCTTATGTGGCCTGAGAATATCTGTCTAAAGGGCATGGTAATGTTCCTTTACCTGGCTTGATTTTGTGGACCGATAACCCTGAGCGAGAATTGCATGAGTCCACAAATCAGTATCTTCTGTCCATTACCACTAACATCGGCCCAGCCGGTTGTACTAAGACTTTTTTGTTCTCGGTGTCGTTTCTTCTCTCTTGCTGCTGGGTGAGTGATGTAGTTCTCTGCCCACACCTCAGGCTCCTCTGTTTATTGTCGACCATGAGAAAAGTAGCATCTGCTGTAACGGTCCGTCCGCTGCAATCTCAGAACTTCTCTTTCCAAAGCAGAGAGCTCCTGGCAAAGGGAGTCTGAGCATTAATGTAACCTGAGCTCCATAGGGAAAAGGCAACTAAATCCACCGCTACCCCTTAGTGGAGAACTGGCCGCCTCTGCTCGGATAGTTTCTCTGAACTATTTCTCTGATTTCTCATCAGAAACTTGGTGAAGTTAATGAAGCTCTTCTTTCTAGGGGTCTTATATCACCAGACCTATAAGAACAGAAGGATAATTTCTTTACTGGTTGGCCCTGTGTTGCAGTTACTGTGCTCCCAGCCAGTTAAGGTTGATCACATCAGTCTTGGCCCCAGTCAGTGTCGCTCCATAAGCAGGGGTGGTCGTGTTGAGCAATGCAAGATACTCAATCCACAACAGCTCCTTTGGCCCCTGCCATCCCTGCATGGCAGCTCAGAGAACAGCTGTGGCTTGGGCCTGAAGAAATCAGTGTAATTAATTGATGCTATTCAGGTCTCCCTCTCACACCCACCCAACTTGTGAGGGAAGCTTTGCACTTCTCCAGCACTGCCTGTGTATGTTTGCATGACCCTCCCCCCACTGCACACGAGTTCTGAGCCCGTTGAGGCTAGAGGCAAATGGCACCTTGGTCAGGCAAAACCAGCCTCTGATTCCAGTGTCTGCAGGTTGCGTCCCCCAGTGTCCAGTGGGCGTTTCTGAGCCTCCTGCAGGCAGCTGCCGTTTCCTGAGGAGCACAATGGAACTGAGGTCTGATTTTCTCTATTGCCTGCCTGTGATGTACCAGTGCGGACAGGCCCTCCTGTACCAGGAGCTCCCATCAGACTGTGATCCTGTTCGAAGGCTGCCTAGACAGTCACAGTCCGAACATTAAACTTCTGTTTTCAGGCATTACTTTGCATTTGCTGGGAAAGGTCGATTGATACTGGTTCCGTCTGTGGCACTGGGCTCTCTCCTGCCTGCCCCACAGATGCCCTCTCGCTACTGCGTGCCCGCTGCCTGCAGGAGACTCCCAAATGCTGATCTTAATGAGCAGTTTGATTAGCAAGTCTACTGGATAGTTTATACCCAAGCGGTGCTCTGGCCAGGACCTTTCAGAGTCCGCATTGAGCGCCATGCGTGCAGCCTCGCTCTGTCCAGGTCCAGAAGCTCAGTGGGGAATTCCTGCTCCCGTAATAGCAGCTGACTGGGTTTTTTCCCCTCTCCTCTTTCCCAGATGGAGACCTAACAGACACTCTCAGCTGCCCGCACTCCTTGGCCTCTGATCTGAACGGCGGCAAGGCTTCCGTGAAGAGTCCGACCCAACGCTACAACCCCTTCAACGAGGAGAAGGCTGAAGTGCTGTCCTCCACCGAAACCACCCCTGCGCACACTGCCTCCCTGGAGCGGATGGACACCACGACGGAAGGCACGGACCAGCTGGAGAGCGGCACGGAGCTGGAAGTCATCAGGTTGGTGCCATGCCTCCCAAACACAAGGAGAGGGGTCTGCAAGCTAGTTGTGGGAGGGAGCTGGCATTTGCCATGTGCTCTCACTTGGACCACAGTGGGGGGGTTATTGCTGGAAGTGGGAGCCCGGCAGGCAGAGATTCTGGGTTCTTGTTTCATACCTCCAGGGCCAGACTTTCCAACGTGCTCAGCACCCATCAACGCCCATTGGTCTCAGTGCGGGACAAGGCAGCGTTTCTCCAGTGTTCTCAATGGGAAGTGCCAGATGCAGAGGTCTCTTGAAAATCCGGCCTTCGAATTTTAAGAACCTGATGCTATAGCATGGGGAGCAGAATGAAATATCGTCAAATAAGAGCCACAGTTGTGGTCCCCTGGCACTGACTTTCTGATCCCCAAGCATGCGGGGCTGGCACTAAGAAAACAATCCTTTTCATACTGATTTCATACGTATTAGCCCCTTTTTATTCCCGCTGCCCATCGCAGGTATATCTCCCGTATTACCCTCAGCACAGCACGCTGCATTTAGCTTGGTGCATAGCAGCTGTTTCCTGGTGCAGGATCTGAACCTTCCAGGTCTCCCCCTCCTCCTCCTGCTAACGGCATCAGCTGAGTCATTCCTTCACTTAAGGCTGCCAGCCCTCTTCCCCGATGGCCTCGAGATGCCTGACCAGCCTAGAAACAAACCCCATGGAGGACATCAGTCGGAGGAGGCTGGTTCTATGCCGTCCCCTTGGTAGGCTGTTGAAGAGGCCGTGTGCAGGACGGCCTTGGCACAGCCTGACCTGTAGCTAGGAAAGTCCACCTGGTGAGAGCTGTCTATTTCTAGGCACCAGCAGATCTCATTCCTCAGGCCCTCGGGCAGCTGGCTGGCTCTAGATGCACCCGTGCCTGACAATGTATCATCAGCAGAGAAGCCACATGTTGTTTTAAACATTTATCCTTTAAATCTGCAGGCCTGTATTGCTTTCTTGGCCTGTGACTGTCTGATGGGGGAGTCACTGTTTGATAGTGCCTCTCTCCAGAGCAACCCCCAAGTGACGCTCCTGGCACGCAGCAAGTGCCGCGGGCTCTCCAGTGATCACAGGACCTCTGTTTCATTTCTCATCAGAAAGTCAATACTTCCAAGAGCACAACGAGGGCATTGATTGAGAGCAGACTGAAGGGGAGGGTGCCCCTACTGAACCACTAACCCTCCTTGCAGTAATACCCTGGGGTCTCCCCAGAAGTCTCTTGCCCCTGCTCAGCCTGCGGTGTCCCAACCTGGTGCATGTCCAGCTCCCTGACAGCTGGGGAAAGGGCGGTGGTCTCACAGCTGCGGCTTCTGACCTGCCAGGCTTTCTCCAATGCTGGGAGACCAGTGAGCAGGATGCAGATTGCATCCTGCTTTCTCTGGGGAACCGCCCTACACTCAGCACCCAGCCAGTGGGAACGGGATAATAGGAGTTCTGGCCCTTACTAGCCGCAACCCTGACTTTGAGCCTGTTCATGGCTGTGGCATGAGCACCCAGAACGCCGCCTTCCACATTTGTATGGGAACCACAGCGCCCAGAGTGTCTCTAACTAGAAAAAGGATCAGTGTGGTGGGTTTACTGCTCCCTCTACTGGCAGCTAGAGGCACTCGACATTTATGTTGAATTTCCTCCATAAATTGGCACCTTAGAGCAGAGGGGGGCAAATGACGGCCCACGGGCCACATCCGGCCCGCAGGACCCTTCCCTCTGGGCCCCGAGCTCCTGCCAGAGAGCGGGGTCAGGACTGGCTTGTGGCAGAGCCAGCCCGACTCCCCGGGCAGCGCGGTGAGTGGGGCGGAGCTTAGCTCCTGGCCCCTCCCCTTCTGCTCCCTTGCAGTCACAGTTCCCCCAGCGCCTGGACAGCGTGGCTGCAGCTCTGGCCGGGCAGCACGGCTATAGCGCCGCCAGTCCTGGTGCTCCAGGGCGGCGCAGTCAGGGGGCGGGGAGCAGGGGGAGTTCCGGGGAGAGGCGAGAAACAGGAGGGATTGCAGGGGTGCAGTCAAGGGGCCTGGGTCCTGCTGCCGGGGACAGGGGCAGAGCAAGCCAGGGTCCCCCTCCACCCCCAGCATATTTGGCCCCTGTCCCCAGCAGCCAAGCCTGGACAGGGAGTGAGCCCTGCCCGACTGCCAGGGAGAGCAGTCAAACGAGCAGGGGAAACGCACAGGGAAGGGACTGAGCCCCTCTTTCCCCCCACCCTACAGGTAATGTGGGGCGGGGAGAACAGGGAGGGTTGGATAGGGGCAGGGATCCAGGGGGTGGGGAGCAGGGGGGATTGGATAGGGGACGGGCGTCCCAGGAGGATGGTCGGGGGCAGAGAGCAGGGGTGTTTGGACAGGATGCAGGAGTCCCAGGGGGTAGTCAAGGGTGGGGAGCAGGGGTCGTTGGATGGGGGTGGGGGTTCCGGAGGGCTGGGGCCAAGCCACGCCTCGCTGTTTGGGGAGGCATAGCCTCCCCCAGCCTTCCCTACCCGGCTCTCCATACAATTTCTGTACCCGATGTGGCTCTAGGGCCAAAAAGTTTGCCCACCCCTGCCTTAGAGACTAACAAATTTTATTTGGGCATAAGCTTTCGTGGGCTAAAACCCACTTCACCAGATGCATGGAATGGAAAATACAGTAGGGACGTATAAATACACAGCACGTGAAAAGATGGGAGTTGCCTTACCGAGTACGGGGTCAGTGCTAATGAGGCCAATTCAATGAGGGTGGATATGGCCCATTCTCAACAGTTGACAAGAAGCCACATCCACCCTGATTGAATTGGCCTCGTTAGCGCTACAAAAAGTAATTTTCCCTCTGATATTCACCCCTTCTTGTCAACTGTTGGGAATCATAGAAGATTAGGGTTGGAAAAGTCCTCCAGGGGTCATCTAGTCCAACCCCCTGCTCAAAGCAGGACCAACCCCAACTAAATCATCCCAGCCAGGGCTTTTGTCAAGCCTGACCTTAAAAACCTCTAAGGATGGAGATTCCACCACCTCCCTAGGTAACCCATTCCAGTGCTTCACCACCCTCCTAGTGAAATAGGTTTTCCTAATATCCGACCTCCCCCACTGTAGCTTGAGATCATTGCTTCTTGTTCTGTCATCTGCCACCACTGAGAACAGCCGAGCTCCATCCTCTTTGGAACCCCCCTTCAGGTCATTGAAGGCTGCTATCAAATCCCGCCTTATTCTTCTCTTCTGCAGACTAAACAATCCCAGGTCCCTCAGCCTCTCCTCATAAGTCATGTGCCCCAGCCCCCAATCATTTTCATTGCCCTCCACTGGACTCTCTCCAATTTGTCCACATCCCTTCTGTAGTGGGGGGACCAAAACTGGACACAATACTCCAGGTGTGGCCTCCCCAGTGCTGAATAGAGGGGAATAATCACTTCCCTCAATCTGCTGGCAATGCTCCTACTAATGCAGCCCAATATGCCATTGGCCTTCAGTGCCATTGGCCTACTTGAATTGGCTTTGTTAGCACTGACCCCACTTGGTAAGGCAACTCCCATCTTTTCATGTGCTGTATATTTATACAGGCCTACTGTATTTTCCGCTCCATGCATCTGATGCAGTGGGTTTTAGCCCACGAAAGCTTATGCGCAAATAAATTTGTTAGTCTCTAAGGTGCCACAAGGACTCCTCGTTGTTTTTGCTGATACAGACTAACATGGCTGCCCCTCTGAAACCTGACTCCATAAACTGGAAACCAGATCTAATTGCCATGGTTTTGTCCAGTGGATTTGAGACCATTCAAAGTCCTTGTCAGTTTTGCTCAGTGTCAGCTCATGGTACCTCCCGCTGCCAGTGGAGGGCATGAAAGAAGCTGCTTTGAACTGGAGGTGGCTCAGAGTGACGGGGAATTAAACCCTCTCCCTTATCAGAACACTGGTCCCGAAGAATGTCGCATTTTCTGCCTTTCTTGAGAGGCCTGGCGTGGAGACAGGGAATATTTTGAACACAAGTAGAGAGGCTACAAGAAGTCAGATGGGCTTGCCAGAGGCAGGGAAGTCCAGTGCTTAGAACAGGACGAACGAGAGTCGAGAGACTTGGATTCTTTCTGCCACTGACTCTCACCTAGTGTCCTTGGGCAAGTCACGTAACCTTTCTGCCTCCGTTTCCCCATCTGTAGCAGGGACTAATACTTCCAAGCTGACAGGAGTGTTGTGCAGCTTCAGTTAATGGCAGCAGAGGGCAGTGTGGTTCTTGGATGAAAGGTGCTGTGCATGTGCATCTGAATCTGATTAAGTGCTGGGTCTTTTGAGTGCCGTCCTGTTCAGCTCTGAAAATACCCCCCTGGGCTTTTCTCCTCTAGCCCATTGAGTGCATCCGAATCCTTTGATTAGTAGAAAAACTACCCTGCGCATATTAGGAATAACCCGGTGCTCAAGAGGGAGACCCAGGGAGTCCAAGGTTCCCGCCCATGGGCACAGAGGGCACGGTTAGGCTCTGGTAACATCAGTGCAGGTTTCTCCCCTTGCAGATTAGCTAAAAAGAAGAAAACCGGCAAGAAAAAGAAGGTGAAATTGGAGGAAATGGTGACCCCCCCTGCCCCCAGTGCCACGCAGGCTGACGGGGATGGTGGCCCGAACAGACTGAGCGAAGGAGCTGAGCTGAAGACAGACAGCAGGCCGCCCTCTCCAGAGGGCCAGGAGAGGCCAGGAGAGAGCAGCAAGCACTCGACCCTGAGCCAACTGGGCCTGCGGATCCCAGAGATGAAGGACACCTCCATGGAGAGCGTGGGGCAGCCACTCAGCAAAGTGATCGACAGACTGAACGGGCAGCTGGACCCCAGTGGCTGGAACTGCCCCGTCGAGCCCCCCGATCAGTCCTTTCGGACTGGCACGCCAGGGGAGACCCCGGATGGGCCGCCCTCTGGCAGCTATAGCGAGGGGATTTCGACCCCCATGGACTTCTACCGCTTTACCGTTGAGAGTCCAAACTCTCCTGTGCCAAGTGGTGGCGACCATGACCCTGCAGGGGCTGGCCAACCGCCACATGTTCCTGGTAGCCCTGAGACTGCTGGACAAGAGGAAGAAGGAGGAGAGGGAGAAACGGCTGGGGCGGTAGAGGACGCTCAGGAGGAGGCAGATAAAACCCAAGCCAGCGAAATGGAAACTGGCCACACGGAGGCACTCAGCAGGCTGAAAGGAGACCAGCCCAGTCCCTCTCAGAGCAGCGCTGATGACTCCGGGGTGGAAGAGGGGCAGGGCAGCCCGTCGGAAATGGCCCATCCATCGGAGTTCAGGTAAGGCGGAGTGGGAGGGGGTATCTCTGCAGCGGCCCGGCTCCGGCTCTGAGGATCTTTGGGCGGGACCCGGAAAGCAGCAACGTGGGGAAATGGCTCTCAGGATAAAGTTTCCCCTCCATGGGCAAGAGGAGAAGCTGCGTGCGAGACCGTTTGCTCCCCTCCTTGGTCTGAAAGAGCTGGGAATCAGGGGTGATTTTCGGGCAGGGTGGAATTGGGGGTTTCTGTAAGAGTTGGCTCGTTTTAGTTGGAGTTTGCTGTTGGCTTTGTCTGGGTGCTGGGATTGGAGTGTTTAAATGATTGACTAGGGTGCCTAGGGCAGGGATGGAGGCCTTGATATGAACTGAACAGAGCAACCCATAAAGCAGGGGAGGCACTGCCCACCCATGTAGCCCCAGGTTTCCCCTCTGGGAAGGCAGGCCCTTCCTGGGAGTGCAGGCTAGGCTGGGGGCGGGGCGCAGGAGGTAGGACTGGGGGAAAGGGGGGGGGGGCAAGAATAGCTGCCTTACCCCGTATATTCAACTGCTCCAGTGGGTGGCCATCTGGCCACATCCCCTGCTGGCCCTTGGCACAGTGGCCACAGACGCAGCTCGCAAGTGAGTGGCAGGTTCAGAGCTGAGGCCACCCCAGGACTCCAGAGCTTGCAGTGCGACCTCGTCATCCCACTGCATGCTGGGACCTGATAGTGTCGTCCACTGCATCTCTGGGCTGCACTCGGAGCCCCTGAGACATGTCTCCCTGCACATCAAACCCTCCTTCCCACTTCTCTCCTCACTCAGGGTGGATAACAACCATCTATTGCTGCTGATGATCCATGTCTTCCGGGAGAATGAGGAACAGCTGTTCAGGGTAAGTCTGGCCACATGACGGCAAACTCCTGGCAGGAGCTGTGGTGCCGAATGTGGGTTATTGACTGAAGGCTGAGAAGGAGGCATTGGCATCTGGGAACTGGTGGCTTCCTCTCCGTATGTATTCCTTGTCTGTCCGGCAGGTCCCATCTACACTAGGAAAGCTGCTGTGGTGCTGGGTTCAGTAATATCATCAGTGCATGGCCCAGTTATATCACGTCTGCCTTGTGGAGTAGGTGAGACCTGACCATGCCCCAGAGCCATGCCATAGACTGGGGCATTTCGAAGGCTGTGGCGCAGTCCGGGGACACGGTTATTCCTCGGGTGGGTCTCATCTGGGCTAGAGAACCAAAGTGCACGTTAGCCATGTTGGAGGCACCACGTGCTGCCCAGATCCCGAAGCTCGTAGCTGTGCACCGTGGAGGTGGAATTGTGGCCTGGTCCCGCGAGCTGGGAGCTCTGTTCTTTACGAGGCGTCTCTCCTCTTCTCACAGATGATCCGAATGAGCACCGGGCACATGGAGGGGAATCTTCAGCTGCTCTATGTCCTGCTGACGGACTGTTACGTTTACCTGATCCGGAAAGGTATCCCACCCCAGTGACCTCTCTAAATTACCATCCAAGGAGGCACCATGGAGGCCAGCAGGGGGTTTACCTGGTAGATGTATTGGGAGGGTGGCATGTGGAGTACATACCCCTATGGAAAGGACCACCTGCCCCACAGGTTCATACACAACCAGCTGGCTCCAGGACATTCGTAATGCTACGTCTCAGCTGTTGGGGGAACCAGAGAGGTGCAGGCCTGCTTAGGTGACAGGCACTGTACCTCACCAGCTAGGATGCCAGGGACACTCCTTCTGGCCCCTGGAAGCTCAGATCCCCTCCTCCTGCTCCTCAGAATCCCTGGGCTGCTAGTTCTGCAGACTGAGCTACTGCTGCTAGGCGGCGGGCGAGATCTGGGCGAATCTCTCCTGCGTTTTGGGAGTGTCCTCCCCACCTGCTCATACCCCTGTCCTGTGTCCTGTGCTAGGAGCAGCGGAAAAGCCGTACTTGGTGGAGGAGACCGTTTCATACAATGAGCTAGACTACATCTCGGTGAGTCCAGGCTGAGCTCACAGCAGCTCCTCCAGGCCTGTCGCTCGCAGCAGTGCGCCGGGGAAAGCAGAGGAGATGTGCAGGGAAACGCCTCTTGTTTTGCTTGGCTTTTCCAGTCCCGGGCTCTGTCCCTCCTTCTCTCGCTGTTGGGACGGGAGAGCATCACAGAGGTACCAAGAGGGGCTTTGTGCCACTCGGAAGCAGCAATTCCCGATGGAGTCAGGAGCTGTTGGAGAAGGCTGAAGAGCGAATCTTCCATGGCCGGGAGGTTTGCAGCTTCAATGCCGGCGACCTAACTGGGGGTGCAGAGGGAAGCGCCTTTGCCGCCCCAGCCCTCTGGTGCCACCTGTACCTGCCAACATCATCCATCCCAGCTGTTGCTGTATCACTTGGGGGCTCCGACACAGCCCCCGCTGCTGGCTCCCCCTATGGCTTTTAGCCGGTAGTACATCGGCCTTTCCAGGGCACATGGGGGGGGGGGGGGGGGGGGCTTTCCAAAGCCTTGTCCCCATCCCGCTCCTCAGCCTCCCTAATTGTGTGTTACCACGGCAGGTTGGCCTGGATCAGCAGACCGTGACGTTGGTTTGCACCAACCGTCGGAAGCAGTTCCTGCTGGACACCGCCGATGTGGCCCTTACAGAGTAAGCGAGACTGGAGTGCGCAGACGGGTTGATCTTTCCATGTGCCTGGGCCTGTTTGTCGGCCACGTCCCTTACAGCTGTGAAATTGCTTGTGAAGCAAATGCAAGTGATTCTAGTTAAGGGTAGCGTTTGGGGAGGGGCTGGATCTCATCATCGCTCTCTCTCGTTGCTGTTTAAAAGTCCCAGGGCTGTTGCTCAGATTGGAGGGTTGGTTTAACTACCACAATTTAGCCCCACAAACGGTTTGACTTTGCTTGCAGTAAAAGTTGCAAAATGCTCCCAACAGCTCCCTCTGCTGGTTGACATGTGGTGCTGTCTGCAGGGCCTGCTGCTTTAAATCCCTCTCGAATTATCTTTGCACCGCTTGCTGTGTTTGGTTCCCAAGACCCACCGGGGTGACCGTGTTTTGCTGTGAATGGCTTTGCCCGTTCTTATTGCAGAAGAAAGGTTTGACATCAGCCTTCCCCCCATGATCAGGCTGTGACTGACTGGCCCCAAACAGAACAGGGATGAGGACAAATTGTCGGGTTTTGAGTTCACTGGCAAATCTGCAGCTCTGCTCTCACCATGTTGGGCCAGGGAGAAGGTGGCTTGTGCCCTCTTGGACTCTTCAGGCCCCATGTGAGTTCTTAGGCAGCTCTCTGGACAGCTCTCTCCAAAGCCCCCTGACGTGTTCTCTGTTTTCCTTCCCAGTGTGTTACTTCAACAGGGCTTTGTAAGTTCAGGGCCCTGAGAGGAGCATTCTCGGACTCCTTCCCAGGAGCTTCAAAGCTTCCATTTCCTTGGACTCTTACTTTCTATCAAGACCCTTTAGCGCCTTTGGGCCCCCACCCTGCAGTTGGATCCATGTAGGGTGAACCCCCCTGCGATATGGGTAGGGGGCGTGGGTCTGCCCCTGCAGACCTGATTGCACGATCCCAGCTCTCCTTGTGACCTGTGACCTCAGCGAAGATCTCCATTCTCCCCTCCCCCAGGTTCTTCCTGGTCTCCTTGAAGTCAGCCATGGTCAAAGGCTGCCGAGAGCCGCCGTACCCCAGTATCCTCACCGATGCCACTATGGAGAAGCTGGCGCTGGCCAAGTTTGTGGCCCAAGAGTCAAAGTGCGAGGTGAGGTGGGAATTAGGGGTATCTTGAAATCTTTTCTTCACTGACGTCTCTTCTTCCCAACGCACCTTCTGTGGAGAGGGGCTTCTCTCCTGCGCTCTGCTCTGCAGTGCCCTCTTCCCACAGGCATTAACCGATCTGTGCAGATCAGTCCTCGCCGCCTGTCCCTGTTGTAGTCTGTTCACTGCTCCACACCACCCCAGAGGTGGCTGCAGTTTCAGCAACGGGGTCCTGCAGAGTTGTTAGGAACCGTGTGGAGACGCTCCAGTGGAAGGTGCTCTGCGCTGTATTAAGCTGTGTGCCATGTAGTCCCTGACAGGAGCGATTCTCTGACTTGCTGCCCGATCCTTTTCTGTCCAGGCCCTTAAGGCTCTCGGACAGTCCTGGAGATGTGATTCCTGCGGTACGGGCTCCCCTGCCGCTGTCCCTGGGATTAGCCCCGTTGCTGTTAGGCCTGAGAGATTGGTAACACTTTGCTCGGTCTGCCTGTCTGTCTCTCCCAGGCTTCCGATGTGCTCGTGCGCTTCTATGGCCTCGTTCACTGGGAGGACCCCATGGATGAGGCATTGGGACCGGCCCCTTCCCTTTACACGTCTCCTGAGAACTCGGTCACTAAAGAAGGCATCCTGCATTACAAGGCTGGGACCTCGTACCTGGGCAAGGAGCACTGGAAGACCTGCTTTGTGGTACTCAGGTGGGAGCTGGGGCTGCGTTTACAGGGGTGCGCTGACAGCTCTGGGGTGTGAAGCGCTGAGGGAAGGCAGTGCAGTGGGGAAGTCTCATTGCCT
Organism: Malaclemys terrapin pileata; assembly: GCF_027887155.1. NCBI lineage: Eukaryota > Metazoa > Chordata > Testudines > Emydidae > Malaclemys > Malaclemys terrapin. The sequence goes on from NC_071523.1 coordinate 5,237,478, forward strand.
GGTACGAACGGCCTTGTCTAGGGGGGCCTGGACACCCCGGGCGAGTTCAGGATGGAAAGACACCAGAACGCCCATCCCGACCGTCAGCCCTTATTGACCTTAGCAGATTGGCACCATAGTATAAGGCTAACTTTTATCCAGGAGCAGGAGTGGGCCTTCTCCACGCCCCTCACCCCTTCAGATCTCCCCCGCAGCTGCTAGATCGGGTGTTGTTTGGAGCCCACTATTGTTTCTGCTCCAGTAAAGCCAAGTGACCCCTCAGGGCAGAGCCAGAGCTGGGACTTGAGTCCAGTCCTGGTCATTCACAGCAGCAGCCCTGGGAGCTTAGCCCTGGGCCAGCCTGCACAATGTTAATGTCGTACCATGATAGCTAGAGAGAGAGAGAACCCCACAGGTCATGGGTCCGATTGTCCTGAAGCCCAGGATAAAGTCCCCTGATCGAGACTGTATCCAGGTGCAGAGCTGACCTGTCCTTCCTTAGCTCAGGGACACGCTGCGGCTACAGCCAGCCTGTCACAGCATCGTACGGCCCAGTCCCATCACAGCCTGTGCTGTGCTAGCAGCAGGAATCCAGTGTCTAGTAGGGAGGGAAGTTTCTATGACCGCTGCTGGGCTAACGCGTGGGGAGGTTTGTGGTGCTGGTCAGGCGGTGCTAGCTGAGTTATCTACGTCGTCTTGTGTTTCCAATCAGCAGCAATGGGATCTTATACCAGTACCCAGACCGCACTGACATTATCCCTCTGCTCTCCGTCAACATGGGGTAAGTGGCCATTAAGCATGTTAGCTGTGGTGCAGTACTGTAGCAATGTTCCTCTCCCTACTGAAGTTATACCTGCCGTAGGCAGCTGATGGTGTCACTTGGTCTCGTTAGAACTGACCTGTGGAGTGAGCTAGGGTGTCTTTGTCTACTGGAAGGGATGTGTACACTAAGTACATCTGTGACATCTCTGCACCTCCCAGTGTCTCTCACCAGGAGAAGGCAGCAGCCCCCATTTAACCTGAAGCAGAGAGCGTGGATGGTCTTGGATGATTGGTAATGAGAGCCAGAGCCTTGCACCTGTAGTTCACCAGCAGCAGGGATAGAAAGTCAGTGATACCTGAGGGCATTTGGCCCTGTGTGAAATAAGTTGGGAGTCAGGCCAGTCCCTAATGTGCAGGGGTCTGTGTTCCACATCAGAGACTACCATTACAGACAGCCTCCGGCCGAAGGGTGAATGAGCCATGGAGACTGGACTCCCCCTCCTCCCCCCAGGTCCCTGCAGGTTGGGGCTGAGGGACATAAGCTGGGGAAGATGAGGCCACTTGCACTGTGCACGTGGATGTGTGACTCCATCCACCTCCCAGGACTGTTGGTCCAGCGCTAAGATCATCATTTGAAGGATACGTCTGCTGGGGATAACTAGACGAATTCCCCAGCCGTTGGCAGGCTGTTAGCAGTGATCCCAGGGTGCAGAGATCCCTCGCTCTCTGCTGAGACCTGGCTGAAATACAACACGGCAGAAACTTTTCTCTTTTCTGTGTTAAGTCAAAATTGGTAGGGATCTGGGAGTCAGGACTCCTGGGTTCCATTCCTGGCTCTGCCACCGACTCTTGTGTAACCTTGAACAAGTCGCTTAGTCAGTGCCTCGGTTTCCCCATTTATCGAAAGTGGGTTATTGTTTGAAGCTTTAGGCCTAAGCATGTGCACAGGTGCCTGTGAAATCCGGGGGAGCCCCAACCCGTATCGAGAGCAGAGTATTCCCGTTAGCAATGCTGTGTGCTTTAGGGGCTGGTCATGGCAGGACTACCGTCCTCTGACAGCAGAGCATAGGACTGGAGGCTTGTTTATGTCCTGCCTGTTTTACACGCCCAAGACCCTGGGGTCCGACCCAAATGAAATACATCAGGCTGCCTGCAGTGCACAGCAAACCCAGAAGCCAGGTTTCTAGACCATAGTGATTAGAACCAACACGTCGACTTGCACCTGGGAGACCCAGTGCTGCCCACAGGGCCCGGGGGTGCCGGACTCACCGGGACTTGTTTCACCGAGCACTGAGCTGACCAGAGGGTGTTACGCTAGCCCAGCGGGAGGTGGCAAAGGTCTGGGGTGATGGTGAGACCGGCGACACCACGGGATGCCGCAGACTCTGAGCTACCTAGAGACGGCCCAAAGCAGGCCTAGTCGTCGCTGCGAGCTGGGCGGCCGAGCTGTCGGAGGGTTATAATTACCCTGGGATTGGGAGCTTCTTGGGCAGGGGTTCTCAGACTTTTGTACTGGTGACCCCTTTCACACAGCAAGCCTCTGAGTGTGACCCCCCTTATATATTAAAAACACTTTTAAATATATTTAATACCATTATAAATGCTGGAGGCAAAGCGGGGTTTGTGGTGGAGGGTGATAGCTCGCGACCCCGCCCCCATAATAACTTCACGACCCCCTGAGGGGTCCTGACCCCCAGTTTGAGAGCCCCTGTTCTTGGGCAACAAGTGCTGCAATGGTACATCCACCCCGCCACCCCCAACTGACATTCCCTCCATCCACTCCAGTCCGAGCTTCCTCCAGCTTGTCATTGGCCTGGTCGTCTCTGATCTCTGCTCTCTGATCCTTTCAGGGGGGAGCAGTGTGGCGGGTGCCGGCGATCGAACACCACAGATCGCCCCCACTCCTTCCAGGTGATCCTGACCGACCGCCCTTCCCTGGAGCTCAGCGCCGAGAACGAAGAGGAGATGGCAGACTGGATGCAATACTTGTGCCAGGCCGTCTCCAAAGGGGTGAGCAGCTCCCCATGCACTCGCTGATCTGTGTGCGGCACGAGGCCACTTCGCATCGTGCCAGGCCATGAGCCGTTTTCCTGACCCTGAATGGAAACCTGCCAGCCAATGAAACCTTTGTGTAGCACTCCGCAGTTAGCGTGCAAGAGGTGGGGGGGACCTGCGGTCCAGCATCATCGTCATCTCTAAATTACACACAGTTTTGTCCATCTGCTTCACATCCATCCCATGTGTAAAGGAGCCAGGCTCTCCGGCCCCCTCCCTGGGGGTTCGTTGGAACCCCCCTGATTGTAGCTGATAATTCTGAAGCAGAACCCTCTGGGGTCACTTTCCATACTGGGGCAGTGCCTGGTCCTCGGTCCCCGGTTTGTAAAGTGACCCTGCCGGGAAGTGACTCGGGGGCGGTGCTTGGTCCTCGGTCCCCGGTTTGTAAAGTGACCCTGCTGGGAAGTGACTCTGGGGCAGTGCTTGGTCCTCGGTCCCCGGTTTGTAAAGTGACCCTGCTGGGAAGTGATTCTGGGGCAGTGCCTGGTCCTCGGTCCCCGGTTTGTAAAGTGACCCTGCTGGGAAGTGACTCTGGGGCAGTGCTTGGTCCTCGGTCCCCGGTTTGTAAAGTGACCCTGCCGGGAAGTGACTCTGGGGCGGTGCTTGGTCCTCGGTCCCCGGTTTGTAAAGTGACCCTGCTGGGAAGTGACTCTGGGGCGGTGCTTGGTCCTCGGTCCCCGGTTTGTAAAGTGACCCTGCTGGGAAGTGATTCTGGGGCAGTGCCTGGTCCTCGGTCCCCGGTTTGTAAAGTGACCCTGCTGGGAAGTGACTCTGGGGCAGTGCTTGGTCCTCGGTCCCCGGTTTGTAAAGTGACCCTGCCGGGAAGTGACTCTGGGGCGGTGCTTGGTCCTCGGTCCCCGGTTTGTAAAGTGACCCTGCCGGGAAGTGACTCGGGGGCGGTGCTTGGTCCTCGGTCCCCGGTTTGTAAAGTGACCCTGCTGGGAAGTGACTCTGGGGCAGTGCTTGGTCCTCGGTCCCCGGTTTGTAAAGTGACCCTGCCGGGAAGTGACTCTGGGGCGGTGCTTGGTCCTCGGTCCCCGGTTTGTAAAGTGACCCTGCTGGGAAGTGATTCTGGGGCGGTGCTTGGTCCTCGGTCCCCGGTTTGTAAAGTGACCCTGCCGGGAAGTGACTCTGGGGCGGTGCTTGGTCCTCGGTCCCCGGTTTGTAAAGTGACCCTGCCGGGAAGTGACTCTGGGGCAGTGCTTGGTCCTCGGTCCCCGGTTTGTAAAGTGACCCTGCCGGGAAGTGACTCGGGGGCGGTGCTTGGTCCTCGGTCCCCGGTTTGTAAAGTGACCCTGCCGGGAAGTGACTCTGGGGCAGTGCTTGGTCCTCGGTCCCCGGTTTGTAAAGTGACCCTGCCGGGAAGTGACTCTGGGGCAGTGCTTGGTCCTCGGTCCCCGGTTTGTAAAGTGACCCTGCTGGGAAGTGACTCGGGGGCAGTGCTTGGTCCTCGGTCCCCGGTTTGTAAAGTGACCCTGCCGGGAAGTGACTCTGGGGCAGTGCTTGGTCCTCGGTCCCTGGTTTGTAAAGTGACCCTGCCGGGAAGTGACTCGGGGGCAGTGCTTGGTCCTCAGTCCCTGGTTTGTAAAGTGACCCTGCCGGGAAGTGACTCTGGGGCAGTGCTTGGTCCTCGGTCCCCGGTTTGTAAAGTGACCCTGCCGGGAAGTGACTCGGGGGCAGTGCTTGGTCCTCGGTCCCCGGTTTGTAAAGTGACCCTGCTGGGAAGTGACTCTGGGGCAGTGCTTGGTCCTCGGTCCCCGGTTTGTAAAGTGACCCTGCCGGGAAGTGACTCGGGGGCGGTGCTTGGTCCTCAGTCCCTGGTTTGTAAAGTGACCCTGCCGGGAAGTGACTCTGGGGCAGTGCTTGGTCCTCGGTCCCCGGTTTGTAAAGTGACCCTGCCGGGAAGTGACTCTGGGGCAGTGCTTGGTCCTCGGTCCCTGGTTTGTAAAGTGACCCTGCCGGGAAGTGACTCGGGGGCGGTGCTTGGTCCTCGGTCCCCGGTTTGTAAAGTGACCCTGCCGGGAAGTGACTCTGGGGCAGTGCTTGGTCCTCGGTCCCCGGTTTGTAAAGTGACCCTGCCGGGAAGTGACTCTGGGGCAGTGCTTGGTCCTCGGTCCCTGGTTTGTAAAGTGACCCTGCCGGGAAGTGACTCGGGGGCGGTGCTTGGTCCTCGGTCCCCGGTTTGTAAAGTGACCCTGCTGGGAAGTGACTCTGGGGCAGTGCTTGGTCCTCGGTCCCCGGTTTGTAAAGTGACCCTGCCGGGAAGTGACTCGGGGGCGGTGCTTGGTCCTCGGTCCCTGGTTTGTAAAGTGACCCTGCTGGGAAGTGACTCGGGGGCAGTGCTTGGTCCTCAGTCCCTGGTTTGTAAAGTGACCCTGCCGGGAAGTGACTCGGGGGCGGTGCTTGGTCCTCGGTCCCTGGTTTGTAAAGTGACCCTGCCGGGAAGTGACTCTGGGGCAGTGCTTGGTCCTCGGTCCCTGGTTTGTAAAGTGACCCTGCCGGGAAGTGATTCTGGGGCGGTGCTTGGTCCTCGGTCCCCGGTTTGTAAAGTGACCCTGCCGGGAAGTGACTCGGGGGCAGTGCTTGGTCCTCGGTCCCCGGTTTGTAAAGTGACCCTGCCGGGAAGTGACTCGGGGGCAGTGCTTGGTCCTCGGTCCCCGGTTTGTAAAGTGACCCTGCCGGGAAGTGACTCGGGGGCAGTGCTTGGTCCTCGGTCCCCGGTTTGTAAAGTGACCCTGCCGGGAAGTGACTCTGGGGCAGTGCTTGGTCCTCGGTCCCCGGTTTGTAAAGTGACCCTGCCGGGAAGTGACTCGGGGGCAGTGCTTGGTCCTCGGTCCCCGGTTTGTAAAGTGACCCTGCCGGGAAGTGACTCGGGGGCAGTGCTTGGTCCTCGGTCCCCGGTTTGTAAAGTGACCCTGCTGGGAAGTGACTCGGGGGCAGTGCTTGGTCCTCGGTCCCCGGTTTGTAAAGTGACCCTGCCGGGAAGTGACTCGGGGGCAGTGCTTGGTCCTCGGTCCCCGGTTTGTAAAGTGACCCTGCTGGGAAGTGACTCTGGGGCAGTGCTTGGTCCTCGGTCCCCGGTTTGTAAAGTGACCCTGCTGGGAAGTGATTCTGGGGCGGTGCTTGGTCCTCGGTCCCCGGTTTGTAAAGTGACCCTGCCGGGAAGTGACTCGGGGGCAGTGCTTGGTCCTCGGTCCCCGGTTTGTAAAGTGACCCTGCCGGGAAGTGACTCGGGGGCAGTGCTTGGTCCTCGGTCCCCGGTTTGTAAAGTGACCCTGCCGGGAAGTGACTCGGGGGCGGTGCTTGGTCCTCGGTCCCCGGTTTGTAAAGTGACCCTGCCGGGAAGTGACTCTGGGGCAGTGCTTGGTCCTCGGTCCCCGGTTTGTAAAGTGACCCTGCCGGGAAGGCTCAGGAGAGGCTGGGGGCTCAGACTCTGGGGCAAGGAAGCAGCTGGTGAATCAACCACTGCTTCCCCCTCAGCCAACAGACCAGCACTGGCTTCAAAGCACACCTGTCTGTTCAGCCACTTGGCCAGCCCCTCCCCAGAGTATCTGAGCTCTGTCCTTTGTAGGGCCTCTGTGACTGGACCAAAGGGGCAGCTCTCAAGGGATCCTTAAGATAAATAGTGAGGCAGGGCTTTGTGCCCAGCCCAGGATTTGAAGCTGCAGAGGCGACCTGGAGTAGGATCTTGGAGAACGGGCCAATGGCAGGGCAAGATCCTCCGCTGGCGTAGATCAGTGTGGCTCCATTGAAGTCAGTCTGGGCCTGGGAGTGGCTTCTATCTCAGGCGCACACAGCAGTGTCCGGAGAGAGACCTCTGCACATACGTTAGGGCTGGATGAGAAGCGGAGAATTGTGGCCTGCAGCCAGAAGGGTGACTGGTTCTCATGGTTTACCCTCCCACCAGGTTATCCCCCAGGGCGTGGTCCCTACGCCCTGCATCCCCTGCTGCCTTGTCATAACCGACGAGAAGGCCTTCACCTGCCACGAGGACTGCCAGACGAGCTTCTTCCGCTCGCTCGCCACCGTGGAGCTGCCGGACGTGGCCACTGTCTCCACGGAAGCCGGCAAGGAGTACTGTATAATAGTGAGTGTGGGCGCATGTGTGGGCCTGACTGGCGTCCGGGAGGGGAGCTGGCTCCAGTAAGTAACTGCTGTGCCTCTCTGTTGGCGTTTAGGAGTTTGCTCAGGACCGTCAGCAGTTCCTGCCCCCCTGGGTCCTGTACTTTAGTTGCACTACGGAACTGGAGAGGTTCCTCGTGGTGCTGAGCACCGTGTGGAGAAATATCTACCAGGTAAACAGGCCCAAGGCAGCACCAGCTTATTGTTCGCAGGGTGAGCTGCCTGTTCCTGCATCCCTAGCTGGGTTAGGAGGCCCGATTCAGGGAAGGGGTGTGGCTCTCTGGCCTTGCAGAGGTCGGCCTGCATCGGCCTACAGCTGGGTTGGGTTCAGACTCTTGGCCTCCGTGCTTAGGGCGGGAGAGCAGCAAAGCTCCACTTAGCGTGCTGGGTCGACACAGCCCCCATTCCTGCCTTCTGCGGGTCGGGTTTGGTGGCCGTGGGGAGAGCTGTGTGCCTGCTGAGGGGGCAGCAAGCGAGTGGTGTGCCCAGGGGAGCAATGGGCGGTACCCACCGCTGGGGATCCTCCCTGGAGTCTGCAGCTCACAGCCTGCATTGGAGACAAGTCAGCTGTGATGTGTGTCCTGGGTCCGGTGGGAATTGGACACTGATTTAGACCATCTAGTGTCTGCTCAAGACAGGCTCTGTCCAGGGATAACAGTGGGGGCTGTGGGGCAGGACTGCGGGGTATCAGCAGAGCTGGGGTGTGGGGAGTGCCACAGGTCAAGAGTGAGGGGCATTGGGGTGAAGACTGGAATAGCCGGGAGGGCTGCAGGGCAGGCGGGAGAGGCGTCAGGAGAGCGTGGGGGGAGGCTAACCGTGACATAACCCATCCCCCACTCTGCCAGTGCTGTTAGTCCTGCTCTTTCCCAGACCCTAGTTCGTCTGTAGAGCCAAAGCGGTTCGTGGTGGTGGCAGGTTCCTCAAACGGCCACGTGCCGCCCACATCCTGGGCAGTAACCCCCGGGGCCCCTCGCCGTGTTACAACCTCCGCCACTCAGCGGCAGTGACCTGTGGCTCTGCGTGTTCCAGGTCGATCTCCGGCACAAGGCTATCCAAGAAGCCTCAGTCAAGAAGAAATGCGAGGATGCCTTGAGCCTGATCCGCAGCGCCTGGCAGCGCAGCGACAGCCTGTGCCGTGGCCGGGCCTCTCGGGACCCCTGGTGTTAACAGAGGGAAAGACACAACCCCGCGTTATAAGAGGCACAAACTAACCTACCCACCCCGACACTAACTCTGCGGGGCAGTCTTGTCCCTTTCCCGGTGCAGGCCGGCGGACTCTTTAGCAAACAAGCTTACGTTCTCCTTGGCAGTGTTTGAACTCGCTGCAAGCCCGGGGTTCCCAGTGCTGTCCCTCTAGCTGGGAACGTATGTGCGGATATCCTGGATCGGCCGAGCGCTGCCTCTCAACGGTTGCAATGGCGGAGTTGTGCTTGTTGAACGGAAGCCTTCGCGCTGCACCATGATACGTCGCTTCTCCGCTGCGTGGCAGCGGGACCATACGGTACCAGGCCCACAGCGTGGAGATGGGGGAGCTTCATCTAGATCAGCCACCATGCGTGGACACCTGCATCAAGTTCTTTGTGCAGAGGGCCGTGCAGAGACTCTGGCCGGGTCCAGGCCCTCCTCCATCACCCAGCTGCCTCCGGGCAAGTGACTCTCTCTTTAAAGGAATAATAACCTAATATTAATGAGGGAGGGGTGTTCGCTCGTTGCATCATTGGGCACCAGGCTGGGTCCGAGCGCTTGTACTGACTAGTTGTTCATTTTAGAACACGTTCGGTTGTAAATGTGGTGAGACTGGAACACTAAATAGCTGCTGTGCATGTTTTATCCTTGCTAATACAATCGCAAACTAACGCACTGCTTCACCTCCCATCCCCCCCCATGCCTCTCCTTGACCGTTTGTGACCTGCATGTGCTGGGTCTTCTCTGCCCAGGAGATCTCTCTGGTGTTAATCGATCTCTGCCCAGGGCACACAACCTGACCCATCGCAGCCCTGCAAAGCTGCAGCGAGAAACAAAGATGTAGCTCGCGTGGAAGAAGTTGCACTTGGGCTGGCTCCGTTTTTGGGCTGCGGTCGTGGGTTCCTGGGTCTGATCTGATCTCTAAAAGGGGAGAGAACGGGAGAAGCTGGAGCACAGGGTTGTGTTTGAGCCCAAATTAACCCTCTTCTGGAAGCACAAGCAGCGTGTTCAGCATCAGAGATGTTGGCCGTTGGTATGTAGGCCCCTCTCTCTTCCCCCCACTTGCCCAGTGGCTGCTGCTGGAGTTGTTAGGACTTTGACAAAGGCGAGGGGGAGTGTGTGGGAAATGTTGAAGCAAATCCAGGCAATCTAATGTGGGAGGAGCACATGGGGATTGAGAATTTCAGAGTATTCTGGAGGATTTAGACCAACGCCTTCCATTTGTTTAACTGGAACATGTGTCTAAATCTCCTGGATTGCTTTGCAAATCTCAACGTTGAGAGCGGTAGTACAAATATTGGAGGGGGGGGGGAAGGGATCTATTAACCCTCTGTGTGCAAAAGCAAATCCCTATGATCTGGGGCCATGAAAGGTAAGAGCAATTATCCACTATGGAGAGTGGTTTGGGGTTTTTATTTGTTTTGGGATTTTTTTAATAAGGTGGGAGACCTAATGTAATATATATTCATGGGGCCTTTTTTCCAGGAGGTGAACTATGTGACTGAATGTACGTGTATATACATCTGCTTCCTCTGCCCCAGAATAAATACTCATTGGTAACTCGGTGTCTGCCCTGCTGACGTCTGGCTAGCTGGAATTCTCTCGTTGGTTTTCCTCTGTGGCTCGCTCTAAACCATCATTGGTAATCTATGGGCCAGGATCACAGACAGTCTGGGGTCTGAGGCTGGCCCCATTGCTGGGAGGAATGAAGGGCTTTGAGAACCGAGCAGTGGGGTGTTGAAGACGGACAGTTTGCCGTGAAGGGCTCTGCTCACAGATGGAAACTGGAGGAGACCTTGAGCCACACGAGTCTTGAAAAGAAAAATCCCTGCCTCCTGTTACTGTGTTTAGCTGGGCTCCCCTGGGCCTGACCTAGGCTGTGTCTGCGCTAGATTGTTGCCCAGCGTCCTAGACCTACGTATAGTTAAAGTGCTAGCACTCCCCTGGGGGGCATGTGGGTCTGTCAGTGTAAGGTGCTTCCTACTGGTACCATGGTTCCCATGCAGAAAGGGGCTCCCGCTGACCGGGTAGAAGGCACCTGGGTTCGCACGAGGGGTTGTACTGGAAAAACAGTCACACTCCTGACGTACTGGGAGAGCAGGCCTTGGACTAGACCTTCTGGGTGTGTTGTAACATTGCCAATGGATTGACAGCTCCATAGACGCTTCTGCCGTGTTTGACCCTCGCTCGGCCTAAGGTGAAGCAAGCCCAAGAGCAAACGTTGGTGAAATGGCTCCCGGTCATGTGAGTTAATGTGCTTTGGCGATTGGCTAACAAGCATTACAGCCTGGCCAGTAGCTATGGCCTAGGTGCAGTGCTAGATACATCCAACTGGCTGGGTGTGGGGAGAAATTCCCTTTTATTGGTTATTTTTCTCCTCTCCTTCCCCCCCCCCCATCCTATTTGTTGTGCCAATCTCTGGCCCAGCCCCTGAGTGAATCACTCCGCTGCGTTAGCGCCCTGGGCGAAGGGGTAACAGATTTCCCTGAATCCAGCCGCGCGTTTTGCTTTGGGTGGTTTTATGAGACAGGCGTTTAACCTCTTCTCAGAGCACGAGAACTGGCAGCTCATTTCGGTTTGCACAGACGTTGCAAATTGGCCCTCGCTCCTCTCATATTGCAGAAAGAAGAACAGGAGTACTTGTGGCACCTTAGAGACTAACAAATTTATTAGAGCATAAGCTTTCGTGGACTACAGCCCACTTCTTCGGATGCATAACACGGCTGTTACTCTGAAACTTGTCATATTGCAGATTAACCTTCACCCAATTACACTCCCTCCGTCTGTCCAGATTCCTGTTTCATTTGGGCCTGGCGACAGCTCAGGGTCCGGACTCTCTTGTACCATGCAATTGGCACCTGCTCCAGTGACTGCTGGTCTGTGCTCCTGAGTTTGCTCTACTCCTGGGGGGTATCAGCAGGGTGGCCCTGGCTGGTGAGGGCTTTAGTTTAGGACCTGGGTTTGAGTCCCTGCTGTGCCACAGACTCACCGTGTGGCCTTCGGCCAGTCACTTGGGCCCAGATCCTCAGACGTATTTAGGCACCGGTGATTTCAGTGGAAGTTAGGTGCCTAAATACCTTTGATGACCTGGGCCTTAATAATAATTGCCCTGCCCTGCCCTGCCTCCCAGGGGGGCTGAGGGGATAAATACATTCGAGATTGTGAGGTGCCCAGATACTGTGGTGATGGGGGAGACGTTCCGTCCCCCAGAGAGAGACATACGCTCAGCAGAGACGTACTGACGAGACATGTCCCTCCCTCTGGCAAGAAGGGAATTGATCTGGACCCTTTGATCACCCCCAGTCTGCCTGGTTAAGGGGTGTTTGGAGCTCCCAGTGTTCCCCGCCCATCCTCTCCAGGTGTGGGCCATTGCTTCCCGCTGACCACCAGGGGCACTACGGTAACATTGTCACGCCTGTCACCTCATCCCAGATTAACCCTTTCCACCCTGACTCCTGGGAGGGTGGCTATGAAAGGTGGGAGAGAAGGGCCCCCTCTCTGATTTTGGGGGTCAGACCCCTGACCCCAGTACCCAGCCCTGATTCTGGGTTATGCAGTCACTGACGGTGTCTTTGAGGGGGTTCCGTGTTTGTCTGACTGCTCTGTGGGCTGTGTCGAGGATTCACTGGGGGCAGGAGGCTGGGAGGGATGAGGGGAGGTGATATCAAGTCTGAACCAAAAGTCAGCTGGGTGAGGTAACAGGCAAACATTCTCCTCGGCTGAGAGCTGGTGATTAATTTACCAGCTTGTACTATTAGTCACTTACCCACCCACACGGCCTGGGAAGTGACCGGACTCAAATAAGGGACCATATGCACCTGCTGGCTAAGGCAAAGGCCTGGGAATTAGAACATCTGCGGCCTCCTCCTGATGCTGCACTGTTTTAGTGACCCACTGGGCAGGTCTCTTCCCCTCGCTGTTCATCAGTTTCCCCATCAGTATAATGAGGATGACACGGACCCCGCAGGCATGCTGAGAGGATTAAAGGGAGGTTCTGCTCTGTAAAGTGACTGCAAAAATGCGCAGAGCTTCAGCGAGCGCTGTGTGTGTAGCTTCCTGTGCTTAGCGGGTGGGGAACAACCGTATCATTCCACCTGGTTGATCAGCGATCCCCGGAAGATGACGCTCCCTTCCCTGAATTTTCTTCCCTCCCTGGACAGCTGGCATCAGAGCAATGCCGGAATACACGTCAGATGGAATCACATGTTGGTTCTGGCCTAGAATTGCCCGTAAGGCCAAAGCCCAGGTCCTGTTCTTGGGCAGGCTAATCAGGTAACCGCAGCCCAGAGCCACAGCTGCAGTTAGGGTCCTAGGTCCCCTTGATTTCAAGGGAAGTTGGGAGCCCCAGAACCTTTGGGGATCTGGGCCCAAGCCTTTTCTCCTTCCGAAACAAGGCTGTTTTGCAGGAACCCCTCAGCCAGGGGACATGCCGCTTCCCAAATCCCCTCAAGTGGTTGCCATCTTTTATTAGCCAATGTTCATCGTGTCATAGTCCAGGCAGAGGAGTAGCCCAGCACGGGGGGAGATGGTGAAAGTTATAAAGGGCCTTTAGCAGCCTGCCTCCTATCGACTTTCAGTGAGAATTACGTGCCTAACTTTGATTAGCTTCCCGGCTGGTGTGGGCGTGCTCAGGAGGAGGCATCTAAAAACAAGTGTGAGGCGCAGGATGGATACCGACCCCTGCCTCTTTGGCGTTTGGGCCACTAGTCTTCAGAACCCCGCCCTGGTTGGCAGCCCAGCGTCTCCCATTAGATCACAGGGACCATGGCATTGCCCCAGAACCCCTCTTGAACTCGGATCTGAGCTCACCCTAAATCACCAGCTGCGGGTGACGGGAGGCAGGGGCTGCTATTTTCATGGCATTTCTCTGCCCTTTGGAAGGTGCAGCCGACTCTGGGTGTGGGGACAAGGGTGTTACTAGAAACAGCGGCAGGGCAAAGCACAATCCAGCCTGCTGCTCCGCCGGAGTCTGCAGCTGTAACCCTGCAGGCGCTCACCTGGAAGGCAAAGCGCCTCGGAGCTGGATGAACTAATGCTCCGAACTCTCCGAACTGGCCACAGCACAGGAGACTGCAGTGACTGAGCCAGTTCAGACGAGAAACCATCTCCTCCCACATCTCCATCTGTGATGAGAGGATTTAAAGCACAGATGCGCGCCTGGGCACGGGATCTGCAAAGGGTGGAATCCAAATTCCCAGCCTGTAAGAGCTCCCCCGGGGAGCCAGTGACCCTCTGCCCTGTTTTACTGTATTTCAGTGTACTGGGGTGCACCACTGGAAGGAGAGGGCGGCTCTGTTAAGGACCAGTCAAAGGGTCACCCTGTGAAATGACTAGGCAGCAGGTTTAAAATAAACAAAAGGAAGTATTTCTTAACACAATGCACAGTCAACCTGTGGAACTCCTTGCCAGGGGATGTTGTGAAGGCCAAAACTATAACAGGTTCAAAAAAAGAACTAGCTAAGTTCCTGGAGGATGGGTCCATCAATAGCTATTAGCCAAGATGCTCAGGGACATAACGTCATGCTCCAGGACCAGGTGCCCCTAAAACTCAACTACCAGAAGTATCTGGCACCAGCCACTGTCAGAAGATGGGATACTGGGTCAGATGGACCAGTGGTCTGACCCACTATGGTTGTTCTTATGTAAAATGGCTTTCCAGGGACACGCTGATGTGGACTGAATGATATTCGCAACCATCACTGGAGTCTCCACTCACACCAGACTAACTTCACAGATGTCCGTGCATTCACACCTGTGTTACACTGGTGCTTGTGAGAAGAGACTCAGGCCTCATGAGAGGTAGTGTGGCTTAGTGGATAGAGCCCTGGGCTGGGATATGGGGTCTAGTCCCAGCTCTGGCACTGACCTGCTGGGTGACCTTAGGCAAGTCACTTCCCTGCTTGGTGCCTTGGTTTTTCCATCTGTGTAGTAGGGATAATGATCCTGAGCACTGTAGAGCACTTTGAGAGCGACTGATGCAACGCGGTAGATAAGAGTTAGGGGTTATTATTAGGAGCCTGGAAACAGCACCTACTACAATGGGTCCTGACTGGGGCCCTTAGGTCAGTGGTTCTCAACCAGGGGTAGGTGTGCCCCGGGGGTACGCAGAGGTACATCAACTCAGCTAGAGATTTGCCTAGTTTTACAACAGGCTACATAAAAAGCACTAGCGAAGTCAGTACAAACTACAATTTCATACAGACAATGACTTGTTTAGACTGCTCTATGTACTGTACACTGAAATGTAAGTATAATATTTATATTCCAATTGATTTATTTTATACTTATATGATTAAAAATGAGAACGTAGGCAATTTTTCAGTCATAGTGTCTGTGACACGTGTATTTTTATGTCTGATTTTGTAAGCAAGTAGTTTTTAAGTGAGGTGAAACTTCGGGGCACACAAGACAGATGAGACTCCAGAAAGCGGTACAGTCGTCTGGAAAGGTTGAGTCACTGCTCTAGGTGACAGGAACACAACTGCAGGGACAGGAGCCAGTCTGTGGTGGTAGCAGACACGTGGGGCTTTAGTCACAAAGAGCTGGGCCTGGCTTCAAGGGGATCCGTCACCAGAGACAACAGGGCAAGCCCAGTAGGCCTAGAGAGATCCTGACTCTGGCGCTAAGGCCTTGCGCATGGAAGTCCATAAGGAGGTTGGCGATCTCTAGTGTTTGCATCTTCTCCCAGGGAGTGCTGTACGTGTGGGGATGTCTCCCCCTGCTGCACATCACGCTCTGTCAGACTTCAGCAAACGGACCCTCGTGGAACAAAAGCCCCAACTCGGCCTTGTGCATTCCTGGATGGCAATGGGGAAGGAGCAGCCACACCTGTGTGCTTGGAGCGGAGAGGCTGCCCCTCTCCCGGCTCGGGGCTGGGTTTGGGAGCTCACGTCCGGGCACAGCTCAGGGGCTGTGGTGTGTAGATTAACGTTCTCAATCGCCCGCAGCAATAATCACCGCTGGATCCCGCACTGCCCACAGGCCAAGTGCCGAGAGGGGCTCCGCCAGGACCGGGGCTCAGGCACAGATCCAAAGGTAGCCACTGGCCAGGCAAAACGATTGCTCAGGAGACCAAGGCTATTTCACTGGTGTGTTGACTTCCGTGCAGTTTGGCCTTTGCTTTCCCATGCCACGTATTTGTTTCAAGGGCATTTGTCTATCAGGTGAGGCAGTCGCTGGCTCCCTGACAGGCTCATCTAGCCAATAAAGCCCCATCAGCCATTGCCCTCGCAAGACGGATTCTGTTTGTTCGGCGCTTTGAGTTTATAAGCGCAAAGTATGATGAGGTACATTAAAGTGACAGGGGCTAAACACTACAGGGAGTGGGGCTAGATTGGGCAGAGCGAGCTGGAGGCTGGTTGAGGGGGGATGGGGTGAGCAGGACTTGCCGGCAAACTACAATCCATTTCTGACTCACGCCTAGGGCCTCAAGTCACGTGCTGTTTACTTACCCAGTGCACATTCCCTCCCCCCCACCCCCCATGACATTGTAAAGCTATTAGAGTAGCGCTATTGCATTGCTCTGCTATGGGGGACAGAGCCTATTTGCTAACAGCTGAGGAGGGTCAAGAACCTGCTATCCCATGGGACAGACCATAGACCTGCAGGGCCGGGGGGGACCTTGAGCACGCATCAAGTCCAGCCCCCGGCACTGGTGCAGCTCTTGTTGTTTTGGCTTTGTTAGCCTGGCTAAGGTCGGGAGGGCTTGTTTGCAATGACAGCAACTTGTGTCTGGCAACCGCCACGTACTGCGTGTGTTGGGGGGTGGGAGCCCAGCCAGGGACCTAGGTGCTAGCAAATGTTCCTCCAGCTGGGGGGCCACACACACGTGGGAAAAGCCTTCGGCCTGATGGAGACCTGCCCCAAGGAGCTTTCGCCCTATGTGCTCCATGCAGCCGTTGTGCTAAAGGGCAGCTGAGCAGCGAGCTATAAACAGGGCTCTCAATAAACACAGCCCCAAATAGAAAGCCCAACCCGAGACTGAGCTCCGGCTGGGTTACATTACACAGGGCGGAGCAAGGGTGAGAAAGGGCCAAACCAGCCCCACCAGGACATATCCCGGTGGCTTTCCAGACTCAAAGCACTTTGCACCCAACCCCACCGATAACCTAGGGAGAAACAGACAAGCCTCACAGAGGAAACTATGGCCCAGTCACGGGCCATGAGAACACCTTCCTAAGCCTGCGTTGGCTCCCCTTTGGTCTAGCTGTTTCAGGGCCCAGCATGGAAGAGAAAAACTTGAAACCAGCCTGGCCCTTCAAGTAATGCACAGATTCCTGTTGCTTTCTGTGACCAAAAGTTGTCACAAGTGCAATGAGGTGGATGGTTCCAGGGCATATTTGTCTAGTCCAGTGGTTCTCAACCTGCAGCTCGAACAACACACAGCTGCAGCCCATCTGACATCCACAGGGCCATACAGATCGTACATATACTGTGTGGATGCAGCCCACAATGGTAAATAGGTTGAGAACCACCTGGATTCTAAACCAACACGCAGGCTGGGACAGCAGATCAGGGCTGAGGTGTGGTACCAGAACGGGTGGGGAGCCAGGAGTGGGGTAGTTGGGCTGCGGGTCAAGTTTAAGAGGTACTGTATTGGCATAATTGTGTTGGTGGAACACCAGGCCTAGTGCGAGGGGGTTGCAGGTCAGGTGCAGCGGCCTAGCTGTGCGTGGGAAAACTTGCACAGAGATGACCTGACTGTAGTTACCTGGTGTCTTGCATAATCCTTAATTAGTTAAATGCAGGACAGTCAAACGGCTGGTTTTCCTCCCAAGGTGGGGTATAAAGCCCCCAGCCAGCTGTGTGCCACGTTACATCACCTTATTCTGCAGATTTCTTCTTGAAGCCACAAACAGCTTGTTCCTTCCCCAAGCCAGAGGCTTCCCCACTGCAGCTCAGGATGCCTAGAACAACTTCCCTCGGGCTCGCTCGGTCACTCAGGGCTTAAATTCTCATAGATTATTTCCCAGAGCCCCCCCCCCCCCCCCCTACACACACACACACGCATTTGGGGCTCCAGGCTTCAGCTGCAGCAGGGGGTCTTGGGGCTTTAGCCTGGGAGGGGTGTCCACTTCAGTCCTACAGGGGCACCAGGGTTTCTGCCTTGCGGGGCATGCCGGGCTTCAGCCATGGGGCCTCATGGACCCTTTGAAACCAGCTCACAGCCGTAAGAACATAAGAATGGCTGTACTGGGTCAGACCAAAGATCCATCCAGCCCAGCATCCTGTCTACCGACAGTGGCCAATGCCAGATGCCCCAGAGGGAGTGAACCTAACAGGTAATGATCAAGTGATCTCTCTCCTGCCGTCCATCACCACCCTCTGGCAAACAGAGGCTAGGGACACCATTCCTTACCCATCCTGGCTAATAGCCATTAATGGACTTGACCTCCATAAATGTATCTAGTTCTCTTTTAAACCCTGTTATAGTCCTAGCCTTCACAACCTCCTCAGGCAAGGAGTTCCACAGGTTGACTGTGCGCTGTGTGAAGAAGAACTTCCTTTTATTTGTTTTAAACCTGCTGCCCGTTAATTTCATTTGGTGGCCCCTAGTTCTTATATTATGGGAACAAGTAAATAACTTTTCCTTAGTCACTTTCTCCACATCACTCATGATTTTATAGACCTCTATCATATCCCCCCTTAGTCTCCTCTTTTCCAAGCTGAAAAGTCCTAGCCTCTTTAATCTGTCCTCATATGGGCCCCATTCCAAACCCCTAATCATTTTAGTTGCCCTTTTCTGAACCTTTTCTAATGCCAGTATATCTTTTTTGAGATGAGACCACATCTGTACGCACTATTCAAGATGTGGGCGTACCATGGATTTATATAAGGGCAATAAGATATTCTCCATCTTATTCTCTATCCCTTTTTTAATGATTCCTAACATCCTGTTTACTTTTTTGACTGCCACTGCACACTGCATGGACGTCTTCAGAGAACTATCCACGATGACTCCAAGATCTCTTTCCTGATTAGTTGTAGCTAAATTGTACATCATATTGTACCTATAGTTGGGGTTATTTTTTCCAATGTGCATTACTTTACATTTATCCACATTAAATTTCATTTGCCATTTTGTTGCCCAATCACTTAGTTTTGTGAGATCTTTTTGAAGTTCTTCACAGTCTGCTTTGGTCTTAACTATCTTGAGCAGTTTAGTATGATCTGCAAACTTTGCCACCTCGCTGTTTATCCCTTTCTCCAGATCATTTATGAATAAGTTGAATAGGATTAGTCCTAAGACTGACCCTTGGGGAACACCACTAGTTACTCCTCTCCATTCTGAAAATTTACCATTAATTCCTACCCTTTGTTCCCTGTCTTTTAACCAGTTCTCAATCCATGAAAGGATCTTCCCTCTTATCCCATGACAACTTAATTTACATAAGAGCCTTTGGTGAGGGACCTTGTCAAAGGCTTTCTGGAAATCTAAGTACACTATGTCCACTGGATCCCCCTTGTCCACATGTTTGTTGACTCCTTCAAAGAATTCTAATAGATTAGTAAGACATGATTTCCCTTTACAGAAACCATGTTGACTTTTGCCTAACAATTTATGTTCTTCTATGTGTCTGACAATTTTATTCTTGACTATTGTTTCAACTAATTTGCCCGGTACTGACTTACCAGTCTGTAATTGCCGGATCACCTCTAGAGCCCTTTTTAAGTATTGGCATTACATTAGTTATCTTCCAGTCACTGGGTACAGAAGCTGATTTAAAGGACAGGTTACAAACCATAGTTAATAGTTCCGCAATTTCACATTTGAGTTCTTTCAGAACTCTTGGGTGAATGCCATCTGGTCCCGGTGACTTCTTACTGTTAAGTTTATCGATTAATTCCAAAACCTCCTCTAGTGACACTTCAGTCTGTAACAATTCCTCAGATTTGTCACCTACAAAGGACGGCTCAGGTTTGGGAATCTCCCTAACATCCTCAGCCGTGAAGACTGCCCCGCCAAGGGGTTTGAAAATATTTACCAGAGCTCAGCTCCGGCTGAATTGAACTCTCCTCCCACTGTCCTTTGCTCCTCTATGGAGTACGACCAGGCTGGGCGAGAGAGCTTCTCCTTTGCAGTCCCTACTGGCTGGATCAGCCTGGCCGTGTACCTCTGCCTGAGTAACAGTCCAGCTCCTCTGCATCTCATCTGAAACGTTCTCCTGGGCCGACAACTCATCCTCTCTCCAATGGACGGGGGGAGCGTTAGCAGGAAGTAGGCTGTGGTGAGGGAATGGCTCCCAGGAGCAACAACCCGCTGTGTGTGACCCAACTGAGCACCTAGGAGGTGGCCAGGCAACTCCTCGGGCCAGTCATAGCATGAACGCAGCATGCGCAGCGAGCGTGAACAGTGAGGGTCAAATACCTTGCCAGGCAGCAGCTCTCCATGAGCAGCTCAGATCCTCTTACTCAAGGTCAGTTTACACCATGGATGCCAAGAATCGGGCCAGTGCTTTCTAAGGCAGCCTGCTTCCTGAATCACTGTATGTCACCGGCGCTGGGCGGGCCTGTGTAGTATACAGGGCCACCTGAGTACCCCACCTCAGCTGTGCCCATCATAGCAGGGTCACCCCCGGGCAACCTGCACCCCCATCATACCCCAATACACTGGGTCACCCCAGGGGAGCCCGAACTCTGACTGTCTCCCACACACCAGGTCACCTCGGAGGAGCCCACACACCGACTGTGCTCTGTTCACTGCCTCACCCTGTACTTTGCACTGCATAGGCCATGTCACCTCAGGGGATCCCGAACCCCAACTATCCCCGTTCACTGCATCACCCTGTACCTCGACTGTGCCGCAAACACCAGGCCACCTCAGGGGATCCCGTACCCCAACTATCCCCGTTCACTGCGTCACCCTGTACCTCGACTGTGCCGCAAACACCAGGCCACCTCAGGGGATCCCGTACCCCAACTATCCCCGTTCACTGCGTCACCCTGTACCTCGACTGTGCCGCAAACACCAGGCCACCTCAGGGGATCCCGTACCCCAACTATCCCCGTTCACTGCGTCACCCTGTACCTCGACTGTGTCGCGTACACCAGGTCACCTCAGGGGATCCCGTACCCCAACTATCCCCGTTCACTGCGTCACCCTGTACCTCGACTGTGTCGCGTACACCAGGCCACCTCAGGGGATCCCGTACCCCAACTATCCCCGTTCACTGCGTCACCCTGTACCTCGACTGTGCCGCAAACACCAGGCCACCTCAGGGGATCCCGTACCCCAACTATCCCCGTTCACTGCGTCACCCTGTACCTCGACTGTGCCGCAAACACCAGGCCACCTCAGGGGATCCCGTACCCCAACTATCCCCGTTCACTGCGTCACCCTGTACCTCGACTGTGCCACAAACACCAGGCCACCTCAGGGGATCCCGAACCCCAACTATCCCCGTTCACTGCGTCACCCTGTACCTCGACTGTGCCGCAAACACCAGGTCACCTCAGGGGATCCCGTACCCCAACTATCCCCGTTCACTGCGTCACCCTGTACCTCGACTGTGCCGCAAACACCAGGCCACCTCAGGGGATCCCGTACCCCAACTATCCCCGTTCACTGCGTCACCCCATTTCCCCCACAGCCTGTGTGTGCCCTCCAATCCCTGTTCAATGGGTCACCCTGTACCCCCCCCCCCGAGCTGTGCCCCCGGGGTCACCCCCAGCCGCTCACCCCCTGCCTGCGCCCCGCATGTTCATGTATCAGCCTGGCCCCCCCATAACCCCAGAGCAGCCCCCCCCCGGCTGTGCCCCCGCCCGTGGCGGCTCCCACGCGGGGGCTGGGCGGGCGGAGCCCCCGGGGCGGGGGTGTGCGGGGCCGGGCCGGCGCTGATTGGCCGGGGGCGGGGCCGGGCCGCAGCCCGCGGCGGGACGGGGCAGTGCCCGGAGCGAGCCGCTCGCCCTGCGCCCCCGGGGCCGGGCTCGTCGCGGGGCCCCGGGGCTCGGCCATGGAGCGCGCCCGCCCGCCGCCCGCCGTCTCGGTCTCGCCGCCTGTGGACCTGGTGCTGGGCGCCACGAGCTGCTGCCTGGCCTGCGTCTTCACTAACCCGCTGGAGGTGGTGAAGACGCGGCTGCAGCTGCAGGGGGAGCTGCGCCCGCGGGGCACCTACCGCCGGCACTACCGCGGGGTGCTGCAGGCGCTGGCGGCCGTGAGCCGGGCCGACGGGCTGCGCGGGCTGCAGAAGGGGCTGGCGGCCGGGCTGCTCTACCAGGGGCTGATGAACGGGGTCCGCTTCTACTGCTACTCGCACGCCGAGGACCGCGGGCTCACGCAGCGGCCCGGCGGCACCGTCGCGGCCGGGGCCGTGGCGGGGGCGCTGGGGGCGTTTGTGGGCAGCCCGGCGTATCTGGTGAGTCCCCGCCCTGCCCCGCTGGCTGGTGCCTTCCCTGGGGTCTCCCTCCATCCACCCGCCCGGCCGCAGGACTCGCCTCTGCTTCCCCTCCCGAACTGCGGCGGGGCGGTGGAAACAAACCCGCGGCCGGCTCCAGAGGGGGCGGCAGGTCAGGGCTGGGGGCGGCGAGACGCCTGCGGGAGGGTCTGGAGACCTGGCCCCCTGGGCAGGTGCTGGGGAAACCGCCCCCGCTGCTGGGTGTGCTGCCCCTGTGAGTTAGGGGGAAGGCAGGGGGCTGGTTGGGGCGAGGAGGGGACAGGACTCGGGGTCACTGCCGTGGCGGCTCCGTGGATTGCCCCCTGCAAGCGGAAAAGTGGTGTGATTCTCCATAGGGGCGGAGGTGGGGGCTGCGCTGCAGGGGGCGGCTTTTGTGGGGCAGCTGGGATGCTGTGGTCACAGGGTACCAGGCTAGTAGCAATCTGTTATCCCAGGAGACCTCTCCTGGGGGAGCAAACTAGATATTGGGCCACATCCCTTCAGGGAGCTGTGTCACGCGTGGCCATTCAGCCCGCAAGCGGGTAGCTCTGTCTCCTCCCATGGCTCTGGGTGGAGATTCACCCCCATAATAACGACTCTCGGTCTGGAACGGATCGGCCCCAGTTGCATTTTGCATGGAGATTCGGGGCTTGTTTGAACCCCGAGTGCAACCCACATGGGTGAAACTGATGCAAATGCTCGCACAAACCCCGCCATGCCAAAGCCCCCAGCAGTAGCGATAGGTAAGCTGGTGGTAACCTCCAAGCCAGCTGTCAACATTGGTGAGGGGCGGGAACCTCGCCAACGGGCCTGGAAACAAACCAAACCCCCCTGAGACCACAGAACCGACCAGAAACAAAAGAGGGAGGGGAGGTTAATATTTGAGACTGACCCAGTACCTCAGCGCAATGTTCTTTGAGAAAGTAGCACCACCGCGCCCCATAGATACACAAGGGAGGGCTAGACTATCACAGGCCCCGTTCTCCTGCAAAAAGATTTTAACTGTATCCTTGTCTCTGCTGCTGGAAAAGCTTCTATGCTTCCTGAGAGGAGAGTGGGGTCCCCCCCCAGCTTATGATTTCCCTTTGATAGAAGTGGCAGCTCCCATCCAGATAGCACTAGGGTCTCTAATGAGAGAAAGTGGGTCAACGGAAGGGGGTGGGGGGAGACGAGGGCTCCTGCCACCTGTAAAAGTTGTTATGAACGTGCATCGTGTTTATGCTGCATCGTATGTCAGTGTCACTCGGTGGGTGGCCTCCAGTGACATTTCTGGATCATTAAGGCCTGGGTTTGCATCTGGAGTCCTTGTGAAGCACCCGGTTTATGGCCCCCTTCCCAGCCTGGCCTGTATGAAGAATTCCCAGAGCGCCCCCCGCAGCAGTGCCAGAGGGATGGCTCACAGGGGCCCTGCAGGGGACTTGAGCTGGGAGAGCAGCTGGCTGACTCTTCTGGCCTGCAGCCATCGCCCCCCACCTGCCCGTCCCTGTCAGCCCATCTCTGCGCTGCTGGAGTGTTTACAGAACAGTTTGGGTGGGGTGCGTTCCATGGGGCAATGAGTTCTGGAGGAGACTTGCAGTGCCCAGACACCTGGGTTCAATCTTAATAAGGTTGTGAGAGAGAGGGGGGGGGGTTTGGTCTTGGCCTTGGCAAGTCCCTTTCTGTGCACCTTGCAAGGGTACCACCAAATCTGGTATGCTCTCTGCCGGGCAGACCTGGGCGTGAGCTAGGCTGAAGCACAGCAGGTCACAGGAGAGGGGCCTCTGTCGGAGTGGGGGCAGACTAGGGAGACTGTGGGTCAGGATTGAGGGGCGCTAGTAGAACTGTAGGGGAGAACCCAAGACAAAGGCAGAGGGGCTGTGGTCAGGACGGAGGAGCTTGGCGTAGCTGGAGTGGACAGCTCAGGACTGGAGCAGCCAGGGTTCTGTGGGTCAGGCCTGGGAACACTGGCAGAGTTGGGGTGTGTGGGGAAAACAGATACGAGAAACCGTTCAGCCTGGGGTCACTGCTCTGGATGGGGATAGAAGGGTTATGAGAGTCGGTGGAGGGGAGACCGGCCCATGGGCACACAGCTGCTCAGTCTGGATGGTGGCTTGGGAACAGCGTCTGAGCTCAGCTGAGATGCTGCGTTGGGGGGTCTGCCCCTGCCCTACCACAGTCGCTCCCGTGAAGCCCGAGCTGAGGTGGTGATGACCTTTATCCAGCCCTCTAAAGAGGGAGTTAGTTGGGCTCTGGAGAGGAGGAGAGACCGGGGGTTGACAGCTGCAAGGGAAGAAAACAGGGCTCAAAGTCTGAAAGGGAGCCAGGTGGAGACTCATGCAACCCCCCCCCCCCCTCAGCTCCTCTCTGCTGGGGTGAGTGCTGGGGGGACAGGCAAGCTTACAAAGAGGCAAATTGTTCATTTTTCCCAGGTGCCTGAGCTCCCACGGGACCCTTTCCCCCTAACAGCCCGCAAATCAGTCTCATTAGACGGGAACCCAGGCAGGTGGGTGAAGGGTGAGTGCGGATGGTGGGGTTATACTTTTCCCCCTCCTCAGCTCTGATTTCGGAATCACATCTGCTGAGCTCACACTAATTGTGAGGAAATCAAATGCCATCTGCTTCTGCCAAAAGAAAATCAAGGCCGGGAGTGGATGGAGCCCCACTCCTTGGCTTAGCAGAGGGAACGTGTGCTCTCGGGTGAGTCTGGGGAAGTAAATTCCTTCCCTGGTAATAAACCCACGTGACCCATCGGCGGTGCCAGTTGGTCACCAGTCAACTGATCCAAAAGCCACTTTAACATCACTAGATCACAAGCTCTTGATTGGTTTCTAGCATGTCAAGAAGGGGGTCAGCTGAAGGGGCATAAGGATTTCTCTAGTGCTTTTCATCCTGAAGCGATTCCAGGTTGCCAGGCTGCACCCAGCCCCACCCCATGGGTGTCTAACTTGCTATGAGGGGCTGGGTGCAGCCTGGCAACCTGGAATCACTTCCCCCACTACTGTAAATACAGCCATCTCTGGGGTGGGATGTGGTAGCTGTTTAACAGCGCACAGCAACGTGATACAGCTGCTGAGGAGAGGAAGTGAATGAAAGCGCAGGGGTATTCAGGGCGGCGAAATGTACTTAACCACCGTGGAATTTGGCCACAACACTGGGGCTCATGCCTCTAAGCTAACAGGTAGACGCCTACTGGACCCCCAACCCCACTTCCAGCAGCTCCCCTGCTCCTCCTCAGAGGACTCCCGTGTGAAGGTCTGACCCTGCTCAGCGTAGGAGCAGAGGAATTGTGACATGGATCAGACCCGGGGTCCAGTTACTCTAGTGTCACGTCCCAGCACCAGCTGCTTCAGACGACGATGCAGTAAACCCCGTAGTGGACCCGTGGGGGGTAAATTAGAGAAGAAACTTCCTGTTAGTCAAGTTATACCCTTGTGAGGGGAGCATGGGCAGCCCAAGGAGGGTCGTGGGGGAGGATGCTGGCTCCCAATGTGGGTCACAGCAGTGGTGGTACTTGGATCATTGGCAGCGGCGCCTACTCAGAGGGCATCGGTGGGAGGGTTTGGGAAAGGACCTCCTGGACTTGAGCTCTTTGTGATGAGTCTGGGTGGGGCCCATGGAGGTGGGTGCCCTGTTGTTTCCCCCATCACTAGGACAGGTTGCAAGTTAGGGCCTGGATCGTCACTCCCTTGCACGGGAAGAGACGAGGAGGAGCTGGAGTGGTTCAGTGAGCCAGCCCCACCACACGGGTGTCTAACTTGCTACGAGGGGCTGGGTGCAGCATGGCAACTTGCTCCTTTCTAACCTGGCCAATTCCCTTTCATCGTGACAGGTCAAAACGCATCTGCAAGCCCAGACGGTGGCAGCCATGGCTGTGGGGCATCAGCACAACCACCAGGTGAGCAGCGGGTTCTGGATCTGCCCAGTCCTCCCTGATTCGTGCGTGTGACCTGGAGCAGTTAACGCTGGTGGTGAGATGAGGAGTGTTGTGTGCACAGGACGCTGCGGGGACTGCGTGGCTGTGCTGGGTGTCGAGTGTGCGTTGTGTATGTATCCGTGTTGGGGTTCTAGGGTGAGCTGCAGCTGGGTCTCTCTGTCTCTCTCGCTTTAGGCCCCTCTTTTAAATGGAATCTCAGGGGTCACCTGGCTAAACCCCCTCCCCTTTACACATCATATTACCGCCTCTGACCCCTCCGGCTCTGAGTCGGGGTATCGAATTCTCTCCGGAGCTTGTGACCAGTGTGAACTAGTGGTGCCTCTGGGCAGCTTGATCAAAGCCAAGTTTGGTTTATTGGTTCACTGAAATTTAACGAGCAGAGAGAAATAGGGTTAAAATAATAAAAGTCTAAACGGGTTCTGTCACCTAACCTAAGCCTCTCCGTGCCAGTAGGGTCCACGGGGCACCCCGCTGTGGGGAGACAAATTGCATCTTGTAATGGCTGCATCTTGGATAGTCTGTCACCCCATCAGTATCTCTGCCCTCTGAAATCGCAGGTTGTCTTTTTATCCCTTCCACAACCCAGTCCCACCTGATGATCCCCAGTCCCACCTGATGATCCCCAGTCCCACCTGATGATCCCCTGTGATTATGTGCTGGGCACCTGAACCTGGCCAGACTAGTTTCTGCATGTCTCCAGACTTCCTGCTCTTTGCACAGTAGCTTCTCGGTGTTGTCCCACTGCGCACCAGGGGATTGATTCTGTCTTCAGCCATTGTCCATGGGTCCTGCAGGATTTAACCCTTAGCTACCTTTTAGTCAGCAGCACCTCAGCGTCCAAACCCACAGAGATTATGTGCAGCTATATTAGAGTAATAAAAACTAATACAGAGAATTCCTATGTTCTCCACAGTAGGATGATGTGCAAAGAGGATCTGAATGTATAGCACTATGGGGGTCGTGTGAGTGTGTGTGCGCGTGTGAGATGAGTGTGTGCACATGTTTTTTGTGTAGTAAATCCAAGTGGGCCTGCATGGATGTGTGAGTGTGCCATGCAGTGCATGCTGGGTCCATGTGTGCAAATCTAGTGGAAATGCCTGGGTGCCCATGAGAACGGCGAGGGCAGTGGATGTGTGTGCCTGAGTGTGATGTGTGGCAGGTGGATACATGGATGTGACAAGAATGGTGGATGTGTGTGCATGTGTCCATGACACATGTGGTGAATGTGTGACATGTAGCAGCACATGCTGTCTGCGTGTGCTGGCTGTTCTGTTTGGCCTGTGGCGTGAAGGACCCTTGCACCTGAGTGGAACAGGGAACCACTGGGTTTTCATGCCTGTTCCCCTGGAGCGCACTGGTCCTGTTCCCTCCGGGGGCCCCTTTGTCGAGTCTCCCGCCGCTGCCTTGCTCTGTACACGGTGACTCACTCCCATTAACGCTCCTGCAGATGACGACGCGGAGTGTTTTTCAACAAGAAAGTTGCTGAATGGGAGGAACGGGCCTGGGGGGGCGGATTGTTGTCATGGGCCATTTGCTGCTGGGGACTCTGGCTCCACCAGGCTGTTTGTGTTTCTCTGCGCGGCAGCCGCACGGAGCAGGTTCCAAAGTCCTCGGCACTTTTATTGGCTCCGCTCCTAGGGGCGGTGGAAGCAAAGGCCTCCTCGTGGGCCGTAGGTATGGGGTGGCCAGGGCACACTGTACGTGTCTGTCCCAGGCTGCGGGGCGTAGCCGCGAAGTCGCCTGTAAGGGGATTATGTCAGTGGAATCCTGCCAGTTATTGGCCCTGCTTATCTCAGATACTAATTTACAGGCACATCCTCTGCCAGGCTGCGTCCTTGGCACAGGGGCACTCGGGTGGCCCTGAGCTACATCAGAGCCGCTGACTGGATGCAGCACGCCCTGCCCACTGGGGTACGGGACCGACCCAGAGATTCCCCCCTTCCTCCCAGAGATCCCTAAATCCTCCTGTTTTCTGCCACTTTAATATCTCCTCACCTCTCTGATTCTCTACCTAGGGCGTCTCCAGCGCCTTTGAGACCATCTACAGGAAGCAGGGGCTCGTGGGCCTGTGGCGGGGTGTGAACGGTGCTGTGCCCCGCGTCATGGTGGGCTCTGCAGTGCAGTTGGCCACCTTTGCATCAGCCAAAGAGTGGGTCGAGAAGCTCAAGGTGAGCAGTGGTGGGAGGGGCTGCTTGGCCCCCATGGGGTGAGAGATGGGCAGGACCATGGGGCCTGGCTCTGGAGTAGTGTTGCCAACTTTCTAATTGCAGGAAACCGAACACCCTTGCCTTGCCCCGCCCTTCTCTGAGGCCCCGCCCCTTCTCTCAGGCCTCGCCCACGCTCACTGCATCCTCCCTCCCTCCGTCGCTCGCTCATTTTCACTGGGCTGGGTCGGGGGGTTGAAGTGCAGGCTCCATCTGGGAGTGCAGGCTCTGGGGTGGGGCCAGAAATGAGGGGTTCCGGGTGTGGGAGGGGGCTCCAGGCTCAGGCAGGGCATTGGGATGCGGGAGGGAGAGAGGGCTCCAGGCGGGGGGGTGCAGGCTCTGTGGTGGGGCTGGCGATGAGGGGTTCAGAGTGCGTGATTGGGCTCAGGGCTGTGGCAGGGGGTTTCGGGTATGGGCTCCAGACATCGCTCACCTCAGGCGTTTCCCGGGGACAGAGGAAGTCCACATGGCTCCCGGGAAGCAGTGGCATGTCCCTCCAGCTCCTAGGCAGAGGGGCAGCCAGGGGGCTCTGTGTGCTGCCCCTGCCTGCAGGTGCTGCCCCCACAGCTCCCATTGGCTGTGGTTCCATTGGCTGTGGTTCCCTTGGCTGTCCCTCCGCCTAAGAGCTGGAGGGACATGCTGCTGCTTCCCAGGAGCTGTGTGGAGCCAGACTCGTAGCCTGCCTTAGCCCCACTGCAGCCAACCAGACTTTAAGAGGCCCAGTCAGGGGTGCTCATCGGAGCTGCCAGGGTCCCTTTTCGACCAGGCGCTCCAATCGAAAACCGGATGCCCCCTCCCTTGATTTATTAAATACAAAAGTAGGATTTAAGTGGTTCCAAGTAACAACTGACAGAACAAAGTGAATTACCAAGCAAAATTAAAATAAAACACGCAAGTCTAAACCTAATACAGTAAGAAAACTGAATACAGATAAAACCTCACCCTCAGAGGAGTTCCAATAAGCTTCCTTTTACAGACTAGTCTCCTTCTAGTCTGGGTCCAGCAATCACTCACACCCCTCTGGTTACTGTCCTTTGTTCCAGTTTCTTTCAGGTATCAGCCTCTCCACCCCCAAATATCTCTTGAGCCAGCTGAAGACAAAATGGAGGGGTCTCCCAGAGGTTTAAATAGACTTTCTCTTGTGGGTGGTCCCCCCCTCCCCCTGTGTAGAATCCAGCTCCAAGATGGAGTTTTGGAGTCACCGGGGCAAGTCACATGTCCATGCATGACTCGGAACTTACAGGTAGCAGCCATTGTTCACATGCTACCTTGAACGTCCTCAGGTAGACGTCTTATGTGGATTGGAGCCTTTTAAGATCCATTGTCCGTTAAGTGTTTCTTGATTGGGCACTTAACCTGCACATTCCTTTCTAAAGAAGCTGCCCAAATGCCCAGTTATGTCATATTTACATTCATAAGCGTATTTCCACAAAGCGCTATGGGGTGGGTGCAACGTCACAGTGGGCCTCTAAGGCCTGTCATTTTAGACAAGCAGCCACGAAGCCCCAGCCTGGTTTCTGGAGCCATCTGTGTCTCAATGTCGCTGGTCCAGTTGCTTGCAGTATCTCTTCAGAGATGATGCTCATGCCGCGGCTCCCCACCCAGGGCTCCTTGCCTTCATTTCCCCCTGCTTTAGATCCCCAAGGAGGAATCCGTCCTTCGTGTGTCGATTCAGCCACCCCCGTGGAGTGACCCCACTCCTTGGAAGCAAACTCAGGGCTCCAGTGGGGCAGTGCAGAGCGCCAACTGCTGAGCCCGGCAGCTTCTTACTCATTCATCCAGACTCTGTAGACCGTGGGGATCAGGGAAGGAAAGGCAGCCGCCGGCAGGGGACATCTCTGTTCCGGCTCCCTCTGTTATAGGAACGCCGCAGCTATCTTCCTTGCAACAGATTCATTCACATGATCTACAGAACTAGCCCACCACACACACGAGCTCCCCTGCTGTGCACGCTCCAGGAGGGACTGGTGGGAGCCGGAGCTGGTGTCAGTTTCACATCGGTCTTTGTTCCCTTAGAGACAGTGGTGCCTATTTCCCCCAATCAGGTCTGACTCAGGCCTTCATGATCAGAAAAGCAAACAGCTGCCAGGAAGACCAGGGGGCTGCCAGATTTAACCCCCACCCCCACTCCAACTCCCCAGAAGTGGGGGTGGGTGGGTGAGGCGGTCTCATAGCCTGCCCTCTCCTCCCCTCCGCGCTGGCCAGTCAGCAGCCTCCCAGATTGACAGGCCGGCTCTGCTCCTCATGTAACTCAGAAAAACAGCGCTTCTGTCCTCGAGTCGATCCCTCCTGGCGCTGACTCAGTGCTTTCCTACCACAAGATCAACAGGGCTCTGGTGCGGGCGAACGTGCAGGATGGCGAGCGGAACTGCCGCGCTGCTTAAAACACGCTTTATCCTGGCTTTTTGCCTGGATCATCAAAGCTAAAAATAACAGCGGGGCCGGGTGAGCGGGTTGGGGCACGCCTGCTGCTCCCAGCCCACAGGAAGATAAACAGCTGCCTGAAGAGGGCACCTAGAGGGCTGGGCCATCTCCCCTCATGCTGTAGGTGCCAGTCGCTGCTTCAACAGGCCCATCTGCTGCCCCCTAGGGGTGGGAATTAATTGCACCTCTGTGTCTCGGGCACACGTGGATCAGCATTTTGTCGTCCTTGTGGTTCAGGATTCGGATCCAGGGGTCCAGTTTGGCCCATTAGAGAGATGGGGGGGGGGGGAACCAGCCAAGTTTGGGGTGGATTGGGCTCAGCTTTTGAACACCTAATGGTTCAGGGGTGGGTGGGGCGTCCGATTCAAGGGTTTGGTTCGACCCGTGACACAGAAGGGAGCATTTGTGAAATTTGGAGCCAGCTTCATGATTCTGGCCCTGCTCAGGGGCGTCTGGATTTGGGTTTGGGCCTGGGGCTTTCTCCACCCTCAGTGGGCATGGTGGGTCACCTTGAGGAGATCCCTAGACAGCTGCATCTTCCCCCCACATTTACCTGGCCTCCTCCCTGCACGCACGTGTCATCTCCGTTGCTCTGGCGATGGTGACGTTCTCATTCTCATGGCAATGCGTGGCAGCTGCAACCCCAGCGGCAGGAACTGGTGCAGGGGATGAGTCTAACTGGTCCCCTGTCTGGCAGTGGTTCAAGGAGGGCAGCTGGATGGTGGCCTTGGCGGGAGGCATGATCAGCAGTGTGGCTGTGGCTGTGGCGATGACGCCCTTCGATGTGGTCAGCACCAGGCTCTATAACCAGCCCGTGGATGAGCGGGGCATGGTAAGTATGTCCCGCAGCTGGGAGGCCAGATCCCCATTTACTGATGGCAGGGCTGTACAGGCAGGCTGCAGAAGAGCTGGGCTTGGATCCCAGAGGTTCCTGGCTCGCCTCCCTGTGCTCAGTCCACTAGGCCGTGCTACCTGGAGCATCGTCATGTGCACCAGTCTACTGCACGCACCCAACTTCACAGCATTTAAAAGTAAAATCCGCACCATGCCGCTCAAGGCCAGGCACAGGCAGCCAGCGCTGGACTAAACCAACCCCACCCACCTCCGAGCCGCTATGTGCCAGCCCCATGGCGAGTGACCAGCTGAGCCATGCACCCTCCTGAGCCCGGCTGGACTAATGGGGCAGTGAATCCCAGAACGGTGGGGCATCCTTGGAGATCACCCTGCTGACAGCTCCCCAGGCTTCCAGTGCAGGGCTGCTCATTTGAGCATCTCTGCTCATCTGACCTTTGCTGAGGTGGGGCCTGGCTGCTGGGAGACCCAACCCATAGAAGGGCTCCACAGATCAGAGTCGACAGTTTTTCACCCAGACGCCGGTGCAGACTGGGGAGAATAGGTGGGAAAGCCCCTGAAGCTGGCTGCACCCACGTTCGGCCCTATCTGAGGAGCGTGTGTCCGTGTATGTTGCAATAGTCCAGCTGAGAGCTCACAAAGACGTGAGAACCCTCGCGAGGTCCAGATACAGGGTGAACGGTTCCCACTGGAGGTGGAGGAGACGTGGTGGCATTTGGCCCCATCTTGTCCACAAAAGTGCAAAATCTCGCAGGTTTTCATTTGAAAAGAAAGGACCCAGATTCTGCCCTCAGTTACTCCGGCGCAGGCTGGTCAATCTCACTTTGGGGTAACTGGCAACCCAGTCTGGCTCGTTAATGGCTCTGTTATTGAACCGTGATTTTCAATACTTTACCTGTTTCAATCCAAAACCCACCCTTTTGTGAAAAAGGTGCGTCAAGCTGCCCTGGTGGCTCCAGAGCGTGAGTGCCAACCTCAGGGCAGACTGCTAAGAACCAGGGCACAAATCCCAAACTGGTTGTGAGTCCTATACCAAGCGTCCACTGCTCAGACACTATAACGGCCTTACCGTGGAATCACAGACCGTCCCCGTGGGTACGCCGATCTATCTTGCCACCCAAGTAAGCCTGCCTTTGTGAGAGATGGTCCCTTATACCAAAAATCACAAGATTCAGGTTATTCCCAGTCCCAAAGGACCAGTCCACTTACTCCAGATCAGTTGCACCTTAGATCTCATACCAAAGACAACGCTTGTAGGCAATCCTGTCATAAACGATCTGAGGATTTACTAACTAGGAAAAGGAAATAGGAGAGTTCCTTACAGGGTTAAAGGTGGTAAACAGACACATACAAATGAGTTACAGTCTTAAGTTTCAAAAGATAAGAGAAGCATCTATAATAAGCAGGCTCTATGTGTCCTTTAGGGCTAACCCATGGCAAACACTGGGCATCTTTTGCTTATACTTAGAATTCCTTGCTCTTTAGAGTCCAAGCAGCATAAAAGACACAAGTTCGTCCTTGCTAGGGCTTTTTATCCCTTCCCTGCTTCTGCTTCAAGTTGCACATTCAGCTGCTGGAAGGAATTCAGTTACAAGTCTCCTCCTCGTGGGGAGGGGGGGAAGGGGAGCAATCGACCAAGTCTTTTGTCCTCTGATGTTCCACAGTGCTTTGCCTGGCGTTGATGGGCCTCTTTCGTTGGGTCGGAGCCAACACCTGTTGGAAACTAGTATTTCACATTCGTTAATGCTTCTCTCCTGCCTGATGACTTACAGTCCCACAGCAAATGTTCTAACCGGGGCTACAGATATTGTGAGATGAATGCAGGCAACTACTTACAAGCATTTCATAAAGTCTAAAAACATTTCTCTAACTCTAATACCTATTTTAACAATACTGGCACACAGAGGAACCAGACTGGTATGTGTTTGTCACTGTCCCGGTGAGACCTAGGGGCCGTGCGCTGCAAGCGTCACAAGCTGTAATTTGGGAGTGGGGAGGCGGGGGGACTACAAAATAGAACTGCTTGTGCCTCAATTTTTCCATCAGTAAAATGGGGCTAAGTAGTGTGGGCTTCCCCCAAACAGACTAGTGTGAGGACTAATTAACCACTGTCTGCAGCACTTGGATAAGAGGCTCAGAGCATTGTGAATTATTCTGTTTATTGAGCTCTTGGGGGGAGTTTTCAGTAGCACTCAGCACTAACGTGCGCAGCTCTTCTGAAAATCTGGCCTGGCTTGGATGTTAAAGCCGGAGGAAAGCAGGCGTAGGGAGGCAGGGTTACCTTTGTATACACCATTCGACCATCCCTGGAGCCTCTGGCTGGTTCTGGTGTCCACACATCGAAAAGGATGTTGACAAATGGCCGAGGGTCAGAAAGATGTCACAGGAATGCTCTGAAGTCTGGGAAACTAGTGAGAGAGTAGCTCTGGCGGTTTCGTTTCACGAGAGAAGGTGAAGAGGTGACTGGATCACAGCCCGCGTGACTACGTGGGGAAGGGAGTTCTGGTAGTAGGTGGCTCTTTGAATCTAGCAGAAAAAGACAATGAGATCCAGTGGCTGGAAGCTGAAGCTAGACTAGAAATAAGGTGCTTGTTACTAACAGGGAGGAATTAATCCTTGGGAGTGGTGGAGTCTCCAGCACTCAGTCAGTCACTCAGGACTGGATGTCTTCCTAAATATGTATGTATATAGCGATATACCTCTCTCATAGAGCTGGAAGGGACCCTGAAAGGTCATCAAGTCCAGCCCCCGGCCTTCACTAGCAAGACCAAGTACTGATTTTGCCCCAGATCCCTAGGTGGCCCCTTCAAGGATTGAACTCACAACCCTGGGTTTAGCAGGCCAATGCTCAAACCACTGAGCTATCCCTCCCCCAAATGAGCTCAGCCAGGAGTTATGAGTTTGCTGTAGCAATTCCTGGCTGAGGTTCTCTGGCCCGTCTCAGCCGGGAGGCCTGACTAGATGGTCATTGTGGTCCTTGCTGGCCTTACAATCAGTGAGTTACCATAGCATGTAGACCAGACCCATGTATATTAAATGTGAGCGGAGGCCTGTGTGTGCTGGGGCAGGTTTTTGATGTCTCTCTGTCTCTCCTGTCCCCAGGGGAAGCACTACCGAGGGTTCCTCGACTGCTTTGTGCAAATCTCCAGGAAAGAGGGCATCCTGGCTCTGTACAAAGGGATCGGTCCTGCCTACCTCCGCCTGGGGCCTCACACCATCCTCAGCCTGCTCTTCTGGGACGAACTCAGGAAGCTCACCTACCGCCACCAGCAGCATGGCGTTTAAGCCCCTGGGGCTACGTGGGCAGATCCTGCCACAAGATCACCTGCGCGTGGCCTCGGGGGTCTCTCCGCCCGCCTGATGGGACCAGAAGTGGGGGATGGGGGGATACGGCAGTCTAGGAGCCCAGGCAGTCAGCTCAGGACTTTCAGGGGGTGCTGAAATCCCCCAGATTTGTAGGGTTTCAGGAGAGAGGAGCTCTGTGTCCAACTCCACTGCCTACAATAGGCTCCCACCTGCAGCCACCGCGCAGAGCAAGTGCGGGCTTCCATCCAGGAGCACTGGCCAGCTGCTGTGGAGCGAGAGGGAGCTGTCCTCTGTCCGTGTGCCTGGGAGCCAGGAGGTCTGCGTTCTGATCCCAGCTCTGACACTGACTCCCTTCTGGGGCCTTGGGCAAGCCCATTGCCCCGCGCTGTGCCTCAGTTTCCCCATCTGTGACATGGGGATCTTCCTAGGTGCCTCCTCAGAGGGCAGTTGTGAGGATTAAACGACCTGACGTTTTGCAGAGTGCTTTGATGCTGTAAAGAGGTGGGTAGATACATGTGCCAGGTGGATTCTTGCCAGGTAAACGTGGCCTTGGAAGGACTGAAGGGACCCAGTGCCGTTCCTAAGCGTTGTTCAAGGAGGTGCTCCCCGGTGCAGGCCTTGGCCTTCTTCCCTGAGTAAATCGCATTTAACCCCTTGTACCAGGAGCTGCTGCAGGGAAGGGTGGACTGTTACGTCCTACGGAGCACGTACCTGGCAGCGCCGAGTCCCAGCATGGTGCCAGCCTGGGTTGCCCAGGCACTGTGCCCATCCCTGGCTTGCGAGAAGTTCCAGGCGCTCAGACACCAGGCACGGCACAGGAACCAAGATCAGCCAGAAGCAAAGTGGTGAGAGGCTGCCCCCAGATGAGGCCGTGGAGCCCCCCAGCCGTGGGGCAAGGCAAGGTGGGGAAGCAGGCCTGGGTTTCACGGTGAACTTGATTTGCTTGTTTGGGGTCAACTTTTGGCACTTGCTTCCCCTGCCCTTGTAAGGCAGGGCCCCCCCACATCACCACCTTCCCCCAGCCCTGCTCAGTCAGATTGCAGGGACGAGTTCAGCTCTGCTCAGCCCGGCTGCACCCACAGGTCCTTGCACGCAGCCGGGAGCATGTGCTGGGGGCGGATGCTGTGCCACAGGCTGGGTCACTGGGACCTGCTCCTGCCCTCCCGGGGGCAAGCAGGAGAACATCTTCCTGAGCAAGGGGGACGTCTAAGTCCTGGGCTCTGACAATTTGGGCCTGCCACATCTCTAAACCTTAATCTCACCCTGCCCTAGTGCCCGGCACGCGCTGGGTGCTACTAAACCAGTGCTGCCCGCTCTGTGCAGGGGTCACCAGCTCCCAGCACAGCGTTCACTTCTACTCAGCAGATGCTGGAACCACAGCCCCAGCTCCAGGCCGCTTGCCGCAATCAAATAAAAGATTTTTTTTCTACTTTCTTACTTTTACATCTCTCCAGTGGGTTTTAATTTTGCTGCTGAACCAGGTGCCTTTCCCTCTTCCCTGTGCCAGCCACCTGTTTCTGGGAGTACGGTGCCCAAATCACACCCACATCAGTGTGCTGCCAGTGAACACAGCTGGGGGGAGATTTGGGGATGGGCCTCCTGGCTGGGAATTTCAGGCACCAGCAAGTTTGAAGTGATGCAGGGGCATCTCTGGTTTTGCCAAGGGAACATGGCAGCAGTGGGCTCTCCCTGCACCCTCACACCCGGAAAAGGAGATGAGATCACTTCAGCAGTAAGGAACTGGGAGCTCTTGTGACAGATTTCAATTCCCCCCACCCTTGGGCCAGCACCACCAAAAAAAAACCCTGTCCCCACACCACGGTGCCAACCGCCCCTGGCTCAAACCGCCCCCCCAGATGACACTGCCAACCAGCCCCCTCCCTAGACGATACCCACCCCCAAGATACCAGGGCTGCCCTTGCACTAGGCCTTCAGAGGGACACTAGGATGGGGTGCAGACTGGGAGATGAGCTTTTGAGAATCTGGCCCTTAGCAGAGTCAACTTTAACAATCACGCCAAGACTTGCTCTGAGCAGGGGGAGCCGAGGGGCCAGTAAACTGTCACCCCGTGGGTCCTGCCTGCATGGCTTCCCCTGCCATTGTCGCTGCCCAGGGTGGGGCAACTGTGCTCCCCATGAACACAGTCTGGCTTTTTGTCCCCCTTTAGTGGCTAGACTTGTGCCTAGAGATTTATGGGGGTGCTACTCAGGCAGTAAAGCTGTAGGCGTTCGCTCGGGAGGTCCCAGGCTCAACCCCCGCTGGCAGAGCACAGCCACAGGAGATTGTTAGAAATACGCTGGTGCGTACCAGCTTAAAGACTGCACCGGCCCTAGAGAACTGAGCAGCACTGCAGGGCCCTGCGGTGCAGTGTTGACCGTTAGCCATGCAGGTTTGGGGACGCTTTCGCTCCACCCCCATACTTGCCCTGTATGGGAGCAGCAGGCCCCCTGCCCCGTGGCCTGAGGGCACACCCTGCTCATTCTGGCTTTTGCATCGGCACCTGGAACGGGGATTCTGCAACTGGAATTAGTGATCAGGTCCCCTGCATGAGCCAGACTTGAACCCAGCTCCCCCAGTGCCGGGATAAACAGCAGGAATGACAAGTATCAGGGGGTAGCCATGTTACTCTGTATCCACCAAAACAAGGAGTCCGGTGGCACCTTAAAGACTAACCGATTTATTTGGGCAAAAGCTTTCGTGGGTAAAAACCTCACTTCTCCAGATAAATTGGTTAATCTTTAAGGTGCCACTGGACTCCTTATTGTTTTAGCAGTAATGCCGTATCTCTGGCCCTTGCTGTCCAGGGAGCCAGGCCACAGTGTAAGAAGGGCCCCTAGCTGACTGTCGGTGTATTTTGTGGGGGGAAAGGAGGTGATCAAATCCAGAGGGGTGCTCCAGGGGAAAGCGCAAAGAAAAACCAGTGCAACGAACCGGGCCCATCAGAGCAAGGCCAGGCACTGAGCCCCTTGCTGGGGACGTGGAAGGGCAGAGCCCTGACTTTGGCGTGTGAACAGGGCAGTGCCATGCAGACAGCACGGGAGTGCAAAGCCAGAGAGCAGGAGAACTGGGCGGGGAGCAGCCATCTGGGGGGCACGGAGATCGGTGCTGGTAACAAGGTGCCTGCCAGGGGCCGCTTAAGATGCTCTGCCGCCAGGGCCAGCTTTAGGCCAATTCAACCAATTCCTCTGAATCGGGCCCCGCCCCTAAGAGGGCCCCGGGCCCAAGCCCCAGTACAGCGTACCGGCAAGAGCCAGTGTGCTGTACCCGGGTGGCCCGGCTTCCCCAGGGGGCAATTTAAAAAGCCCCAGGCCCTTTAAATTGCCACCAGAGCCCCACTGCTGGAGCCCTGGGGTAGGGCTGCAGGCCTCTGGGGGCTATTTAAAAAGTCCGGGGCTCCCGTTGCTTCTACCGCCCCGGCCCTTTAAATTGCTGTTGGAGCCCCACCGCTTCCCCAGGGCTCCAGCGGCTATTGAAAGGGCTGGGGTGGTGGAAGCAGGGGATCCCTGGGCCCTTTAAATAGCCCCCGAGCCCCGGGCTGCTGCTGCTGCTACCCCAGTGGGGGAGGGAGGAGGAGGGGGCACTTACCATACAGGGTGGGCTGTACCTGCACCCTCTGCCCGCACCAGCCCTGCATCCCCTGCCCGCAGCCAGCCCCTGTCTCCAGCCAGACTCGCACCCCCTGCCCTGTCTTCAGCCCCACACCCCCTGCCCTGCCCGCACCAGCCCGTCTTCAGCCAGCCCCGCACCCCCTGCCCTGCCTCCAGCCAGCCCCACACCCCCTACCCGCAGCCAGCCCGTCTCAGCCAGCCCCGCACCCTCTGCCCTGCCCGCAGCCAGCCCGTCTCCAGCCAGCCCTGTACCCCCTGCCTGCAGCCAGTCCTTGCCGCACCCCCTGCCCTGCACCCCCTGCCCTGCCCTCAGCCAGCCCCTGTCTCCAGCCAGCCCTGCACCCCCTGCCCGCAGCCAGCCCCTGCCGCACCCCCTGCCCTGCACCCCCGTCTTGCCTGCAGCAACCCTGCACCCCCTGCCCTGCCCGCACCAGCCCTGCACCCCCGTCTTGCCTGCAGCAGCCCTGCACCCCCTGCCCGCACCAGCCCGGCACCCCCATCTTGCCTGCAGCACCCCTGCACCCCCTGCCCTGCCGCTGCCCGCA
Organism: Malaclemys terrapin pileata; assembly: GCF_027887155.1. Classification (NCBI taxonomy): domain Eukaryota; kingdom Metazoa; phylum Chordata; order Testudines; family Emydidae; genus Malaclemys; species Malaclemys terrapin. The sequence goes on from NC_071523.1 coordinate 5,275,806, forward strand.
GCCAGCCGCTCACCCCCTGCCCACAGCCAGCCCCTGCCGCACCCCCAGCCCTGTCTCCAGCCAACCCCTGGTGCACCCCCCTGCAGCCCTGCCCAAAGCCAGCCAGCCCCACACACACCCCTTCCCACACCAGCCCTGCACCCCCTGCCCTGCCTGTAGCCAGCCCCGCACCCCCTGCCCTGTCTCCAGCCAACCCCTGCCGCACCCCCCTGCCTGAAGCCAGCCAGTCCTGCACTCCTCTGTCTCCAGCCCTGCCAACCCCTGCGGCCCTGCCTGAAGCCAGCCAGCCCATCCCACACACCCCTGTCTCCAGCCAGACTCGTACCCCTTGCCCTGCCTGCAGCCAGACCCTACCTCCAGTCAGCCCTGCCCTGCCTCCAGCCAGCCCCATGTCCAGTGGTGCCCTGCAGTTCCCAGGGCATAACCCTGCACACCTGCTTCAATGAGGGGGGCAGGGAGCAGCTGGGACCCACACATGTGCACACCCTAGGGTGACCAGACAGCAAGTGTGAAAAATCAGGACGGGGGTGGGGGTAATAGGATCCTATATAAGAAAAAGACCCAAAAATCGGGACTGTCCCTATAAACTCGGGACATCTGGTCACTCTAGCACACCCCCAGGGAGTGGTGGGGCCCACACATGTGAAACCAAGCTCATTTCTAGTTCAGGCCCATCTTTTTAAAAAAGAACTTTAGGTAGGGTGAACATACATCCGTATTTTCCCGGACATGTCAGGCATTTTGGTTTGTAAATGGCCGTCCGGGAGGAAATACGGATGTATGGTAACCCTATTGGTACAAAAAATACATACTGTGGCACAGCCCTTAAATCAGAACTTTTTATAGGGAACCGGTTGCTAAGTAATGAAAGGCTTTTTTGACATGTTTTTTTTTTTATTGTCATCCCTGCCGGGGCCCCACCAAAAATGTTCGAATTGGGCCCCGCATTTCCTAAAGCCGGCCCTGTCTGCCGCCCACCCCTTTAGAAATTTGCAGTGGAGCTCCGGCACCTCCCCTGCTGCCGCTACCACCGCCCCCAGACCTGGCGCTGCTGGGTTGGAGGCTGCCGGGACAGACCCCGGCCTGGGGCTGCAGCGGCCGCTGTGCCCCAGTGACAGAGGCCGGGATGAACTGGGCCAGGCCAGGATGAAAGACCCCCTCGGCCTTAGCCGTAGGCCCTGCAAGCCACTGAGCCCTGCCCTCTGGGTAGGCAATACCCTCACCCAGGGCTGCCCTGCCCAATGGCCCTTTCCAGGCCCGTCCAGCTGCCCAGGGCCCAAGAGGGGAGCAAGCTCGGGCAGCAGCAGCTCCTCCCCCTGGAGCGGCTCAGCTCGACCACAAGGAGCCCAATGTCCCCGCAGGGGGCAGCTCCCAGCCCATAGGCACCAGTTAACGGAGAGCACGTCCCCCTCCTTCCCCCGGCCCCACACAACGCCACCAGGACTGGGCACACTGACCTTCCTTACGCAGGGAGTGGGGTGGTCCCGACACCTCCGACCTAGCACTGCCAGTGCCCCACACTCTGCCCCCCAGCTTGGGCCCCGCCTGTTCCAGGTGAGCACCTCGCTGTCTGGTTCGTAGCCAGGACGCGGTGGCAGCGCCCCCAGAGCCCAGACACCACGGCGTTGAAGCAGGAGCTGGGGTGCCCGTGGGGGCTGGGCACTGACATGGAGCCAGGTGGAGACCCAGCCGCGCTCATGGTGCTGCCAGGAGTAGCCCTGAGCTGCTCAGCGCCTGAGCCCCGGCCTCACCTGTGCTGGGGGCGGGGAGCACCCGGAGAAGGGGCAGGGGGCCGCTTCCAGCTCCTCAGAGCCCCAGCTGGCAGCTGCCCCCGCCCTCAGGCAGCCCCACCAGCTTCATCCCTTGCACCAAGGTGCCGCCCTAGGCACCTGCTAGTCGGCCTCTGGTGCCCGTGCCAGGCTGCACATGCAGCCGGCCAATGCCAGTACTGGCAGCAGGGCAGGCGCTGCCAGGCATTTGTAACCCGCTGGGGAGCGTGTTACGGGCCCCTCGGGGCGGACCCACGGGGGGAGGCATCTCTCACAGCCCCCAGCTGTGGCTCAGGCTGTAGACGCTTGTGCTTTCAGCTCTGGAGATCCCTAGTTCAATCCCAGGCGCGTCAGCCATAGTGTGTTCACGCAGGGCTGCGATCCCAGCCCTGGGCACCAGGCACTAAACCGGTTCCTGGCCCTGAGTCCAGGCCTAGCTCACCTGGGTCCCTGTGGACTCCTGCTGCCATCTACTGGGGACATGCAGGAAATGTGACCAATTATACTTCATTGGCATCATGCCTGTGCCCCTGGAGCAAAGGGCATACAGCTCTGCGGAAAGGGGCATGGCCCATAGAATCACCCCCCGGTGCCCTGCCCTGATGCCACCAGCGAGTGGCACAGAAACTCTGCAATATACAGACCCCCTCTCCCCCGATTCAGTGCTGGGTTTCCCCTCTGAAAGGGGTTGCTGCTCTAGCCAGTTCCTCTGAAAGTTGGGGTGTGGGGGAGCACTCCGAAAAGGCCAGGACCGTCACTGATTGGCCTCCAGCGGGTAGGGGGTGGCTGGGCTAGAGGTGCTTAAAATGATGATGCTTTAGGTGGCTGCTTATGTGGCCAACATCTATATCAAGCCATGAATAGTCCCTGCCCCTCCTGTCAAGCACCCAGCTTGTCCCTTCTAACTCCCCCCCCCCCCCCCCCGCATCCCTCCAAATTTATCCCCCTGCACCAGCAGAAAGTCTTGCAGGACAGACTCCCCTCAAAGCATCCCAGGGGCAGCTGGGCTGTAAGGCCATGGATGTGGGCTGGAGCAGACGCGCCCAGCGCCAAGAATAACTGACACAAACAATTAACCCTCCTGCCCCAAACAGCGCCATGTGCCCTAAGGGATGGGGGCCACTATCCGAGCTGTAGGAACCTGGCCAGGTCCCAAAGAGGTGACACCTGGCCTCTAGATGCGCTCGAGGGTTTGCAGGCAGGGCTGCAACTCCGAGCATTGGGGAGGGTTTCCAATAGCAGGGAGCGAGGTGGGGCAGATTTGGGCTCGTGCCCCCAAAGGTGCCCTGCTCTCCTAAAAACCCAGTTGACTATGATTTGAAGCATGTTCCACTCACGTGCTCTACAATTAGGCTCAGCCAGCAATGAGCCCTGCACAGTGCATGGGTGTTGGCATTGACCACACAGAGCTAATCACAGGAGCGGGGCCTTCAGATTGCAGCTCTGAAGGGGTTAAGTATCAGGGCATCACAGTAATCACTGGTTACTTTAACCAACCACTAAGTCCCTTTCCCTCAGTGTCTGGCCACACTGCTCGGAAAAAAAAGGGGGGTTAATTCAAACACCCAAATGCCATTGGGATGAGAAACCGACTGAGAAATGTTATATTGGACCATTCACACCTTCCACCCTGTGGCAGGGATGTGTAAACGGAGGGTGGTTCTGTGCCATCATCTTCTCCACATAGATCCCACCTGGCTTGGCAGAAATACCCAGACAGAAGAGAGCGGAGGAAAGGGGGTGAGCGGGACAGAGATCAGCTTTTCCTCTAGTTTCTCTCCCATGTATCAGCTCCCGCCCCCACGCTTACATTGATTAACTACACACATGGGGGGCGGGGTCAGGCTTAAAATCACTTTAAGAAAAGAACCATTTTTTCCCCCCTAGGTGAGCACCAAAACCTGAGCTGATACAACCCGAAAGGGTTTTTTTAAAACTGGTACTTTGCCACGTTTTGGCTGTTTCTGTTTCATGCTCGGAGGCTAGCGGAGAAGCGGGGGTGGGTCAGTTTTCATGCACTACTAACAATATCAAGGACACAAGGAGAGTTTGAATCAGAGGGTCTGGAAGCACTTTAGAAAGGAGGGTGAGCAGCATTTGCTGCATTTTACACACGGGGAAACTGAGGCACAAGCAGCAAAATAACTTGCCCATATCCCAGGCTTTGAGTTGGTAGCAGAACCAAGCACGGAACCCAGCTTCTCCCCTCCATGTTGCCACCGGGCCTGGCTGCCTTAGGCTAGCAAAGCATTGCAGTGTTTGGGTTGTGAAATGGGCAGGGCGAATGCTTGGTGCTGAACAGAAATCTGTTCCTTGGCTGTGAATGGGGCGACGACTGGAACGATTTCTTTAGCCCAGCCGCAGAACGAATTTGCCTGGCTGGGTCCCTTTAACGCAGGAATTCCAGGCAACCTTGTGAAGAGCCCTTCCCACTCCCCCAGCCCTCTCTGGCCAGCTGATTGCAGGCAGGGTACATGGAGAATGATTCACCAGCACTCTAGCTCCCTCCTGGTGCCTCTTATCAAACGCCTCTCTGCAGACCTTTGAGACTGACATCAGCCCCGCTCCCCACACCTGGTTCCAAGCCCGCTCAGAGCTGGTGGAAAATGTTCTCCTTTGAGTTCTTGGCCTCCTGGCTCCCTGGCTTCCCCAGCTTGGCCTGGGGTTCCACCCTGCTGGACTCTCTCTTGCAAGGTGAGGTTAGAGCCCTTTACTAGCTTCCCTCTCTGGTCTCCTTGGCTTCCCCAGGACCCACCTGGCTCTTTTCTCCCCTGCAGGGCTAATAGGAGCTTGTGCCGTGTCTGTGCTCTGCAGCCTGGTGAAGATTTATCTCTACATCCAGTGTCTGAAGTAAGTGGGGGAGGAATCGCTCGTCCCAACAAAAATGATTCCCTGAGCAGCTTTGATTTCCTCCAAGCCCTTTCTCCCTGCCCCCGGGTCCCACCGCCCTGCGGGTTCAGTTGAGACGGGCACGCCAGCTGCATGAATCCCACGTGGAGAAGAATGGACTCTGACGCCTGGCATTAAAATCCAGGCGGGTCGCAGCTTACCCCTGCAGCGGGACCATACCGGGCTGTCTGGAATGGCGGGTTCTGTCCCCTGCTGGGCTCCTGCCAGTCCCCTGGTATCGGAGCTGCCCCTGGGCCTGGCGGGGGAAAAGCTGTTTGAGTCTCTAGCTCTTTTCCCTTGGGCAGAGCCTTGGAGCTGATTGCAAAGATTAACTGGTATCTGGGGCTAGGCTGCCCCCCCCCCCCGCGCTCTCTCTCGCTCTCTCACACACGCTGGTTACTAGCCTATACAACAAGGGCGTGACACACTTCATGCCTTGTGTAGGCCCAGCTCACTGCACACATCCCTCTGTTCCCCCCCCCCCAGATCCCTGTGTGCTGCCCCCTCATCCCCTTCTACTACAGGGACTCCCTGCAATCCCCCCGCTCCTCCCTCATGCCAGGGCACAGGGTGTCCCCCTCCCCCATAAAATTCTCTCTCTTTCTGCCCTGCATGCCAGGGGCTCTCTGTACCCACATTCCCTCTTCCCCTGGGGGCCTTCCTTTCCCCCCTCCCCTCCTGCAAGCCCATTATTAATTCCTTCTGTCTTGGCGCTAAGTCATTCTGGGGGTCAGCATGTTAGCCTCTATGGGGAGGATGGGCACAGCTGGGCTGGGGTGGTGTGACGCTGGATGGTATTCATGGCTGCCCCCCATGGCTGCAAGCCTGGTTGAAGCTGCTGGCTCTGCCAACCACATGACAGGGTCTCCCCACTTCCTCCTTTGGGTTTCTCTGACCTCCCTCCCTTCCCCCCCAATCAATAGGGTTCTGCCCAGTGATGTCTAGAACATTCCCTGGCTTTTGGAATTGACCAGACCTGGCCTTCCAAAGTTATCGCGTTACAGACACACGTTCAGGGCCTCTCTTGGCTCGGCCAATGTGTTAGATCAGCTCCCTGGCTGGCCCCACAGTCCTAAGGCTGCCTCTGGGGGCCAGCAGGGGCCAGATACTAGTTACACTTGGGGAAGTGGGGGAAGATTGGCAAAAAAAGAAGGCTTTGTGCCCCACCCCGCAATGCACAGGCCACTCTTCAGGTGGCCAATTTTGGTTGGCGTTATTCCTGGAGGTTTCATTGCATGAAATGAATCCTGGATGGTTGGCAACCTCTGCTGGTCGAGCTGCTCCGCCCTCTCTGAGAGGGACCCACTAGCGCCCCTGTGGCTGGGAATTGGGTGTCTCTGGTGCCTATGGGGGCGCACCCCAGAGCCTTTGCCTGCAGCACTGGGAGGAGAAAGCACCAAGCTACCCCTGCACGGAGAGGCTGCAGCCTATTCAACCCAGCCCCATCTGCTTCTGGAAGGGGTCCCTTCCCTTTCTCCTTGCTCCAGCCTTGGGACATCTGCCCCCCACCCCAACACTGCTCAGGGCAGACCTGCCACCTCAAAAGCCAAAGGGGAACACCCCGTTCCCTGGCCCTGAACCTTCCACCAGAGTGGACCCGCTCTCCCCCATGGCCAGAGCCCAGGAGATGATCTGTGAGGAACAGCTGCCGGGGGGGCCTGGGACAGGGGACCTGGTGTAGGTTGAAGAGCTCTGGGAGAATGGGTGGGTAGCTGGGGTGGGGGAAGAGTCTGCAACTGGGTTTCTTTGGGGTTATTATTTACTTTCCGGCTGAGGGGGCCTCTTGTGTGGCCAGAATTCTAGAGTCGCTGCCCGTCAGGTGGAGCCAACCCTGGGCAGCTTCGTGTGCCTGGATCTCTTGGGTCAGACCCAAAGACCCACACGAGTCCCGCTGCTCTGTGAAGATCTCCTGCCCCTCGTTCATAAGCGTACGGCTGGTGTCTTTGACTCAAGCTCCTCTCCCCAGAGTCGGCTGCATCTCGCTGGGGCTGGATGTGCGGTGCTGGCCTTTATGCATAAACTAGAGCAGACGGGTAACACGTTGGGATCCTGAGCTGCTGTGGTAGTTATTAGCTGCTTTGGATGGAGGACTTGGGGAGCAGGGGGCATCCTCCAGGCAGGAGAGGGGCCTGGATGGACCAAAGGCGAAAGCAAGAAAAGCTGCTCTTGGTTGGAGTAATGGGGGGAGTCGGAGGGCTGATCCTGAGCGTGTGTCTCTCTGTTCCCAGTGACCCGGACAGACAGAAGGAGAAGGAGACCATCCGCTCCCAGTGGTCCCTGCTGGATCACGTCCACCTCTTTCTCCTGACGTTGATCTTCACGGTGGTTGGGTATCGCGTGGCTGCTTTGGTGGTGTTGGAGTTTTCCCTCAGGGCTGTGTCTATGCTGCTGTCCCTGAATAAGGTGAGTCGTCGTCTCTGGGTAAGGGCCTGTGTAATAATCTCCTGATACTCTCTGTAGTCGTGTATGAGCCATCGTTGGGCCTGGACCAGGAGGGTGGATTCCTGATGTATAGTCTAGTGCACTGTAGTAATAACTCACAGCTCTGACAGGACACTTTTCTTCAGTAGATCTCAAAATGCTTAATAAAGGAGATCTGTGTCGTTTATCCCCATTTTACAGAAGGGGAGACTGAGGCAGAGTGGAGTAGAGACTTGCCCAAAGTCACACAGAGCCAGGAACAGAACCCAGGTCTCGTGAGTCTCAGTTTAGTGCTCTGTTCACTAGGCCACACTGTGCATGGTTCTCCATCTTCCATTTGCCTGTAAGATTCCTGCCCCAGGGAGTGCCCAGTGACTAAGGGCAGTCCCTTCGTTGATGTCTCTGAACACCCCTGCGACTGGCCTGAGGGAGGTGCTGCTGAGCTGACGTTGATTACTTCTCCACACCTCGCTGGTCTGAGGACCAAGAGACTAGAGCCAGGAGTCAAATGTTGATCTGCTGAGTGGCAGCCCAGGGCAGTGGTTTTCAAACTGCGGAATGGAAGGCACTGGGTCGCGGCAGCACTGGTCAGCACCGTCGACCGGGCCAGTCAAAGGCCCGTCGGCGGTGGTGCCTGGCTAAGGCAGGCTAGTCCCTACCTATGTGACACTGCGCTGCACCCTGGAGGCGGCCAGCAGCAGGTCTGGCTCCTAGGCGGTGGGGCCACCAGGCTCTGTGCGCTGCCCCCACCTTGAGCACTGGCTCCACATTCCCATTGGCCGGTTCCCAGGAGCTGGGGGGGCAGTGCCTGCACCTGCTGCTGGCGACTTCCGGGGCGCAGCGCGGTCCACAGTGCCAGGACAGGCAGGAAGCCTGCCTTAGCACCCTGGCTGCACCACTGACCGGGAGCAGCTGGAGGTAAGCCCGTGCCCCAACCCCACGCCCCAATCCCCTGCCCCAGCCCTGTGCCCCCCCTGCACCCCAACCCCCTCATCCCTGGCCCCACCCTAGAGCCTGCACCCCCAGCCCAAAGCCTTGATCCCCCTGTCCCAGCCCTGAGCCCCCCCAAACCTGGAGCCCCCTCCTGCACCCCAAACCCTGGCCCCAGCCCAGAGCCCTGACCCCCTCCTGCACCCCAAACCCCTCATCTCTGGCCCCACCCCAGATCCTGCACCCCCAACTCAGAGCCCTGACCCCCTCCCACACCCCTGCCCCAGCCCTGAGGCCCCCCCAAACCCAGAGACCCCTCCTGCACCCCAAACCCCAGCTCCACCCCAGAGCCTGCACCCCCAGACCAGAGCCCTGACCCCTCCTGCACTCCAACCCCTTCATCCCCAGCCCCATTGGGTCGTGGGCATCAACAATTTTCTTCAACTGGGTTGCCAGAAAAAAAAGGTTGAAAACCACCGGCCTAAGGTACTAGCCGCTGGACCACCCTTCCTGGGCAGCGTCAGATGACCGTGATTAGAAGCAAGTGTAGGCCCAGAGGTTTTGCTCATCAGACCGTCCTGTATCTGGGCTGCTGTGGGATGGGAGAACCTACCAGGGTTGGGAGCTCCTCGTTTTTACCAGTGCTCCTCTGCCCAAGGGTCTGCAGCTCACGAAACCTCAAGGCAGAGGTCTATGAAGTCTTAACTCATGGCCACAGGCCACGTGGGGGTGTGGATGTGGAGGAGAGGACAGGCAAAGGGATGTTGTGCCAGACATTAGAGGGCAACGGAGAACAAAGGAGCTACCTGTCTTGGGGCAGTCCCGTAGCTCAGGTGGTAGGTAGGTAGCTGAAGGAGCCGCGTTCTGGTCCCAGCGCTTACTCCGCTGTCTTGTGACACCACCATGATCATAGCTGTGGTGTAACATTAGCCGCCCCAAGTTGGCGGCTGCTCTCTGACGTCTTGAGTGGTTTCCACTTGCTGTGCCGGGGAATTAGACCAGCCGCTGGGCTCCGTCTGGAGGAACATGTGTAACTAGCCATCCCACGGGCGTGTAGCTAACGTGCTGCATCTCCAATGCTCCGCTTCCGCAGGGGGCCCACAGCAGCCAGTTGTACCTGTTGTGCCAGTACTCCCTGGGGTGCGGCATCTCCTGCAGCCTCAGCTACCTCCTGGAGGGGGCTCCCCACCGCAGCTACAACCTGCTTCTCAGCCTGGGCCTGGCCGGCCTGATCACCTGCTACGTCTGGAGGCTGGCCCGGCACGTCTGCACCATGTACGAGCTCCACAGCAAGGAGCGCTACTGCGGGGTCTGCATCTTCCTGCTGACCGCCTGGCACGGCATCCCCGCCCTGCTCTGCAACGCCCTCAAGATCACCTTCGTGGTGGCTGACCTGGCCGCTGTCGCGCTGATAAACAGGGATTTCCTCACCACCTCGGAGGCCATTCGCTTCTGGACGCCGCTCACCATCTGCTACACCCTGCTGGTCATCTACATGCAAGGTGAGGTCCCCGTGGCAGCTGGAAACCAGCTGAGCTCCTTCCTGGCCGGATGCTCCCAAGGCCCCTAGGTTTTTTTGGCAAGGGGATTTGTTTTGTGCACTTCCAGGCATGACGGAGGAACCCCCTGGTCTTATTCGTGGGGACCAACCGCTCAAAACGGGACCTTTAAATGGAGACCTCCCAATGAGCAAGTCCAGCCGTTGGATGCAGGACAAGGGGTCAAGTTGCCCACCAGGGTATGATCAGCCAATGGGAGCTTGTTCTGATGATGTGCTGCTTCTGTTTTGCGCTTCGTTGGTGGAGCGAGTGTGGTGGGCGGGAATGTTTGGAACCAGAATGGGACCGAATTCTCTCCTGCTGCTTGTGTAGCTTTGGTAACGCTCAGGCATATTTCTCTCTCGTTCTTAACCTCTGCTTTAGCTTTGCCCTTGCAATGAAGCATGGTCCTGGGAACTGTTCTCACCACCTTGAGCCACAGATTATAAATCCAGAAGTGACCGCTGTGATCCTCTCCTCTGACCTCCTGCCTAGCTCAGGTCATAGGACTCCAACGCCTACGATCCATTCTCCGATTTCTGCCAAGGGCAGAGATCTGGACTGTCCCGGGCAGCAGGTCAGGAGCATGGCTTCCTGCAGCCCCTCCCTGGAGACAGTACAGACGCCAGTTTGCTCTCCCGTGGCTGCAATGCGGCTGCAAAGGGCGCGTCTATGCTGACGCGTAGTACGGGACCCTCAGTGCATACTTCAGGTGGCCAGCCCGTCCCACCGCTTGTGCCGCTGCAGCTACTCGTCTGTTCTTAGCACGTTAGTTTGGTCAAATACAGTGCAGATCTGTCAGCCCGAGCTGGGAGTTACACCTCCAGCGCCAGTGTAGCTGAATCCAATGTCTCAGGAAGGGACCATTTTCCTGGCCATAGCAGCCACCTGGCTGAAGCTGCTGCCCGAGCCCAAAGGGAGGGGAGGAAATGGTTCATGCCGTGACCGTTTTGTTCCTGACAGAGGAGCAGAGGCATAACCCCAGCGAGCAGATGGTCTATCAGACGGTGTTTGTGAGAATGGGAGGCTTGCTCATCCTCCTCATGACGGTGGGCCGGTGGATGGACATCATGAACATCTTCATCTCGCTGGTGGGTGAGATCTGGTGCCTGGTTCGGGCAGGAATCATGCTGGACATCTGCCGGGCGCAGGTGAGACTGCCCACGTACCGTACGCGCATGCTGCACCTGGAGGAGCACGAGGGCAGCCAGATGCCCTAGTGTTGCCGAATGGTCTCTTGTGTTCCTCGGGGCAAATCCAGCCCTGCCCTGTGCAATCTAACCTCCGAGGGACTGTGAGTCGGCTTGCAAGGGCAGAACTGTTCCCCTGCCTTGGAAATCTCAGGAGAGTCTGCTTGGCACTCACATGATGGGCTCTGGGCCTCACCGACTCTGTGGAGGGGGAGGAATTGTGGAAGTGAGGGGAGAGGAGAAGGATGTTAAGCACAGCGGGTCGACGGGAACGAGGATGGGTAGCTAAGGGGCTGCCATGGAGGCAGGAGGATGAAGCCAGCAACCAGTTACAATGGAGCCAATGAGAACATCTGTGCCCAGTGCAAGGGCCCAGTTCTCTGGGGTGGAATGACACTGACTCCAGCAGAGACCTGCTCCCCGAGCGTGGGAGGGAGACAGGTAGCAGCTCCTCAGGGCACACCTGTCTGGGGAGTGGGCCAAGGCTGTGTAGCTATGGGGCGCAGGTACCTGCCGGTTGGCTTATGCCTGATGCCGCTCGGGCAGGCTGTGAAGGCAGGCTCTTGGCTGGAGAGGCTGTCCGCTGTCTAATATTAGTGTGGTGGTGGGGGATGGGGTTTTGCTTCTCCGCAGGATTTTTCTCAAAGGTTCCCAGAATCCGGTTCCAGGCAGCCCCAGCCTAGGCCTGAGGCCCCTGGCAGAAAATACAGCTCCGTGACTAGGTCCTCAAGTGGAGGGGCCGGAGCCGAGAGGTGAGCAGGGGGCTGCCATGCTCCAGCGATGGCGAGACCGGCAAAGCCCCAGCGACTGGGACTGAAATGTGACATTTTAAGCTCCAGGCCGTGCCCACTGAAGCGGCTTAATTCACATGCCGTACGTGCTCCAGTAGCAAACCAGGCTCGGGGGAGATCTGCTGAGGACGTTCTCAAATGGACAGTTGTTTGCACAGTCCCAGGTTAACTACCTCGATGACTCTTTGCTCCCCTCAACCCCCCACCCCCAACACCCTGCGGTTGGTCGAATTGCACTGGTCCCTGGAAATGGGGAGGCCCCCATCGCCCTCCGGGCTGCATCGCATACTGGAGAATGGGAAACCAGTCCCCCCCGCACGCCTGGCCTTGAAAGGTTTCACTTTCCCTGCTGGCTCTTTCCAGGTTGTCTCTAGCTTGCCCCGACCAGCAGCTCTCAGGGGCTAGTGATCCCAGCCTCTCCGAGCGCCTGAGCTTGCAATGCTCGTGTCCGGAGCCACCTGTCTCTGGATCAACCCCAAAGCCAAGTGTCTTGCCCACTGAACTGGTGCATAAGGCCAGTTATGGAGGTGGGTGGCAGGGAAGAGGCCATGATGGACGGGGTGGCTAGGAGGAGCTTGGTCGAAGCCAGACGGGGTTGCTGCCATCTGAGGTTTTTGGTGGCCTGGGTGGAATGAGTTGGTGGCCAGCTGGATCCATGCACAGGTGTCCCTCTTGCCTGACTCTCAGTCCCCATCCGCCCCCTGCTCAGCAGCTGCTAGAGAGTGAATGGACATGGGCCTTGCTCTCCTCCTGGAGGTTCCCCCTTCAAGTCAAGGCTGAGGCCCCTTGGCAGGGCAGCAGAGGAGACAAGCTGGGGGATGGAGGTCCAGGCCTGTTAATCCAGGACCTACACCCTTCCTGTAAAGAATTCACTCCTAATTCATTGCCAAGGAAATACCCCTCCTCACTGGGTGTTGGTGCAGGTGGGGGCTCCCTCTCATCTCACAGCAGCAGGCAAGCCCTCCCCTCCGTGTGCACCTCCTCAGCGTCCCTCTATGCCAGGGGCTGGGTGTCCCTCAGTACCCCTGAGCATCTAACTGTCCCGGGGGCATAGAGCTGTTCCTCAGGGGCTCTGAAGGGGATGAGCCTGCAGCTGGATGTTTGGATAGCAGGGGTTGGCTCAGCTGGACGGGATCTCTGATTTGCTGCCTTCGTGTGAGGCTGGAGCTGACCTTGAAATTGAGCAGCCCATGATGGGACTGTCTGGACCTCCTGCTCCAGGTTTGCCTCGTCCCCCTCGGCCATGGGTTTGCTCGGTCCCATTCAGGCTCTCCCCGACCTTGCACCTTCAGAACCCTTGGGCCACATCCTCTGGGGCTGTGATTTCAGTGAGCGCCTGGGCTGGGCTCCAGCCACCGTCCCATAATGAGACGTGGTGCCCATCAGCTTCCCTGTCTAGTGAGTGCGGTGGAAGAGGGGAATCCATGGAGGTTTGTACTGTCAATTGTATGGCCATCCGTGAGAATAAAGTGTTTAAAACACACTGAGTTGGAAGGTGGGTGGCTAGAGCCCTGTCCCTCATTACGGCGCTTCTGACTGTTTATCATTGGCCGTGGGAGGGTCCTGACCTGATCAGTGGCAATCGAAGTGACAGGAAATGTTTGGAGCTACGTGGCCTGAGGTGCTTCAATCTTCTCTTCACCTCCCGCCAGCCTGCCCTGCCTCTGCCCTCCTCCGGCTGACCGGCATTTGTATCTCACTAGCTTTGGCCTATCCAGCCAAGTAAGATGATGGGTGAAGGTAACATCACAGGCCAGTCCAACATGCCAGTTCTTGGGCTCCTACCTTCCACATCAGGCGGGGGTCCTGCAGAACCATTTCCACTCCTACCGTAAACCCTGCTGCCACCTGTTGTAACCCAGGAGTGGGAACGGACTCCAGTAGCGGGCGGCTGAGTAGACAATGCTAGCAAGCCTGGCCTGACTGATGGGTCTCACGGTGGCACTGCCTGCCTTGGTGAGATGGGGGCTGCAGGCCAGCTGGGGATGTGAAATTTTGTGGGGAGTTGATGTCTTGGCTGGGAGAGAAGCTTAAATAAAAAATCGTCTTCTCTTAAGTGGTGCTGAAGGGCTCTCGCTCCCTGTGTGGAAGGGTTATGGTGGTGATTTTATTTTAACCCAAGCCAGCATGATTTGCTCATTTTACACACGCACGCCCCACCCCACTCCAAAGCCCAACCGCATCATGTTTCTCCAGTAGGGACCAAGTAATGGGGAGATGTTGGCCCTAAAACCTTCCGGCTGGGATCTCCGTGCTCTTCACCAGCCCGTGGGAGGCGGGGGGTACTGGCCTCGTTGCAAATGGGGACACTGAGGCACAGAGAGTTTGTGACCTTACCAAGAGTCGGGGGCTTGGAACTGGCCTCAGGGCTCCTGCCTCCTATGACTGTACCCTACCCCCATGCCCCCCTTGCTGTCCCCGGCAGGGTACAGTCCCAGCGACTAAGGAATGGGCCAACTCCAGGGCCTGAGTTGTGAGGCACAGCCAGGGCTGGTTCTAGCTTTTTTTGCCACCCCAGGCCAAAAAAAAAGGCAGCCCGACTGCTGAAGCAAAAACAAACAACAAAACGGCAGCTGCAGGGAACGCGTGGAGGGCGGTCAAGGCGGCTTGCAGGGGGGTGAAGGGCGGCACCCGCCCGCTCTCTCCGCCCGTAGGCAGCCCTCCGGCCTTGGGGTGCCTCTTCCGGCCAGGCAGGCGGCGCCCCCAGGGGCTGCAGGAGGTGCTGGCTCAGCCGCTCCTTTAAAGAGGGCTCGGCCGGGCCGGGATCAGAGCGACACAGGTGGCGGAGGCCGGTGTCCGCGGTGGGGAGTGGTGCATCCCGGAGAGCCCGGGGCCACAGTGAGCAGCGGGGATGGCTAGTTCGTGCCCCTGCAGGGCTGGGCTGGCTGCCCCAAAATTGGCCAGAATGCCGCCCCTTACAATGTGCCGCCCCAGGCACGTGCTTTCTCGTCTGGTGCCTGGAGCCGGCCCTGGGCACAGCCCCACTCAGCCTCTCGAGCCTGTGAAATCCAGGGTGAAAACTTACCTCCCTCTGCGCTCACTGCACCATTCACCGTTGTGAAGTTAGGTTGTGTGCAGGGCCAGCCACGGCAGGGTCCCACGATGCAAGGCCCATGTTCCTGCAGAATCACAACCCGCATTTTACACCTGGGGCAGCAGTTGGCCCCAGGCCGCACAAGGCAAAGGCAGCAGTGGAACCCAGAGGCCTATTACAGGCTTTAGCTCCAGGACCATCCTCCCCTTCAAAGCCCCCTTCTCCTGGAACAACTTGCCCTGATGTAGATCCATGCCCGGCTGCTGGCTCTGCACCCCCAGTGCCCCTCTCCTTTGTGCTCATGACCAGGGTGAAGGAGGAGAGGGAGGATGACCATGAGCCCATGGGCAGAGGCAGGTGTTCCCAGCAGGGGCTAGCAGAAAAGACTGAGGGGAGCTGAGGGGCTGGGGGAGCAGTAGCAGAGAGGGGAGCTTGTGGGTTGTAAAGTGCTATCACCACATGGGATCAGCACCAGCCCAGTCACTACTGCATCCCCCGGCCCACTTCCTGCAGCCACCCAGCTACTGAGGCCCCCACCAGTGACTGTATCTCTGATGGGCATCACACTTCCAGTGGGGTTCTGAGCACTGGCTGGCCGGGATGTAGCCCCTGGCTCTGAGTGCTGGGATCAGCTGGTTCTCCTGCAAATGCGGAGCAGGGATCTAGGCCAACCAGCCGGCCACAGGGTGTCACTGTTGCTATTCACCAGTGTCCCAGCAAAGGGCTGCGTCAGCAGCGGCTGGCTGGGAATGAACCTGGGTGCGAACAGGTCCGAGCTGGACTTGCTGTCGAGTGATGCCGATGCAGAGGGGCAGCGCAGGCCCTGGGGGGCTCTCCCACAGGTCAGCCCAGCCCACCTCTGCTGCTGATTCCCCTCGGCCTGCGTCAACTTGTCGCATCCGCTCCTCAGACAGCAGCTTGCGGGGCTGGCAGCGCAGCTGGCCAGCTGCTGAGGGGGTGGGCTGAGGCTCCCCCTCATCACGATGAAGAGCAGCGTTTGCGGCGATGCCCACTCAGCCTCAGAAAGCCGGGGGGGCCTTGGGAAATTCGGGAATCGTGCCCAGCTTTCTTCACGGGCACTGACAGCTCTCCCTGTGTCCCCCGGGCGCTGGCAGGAATCCCTGCTCTAACGCCGAACAGCGGGCATCCCAGGGTCTGCTTCAGGGCCTGTAGCTACCCGCTGCCGAGCAGCGCCCTGCCAGCATAATGCTGACGGCAACATTCCTTCCCCAACCCGCACCCTGCCTGGACTTGTGCCTGCACACGAAGGCGCAGGCTGGTGGGTGAAAGGCCTTAAAGGAGGCTGCTGTCATTATGACAGAAATGACTTTGCTTTCCTGTTCCGGTCAACATTTGACTTTATAGCCCCTGCCAGCTCACCGGGCAACACTAGTCCTGTGCACATGCACGGCACCGCGCATCTGAGGTTCTCAAAGCACCTGTATCCCTGTCTTACTGATGGGGAAATGGAGGCACCATGCAATGCCATGACTTGCCCAAGTTCACACAGGGAGCCAGGGATAGAATCCTGGTCTCCTATATGCCAGTCTGCTGTTCTGACGCCTAGACTGATCCAGCCCATATGTCACTGGTAACATACAATGTCTTTTTTCTAACAGACCTGGACTGAGGAGGTGTGTTCGGATCTGGACCAGACTCCAGGAGCGGTCTAACGCTGAATCTGGGTGAGGGGTCTGCATTTGGATCCAAAGGAGCCAAAAATCTCCCAAGCTCATCTCATGAAATTTCAGCACGGACAGGTAGAAAATGTCATAAGAGGCACTGAAGAAAATATTGCAAGATTTGCCTGAATGGTGGGGCTCTTGGGAGCTCCACTGTCCTACTGGGATTTCTGCCATCTTGGGACAAAGGTACTGAGAACGACAGCACCTGACCTGTAGCTGTAAATCGGACCCCTTCTGCTGCTGGTTCAAACCTGAATTCAACACTGTAGGAGCAGGTTCAGATGCAGGGACTTGATTCCATAAACTCCAGCGTACCCTGACATGCCGAGTGGTTTGGAGTGAAGGTTCCACTCCACTACTGCTTTTTTAAAGGCAAGATTAGAGATGTTTGGTAATCCACTGTCTCTTTAAGAAGTGCAAGGGTCATGTGATGGCCAGAAGTAGACACAGAACCCTTTGAGGCCCATAAAAATGAGACCCTACTTTAAGAGGAGTGCTGGGTCCTGCAGGGTAGAAAGACTGCAATTGCTCTGGTGTGGAGAGGTGATAAATGTTGCTTTACCTATCAGCATGATTAGTGGAGCTGGATGGAAAAGGGGGATGGATAAGTTTGATTAGTGGCAAGAAGTTGAATACCAAAAATTCTGGCCAAAATCCAAAATATTTTGGTTTTTAGAAATGGGTGTTGTAGGTCAGGTGCCTAATACTCCTATTTGCCTCTATAGACTACATTCTCTGGGTGGACTATGTTTCCCATGATGCACCCTGATCTTCCCTCTTGGGGTATGTCTACACTACGGGATTAATCCGAATTTAGATAATTCGGATTTGAGAAACAGGTTGTATAAAGTCGAAATGAGTGCGGCCACACTAGCACAGTAATTCGGTGGTGTGCGTCCAAGTACCGGGGCTAGCGTCGATTTCTGCACCGTTGCACTGTGGGTAGCAATTCCATAGCTATCCCATAGTTCCCGCAGTCTCCTGCGCCCATTGGGATTGTGGGTTAAGATCCCAGTGCCTGATGGGACAAAAAACATCGTCGCAGGTGGTTCTGGGTACAGCCTCACTCCCTCCCTCCCTCCCTCCCTGCATGAAAGCAACGGACGGCAGACAACCATTTTCGCGCCTTTTTTCCTGGGTGGGTGAACACTGCAGACTCCATACCACGGCAAGCATGGAGCCCGCTGAGGTCAAGACAGCACTCATGAATATTGCAAACACCTCGCGCGTTCTTGTGGAGTTTATGCTCAGCCAGGACCAGAAAAACGAGGCGAGGAGGCAGCGGCGGCGGCAGCGCAGCGACAAGCATGATGAGGACATGGACACGGACACAGACACAGAATTCAGTGAAACCACAGGCCCCAGTGCTTTGGAGATCATGTTGTTAATGGGGCAGATTCTATCCATGGAACGCCGATTCTGGGCAAGGGAAACAAGCACAGACTGGTGGGACCGCATAGTGTTGCAGGTCTGGGACGATTCCCAGTGGCTGCGGAACTTTCGCATGCGTAAGGGCACTTTCATGGAACTTTGTGACTTGCTTTCCCCTGCCCTGAAATGCCAGAATACCAAGATGAGAGCAGCCCTCACAGTTGAGAAGCGCGTGGCGATAGCCCTGTGGAAGCTTGCAACGCCAGACAGCTACCGGTCAGTCGGGAATCAATTTGGAGTGGGCAAATCTACGGTGGGGGCTGCTGTGATGCAAGTAGCCAAAGCAATCACTCAGGTGCTGCTACGAAAGTTAGTGACTCTGGGAAATGTGCAGGCTATAGTGGATGGTTTTGCTGCAATGGGATTCCCTAACTGTGGTGGGGCAATAGACGGAACCCATATCCCTATCTTGGCACCGGAGCACCAAGCCACCGAGTACATAAACCGCAAGGGGTACTTTTCAATGGTGCTGCAAGCACTTGTGGATCACAAGGGACGTTTCACCAACATCAACGCGGGCTGGGCGGGAAGGGTTCATGACGCTCGCGTCTTCAGGAACACTACTCTGTTTAAAGGGCTGCAGCAAGGGACTTACTTTCCGGACCAGAAAATAACCGTTGGGGATGTTGAAATGCCCATAGTTATTCTTGGGGACCCAGCCTACCCCTTAATGCCATGGCTTATGAAGCCATACACAGGCAGCCTGGACAGGAGTCAGGAGCTGTTTAACTACAGGCTAAGCAAGTGCAGAATGGTGGTAGAATGTGCATTTGGCCGTTTAAAAGGTCGCTGGCGTTCATTATTGACTCGCTCTGACCTCAGCCAAAGAAATCTCCCCATTGTTATTTCTGCTTGCTGTGTGCTCCACAATCTCTGTGAAAGTAAGGGGGAAACCTTTATGGCGGGGTGGGAGGCTGAGGCAAATCGCCTGGCTGCTGATTACGCGCAGCCAGACACCAGGGCGATTAGAAGATCACACCATGAAGCGCTGTGCATCAGAGAAGCTTTGAAAACCAGTTTCATGGCTGGCCAGGCTACCGTGTGAAATATCTGTTTGTTTCTCCTTCATGAAAACCCTCCCCCTTTACTGACTGATTTTCTGTAAGGAACCCACCCTGCCCCTTCCCCCAGCTTTCTTTCAAACCAAATAAAGCCACTATCATTTAAAAATCATTTATTCTTTATTAATAGATTAGAAAAAGAGGGAGGGAACCCGGGTGGTATTTGGGAGGAGGATTGCTGGGAAGGAAAAAGCCACAAAGAAAAGGTTAAAAAAATGACAGCCTTTTGCTTGGGCTGTCTACTGGGGTGGAATGGGAAGGTGTACGGAGCCTCCCCCCCCGCGTTCTTACACGTCTGGGTGAGGAGGATACGGAACATGGGGAGGGGGGAGGGTGGAACAGGGGCTGAAGCGGCAGTCTATTTTCCAGCAGCCGTTCCTGAACCTCCACCAGACGCCGGAGCAGCCCCAGCGTTGCATCCTTCATCCTCTGGTCTTCCTGCCGCCATCTCTCATCTCGATCGTCTCTCCTCTCCTCACGTTGGTCCCTCCTCTCCTCACGTTGGTCCCTCCTCTCCTCACGTTCACTGACTTCTTTCCTATACTTTGAAACTGTTTCCTTCCACTCATTCAGATGAGCTCTGTCACTCCTGCTGGATTGCATAATTTCAGAAAACATGTCCTCCCGCGTCTTCTTCTTACGACGCCTTATCTGTGATAACCTTCGGGATGGAGGAGGGAGGCTTGAGGAATTTGCAGCTGCTGTAGGGAGGGGAAAAAAGAGAGAATTGTTTTAAAAGCTACATTTTGCAGAACAATGCTTATACTCTTTCACGGTGACCAACACTGTTCACATTACATAGCACATGTGATTTCTGTGCAAGGTCGCATTTTGCCTCTTAATGCTGAGTGCTTGTGGCTTTGCTGCTAGAGATCACAGGTCTGGGCAACAGAATTCGGCTTGCATGCGGCCATGGTAAGCCATTGTTTTACAGCTTCTGCACCCTCCTTTCCCACATACCAAGCATAGCCTGTAGAGTGCTGCAGAAGCCTGGCCAATCTCAGCCAGTTGGGGGGGGGGCAGTGTGGGGGGGGCTTGTCTGGGCCCCTTCAGGCAAGTAGAGTGCTGCGGTTTTTCTGTTAACATTCAGCAGCACCAGAAAACAAACTAACCCCCCCCCCCGCCATGAATTCTCTGGGATGATCACGGTACCCCTCCCCCCACCGCATGGCTGGTATCAGGGAAGATCCCTGCAGGCACCAAACTACCCCCCCCCCGCCGCCGACCCCCCCCCCTCGCCATGAATTCTCTGGGATGATCACGGTACCCTCCCCCCACCGCGTGGCTGGTAACAGGGAAGAACCCTGCTAGCCAAACGCGGAAAACTTCAGGGCCAATTTCCCATCTGCGCTTGGCTAACTGCAGGGAAGGATTTATTTTCCGCCACAGGCAAACAGCCCAGTAGGAACGGCCACCTCTGTCCCCTTAATTAAGTTCCCGTATTTCAACCAGGTTACCAGGAGTGATATCACTCTCCTGAGGATTACACAACAAGATAAAGAACGGATGTTGCTTGAATGCCAGCAAACACCGGGACCATACGCTGCTAGGCTTTGTCAGGCAATGATACCAGATTACTTGCTGCAAGCATGGCGTGGTCAAGTGTCCTACCATGGAGGAGGGAATAAGGATGCACTGCCCAGAAACCTTCTGGCAAGGCTTTCGGAGTACCTCCAGGAGAGCTTCATGGAGATGTCCCTGGAGGATTTCCGCTCCATCCCCAGACACGTTAACAGACTTTTCCAGTAGCTACAGACTTTTCCAGTAGCTGAACTGACCGCGAATGCAAAGTCAGGCAAAGTAATCATTAAAAACCGTTTGCTTTTAAAACAAGTTTTATATTTTAAAAGGTAAACTCACCTGAGGTCCCTTCCATGGGGTCAGAGTCTTGGGTACTGGCTTGGGAGGCTTGGGAGGGTACTTCAGTCAGGGTGAGAAAAAGATCCTGGCTGTTGGGGAGAATGGAGTGCTGTGTGCTCTCTGCAAGCTCATCCTCCTCCTCCTCCTCCTCTACCCCATCGGCAGAATCCTCAGGCGTCGAGACTATCCCCGACCCAGAATCCACGAACAAAGGTGGGGTAGTGGTGGCAGCCCCCCCTAGAATTGCATGCAGCTCGGCGTAGTAGCGGCATGTCCGCGGCTCTGACCCGGAGCGACCGTTTGCCTCCTTTGTTTTTTGATAGGCTTGTCTGAGCTCCTTGACCTTCACGCGGCACTGCTCAGAGTCCCTATTGTGGCCTCTCTCCATCATGCCCTTGGAAATTTTTTCAAAAGTTTTTGCATTTCGTCTTTTAGAACGAAGTTCTGCAAGCACTGAATCCTCTCCCCATACAGCGATCAGATCCAGTACCTCCCTCACGGTCCATGCTGGTGCTCTTTTTCGATTATCAGCCTGCATGGTTACCTGTGCTGATGAGGTATCTGTGGTCACCTGTGCTCTCCACGCTGGGCAAACAGGAAATGAAGTTCAAATGTTCGCGGGGCTTTTCCTGTCTACCTGGCCAGTGCATCCGAGTTCGGATTGCTGTCCAGAGCGGTCACAATGATGCACTGTGGGATAGCTCCCGGAGGCCAATACCATCGAATTGCGGCCACACTAACCCTAATTCGAATTGCTAAAATCGATTTTGGCGCTACTCCGCTCGTTGGGGTGGAGTACAGAAATCGATTTAAAGGGCCCTTTACATCGAATTAAATGGCGTCGTTGTGTGGACGGTTACAGGGTTAATTCGAATTAAAGCTGATAAATCCGAATTAAAGTCGTAGTGTAGACCAGGCCTTGGAGAGGTCATCTAGTGTGTCATGGGGAGTCCCTGGCTATGGTGCAACATGGGAGACGTAGTTCATCCAGGAGCCTGGCCCATAGTGGAAAATGGAGACACGAGGCAACTGAACTACAATTCCCATGAGGCACTGGGATAGCATTGTCCAATTGAAATATTTCTGGGTTTGTCCAAAATATTTTGGTATTGGGGTGGTCAGGTTTTTGTTTTTGTTTTTTTCAAAAAACAAATCATTTTTTTTTTGTGGAAAACAGACACCTTTTGGGAAAAAATTGTTTGTTGAAATCCCAGTTTTCTGTCACAATAGGGTTACCATATTTTGTGCCTCCAAAAGGAGGACACTCCACGGGGCCCTGGCCCCGCCCCCAGCCCCGCCCCCTCCCCAACTCCGCCCCCTCCCCTGCTTCCCGCGAACATTTAATTCGCGGGAAGCCTGAGCAGGTAAGGGGCGGTGTGGGGGGAGGAGGTGCGGCCCAGGCTGGCCCCCCCGGCGGCTCCAGCCTGGGTCGGCTCGGGCCCTGGGGTGCCGGCCCCGGCCGACCACCCCCGGCCCACCCAGCACTGCCGGCCGGCCCCCGGCGGCCCAGCACACCCCCCGGCTCCCGGCCCCGGCGGCCCAGCACACCCCCCCGGATCCCGGCCCCGGCGGCCCAGCGCACCCCCCGGCTCCCGGCCCCGGCGGCCCAGCGCACCCCCCGGCTCCCGACCCCGCGGCCCAGCGCACCCCCCCGGCTCCCGGCCGCCCCGCGCACCCTCCCGGCCCCGGCGGCCCCGCGCACCCCCCCGGCTCCCGGCCGCCCCGCGCACCCCCCCGGCTCCCGGCCCCGGCGGCCCCGCGCACCCCCCCCGGCTCCCGGCCCCGGCGGCCCCGCGTCCCCCCCCGGCCCCCGGCGGCCCAGCACACCCCCCGGCTCCCGGCCCCGGCGGCCCCGCGCACCCCCCCGGCTCCCGGCCCCGGCGGCCCCGCGCACCCCCCCGGCTCCCGGCCCCGGCGGCCCCGCGCAGCCCCCCGGCTCCCGGCCCCGGCGGCCCCGCGCACCCCCCCGGCTCCCGACCCCGCGCACCCCCGCGGCCCAGCGCACCCCCCCGGCGGCCCGGCCCCCCGGCCCCGCGCACCCCCCTGGCCCCGCGCACCCCCCCGGCGGCCCGGCCCCCCGGCCCAGCGCACCCCCCCGGCCCCGCGCACCCCCCCCCGGCGGCCCAGCTCCCGGCCCGACCCCCCGGCTCCCGGCCCCGCGTCCCAGCGCACCCCCCCGGCGGCCCGACCCCGCGGCCCAGCTCACCCCCCCGGCGGCCCGACCCCGCGGCCCCGGCCCGGCACTGCGCCCCTGGATCCCGGCCCGGCCCCGCGACCCCGGCCCAGCCCTCCCTCCCGATTTTCCCGGACATGCCCGGCTTTTGGGGATTTCCCCCCGGACGGGGATTTGAGCCCCCAAAAGCCGGACATGTCCGGGAAAATCCGGACGTATGGTAACCCTATGTCACAATAACCATTTTGGTGGTAAAATTTTCAAACAGCCCTAATGGTTGGTTCTTGATGTGCATTCACCATAAGCAAAAATGACGTGCCTGCTGTTTAGTAGAAGCTAAATGGGTGTGTGAGTGGCTATTGCCCAAACTGTCTGGTTAAGCCAAACTCTGTTTTAATATGGTACCGGATGGGAGGATTAAACAGAATCGGACTTGAGAGCTATTCATGTCTAAAACCAGAAACAGACCCCAAACCAAAACATCAGTTCACAACAGTGACAGAGCTCAGTTGGCAAGGGTCCCCTGTTCTTTGCAAACAACTCTCATCTCAGACCTGACAAACTCAGTACACCAAACACATGTCCTGCAGGGTCTTTATCCAAAGGCTAACATGAAAGGTGTCTACAGAAAGCTTGTAATTTAGCAAGAATCATGATCATTGTGAGATGTGTGTACGGGTAACACTCAAGAAATCATGTAACAATGTTGAAAGTCTGCTTTATGGTCTTGGATGCAAATGTTCGTCACCAAGGGTTAATGTGTCGTGGTGATGGCCCATTCAAGCAGGAGGGAGTTGCCACTCTCGCTGGTTAGCTGGTGATGTAATGTGAGGCTCCGACGTCTAGCAATGCTCCATCCCAAGGCCATCAGAGAACTGCAAACAGTCAAACCCACTTGGAGGTGAACAGGACCATTACAACAGGCCAGAGATCGCCCGGTCTATGAACAGAGCCAAAAGACTTAACCCAGAGTTGGGAGAGGCCCTCTGTCTCTGGTCACTGAGGAGACGTCTGGTGGAGAGTGGGTTTGGATGCTGGGTCCTGTAAAGCCAACCAGCCAGTTCGGCAACAGACTGAACTTTGGGGTGTGGGAGGAATCTACTTTATTAGTAAGTGTCGGCCTTAGTCTGTGTCTTATGACTTTGTTTGGTATCGTAACCACTTGTTTCCAGGTGAATCTCTAGTCTCTTTTAAATAAAACTACTTTGGTTTTATTGACAGTGCTAGCAAGTGCTGGGGGTTATACAGGAGCAGTGGTTTAAGGTAAAACTGTGGTACGCTGCTCCTCGGGGGCAGAGGATGTGAGATTTCTGTGAGGAACCACTGTCAGGGGCTGGTTGTCACAGAGGCATGTTTCAAAGGGACTTGGAGACTGGGCTGAACCCATCGTTAACCTGCAAGGCAAAGACAGGGCTGGTGTAGCCCAGAGGGAGTGCGTGAGTGGCTAACAGCTAGCCACCATGGGCAAGGCTGCCTCTCTTGCAGGCCTGGGGATCCCGAGAACCGTCAGAGGCTCTGCGGGCTGGAAGGATGGCCCTTGTGGGTCAGGAACTAGCCTGGGACTTGAGACATGGGTTAAAGTCTCTGCTCTGCCACAGACTTCCTGTGTGAGGAAGTCACGTAGCCTCCCTGTGCCTCAGTTTCCCATCTGTACAATGGGGATAATAGCCCTGCCCTGCCTCGCAGGGGGTGTGAGGATAAACCCATTAAATATTGTGAGCGGCTCCACGTAAGTACCAGAGATAGACAGGGTGGGGATGTTTCGGGAGCCTCCCCTTTGGCTTTGGTGTTAGGACAGGCCTGTCTTCTGGTTCTAGTTCTGGTTTGGGTGTGGCCAAAATGTCACCTGGTCCTTCCTCCCAGCAGCCAGAGATGCTCCCGAGATCAGCCATCAGCCTCCCTCCCCCCAGTGCGGGAAGATGGCCAGGCTGAAAGGGGAGTGGGCAGCGTCAGTGGCTGATGTTAGCTGGCCTGAGCCTGTCCAGTGTGTTAGCCCGACCCCGTCTCCCTGGGGCTTAGGGGGACCCTCTCTGGGAAGGGCATGGACAGTTTCTCAGGGGCTTTGCTCTGGCCCAAGCACAAACAAGGCGGCGTGCGGGATGGGACAACGTCCAGCCCTGCTCTAACCCCTCTCCCCTGCCCGCCAGTTCTGCTTCCTGCCCAGACGGGGGTGAGCGGCTGCTGTGCGCGGTTCCCCCAGCCACTTCCTGATGGGTCTCTCGTGAACCCCGTGTCGCATTGGCATTGGTCCCATCGCAGCCCGGGGTCACCCTGCTCAGCAAAACGAACCGCTCGGTCGGTCTGCAACTCAGAGCCAGAGAGCTGCTGGTGAGAGCGGAGAGCCAGGGGGACCCAGGGGCGCAGACGAGGGGACGCACATTGCGCACAAGAAGCAAAGGGCTCTAACGACTGCCTTCTGTTAAAGGGAACATGATTGACTCCCTTAGCCCTGCACAGCTGCTGGGCAAACACAACCTTCTGCAGCACCCCTTCCCCTCCCTTTGCACCCCTGGTTTGCAGAGGCCCTGCCAGGCAAGCGGCTGCCAGCTCACGAATGTAGCCTAGCTCTTAGGCATAAGGATTTCTGGGTTCAATGGGGCTCTGCTGTGTGATTTCACCTCTCTTCTTTCCCTCCTGCCCTTTCTCTGTGTAGACGGTGAGCGCTCTGGGGAGCCGGCCTCTTGCTATGTGTCAGGGCGGTGCCTGGCACAAGGGGGTTGTGACAGATTTACGTTACCAATCTGCCCGGGGCGTCAGGTGATCAGGCTGAGGCCGCAGGATCTTTAGGGGAGGAGATGGAGGAGCACACCAAGTGACTAAATGTTTTAAAGCTTTATTGATAAAATAATAAAATAACAGCGGTGAGCGCTGGGAATGCTCCCATGTCACTCAGAGGAAGAAAGAAAGCGTTAGTGCCCCAGCCCTCACCCACTTTCATACTCACACACGCACGACTCGAGGCTGGCCAAGTCTGGGTGTAACGTTAGGAGAAGGGAGGAAGGGTGGACGGGAGTTCTTGTCCCGTGCACGGGTCGTCCAGGGGTCGCTGTGATCTCCGACTTGCTTTGGCTCTCAGGAGGGTTTTTAAGTCCTGGGCTTTTTGGGGGGGTGTTTCGTTCAGGGACCTCTGCTCCTGGTGCTCTTTGTACCAGTCCAAACCAGCTCGCTGTGGCCTTTTTGGCTTTCCCAAAACACCGGCTTCAGAGACTTTGTTCCCCCCACACCGTTGGCCTTCACCATCTCGCTCATTTTGCAATCTCTGCAGCCCTGCTCAGCTCAGTTCTCCTTTTCTCATGGCTGGCCGGGGATGGGTAGATGTGAATGCAGCTCTAAACTTCGTGTCGAGCCCATGGCTTTGGACCGGGGCCAGCGTCTTATCTTCAGAAGTGTCGAGTTAACCCGTTCTCTGCGCTCTTCCTCCTTCCCCCTTTGACCTTTCGCAACCTGCAAAGGAATCTTCCACTTCATACTCACACACCTTTGACCCTTCCCCGAAATGCCTTGCAACCGCGTTAGAAACATACAATGCTAATTTGCCGCCCCATGGGACCCCTTGGGCCTGTGACAGGGTCCCAGTCTCAGATGGAGATGCTCTATTTGTAATACAAATAAATAATAAGAGTCTCTCTCAATCTATTGCTGACTCTGCCACTAACCTCTTATGAGGCCTCTGGGTACGTTCATTTAGCCTCTTTGCCTCAGTTTCCTCATCTGAAAAACAGTGATAGATCGTGTCTCGCAGGGCCACGGAGGACTTTGTCATTTGTGTTTTCCAGAGAGTTTTACAGATGAAAAGTGTTATGTGCACCACTACTGCAATGCAGCCACCTCTGGGGTGGGGGGGAACAGGGCGGCTAACAGAGCGCAGTAACACTACAAACGTGTAAGACAGGAACTTGCCCTTCATGTGAGCTCTAATGCATGACAAGAAGGCATTAATAATGGGTCATTGTCTGTCCATAGGAGCTGAGAACCTCGCAATCTTTACTGCATTTATCCTCTCAAATCCCTGTGCAGCTGGGCAGGGCTGTTATCTGCACTGTGGGGATGAGGACCTGAGGCCCAGACTGGCTACATGACTTGCCCAAGGGCACACATGATGTGTCTGTCAGAACAGGAGCACTACTACAGCCCAGGACCATCCTTCCTCCCGGTCAACTCATCCTCCCCAAAACCACAGAGGCCAGCAATCTTTTTGGTGGTGACTTTTACCCCAAAAAAGCCCAAGACAAGTTAGTCAGACTCGTTTGAAACACCAAAGAAGGCAGCAAAGGTGCAGGGTTAGGCCTCAGGACTCCTGGGTTCTCTTTGTGGGTCTGCCATTGACACTCTGTGTGACCTTGAGCAAATCACTTAATGGCTGGGGGCCTCAGCTGCTGCATTCGTAGGGAGGTGATAATACTTGTCCTCCTAGGAGATCCATAGATGGATTGCGCTGGAGAAGTGCTAAGGAAGGACTTGACTCTGGCTGGAGCCCTAGACAGCAGGTCAAGTTAGTTCCTGTTTTTAGTGGCCCGCGTGTTTCCTGTGCCCTGGCCTGAGCGTGACCTCTCTGCTTCCCAAGCCAAGAGCAGGGAGCGGATGCAGACACCGCAGCCCTTTCTTCCGGTGCAGCGAAAGCTTTGGCATGGGTGCAAGTAAACTCCACTCCCGTAGCGGCAGCGCAGGAAGCGCCTGCTGTTGTAGCCACTTACCAGAAGTGCCCCTGAGTTTATCTGCAGAAGGCTCTGAAATGGAAATGTCGTAAACCACCAGAGCAGTGACTGCTGTGGAAACAGATTGATGCCGGGGATGGCTTGGGCTCCTGGTGTCCGTTTTTTTATTATTAATAATAATCCCTTGCTCTCATATAGATCTCAACGCGCTTTACAAAGGAGGGCAGGATCATTATCCCCATTATACGGATGGGGAAACTGAGGCATCGAGGGGCAGTGACTTGCCCGACGTCACCCAGCAGGCCAGTGGCAGAGGTGGGAATAAAACCCAGCTCTCCTGAGTGCTCTAACCACTAGCATACACAGTCACTGTCTAAAAACGTTTTAAATCTATGAGCGCACTTTTTTAAACGTAAGCTGAGCTTTGCAGCTCATAACCTGATTCCAGCAGTTGGAGCTTTACAAAACCCCACTATATATCAGGAGAGTTCGCGCCACTGTGTTTTCATCCCTCGTGCGGCTGCCATAACGGTTAAATAAAAGCCTCCTGCAGAAACCCAAAATAACCTGACTCCTCAACAGTACGACACTTCTCATTCCAAGACCACAAGAAGGGAGATGGTAAAGATTACTTGCTAATAATGCCTGCATCTGTAATTTTCACCCCATGCAGCTGAAGAAGTGGGTTTTTCACCCACGAAAGCTTATGCCCAAATAAATCCGTTAGTCTTTAAGGTGCCACCAGACTCCTCGTTGTTTTTGTGGATACAGACTAACACAGCTATCCCCTGATACCTGATTACTTGATTTGGGATCAAGGCACCCAGAGGATGAGACATAAAGCCTGGGCTAGGAATAGCAGTTGAGAGAGAGCAGGAATTGTGCTGTGCCTGCAGGATCCTCAAAAGGCTCGATACAGAGACACGCTTCCCTCGGGAAATGTCAGCTTGCCCTGGGCAAGCTGAGAGTGCAGACTCGTTCACGTGCAATTGGATGGCGCACGTAGCCATAGCCGACTTACTCAGGAGAGTTGGAAATAGCAGCTTTGGGTCACACACAGTTCATCCTCGCACGCCTCCTTGTGCAATGTCGTGTTGGTGTGAACACAAGCTTCCTCTGTTGTAAGGGGCATTGGGACTGTGAACGGCACGTGGTGTGGTCTCGCCACCTGCTGGTGGAGGCCCATTGGTGTAGAAAGATGATGGGAGAAACCTACAAGCCTACAAGTTACTGCATAGTTCTTACTCCAGTGATCTGTTCCTTGCATATATTCGGATGCATAACTCCCCGTTTTATTTCTGTGAGCCCTGCAGAAGCCAGCGAAGTGCTGGGAAAGTGGCCTTTCAGTTCCTATCATTTATCCCTGTGCTAACAGGCTGGTGTTAATGGGATTGCAGGGGTGTCGTTGTTGGGGATTTTACCCTCATGCATCCACTGTGTCCTGTGTTTGTTGATTAGCATCCTCGGCTGCAGCCAGTCCACCCACTGCAATGGCTAGTCCCAAAGATACTGTACACCAGAAATCAGGAATCAAAGACACGGGGAAATTCTAACAACGCAAATCCGTGCTCCGCAGCAGCATTTGCGAAGCAGGTAGTAAAGATACTGCATTACCACTGTATGGGAGTGGGACAGAGGAGTGAAATAAGCCAGCAAATGAAGGAGCAAAATACCAGGCTGTCAGGGAGAATCATACCCAAGAGGGATGGAGACCCTGTAACTGCAACGGTGGAAATACCAGCAGGCCCGGATGGTGTGCCCTCTCCAAAGCAGGAACATACAGAAGCCAGCCCCCTCTCTAGTGGCTGGTCCATGCATAGAGGTTTATGGGTCTGCTACTGCCCCGGAGCTAAAGGGCCTGTTCCTTTTAGCCCAAGCAGTGGAGGTTTGCGGTTTGAAATATCGGGCTCTCTGCAGGGCTAACTGTAGGGAGGGTTCTCTGGCTGTGCCATGCAGGAAGTCAAACTAGAGAATCTAATAGTTCCTTCCCGCCTTGAAATCTGTGAATCTAAAACAGGATGTCCTGGGTTCACAACCTGCAGATGACCTGAGTGTGGGGGAGGGAGCAGGGCAGGCTACACTGCATGTCCCTGAGCCATCCAGCCAGTGCAGGGACAGGGAGGTGCTGTGTACTGCATCTTACTGGTGCTCTGAAAAGGATATGGGCTCACTGCCCACCAGGGCTTGCTAATGGCTCTGTCAATGCAGGGAGCCTGGCCAGAACCTCTCCCCTTGGCAGATCTCCCTCCTAGAGCTATTCCAGGAAAGCATCTTGCTGCACGGATGTCTGGGGAGAGGGAGATTGCTCAGGCCTGCATCTTCCTCTGAGCATCTCAGACCTTGCTTTGCCTCTCAGCAGAAAGACGGGGCCTCCATAGCGCCGCGCTGCCCTGTGCTAAGGCAGTGGCTCGGCGGGAGAGTGCCCCCTCTTGACCTTCTGCTTCACACAGATTCTCCGAGGACATCTCCCAACCAAGCGCTGGCCCTGGTTAGTACAGGAGATCCAATGGCCTCACAGCACCACCTACCTGTGGTGAGAACTGGGGAAAACTCTTCAACCAAAACTTTTTCAGCCAACAGTGCAGATTTGGTGACCCCAGAACACTTAACAAATTCACATCCGTTTTGACTGGGAGGGAAAGACACATTCCCCCACCCATCCCCAAATCCCAGAATCAATCCAAATTTAAAATTTTCAATTCAAAGTGACTGTTTCAAAATGTTCATTGTTTCTTTAAAGTTTAAAACCTGCTCAACATCTAAACAAAACGTTTTGTTCAGCCAGTGCTATAACAAGGGCGAGGCTAGTGAGGCACTTGCCCTGGGCGCGCAAAGCTGAGGGGCGCAGAAAAAGACAAATTAAGGTTTTTAATTCTTATTATGTTATGAAAAATTATAATCACATAATATGCACATTGCGTCGTAACAAAAGTACAATGTAAATGAAAAATAAATAGAATACACCCTACAGTAATTATAAAGCATTGGTTCTCAAATGGGGGTCGCGACCCAGTTCTGTGGGAGGTCGCGAGCCCCGACCCCGGCACGCGGCTGCAAGTTGCAAATCCCGACCCCTGTGTGGAGTTGCGGGCTACGAGCCCCAACCCCGACCCCTGCGCCAGGCTGTGAGCCCCAACCGTGACACATGGCTACAAGTCCTGACCCCTGTGTGGAGCTGCAGGGCTACGAGCCCCGACCCCGACCCCTGCGCACGGCTGCGAGCCCTGACCCCCACAGTTCACTATGATGCACACCTTATATGTATTAGTTGATTTTGCACGTGGATTATATGATTAAAATAAATAAACTTTCTATTATCATTATTATTCTTGTTATTTACGTATTTTTCTTTTGTTTTTACAAACTACTATGAAATTATATGGAGCGGGGAGGGGGCAATTTTATATTCTTGCCTCGGGCGCAAAAATAGCTAGTTACGGCTCTGTGTTCAACTCAAACAATTTTTTTTTTTTTTTTTTTTTTTTACTTTTTGACTTGCCAAAAAAGTCTACATATTTCTTTTTGTTTTTGAGTAGCCAGTGAACCAAGAAGTCCATTACTTGCCTGGTCCTACCTGCAGCGCCTTCTTGCCTTATGCGCTCTGGACCTGCCCCTTCTCCATCTCCGCAGAACCAAACCTTTGGCGGTTTAGCAAGCTTCCCTTGACCTCGTCACTCTCACCGGAGACAAGACTCAAGAGCCCCGTGGGAACTGGCTGTTCCTAGCCAGACAGCGCTGACACTGGCAGCCAGAGCTATAGAGGTGACTAATCTAGTGTCAACAGCTGGCACAGTTGAGCTCCCCTCCAGCTGCATCCTGTCACAACCTCAGCAAAGAAAACCAATCAGGAGATGCTGCGGGAACAATGCAAAGTTGGGCAGGAGGAAGGGGGGGGGGGCCCAGGCTGGGTCCAGTTCAGTTACAACAGTATAAAAACCCAACAGCCAGGGAGACTGTGCTCTGAGCTGGCCCCAGCAGGCGTGAGAGCAGATTAGGGTGCCCCCTGCACAGCACAGAGCTCACCAGGGGATTGGTCGGAGACCAAAGGTTTTGGTGGTGTCCTACTGGAGGGCAGCCCCTTCACAAACCTGCCCTAGGAGAGGAAGGGTTCTTCCTGGGGGCGGTTTGGAACCTCCTGCATTAGCACTTGCAGCTCCCTTAGGTCTATCTACCGGAGGTACTGACCCCCCTTGCCACGGAGCTGAGTGCCCCGATCTGTAATGGCTGTAGCCTGCGAGGCAGGGCGGGACTAGTCTCCCCAGAGGGGAACTGAGGCACGCAGACTAAGTGACTTGCCTAGGGTCATACAGGAAGTCTGTGGCAAAGCAGGGAATTGAACCTGGCTGTGACCACTGACCCATCCTTCCTTGTGACCCGACATTAAGCAGCAATGTGAGACGTGGTGTTACAACAGCCCAAAGCCCAGACTCCGCCCTGAGCTGTGAGTGAATGAAACCAGGGTCCGTCCACTGGATGGGGAAAATAAACCGACATCTCACTCAGCTGCCGCCTTTGCTGGGCACAGACCGAGCCGGGGGAGCTGGAGAAATAACACTCCATGAGCCTGTATTTCAAGACCCCATCTATGGCCTTTGTTTCCCCATGTTAATTCCGCCACCCCGCGCTCACCTACGCTCACTGCAGTTACTGCTGGGGCAGCACCCAGGGGTCAGGAGAGAACAGGGAAACCTCGACGACTCGTCATTTCCTTCGGAGCAGGAAATCCAGCACCTTTCGCTTGGTTTGGCTTCCGCAGATCGTGCAGGGCCCTGCGCTGATGCACGTCTCCGAGGGTTCCCCGGGTAACGCCTGCTTTCCTTGTCCCCCTCGGGCGTACAAACCCATCCCTGCCACCTTCACATCCCCTGCCTCCTCCTCGGGGATCTTTCCTCTCAGAAGAGCGGGCTGGGGTGCCGTGGTCTCAGTCTCTGGCAGCTGACGGGGTTAACCTGTCCCTGCTATTATCCACCAGGGCCCACAGGGAACAGCAGGTTTTCCTGCCCGAAGCATAAGCTCCTTGAGTCCTTGGCCAGATAGCAGGGCCCCTACCCCAGACTCGCCACACTACACTTGGTCTCCAGCACGTTCATCGGGGCAGGCCGCAGGGGACTCAGCTCCCAGCCAAACGCAGGGAGCAAGAGAGAGGTCCGGGCCTGCCCAGCTGGGAGATGCAGCCGGAGGGAGGCGCCTGGCTGACTGAACGGCAGGGATCACTGGATTCGAGAGGTGAGGAAGAGGAGAGCAGCTGCAGCACTGTGCTTTAGTCATTGAATGCATTGTCCTGGCCTCCTAGCATGACCTCCCTGCCCCACTCCCAACCCGTGGTAATGCAGTATCTTTACTACCGGCGTCACAAATGCTGCTGCTGTGCATGGCTTTGCTTTGCTAGAATCCCCATTTCAGTGGGGGTGAAATCCTGGCCCCTGCGAAGTCAGTGG
The DNA here is from genome assembly GCF_027887155.1 of Malaclemys terrapin pileata. Classification (NCBI taxonomy): domain Eukaryota; kingdom Metazoa; phylum Chordata; order Testudines; family Emydidae; genus Malaclemys; species Malaclemys terrapin. The sequence continues at coordinate 5,308,671 of NC_071523.1, forward strand.
CCCAGGGGCCGCTCAGCCAGTGGGGCCTAGGGGGTGCAGGGGCAGACACGGCATGGGGCGCAGCGCACCACGGAGCGACAGCCCTCACGTGAGCATGGGCCAGAGCGGGGCTGGCCTTGGCGCCCAGTCCGAAGGACCAGGTCTGTAGCCAGGTGAGCGGAGCGATCGAGTGCAGGCTTTCACCCTTAATGAGGGGGCAGGGGGAGCTGAGGGCTGGACTTTGGGGCCCAGCTGCACCGGCTCGCAGGGTGGGGCCTGCTACTGGCAGAGTCTGAGGGAGCCCAGAACTCGTCTTTCCCTGCTCGCTGGAGGTGGCGCGTTCTCCTCCCTGCCGGCACCGCTCCTGCTCCGGGGGGAGCCTGGGCCCAGGGATGCAGGCAGCATGCTGGGTCTTGCAGGAGCCTCTAGCAGCTCAGAGGCAAACAGCGTCTCCGCAAAGGAGGCAAAGACACTGAATGTGCCCAGAACCCGGACACCTGAGCGCTAAGCCCGGGGGTGTCTGAGCGGAGCACGGCAGGCACCGACTGCTTGTGGGTTGACATGGACACAGGCACAATGATGCTGGGCATGGAGAGCTCTCCTGATCGCTTAGACGGGGCTGGTGGGTTTCCCCTTGTCCTTGCATGTGGTTGTGGCTTAGCTGTTTGCATCTGTTCTCAGACAGCCCTGCTAACACTCCATCAGCTGCCCCAGTCATCCCAGCGGGGAAGCCCTCTGCCCACTCCCACCCCCCAATTATAACTGGTTCTTAAAGGGAGACTGCTCCGGGAGGGGGAGGGGCACTACCATTTGAGCTCCCTTAAAATGCTCCTGTGTCCAATGATCCCACCCCTCGTGTCTAACCAGCAGCCCAGACTGTCTCTCCCATTATCATCCGCTTTGGAGAGGCTATTGCAAATACGGGGCCAAACCCAGCACGTCAGCCTCGAGCAAATCTCCCGGTGCTGTCAGCAGGAAGTTTGACGCTGAGTAAGGACTGAAGGGTTTGGCCTTTGAGGGTAAAAAAAACTCCTGGCCGCACAAGAATGAGCTGGCGGGATGCGCCGAGCTGGGGGAAGCTCCCTTGACTTTGAGAGCTGTTGTTCTCACCAGTCAGTGCGACTGCTGGCTGCAGACTGGGGCTCTGACGGGTGGCTGCTCACACGGCAGCCCGGGGTGAGGGACGGCGGAGGGGTTTTTAGCACACACACATTCGCCACCACACGGTAGAGACGCTGTCCCCGAGCCCGTCTGGTCAGACCAGAGAAGGGTTGATAGGAAATCGGCAGCTCTGCGGGGGACATGCTGATGGCATATTGGATTTGTATTTAAGGAACCTAATCTAAATTTCCAAGAGCCCCAAGTGCTGCCTGCAGCCAGCCTTGTCCCAGCCGACAGGACTGGAGTGCCCCATTACCTCTCTGTCCCCTCGTCCTCAGTCACCTGCTCTGGCTTTCTAGACATCTCTCCACCTGCTCCCTCCCCTCCTGTTCTGTTCTGGGTTGTTATACCACACTCCTCACTGAAATATTGTACTCCAGGTAGCTCTCAGACTCAACCTCCGCATTGTCCCAACTTACGCTGCTTTATAAGTACCATGTGCTAGCCAGTGGCGCCCCTGGAGCACCCATCCTCTGTCCCCTTCCCTGGCTTCCAGTCCATCCCTAGCCACCTCCTCCGCCACCTTCTCTTGGCTTCCTGCAGATCTCATTTAAAGCTGTCCCTCTCCGTGGACTCCCTCATCTTTCCCATGACCCTCTGCAGCTAGGGTCACTCTTCCTTGGGCTACTCCTATCTGGAATGGTCACCCACACCGCCCCACCTCCCCGTCCCCTGTCTCCTCACTGAGTCACTTCCTTTGGGCTGCCTCTCACTGCGAATCATTTTGCGGTGCTGCGTGTTACTGATGTGAGGATAAGGTCTTGTACGGCACTAGGTACGCTTGCTAATCTAGCCCCGTTAGAGAGGAACTGCCAATTCCAGATCAGAACCACGGTCCCTCAAGTCCAATATCTCCCCTCCAAGCGTGGCTGAGACCCGCTGCTGCACAGCAGAGCAGAGCAAAGAGTAAACAGCCAAACCTTCCTGACTCGCGCATATTTTTGCTAAACCAACATGCTGAGCACAGGTGGGGCTTTGCACTGTGGCTGCCCACATCCAGGCTAGGCTCCCCCGGGTGCCCATCACCTGAGCTATCTCCGCAGTGAAGGTGTTCCTACAGTCAGCAACACTCCCAGCCCCAAAGACGTTACAGTCAAAACCCACAAGCCAGAGAATGGGCAGGAGAGGAAACAAGTGAAGTGACTCACCCAAGGTCACACAGCAGGTCAGTAGCAGAGCTGGGATTAGGTTTTCGAAAGGCCAGGCCAGGACCCTATTGACTGGCCCACACCCCTTCCTGAAAAAGCTTGTTAGCCCACCCGGTCTGTTTGCACAGAAGGACCATGCTGACCCTCAGCTGGAGGACAGACTAATTCAAAGCCTTTTTTTCAGGCATTCATTAATGAATGAACCTTCCTGATACACTGCATGGAAGGCAAGGACTATGATGCCTCTTCTTACAGATGGGGAGGAACTTGAGGGACAGACGGGTAAAGTCTGTCTAAGGCTAGAAAATTAGCCAGTATCGACCACGCCTCCCCCATGGAGGCCTCAACCATGGCGGAAGGTGGATTAATTAGACTGAACATTAGAAACATGGTTGGACATTAGATTGGTTTGAGGATTTAATGACTCCTGTTAGGAGTGGCTGAACATGCTGGCTGCATTGTGTCTGCCCCGGGGGGCCTTCCCTGCTCTGCCGTGAGAGCCTATCTGGCATCTGTTGTTAGCCAAAGCTCTGTTCCTAGAGCCCAGGCCCCTCATTTAACATCACACAGCCAGAAAGGCAGGGCAGAGCCAGGAACAGAAGCCAAGACTCCTGACTCCCAGCTCTGGTCACTAGCAGACCCCACTGGCTGCAAACATTTTCTGGGCATGAGCAGAGAGGGGAAGTTCCCTGGGGAGGGAAAGGGAGGAAATGGATGAACAATGAGGTCTGAGCATGTTTGAGGAGGGGGATGGAGAGTGGCCTGCTGGTCAATGGAAAGGTCTAGGGCTTATATTGGCTCTGCCACTGATTCAGACTGTCACTGTATTTGTGCCTCAGTTTACCTTCCACACCAGGGTGCTGAGACTGAATTCCTGATGCTTCGCTTTGAGATTGTTCCGATGGATGGTGGTCTATAAAAAGTTAAGCACTTAAAGGGATTGGGGGGTCGTTTCAGCTAGAAAACTGTCTGCACACAGAACTTTACCTGAAAGCTTTTTTGAAGCATCATTTAGTTGATGATGTGCAAAAGGCTCTAATTTTTGGTTTTAAACTTGTCTTATTTCAGTTTAATTATAGACCTGATCTACACTACACGGGGAAGTCGATCCAAGGCAGCTTACGTCCCTGTCACCGGGTGTATGCATCTACACTTACTTTTTGCTCCCACCGATGTAACTGCCCCGTCTTGCTGACTTACTAGCACCAACTCCCCGAGCAGCGTAGAGTCATAAGAACATAAGAAAGGCCGTACCGGGTCAGACCAAAGGTCCATCCAGCCCAGTATCCTGTCTACCGACAGTGGCCAATGCCAGGTGCCCCAGAGGGAGTGAACCTAACAGGTAATGATCAAGTGATCTCTCTCCTGCCATCCATCTCCATCCTCTGACAGACAGAGGCTAGGGACACCATTCCTTACCCGTCCTGGCTAATAGCCATTAATGGACTTAACCTCCATGAATTTATCCAGTTCTCTTTTAACGCTGTTATAGTCCTAGCCTTCCCAACCTCCTCAGGTAAGGAGTTCCACAAGTTGACTGTGCGCTGCGTGAAGAAGAACTTCCTTTTATTTGTTTTAAACCTGCTGCCTATTAATTTCATTTGATGTCCCCTAGTTCTTGTATTATGGGAATAAGTAAATAACTTTTCCTTATCCACTTTCTCCACATCACTCATGATTTTATAGACCTCTATCATATCCCCCCTTAGTCTCCTCTTTTCCAAGCTGAAGAGTCCTAGCCTCTTTAATCTCTCCTCATATGAGACCCGTTCCAAACCCTTAATCATTTTAGTTGCCCTTTTCTGAACCTTTTGAGTCAAGGTCAATGTAGTTAGGTCGATGCAGTGTCAGTGTAGACACAGTATTACTTACATGGACTGTTAGTGGCCTCCAGGAACGTCCCACCCTGTCAGCTCTGGTCACCCTTGTGAACTCTGCTGCCCTGTGGCCAGCTGGCCAGGGAACCACCCCTCCCCTTTAAAGCCCTGTGGATTTTTGAAATTCTATTTCCTGGTTGCCCGGCTTGGAGAACACAGCTAGCACCTGTCCAGCTGACCGTGCAACTACACGCTGAGTGTGGAGTACACAGGCGGCATTGGAGCTCCTGTGTCTGTGGGGAGGAGACCCAGCTCCGACCCAGCCGTAGAAACATGGACAGCTACAAGCAGATTGTTCGGGGCCCGGAGGAGAAGGGCTGCAAGAGGGACCAGCAGCAGTGGCCTGTGAAAGCCAAGAAGCCGCGGAAGGCGTACTGGAAGGTGAGGGAGGCTAACAAGCACTCGGGAGCTGTTCTTACAAAGAGCTGCAAGCCATTCTCAGAGCAGACCTCATCACCAGCTCAAGAGCCCTGTGGATACTTCGGAGGAGACAGAGACAGAGAAAGAGGCCCCCACTGTGAACAGCAAGGAGGAGTATGGGGGACAGGTGACCCGGGGTCCAGCTGTGCAGCAAGCCAGGATGTGGTTTTTGAATGAAACAACCAAGAGAGGTAGAGTTGTGCTCTGCTTCCCAGCCCCCGAGGGGCCCCGCGGAACAGTGTGTTTATAGGCACTGGGATGTCCTGTGAATCCTCTGTCGATACCTCGATGAAACTTTCCTGCTAGGGTGACCAGAGAGCAAATGTGAAAAGTCGGGACAGGGGGTGGGGGATAATTGGAGCCTATATAAGAAAAAGACCCAAAAATCGGGACTGTCCCTCAGGGGCGGCTCTATGTATTTTGCTGCCCCAAGCACGGCAGTCAGGCGGCTTTCGGTGGCGTGCCTGCAGGAGGTCCGCTGGTCCCGCACCTTCGGCGTACCCGCTGCCGAATTGCCGCCAAAACCGTGGGACCGGCAGACCTCCCGCAGGCATGCCACCGAAGGCTCCCTGACTGACCTCACGGCGACCAGCAGGCTGCCCCCCGTGGCTTGCCGCCCCAGGCACGCGCTTGCTGTGCTGGTGCCTGGAGCCGCCCCTGCTGTCCCTACAAAATCAGGACATCTGGTCACCCTATTTCCTGCAGGTAGTCTGCAATCCTCAGCTGCAGGTTTCGGTCTTATTTCTCCTGCCGCGGGAGGACACTTTCCCCCACCGCTCACCGATTACTTCAGTGGGAACCATGCAGCACACAAACTAGCAGCATGTGAACCCGGGCGGCACCCTGATTCCTGCAGGAGCTGATCCCGGTCAGCCTCCGTTATCTCACTCCTGAGGATATTAGTTAAAATCACCAGCAACGGTGCCAGAATTCCGTTCAATTGCCCTGTGCACATATGCTCATGCCCATGAGCTATCCCCGCTCATTTCCCCGATTCACCGCCTGCTGTACTCACCAGGGCTGGCGCTGGGTCAGTCCCAAGGAGATGTGAGAGTGTAGTGCTTACAACTTGTGTGGATCAAAGCGGGGAGTTCAGTATCTTAAGTTTCGACTTCTGTCGTGAATACACTGACAACGGTAGGTACCTCTGTGTAGTGTCTCTTCAGCAGCTGGAAATGCGGATGGAGACCCCCCTCATGGCCCTCCCAGCAGAATGGCTGAGCCAGCTAAGGAGAAGAAGGAAGAGGACTAGAGATGACATGTCCCAAGAGATCCTGCAAGTCTCCACTGCTTCAAATAAGGAGCCCAGGGCTTGGAGTTCACCCTTGCAGGCGACATGGGCAGGGGCAGAGCGGAGAGGAGAGAGGAGAAGGAGAGGGATGTGCAGCAGGCAATACTTGTGTGTCTCAGGCAGCAGACAGACATGCTGCTGACTGTGGTGGACCTGCAAGTTCAACAGTCCTGTGCTCACCTCCCTTTGCCGCCCATGGGTGGCTGGTGACCCGGCGGTTGGGGGAGGCTACCCCCAACCCCTCCCCTTGTGCCCAAGGCCCCAACCCTCCCCATCTGCCCTCTCCCCCACAGGAGCCCAGAGCACCCCCACTGCAGCCCCTGGCCCCAACCCCGATGCCCCAGGCTGCGTGGCCACGGGGGACAGCCCTGGAATGCTGGGCAGCTGAGCCATCTCCAGCCCTGGTGCGCCGGGTAGCGCGGCCCCAGCACCAGCTGCCAAGTCCCTGTGGGATGCAGGCCAGCCAGCCTGGGTCAGCCAGGGCAGAGCGCTGGGAACTGCAGGAGGGGGCCTGGCCTGGGGACAGAGCATGGGCTGGGCCAGGCTAGGCCGTTCAGGGAGGCACAGCCTCTCCCTGCCTATGATGCCCATCACCCATGCTGCAGCCCCTAGAGAACTGCATATCGGGACTTCCCTATATCCCCCTCCCACCCCCACATTCCATGGGGCGTCCAAGGCTGCTGACTACTCCTACCACTCCGCCCAGGGGGAGAGTACAGACAGTCACAGCCGCACATACGCCAACCGTGTCTTTCACAGTTCAGCATAAGTGCATCGGAAATAGAAATGACCGTTCTTTTTCCCTTAATTTATTAAGCTATAAATGTTGTTCTATCCACATTGTTATGCAATAAAAATGTGGTTTTGGAAACATAATTCATCTTTATGAGTTCATCATTCACAGACAGCATTAATAGGGGCATTGGCAATGTTATATTACTGCACACACAGCACTCACCCAAGGGTTCATGCAGGGCTGCAAAAGAGCAAGGCCAGGCAGAGCACACAACAGCAACACACACTACTCTGCCTCCCTGCGCCGATTAGCTCTGCACTGACCTCTTCTTGTGCCTGGCTGGTCAAAATCAGCAGACAGCCACTTCACCTCCACCTTCCACCCCGGTGGAAACTTTCCCCCCTTTGCTTCACAGCTATTATGCAGGACCCAGCCGGCAGCTATAACCATTGGACTTTTTTTCCCACTGATGTCAATCTCGTGAGTAGACAGCACCAGCAACCCTTCAGCCAACCAAAGGCACATTCAACTGTCATTCTGCACCCGCTCCGCCTGTAGTTGCACCTCTCCTTGGTGTTGTTGAGGTGGCTGGTATGAGCTGTGGGAGCAAGGGGTAGGCTGGGTTTCCCAGGATCGCTGTTGGCATTTCAACCTTGCCAATGGTAATCCTCCAGTCGGGAAAGAAAGTCCCTGCTTGCAGCTTTCTGAACAGTCTTGTATTCTGAAAGCAGGCGCATCACTCACCTTCCCTGACCAGCCCCCATTGGTGTTAGTAAAGCCTCCCTGGTGATCCAGCAGCCCTTTCAGTTGATGCACTCTGTGGTCTGGTGCTAAAATAGGGATATGCATGCCAGCTCTCGCCCCACTGCAGTTTGGGAACCTCATTGCTGCAAAACCAACCATGGCCCATGTCACAGTCCTGTGCAGCAGGAGGCGATTCATGGCCCTGCACACTTGCACCACAACAGCCCCTGCGGTGGATTTCCTGTCTCCAGCCGGTAATCTGGCATTGCAAGTTTCCACGGTGCGATTGCCACTTGTTTCCCTACTGTCAGTGCAGCTCTCATTTTGGTATGGCTGCACTGGAAGGCTGGGGCGCGCTCTGCACGCAGATCCAGGAACGAGACCTTACACATCCGCAAGTTCTGCAGCCACCGCTCGTCATTCTGTACGACAATGTGATCCCACCCGTCAGTGCTTGTTTCTCGGGCCCGGAATCAGCACTCCACCAACGGAAGCTGCTCCGTGAACGCCGCCAACAACCGTGAATTGTTTCTTTCTATGTCCCACAGCAATCTAGCCTCCAAGAAATCGTCCTGTTCCTGCAGCTCCCCTTGCAGCTCTGCAAATACTGCAGGATCAGGCACCCTGGGCTCGCAACGCTCAGCACAACGGTGCAGAGTTGTGTGGGCTCCATGGTTCTGTCGCAGATGGCGGACAGCAAGAAGGGACACACGGGTTTGTATGGGTGACTTTGAACAGAAGTGCAAAACCTTATGGGATGCAGATGAAATTATGGGATGGAGAACACTGCATTATGGGAAGTTGAGCCCATGTTCCCAGTCACCCAGCGTGACTTGTTTCGGCCCCATGAGGCATTGTAAAACCTTCTCAAAACACCCTGTGCTACAGTGGTGATGAGTTACCCAGTGCACCGCTCTCTGCATCAATACCAACGCTCCTAGCGAGGACGTGCACTGCAGACACAAGCAGCGCAGTGTGGACGTGCACAAGTGACGTAATAACTGCAGGGACTGTATGTCTGTCACTTAGCTGGACAGAATTTCGTACTGTAGACCTGTCAAATCAATCAGGAATTGACTTAGAAGACAAACTGACATCCGCCTGCTGAAAACTGACATACCTGTCCAGGGAGCTTCTGGCACTAACTTAACTGAGATGGTTTAAAATCACACCTTTGTGCAACTTTCTCATGTAGATCTGTCCTTAGATCTTCGGGGTGGGGGGGGATTTGTGCCCCTCTCCCTTCCCCCCAGCTCTGCCCCAATGAATAGCCCTTGGTGCTGGCCTGGAGCCTTTTCTTGGCCAGTCCTTGTCCAGCCCAGCCCCGAAGCCCCCAAACTTCAGAGATTTAAAATGAAACGGATCCAAAGAGCGAAACAAAGGAACCAGGTGGCGAGGGAGTCTGAGGAGCGGCGGGGGGAAGGAGCCCGCGGGGTGGCGGTGCAGGGGCCGTGGGGCGCGGGGGGACGCGCCGCGGGTGCGCAGGTGACGGACGGGCCGGCTGGTTTCCTGCGGGGGCCGCGCAATTCCCCTTTTATGGTAAAGCGGCGGCTGCGGGGGGGAGGAAGGGGCGATGATGTCAGTGGGGCGGCTCTGCCTTGGCTCCCCGGCCCCCCGCGGGAGGCGCGGCCGGGCAGGAGCGCCAGGGGCCGCGGGCAGCCGTGCGCCGCGCAGGGGCTGGGACCGGGACCGGCGCACGCCGCCGCGCAGCCAGGAGGAACCCCGGGCAGCCGCCCGCCGGTGGGCCAGGTGAGGGGGACAATGGGAGCCGGGCTGGGGCGGGGGCAGATGGAGAGGCCACGGGGTGGGGCTGATCGGAGCGGGGCAGCCCGGGGAGCCCAGCGCTCCCGTCTAGACTCTAGGAAAAGGGGCCGGGAGTTGGGGGGGCGGTTAGCGGTGGGGGCTGGGTAGGACCCCCCCTTCCCGGCCCAGGGCTGTGTTTATTGTAGGACCCGTTTGTCTAACCCTTTGTTTTTCAGATCTGCTCATTGCCCCAGCCAGGGGATCTTGCTGGAGTGACTGGACAGGCTCCTGTCGCAGCGCCCCGGGACTGGGGGTGGGGGTTGGCTGTGTGGCACAGGGGGGGCCCTGTCTCTGTTCTCACCCAGCGGGTGGCGATATTTTGGGGTCACTCTAATCCCCATACAGTGCCTAGGCAGTGCATATGGGGCAGCGGCTTTACATGTGCTGTTACATTAGCTAGATGCTGTGTCTGGGGGGGCTCAGATGTCCGTCCCCCCGCACAGCTCTGGCTGTGGGGGAGATCTCAGCTTTACTCGGCAGTTTCCTCACCAAGAGCCCCGTACCAGCCTCTCGCCCAAAGGCCTCAATGTGCTTTGCAAATGAGCCTCGCCTCGCAGCACCCTGGAAGGGAGGCCCGAGCTCAGTGACTCGCAAACTTTTGTCCTGGTGACCCCTTTCGCACAGCAAACCTCTGAGTGCGCCCCCCCCTTATCAATTAAAACATTTGTTATGTATTTCACACTATTATAAATGCTGGAGGCAAAGCAAGGTTTGGGGTGGAGGCTGGCAGCTCGCGACCCGCCATGTAATAACCTCATGACCCCCAGAGGGGTCCCAACCCCCAGTTTGAGAAACCCTGATCTAGCCCCATTTGGCAGCTGGGGAAACCGACGGGAAGAGCTGTCTAATCCCTTTCCCAAGGGGACATGGTGAGTTAGCGTCAGAGGCGGGAATAGAACCGGGCAGTCCTGACTCCCAGTCCCCTGCTCTACGCTCTAGACATGCTGCTGCGAACGTCGTGAAGTGTGCGCTGGAGGCAGGTGTTCGCTCCCCAGGCTCCCGTGCATCTGAGCATGGCTGTCAATGCCAGGATCTGATCCCTGGGCAGGCTGAACGCACCCGCTGTGCTGTTAATAACTGCTCCTGGGTCACGACAGGAGACAGGCTTCCTTCCAAGCTAGGAGGACCCCAGCAGAGCCAGCGCAGCCGCCTAAGACACCCCTCTGTTGTTGATCGGGAGTCCCTGTTGGGTTGGAGACCTATAACACGTCCAACCACTGCATTAGACCCCATCCAAACAGCACCTGCAGTGAGCTAATAGGCTGCGCTCTGCAGGCTCCCTCCCTCCATCCTTTAAGGGGGCTGATAACCTTCTGACCACCTGCCTGGCTGGTATCTGACTCCCCCAGGAAGGAGGGGGCGTTGCTGTGTGGAGCATGAGGAAGCCGTGAGCTCTGCAATGAGGAATGTAACCAGCAATGGTTCATATTAGTCCCTCGGTGCCCAGCCAGCCTAGCGCTTCAGTAGCCAAGGGGCAACTTGGCTTGTTAGGGAGAAATCTGATGGCCATCAAGGCTAGGGTTTAAGTAGTTGGGTGGAGGCTGGCCATGAGATAGTCTTCAGTAACCTTAGTTTGCTTTCACTGACTCTCCGGTAGGTAAGAGCCTCACCCTTCTTTCCCCACCTTAATCAGGTGCTTAGTCACTGGAGGCTTTAACACACAACCACTGTGTAACTAATCTCTAGATAAGATACATATCTGGTACCATCGCCTTGGTATCTGAGCACCTCCCCCTTGCTAGGGGATTTAGCCTCACATATCCCTGCAAGGCCAGGCTGGACGGTTATCCCATTGTACAGAGGGGAAACTGAGGCACAGATCCACCAAGGGACTTAGATGCTTAACTCCCACTGGCTTGCCCAAGGTCACCCAGGCAGTCTGTAGCAGAGCGAGGAATTGAACACGGGTCTCTCAAGTCCCTGGCTATTACCCAAGCTGCTGGGCCATCCTTCCCAAGTTATTGGGGGTTTGTGTGATAAATTGTGGGAGGGCCTCCCCACCTCTCCTTTGCACGTGGTTTGTCCCCTGTGAAGTGCTGGTATTCCAGCAGCAGGGCACGTTGCATGGGGGTTGGAGGGGAGGGATTCAGGATAAGTATTCTGGGGGCGGGGAGGTCTGTTTCCAGCCATACACAGACACTTAGGCGCCCTGATGCAATGGTGATGGGTGCCAGTATGAGAACATGGGCAGACAGACTGTGGGTGGAAGGGGGCAACGGTTGGTTTTTAACGCTAGGGATCACAAGCACACGGGCCCTGCCACGGCCTAGGATGTTGAGTTGTATTGACTGACTCCCCTCTGAGGCTGAGCACAAGTATTTATCCCCGGTACCAGTGGGGACGAGTACAGGCCTCTTTCTGCTCTAGCTGCAGGGGCTATTCCAGTATAATTGGAGCAGCCGACCACAGTCAGGCAAAATCATCAGTGGCAGGAGACTCCACTTTTCTTGTGCCTTGTTTATTCCTGAAAGGCAAAGCAGAAAAGTCTGCGGAGGCCCGAGTGTTTTGTTCCATTCCTCTCTCGGTTTCCTTTGAGAATAAATGCCAGATGCAGTTTTGGCCCCTGGGGGCTGGGCTGGGCCCCGTATAAACATGGTTCCAGATGAAGTGGTTTCCAGCATGGCTTGGCCAGTCGGTAAGGGAGGAGCCAAACAAGGTTAAAAAGAGCTGTACAATCCAGCGCTCCAGCCCGTGTCCTCGGTGCTAGAACGGATTGGTGTGCAGAGCTGTTGTTATGACATAAAGGTGCTGCAAATGGTGGTTGGGGCAGGCAGGCACCGGAATGTGGGAATGCGTGAGTGGCCACCCTAGTGCTAGGCCCTATGGGATAGGTGCTTCAGGACTCCCAGAATGCACTGGTTCAGCCATGGTTGCAAAGCACACTAGGTGTGGACGCACTAAAAGGGTTATGTCAAGCAGGAACCTGCTAGACCACCAGAAGGACCAGCGGCACCACCAGCGCTTCCTGCATCTGATGCCCCCGCTGTGGTTTCTGGGCTTAGCATAGGTCTCACCCTGTGACGGAGCATAGTGGCTTTTAGGGGCTCGGACAGGAAAGCTTGCGGCCTGACAGCCTTTTCCCCCTCCGCTCCCCAGGTAGCCCTGGGGAAGAAACCCCTGCCTCTACCACAGGATCGTACCCTGGCCAGCAAGGGTTAAACAGCTAGGTTTGCTCGGTGGATGGAGGGCAGTTAGGAATTCTGTAACCAGCTGACCTTGCCTGAGAGCTGGGAGCGCTCGGCCTTGGGAGTGCCAATGGCCAGGCTTAGTTGCAGCTCCTAGTTAGATCCCTGAATACCATGAAAAAATCCCTTTTTAGAGTTGCCACAATTTCCATCATCCCTCCGCAGCCGGCTCCGTGCACCTCCGCTCCTGCTGACGAGCAGTGCGGCCTCACGAGCCCGGTTGCAACGCCACTCACTCAGATTTGGCCCAATTTGAGTGAGTGGCGTTGTGACCTAGTGCCTGGGGTCACAACGCCGGGGCACCCTTTCCAGGCTGTTCTTGTCGGGGGGGACAGAGGTGCATGGAGCTGGCTGTGGATTGGCTGGTCCCTGCTAGTGGCATCGGCATCCAAGGGCTGGCGGTTGGAAATGAGCCCCCTGCAGCCTGGCCTGTAGTGAGCTGGATAGGGGCCGGGGGAGCCTGTGCCACCACCACTGGGACAGGGGTGCCCGGTCCATGCACTCCTCCCCCTCCAGGCTGCAATGACAACTCCCTCCTGGGGAACCCTGGGGGCAGGGGGCAGGGCTGGATGTGGGGCAGAGAGAGGAGAGCAGGGCAGGGTGTCGGGATTTCTATTCTGTCATTTGAGGTATTTTTTTTAACATAAATGTACTAAAAAGAAAGAAAACCACGTATTTCATGGGTAACATGAAATAACCTGAAATTCTCCCCCCAAAACTGAAAATTTACAAAAGATAGAAGGAATTTCCGGGGGTTCACTGCTTGTCTCTCCCAAGCAGCCGGCCTGAGACCTCCGACAGTGGAGCCCGAGGTTGGTCAGGTCTGGTAAGAGCCTAAATGAAACCCAGCGGCCAGGAAGAGGGGAGATGTGGGCCTGTGCCTCTTTTCTTGAGCTGGAAGCCTGGGTGCGGTTACAGGAACATGGTTGTTGTCAGACTGGATCAGAACCAAGGTCCATCTAGCCCAGGGTGCTGCTTCCAACAGTGGCCAGCAGCCGAGGTGGGATAATCCGCCCCTCACTTAGTCTCATCCTGGTCTCCAATAGCTAGAGATTGGTTTGAAGCTCTGTCCACACAGCCAGATGGTGCTATGGAGCGGGAGCGGTGCGGGGTCTGCGTCCCATGCTAGTTCCCCATCTCGCGAGGCTGGCTCGCTCTCCTGCAGCTGAGGGGAAGGTGATTCCTGGGGGGCCGGCCCAGCCAAAAAGGACCCTAGGACCCTGCTCCAGGCTGAGCCCAGATGTTTACACAGCAATGGAACAGTCCTGCGAGCCCGAGTTGGCCAGCACGGGCCAGCCATGGGTGTCTAGTTGCTGTGTAGAGTAGACAGACCCTCTGTGTCTCAGCCCTCCTCTTAGTAAATGGGGGGGATCCCTCCCGCGGGGGGTGATGGGCATATTAAGCAGCGCACCATGCATGTCGGATGCACTCGGTGAGACCCCGGGGGGAGGCAGAGCAGGGGCTTGCACCTGGGTTTGCTATATCCCAGATGAGGGCCCTAAACATGGGGCTGTTGGCTATTCTGGGGTGTCTCGCTCTTGTTTTTGTGACCCAAAACTTGGAAGTTCTCATTTTTGTTCCCAAGCAAAACAAAAACAAGTTTGGAAACCTCAGCACGTTTTGTAAGCTGGGTGGTTGTTGTTTATTTTCCAGCTAACCCTACCATCAGTTCTCGTTGCTTTCAGCGGTGCTGTGGGCAGCCAGGGTGGGGCCCACACGAAGGTGAAGGCCCCAGCTTTAAACAGATCCATTGACTCTCGGTGCTTCACTGTGAGGGTGCCTGACTTGAGGCTCCTTAGGGCTGGTGAGCACCCAGCACTCCAGCTAGGTGCCTCTGAAAAACCCGCCCCAAGGTGTCTTCTGTTGGACACCAGGAATCAGTGGCTGCCCTAGAAAATGTTGGCAAAGTGGTTGACCCAAAGCTACAGCGACACAGCTGGGATTAGAACTCAGAGTTCCCGTCTCCCAGTCCTGTGCGCGGGCTAGTCAGATGGGAGACAGCAGAACGGTCATGAGGTGAAACATCATCTCCCCAGGGTCTGGCCTCAAACCTGAGTCAGCGCCCAGGCTCACGATGCAGCGTAGATGTACTGTGAGTGTCGCGCTCACCCATTTGACAGAGCTCCAGCTGACCCTGAAGAAAAGTTTGGCGTGCTGTGCTAGGATCAAAGTCCCTGGCAGCATCCATGCGTCTGCACAGCTGTCAACATCTGCCAAGCAGAGAATCTCTTCCCTAGCGTTGAAGGAAATGTGTGTGTATCCTTCTTAAGAAACTCAATTTAATCATTTCCCCCGAGAGAAATTCCTGTGGCATGTGAATAAAAACAAACTGGCCTGAATTCGCTTCCCACCCGTTCCGATTGCAGGGAATAGAAGAGATGATGTGTTGCCTTCAAAGGGGCAGGAGTGCAGTGGGCACGTTTGCTTCCTTGCTTTTAAACAGGGGCATTAAAATCCCTGGATTATGTTGTGTATAAAAACACACATGATGTGTGTGTGTGTGCGCGCACGTGCGTTGTGGATATCTTCAAACAAATCTGAAAAAGTCTTTGTCATCTCTGGATCATTTACTAAATTCGGGGAGGCTGGTAATCATTCCACAGCACCCCCTTTGCAAGCAGCCTTTAAGTAGGAGCATAACTTAGGTCCAGTTTGAGGCCCCTTTACTGCAGTCAAGCAGTATAAAGGGGCCTCAGATCTGGGGTGCCCAGCATGAGACACCTAGGTCCTTACTTTCAGAGGTGTTCACCATCCGCAGCTCCCAATGACTCGGCTGTTGGTCCTCACGCGCTCTGGAAATTGGGTCAGGAGTGTCTGAAGTTGGGCGACCAAACTCAAAGGGACCCTTGAAAATTCAGGCCTCTAAAACTAGCGATGAACCAAACCTGGAACCTTGCATCCATATCCCATTGAAATTTCAATGTGTGTGTTTGGAGGCAAATCCACTCTTCTCATCCGGTGTCCAGGTTGGATCCAGAGACCCCTTTTCTAGTTCTGTGACTGCAATGC
The DNA here is from genome assembly GCF_027887155.1 of Malaclemys terrapin pileata. Lineage (NCBI taxonomy): Eukaryota > Metazoa > Chordata > Testudines > Emydidae > Malaclemys > Malaclemys terrapin. Next base: position 5,324,024 of record NC_071523.1, read on the forward strand.
GTCTGGGAAGGATTTCAGCCATTCAGCCATTTTAGGCTGTTAGTTGCATCAGCTGCTGAGAAGGTCTGTGCCACTGAACATGAACTTGACCCCTAGCCTTGACTGGGCCTCAGGCCCTGAACTGGAATCCAGTGCTAGCAAGGGTCTGGACACTGTCTCTTCAGCCCCTCACTTATCCTATCAAATGGCTATCTAATTCAGTAACTGTAACACGCTTTGGGCTGAAGGGGAACACATCAACCTGTCCTCTCTATGATGCTGCTTTGGAAAGGCTAGACAGACCTTTCCCCATCTTTTTATTAATTCTTGATCCCACGGTGGGACTTGCTACAGACTAGCAGAGATGTCTGATCAAAGAGAATCCCGTGAGTCCGAACCACCCTCCCTCCCTGCCATCCGTCCCCCTGCGGCTAAAGGCTAAACAGCATCAGAACAAAATGCTGATGAATTTTACCGCATGTAGCTGTGAAGTGGAGCGTCTGTGACACACTTTAACTGTTCCCAGGCCAGCAAGTGTGGGGTCCGGTGTTCAGGGGCTGTGCTCCTTGGATCAGTGCACCTCTAGGTCACTGGTTCAAGTCCAGCCCGGGTGGGTACTGACTGAAAGTCTTCACCGTCTGATGGTGGCTCCACACATGCAAACCAGAGAATCCATGGAGAGGTGGCCAGGACGGATGCCAGCGTATGCGCGTGGGCTTGGCTCACGCCCCATTCAGGGAAGGAGTCAGAGCCAAGCTGCAGGTTTTATCCAGGGCCCCCCAGGCAGCTGGGTAAGGGAGCTAACAGCCTGCAGTTCCACTAATCCCCAACCCTGGGCCTCTGGGCCGGAAGGCTGTACAGACCCTGAGCCTTTCATCTTTCCCACCACAGCCGCAGGGGGGTCGTAAGTGCGGAGCGGGGAGGTTTCTGCCCTGTTCTCTCTACCTGGAAAACGACTTCCTGGCCTGGGAACAGCCCTGGGCTTATTGGGAATGTTTTAAGGAGGCTTGTCCACCAGTCCCCCTGTGGGATCACAGGCAAGCGGCTTCCTCTCTCTACCAGTGTCCCCCTCTGTAAAATCTGGGTGGCGCTGTTTGCCTCTCTCCCGGGGGCATGCGTCCACGGGCTGTGTGATGCATGGATAGACACTGCTAGAGGTGGGCAGGGGATTCTAAGGGCAGCACCAAGGGTTCTGGATCTTTCCTGTTAAGGCAGCTCAATGGGGCAGTTCTCTCTTCTGTGGGCCTGGTCCCAGGGCCACCCCCAACCCCCACAGTCTGCTCCTCACAGCTCTCCTGGCAGGGGCTGGGAGTTCAGGTGGACAGCTCCACAACTGCCCTGTGCCTTTTTACCCAGGGAGGGTGTGTGGTCTAGCGGTTAGAGCAGGGGCCTGGCAGTGAGACTTCATGAGTTTCACTCCCAACCTTGCTGCTGATCTTGCCCAAGTCGCATCCCCCTCTCTGGGCCTCAGTTTCCCCATTTGTCAAAGGTAAAAAATACATTCTGACTTCACCGAGTTGGGCGGGAGGGAGGCCTAATTACACCTCTACCCCGATAGAACACTGTCCTCGGGAGCCAAAAAAATCTTACCGTGTTATAGCTGAAACTGCGTTATATCGAACTTGCTTTGATCCACCAGAATCCACAACTCCCCCCACCCCGAGCACAGCTTTACCGCGTTATATCAGAATTCGCGTTATATCGGGGTAGAGGTGTAATTACTGTTTGTGAAAGGATGTGAAATTCTCCTGTGCAAGATGCCAAGAAAGTCCAAATCATTCTCCGTTTCATCACCCCTTGATCCCGCAGCCACCAATTAATGCGCGTGTTCAGTTACTCGGGGCGTAAGGAATTGCAGGATCGGTGTCCTAGTTCCTCCAGAAAGGGCTGGTCGGCTCTGTGGTCCCAATCCACCCCTCCTGATTCCAGTTCATCCTGCTTACGGAAATAAATCTTCCAAACCGGGCCCCATCTCAACAGCTCTTCAGTACGCGCAGGAAAGGGGCCAGGGGATTATGTTGTCTTGGGTTTTTTTTCTTTTGAGTGAAAATAAAGGAAAGGAAACATGAGAAGGTGATATTAACATATAATACACTGATGGACAAAGGGCTTGTTTAAAGCCCATGAAAGGAGTCGAGTGCAGAGCTAGGGACCTCCTGCCGTGGCCTGCTGTGACACACGGCTTGCACACGCGTGGCTCCGCAGCACGTATGGTTTGTATAGTCACCAGCTGCTCAGAGGTTCCCCTGGCACGGTGAAGAGGGGGAGGGGGATTCTGCCTTAAAGGGACATAATCCAGATAAACAGTCAAAGCTTTGAAACAACTTGACAACGCCTGAGATGGCTCAGACTACAATCAGCCCCCAGTGTCCCGCCCTGAGCGCCACCATGGAACCAACACTTCCCAGTTTACTTTCCGTCCGGGACGCTGGTGGGCTATTCTTCTGCGCTTGGCTGTGCTTGGAGCCGTGAGTGAGCCGTGCCCGCTGAGTGGAGCACCCCGTCCGCCTCTGGTGAGGGCTGGGCCTCCTACAGATTAACGAGCCGGCTGCGGCCTTGGCTCCAAGAGTCCTCCTGCGGTTGATCCATTGAGGGGCATCATGTTACAAGTGAGATTAGCCTGTCCATCTCTCCTGGGCTGCCCTTTCTCCTTCTCAGCTCCAGTTGTTTTAGGTCCTGGTTCTAATGGGGAAGGTTTACGTTCGAATGTGACCTGCAAAGGGTTTGTGCTTATCCTCTGCTTCCATACAGGGGATGAAGAAACCCCGACAGGGTTTTATTTAGCCCCCAGCACCCCCATTTGAGTTTAACATTAGAAAGTCTATTCATGTTTTTAGCCTAGAAGTCTCCATGGTGGCTGGAGTACAGGGGGACCCAATGTCCTGATTTTATAGGGACAATCCTGATATTTGGGGCTTTTTTTATATATAGGCACCTACTACCCCGCACCCCCTGTCCCGATTGTTCCCACTTGCTCACTCCTGGAGTAGGAGTGAAATGAGGACATTATAAGAGTGAAGAAAGCGAAAGCTGAGGTCTTGAGAAGAGAGGACTTTTCATCAGACCCTTGAAAACACACTCTGTTTTCACTAACGTCTGTTTCATGTATATGACCAATTAGCACTTTGGAGCAAGGAAGCCGTGGTTAAAGATGTGATCCCTCTACTCCTCGAATTAAAGTCCAGCCTTTGAGATGTCCAACAGATCCTCCAGAACAAAACTGTTCCGGGCTTTCTTTTTCTTTTTCCATAACCAAGGCAAAAATTCCAATTAAAAACAATTTCCGTAAGTCATCTACAAGTCCCACCCACTCCCCTTTTTATTGAAATAAATAAAATAAATAAATCCTGAAACTATGATAAGTCTCTTTATACAGAACGGAATGTCCCTTTAGTTCTGCATGCCCCAGTTACCGATGGTTTACACCGAGTGATGTCATCCAGTTTGAAATGGGATTCTAGAGGAAACCTGTGTCTTTAACATTCGGTCCATCTCTTCTGAGGCAGTTTAAATGGTTCATAAGCGTCAGGGCTGGGATTTCTGTTCACACCTGCCCAGCACTGATTATAACTGGCTGTGCCTTTTCCCCGACAGGCTGTTCTGGACTGACCGCAGCCGCTACTCACATCACTGCTCCTAGTGCATGCCGGGAAGGCAGCTGCTTCAGGAGAGGGATTTTGCCGACTTGTCAGAGGAAAGTAAAACCTGGTAAGAAACTAAAAATGTATTTCAAATTCCTGCTCCGTGTGGTTAGCAGAACGTCCGTCCGGGCTGGCTAAGGTGGCTGGCTGTATTTTTGAAATACGTGGGCCAGGTTCTGGCCCCGACTCTGGCTGTCTTTGGCCACTCCAGCCAGGCAAAGCAGAGGGAAAACCAGCAGAAGCAGGTACCTAGGGATTCACCTTGACTCCTGGCAAGTCACTGACTCTCTATCTTGCGTCTCCATGGGCAGGTCTTCACTACCCACCGGATCGGCGGGTAGGGATCGATCTATCGGGGATCGATTTATCGTGTCTCGTCTACGGGATAAATCGATCCCCAAACGCGCTCCCTGTTGACTCTGGAACTCCAGCTCACGAGAGGCGGAAGCGGAGTCGATGGGGAAGCGGCAGCGGTCGACTCGCCGCCGTCCTCACGGCCAGGTAAGTCGACCTAAGATATGCCGACTTCAGCTACGCTATTCGCGTAGCTGAAGTCGGCGTATCTTAGGTCGACCACCCCCTCCCCCCGAGTGTAGATCAGGGCTATGTTAATAATGCCATATGAGAGGTACAAGGCGGTCTTACAAGACCCTGCATTTCCCTAGTGCTCTTCCCTGGGGATCTCAAAGCACTATCCAAAAAAACACTAGTGAATTGAGCCTCACAGGTCTCCCTCCATGAGACGGGTAAGTATCATTCCCCCATTTTACAGATGGGGAAACTGAGGCATAGATGGGTGGGGGCAGGGGGAAGGGACTTGCCCAAGGTCACACAGAGAGTCCAGAGCTGGGAAGAGCATCCAGCTCTCTTGACATCTTGGCTTTTAGCCCTTGGCCTCTGCTGCCTCCCTCTTGTGAATCCCGTTTTGCTCAGGTGCTCCAGAGATGCAAAGTCTCCAGCTCCCTGTTCCAGCGCTCAGCGCTTGTGGCCACCCATGTGCTCCTGAAGATCACCAGGAGAGGAGGCTTGTGTGGGTCAAAGAGCTCCTACGTTGTAACCAACCTATCAGCCCAGTCAACAAAGGAGCTTTCATCACATCGCTGTTTGATCTTCCAAGGGCTGAATTTCCTTTGGAGATATCAAAGGAAAATTCCCCCGCCCTTTCTGTGCACTTACTGTATCAGTGCACTGAATTAACCTGGCCGAGATATCGGTTTGCATAAGCGCAGGCCTCCCCATGCTGTCAGGGCTCTGCCTCCCCCTCCATCACACAGCCTCTCTGGTTTCAGTTGCCCCTGATTAGATGCGATGGCTTATCCTCTCGTTAACGCATGGGGATCGATTTCCAGCACGGCTTGCAAGAGGGATTTAGCCCAACGGCTTCCGACGATGGCGGTGGCTTTATCCCCAAAGATTGTGCTGAACAGCTCACCGTGTAAGTTTCTTCCTCAGCCCCTGGCCAGTGAGGGGGATGCTGGGTCTCACGGTAATTTACAACAATGCGGATTAGTCTAATTGAAGAGCCATCTGCTGCCCCACCTCTCACCAGGGACACTGAGATCGGCAGGACTGGAGCTGCTGGCTCTCAGGGCAGCATAATCCCAAGGATGGGCTGCTCATGCCAAGGCCCTACTATTTTAGAATGCTCCCCTTGTCAGTGGGAGCCAGGACCCTCAGTACCATCCTTCTGAGCAAGGTTAAGAACTTGTGTCTCTTTTGGGATGGCAGCATGGCTCAGGAGACCTGGGTTCTGTTCCTTGCTCTGACACTGACCTGCTGGGTGAACTTGGGCAAGTCACTTCCTGGCTCTGTGCCTCAGTTTCCCCCCCTGGAAAGCAGGGGTAATGCTATTTGCCCTCCTTTGTAACGTGCCCTCTTTCTAAAGCTCTATAGAAGAAAAGCACAATGTAACTGCTAAGTGTAGTTATTATTCCTTACATAAATCTACATTAAAAGCACATTAAGATTGCAAAGTGAAGCACTTATAAGTCAAGAAATGCCAATGTGAAGGTTGCCCACATAACCTTAATTCTGCCCCTTGTGCATATGCATCATGCTACAGCTTCTAGTAATATCTACTTATTGCCACAGGACACTTGACTCATGTAGGGCCTGATCCAAGCCCGTTGGAGTAAAAGAGAGCAGGAGGGACAATGCACAGTGAATGAGGGTGCTGCTCGATATTTAATTTTTACTCTCAACAGTCAGCCCACTGTATCATTTGGGTCCAACGTGCTTAGCTTACGTTACTCATTTCGGATCAATACTGAGCTCAGCTGGATTTGAACTAGTGACTTTGCAGTACAAAAACACCCCCACACTGGGACAGAGTACAAATGCCCTGAGCCGTCCACTCCCCTTGTTTATGAGCTCATGGGGCCTCGGTGCCTGCGTATGGGGCATTCAGAGGCCTTTGAGTTTCAGGGCTGTAGAAATGAACGTCAATTATAATAATAGTCTGTCCACCTCTCGAACAATTTCGCTCTGAGTATCTCAAAGGGATTTACATGAATTAAGTCTTGTGGTGCCCTGTGAAGTAGATCAGTGTCATCATCTCCATTTTACAGGTGGGGAAACTGAGGCACGGGGACCTGCAGAACAGAAACTGGCCTTTGCCCTGCTTTAATGAGCAAGCGTCCTTCTCAGGAATAACAGCTGTCTCTAGAGAAGGGTGACTGGGGCAGTGAGGAATGTGGTCTTTGCACCTTGTTTGTTGAGAGACCCTACTCCGGGCCCGGACAGCACTTTGCTATTCAAACACTTGGCTAGACTCCCCTTGGAGTCACAAGCCAGTTTATTGGATCTCGTTCTGCACGGGTTGGTTGGGGTTTTTTTTTTCTGACTTTCCAGGAAAGAAGACTTTGAACGCCAGGGTGTGTGCAGCGTAATAACGCTGAGCGCGCACCGGCCAAAAAGGAAATAATTTTATTGCCTCAGGAGCAGCCGGGCATTGCCTCCAACAGCTACCCCTGCACACGCGCGCCTTAGGTTGTGGGAACAGGAGACACTCCGCATGGGAGGTGCTTGTCTGGGGGCGGCTCTGGGTTCACGTGGTGTGGGAGTGTGGAATGCTTCCCTGGAAGAGAGAGACCAGAGAGCATCTGGAGAAGTAGCGAGAGCCGTTCCTGGCTTTGTTTTCATTGCTTCTGTTCCTTGCAGAGCCCCTGCTCGAAGATGCTGTCTGGGAAGGTGGAGAAGAGGATTGCCTCCTCCGTATACATTACCCTGGCCCCTCCCAGGAGGGACACGGTCATCAAGGCTGATGTAAAGCCAGAGGTGCGTCAGCCGAGCTCAGACCACCCAAAGGAGGCTACGAAATCTGATGGGACCCACCAGCCCCAAGGGTTGCCACCGAAGAAACTACCCAACAGCAGCCGTCAGGCCGGCAAGCAGAGCAGCAGGACACTGGGCAGTGCCGGGCCCTCGTCTGGAGCGGCGGGCTTGTCCAACGGAGGTAAGATGAATGCAGGGGACAGACTGCACGGGGCCCGTGAAACGCATCAGAGGGAGAGTGGGTCGTAATTGACCAGAAACAGGCTCCCGCTGCACAGCTGGGATCCAGATCTGGATTCCAAACACCCCTGCACTCGGGAAGATTTAGTTCAGAGTCTTGGGAAAGGGCCTCATTCCCAGCAGGACGGTGCCTGGGCCGTGGTTTACTGCCCGGGGGCCTTGAAGGCTCTGTGCCGGGGTGGAGGTGTGAGCCGCCGCTGGGAGGCAGGGCAGGGGGTGTTCTTGTGTGGGGCAGGTTCCTGCCGGAGCCTGTATCTATTCCCCTGGCCTGTGCTCCCAATATGACCCCTCATCCCCCTGCTGCTGGTCCTTGCTTCGAGCCCGACAGGACCAGGCCTGGCTGCAGGAGCGGGGAGGTGGCCAGCTGGCAGTCCCAGCCGTGGAAGTGAATTCGCTCCTAGGGGTTCTAGGGGGCAAATCACCGTTTGGGCTGGCAGGCTAGGGGCAAGACACCTGCTTGGAAGAGGGAGCAGAAGATGGAGGCGAGACCGTTCCCCTTCGGTGCGTGTCAGTGCAGATCGCTGGGGCTGAGCCCCGAGTCTTTCCATTGACTTCGGGGGGCTTTGCACGTGACGTGCTAGTAAAGTACGGTCCCACCCGGCCCCTGGGTGCGTCCTCGGGCGGCTCGCCCAAGCCTCCGCTTGTGCTGTGGCAGCCGCGGTGCTATTTTTAGTGCGCTGGGAAGCCCGCTCCTAGCGGCCGTGCAGACAGACTCTGCACAGCCACAAAACTCCCCTGGGACCAGGATCAGGGGCTTCCAGAGAGGAAGGGGGCTGAATTTCCTTGAGCATGGAAATGCATGAGTTTGGGGTCCGCGGCCCGTCTCCCCCCCACTCTGCCCCCAGCTGGAGACGTGCGCTCCCATCTTCCCGGCTGCCATCTGCTTTCTATCACTGATCGGTTATCAGCAGTGTTTGCAGCCACCAGGACAAACCAGCCCGGCTGCCTGCTGCATGGGAAAGGCAGTTTGCTTTGTGGGCAGGTTGCGAGTTGGCTGCAAGTCAAACAAACAGCAGGAGAGGAGATTTATTAGGGCATTTGCTGAGAAGGAAGCTAACAATTTGACTTTGCCCCCCCCCCCCCCCCGACACACACACCCCTCTCCGCTCCCAAGCTTGAGAGACGTTTTCCTTTGAATAAAATAGTGGAGTCTTTGGGGGCAGGGCCTTCGTTTCCCCCAAACAAGCCGTGGCCCCATGCAGCACGGGAGTGGGGATGCACTATCAAAGCCCAGCGCAGCTTAGCACCCCCCTTCTCCCTCGTATCTCCAGGTGAAAATGCAGTGGGCACCAGCACAGAAACCAGTTGGGTTCATTCACCCGTGTCTCCCCAGGGCAAACGTATCGCTGAAGTTCCTGTTCCGAGCGCCCTGGGAATGCGTCGCCCCTCCCGGCTGGGCCCAGCTGGGCACGCTTGTTAAATGACCCACGGGCACACACGACACACCTGCCGCACACAGGCTGAGAAACATGCCCATCAGTCACTAACCCACAAAGTCAGCCCAGCAGCTCCACCTCACAGCTAGGTACGGGGGCTGCTCCCGCCTCCTCTCTCTCCTGCAAAGCTCCCAGCAGCCTGTCCAAAATTCCCCGTGGCTTTGGGAAGTAGGTTTTTCAAGCCCTGTCCACAAAGAGGCCATGTGGGGCAGTGGGACCAGAACCTGGACCCACAGGCCTCTCCCAAGTGATCTAAAGGAGAGCTCGGTTAGCTGGAGCACAGGCAGCCACAGCTGGAGTTGAAGGATCACCTCCGTTAGTCCTCAGCAGTGGCCCGGCGTACGTCCTCTTTGAGGGTGGCGTGATCACTCACAGCCCGTGCATTGCCAGGAGCACGTGCTGGAGACGCACGACGCGGCTGCAGTATTGACGGTGCAGGTTCAGTGATGCTGGGGCTAATTCTGCTTCGGACACAGAGGAGAGATCAGCTAATCCCCAAAGCTCCTCGATGCCCCAGCGAAACGTTCGGGGCACCAGAGCCAGAGCTGGAGTGGGACTAGTTCCGATTCCTTCACTGGAGCTACACGGACTTACCTCAGCTGAGAGGCAAAGGGACTGGGATCCCACCCGGCCTTTGCAAAACCAAACCCTGACCGAAGAGCCAGATCAAACCCCAACCTGGCGGTGCCGATCCAGCATAAGTAACCAGCAAACCCGGTACCCAGGCACAGCTGGCCTGGGGCTGCAGTAACGCCTGCACCCTTGCCTGGAGTGATTTCGTTTATGCTTTAATCAGCATTTGTTTCCTCTTGATCCCAACAGACGGGCCATGTTTTCTAGATGTAGGCTCCTCGCTTTGATGTGCAGCAGGAGAGAAGCTGTGATGAACAGATGTTCTACGCAGGGGAACTGCATTCGTTACTTTTCTCCTGCCAATTATCCAACACCACTAATGCTCCTTGGCGGGGGGAGGGGGTGCTTTTCCAAGAGCAGGACTTTCCGTTAGTAATGATCAACTTTGTTAATTTCATATCAGCAAAGACAAGAATGGGCCCTTCAGCTCTGGGTTAGAAGTGGTTTCATCACCCAGGGCACCCTTGGTGTCACTGCTACCTGGAGACTGTTGCAACGTGAGACACTTTCGGACCTTCCAAGAATCCTGGGAAACTTGACCAGCCCCAAGGCCTGGATCCGGGGGGGGCACCCTGCTCCAAACACGGCTTTCCCCTCTGCTGCACAGAAGTGGAGGCATCCGTGTGTCTGGGGCCGAAGGGGGAGATTGGGCAGGGCCTCCAGGAGAGGAGCAGGGGCAGGCCTGGGACACACACATGCTGTAAACACACACGCCTGCCAGCCCCAGGGGTAGGTAAGGGATTTTAATCTCCAGTCTGGCCCTGTTCACCAGCACGAAATTAACCTGGTGTGATTCAGGTCCCCTTCGCTCAGCATGTCAGTTCCTCATACACCCTACTTCATGCCAGACTCCAGCCTTGTTCCTTGCTTGTTTCAGGTTTCTCCTCCTTTCCTCGTCCTGTCCTGACCGACATTCCCACAGGCTCAGACCCAGAGAGCCCCCTGCCGTCTCCTCCGCCGTATCTTCTGTCCGATGAACTTAACGCCCCATTGTTGGAGACGCTTTGCCCTGATCTGCAGAAGCTGCACATGAGCTCACCTGTGAGCCGGCAGGTATTGATGGAAGGTGGGAGGAGGAGGTTTCATGTCATGGCTCGCCTGGATGTTTTTAGCCCTGGTGTCCAAAGAACAGCATCGAGAACCCTGAGGGAGGGCTGGTTGGTGGTCACGTCACTCACTTGGGAGACCTGGGGACAAGCCTTGCTCTGCCACAGACTTCTTGTGTGACCTGGGGCAAGTCACTTAGCCTCTCTGAGCCCCAGGTCCCCCATCTGTAGAATGGGGATAATAGTCCTGCCCTGCCACACCAAGGTGTTGTGAGGACACATGTGCTGAGGACTGTGAGATGCACAAATCTTGTGAGCTGCTAGGAGCTTATGACAATGGCCGTGTGAGTCACTACACTAGAGAAGCTGATTGGTTGGGAGACTCAGGGAGGAATTTCCCCCTTCTCCCTGGTGTATGTTTGAACAGCTGTTCTGTCTAATCTGTCACAATTCCTTGCGTACCCTAGTGCTGAGTCTGCTGTCCAGGGGGGTAGAGTCGAGATCTGAACCTCGCGGCTCTAGAGACACAAGCCTGCAGGGCCTTGTTACGCCGGTGCAGCACCAGAGCGATCTGTGGAGAATCAGGCCCTTAAGCGTTACCTGCAGGCTTTGCAGAGGTCCAGAGAGCCTGGGCCCCTCTCTTCACACTGCCAGAGGCCTGACGCTGGCCCAGCCTGTGGTTTAATGCAGCCTGGAGCCGCTCTGAGGAGAAGCGCCAGAAAGCCGACCTTCTGCTTGTTGTTATTTTGGGGTTTCGATCACGTTCAACTAAATCAGCCCAAATTCTGAACTAGGGCAGAGCCTCCAGTCATCTGAGCCCAGAGCCTTTGGTACTGAGCGTCTTTCCTGCTGAAGGGTCAGCGCTTCATAGCGTCTGGGGAGGACGCACCATCCCCAGGAGCGTGCAGCATTACTGGGGATCAAGGCCCGGCATAGCTGCTTGCGCTGCCGTTGGTACCCGTGGGCGTCGGCAAAGCTGTGGGTGGAACAGTAGGGGCCTGGGTTGGGACTGAGGGACATCGGCACAGCTCCAACCTGCGCTGTTCTTGGCTTAATCCAGTCCCTCGCTTTCATCAGCACTAAATTCAAGGCACAGATATTGTCCAGATCCCTCCCACCCTAACATCTTACCGGAAAGGACCCACTGATTCCCCTGAGAAACCCCACAAGATTTGCCTTGCAGCTGCACTGAGCTGGCAAACCCAGCCTTCGCCCGCGGGGTAATAGCAACCATCTCTCTTGTGCTGCCCATTAAACTCCCTGGCTCTGAAGACCTGAGCATATTCCCCCCGACGGGTCCAGTCAGCTGCATATTCATGTCCTTCCCCCCTTCCCTCCCCGTCTTGGGCAGTGAAATTGACCAAAAATAACAGCACCTGAAGGATGCGGATGTTTAGTCTGATTCTGTCATCGACGGCTCTCTGCCGTCTCTCTTTGTATGGAGGAGCCAAGCAATCCCCTGCCCCTCTCCAGGGCACCTGAGGCAGAGAGCAGCTGGCTCCTTTGCTCCAGCCAGTGAACATCCTGCTTCCGCCATCCCAAGCTCCCTGGATTCCCATTTCACGGTGGATCAGCTGCTGCACGTACACCCAGATTGCCAGCTAGGCCGCTGCCTGGTTTGCTGTTTGCATGCTGCATTCTCGAGGCCCTATGGACTTGCCCGAGCCAAGCTTGTCTCTCTCTCCTGCTCTCCCTGCGCCTTCTGCTCTTGGCACGGGCCTTGTCTCTGTCCCTCCATGCCAGGTCCCCTCTATTGGTGCAGTGACCAGTAACCACCTGAGCCCACAGAGCATTGTTGTATCGGGATTTTAGGAAAGCTGTGGACAAATTGGAGAGTCCAGAGGAGAGCAACAGAAACGATCAGAGGTTTGGAAAACCTGACCTATGAAGAGAGGTTGAAAACACTTGGTGTGTTTGGTCTGGAGACGAGAAGGCTGAGGGGGGACCTGATAACAGTCTTCAAATAGGTTAAGGGCTGTTAGAAAGATGGGGATCAATTGTTCTCCACCTCCACCGAGGGTAGGACAAGAAGTGATGGGGGCTTAATCTGCAGGAAGGGAGATTTAGATTAGATATTCGGAAACCTTTTGAACTCTAAGGAGACTTCAGCACTGGGACAGGTGACCTAGGGAGGCTGTGGAGTCCCCGTCATTGGAGATTGTTATGAATAAACTAGACTAATGCCCAGGGTCAGATTAATCTTTTGTGGGCCCTGGCGCCTGGACCATGGCCCTGCTCTGCCATGAGGCCCTGCCCCCACTTGGCCTTTTCCCCCCAAGGCCCTGCCCACCGCTCGCACAGGGGGGGAGGGGGCGGAGAGGACCGGGCAGGGCCTCGGGGAGGGGAAGAGGCTGAGTGGGGGTGGGGCCTCAGGGCGGAGCCTGGGTGGAGCAGGGGGCGGGGCCACGGTCCGGGTGCCAGGGCCCCTTCTGAGTGTGGGCCTGGGGCCTTGGCGCCATTGTAAACCCGGTACTGCCTGTGCCTGTCAGGGATGAGCTAATTTTACTTAGTCCTGCCTCGCCCAGGGGGCTGGCCCAGCTGACCTCTCGAGGTTTCGTCCAGCCCCACGGTACAATTCTCTGCCCCAATCGCGTTTCATCCCGGCACGTCCGAAAGTGCAGATGAGATGCAGCGATGTCATGGCGCACAAACTCCGAGAAGCAGCTACAAGCCCGGGCTGGCAGATCTCCGCAGCGGTTCCAAGAACATAAAGGAGCCGGCCGTGTTATAAACAGCAGAAATAAAACACAGAGCCAGACAGGAACGTTTCCAGCCACCTCCCTCCCTGGTGTAATTCCAGTGAAATCAATGGGGTTGCCCAAGGATGAGAAGGTTCTGTCTGTTTATGGTGGTGATTTCTACTGTCAATGCAAATCTGTGGCCACTGGGAGTCAGGGACTTTTTGAGATGAGAGGAAGGATGGTCTTGTGGCGAGGGCAGGGCTGCGACTCAGGAGAGCTGGGTTCAACAACTGGACTTCCTAGGCAATCGTGGGCAAGTCATTTAAAACAAAATACCCGCACCATGCCTCAGTGTCTCCATCTGGAAATGGGGGGTAACGATACTCGCGTTCTCCTCCCCTTTGTCTGTCTTGGCTATTTAGACTTTGTGCTCTCGGGGGCAGGAACGGTCTCGCACTGTGTGATGGCGCTGCTATGTGCTAATAGCAATAATAGCACCTGGCTCGTACCTAGCGCTGTCATCAGCAGATCTCAAAGCTCTTGCCAAAGGTCAGTGTCATTCTAAAGGTAAATGTCGCTATTCTCCGGGAAGAGGTTTTAATTTAAAACGGGATGAATTTTCTAGCCTTTCGCTATGTCCCCGGTGCCTTGCTGGTGTGTCTGTCTGACAGCCTTCAGAGCCGGCAAGATTCAAACCCCATCGTCCCCCACCGGCTGTCACAGGCCCAGAACGCTGCAGTCGTTAGCCAAGCCTTCGACCGGCTGGGTTTGCACAACGGAGCCCTCGCAAAGCCTCAGCCAGACGCCCGCCCCAGCTCAGAATGGCTTTTTCCTCTTCATCAGGCCTCCTCCACGTTCCCAGCGGAACCGAGGCAGCATAAAATCCAGCCGACCAGTCTGGAGCAAGCGGACGAGCGCCAGGCCCCGAAACAGAACGTGAATGGGCTCCTGGAAAGAGACATTTCACAGGTAACTGCCAGAGTCCATTAATAATATCTCGCTCTTTGACAGCGCTTGACCTCCATGGATCCCATGATGCTTTGCAAAGCTGCGTGTGCTTTACTATCCCCATTTTGCAGATGGGGAAACTGAGGTATGGTGATAAGTGACTTAACCAAGCCCACGCAGTGAGTCAGCGGCAGAGTCAATGCCCAGGTTGCCAGGATCCCCAGCTTCATGCTCTGTCTGCCAGATCCCAACTGTCCCTACAGGTTTCAGTTCTGACTTCAGTGGGGCTGCATTCACCTGGTTGTTAGCGAGGACCGATCATGCAGTAATGGAAGGATCGGGTTTTTGCTAGCTCCCAGCAGCGCTCCTCCTGGCCCCTGGACACACAGAGCGTTTAAGCAGAGGAGTTTCTCAGGCAGAGTCCTGGCCATCAGTGTGAATGGGAAGCTGCAGGGAGAATGGGCAGCCGTGCTGAGAATGTCTAGTTAGCTCAGGGATACGCACCCTCAACGAACCGGAGAGACGCTTGGCTATCAAATGGAGTTGCACAGCTGGTGGGTAAGGGCTGGAGTACAGACCCCTGTGGCACCCACAGCAAAATGCCCTGCAGAGCAGGGCCCACCATCCCTTCTGCTGTGTTTGTACCGCACCCAGCACAGCAGGGCCCCGACTCTGGTCTTTGGGTGCTACTCGAATGCAAATGTTAATCATAACTAGTGCAGGGGGCGGTGTGTCCGGTCTGTGCCCAGCAAGCAGGCAGAACCGAGCGCTGTATCAGCAGCACCAGGGTGGGAGTGGCCACAAGGCTGTTGGGGGAGGGGGCAATGGGAGCCTGGGGATGGGAAGAGGTGGTAGCAGGAACCTCACAATGTGGAAGCACTGGTGGGGGGAGGAGCTTGGCTGGTGCTGGGGCCTGTGATTGGAGGAGAGGGGGAGGTGGGGGATTGAAGACACTGGTGCATTCCTAGGTGATCCTCACCCCCTCTACAAAATATACAAGGACCAGCCCTGCAGCCTGGCTTTATCCCCGTGGGTGCCACCATGCCCCCTTCCCCCGGTGAGCTCTCTGCAGCGTCTGACTGGCTGACAGGTGCCGGGTGATTTATTGTCCTTGGCCATAGTAAAGTGACTTGATTTCTTTCTTCCAGTCTCTGTGCCTTTTGCCACAAGGCCATTGCCCCCCGGACCCCGACCATAGAAGCCATGAACAGACAGTACCACGCGGACTGCTTCACGTGCCGGACGTGCCACGGCCAGCTAGCGGGGCAGCGCTACTACCAGAAAGAGGGCCGGCCAATGTGCAACTCTTGCTACAAGGGTCAGCGCAACGGGCTCCTGGTTGTCCCAAGAGGCCAATGTCGTTCTGTTCTCAGGAGTCAAATCTGGCTTCCGAGGGAGCCCCTGGGAAAGTAGGAGGGGTTCAGAGTTCGGCAAGACTAGCCGACCTGCAAGGGTTCCTCAGATACAGAAGTGCCCTACTCTGGGAAGACCCATCTTTGTAATGCCACCAATACTGGCTCAGACAACGGGTCTGTACAGAACAAGGGCCTGATCCTGTGGGGTGCGGGGTGGTCTCAACTCCCAGGATCTTCGGGAGGAGTCGTGAGGGGTAGGTTAGCCTGAGGATCAGTCCCAAAGCAGGGAACATGCCTGGTGCTGAGAGCTGGGGACTGGGAGTCCACGTTCCATCCCCAGCTCCGTGTCACCTACCGCAAGTTGTGTAGGTCCAGTGTTTCCAAAAGTGGCCTCTTGCTCCATGCGCCCCCAGTTCTGGCAACTCACCTTGAGGCACCCGGCTTTGGTTTTCAGTGGCACTGAGTGTCTTCAGCTTCAGCGCTCTGAAAATCAGGCCCCAGGTTCGTGTCATCCGCCAGCCCTGATCCAAGCCGCTTTTGGTAATCTAGATCTTCATGTCCGGGCCTTAACTTTAACCCCCTGCAAAATAGAGCCAACATGCATTTAATTTATGAATGTTTCGGAATGGGCTTGGAAATACCTAGCTGAAGAGTGCTACAGGAAGGCCAGGGATTCTCATGGTTACAGGCCAGAAGGACGTTTGTGTCCTGGGAGCATTTCCCATCCATTCGTGTCGTTCATTGCGAAGCAGCAAGGCTGCAGTCTTCCATTGGCTACGGTGACCATAGAGCCACGGGGCTTAGCAGGCAGCTTCTAGCGTGGAGGCGTAAATGGCTCTGCCACTGTGCCGGGAGGGTCTCTGAGACCACGCACAGCATTGAACTCTGGTTCCTCCCAGCTCTCTGGCCTGGCCAACCTCCCTCACTGCGTAGGTGAGGGCTGAATTGGGGGCGCAGCGAGGGGCGAATGGTACCATCCACTTCTGGTTTCTGCGCTTTATCTGCCTCTCTCCTTCCGCAGGACACGCTGGAGAAATGTGCCAAGTGCCAGGGTCTGATCCTGGAGCACATCATCCGCGCCTTGGGGAACGGGGTACCATCCCGAGTGTTTCATGTGCTCCGTGTGTGGGCGGAGCATCGGGGACGAGAGCTTTGCCGTGAATGACCAGAACGAGGTGCACTGCGTGGATGATTTCTACAGGTGCGATACGTTATATGTGGCGCGTCGGAGGGGTAGAAAGCTAGAGCGAAATCGCCTCTGCACCTAAACTACCCTCCTCTGCAGCTTAGAGGGGCCCGATTCTGTTCAAAAGGTATGTCTTGCGCACGTGAGACAACCTGAAGGGCCCGATCCTGCAAACCTTCCCTCCAGCAAGTAGCCTTTACTCATCCCAATTCTTCCCCAGGGCTCTTTGCCTGAGGAGTGTCTCCTTAGTATGCTGCTACGAAGCCAATGGAGCAGGGTTGGATGCCAAGCCCGCAGGTGCAATAGATCCGATTCTCCCCCACTTTGGCATCTCAGGGAGGCGTTACTCCCCTGGGCAGAGTGGGGGGTGAGCGACACCCAATCAGAATCTTCCATTCACCCCCGTGGTAGCATTTGACCGGGGCCCTGCGATGCCACCAGGGTGAGTAACGGCCCCTCTGCTGGAGAGATGCTTTTCAGGGTTGCGTCCTTCACTTTGTGTCTTGTGTGCAAGACTTAATTTTTTTTTGCTCAGTTTCCCCCTTTAGTTCAATGTCCCCATTATTCACCCCCGTCTAGTTCACACTGCAGTATTCCTAAACACCGGGGCTGACTCTCCTCTCATTCACGCCGCTGTGGTCGTCAGCGGAGTTCCACCAGTGTCAAGCTAGCGTCAAGGAGAGCAGAGACAGGGCCACAAGTGATTTCCTGGATAGCTCGGCCTGGCACCCAGCTCATTCCAGTCCGTCTGCCACTTCCGTTTCACGTGCAATAATACAGAAGCCACGTAAAGTAACGTGGATCTAGCTTTAAATTGTGCTGCGAATTGCTACAGCGAATGGGAGTGGCAACTGCTGTGGCATAAGAGGTTGGCCGTTTGTTTCATCAGGAAGTACGCCTCCATCTGCAGCGTCTGTGAGACACCCATCATTCCACAGGAGGGGAAAGATGCCTACAGGATAGAATGCATGGGGCGAACCTTCCATGAAAGCTGCTATCGCTGTGAGGTAGGTCCTGCTGGGAAGCTGCCGATTTTTTATCTTTTAAATAAACTCTTGGTGGCGGAGGGGTGTAAAGTCCTAGAAACCACTCGGAGGCAGCCCCAAACAAACAGGATTTTATTCCACAAACACAGGTTCTCTCCCTGGGTTATTGGAGAACTAAGTAGGTTGCTCATGGCCACGTCACTTCCTGTGGCCAAGCCATTGCTCAGACATGCAGGTGAACAGGGATGCTTTCCATTCTCCCCCTCCCCCCCCCCCCCCCCCCCCCCCCCCCCCCCCCCGCAGCACGCACAGTTCAGAGAGTTCCAGGAACCCCTCCTGGTTCTGCAGTGGGCTGGCTTTACGGAGCACCCACCCCTTGTACTCGGCTGGGTGCGTGGAGCGTGTCCCTGGAGGCTGCGGGTGCCCGGCTGAGTGTGTGGAGTGTGTCCCTGGAGGTGGCAGGTACTTGGCTGGGTGCGTGGAGTGTGTCCCCCTGGAGGTGGCGGGTACCCGGCTGGGTGTGTGGAGCGTGTCCCTGGAGGTGGCGGGTGCCTGGCTGGGGGCATGGAGCGTGTCCCTGGAGGTGGCGGGTACCCGGCTGGGTGCGTGGAGCGTGTCCCCCTGGAGGTGGCGGGTGCGTGGAGCGTGTCCCTGGAGGTGGCGGGTGCCCGGCTGGGTGTGTGGAGCGTGTCTCTGGAGGCGGCGGGTGCCCGGCTGGGTGCGCGGAGGGTTCCCCTGGAGGCAGTGGGTGCCCGGCAGGGTGCGTGGAGCGTGTCCCTGGAGGTGGCGGGTACCCGGCTGGGTGCGTGGAGCGTGTCTCTGGAGGCAGTGGGTGCCCGGCTGGGTGCGTGGAGCGTGTCCCCCTGGAGGTGGCGGGTACCCGGCAGGGTGCGTGGAGCGTGTCTCTGGAGGCAGCGGGTGCCCGGCTGGGTGCGTGGAGCGTGTCCCTGGAGGTGGCGGGTGCCCGGCTGGGTGCGCGGAGGGTTCCCCTGGAGGTGGCGGGTACCCGGATGGGTGTGTGGAGCGTGTCTCTGGAGGCAGTGGGTGCCCGGCTGGGTGCGTGGAGCGTGTCCCCCTGGAGGTGGCGGGTACCCGGCAGGGTGCGTGGAGCGTGTCTCTGGAGGCAGCGGGTGCCCGGCTGGGTGCGTGGAGCGTGTCCCTGGAGGTGGCGGGTGCCCGGCTGGGTGCGCGGAGGGTTCCCCTGGAGGTGGCGGGTACCCGGCTGGGTGTGTGGAGCGTGTCCCTGGAGGTGGCGGGTGCCCGGCTGGGTGCGTGGAGCGTGTCCCTGGAGGTGGCGGGTGCCCGGCTGGGTGCGTGGAGCGTGTCCCTGGAGGTGGCGGGTACCCGGCAGGGTGCGTGGAGCGTGTCCCCCTGGAGGTGGCGGGTGCGTCGAGCGTGTCTCTGGAGGCAGCGGGTGCCCGGCTGGGTGTGTGGAGCGTGTCTCTGGAGGCAGTGGGTGCCCGGCAGGGTGCGTGGAGCGTGTCCCCCTGGAGGTGGCGGGTACCCGGCAGGGTGCGTGGAGCGTGTCTCTGGAGGCAGCGGGTGCCCGGCTGGGTGCGTGGAGCGTGACCCTGGAGGTGGCGGGTGCCCGGCTGGGTGCGCGGAGGGTTCCCCTGGAGGTGGCGGGTACCCGGCTGGGTGTGTGGAGCGTGTCCCTGGAGGCAGTGGGTGCCCGGCTGGGTGTGTGGAGCGTGTCTCTGGAGGCAGCGGGTACCCGGCTGGGTGCGTGGAGCGTGTCCCTGGAGGTGGCGGGTGCCCGGCTGGGTGCGTGGAGCGTGTCCCCCTGGAGGTGGCGGGTACCCGGCAGGGTGCGTGGAGCGTGTCTCTGGAGGCAGCGGGTGCCCGGCTGGGTGCGTGGAGCGTGTCCCTGGAGGTGGCGGGTGCCCGGCTGGGTGCGCGGAGGGTTCCCCTGGAGGTGGCGGGTACCCGGCTGGGTGTGTGGAGCGTGTCCCTGGAGGTGGCGGGTGCCCGGCTGGGTGCGTGGAGCGTGTCCCTGGAGGTGGCGGGTGCCCGGTTGGGGGCGTGGAGCGTGTCCCTGGAGGTGGCGGGTGCCCGGCTGGGGGCGTGGAGCGTGTCCCTGGAGGTGGCGGGTACCCGGCTGGGTGTGTGGAGCGTGTCCCTGGAGGTGGCGGGTGCCCGGCTGGGTGCGCGGAGGGTTCCCCTGGAGGTGGCGGGTGCCCGGCTGGGTGCGTGGAGCGTGTCCCTGGAGGTGGCGGGTGCCCGCCTGGGTGCGTGGAGCGTGTCCCTGGAGGTGGCGGGTGCCCGCCTGGGTGCGTGGAGCGTGTCCCTGGAGGTGGCGGGTGCCCGCCTGGGTGCGTGGAGCGTGTCCCTGGAGGTGGCGGGTGCCCGGCTGGGTGTGTGGAGCGTGTCCCTGGAGGTGGCGGGTGCCCGGCTGGGTGTGTGGAGCGTGTCCCGGGAGGTGGCGGGTGCCCGGCTGGGTGCGTGGAGCGTGTCCCTGGAGGTGGCGGGTGCCCGGCTGGGTGCGTGGAGCGTGTCCCGGGAGGTGGCGGGTACCCGGCAGGGTGCGTGGAGCGTGTCCCTGGAGGTGGCGGGTGCCCGGCTGGGTGCGTGGAGCGTGTCCCTGGAGGTGGCGGGTGCCCGGCTGGGTGTGTGGAGTGTGTCCCTGGAGGCGGCGGGTGCCTGGCTGGGTGCGTGGAGCGTGTCCCCCTGGAGGCGGCGGGTGCCCGGCTGGGTGCGTGGAGCGTGTCCCTGGAGGTGGCGGGTGCCCGGCTGGGTGTGTGGAGCGTGTCCCTGGAGGTGGCGGGTGCCCGGCTGGGTGCGTGGAGCGTGTCCCGGGAGGTGGCGGGTACCCGGCAGGGTGCGTGGAGCGTTTCCCGGGAGGTGGCTGGTGCCCGGCTGGGTGTGTGGAGCGTGTCCCTGGAGGCAGCGGGTGCCCGGCTGGGGGTGTGGAGCGTGTCCCTGGAGGCGGCGGGTACCCGGCAGGGTGCGTGGAGCGTGTCCCTGGAGGCGGCGGGTGCCCGGCTGGGGGTGTGGAGCGTGTCCCTGGAGGCAGCGGGTGCCCAGCTGGGTGTGTGGAGCGTGTCCCTGGAGGCAGCGGGTGCCCAGCTGGGGGCGTGGAGGGTTCCCCTGGAGGCGGCTGGGTCTGTGGAGCTGGGTGCCTGCCTCTGGAGGCGGCGGGTACCCGGCTATGTTCCAAGACCAGCAATCTGCTGCCCCCTCATAAAGTGTGGCGTGGGAGCCGGTACCGTCTGTGGCCTCACTGCACAGGCTTTAATTGAATTCCTCCGGTGAAGGAGGGGTTTGGGCCCAGATCCTCATGCCCAGGCAGCATCTCATTGGCTGGACAGTCTGGGTGTCATGACCAGGATGCCACAGGCTGATTGAAACTGACGAAAGTGAGGGCTGAGCCAGCTAGTCTGCAGGAGAAGGTGCTGGGAGCACTACGTGTACTGGCAGCAATGGGGCTCGCTCATGGAGTTCCAAGTGAATGAAAGCGACAAAACTGAAGTAGTGTGTAGCCAGCAAAGGGAAGAAATTCCTGTGATGCTTGAGGCTTTAGAAATGACTGAGTTTTGGACTGACTTTTGATTGACGTGCTTTCTACCTCACAGAACTGCAGGATTCCCCTGTCCACCGAGCCAGCGGAGAACGGCTGTTACCCCTTGGACAGCCACGTCCTCTGCAAGCCCTGTCACATCAAACAGAAGAATGAATCGTTCTGCTAAGAGAGCCAGGCGGGCTTCCCCAGAAAACCGTGGACGCAGTCGCATGGCTGAGATGAGCCGAATCGCTGTACTATGGCAGTGTTCTTATCCTCTGCATTCATTTATGTCCAACTTTCTGTCCTGACTGTCTCTCTTATGGTAGGACCATATTAGTAGCTCTGAGCTTTAGCAGCAAAGTCCTACCACGCATGCTTCCTAATCGGCCATGCGACCAGCCCTGAGAGGTGGCAGTGGAACCGTCTTCTTCTCTCTTTCCCTCCAGTCTGGCTCTGCTTATCTTCCAAGGCTACGCCAGCTGGCTTCCTCTGCCCCCAGACGGCTCAGTGCATGGGACCACACCAGCAGCTGCTGATGGGACGAGTGAGATTGATTAAAATGATGTTTCAAAGCAGGTAGGGCTCTGTCTCCTCACCGTGTAAATAACTCCCCCGCTGCTTTAAGTTAAGACTCTGGGAGGATCTTACTAAACTGCAGAGGGGCTGGGGGAGAGCACTGTGCTATCGGCTCTGGGAGCACGGCAAGGGAAGGGACACGAACAGTGGTCGATGCTAAAACTGCATGAAGGCCACCCCTGTGCAGAAGGCCAGTTCACCCTCAAAATAGGGCTAATGTAGGACTCATAGACTCTAAGGTCAGAAGGGACCATTATGATCATCTAGTCTGACCTCCCGCATGATGCGGGCCACAAAACCTGACCCACCCACTCCTGGAAGAATTCTGTCCCTTGACTTAGCTGTAGAACTCCCAAATCATTATTTAAAGACTTCTAGTCGCTGAGAATCCTCCAGCAAGCGACCCCCGCCCCATGCTGCAGAGGAAGGCGAAAAACCTCCAGGGCCTCTGCCAATCTACCGCGGAGGAAAATTCCTTCCCGACCCCAAATATGGCGATCAGCTGATCCCCGAGCATTGCAGGCAAGATTCCCTAACCAGACCTTCTGGAAAAGTTCTCTGTAGTAACTTTTAATATCCCATCATTGACCATTGTTATCAACCTATTGACTAAAATCACTGTATCCCATCAAACCATCCCCTCCATAAACTTATCAAGCTTGATCTTAAAGCCAGAGAGGTCTTTCGCCCCCACCGTTTCCCTCGGAAGGCTGTTCCAAAACTTCACCCCTCTGATGGTTAGAAACCTTCGTCTAATTTCAAGCCTAAACTTCCTGAGGGCCAGTTTATATCCATTCGTTCTAGCGTCCACATTAGTACTGAGCTGAAATAATTCCTCTCCCTCCCTGATATTTATCCCTCTGATATATTTAAGGACCTAAGCGGTGCATAAGTTTTTACTGGTCTCCTGCCCAGGAGTGACTTTTACCCACAGAGCCAGGTCACATATGTACACACACAGTCCTCTGCTTTACTGCAGGCCGCAATGGTGCTGTGAATCATGACCCTGCAGTGCCAAAGAGGTTTGTACAGCAGCGGCTGAACAACACTATGCATTCTGAAAATGACCCCGTACCTGGGGCAACCGGGGGCCTGAGCCTTCAGGTCGTAACTTGAGGGAGCGACGGCTGCAGGATCGGCCTCTAATTAAGATCATGTCTCCTGAAATTCTGCGGTGCCTCAGTGACAGATCTCAGATGTAGCTGCCTGCAGATCTGCGCCGGACAACCCGCTGGCGCTGTGCACATAGAACTGCCGGAGCCACGGTTCTGGAATTGACTCCTGGTATTACTGGATGTGCCGTTTCATCTCTGTGGTGAATGGACGCAGGCTGTGAGTCATGACACAACCTGGGGGCTGGGAGTGGAAAGAATTCAGCGTTGTTTAAGGAGTTGACAAATACACCGCCCCACCAGCTTCCCTAAAACAAGCCAAGACGCTGGATTCTCTCTCATCTGCCGCTGGCCAATCACACGTCTTTCTTGCCAGCATCAGGAAATGACGCCAGATACAAGATCCCCAACTAAGAGAGAGCAGCTGATGGGCTGCCAGTATTTTAACATCCCTCTCCCCCTCACCTGGGATAAACCCTCTGGCTTGTGGGAATGGGGGTGCTCTCCGAGGGGAGCAGCTCAGTTGTTTCCCTATTTAAATCAAAACGCCATTCTCAACTGTAGTCAAAGAAGAGAGCAGTATCACTAGGCCAAAAAGGTCCTGGTAAGCCTGATGGGTGTGTTTCCTAGTGGGTAGTGCACTGGACTGGGCTTCAGGAGAACTGGGTTCTCGTCTGAACTCTCCCTGGCCTGCTGGGTGACTTTGCCTTTTTGTTCCTCAGTTTCCCCATCTGTGAAATGGGGATAATGAGATTGATCTTCTGTGTAAAGTGCTTTGAGTTCTACTGATGAAAAGCGCTAGATAAGAGCTCGGGGACAGCGATCGTTGGTGGATGTGGCCATGAGTGTATTGATCCATATAGTACAACGTTAAACGAGTGCCATTTGAAATGGGGGGGGAGAGAATCTTCACCCTGGAAAATTACCTGTGGTGTCCCACGTTACACCGCCAAAGGCTCACAATTTGCTCTTTGGTGGTTATTTTGAGCATTGGCTACTCAACAACAGCTGGTGAGAGATAGAACTCCACCAGCCTCTCCTCTCCTTTCAGGGGTGGGATTTTAACCCGCGGCACGTCACGGAGGGAGAGCAGGATCTGAAAAGATATTTAAATGAGAGGAAGAATCTTAGCAGGGCTGTGCATGGCCTCTTAAAGAGCCCTTCCTCGTTCCCATGGGGTCCCCTTGGCTTTGTGCTTCAGGCTGAACAGGGAGGCCAGGAGACCACGCTTGTTGCACTGGGCTCAACCACCAAGAGAATCCAGCATTCTAGGCAGGACCATTAGCTGGTTCCATTCAGTGGCGCCGTCCCTCCTGTCCTCGTCAACACTCCTCAAGAGAAAAGAACTTGGGACCTTGGTTGTGATGATCACTTTCCATAAGTAGCAATGACATTGATAGGCAGTGGAACGCTCCCTGAGCGAAATGGCTGTGGAGTTCTTTGGAGTTCGGGGAAACCCCACAGAAGAATTGTAAATTATTGGCAGGGAAAGTTTCCGCTCATTGAAAGTAATTCTACATACTTGTTTCCCTGGGGCTCTATTTTTGGAAACTGATGAAATGGAGGGCTTCTCTTCCTGGGGATGTTCATGAAAGTTAATCTGAATTAACAAAAGGTGTGAATTTGAAGGGGATTAGTTAAACCTGCATTAAAACCCTGTGTAGACACTTTTTCAGAATTAAAGAGACCTTAATTCAGTTTATCTTAATTCACTTTTTTGGATTACCTTTCCTGAGTCCCTGTGTTGACAAGCCTTTGCAGTTCAAAAGGAATAACTGAGCATTCGGAACTGATGGAGCTTCTGCCAGAAGCTACAGAGCGCTTGGACCCTGGACGATGCTCTTTCCATTCTTTTGCTAGTGGGGAATGGGCAGTGGTTTAGGTACTTGCTCAGGGTATCAGCACCGAAGTCCTGGCGATACCAGGATCAGAACCACAGCTTAAACATGCTTCTTGCCAGTGGTCACCTGTATTCCATACAGCTTTCCAGGCACTCCCCTGCCGGTGCAGATAGCCGCTTTTCTCCCTTTTTAAGAAAGGTGCTGTGACGGGTTGGATCATAGAAACCCCCTTGGGGCTGCCAACTGATGTGCCAAGACTACTTCTGCCCCTGCTTTCCCTGCCCGCCTGGGACTCTGGAGCCCTTCCTGGTTGTGCCAGACACGCTTGCCGGCCACAAACACAGACCCAGGTCTGAACCACGTCCCACAAACTGCAAGTTTAACTGAAAGCAGCTTAAGAAGTGTTCCTGTCTTTAACACTCAGATGCCCAACTCCCAGTGGGGTCCAAACCCCAAATAAATCCGTTTTACCCTGTATAAAGTTTAACAGGGTAAACTCATACATTGTTCACCCTCTGTAACACTGATAGAGAGAGATGCACAGCTGTTTGCTCCCCCCCCCCCGGTATTAATACATACTCTGAGTTAAATAATAAGTAAAAAGTGATTTTATTAAATACAGAAAGTAGGATTTAAGTGGTTCCAAGTAGTGACAGACAGAACAAAGTGAATTACCAAGCAAAATAAAATAGAACACACAAGTCTATGCCTAATACAGTAAGAAAACGGAATACAGATAAAACCTCACCCTCAGAGGAGTTCCAATAAGCTTCCTTTTACAGACTAGTCTCCTTCTAGTCTGGGTCCAGCAATCACTCACACCCTCTGTTGTTAAGTATCAGAGTATCACAGTATCCTCTGTTGTTACTGTCCTTTGTTCCAGTTTCTTTCAGGTATCCTCTTGAACCAGCTGAAGATAAAATGGAGGGGTCTCCCAGGGGTTTAAATAGACTTTCTCTTGTGGGTGGACACCCCTCCCTCCCCCTGTGTAGAATCCCAGCTACAAGATGGAATTTTGGAGTCACATGAGCAAGTCACATGTCCATGCATGACTCAGAACTTATAAGTAGCAGCCATTATTCACATGCTACCTTGAACGTCCTCAAGTAGACTTCTTATGTGGATTGGAGCCTTCCAAGATCCATTGTCCGTTAACAACAAAGAATCTGGTGGCACCTTAAAGACTAACAGATTTATTTGGGCATAAGCTTTCGTGAGTAAAAACCTCACTTTACTCACGAAAGCTTATGCCCAAATAAATCTGTTAGTCTTTAAGGTGCCACCAGATTCTTTGTTGTTTTTGTAGATACAGACTAACACGGCTACCCCCTGATATTGTCCGTTAAGTGTTTCTTGATTGAGCACTTAACCTGCACATTCCTTTCTAAAGAAGCTGCCTGAATGTCTTACTAAGGCTACTTAAAATCAAACAAGTACACAGCCAATATTAATAACTTTGAATGCAAAAATGACACATGCATACAAATAGGATGAATAGCTTCAGTAGATCATAACCTTTACATAGATATGTTACATGGCATATGTAGCATAAAACATATTCCAGTTATGTCATATTTATATTCATAAGCATATTTCCATAAAGCATTATGGGGTGCAACGTCACAGGTGCTAGCCCTACTGTGCTATAGACATTCCCTCTCTGGAGTCCGTGCCTGCAGGAGTCAGGGCAGGACTGTCTGACCCCTGCTCCCATCAACAGGAGCAGCTCTGATTCTGGTCACAGCATCTGAAATGGTGGCAGAGATGCTACAGCGGTGGATGGTCTTTGTAGATTCAACCAACTGTTGATACTAGTTAGTATTTGTACTGTGGTGCACCAGGGACCCCATTCATGGACCAGAATCCCGTTGTGCTGGGCACGGTGCAGACACTGAACAAGATGGCCCCGGCCCCAAAAAGCTGACAATCTAAGTATGAGGCTATGTCGTCACTGCCAGCGAGGTATTGCCCCCTAGCTAGCGTGCTATACAATCCTAGTGGAGACGAGGCATGGATGAGCTTTTACCACGACAAAGCTAGGAGAGGACAATGCTGCGTCTGGCCTAACTGAAGCGTGCTTAAAAGCTACAGAGCCTTGGCTCCAATAGGAGCTTATCACAAGAGAACTAACGTGTGTCGAGTGACACCCCTTGTTTTGTCAGTGAGGAGAAGGCCTAAGAATTAACAGGGACAGACAGGAGCACAAGGAAACAGTGAAACGATATTGGTCGGCCTGACAGGCCATTGTCTTGATTTTTGTAGGTCCCTCTGTTACCAAATTGTTTCTGCCTTGAATCTTACAGGCATGCCGTGTGATTTGGTAACACCATTAAAACGGGTTGGGATCAGCGCCACAGGCAAGGTCAAAGCGTGTCTCAGAGCTGTGGGGGCCTTGGAGTGTTCTAACGGAGTCCCCCCGCCATGTGATAAGGTTTTGCTATGTAGACAGGACCGCAGAGAAGAACAAGCCGCACTTAAAGGGAATCCTTTCTTCCTCTGGACAAATGGTGACCTCCCAGCCTTCTTTCCCCAGTCACAACAAGCAACTGCTTATTTCAGAAAAAGAGAGAAGTCCAATGGTTTGCGTCGCATGGATTTATTTAAAAAGAAAAGCGTGTTCCCTGCTGAAATGATCCCGGGGAAAGCAGTTTCCTCTTGAAACATAATTTAAAAAACACCCTACCACCATCCGAGCTGCATCTGTGCGCCTCCTGCAGCTCCTTTGCACACGTGATTCTTGTTGGGAAGGCAGGCAGCAAGGAAATGACTCCAGAATGCGAGTAGCTGCTCTGTATGCGAGTGGCGATGGACTTTCTTACCGTTGCCCTCTGGTTTTAGCAGGTAAAGTTCATTTCCAACCTCAGCTCTTGGGCTCAAAGGGAAATGCTCCAGCTTGACATGCCCAGGCTACGGGTTGGAGTCACACAGCCCTGGAAGTCCTGTAGGTAGCGTTCCTGCCAGTCTGTCCCTCATCAGCAACATCACCCAAAGGAGGCTTCTCCGGCCTGAACTGTCCCTCATGGCCAGAGTTCCCTTCATGGCAGCCTCCCTCGTCAGAGTCCCTGCTGCCTTTCTTGTAAGTCCTACCACCCACTGCGGGAGGCTAGTTCAGTGCCCAGCAGGCCCCCCGGTGAAGTCCATCACTGCATCCCAAAGGTTCCTACTGAGGTCTGGCTTGGGTGACCATACGTCTCATTTTGGCTGGGACAGGCCCTTTCTCAAGCCCTGTCCCGGCAGCCCCGACTTTTTTGGCAAAACTGGGCATTTGTCTCATTTTGTCAAAAAAAGTGGGGTGCGACCCCTAGCGGAGCGCAGAGGACTGTGCCGGGGGGAGGCCCCACCCAGGAGGGAGGACTCAGGAGGGGTAGGCGGGCTCGGGCCGGTCCTGTGCGGTGTCCCATTTTCCCTTTGGTCTGGTTCTTCTGCCAGCCGCACAGAGCTCTCCCCTTGCCGCGGCCTGTGCTTCACAGGCAGGAGTGCAAGTAGGGCGGTACCCTCCAGTACGCAGTACCAGCAAGAGATTTTTAGCGGGTACAGGGTACCGGAAAGACAGGGGTGCTGCACTCTGCTCCTTAAAGGGGCAGAACGCGGCTAGGGAGGACATTCATTCTTTATATGGCTTTAGCAGCACAATACATATGCTAACAAATTTAAACAAAAGCTTCGTTAAAGTTTGTTAGCATATGTATTGGGCTGTTACATTGGTCAGGAGTCCTCAAGAGGGCAGGGGTGTGGGGGATGAAGGTGTTTAAACAGTGTTTTTGATTCTGTTTCTCCCTATTGGTCTGAATTATCCATGACATCCATACTGCATCACATCAAGTCCAAATCATTAGAGGAATGCCTCTGCTTGCCCTGACCAGAGGATGTTTGGATTCTGATGTCAGCCCAGTTCTGCAGCCTGATGGGAATCAGGCGTTGTCCCCAGTGTACCTAGAATTCTTCTTTGAGGCCAAACTAACATGCCTTTTGTTAACTGGAACTGGAGCCGCAAAACAAAGAAAATAAATGCCTCATTTTCCAGCTTTGTGGGTGAGAGAGTGAAGATTATAATGCCCGGACACTGACAGCCTTACGCCGGCTGCCTCAGGAATCTGCCAAGAACGTCGCTGAAAATATGTTCCTCATCTTAGCAACGGAGCTAAGACTTATCACACATCTGCCCACCTTTATTCGAATGACGCTCCTTCTGATCTGACAGCTCAGGCATTGTCCGTTTCATCCAGAACAATTTACAAACTTGGAACCTAATCCTGTAAACCCTTCATCGTTTCATCAATCCCCTTGAAGGCAATGGGACTATTTGCATGACTATGGACCACTTTTGCGGGCTGGTAAAAGTTTCAGGAGTCTGTTCTTATAAAGGAAGTTACCCCGCTCCTGAGTTAAGAGGAGTGAGAACAGCTGAGGGAAGCAAACTGAGTAGTTGACCACAGGTGTGGCCAGCTCAATCAGGCCCAGCTGGCCCTGATAAGAGGGCTGTGGGCCAGGAGCTGAAGGAGTCTCACTTTAGCCCTGGTGTGGGAAGGGCTAGCTGCCTGAGAGCAAGGTACCTGAAGTAGAGCAGTGTTGGGGAAGGGAAAGAGGAGCTGGGGAGCTCCAGCCTGGTCACCCCCTGGGCTGCAGGCTTTGGTGAAGGCCTACAAAGGTACTGGGGCTACAGAGGGGCAGCCTGGGGTTAGGCAGAGGCAGCAGGTCCTAACCCCTTGACAATGATGAGGGGCCATGACAGACTGCAGGCTGCCCCAGGGGGTGGGGGCTAGGTGATGATTGGCAGTAGCCACTGAGGCAAGGTGGGTGTAGAGGGTTGGGGGTTCCCTAGGAGGGGAGACCCAGAGTGTGGGTTATTGCTGGGGCAGAACTCCCAAGTAAAGGACACTGGGGTCTGGGAGGGACATGGGGCCTGAGGCAGGTGAGCCACTGGCCAGCATAGGGCACTCCATATGCTGGAAAAGAGCTAATTCCCAGGACGACCAGCAGGAGGCGCCGCACCGGTGAGTGTCGACCCTGTTACAATCCCCCATTGAAATGCAATGTTTGGGTCCAATACCATAGAGTAGTTTAGGATACCGTTCTACTTAAAATGTGTCTTTTAATAAGTCATACATATGCTGAAATGGCTCCTCACCCAACTCCCATATTCCATATAAACAGACTGAAATACTACATATGGGGGGGAGAAGTGAGGAGTTAAGCATGTTGATGTTTGTGTATATACAAAGAGGGAGGGTGTCAGAGGGGATGGGGAGAGCGTGGGGGCCCTGGGCTGGGGACAGAGTCACATGGAAGGTCCTTCTCTCACCAGCATCTCCCCTGGTCTGAGGGAGAACGCAGTCTATTTGCCATCCTCCTCCTGATTGGCTGCCCCCTGCTATCTAGGGGGCTTGAGGCCAGGGCTGTAAAGAAGCAGTGTTCTGGGGGTTTTCCCCAGCTCCTAATTCCCTGGGTTCACTTCCTATCTTTTGCTAGCAGGGCATCTCCTGGGCCTTTGTTCATCCCAGCTCCCTGGAACAGAGTCTTCTGGCCCCCTCTACTCTTGAAGGGCCAGTATACTCCATTGTGACTGGTGGGTCCTTCCAAGCGCTGTGTTAACAGAGCTTGGCGCAGCCTCGGGGCTGGAGGATAAGCAGGGTGACAAGTGGCTAATGCAAAGAAGGCTGCATTATGTCGGAGTGAAAGGGGCTTCATACAAAGCCAGCTTCAGTCTAAGCCTCCTGCTGTTCAGATGCCACCTGACAGACCCTCCGCCTGTGCTGAGAGGAGGGCGTCTCAGCACCGTCCTGTAGATCCTGAAAGGTAGTGACAGGGTTACTGGTTGGACACATTCCACCTCCTGGACAGCACCCTGGCTGTAGGGCAGCTGGAGCAGGGTGAGCAGTGTCAGACCCGGGGCTGGGGACCGGCGAGTGCTGGAAGCAAAGGTCCGTGGAAGAATGGAGCACACTTTTCTTTGGGAATGAAGGGATCCCCGGTATCTACGCTGCACAAAAGGGAGACAACGTGTAGCCTCCGCTGATGTGGTAGTGTTGGGCCTCCAGCGAAGGAAGCAGCTGATACAAGGGGACCAGGAGAGTGAGAGCAGCGAGTCAGAAGCGAGAAGGGAGGTCTAATGAGTTTTTCTGCACAGCGCGTTAGGCTTGAGTTATGAAAAACAGAGGCCATTTTCCCTGAGCTATCGTTGTCTCCATATATCTCCTGCCTTCAGCCTGCCGGACTACCCCGAACCAGCCCCTGCTTTCCTAGTAATGATCCTTGCAACCTGGGAGGGAAGCATCTGCAGCCATAAGCGGGGGGCTATTTTGCCTCAGTTGTCCGCATGTGTATGCTTACGCTTGCGCTGAAGGCCCCGGGTTCGATACTGCGGTTGAATACATAGATCAGGAGGGCTGTATGTATTCAGCCACCATTTCCCATGCTGTCCAAGGCAGTAATATTTGGTAGCACTTTACAGCTGATGTTTTCAGAAGCATCTATCCTCTCTAGGACCAGGGATCACCAGCCTGGATCCAACCCGAGGGCTGTCTAGTCCAGGATCCTGGCTCTGATAGCGGCCAGTGCCAGATAGGTCCGAGAAGGTGCAAAACCCTGCAGTAGCCACGCCACTGCTCTCCTCCGAATCTAACCGAGATTGCCTTAAACCCTGAAGCATGAAGCTGAATATGCCGCCTGAGGTCCATTGTGATAACTCTGGATATACTTGGCCCCCCCTATAAATGGCCAATCCCTTTTTGACGTTTACTAAGCTTGACTTTGTTATCGTTCATACAGAGAACAAGGACCTAGCGAACCTTGTTCCAAGTTTTGGCCATTTTCTGAGGGACTGGTTTCCTCCTTCCGTGCTCCAGCTGAACAAACGCTCCCCTACTCAGGAGTCATCTGGCAGCACACAGGACTACGGGTTTTTAAATGGACACATCCCTTTAAACCAAGTCTCCACCATCTGTTCCACCCTCTAATTACAGAGATAAAAGAAGCAGCATTCACAGCTGTAACTGGGATCCTGGATTTAGCTTTCTGTTTTTACTCTTTCATTGTTTATCTGGCCACTTGCATTCCTTGTAACTTCCTAGAAGAAGGCGTAGGTTTTGGGGAGGTTTATTTTAATTGTGATGACATAAACAAGAGGAGAAATTGATTCTTTAATTAGCAATGAACTAAAACTGAAAGTTAAACAGCCACTTTTATTGTGGGCTTCCTCTGTTCCCACACTGGCACCAAACCGAAAAAGAAAGAAGCCATTTAACAACCCTGGTCTGATGCACAACCAGGAAGTGTGGCGAGAACTGACAGGGGTTTATACAGCTTTTATGGAAGATGGGGAATTCTACTGAAAAGCCCTCTCTTTTTATTTGATTTTTTTATTTACTTATTTATTCACTGTTTGGATTTTTTACAGTGATTCTTTCAAATGTACAGCAGTTGTTAAGTTAGTGTTTGGCTTTGGCTGTCGAACAAACTCCCCCAGTAACTAAGGACGTGAGCCCACGTCAGCTGACGCCGGTCAGCTGCAGGTGTTTTACTGCAGTGTAGACGTCCCCAAAGCGTCTCAGTTCCTCACCTGGACAGTGGCGTGAAGAGCCAGAGCTGTTAGGACAAATCCATGAAAGGGCCCCATATAATTACCTCAGCTAGACAGTGTCTCTCTTCAGGACAAAACGCCACTGTCACCTTTGGCTCATGGGTAAGACTGTTCACCCAGGCATGGAGCCCAGGCCTTCAGTAGAAGGTGTAGCGAGGGGGCATGGCCTCCCTCCAAGACGGATGGGGAGGGACAGCCAGGCACTCCTACAAAGGGTGTCTTAAATCACGTTCTGCGGGTTGTCAGTAATAGCATATTTTATCCTGAAGGGGCTGGACACCTTTTGTTAGCTATACAGAAGTATCACCCGCAACTGGAATGCAGCCACTGCTGGGCAGGGATGTGGCAGTTGTTTGACAGCAGCTAGGGTTGCTAACTTTCTACTGGTACAAAACCAAACACCCTTGCCCTGCCCTTCCTCTGAAGCCCTGCCAATGCCCTGCCCCTTCTCTGAGGCCCCTCCTCTTCTCTGAGGCCCCGCCCCCTCATTCCATCCCCCTCCTTCTGTTGCTTGCTCTTCCCACCCTCACTCACGCGCTCATTTTCACCAGGCTGGTTCAGGGAGTTGGGTGCAGGAGGCAGTGAGGGCTCCAGCTGGGGGTGCAGGCTCCGGGGTGGGGCCTGAAATGAGGAGTTCAGGGTGCGGTAGGGGACTCCGGGCTGAGGCAGTGGGTAGGGATGCAGGAGGGGGTGAAGGCTTCGGCTGGGGTGGAGCCAGGGATGAGGGGTTTGGGGGTACAGGAGGGTGCTCCACGCGGTGGCTGATGGGTTCGGAGTGTGGGAGGGGCTCTGGGCTGGGGCAGGAGGGTTGGGGGGGTGAGGTCTCTGGCTGGGGGTGTGGGCTCTGGGGTGAGTCTAGGGATGAGGGGTTTGGGGTGCAGAAGGGGGCTGTGGGGTGGAGCCAAGGGATTCAGAGTATGGGAGGGGGCTCTGGGCTGGGAGTGCTGGAGTGGGGCCAGAAATGAGGGATTTGGGGTGCAGGAGGGGGCTCCAGGTTTGGCGGGATCTCAGGGGCTTGGGGCTCGGGGTTGGGGCATGGGCTTACCTTGGGCGGCTCCCGATCAGCGGTGCAGCGGGGGTAAGGCAGGCTCCCTGCCTGTCATGACTCTGCGCTGTGCTCCAGAAGCAGCCAGCTGGTCCGGCTCCTAGGTGGGGGGGCCAGGAGGCTCCGCGCGCTGCTCTTGCCTGCAGGCACCGCCCCCCCAGCTCCCATTGGCCATGGTTCCCGGCCAATGGGAGTGCAGGGCTGGTGCTCAGGGCGGAGGCAGTGCACAGAGCCCTGTGGTCCCCCGCCTAGGAGCCGGACCAGCTGGCCACTTCTGGGGCTCAGAAAGGTGCCAGGACAGGTTGGGACTAGCCTGCCTGAGACCCGCAGCACCGCTGAGCAGGCTTTAAACGGCCTGGTCGGCAATGCCGACCAGCACTGCCAGAGTCCCTTTTCGATCGGGAGTTCTGCTCGAAAACCAGACACCTGGTCACCCTAAGAGCAACACAGCAGCCGCAAGCAGTACGTAGATTCTTTGGCAAGGTCCCTGGATTCGGAAGCGAGTGCATTTTAGCCCTGGAGGTTTTAGCTGAACTGAATACGCTGTCCCCACTTCTACATACCATGGATTTTTGAATTCACAGTTCATGGAGGCGTGGTCTGGCTCACTCAGCTAGGGGTAACCTCATGAGGTCACTGGGTGGTACCGTCACAAGCCAGCACAGAGGAAAAAAGGGAACTTACTGAAGGGAAAAAGGGAAATGCTGGAGCAAGTCCATTTTTGCAGCACAGCCCCCAAAATCCAACATGGTTCTTCTGCCCCCAAAAAACCCTTTGGCAACCTGCCATGTCTCAGCACTGCAAAAAAATCCAAGACATGGATCCTACTGATTCCCCTACCCCTGCAAGATCCTAAATGCCTCAGCTGTCCAGAATTGCTGCCTCTGGCCAGGTTGGCACATGTCTGTCAAGAGCTGTGCTAAGACCTGCTCTGCCCATGGCCCCTCTGAAGTGGCTGGGCAGCCCACTGGGTACAATCACTCTTTCCTCCCCCGCCCAAGGTTATCGTGCTGGGCTGAGAGAAGGACTAAGGGTCACAGGACAGCCCCCCTGCCATAGGGATATACTTGCACTGTGATGGGTTGGATCACAGAAACCCCCTTGGGAGCTGCCACCCAATGGGCAAAGACTATCCCTGCTTCTGTTTTCCCTGCCAGCTCAGGACTCCAGCACCCTGTCTTGCTGAGCCAGACACTCCCGTCTGGCTCCAGACACAGATCCAGGGTCTGAATCACCTGTCCCAAAGCTGCAAGTTTACCTGAAAACAGCTCACAGTAGTGTGCTTGTCTTAGCACTCAGATGCCCAACTCCCAATGGGGTCTAAACCCAAATAAATCCGTTTTACCCTGCATAAGGCTTATGCAGGGCAAACTCATAAATTGTTCGCCCTCTATCTCACTGAGAGAGAGATATGCACAGCTGTTTGCTCCCCCAGGTATTAATACATACTCTGAATAAATTACTAAATAAAAAGTGATTTTACTGAATACAGACAGTAGGATTTAAGTGGTTCCAAGTAGTAACAGACAGAACAAAGTAAGTCACCAAGCAAAATAAAATAAAATGCGCAAATCTATGCCTAATCAAACTGAATACAGATAATCTCACCCTCAGAGATGCTTCGGTAAGTTTTTTTCTCAGACTGGACACCTTCCAGGCCTGGGCACAATTCTTTCCCCTTTGTTCTCTTCCACCCCTTTATGTATCTTTTCCATAAGGCAGGAATCCTTTGTCCCTCTGGGTTTCCACCCCACCCCCTCACTGGAAAAGCACCAGGTTAAAGATGGATTCCAGTTCAGGTGACATGATCACATGTCACTGCAAGACTTCATTACTCACTTGCCAGCACACACACATACAGGAAGACTCACAGGTAAACACAGCCATCTGCAGACAATGGGAGTCATCAAGATTCCAAACCATCCTTAATGGCCCACACTTTACATAATTACAATAGGCCCTCAGAGTTATGTTTTATATTTCTAGTTTTAGATACAAGAGTGGTACATTTCTACAAATAGGATGATCACACTCAGTAGATTATGAGCTTTGTAATGATACCGTACAAGAGACCTTTTGCATGAAGCATATCCCAGTTACGTTATATGCACTTATATTTTTATAAAACCATATAGACTGCACAACGTCACAACCTGCTCTGCCCGTGGCCCCCTCTGAAGTGGCTCGGCAGCCCACTGGGTACAATCACTCTTTCCTCCCCCGCCCAAGGTTATCGTGCTGGGCTGAGAGAAGGACTAAGGGTCACAGGATAGCCCCCCTGCCATAGGGATACACTTGCAAAGAGAAAACGCTAACTGCTGCTTTGCAGAGAACATTCCCCCTACCACCCTCCCCAAGGGTCAGAGTCGCCAGCCCTTGCAGACTTATTGTAAGTGCCATGATTTGGGGGAAGAGTCACTTTTAAAAGCCGCTCGTAATCAAGCAAGCGGCTGCAAGCAAGCTCAGGCACGTCCGCTAAGCTGGCTGCAATTCCCCACTGGAAGCCGCCGTTCGCTCATGGACATAAAAGGAAAACCAGGAACTGGGAAAATAAACCAAGGCAAAAAGTGAAAATACAACGAGGTGAAATTGGCAGGTCTGAACCCCACCCTGGAGCCCGAGTTGTTACACCTGGAGCGTGTATCAGGGAGGAGACCAAGGAGAGAGGTAACCTGGAGTTCTGGCTCTGTGGGATGGACCTGACAGGATCCAGGCAGAGGGAGAACCCTAGTGCAAGCCAGGTATTGGTGACTCCTGGGATTTTCATCCCTGTGTTGTTCAGACTCACTATGAATGGGGTTAATTGACCCAGTAGTGAAAATACCAGCAGCTACTCAGAGCCGTCCATGCCAGCAATCCCAGCGCTGCTGCTGAGAGCACGCTGAGCGCTGCACGGGTCCCCGCACCTTTGGGCAAAAGGTCAGAGTGTTACAAAACACAAGTGAAAGGATAATTCCCGGGCAGTTCAAGGCTTGCATCACTCAAGGAATGCTGCTGACTGAGAAGTGGGTGGTGACTTGCCAAGAAAAACATCAAGGGCTGTGGACTTTGCAGCGTCGCAGGGAGAGCCTGAGCCGTATTTGATTTGTAATTGTTTAAAAAAAAAAAAGAAAAAAAAAAGGGGGCTGTTGAAGCTTGTCTGCTTAGATTTTGCAGGAAGACACATGAGTGGGGAGAGGGCAGAAGTTAAAAAAGGAAAAAGGCCCAGCTCCAGTTTCTATTTCATCTGCAGGTTCTCTTTAATCTTGACCTACCCTCTGTTCCTTGTCAGCTCTGTGTTCTTGGGGAACCAGGGCGCAGTACCCCGCCTGTCTGACTCACGAAGGACACCCCCACCCCCGGCCTCTGCTTGAACCAAAGCCAGTCAGAAAAAAATTACAAAAAGCAACAAAAAGGCCATGGGAGATGCACCTAAACCCTCCAGACAAGGGTGACAGGATTAAGGAAAATCCCCTAGCCTCATTTGCACCAAAGATGGGACAAGGAGGCGTTGCCATTAGCATACAGAATGGAGGACAGATTCCCAAGGCAAGAACCGCACGGAACTTTGGGACCAGTAAAGCGCTGCATGATGGGGGATCTCTGCTCCAGCTGTTACTGAGACCAGGCCTGCACACACCAACTCAGCAGTTGTGAGGAAGTGGGAATGTTCTTAATGTTTTCTCTGAATACTGTGTGGGTGTGCCTCAGTTTCCCCTATGCATTTCTTAAGTCTCTAGATGGTAGGATAAGGGTGTGTGATTGTTGCAGAGCCTTAGGCAGGTGTGATGCCATCTGCACAGAGAATGGCTGACACCCTGTCTCCTGGCAACTGATGACCTAGGCCCCTCCCCTGCAAGGTGCCAACTGAAGTTGTTGGAAAACAAAGAGATCAGGTGGCCTCCTGGCCTGGGAAAGAGACAAAGGCCAGAGGAGGGGTTGGAGAGAGTTTCAGTTTTGGAGCTGGCTGGGGAGACAGGGGGAGGCCCAGAACCTGGGTCTTGGCCTCCCCAATATGGACCTGACTGAGGGTCCTGTTTTCTGCATCTACAAGCTCTGTTTTAGACTGTGTCCCTGTTGTCTAATAAACCTTCTGTTTTACTGGCTGGCTGAGAGTCATGGTGAATCGCAGGAAGGGGGGTGCAGGGCCCTGACTCCCCCACACTCCGTGACAGTAGTTATCAGACCAATTCTTGTAATAAATCCATTATTGGGATCCAAAATACGGAAGCTGCCTGATTGCATTGTGAGCTCCCTGGAAGGAACACCACCCATAGCCAGGAATGATCAGTTCCTATTGTCTAGCCTGAACAAAACAACTTTGAAATACTCCCTTGAGCCATCAGTTTACCCATAAACAGATCTAGTGTTCTCCCTTGAACCATTGTTCTTTCCCTACAAAAACCCCTACCCATGCTCAAGGAAGCATTCTGATGCCTGGATCCAAAATCTGCATCAGTTCCACTGGGACTTCATCTTCTCCTGACTGATCGTGCTGGGGGCTCTGCCTGTCTCCAGCACTCCAGACCCTCAGCTACCACCACCAGATCCCACCGGGGACCCCAGAGCAATTCAAGCTTCACGGAGTGGAGAGACCCCATCTCTCTCTCTCTCTCTCTCTCTTCTCTCTCGGTATAGCTTTCTGACCCTGACTTGTGTAATCAATTGTTGTTTTCTAAACCTGACTTTTATAATCAAATTTAAGTTAGATTTAATATTATCACTGTTTGTTTGGTTTGTTTGGCTCCCCTATGGTTACCACCTGGCAATAAATAACTTTCGTGGTTAAGCTGGTTGCTTCTCTCTCTCTTCCCAACCCCCCACCCCCCCGCCCGGTGGGTGTTTTTTGGCTTCCTCATTCGCTCTGCAGCGTACCTCAGCTAAAGATCCCTGCAGTGCCCAAAAATCCTGTGGGGTTTGCTCATCAAGTGGGTTACTGCCAGAACAAGTGTAATGTGAAAGTGGGGATAGGGACGTGCTGAACCTGGGGCACAGGAGGGTGGCAGCTTGGAAGTGCCGCTCAACCCAGCCTGCTCAGGTGTCCTCTATGCCAGTGCAGTGCCCATGGGATATGAGGGTGGCAGCTTGGAGGCGCTGCTTGACCCAGCCTGCTGAGTCCAGGGACATGTAAGGGGTCAGCTCGGGAGTGCTGATTAATCCGGTCCTCTCAGACACGCTCTGTTAACGTGTGTGTGTTCGTCTGATTCTGGGGCTGGAAGAACCCAGCTCTGGGGAACCTAGGTTCTGCAGGAGAGCTCCATTGGGAGGGAGCTTGCAGAAGTAGAGCTCTGTATGAGAACACAAGTGACACAAGCAATACATTGATAGAATTACAAAACACCCCCCCCAAAGTAACCCTAATAAATGAGCATACCCCAAAGTAACGGGCAAATCTGGTAACACCTCCTGGGACC
This sequence comes from Malaclemys terrapin pileata, assembly GCF_027887155.1. Lineage (NCBI taxonomy): Eukaryota > Metazoa > Chordata > Testudines > Emydidae > Malaclemys > Malaclemys terrapin. The sequence continues at coordinate 5,362,476 of NC_071523.1, forward strand.
TTGTAATGGAAATCGCCTTCCCCTCCATCCCCCCCAGAAAAAATAACTTCCCTGAGTGGGCCCATTGAGGTCTATGGACCTCTTCCACTAGTAATTCTCAGCCACCTGACTCAAGGGGGTGATACCTGGCTGTACTCATGGGGCAGCTCCCAGCTGGGGTGAACTGTTGTCACTCCAATAGACTGCTGACAGTTTACACCAGCTAGGCATCTGCCCCAGATTATGGCTAGAATTGTATTCCACGTGCGTCTGGTGTTTCTTTTTTTATTAACCTGGCCTTAAAAGTTTATCCCCCTTCATTTCTCTATAAATCTACAGTGCGGCCCTCACCACAGTCCCCTGGGAAGTTACCGTCCCTAGTCGGGGCATATTTTCTACCCCTCACTAACAATGGGTTTAATTAGATACTGGTATGCAGGCTACTATGTTCTCCTTACTGACACTGGTCTTTCAAGAAACAAACGCTAAATTACATTTATGTGGATGCCACCTGAACTTTGATTGGATTCATTGCTTGCAAATGGTGCAGTCGGAGAACTCAAAATCAAATGGTCTTTCTCTTGTATTTGTGCTCTGAAATTGTATGTACGGAGTCCAGCTGCCGTAACATGTAACTAGACTGCTATAGATTCACGTGTAGGATGCAGTAAATTGTGCTGCCATGTCAAATTTTTACTATAATTAATTATTGTTATTTATATATTGTGCTAGTGCCTCCGAGCTTCAACCAGGCCCCCGGTGTGCAAGGTGCTGTACAAACCCAGAATGAAGATAATCGTTGCCCCAAAGCATTTACGCTCACTGGTATGTTCCAAACCTGGTCAAAGCTAAAGCGTTACCATAAATCTCCTCCTTCCAATTCCTGTCTCGGGGCGGCTTGCTGGGTCTCAGTGACTTTCCTTTCACGCACAGTGGTGAGAGCTCTGACAAACACCGTGGCTTCAGAGATGCTTGATGTTCATGTCTCGTCGGCAGTGTAAGGAGGTACTGCAAGCTGTCCTCTGCTCGCTGGCTTCCGATAGCAAGTCCAGCTTGTGGTCCCTGCTCCCAGCCCGAAGTGACCTGGCCCAGCCTATTTAAAAGGACCTAAAGCACTGGGATGAGGACCGACAGTGCCACTCTTCAGGTACAACGGAACTTTTACCATCAGGGTAAAGCTTGTCTGTGCAGGAGATGGTGCTTTCTTGGGGGCTGGTCCGAGACTGTCAAACAAACTCCCCCAGTAACTAAGGACCAACCCGAACCACCTCCCCTTCCATTCCAAGTGCAAGACACACACCTCCAGCCTGCCTTCTCCAATATGACACAGAGCAGTGTGGCCATTACAAACAAAAAAAAAAAACCCAACCTACCCCACCAGAACACTCCATTGCACACACAATTCTCCCCCTCGGGGCGACAATGAGTGCGCAAGAGAACAAACCACACAGCACAGATGTTAGTAGCGTAGGGTGCGTCTACACAGCAAAAAACTACCTGAGTCTCAGAGCCTGGGTTAACTGACTCAGGCTCCCGGGGCTGGTGCCATGGGGCTTAAAATAGCTGTTTGAGCTGGAGCCTGGCCTCTGAAACCCAGCGAGGGGGGGAGGGTATTGGAACCAAGGCTCCAGCCTGAACATGAACGTCTACACTGCAGCGTGAGCCGTGGGAGCCCAAGCCAGTTGACCTGGGCTCTGAGACTTGCTGAGGGTTTTTTGGGTGGTGTAGACATCGCCTTAATGGACAATGGGAAGATGCTTCGATCCTGTGGCGATGAGGGTGGGATAAGAACCTATAGAACAGAAGAGAATGTCAGACTCCAAACCAGGAACTTGTGGTGCTGCTTGAAGTGGTTTCCATCATATGTGGGTTTGCAGTTTGGTTCAATGGCTCTCAGCCCCCTCACTATAAAAATTGTTCCAGCACCACAGACTGTAGTTTTTCTCTCTGGGCTTTTCAGGGGGAAAAGTGCTGTTTAATTGTGTAAAAAGGTTTTTTTGTTTTGTTTTGAAAGTGCATTTTTGTTTTGATCCACCCTGAATTATTTTCATAGCCACCAGGGGTCAGCGAAAGCATAAGTTATTCTCTTCTGATCTACATAACCAGTGCTTCGGCTGCAGTTTATGGTTATGTACACAGATCAATGATTTTTCTAGCAGCCTTTCTCTCCTATTTTATGTACTGTATAATTATGGAGAAGACGGACAGCTGTCAGTTTGATTTCTGCATATTATCAAAGCTATCACGCCTCTATCTGAATCTTTTTACCTTCTGTTGTTCCAAATAACAATTAAAATGACTGTAACAGATAATTTCCCCCCGCTCTAATATTGCCTGTTTTCCCCAGCATGTTTTCTTTATGCATTTCACCTCTCTATGTAGAATCAAGTTACACTGGTGCCCCTGCACATTGTTTGTCTTTCACACAGCAACAAGGGAGGGAGGGGGGGAAATGAATTGGAAAATTATTATAAAACTAAAAAAAAAAAAAACCCTGGCAAGATTCAGAGGCAGATAGAGCATTGGATAATCCTTTGAATTCTTTACTCTTTTTTTTTTTTTTTTAAATTAGACTTCAAGTTGACAGGGTCCCTTTAAGTGGTCTTTTCTGGATCATGCTATATATTAAATGTACATTTATAAATAGTGAATAAAGATTTAATACATTATTATGAATAGATGTTTTAATACTTGGTTAATCAGCGAGCCCAACAGGTCAGTATGACTTATAACGACGACTTGTCTCACTTATGTATGGTTATAAGGTGGGGGAGGTAATATCTGTTATTGGACCGGCATCTGTTGGTGAAAGAGACAAGCTTTCAAGTTTCACAGGGCTCTTCTTCAGGTCTGGGAAAGGTAACCTGAGTGTTACAGCTAAATACAAGGTGGGAGAGTGTTAACCACAACGGAGTATTTACATGTCGCAGGAGACCACTTAAAATGAAGTGGGCAATTAGCACCTGTGCACTCATCGGGCAAAGGAGGTTTAGTAGGTTACAAATTGTTGTAATGAGCCATAAAGCCAACGTCTCTGGTTGAGTCCATGTTGTTTTAGCGTCTAGCAGAGTTATGAATTTAAGCTCGCAGGCTTGTCTTTTGAAGGTGTTGTACCAGGACGATACAGAGGGATTGTGAAAAGTGCTCACCCACAAGTGATAGGTTGCATTGTATTTAACGATTTTTCCGTGTGAGTTTATTTGAGAGTTTAGTGGTGGTCTGTTTCACCCAAATGCATGTTGGGGCATTTGAGGCCCTGGATGAGGTACATCACACGTTGTGATAGGCATGTGTAGGACCCATGGCTCTTGAGGGGCGTGTTATGGGGATGTTGATCATCGTAGCAGTGGAGATATGTCTGCAGGTCTTGCACCTCAAATGAATGCTCTCAAATGAACTCACACGGGAAAAGTGCCCTATCACCCGTGGGCAGACGCTTTTCACAAAATAATGACAGGTTTCAGAGTAGCAGCCGTGTTAGTCTGTATCCACAAAAAGAACAGGAGTACTTGTGGCACCTTAGAGACTAACAAATTTATTAGAGCATAAGCTTTCGTGGACTACAGCCCACTTCTTTGGATGCATATAGAGTGAAACATATATTGAGGAGATATATATATATACACACATACAGAGAGCATAAACAGGTGGGAGTTGTCTTACCAACTCTGAGAGGCCAATTAAGTAAGAGGGAAAAAAACGTTTGAAGTGATAATCAAGATAGCCCAGTACAGACAGTTTGATAAGAAGTGTGAGAATACTTACACTTCTTATCAAACTGTCTGTACTGGGCTATCTTGATTATCACTTCAAACGTTTTTTTCCCTCTTACTTAATTGGCCTCTCAGAGTTGGTAAGACAACTCCCACCTGTTCATGCTCTCTGTATGTGTGTATATATATATATCTCCTCAATATATGTTTCACTCTATATGCATCCGAAGAAGTGGGCTGTAGTCCCCAAAAGCTTATGCTCTAATAAATTTGTTAGTCTCTAAGGTGCCACAAGTACTCCTGTTCTTTTCACAAAATAATCACTCCGTATCTGATCGGTCAGTCCTCCTCTTCAAAGCAAACCTGCTCAACAACTTCAAAAGACCAGCCTCAAAGCTTAAACTCAACTCTGCTACACTCTAAAAAACATGGACTCAGCAACGACCCATTACAATCATTTGTAACCCATTAACTCCCCTTTGTCCTGTGATTGCAGTGCAGAGGTGCACTGCATTTTACATGGTCTCCTGCAAATGTGTTACCCCTTTATGCTAAACAATCTATCCTACCTTGTATTTAGCTCTGGCACTCTGGTTGCCTTTCCCAGACCTGAAGAAGAGCTTTGTGTGGCTCCAAAGTCTGTTTCTTTCTCCAACAGAAGTTGGTCCAATAAGAGATATTATCGCCACCAATTTGTCTCTCTCATATCCTGGGACCAACGCAGCTACAACACTGCCAACAACCATATGTGTAGCATCTTGTACGGCTGTGCTTATAACAACATACTTTTCATACTTCTAATAGTTATTAATCCTTATTATTAATTATTATTAACCCATTATATACTATTGATAAATATATTCTTAATATACACTATGAGCTTGTTTGAATCCACAAAGGCCAATTAAACATACAGCTCTAAGGAGTCTCCATTGCCCTGCGCCTTGTTACAGCTTTGCAAAATGCTCCCATTCTGATTTGCCACTCTTTCCAGGGGTATAAATGACTGCACGAGGTGCAGCATTATGGAGCATCAGACCCCCAGAGTTCTTGTTATCTGGAAGAGAAATTCAGGGGTGAAATCCTGGCCTTGTTGACGTCAATGGCAAAACTCCCAGTGACTTCAACAGGGTCCGACTTTCACCCCACAAAGGTTTTTGAATGGGAAAATGAAAGGCTTTCGGACCTACATCTCATGCACCTCCCCTTACATTAAAAGCTTTGTAATCTTCATGGGGGATGTGTTCAAATCTCTTGAGCAGTGTGAATATTGAATTCAAGCGAGGGTTCCATAAGGGGTGGCAAAGTGAAGCAGAAGCAGCCCGTGTTAAAATAAGCCTTTGAAGTGTCTTGGAATCCCAAACTAGAACTAAGGATTAGAGATGACAATGAAACTGCGTATGTGCAAACCCCTCTAGGCAGACTAGTCACAGTAGCTCCATGTTGCATCATGGCCACAAGAAATCCCGTGGGCCTCGTTAGAGAAATCCATACAGCATGGCACAGTAATCAGGGTGGAGTGATGGACTGGATCACGTAGCTTAGCAAACATTTTACCAGCACGTGGACAACCCACTGCTCCTCTCTGTTGCATCAGAGACCAAACCATTTGCATTTGATCCGGAAAAACCCGAAAGCCATGCGACCTGCCAGAAGTACAGAGCTGTATTTAACATCAACAGGGGAATTCCATTACTCTAACTCCTTCTTCACTCCCCGGTACTTTTCTTTCATCTGCTTCCTTGTTTGTTCTAGCCCTGTTAGAGGTTTAATGGAAGACAGGTGTCCGGTCTGCAAGCTGTCAGTGTGAAGTAATATCGATCCAACGTTGAAAATTAAATTAAAATCTGTGAACACAGCTGAGCGCGACCTATGACCCTGTTACTGTTACATATGACCCGTTCGTCACCTTGTCTGGAGCAGTCCCCTTCCCTTTGTTGGGCTCCCTTCACATGAAAAGAGGGCGCTCCTTTTTAAAGATGTTACGATTCAGAAAAAGCATACAGCGGCCTAAGCGCTTAGGCCCCAGATTTTCAAAAGCACCCAACCCTCACCCTGACCATGCCCCAAAATGAATTGGCTCGTTTTTCAATGGTGCTCATAACCCAGAGGTCTCCATTGTTCTTTTAAATTAATGGGAGTCTTTCCATTGACTCCACTGGCTTTAGATCAGGACCAGTAGGTGCTGCTGAGTACTTCTGAAAAGCTGGCTGCTTCCGCTAGGCCTCAATTCAGAAAAGCCCTTTATTAATTATTATTATTATTATTCTGTACTATTTATATTACAGCAGTGCCTAGGGACCAACTGAAAATGAGGCCCGCATAGTGCTAGGCGCTGTACAAATGCAGAGGAGTAGACGGACAACTGGTGGCAGGGGAAAGGGACAGTGCATACAAGCAGATCGAGCAGTGACATTTTGCAAACAGAAAATCAGTGTCATGATTTTTTTTTTTTTTTTTGCAGGGCACCTGGTGGGTTATTTATTGCTTTGATTTTTTGGGGGGAGGACGGAGCGGATTAACTAACCAGAGAGACAAAGGGAGAGGCCGGGGGCATTGAAGGGAAGAGAGGGGAGAAGAGGGACTGGGGAACATGCCGGGCAGGGGGAATGAGGCTGAATAGGGCAGGAACTTCAGGAAGGGTCAGCGCAAACAGCCCATCAGCACTAGGGAGAGGATATCCAGCCTGATGACATCTTGAGTGTCTGAGAGCCCCCCTGCAGCATCTCCCCGCAACGCTGCATCCTCCCCCCCATTTCCCCGCACACTCCACACACACACACCCATGCTGCAGCACCTAGTGAGGCTGCCTCTGGGTCTGCTCCCCCCAGCTTGGGTATTTCTCTGTCCCTGGGGCTGGCGCCCTCCCGGAATATCCTAATTCCCCAAGCACATATGGCTCAGGGGCCCGTGAGAGGAAGGGGAGTCACCCCTGCACAGCCCTGGATCCAGAGATTGCGACAAGGGCGGGGGTGGCACCATTGGGATCCCACCTCTGGGATGCCAAAGTCCGTTGGGCTGACACCAGCTCAATTCCCCCTTTTCTGATTGTTTTCGCCTAGCCATGCTCTCCAATAGCTCCCCCTTGGCCCTCTCCACTGCCTTGGTCAATGGCATGACTCAGACGCAGAAAGTTAAGCCGGTGTTTACGTTTTTGCAGCATCTACCAGCATGCTGCACACTGTACAGTCCTGCGATCCTGAGCGCTGTTTTCAGGGCTCTGTGTATTCTGCAATGCTGGGGAATTGGCTGTGGCACGTACACTTTGCTGCAGACCTAGGCTCCAGAACCTGAGCTTGCTTTCTTTGTTTGACTTTCTCGCCTTTGGATTGCAGAGATTACCTTGAAAATGTGAACTGAGTTGTATAAACCAATGTGGCACCTGCCTGAGTCTGCAGAGAGCCTGAAACAACAGCCCTCAGGTGGGACCTGCTCCATTCATCTCCGTTGGAATCCCATGGACACCCAGTGGCGAATTAACACATGGGCCTATGGGGCCCCAACCAATTTGGGGGCCGCAGCAGGAGAGCTGAGACCTGTGTAGCAGCGTAGGCGGGGTGGGGTGGGGTAGGTGGAGGGTTGAGGCTTGGGCTCCCTGGGTGGCTCTTACCATGGCCTGGCTCCGGCTTCTGGCCTGGCCAGGGGGCGGAGCCTCAGGGGAAGATGAAGAGCAGGGGAAGGGGCCCCAAGGTGAGTGGTGGCTAAGGCCCACCTCATCCCCCCCACTGGGAAGAGGCTGGTGCCACCAGCAGGGGCTGTGCCTTAGGGCAGGGGAGCTGATCACCCCACCACAAAGTGCAGCCCCTGCTCTGTGCCTGCCCAAGGCTACCATGCTCATGTAAAAACGTGGGCAAGCATAGGCCTCTTGGCCTCCCAGGGCACGGCACCCCTGGGCCCCCGGGGTGGGAGGGCAAATGTTCTTTGTGCCCGAGGCCCCAGTAAACCTTAATCCGCTTCTGTGGACACCAGAATTTCTACAGCTGTAGAATCTGAGATTTTCCCAAGATTCTGCAGGAGTCAGCATTTCTGTTGTGGGATTTGAAGCACCCGTCATTTTGCTTTGTGCCTCCTTGCCTGCCTATTGCTCACCAGCTTCCCCGAGAACGGGAAACGGAGTGGATTTCAGAGCATGCCCAGTCCCATGGAGCCAGGCAGCAGGGATGAGGGAGCCAGAGCTGAGTCCAAGGTGCAGAGGGAGCCAGCAGGGTAGGCCGCCACGGAGAATAAAACAGTAACCAAGGTCCAGACCGCCAGGAAGGTGAACTGCTGAAGTTGGCTACCAGCTTCCCCCTTCCTGGAGAAGTCTTGAGCGTCCTCTTGGGAGCTGAGGCCTGGGGTGCAGGGCTCGGCTGCTCACAGCACAAAAACCCACCCTTCCACACAGTTGTTGTTGAAAATCTTCCACAAAGGGCTCATCTCCGAGTGGTTCCAGCTGGGCCACAGCTGTGTGTGTTTGTGCGGAGGAGGAAGGGAGGGATGGGAATTTCACGGTGCTGGAATAAATTAACTCTGCTGCAGAATAGAGAGGAGAGTGGAATTTAGGGGCTGCGGCCATGGAATTTGGTCTGCGTGTGCTGGAGAGTCCACAGGGCCGTAACTATGACACTGGTGTAGCTTACACAGCCTGCTGTGAATGCTTTCAAAAGGGCAATGTTGAACATGCACATTCCTTCTCCTCCACAGCACTCCTTTGCGAGGACTGATAGGTTGCAATGAAAAAAAGAAGTGCACCTGGATCATGAGAGATGCCCTGATCCTGAAACTGGATACATGCTGGTGGACCCTCCTCGACTCCCACACAAAGCCCCATTTAAGTCACTGGGGTTTGCTTGCCCAGATCCAGAGATTGTAAGGGCAGTTTAGAACGCCAACATTAAAGGCATTACATAGGCAAACCTGTTATTGGCCGCTGTCATTTTGGCAATGTTTCCAGTGCCGGGCCCCCTTCTCCCCCCTCCCCAACTCGACCATAAGAGGAAGGAATCTATAAACCTTGTTTATTTCTCTCCAAGCAGAGGAAAATAATAAATATTTTACTCCAGCTTAATATTGAGGGTGTGATCAGTGGAAAAACTTCCACTGGCTTGCATGGGACCAGGATCAACCCTCTGGTATTAAATGTTTTGCTGTTGCAGACTGCGGACCCCTGGGTCTGTGCAGGACTGCATTAATTGCGCTGGGTCTGTGAACAGCCCCATTTGCTACTGGTACTGTTCCAGCAGCATCAACTGGCCTTTAAGTCATTACTGTAGCTACCCTGTCACTGGAGGGACAAAGGCTGGTCAAACTTGGCACAAATGTTTTTAAAACAGCTTTTCAATCAACATCCAATAATTGACATTTAAAATTAAACTAACTTTTTAAGAAAAGTCCCGTGAAAAAAAGGATTTTTTTGTAACAAATAAACATTATCCGGGGGCTTCTGCAACCCCAATAATTCAGCACCACTGTGCCAATGGAGCAGAACCCGCAAGGGAAATTGACTAGAAACTCTAGTGCTCTAATAAATTTGTTAGTCTCTAAGGTGCCACAAGTACTCCTGTTCTTTTTGAGGATACAGACTAACACGGCTGCTACCCTGAAACCTGACTAGAAACTGCCTACCTTGCTTCTATCAGCTGAGAGAAAGGTGAAAAGCAAACAAAGACTAAACAGTAGAGAGCAAGTCACATTCTTAAAATTCTTTCCATTTTAATAATTTACTTTCAGGTGCTGTTTGTAATGGAAAACTGCTTTGCAGAATTATACCACAAAGGGATAAAGTCAGTGGTGACTTATGCCAGTGAATCAGTAACTGAGGTCTGTGGGTGGAAACTGCAACAGCGGGGTGAGGCAAACTGACCACTCCTCCGCCTACAGGAGTGGTGTAGAGGTGTCAGGGCAGCATTAAAAGTGAGTGTTGCCTGGTATCCCGCGAGTCCACTGAAACAGTCGTTCAATATACAAGTTCTCACTGCTGGAGTTTCTAATGGTGCAATGGATTGGAATTAAAGCCAGAGAAAACCTGAGGGAGAGCAGAGGCAGAAATACTATCTCCCTTCCAAAGAGTGACTCTTGCCTCTGGCCCAATTACCAGTGCAGCGAGAGATTGCACGTTTTGCAGTGCCAGCTTTGCTGAATTTGGCATGTTATTCTAAATCTGACACCCAAGCTTCCCACCCAAAAGGAATTTGTAATGATCTAACCTGCATTCATCTCAGCTTCTCAGTTAGTGAGGCTTCTTAGTGTTACAGGCCTCAAACACAGCATAAAAACAAAAAGCGCAGCCCTGAGAATGTGTCCTTTGTCTGGTTTTGTGTCAAGCCCAACTGTAATCTAGATCGATGTCTGCAGAATCCACCCTCCCCCAACAGTCAGTCATTTTTGCTTCAGCATAACCATTGTGCTTCCCCCAAGCATTGTTTCAAAACGTCCTCCCACTTGGGTACTGTTACATATGTTCATGTTGTGGCCCAAACTGGAATGCCAAAAAAATCAAAAATTAAGGCAGCTTCATCTTGCTGTTGGGAGAGAGAAGGACCACAAACATCCTGAGTTAAAGGTGAACATAGTAGCTCTAACTTTCCTTTTCCCTGCCTTGCTGGCTTGTACAATTGCAATGTCAAAATACAAAATCCTGCTTTTCAATATTTCCCCTTTCAAAAAATGATAGAGGTTGAACCTGCATGAAGAGGAGGATTCGGGAAGGGGATATGTCTAAGCACAAATGTCACCTGAATACACAGTAACGTGATTTGCTTTTAAAGAGTACTGGTTTCAACACCACGGCTAAATCGATGCAGTCTGTTATGCAAGCATATTACTCGGCTGCAAATTATAGACTGGGTTACAAAAAAAACCCAAACCTCCTGAAAATAGACGCATAGCGCAGGCGTGAGAGCCGGGCTTTGACATTTAATATCCTAGCTTTTTAAAACCCCTTTATTTCATAATATCAGACTGATTACACCATACTGCAAGCTCATTTCTGTGCGGCAGATGAATGATATTAGCTCTTCGCTGCGTTCAAGCAGCTTACCGTCATTCTATTTTATGTGCGTATAGTTCAGTGAGCGTCTACACGCTTTATTTTTTTTAATTCAGTGAAAAAACAAAATGCTCTTCAGACAGATCTTTTATTTTACTGTTCCTGGCAGCAGCTTTATAATGCTGGGTTATAACCCCCGGTGATTTATTGATGCAAGGAGGAAAAAGTAAAGGGGGGAAGATCCCCCACCAATAAATACATAAACCCGTGCCTCTAAATTCTCCCTGCCTGCTAACCCAGTGAATATAGTCTAATCTCCCTTGTATTGTTCGGTGGGCTGCTTTATCCCTGGCTAATCTATTAGGACACACAATGTAGCTAGGCTGGGCTCCAGACTGGAGTCCTTTGTGCATATGGCAATTTCACAGGGCCATCAGTGTCACTGCCCTTCAACATGACAGATGCCTCCTGCCCCAGCCATTTTAGAGCACACATCATTTATCTGTGCAGCCCCCAAAGGCAGAGGTGCTGGAACTGGGGGAGCTGCTGCACCCCCCGGCTTGAAGTGGTCTCCCTCATCTGCGGGGTTTACAGTTTGGTTCAAAGGCTCTCAGCCCCCACCCCATTGTCCCAGCCCCCCTGGACATTAACCAGGCAGGAGAAGCCAGGAATCTGCCCCTCCCCCACCTCTGTGTTTTCACAGGCGCGCCACAAGCGGGGAGGGGCGCCTGGAAAAGCAAGCGCAACAGCGCCCCCGCGCTCCCCTCTGTGGCAACTCCGCGGTACTGCAGCCCAACGGGAGGAGCCGCCGCTTCCCGGCTGCAGCTCTCCACAAAATGGCCGCTCGCCTCGCCCACATCGAGGCTTCCAGAGGCGACAAAATGGCGCCCGGCAGGGAGAGGGAAGAAAGGGAGAGACGGGGCAGGGGAAGGGACAGAGGACAAGAGGGCCCAGGGTGAGGTGTGGGGGGTATAAACCACACCAAATGCAGGGAGGGCAGTGCCACCAAGCTGTCTATCGCACTGACAAACGCACGTTGGCCTGGAATCAGGCTCAAATCTGCTGCCCCCCTCCTAAAATGCCCAGAAACCTCCATTCCTGTCTCAGGATTGTTGTGTGGGGCCCAGATATACTGTAGGTTCAATTGATCTAACCTTAGCTTCCCCCAGAGAGTGCTGCCTGGCCCCTCATTCCTTCAAAGCCACATTACCAGTGGGCTGATGCCAGACCCAGAATCAGTTGCTTTCCTGCCCCATCTGGAGAGCAGCTTTATTATTATTATTCTCTTTTCTGCAGAGGCTTCTTCTAATCTGCTCCCTTCTTCATTTCAAATCACATCCCGCAGATTGCCAATGGTGACTGACTTCAGTAACTGGAGAGGGTTTGGCCCACCAACGCGTCTGTTCCTACCTTTTGTTCATTTTCTGCAGAGGGCTTTTACTAGACTCCACTATCTGTCTCTTCAGTGGGAAAACACACCCTAGAAAATGCTATCATTAATATAAGAAACAGATTTGGGATCATATAATAAAGCCTGTATGGTTAGATAGTTATTTCTGCAGGGATTTCTACATACTATAGTCTGCCCTCTATTCATTAATTAAAACTATGTACCTAATATGATCAGATACAATTATCCTGTAAAAATACCCCATACACTAAAATACTTTATGGTTAAAGGCTGCAGCCCACTTACTGTATATGCTTATTTTTTAACATTACCTTGTTTTTGGCAAGATATTTTGCTACAGACTACAGTATAGCATAGCCCCTTCTTTGTTAAAAATACATACCTAAAATGCTTTTTATTCCTATAATTATAGTTTTAGGCCCATACAGATAGTATATTTCTCTATATTAATATTCTCTTTCTTCCTGGGACTGATTACACACTATAAGTAAAAAAGAACGCACCTAAAACACTAAGATTTAGTTATTCATATCAATATTGTAATTTTTGGCCCATATCTATGTTTGATTTTTGTATATGTATATATATATATATACGTTATTACCTTTGCATTCCTCCATTGGCTTTCTACTACAACATATCCTAAAAGCAGAAGAAAAAATGCCATCACCAAAAAAATAAAATAATACAAAAACCCATCTCATTTTAAGAATCCATGGTGGAAGTTTGTGCCTTATTTTTTAATGTGTTCCACAGAGCTGCAGATTTTCCTTGGGATATTTGGGGAGGACTTTTTAAATTACGAAACCAAAAAAAGCAACCAACAGAACAAAAAGAACAAAAATCATAACTGAAGCTGCAAATGCAGTCAAATATACTCCAACTCAGACAAAGCCCCCAACCATTCAGTGTAACGAAACCAGAGGACCAATGAGTTCAACAAACTTAAATGACAAGGATTTTCTGTAGGTCCAGCAGGAAGGATCAGTTCCTTTATTCCACCATTTAGAGCTCCAAACACCCCCATTTTTTGTGCTTTGTTTTTGTTTGGGAGTTTATTTTATAAGGAGGCTGAAAAACAACCCAGCCAGGCTGCAAAAGACACTGGTGAGACTTGTGCACATTATTCTGCATGGAGAGAGCTGCCTTAGGTCCTTGTGCATTTCTGTCCCTTTCACTATGTGCTCTAGTGCTTTGCTCCTCTGTGAGTGTAAAGGTTTCTCTCCTCTCCCCAGCTTGGCCGCTTATTCCAGAAGTTTCTAAAGCAGATGCAAAGCCCTACGACAGCTCCCTGGCTTGGAACAGGAGGGGGGAGGGTTAAAACACTGCAGCCCATAGCCCAGCCTTTGCCGCATAGTGGAGCAGGCGTGGTTGCTCCTGTAGCAATGAGAGGAGGAGGAGGTACATTTCTACGCATGCTCACAATGCCCCCCCCCGAAGCATTTGAACAGCTGATGACTATTCCTCCCCCCCTCCCCCAGGCTTTGCTAGTAGATCAAAGGCGCAGGCTATTTTCACGTTCTTTGCCCCACCCCCGCTCCAGCTTTCACCATAACTTGGGGGTGTTTGCAAATTGCAGGCTTTTTGACATTAAAAGCGGCGCTGGCTCCGGATGGAGATGGATGAGGCAGGCTTTGCAGCCGTGGGATCCCAGGCAGGCATACCGGCCCAGATGGTGCCCTGCTTTTCCTTGGGCTCAAGGGCCGAGAGCTGCTCGTTCTCAGTCACTGGGACGCGGGGGGGACTCCCCCAGTTGAGATTTGTGTTGAAGAGCTGTTTTTTTAAAGAGCATCTTGCTCTTGCAATGACAGCTTTTATTGTGTGTGGTTTACAAACCTCCCTTCTGCTGAGCTTTGGGTTTGCAGCACGTCTAAAATTGCCCCAGATTCAAACAAGCCCTTACAGTAGCTGTAACTGCTCCACTTTACTCATGCTTTACAGTTGTATGGTACCTTCCCTGGGAGGATCTCAAAGCACTTTACAAACAATCATGAATTAAGCTTCACAGTCCTCCCTGGGAAGTGGGTAAGTATTCTTATCTCTGCCCCCAATGGAACAGGGAAGTACTTTCCCGAATCAAATAGCAAGTCCATGGCACAGCTGTACTTCTGAGCTACAGCAAGATAGGGGCCATGGTATTTATTTGGCTAGAAGGGGAGTTTTCATGTTGGTGATGGGAGTTGGGGGATAGAACCTACATCGGTTTAATGGTGCTTGTGGGTACAAGGCATGTTACTGTATCTCTATATCCTGGAAAGTTATTTATCAGTTTGTTCCCTACAATGACCCTTCCTTCTCAAGCAAAGATGTTAAATTGTCTGCTTGTAGATGAAAATTCATGGATTTTTTTTTGTATTCCAATCATTACCCCTTTACTGTCTTGTTGGTGGCTTGCCACAATTTTGCATTCAACCATGCTGCAAGTACTAATGTGCCTCTATGCATCTACCAACTTCCCTTCCCTGCTAGACTGTACCCACCAAATGCATCCTTTCTAGTTTGGCTGCACAGCTCTGCACTTTGCTGTAAGTGATTTCCTCCCCTGCTCCCGTAGTATAACGAAGTGTCACAGTAGTGGCTGATAAAGTGAGATCCTTTGCCTTTTTTGCAGGCATATGGTGTTGTTTGTGTACCTTCCATTCCACAGCCTGTGATATTCCCTGCAAGTACTGTAAACACAAAGTGATCTAGAGGGTATTGAAGCTGGAATATGTCTTTGGTTAATGTGACTGTAATTAATTATCATCTAATTGTGTAAGTGTATATTTCACCAGGGCCACAGGAACCCACAGAAGGTTTCCTCTTCCTTACCAGTTACTGCTTAAGAAAACTACTGGCATGCAAGGTTGTTTGGGGTTTAGGAGGGAAGCACTCTCTTTTCATGGCCTTTTAAAGAGGAATAGGATGGAACTATCCAGTGAATTAGTAATTCCCATTTTCTTTTCCATAAAATTATTTTTCAGAGTGTATGGTTGTGTGTACACAGCAGAGTGTACAAGTGTGTAAATGTTTAGTTTTACTGTATATGCTATACCAAAAAAAGGTGTATTATCCTAGCACTTAGATGCCCTTTTCATGGACCAGGCCCTCATTGTGCCAGGTGCTGTATAAATACTGAACAAAAAGATGCTCCCTGCCTCCAAAGAATTTACAGTCTAAGTTGGCAGTAAGCCTTATTTATTTATCTATCTATCTATCTATCGTCTGCGCATCAAATGAATCTGATTCACATGGGAGGACCTATTTACCTGCTCAAAGCCATTGATGCCAATGGAGCTCCACCAGCACATCTCAGATGCAGGCCTGAGGTCTAACATTGTGCCAGTGGTGTTAATTTACTTAAGTTTAAGATGTTTCCTGCTCTAAAACCATGTTTTTAAAACAGTAATTTCCTAACATCAAAGATCTTGTGTTACCAAGGGTGGAAACTTACAAACTATAGCAACAGTATGCAGGCTCACTGTGCCTGCTGTAATTGGTTTACAATATTCGGCTAACAAATGACATTTTTTTTTGATAGCTTAAACAAGGGTCACATCCAACTTTAAAGGGGAAGCTGCTGAATTTTATTTTTCTAGATTGCAGTAGATTTGACCTAAAACCTGACTTCTTATAATTTACAAAAATAAAAAGAACTGTCTTCTGCATATTAAATATCTTATATATATTTTAAACTATCTGTATAAATATCCTTTGGTACTAGTCTGCATCCCCAGTAGCGGGGTGCACAAAAATAAATGTAATTTCCTTTTAAAATCTCCCACTGGTTTGTGCTCTTGTTTTGCCTTTGCAGCGGTTAATTTACAAATGCAGTTGTCAGCATTGTGCCACATGAAACAAATACGCAACCTTCAGGGATTACAAGTGTACGGTCCTCTAAACATAACAACATAGATGCCAGTTCAGCATCGTACTTGAGCACAAGGTTAACTTTAAATAGGTGAATAATCCTATTGACTTCAATGGGACTGCTCACAGACTTAAGTACCCTGTTGAATCAGGATTTTATATATATATATATAAAAAAAATCTAGCGATCGATCGATCGGTAAAAAGCACAGTATTGCTGCATCCAGAGTAAGAGAGTTTGCTTGTATAGTATACAAGTATACCTTCTACACAAGTATACCTAGACGAGCAAAGCCCTCCTAGTGTAGACATGGCCCATGACAGTACATAGAGCAGTACTTTGTAGCTTCCAGCTTCTGATCAAGTCTTGGCGCTGTATGTATTTTGTTAAAGGTAACTTGCAAAATATTTTAAAATTAGACTTACCGCCTCCTTCCCTTTTTGATGTCTAGAGAATGCCTAGCAGGATTTGTTTTTAAAGGTTTTATTTTCCTGCTTTTTTTTTAACCTTTTGAAATATTAGATGTCAACTTTTGCTTTCCATGATGGATGGATGGAGCTCTTGACGATTATTTGAAATAGGGAAAATATTAAATATTTGACAAAAGCTTCCTTTCTTAAAATAGTTAGTGTTTGTTTTTGTTTTGTAATAAAGCATTTAAGAGTTTTAAACAGTCATGCAAAGGCCTTGTCTTAATTGCTGGGGTGGGGAGGGTGAGTGGGTGTATTCTGTTTATAGGCTTTAATGGTCACACAACAATGTAGCCGCACTGGTACAAACCTCAGACAGGCAAAGCTACTCTTTGCACCGGTGAGGTTAACCCCTGTTTAAAACCAGAGTAAGATCTATAGCAGAGTTCTTCCACAGGGTAAATCAACTCACCTAGATACTTCCCTAGTTTTACAGCAGGCTACATATAAAGCACTAGCAAAGTCAGTACAAACTAAAATATCATACAATTATTTGTTTATACTGCTGTATATATTAGACACTGAAATGTAAATACAATATTTATATTCCAATTGATTTATAATTATGTGGTAAGAATGAGAAAGCAATTTTTCAGTAATAGTGTGCTGTGACTCTTTTTTTATTTGTATGTCTGATTTTATAAGTAAGTAGCTCTTAAGTGAGGTGGAATTTGGGCCTATGCCAGACAAATCAGACTCCCGAAAGGGGTACAGTAGTCTGGAAAGGTTGACAGAGACTGTTGTACAGGTACAAATAGAAGCTTGACCTGTCTATAGTAGGTGTTTGCACCAATGGCAGGCCATCAGTGATTGAAATGCCCAATGTAGGCACTTCCCACCCAGTTGCTGAACTTTTGCCATATTGACTCTGAATTCCAATGGGCGGAGGAGACTGCGGGAACTATGGGATAGCTATCCACAGTGCAACGTTCTGGAAATCGACACTAGCCCTGGTACATGGACACACACCGCCGAATTAATGTGCTTAGTGTGGCCGCATACATTCGACTTTATACAATTTGTTGCCAAAAAACGGTTTCTGTAAAATCGGAATAATCCCGTAGTGTAGACATATCCTTAGAGAGACAAGGTGGGTGAGGTAATGTCTTTCACCAACAGAAGTTGGTCCAGTAAAAGATAAGCTTTTGAGCTAAACAGAGCTCTTCGCATCTGGGAAAGATACTCTCGGTGTCATAGCTAAATATAAGGTGAAACAGATTGTTTAATATAGGTAGTTAACACACATTCTAAGGGACCATTCAAGGTGAAGTGGCCTGTTAACACCCCTGCAGTTATAGGACCAAAAAGGAGGGGGTGGGGGTTTAAACATTGTTGTAATAAACCATAAATCCAATGTCTTCATTAAGACCGTGATTTTTAGTGTCTAGCAAAGTTATGAATTTAAGTTCCCAGGCACATCTTTTGACGGTGTGGTGGTGGTTTTCGTTGAGGATAAGGCCTGAGAGGCCAGATATGGAGTGATTGTTTTGTGAAAAGTGTTTGCCCACGGATGCTAGGGTGTTTTTGTCTTTTATCATTTTTCTGTGTGAGTTTCTTTGAGACCATAGTGATTATCTGGTTTCACCCTCATAATGGTTGTTGAGGCATTTAGTGCATAGGATGAGGTACACATGTTGTGATAGGCCTGTGTAGGACTTGTGCATCTTGAAAGGTGTGTTGTGGGGGGTGTTGATCTGCAGGTTTTGCATCTGTTATGGCAGTGTCTGGTGCTGCTTTGAGTTGGTGGGTCTATGGGAAGCTTGCTTCTGATGATGAGCTTGGTAAGGCTGCAGGGGGAGTTGTTTGAAGGCCAGAAGAAGGAGTTAGTGGAAGATTTCTTTCAGGATGTGGTCCCGAATGAGTATGCTTGTAACTGTTTGTTTATAACCCCGATGGGTTCCAGTGTGGAATAGTAGGTGACAAGTAGGGATGTGAGGTCAGAGGGAATTTTTTTTTCCTGTATTAAAGCAGGTTCTCTTGGGGTATTTAAGTGGCCCATTCCACAATGTGATTTACTACTTTGGTGGGGTGTCCTTGTTTGATGAAGGAGGTTTTATGTATGTTGAGGTGTATATCTCGGACTTCATCCTTGGAGCATATTCTGTGCTCGGAGTGGCTGGCTGTAGATAATCGATTTCTTGGTGTGTTTGGGGTGATTTCCGTATCTGTGAAGGTAAGCACGGTGTTCTGTGGTTTTCTTATATATAATTGTCCATAGGGTTCCATTGTTGAAGCTGATTGTGGTATCCAGGAAGTTGATGCTGGTGTGGGAGTGATCTAGAGAGAATTTGATGGATGGAAGGTGGTTGTTGAAGTTGTGGTGGAAATCTGAGGGAGTTCAGGTTGTCTGTCCAGAGGATGCTGAAAATATGTATCTCAGGTATATTATTGGTTTTGTGGTGCATTTGTCCAGAAATTCTTCCGCAAGATAGCCCGGGAAGAGGATGGCCAACCAGGAGTCATCCTAGTGTTCATGGTTATTCCCATGGTTTGGACAAATGAAATGGATGAGTTCTGCGACATGTTTGGGGGTAGATATCGGAGTGTTGTCCGTTGTTTTGTAGCTATTT
The DNA here is from genome assembly GCF_027887155.1 of Malaclemys terrapin pileata. NCBI lineage: Eukaryota > Metazoa > Chordata > Testudines > Emydidae > Malaclemys > Malaclemys terrapin. Next base: position 5,381,436 of record NC_071523.1, read on the forward strand.
GAGGAAGGCAGTGCGATGCTGTCATTGTGAGGGATGTTGGTGTCCAGGGAGGTGACATCCATGGTGTTCAGGGGGAGATTAGTGCTGCAGAGTTTCTGAAGGAAGTTGATTGTATCCTGGAGGAAACTGGCCCTCTGTGTGGTGAGTGGTTTGAGGATGGTTTCTTGGAGTCCTGAGATTCTTTCACTGAGTGCCATGGCCAGATATGATGGGACTGTCTAGGTTCCCATGTTTGTGTATCTTGGGAAGCATAGAGAAGATTCCTGAGTTGGGTTTGTGGGGTATGAAGGTGTAGAGTTTCTCTTGGAGTTGTTTGGGGAAGGATTTGATGATGCTCTGAAATTCCTGTGAATTGTGGTGTGGGGTCTTTTGAGTAGGCAGTGTTAGAGAGTTGTCAGTTGTGACGACTGTGTCAACGAGGACGGTTGAGAACTATGATGGTACCCCCTTTGTCTGCTGGTTTGGATCACTATCTGGTAGTTGGATTTCAAGGACTGAGAGCTGTCCTCTCGGCAGTGTTTAAAAATCAGTCAAAAATGTAATCCGTGTGACCTTAAATGTGTTTACTAGATAGTAACTGTAACTACGCTAAAGTCTCTTGGTATTGATCATACTGTATCTGCCAGAGTAGAAGCAGCAGCATTCAAAGCATAAGCCCACGTGCCCAGATGCTTCCACCAACTGTGCTTCCAGATGCATGCATGGACTTCCATGAGCATGTTCTGTATCCTGAAGGCTGCAGAGTATTCACAATGTAAAAATAAAGCCCCATTGAGATCAGAAATTCACTCCTGTTGCCCTCTACTTTGAGGTTGTGTTCAAACACATTTAATTTTAATTTATCCATTTATCTAACGAGCAGTTACACCAATTTGTGTGTAATCTGTGTTTATTAAAATGTAGTACATTGAGTTTAATATAGAAATAGCATTAGAACAAAAGATCCGATTTCTGTAAAAGCAAAAGCAAGGATATTTGTAAAATAAAAAGGTTCCATTAAGGAAAGGAAAGCCGCATCAGAAGACTTAAAACTTTGATTCGGAGCTTTGGACAGTGTGTTTCATATCCTAGCCCATATCCTGCAAGTTGATCAGTGTGGGAAGGCAGCCAGCATCATTTTGCCCAATGGCACTCCACACTGGCGTTAAGGATGTGCGAGATTGGGCCCCACATGTGGCAGTTTTTCTGCTGTATTGGCTATGGGAAAATGGAATTAAAAATCCAGTGTAGAAATCTGCCTATCCTGTACAGTCCCCGTGGAATTATTTGTATCCTGTGGGATCTTGCTTTGATGATAATTATTTATTTTTGAGGTGCCTCTAGCATTTGTGAAAGGTCCTGTTTTTTGTTTGTTTGTTTGTTTTTTCAGCCTTGGAGATTGGCTAGGCTGATAGGGGACTTCAATGTGACTCACCTTTGCAACATGAGCAAGCACTGTGTAGTTCAATCTGCACAAACAGCTCTGTGGGTTATAGTGGGTCACAAATGGAATATGAGCCAACAGTGTGACACAGTTGTGTAAAAAAGGCTATCCTCCTTCTGGGGTGTATTAACGGGTTTGTCATATGTAAGACATGAGAGGTAATTGTGCTGTTCTACGTGTCAGTGGTGAGGCTTGTCCAGTTTTAGGAAACACACTTTAAGGAAATTATGGACAAATAGAAGAGAGTCCAGAGCAGAACAACAAACATTATTAAAGGTTTAGAAAATCTGACTGATGAGGAAAGGTTAAAGAAAGTAGATGTATTTAGTCTTGAGAAAAGACTTAGGGGGGACCTGATAAGCCTTCAAATATGTGAAGAGTTGTAAAGAGGATGGTGATCAATTGTTCTCCATGTCCAGTGAAGGTAGGACAAGAAGTGATCAGCTTAATTTGTAGCAAAGGAGATTTGGGTTAGACATTAGAAAGTTTTTCCTAATTATAAGGATAGTCGTGTACTGTAATAGATTGCTAAGGGATTTTGTAGAATCTTCATCACTGGCGGTTTTTAAGAGCAGGTTAGACAACCCCTGTCAGGGAGGGTCTAGGTATACTTGTTCCTGCCTCAGCACAGGGAGCTGGACTAGATGAGCTCTCAAAGTCCCATTCAGCCTTACATTTCTATGATTCTAATCTCTATGCTGCTCTGCTGACATCTCCAAAAGGGTGCCATTTGGGAAAGTCCAGTAGGAACTATGTTGAAATCTGATTTATTTCACATCTGCCATTAACATAGTTCAATGGTACTTTTTCCTGAAACACTTATTTCTTTGGCCGTGGTCTGAAAACTGTTAATTTTAATCATTCTTTTCAAAAGATGTTATCAAAATGATATTCAACAGCAGTTTTTTGCAGTCCTTTCATTGATACCGCATTCTTGGGTGTCAAATAATCACTTTACACTTTGCTGCTGGAGGCAAGCTGTATCTATTTTATTCAGTGTAGTGGTCTGAAAATCTGTTTAGAAGCACTTCTCTTGATAGGTTTGATGTAAACTGTGGAGTGCAATCAACAATAGTGTTTGCCAAAATTGACATATATTGACCCTCTTGTTGGTGGCCACCATTTTCATACCATCAGTGGTGATGATAAAGATAGGCCTTGGGGGCGGTGGAGTAACTTAGATGCAGCATCTCTAAACTTTGGTTCTGGAGTCAGATCCAAACTTGCAGGACAGAGCACTGACGGCTTTAAGATAGGATGAACCAACATAGTAGGTCCTAACCCCCCTCCTAAACTGGGATCTGGCTCTGAACTTCATGTTTATAGCACTATAAAAATATTAATGAATCTCCAATCTCAGCAGTATGAGATGCTAAATACTAAAAACTGTATTCATCCTCACTCATGAATTAAAAGAAAATCATCATTGCTTAAACACTAAATGTTTTATTTAAATGATAAAGTTCTTGCAATAATCCAGGCCATTATTAAAACCATATATATAATCTGGTTGCCAATCTGATATTCAACTCCCTTCTTGTCATTGTCACTAATGAATTTATATAGTCAACAGGCAGGAATACTATATGAAATAATGATTTATTAGCAAGATGGCAGACATAATCCGAAGACTCAAATTAAGAGAAGCTGTATTGAAGTTTTATAGCAAGTATTCCTGAGAATACTTCAGCCACCATAACAGATCATGACTGTGTAATAAGCACAGAAGCCTGTTACTTACAATCACTGGTAGAATATAATAATAATTACCTCACTGGATGTGACCAATGTTCCATCTAATCTGTTATACAGACTCTGACATTTGGCCAATGTCTGCTTCAGAGAAAGGCATAACATCTGCCCCCTGATGCGTCTAACTGTGCATTTACTTTATCCTGTGGAGGACTGAAATACAGAATGACTGATAATCCTGAAATGCCCTGAAATAACAGTACAAGAAGTGATCGTTTTAGTAAGCGTAACTGCAGTTGCTGTTCTTATTCACTGTCTAATCTGTTTTTGAAATGGACAAATTCCTTACCGCCATAACCTGTGTGGCTATAAATTCCACACGTTGGATAATATGTTGCATAAAAGTGTGAACTGCTTAACCATTGTCAGTATTACCTGTTAATTACATAGGGTGGCCTTTTATTTTTGAGTTGGGGAAAGCATAAATAATGGTGCCTAATCGACCTTCTCTCTTCTATTTGTTATTTCATATACTTCTAAGAATATTTTCTTACTCTCCTGATTTCCAAACTGTATAGTTCCAGACTTTTTAATAGGTCCTTGTATGGAAGCATCTCTTCCCCATGGCTCTAATTGTTTTCGTTCTTCTTTTTGACCTTTCTGCTTTCTGCATCTCTCTTCTTGAGATGAACTTGAACATAATGTTCAGGCTGAGAATGAAACATTGTCTTGTACGTCTCCCTTGTTAATATGCGGCCTGACATGTTATTCCCTTGTGACTGTTACAGTGCAATGAGCAGATGTTTTCACTGAGTTGTCCACAAGGCTCCTAGATCATTTTATTGAGAGGTTAAGTGTACTTCAGAACCCATTAGTGTGTACACGTCATTTAAATGGTTCCTTCCAATGTGCATTACCTTGCACTGAATTCCATGCATTTTGGAACAATGGAGACCAGGTCAATCTTGCTAGCATCAATTATGGTGCCAACTGTAATCCATTAAAGTTTGTGTGAGAGTTTGATTGCTGTCAGGCTATGCAGGCCAAATTAATCCCCGGAGCACTGTATTGAAGCCAGTAGTTACGCCAGCGGTGAATTTGTTGTCATGCTGGAACTTTTTCTGGAGTATGACTGACCTCTGCCTTAGATGCAGTCCTGAATCTCAGGACCAATCTGTTTTCCCCCTTCCCCTTTCTCCCCCCCCCCCTCCTCTCTCCAGCCTCCATTGAAGTCCTGCATACGTTACAACTGTTGTATAGCAGAGTTAGGGGATTCAGTTATAATGCCGTTGTCACAATATTATGTAGTCTTGGTGTAGGCAGGAACTGTTTCCCCACAATCAGGTTAAAGTGTTGGACAGTCCAAGACTTTACCCCAGGTACACATACATGGCTGCATACCATCCCTACTACTTGTAGTAATGATTAGGCCTTTAAATAACATGATTCATAGATTCTAGGACTGGAAGGGACCTTGAGAGGTCATCGAGTCCAGTCCCTTGCCCGCATGGCAGGACCAAATACTGTCTAGACCATCCCTGATAGACATTTATCTAACCTACCTACTCAATGACTTAAGCGATTTCCCTTTCCACCACTGACTGAATAGAGTTGGTTGACTTGCTTCTGTTTTTAGATGCTTCTAATCTGTAGACACCCCTCTTTGCCCATAACATGCGGGAATCCACACCGTTGAGAAATGTAGCTATGCTGATGTCAGTTTTCAGTGTAGACCAGCCGTTAGTGAAGCTCCTTTTACAGGCCACATCTACACTACAAAATTAAGTCAACCAGGGGTATGAAAAATCCACACCCCCATGTGATGTAGTTAAGCTGACCTAACCCCGGATGTAGACAGCGCTAGGTTGATGGAAGAATTCTTCCATCGACCTAGCTACCACCTGTCAGGGAGGTGGGTTAACTACAGTGATGAGAGAACCCTCCTGTTGCCATAGTGAGTGTTTACAGCGTTGCTGTAGTAGTTAAAGTGTAGGTGTAACCTTGGTCTTGCCCCTCAGAGCTCTTGTGTGAAGGTAAGGGAGAAGTAGGCAGCATCCTAGCTGAAAACTGAACTGGAAGTGTGAAAATCACAACTTGGGAAAACTGCATATGAATAATCAACTTTACTGTAAAACTTGGAATCTTTTACCATTTATCCTGGAATGGATGTTTATAGAGCTTTTTAAAGGTGTAAAATGCTATCTACAGTAAATGCTTATTTAGAACAATTACTCTCTGTATTTCTGCTTTACAAGTAGCTGGTCAAAATCTAAAACCCAATTCCATGGAAAAGAAACCGACGTGGTGAACATATCACTGAAGAGAGCTGGTAATAACTTTTGTTGCTTAGGTGCACATGGCTTGAGTGAATGTTTGTAAATGGGGGTACGAAGGGGGTCTGTCTTAACTCTCGGGTGTGGGGGGGAATCATTTCTCAGCTAGTAAAAGCCTTCAAGATATAAAGTTAAATGAAAAGATTGTGAGCACATTGGGGCAGGGACCCTCTTAATTTGTGCTCAGTACATCACTGAGTGCATAACTGGGTGCTCAATAGATATTAACAAGCATGGATTGAATATGAATACAGTGCAGTTGAGCTTTGCTCATCCCAGCAAATAAGAATATGGTTTCAATCAAGAGAAAAGCATTGTCAGCAAACAGGAGGCTTTGGCCAAAGGAAATACATTGAAATATTAGTCTTTTCTTTGTGGTATAAGCAGCTAACCAGGCTTATGTGGCTCCAAAAGAAATGCTGTCTCTAGATGTGTGTTCAGTTTACCCTGACCTCAAACTGGTTCACTTGGTGGGGTTTGAATGCAAGATAATAACTTGAGCATCTCTTCCAAACTCCTATGAAATAATTTGATTCTATGTGGAAAGGGGCAGTCGCGCTTGAACTAGCGGTGCTGCCGCCCCCCCCGGCTTGAAATAGAAATAACAAACACCAAATACATGGTTTCCATGGCTTCCAGCATCAGTACCCCCACTATAAAAATTGTTCCAGCACCCCTGGAAAGGGGAGATGGCTGGATCTTGCTGTTGATAAATCTGTATTGTTGCTCTTTGTTAAATGGATAACCTTCTCTGAGTGCGAAATTGCACCCAGTTTCCCTCACAGCTGTTAAAAAGCTGCCTTCCAAGGAGAGGCTGGGATGAGATGCTGGGGGGGGGGATAGTACAGTGGCCTTATAAGCATCGAGTGTTTAATATCTACTAGACTCCCTGGAACCATAGCTTCATATCCTGGCAGGGTTGATTCTGCTCTTCCTTCTTCTGTACCGGGACATTGAGTTACATGTTGCTAAATATGGCTCATTTAGATGAGACCTTTAAAAATAAGGTCCTGTCTAATCTGTGTAAACACTAAGGGCCTAATCCTGTAAACAGTTAGGCATGTGAGTAACCTTTACTCTTGCAAGTAGTTCCCAGGATTGGGTGCTTGCAGGATTCAGTACTAAAGATCCTGGGGCAGTTTGCGTAAGAGTCTGCTCTGGTATGTCCTTTGCTAACATTTCTTCTCCCTCCCACTTTTGTGAAAGGTGCTGATTGGTTGTCAACTTCCCCTCTAACCCCAGATGAGGTTGTATAGCGTGGTAGTGGCTGCATGTGATGGTGATAGAGACGACCAGAGCTATAGAATTGTAAAATAGTGTAACATGGAAATCACACTTATCTAATATAAAATGAACTTGTGCTTGCTTTCACATGGAATACTCAATGTAATTGAGGTAAATTTAAATTTGCTTATATGTATTGCATACATATTTTAGACAGAATGTAAGACACTTAGGGCTAGGAAGATTCTTATGGCCCTGATCCTGCAATAACATCTCCATGGGTGGATTCTGGCACCCATGCGGTTCCATTTGAAGTTGTTGTGGTGGGGTGCGCTGTGCAAGGGTCTACTATAAAGGTCCAATTGTGAATGGGATCTAAGACTATAAGAATTGTTCATTCCCTGGGGCATCTGGCATTGGCCACTGTTGGAAGACAGGATACTGGGCTAGGTGGACCTTTGGTCTGACCCAATATGGCCGTTGTAATTATCTACACCGCTAGTGAGGCACAATTTTAAAACGGCAATGTGATTGACAGTAATGTTGCACAGGATTACTAGTGTAAAGTGCATTTGGGGGTGGAAGTTGCTATGTAAATATTTTAAAATATGTGTAATTTGAAACCTCATGCTTTAGGGATTAAGCCGATCTCTGTTAGGTCTCATCCTGATCTAACACAAAGGACAGATTATCCCACATTTGCCTAGAGCGGGGATGTTTCATCTTCCTCTGAAGCATCTGGTACTGACCACTGTCAGACAGGACACTGGACTAGAGGAGTTTGGGTGTGATCCTGTCTAGTAATACCTGTGTTCCTAACTCTAATTTAAGATGTCATGTGGGATGAAAATCTGATTTATTTGTACTGTATTTATGGTATTCCTATGGTACATATCACGCTGGTATTGAAGCACTATATACTGCTATCACTTGTCTACTCTCTGGCCAGAGACTGGCTGCTGTGTTTTGTTGTGAATTTATTCCTAGCTGTATAAAAAAGGGCCCGACGCTGTGCTGTTACACCGGTGGAAATGCTGAATAACTCTATCCATTTCCGTGGAGTAACCCCGGCTTTACGCTGGCATTTCTGAGATTGGCATTTGCCCCAAGGGCTTTGTGGGTGCCAGCAAATTCAAGAGGCAAGGTGGGTGAGGTAACATCTTTTATTGCTCCGGCTTCTGCTGGGGAGAGGAGACGAGCTCTGGCCAGACACTGAGCTCTTCTCCAGGAACTTCAGACACTTATTTCCCTGACCCGAGCACGGTGGCAGGGAAGACCCAAGCAGAGTGGGATGTGATGCTGCAGGAGGGAAGGCACCAAGGGTTAAGCAGGCTCCCATCTGGGGCAAAGAGTGTCAGGGCCCCCAGCGCCACTCTCCTTGAACTCAATGGCACAAAGTGCTCCCCCATTGACTCCAATGGGGGCGGGGTGGGAAGGGACGCCTCACTCCCATCTCCCTCCCTCCATTTTTTTTTTTTTTTTTTTGCGCAGGCGCAGTGGCGTGAGGAAGCAAGCCGTGCGGAAAACGAGTCATTCTAGCGCAGCGCGTGCGCAGTGAGGCCGGGAGGCTGGCGGCCCAGGGCGTTGGGAGCGAGCGCTCCGCTCTCCCTTCCCTTCCCCCCCCTCCCCGGCCGGAGTGCGCCTGCGCCGGGCTTGGCGGCGGTGAGAGAGGGAGCGGGGAGAGCGGAGCCGCCACAGAGCGCGAGAGAGCGCGAGGGGGAGGGGGCGCCGCGCTGCCGCCGCCGCTGAGGGGAGCCAGGAGGGGAGCCGCCGCCCGGAGCAGGGGCCCCGAGGGATGGTGTCCGCCGCCGCCGCGAGGGGAGGCAGCTCCTGGCACTAGGGCACAGGCCGGGGCGCGGGGGGGCCGGCGCGGCGCAGCATGGTCCGGGAAACCAGGCACCTCTGGGTGGGCAACTTACCGGAGAACGTGCGCGAGGAGAAGATCATCGAGCACTTCAAGCGGTGAGTGACCGGGGGGGGGCTCATGGGGGGGCCCTAATTCAGGGGGGGGGGCAAGGGGGTTTCTCCGCCAGGCTCTGCGCGCGCTGCGCCCCCAGTGTATGAACTGGGGGGAATCTGCCTGTGGCTCCCCCCCTTCCTGGCCACGGGGCTGTTAAGGGAGGGGGCACGGTCTGTGCATGCCCCCCCCCAAAATAGCCCAAGCAGCTTGGAGAAAACAGGATCTTCTATGGCTTCCCCTCACCCAGCGTGGAGCCAGCGGTGAAGGGATGGGAAAATCTGTCTCAGGGTATCATAGCAACTCCTGCGGATACTCACCCCCATGGACTGTGTGTGGAAATCGCTCTGATCCCAGGCGGGAAGGCGGGGGTGGGGGTGGGGGGGTTTGTGGGTGTCCGAGGAGAACAAAAATATCTCTACGCGTCCCTGCACCGCGGTGAAGATCTTTGTGGTCTCCTGTAAGATAAAATCCTGGAGGTTTATAATGCGGAAGGAGCTTCCTGGAGAAATATTGGAGCCTCGCAGAGCAGGAGCAAAAACACCCCAAGGATGGAAAAGCCAGGTGAAAAGAGGGAATTCGCTATTTTCTACGTGGATTGGATATTTTGTGAGGTACAATGTATTGGAAACAGTTTTTAACCTCAGAGGCTGGTCATCTTCCTTCTTGGTGCCATGGTTTTAAAAATCCTTTCTCAGTGTTGAAATGAAGAGGGTTTTTGTTTTACATTTTTTTTTTCTTCATATCAACCCATTCCATTACTGAAGGTAGCTGGATGCCTTGCACTCAGGTGTGAGCAAGTGACTGTAACCACCGTGCATCTTTGGTTAGATGCTTTATAATGAAATTAACTAAGAGGTTTGTAAAGTGAATGGTGGGAACTTAAGTGCTTGGAAATACAAAGGTGAAACTGAAGATCACAGAAATGCTTGAAGAAGCCAACTCCCAGTGGATCCTTTCACTAAGAAACAGTGTTCTGGAATGTATAATACTGGAGCGTGGACTGGTTTTGTTTTAGAGAGACAAGGTGGGTGAGGTAATACCTTTTTACTGGACCAACTTCTGTTGGTGAAAGAGTCAAGCTTACACAGAGCTCTTCAGAGCTGGTATTGTTTTTTTACATTTATAAATTCTATATTCTCTCGCTATATATATTCTATAACCCCAATCACATAGGCCATAATGGAACAGTAGTTTGCATGCTTTTATATTTGTCCTCCCCTCTTCATATTTTTCTCTTAAAATATCAAAGTTTAAAAAAAAGGTTTGTGTTCATCTGTCTGGTCTTAGTGGTATTTAACCAAATATTTTGTTTTACCTGTTTTGAGGGATTACATTTAGTGGGTGGAAGATTAAACAGCGCTTTTCGGAAATGTGGTCATCATAAGGTTAACAAACTGCACTAGAACCTTGTTAAAAGAGTAATAAGGAAAAAAGAAATAAGTTCTAGATGTGCATTATAAATAGCCAGGATTGGGTCTAGTCTCACACTCCAAAAGGGTTCTTAAACTTCTTTTTAATCTTTCTTACTACTGCTTAGTGTAGGAATATTATAGAGTGTCCTTAATAGTGAGTCACCATGGGAAAAATAGACTTGGTTACTAACACATGAGGAGCTTGGACAGGGAAATGGAAGAAGGAGCAGGAGAGCTGCCCTATGGCTTTTTTAATGGAAGATGATTGATTATTTTCATTGTTGCTTGATCTAAGATATTAAATCTTCATCTTGGAAGCGTGCATGTCTGCATGTAAAGCAGGGTTTGTGAATAGTAAGCTCATTCATAACCACTTAAACTAGGCATAGTGTGTGTGTGCGCGTGCGCCTATTTGTAATCAGTCCCCCATTATTTTAAACTAGGAAGTGAATAAAGCAAGAGATTGTGATTTGAATCAGGAATTAGGCAGGGTTATTTAGTAAGAAGAGTTAGCTGGGCTTTCCGCACTTGCTACCCTTAAAATCCTTGTATATGAAATATTTCATTTATAGGAGAATGAGCAGATTTAATGCATATTGCTGGAGTGGATATATGTAAAATGATTTGTGTTTAGTATTTTGCTCTCAATCATCTTCCCTCTAAGGTGCCACAAGTACTCCTGTTCTTCTTTTTCCTGTAAGGGATGTCTGTCTTGTCATTGCACTGTTTTCAGTGGTTGGGAAATTCACATGCACAAATGTGCAAACACGTGCATTGCAGCATTTGCTGATCAGTGACATGCTGCTAGCCTTGTCCCTTGGCAGCTCTGTCTATCCGAGAGAGCATTTGCATGCTTTTTGGTGTGTCCCTTTTATAGTGCAGAGGCAGGGAAAGGGAAGGAGGAAACATTCAAAGAGATTTCTTTTCAAGTGGTGGATGGTGCAGCGGTCTGGCTTGTGTGAATGACTTTCTAAAATGGCGGCTAGGACTCAGTTTATGTGGGAAAGAGCAGAGCAGATCTCCTACTGCACAGAAGGAGGTGGGGAAACTGCAAAAGGAGGCAGCAGCAGGAGCTGCGTAGCAAGAGGTTTCGCTAGGCTCCCTGATCATAACTGCATTTAGTTGCAAGACTTACTTTTATTTTCCTTTGCACATCTTAGACTGTCAAGAAATGAGTAGAGTTCATGTTGTGTGTGTACGAAGATGTGATCTATAAAGGAATCCCTTCAGGTCTTTTTAGGCACCAACTAGATGGTTTGGTAGAGGTTCATTCCGGATATATTCATACTTGCATAGTGTTCAAATTTGGATTGTATGAAGAGTGTAAATTGTGTGATAGGCTGGGGCAGAAAATGAATCGGAAATGGTTTAAAACTAGATACGAGCATGTTAGTTACTCAGAGCAGGGAGGAAATTCAGCCATACAGATCTGTTAACATTGCATGAAACTAAAGGAAACAACCCTTCTCTGCCTCTGGAACCCTGATCATTAATTAGGTTGATAATATTAATCAGACGTTCATATTCCTATGATTAAGGCTTACACACAGAACATTTACTTTTCTCATCATGGTAGTGAGAGTCTGTATTAAGCATAATTTTAGTTATGTTGGTGATCAGGGAATATATAAACATTTGGGTTACTCTAGAGTATATACTCTAAAACTCTTAGATCCAAGCATGATTGAATTTAAATAGCAAAGATGAGGAGTACTCAAATGAAATTGAAAATTTGGCATTCTGGTATTTTTCCTTTTTTCACATGACATTTTTAAAGCAGGAAAAAGTTGCCATGGTACTGTTGCTTAGAGATGGATCAGGAAAATGGCAGGATCTGAATTGTTAATTGCTTTTTTTTGTTTTTACCTTTCTGAATTTTGATCAGTGGTTTTGGAAGGAAATGCACATCGCTTAGGCAAAACCTTTCATTTCTGCACAACTTGAGTTTTCTTTACAATTTAGATTTTTAGCTGGTTCTTAAAAACAAAAATCCCACTCCCAAACCGTGCATTTATATACGTGTACACACACTCCAAATCAGTAATAGGGGTGTGAAAATCTCAACATTTGGTCACTGATATAGGTATTAATATTTTTATTTAATACTTTACATTGTTTTGAGCTGTTCTTAGCTCTCTAAATTACTAAATATGTGTTGCTTAAAATGGTTAAGTACCTATCTGTTGAACGAAGTTTCGGTTAGCAGCGGGATCATCAAGGGTACTGTATGTGCACAATAGAGCAAGCCTTTCTTTGTATGTTGGTTAGTTGAGTGGGGGAAGGGACAAGTTACCCAATAATTGTATTGCAGTCTTGTTTTATTGTGGCAGGAGCTTAGCTCTGCTGGACATATACATATGAAAGGCAGCTGCCTGAGCTTGGATATGTAATGTATAAGGAAAGACTAGCTCTTTAGTTTGGAGCTCTTTTCAGATTTAGCTGATCTTGGCTAAATCAAGTTCCCACCCATCCCCCAGTCTGAGAACAGGAAAGAATATGCAAAGAAGCTGACCAAGCAGTATTACAAAGTTGTAGTTACAGAAGCAGAAAAGAGAATTTGTCAAAAATATATCATTACAATAAATGCTAGATACAGCCAAGGAATAGTCAATGTCAGTTATATATATAATTTCTGTGTACCAATATTTATACTAGTTTTTCCAGTTGTTACCTGTAAAATATATTGCTTTGTCCATATATAAGCATATGTGTAAATTAAATCTTTTGCAATTACACTCTCGTGCTAAATATTTATTTTCAATACTGTACTGTAACTGAAATGGCTGGTTTTAAGAAGAAAACTGTTACACCCTTTAAGACACAGTAAGTGTACTGAATGGGAGAGACTTTCATTTTTATTAATTGTAACTTCGGGAAATTTGCTCACTTTGGTTTGCAGTCTTTCTTCATATTTTGGGAGAGGTTTATCTAGGCATAAATAGAAGTGCTTTGTAGCAGCAGTTTCTTCCAATATTTTATCTATACTGCTCTTTTAAAATTCAGTTTTCTTTTGCATAAATTGAAGCGATATTCTTTGGTGGTAAATGCTTGCCTTAAATTGGAGGAGAATAGCGGAGTTGTCAAGAATTGTGACTGATGGTTGACTTCTGTGCACAGGGTGTCTTTAAAAATCATTTTTCAAAGCATATTTCTGTCTTGCTGTTTTGAAGAGGTTGCTGATAAATTACCATTTGCGAATTTAAAAATATTTGGGCCAGCTTATGTGTGCGCACACTGTATTTGTGTCGTTTTCATGTAGGCTTCAAAATATACAGTTACTGACTGATTACATTTTGTTTTCCATTGTATCTCAGATCTTTAAACTCTTGCAAGGCTTTAAACTAGCACAGGAAATCAGGGAAGCTTGTTCTTAAAATAGTATATTTCATGCTATGATCTCTGATGCTGGAATTCAGTCTTCATTAAAACAGAATATTTATGAGTGAAGGCGTTTCTTCATTGCAATAATTAAAATGAACCCAGATTATTATACTCTTGAATGGTAGAAAAAAATCATTCACCATTACTGAAACAGATGCCCAGCAGCTTGCAGAACAAGGAGACTAAATATAGTAACATTTGTCTATAGCACAAATGCCACTCTTCCATACTTTCCCCCTGTTTTTTCCCTTTGGATAACCAAAGACCTGTTGCTTTGCCTCAACTATTTGCATTTTAAATGGAAAAGACCAATGAGACTCTTTAAATCATTAGGAGTCGTGTAATTTTGATATGCAAACTTTTTTATTGTGTGGGAAATATTAGCCTGTGCAGTGGGAAGATGTTCTCCGAGCCAATATTGTGAGTTTAAAGAAACGCAAATACTATTTTAAATTTTAGTTCTTAAAGTTACAGCTTAAAAAAGGCCTAATGCAAATATTTTACATAACTGTTAATGTTGTTCTAAGCCCGTTTTAGAAACCTTGTGTTCTTTGGCTTCAGGTTGTCTTAACTTCACGTTGAGGGCAAGGTGGAAATAGAATCTATTATTTAACAATTTATATACTTTGAAATATGGTTACACTTTGAAGAGTCAGTCTGTAAAAGGGGCATTGTGGAGATTCCGTGTTTTTCATTTACTTCCATATCTCATTTTGCTCAGTTTACAAAAAAATAAATAAATTTTTTCTAACAGCAAATAGTGCAAACTCATTCTAGCGTTGTAACATAAAGTCAGGTTGTGTGCTTTATGGCTTATGAGTTGCCACTGATAAATAAAGATTATACAGCTGAAGTTGGTCAACACTTCTGTGAATGGTGTAAGGGGCGGAATAGAATCCAGTGTGGTCTCCCAATAGCTGTATTGGCTCTGTACTGCTAACCAGAGCAAACTTTGCTTTGTCAGAATGCCAAGCAGATACGATCTGGAATGTGTACAGGGATCAGAACTGTTGAGTAAGAAACTACCATTATTTTTAACACAGATGCTTTTCTGAATGTAGCATTGGCAGTCTTTGTCATTGATTTAAATGAGAACAGGATTGGGCCAATAATAATAGTAATAGTTTTCCTAGTAAAATTCTCCAACCATGAAACCAAAGTACTATGTTCCCAGGTCTGCAAAACAAGTTTTGTTACTTATAATTAGCAATGGTACTTTGGTACATCAGTTCAAATGTAAACATAAAGATGACCTCACTAAATCAACTATATAGTCAAAATAAAACTGAATATTCCTGTCCAGGCTTAATATTTGGGGAGAACTTTTTTTATAAAAAAGGGTCATAGTGAATTCTGATTATGTTCTCTTATTTTGAATGAAATAACATGGAATTTTGTGGCTTATTTTTAACTTCAAACAAGTAAAAGTGCTTTCGTATTTCATTAACAATCCCCACATCACTTGTGAGTGGTTTATGGCTATATTTCCTTGTTGAAAGCAGCCATTAAGCACAGTTTAAAATATGCTTCAGCACTTACTTTAAAGGTGGGCTTTCTTGGGGTGCAGGAAGGGAGGAATAAAGCTAAAGGTAGGATGTATTTTATTACGGTAGTGCCTAGAGTATCTGATCAATATCAGGGCCCACTTTTGCTGAGCACTGTACATAAGCATAGTAAGACAGTCCCAAATACAAAGAATTTAAAATATAGATAGAGAAGATGGAGAAAAAAGTGGGAGAGAGGAAATAGTATTCCCATTTTTCAAGTGAGGAGCTGAGAGATTAAATGACTTCCCAAGATCACTCAGGAAACCTCTGGCGTACAGGAATTGAACCCAGCTCTCATGAGTCTCAGTCCAGTGCCTTAAACCCCAAGACCTACTTTTTCTCAAATAGGTTTTTCCCATTGCTAAGGCTATGTCGCAGTATTTATGTGGCTCACAGGTATGAATAAAGAACCCCCCAAGCGACATAAGTCACACTGATGTAAGTGGTGGTGTGGATAGCGCTATGTCAGCAGGAGAGCTTCTCCCGCCAATATAGCTTCTGCCGCTCACATAGGTGATTTTATTATGCCGAGGAGAGAGTTGTCTCCCATCAGCATAACGCATCTTTGCCAGATGTGCTGCCGCGGTGTATGTGCCGTAAGTGTTGAATGAAGCCTCATTTGAATATATCCATGAGGCAGTGTTACTGGTGCCAGTGGAGTTTCTCCTGTTTCTTTATCATTTTGACTTAATCTCCTAAACTTCTCTTGCTGTGCATCTGTTCCTAACTAAGCTTGATCCCCTGAAGGCCATGAGCACTAATTTCTAAATATCCTTTTAGGTTTCTGTGATGGAGTTGCTAGGCATATTGTCAAGCGGTTCTGTCTGGAACCACCCACTTCTTCCCCAAGACTTAGTCATTTCAGGGATGTTCTTCAATAGCTTATGATCTGTGAATCTTTCAGCTGCTTCAGACTTTATTCCTCATATATAGGTGAGGGGTTGCAGCTTGTTGAGACCAAACTTTGGTTTGGGAAACTCCTGTATATTTCTGTTAGCAAGAAACTCATGAAAAACTGCAAAAAGAACACACATCTTGACTGAGCTTCCATTAAGCATTTTTATATCGTTAGCTGTATAAGAAAGATGAAGTGGTGTCACTGTACTACAATTTTCTGTAATCTGGTGAGCCTTTTTAATATCTTCAGTGAAGTATTTTCACAGATCCTTGTTACATTTGATTTGATTTAGAATAGCTTCTGTTATCACTGCAAGGGCTACTTCTAAGTAATGTCATATTTTAGTATTTCTGTGATTCCTTCCAGCTCCCTTTGATGTTGTTATAAAGTAATCCCATGTTTCCATAATGTTTCCCGTAACAGCTTTTCAGACAGATTGTGCTATTATTGATGCTTTATTGTGTAAGTTCTTGGTTTATTCAAAAACTAAGCACCATACACACCTCTTTTGGTGACATTTTTGAAGTAACTGTTTAGACCAGTGTTCTTCACTGCAAGACCATGAGCCAGTGGCAGCTCCCATGGACCATAAGTGTGGCTCCCTGTCGATCGCAATCTCCATCTCCGGTGACACAGTGGGGCTGCAGCTAAGGCAGGCTCCCTGGCCCCACGCCGCTCCCGGAAGTGGCCAGCAAGGCCCCGTGGCCGTGGGGGGTAAAGGGGCGAGCAGAGGTCTCCATTCACTGCTCCTGCCTGCAAACACCGCCCCTACAGCTTCCATCGGCTGGGAACGGGGAACTGTGGCCAATGGGAGTTGCGGGGGCGGCGACTGCAGAGAGAGGCAGCGCGCAGAGCCCTTGGCCTCTTCCAGGAGTGGCGTGGGGCTGGGGCTGCCCGAAGTAAGTGCTGCCCCCTTCAATAGGCAGGTTCTGAATAGCTCTTCCACCACCCAACCTTTAGCCTCCTGGAGCCAGGCCTCCATATCCCCTCCTGCACCCCAAACCCCTGCCCCAGCCCTGAGCCCCTTCCCACAGCCCATAACCCCTCCTACACCCCATACTCCCTCCTGGAGCCAAACACTCTGCCGTAGCCTGAAGTCCCCTCCTGCACCAAACTCCCTCCCAGAACTTGCATCCCTTACCCTCTCTGGCACCCCAAGCCTCCGCCCTGAGCCCCCTCCCAGAGCCAGCTCTCCATGTCCCCTCCTGCACTCCAAGCAGTATTACCAATAATGGTAATATTACCATATCAACCAACAAAGAACTCTGACTGCTCAACCGTCTGTGTCAGGTTGATGTGATTCTCACACTGAAGGTTTTTTTGCCAAAGTAGCCCCTGCTTCAAAAATAGTGAAGAGCACTGGTTTAGATCATATTAACTGCTAAATTTTGGTTCCGTTGGGATAATTGTTGGAATCTGATTCCATTTGGATCCTTTCTTAAATATTTATTATCATGCTGATTTGTGTTTATGGAGATGATTTCATAATAATTTTGAGTGTCTTGGGAGATGCACAGATATTAAATCCATTCCTCAGCTTAAGATAGTGGAATATTATTTACTTGAAAGTTTTAATGTTGCAGTGTAAACAGAATCCTGATGCCATGTCATTTTACATGCAATGTAAACTCATGTAAAGCTCTTTCACACTTACACCGACCTCCTTTTCAGGTCTGGGAAACTTACTCAGTGACACAGATACACGTGTCACAGTGTCCTACAAACTGGAACAGACTGTTTAGCATAAGTGGCATCCATCAAGGGTTGAGATGAGTAGATATCCATATAGCTGTAGCACCTTCATGTTTTGCCAGCAACCCAGGACTGGCTTAATTAAATCCACTTCCAAAGTAGAAATAATCAGTTTAAAAAGATTATTCCCTGGTGAATCCTTGAGGAAGTGGGGAAATGTCAGAACAAAGTTGTACAGATATTTGTCCCTTCTCCACTATCTTTCAGCACTGTAGTGAAGAGCAGATTGCTTGGTTCAAGGAGGAGGAGTTTGGAACTGAGACGTTCAGAAACTGCCTTGTGACGCTAGTGCTGTGTTGGTTGAGTTTTGTTTTGCTACCAAGTGCCCACTAGCAAAAGCTGTCTTATTGGTTATTTAGTGCATTCTTCATTGGAGGGAGATTAATTGTGAGCTTTCATGGTGTTCTCAGATGACAATAATTGAAGAAAAAGGAAAATATTTAAACAGTGAACTAAGGAATAAATTAGAAAATATAATTATTTAATCACTGTAATCTGATTTGTTTAGCCACCTCTTCAGCATGCCAATTTAAAACTCTTGGGAAACACGATGCTGAAGCTGGGAAATCAAATATTGTGCAACTGGTTAATGGCTTACATTCCCAAGATCTTTGTAGTGTACTGTTGGGCATTGTAAATGGGTAGCTTTAGACAAAGGTTACTATTTTGTAAACTGGACTAACAAATAGCTTGCCTGTCATCTTTAAAACCTAATGTTCATACTGCGATAATACTGGGACTACAAAAGTGTTTCACCTCCCTGTTTGTTTGAAGTATTCTCAATCTTCTGTGGGTGGTTATCAATAATATTGGGCTCCCCCAGTCTGACTAAAACTTCATTAATGCTGTTTTACAGTGATGTTTTAGGGTGGAGTGAGTGCTTTACTTAATGTGCTAATTGTGTCACAGCTTCAATATTTTGATGGTTTTTATTCAATCTACTGTACTCTCTAATTGCAGCACATGCTATATAAAAGAATGTAATGAAGGAATAAAGATGTAAACTTTTAAAGAGACCTGTCCATGTAACAAATCAAAACAATAGTGGTCCTTAAAAACACAACACAACATTAAAGCCTTACTCATAGACTTCAAGGTCAGAAAGGACCATCATGATCATCTAGCTAGTCTGACCTGCACATTGCAGGCCATAGAACCTCACCCACCCACTCCTGTAATAGACCATAATCTCTGTCTGAGTTACTGAAGTCCTCAAATCATGGTTTAAAGACCTCAAATAACAGAGAATCCACCATTTACTAATTTAAATCTGCAGGTGACCTCCAGGATTTCTGCCAATCTGACCTGGAGGAAAATTCCTTCCCGACCCCAAATATGGCAATCAGTTAGACCCTGAGCATGTGGGCAAGACCCAACAGCCAGACATCTGGGAAAGAATTCTGTAGTGTCCCATCACCGACTATTGTAGATATTTGCTTCTTTTTAAAGAATAAACTCCCATGTACCCAAGTATAAAGGACAACTGGAAACTAACCTGGTAACAGAATAAAATCATTAATATGAAGACAGTGTATATGAACTAATCTGAAACCTATTTCATAAAACAGAACTCTTGGAAATGCACTTTGTTGTGTAAAATTATATTGTAGGCTTCTGCTATCCTTTTCTCAGACTCCTACATTACCAAGGACCCAACTCTTCAATGTCAACCTAAAGGTATGTTGTGACCTGGCCCAAGCCGGGGAAGCTAATAATTCAACCAGTGGACCAAGGTTGGGGATGAATCCTGGTCATGTGCCACCTGAGGCACGGTGTGCATACACTGAGAAGAGTGGGGAATCATGAAATATTTAGTGTGCTTGAATTGGAAAAGTGTTTCTTTATTCTCTTAAAAACTAGCTACAAAAGCTCACCATATAAGCAATATAGACTTTCGTATGATCTAAGTGCCTTCATCAATTATATTAGCTTCTATTTAAAGATCTAAACTTTTGTGTTAAAGGCAAAGAAAACTATGCTTTTGTTCGCATTTTTTTTTTTTTAAAGGGAACAGTATAACGAAGAGAACTTTAAATCATTTCAAAGCCAGAAGATTAAATAGTGGCAGAGCTGTTTTGGCAGAATAATAATTGATCTCCAGCATCATCATCTACTACACCAAGTGGGTTTACTTCCCTATACCCATAGCTGGAGACAGTACCAAATTGGTTGTAGGGACCTCTTGTCCATGAGTTTGGGAGGATGATGGTAGGCATATAAAGAACATAATTGGAAGTCAGATCTGGATGCCAACCGGGTTTTTGTCATTTAGTATTATGGGTATCTAATAAGTTCTCCTTTCTGAAATGGATCCTCCTTTAGCTACTTCAAAAAGCACCGGTGATTTCAAATTTCATTTAGTATATGTTGGCTTTGGAGTGGTGTGAATTTGAGTGAGAGATCCATTCCCTCTAGATAGGTAAAAGTATATAGCTTCCAATCAAACATGAGATTGAGCTAATATTAATGTCTCCACCGCAGGGTGGATAAAAAGAATTTAGGAAAAATGACTGTATTTGAATCAACATAATATTTTAATTCAGATTTTTTTTATTTATGTGTTACTGTTTCTTTCTGTTCTATAGTTATAAATGACAAACATGGATGTTTTGTACTAGATTATAGTTTGTAGAATTTCAGATTTTACATAATATTTTCCTAAGACGTTTCAGATTTAAACTGCTCATCCATGCTACAAAGGACATGTAAAAGTCCTCATTAACTTCCTTACTGTGAGACCAGCACCAACTCAAACAAAATTGCCAATATAATACAGGCTAGTTGCCTATCAATCTACCTTCTGATTGAATATTCGTAAGTCAATATAGCCTGGTTAAAGTATTTCAGCTTTCCTCCTCCTCCACCTGGGTTTGCAGTTTGTAGTCAATGGGACTTGTGCTTTTAAGTCACAGGTTGTTTTGAAAATCCTACTTAAATAGGCTCATAATCACATATATAGATGGGATTTCCAAAACCACCTAGCACACAGTGGCTGTGAACTGAGAAAGAATTTAAGTTTCAGGGTGATAGGGGAAGTTTTCCTCTTTGAACTGAAAATAGTGAAATTTCAGGAATAGATGAACTTCCAGAATTCATGACTATGCCTGCAAGTCCTGTGATTCGTTGTAGCTCTTCCTACTTAAGAAATGGCACAGAGGCTACCAAACTATCTTGGTTACAAGGCAGTTGGTTGATAACTTTTCCTATAAAGACCACTTTACAAAGATAACAGGAATGGATAGTCTCTCAACACCAATGAGCAGTTGCTGGGAAGAAACTATTTTAATAGGTCCATGTGAAATCTTCCCTATAGCTAGGGCCCTACCAAATCCAGGGTCCATTTTGGTCAATTTCATGGCCATAGGATTTTAAAAATAGTCAATTTCATGTAAGAATTTCAGTTACTGCAAGCAGATGCACTAGATAACCCTTGAAATCCAACCTGGGTTCTGATTTTCTTCTCATAGGCAAATTACTGCTGAATGTTCGATCTGAGTTTGGTTGGGGCGTGCCAAAGGCTGCCATTTTGATAATCTATCTCTGAGAATTACAATGAAGATTCACTTGTTTGGGTTGGTATAAATGATGACTGAGAAGTTAACTTCCTACCTATTTGGGTTTCTCCAAGTTCTCTGATATCCGCGCAGACACCTCATCTGTTTTGAAATTTTATGCTGTAGTTTAGTTTAGTCTCCGAGTTCAGCAAAATTTTTAGCAAACATTACTAAAGTGGTGAACCACCAAGCACCAAGGTTAATAAAGCCTTAGCACAAAGCATACTTGAAATACTGTGCTGCGTGGGTGGGGAAAATGTTATTACAACTGTGTTCTTTCCTCGGTCTACTACTGAATGGATGTAAACCCACTTGGCTGGAGGTCTTGGAGAATCAAACTTACCAGATAGGGAATGCAGCAATGAAAACTTAATTATGATGCACTGCATCTTTAAATGTAATTCAGACAAATCCTAGCATACACTGCCAAAAGGAAAAATTAAGTTATGGAAGATTGTTTTTATTTAGAAGATGTTTTATGCACATTACTGATTTCAACTTCTGTAGAGTCCATCCCGAATTTACACAGAAATGAAACCATCACTGAATGTGATGGCTCTTTTTCTGGTACGCAGAATTGCAGTGCTACTCAGCTGCTTGACTTAGAAAGTAAGGAGTAATGTATCTCTTTGAGATTACAGGGCCAATTCAAGTTGATAATCTAATGGTAAAAATTAGAATAAAGCCAATAGACCTCTAATCCTAAGGGCTTGTCTACAATGGCAATTAACAGCGCTGCAGCTTTCTTGCCCAGGGGTGTGACCCCCCCCCCCCGCCCCCCCAGCGCAGCAAGTTGTAGTGCTGTAAAGCGCCAGTGTAAGCAGTGCCCCAGCGTTGGGAGCTACGCCCCTCGCTGAGGTGTGGTTTTTTGTTTGTTCGTTTTTGGTTTTTGTTTTAAGAGCACTGGGAGAGTGCGCCGCGATCACACAAGGCATGGTAAAGCGCTTTAGCATTGCCAGTGTAGACTGAAGCCCTAAGAGAAATTCCTTGGAATTGTCAGGCCTTGTCTGCATGCAGTTATACTGGTGTAACTTAGGATGTGAGTTATTTATTTATTTATTTTTCTTCTCTGACGTGTATATACTGCTAAAACCTCTTGTTTGGGTGCAGTTATACCGGTATTGTTTATTCCCTTTACTGTACGGGAATAGCTGTATGGTATATAGCACCTTTTATACAGATACGAGTGTCTTTAGTAGGGGATTGTACTGCTTTAACTATACTTGTGTAGTTAAAACAGTACAACTTTTGTGTGTAGACAAGCTCTTAGTTACCACACAGTCAAAACTTTGGTTTTACCCCCGCAGCATTAGTGTTCTGAATCTATTGTGAATTCAGTAAAAATTCTGAAACAATAGAATTGCAATTTTACAAGTAATGATCTATCACATTATCAAACTAGATATAACAAAGTGTAAGGGTACGTGCAAATGTGGGTGCTAAAAGAACTCCTTGTTTGTGTTACTTGTTAGCTTTAAAAGTTTTGATACAAACTTAAATTAATCCTGCCTTTTTTAAAAAAGGCACACATTAATGGAGTTTGCTTCAAAGCCTCTTCACTTCAAGTCATATTGCAGTATTTCCAAGAATGCTTTGTGTTCAGTCTTGATCAGCCTTTCCTCACATGTGAATCACTACTGCACTGGAAATGTTTAGTGGCTCAGAGTGGGGTTGTGTGCATGTGTATGCCTGAAGAGCCATGCTATATTTTCTGTGTGTGCTAAGAACAGTACACTGAAGCAATGGGGGCCAGAGCTGGGAGCGGGGCGGGGCAGGGTGGTGCTCCCTCCCTGCCTCCTTATGGGGGCTGGCCCGGGCTGTGTCCCCCTACTGGGTTGTGTCCCAAAGTTTGGGGACCACTGGACTAGATGATCACAGTGGTCCCTTCTGGCCTAAAAGTCTGAGTCTATGGAAAGTAGTTACTTTGCATCTGCAGTAACAACTCCATTTGCTCCTACTGTTTGTTCTAACACTCCTCTTTCTCCTCTTCCCTCTCCTGAGAGCCCTAGCTTAACAACTAACTTCCAAACTTTAATTTATTAATAGTGGCGAATGGCCTAATAGTAAAACTCTGCACGGAAAGATTAGAATAGCTTTTTAAAATTGGTAGGACAGCACCCCTTCAGTTCTTGGGGGATGGACATAAGTGAATGTCTGTTCACTCAATCATGTGGCTTGTCTTCACGTACAGCGCTACAGCAGTGCCATTGTAGCACTTTAGTGAAGATTTTATTCCACCTCTCTGTAAAGCAGTAGCTATGTTGATGGGAAAAGCTCTCTTGTCGAAATAGTTCTGTCTACACGGGGGGGGAGGGGAGAGGTTAGGTTGGTATAACTACGTCGCTCGGGTGTGGATTTTTCATGCCCCTGAGCGACATAGTTATACCGATATAGGTCTGTGGTGTAGACCAGGCTTCTGCTTTTTCTGATGTTACAGGTTTTTCAGGGACTCCCGCCTCTCTGTCTTAGTGGTTTTAGGGGTGGTAGCCTGAGGCTAATCATCATGGCTGTCTAGGGCAGGGGTCTCAAAACACGTGGCCTGCGAGCCGAGTTATTTCCTGCGGCCCGCCATAGGTGCTGACTCCACCAGCAGCCAAGCTCCCCTCCCCTGCCCAGCGCGCCGTGTGCCTGCTCCTCCGCCTACCTCCCAGCGCTTCCTGCTGCCAAACAGATGTTTGGCGGTGCTTAGGACTTTCCAGGAGGAAGGGGGGAGGAACAGGGACACGGCGCGCTCAGGGGTTGGGGCCGGGGTGGGGATTTGGGGAAGGGGTTGGAATAAGGGCAGGGAGGGGGCGGGGACTTTGGGGAAGTGTATGTGCTGGTTCTTCTGGGTTTGGAAGGGTGGTTTTCTTTCTCCTCTCTGGGGATGTGGCTAAGGCCATGAACCACAGGTAACTTATTTGGTAAAAATCCTACTTTCAACTTTTATAATGCTTTTTATCTGAAAGTCGCAAAGCACTTTACAAAGCTAAATAAGTAGTAGTATCTCCATTTTACAGATGGAGAAGTTGCAGTACATAGACATTACATGACTTTCCCAAGGTCATGTAGTGGAAGATTGAAATTAAACCACCTACTTGCTGCTCTTAACCACTCATTTAGAGTGCCTGTTCTAAAAATATACTAATTACTGATTAACACATTTATATCGTGGCTTTTTGGGGGAAGAGGAATCCTGAAACTTCACTATCACAAGATTATTACTTAAATATATTGAGCCAAGTTTTGCTTTTGGATGCATGTACAACTTTGATTAGCGTTTCACATGTGTATAATGGAGGGCAGTGAGTACAGAGGCCCATCCCTGTTTGCTCAATTGCATATTCTCGCTGCCTTGGATTCTTCCATCAAAGCAAATTGCCTTTATGTATGGCATAGCAAGATGTCCTGGCTCTTAAAGAACTATGTTCCTTTTCCCCACACCACCATGTAAATTAATAGATCAAACAGTGTCAAAACATTCTGTTCTACCCATACACTTGATCATTTTACTTCCCTTATGTATAATCATATTTCTAAAAGCTTTCCACCCCATCAAGAAGATGACTTTGTAACAGAAGTAAAACTAAAATTCTGTACTCACTGCCCTCCATTATACACATGTGAAACGCTAATCAAAGTTGTACATGCATCCAAAAGCAAAACTTGGCTCAATATATTTAAGTAAAACTAAAATCTTTCATGTGCTGACTTTGCAGTGTTCCTAATACATGTCCTGAAATGATACGTTAAATGAGAATTGCAAAGCAAAAATGAAAACAAAGTTCAGCAAAGATTTACTGTGTAGGGGGTCAGAAGTATTTAGCACGTCATTCTTGGATAACCCAGGTACAAAAAGTATCATTGACTGTCTGTGCTGTTTTGTTTTTTAAATCTTCCATCAGTGCACCTCTGCTGATGGTGTGCTAGTGTGGACAGGGCACAGGGTTTCCACTGACATGATGGTAAAAACACGTGTGCCCCGGCTCCTTAGCATGCCTACTGTTGATAGTCAAAATTGAAATTTCCCATAGAAAACAACCCCCAAACAACCAGCCATTGATAGCCATGGTGTCAATAAGGTTTCAGAATGTGTCATTCTGAGACAGTTCAAGCTGAAAATGAAAACAGAAGAAATGGATGACTTGCCCATCTGGCCTGATACAGGATTTTGCTAAATTCCTCCTCTGGCTCTACGCAACCATTATATGCCCCATGAGCACTTTGGGAAGAGTGCATGTGGCTAATTAGCTAGGCTAAGATAAAAGTGGGGAAGCTATATTAAAAATTGAATTGGTCACATAAATCACCTTAATGGTTTTCATAAACTGATTCCTTAACTGTTGCTACTGTTGAAGTTGAGGGCTCCCTGAAGCATCGTGCTTGCTGGGAGAAGAACAACTAGTGAGAACACCCTCAAGAACAGCTGTTTTTTGCTAAGGGCTGACAGTGTGGATTGATTTAAATCAGGGAAATTTAAATAATTTAAATCGCCACATTGAAAGCCTTGATTTAAATAATTGATTTTAATTAACTTTTCCATTTGTACTTAATTCCTAAAGAAAGATGCATTCTCATTGGGCGAGATAGCATTACAACTAAGAACCTTCACATTATATTTGGTACATCTTTTTACTACCTAGGAGAGTACACTATAAGTATATATTTAAGCAATTATATAGTTTAATGTTTTCAGCTTCTATCAGTTTTTCATTTTTAGTATGTTAGAAAATGGTGGTGAATATATTGCTTATTTACTAGATTAACTTTTTGCTCCTGATTTGTTTTAAGCTGCATTAGGATGGTAACTGGAATTTATATACTTTGTATGTTTAAAATAAATTTTATTTTTATTGAACAAAATAAGCCCTCAATATAGTACATGAGCTATTGTGCCAATTGATAGTTTGACCTCAAAAGTTGGATGTTTTCCCCCTGATTCTTTCTTTATATAGAAAAGTAGCCTTTAACTCAAAGCTTTTTTGATAGAGGCTCATGGACTTACGGATTTATTTTTTTGTTTAAATGTTTTAAGAGTTTATAAGTAGTTTAGGCCTTATATTTTGTATTAAATTCAGATTTCATTTTAAGCAAGTTTATTTGCAAAACAAGTTTATTATAACTTAACAAAATAAAAATCAATTTAAATAAAACAGTTTTTCTTTATTTAAATAATCATTAATATTTATCCACCCTGGCGGCTGGAAGCTCAATAAAAGCCTCTGTAAATAAATTTTGGAGAAGCAGAGCTGGAAGAATATTGCTATCCAGAAGCGGTGCTACTGGAAAACAGTAGGAGTGGGATAATTAAAGCACTTTTCTGAATCATTGCCTTCAGACTGTCTGTTCCCATAGTAAAATCAGGATGCTAGTGTTCCCATGATGTCAGTAGCTTTCATTCTTGCATGGTGTGCTGATGAAACTAATATAGAATTTCTCAAACTTTTTGCGTAGTGTGAACTGGATCTAAAGAGAACTCTCCCATTCATAATCATGCAGACCACCTCCCCTCTCACTCACAATTGCTTTAACATCCCTATGGCACCTACAGCTGCTTCCAGGGAAAAGTAATATTAGAAAAGCATTTGATGTATATATTTAGCTGTCTTTAATGTGATGTACCATCTTGGAAACATGGAAAGCCAGCACCATGAGACAAGTCTGCTCTACAGAACCAGTCAGCAAGTACTCCATAAATTATTGGTGGCCTCTGTTACCTTTACGTTAAACCTAGTGCTTTAATTTTACACCCCCAAGTTTCTCTTTACAAGGTGTTGGTCCAGAAATCAGCTCCACTTTGGACTTGGTGTTGAGAAAGATACAGTATTTGGATCAGTGGTATAAACTGGCCTTGCTGGTTGCTTGCCTCTTAACATCTATATTTATTTTACAGGAATGTCTTAACATCATTTCAATCCTGCAGTATTTTGTTAAATTTCAAAAGAAAATAAAAGCTTGTACGGTAGATCAAATCAAGGATATCAAAGGGTATCATTTGATAATTGTAGTAAGCAGAAATGGTTACATTAAAGATATTTTCAACATTTCCAAAGTAGTCAGATTAATCTTGAAGGGACAGCAGCATGAATGAGGTTAGCAGTCTGCTACAAGTAGTCATTAGATCAAGCTATTGTTGTTGTTTCTGCAGTGCCAAGAACCAATATAGAACCATATCCAAAGGTCATTGAATTCAATGGAAAGTCACCTATTGACTTCAGTGGACTTTGGATCAGGCCTGTAGTAATTAAAATTTGGATAGAGATGTTTATAGTAGATACTGCTCTTGGCTTCTTTTAAGTTCAGCTACTTGGCGGGTTCAGCAGCCCTATGTAAGTTTCTGTATTTGTAAATCAGCATTTGAGTTATAATTTAATAAATTAGAACAGTTTCGGAGGTTGTTTTGAGTGGCAGTGCAGTAATGATTAGCAGCTGAGTTCATCAGGTTACCTTTCTTTGAATGTTTATTTGAACTTGGCTTGAAATGTACTTTTTAGTGGATGTAGTGAATTCAGTTTTGTATCTCTGATAATGTAGACAGAATTGAATTGTTAAAATTGATATATTTGCAAGCTTGGGAACATAGTTCTGATTAACTTGTTGGTTTTTTCCCCCTTGTGAATGAAAATGCCATGGTAATATTTTTCACCACATGGCTCAATTTGAAGTAAAGCAGAAAACAAATTTTAGGCCTGATATTTAAAATGGAAAATTTTGGATTTCCATTTGTTCAAAACCAGATAAGCATATTTCATTACATTTCCAAAATATCTGATAGAGTGTACTGTAGCTATTCACCAGCTATTAAGATTGAAGGAGTTGCACAGCTAAAACCAACCACCTTAATTTGGGGTTCTCTGAAAATTGAAAGAAGTTGGCGTTTGTGTGGTGCAAAGAAATGTAAAATATCCTGTTGGTCTAATGAAAGTGCCAACTAAAGTTTTATGCAGGCTTTAACTGTAAAACTCAGCAGTCAGTCCTTTTGTATTTAATAACCCGCACTTTTTATTGATAACATCAGACCGTTTTCAGGTTGCTTAGGGGAAGATTAACAATTATGAATATGCCCTGAAGCATTAATTTGGAGACCAAGGGAAAGCTGATTCTAGCAGGAAAAGAACTCTTAACCTCTTCCTTCTCCTTTTACATAATTTCAGATGTCCCAATGTAAAAATGTAGAGGTATTTTGTTGGACTGTTTTTTCTACCAGGCTAATGGAAACTGCATAATGGTACTTATCTTTATATAGTGTTGTCTTTAGAGTTCTGCGCAGTACTTCGCGTATAGAGGCTTAATAGGGAAGGAGCTCTCTAGGAAGGGGTTCGACTCTTAAACCTAGAAGAACCAGTGGGACAGACTTATGGCTTATGTGGGCCAACACCTTGGGCAACCTCCAGTGGTCAGAGAAGCTTCAAGCAAAGTAACAAAGAGATAACGACTTATATTTTCCCATTTTTCTTTTGGTTTAACCTGGTTAAGTGTTGTAGTCCAGTGAATTCCCTCTGATCATTTAGACTCTTTGTACAATGAATTCTGGCGTACACAGTAGAATATCTCTGACAAAGACATCCTTTGCGAACAGACAAGGACACAAGTAAAAAAAGAATAACGGTATGTATCTTGTTCGTTTGACATGTATAGTACTTGATGTACTTCAATGCAAAACTCAACCTTAATTATTGGATCACAACTGGAAACTTCATAGCATAGTATGGTGGGTAATTTGGTAGAGTAATGAAGCCTTAATAATAGGAGATCTTACTACAGCATGTGTTAAATCCTTACTAAGAAGGAGAGAGCGTCTGCCATTTTTCAAGTGAACTATGGAGTTTGTAAATTAAGGCATCTATAGTTGAAGCTTTTGTTTTTCTGCCTGTTGTGAATTTTACACCAATAACCTGATTAGCCTGCAAAGGATGGGGGACCAAGGTTATATTTTTGTTTACTATTTGCCACCCAGGCTACTCTGTCTTAAAGGCAAACTTTTTAGTTTTGGCCCTGGGCAACACAAAACTAAACTTGATACATTTATTTTCATGCCATCTTTCCTCTCAAAGTATCCCTAAGTGTTACCCAGCCTATATGTATCTTATTACTACAGACGCTCCCCGACTTACGCAAGCGTTCCGTTCCAGAACTCAAATTTTGCATAAGTTGGAAATATATACCTGACCATTACGTGGGGTGGGGGTGGGGGATAACTATTTCCGTAAGTGTGGATTTGCGTAAATCGGGTTTGCGTAACCCGGAGGGCGTCTGTATATAAATTGCTTCCACACCATTGAAATGCAGCCACTTCTGGGGTGGAAAGGAAGTACACTCAATTTTTTAAATATTTTTATATTATCTTGCTTCTCCCTACCCTGAAAATCTTGTAAGGCCATTTTAAAAATTTATTTTTCCTTCCTTTTTTACCATTTTCAACTTTTCCACCTTTTTTTTTTTTAGTCACCTTGATTATTTTAGCGTTCTTGTTTTCTTCTGTTTGCTGCTTTTTGTATCTGTATTTTTAAAGTTTTCTTTCAGATTCAATATTTTCCGATATTGCTATCAGTGCCTCTTTCAAGCGTCTTTGTTTCAGATTTGCTTCAGTTCTTTTTCTGTATCTATTTATAAGCTCTCTTGTCTCTTTTCTTTCCTACCAATGCATTACCAAACATTTTGTCAGATTTCAAGGGGAGCACTGGACTTAGCAGAGTGGAATTCACAAGATTTGTATTTTTGATGCTGCTCTGGTCTCAGGGTGATAATAAATGGGTGCAGGGTATTGTAAGTTTCGTGCCACTTTTGGCATAATGTAACTGTTGATGCAGAAAATAATAAAATTACAAATGGAAAAATACTTGTACAGACACAAATCACATGTCACATCTACACCGACATTCTCTTTTCTCCACCTCGCCCCCTCCCCAATCTCAGAGCCCATATTGATTGGGCTAGCACTATGAGGCTAAAAATAGCAGTGTAGACCAGTGGCCCCCAACCTTTTCCATGGGGCGGGTGCTGGACGATTAGCCGCCGAGGACCGTGGCCGCCGGACAAGCAGCCACCGAAATGCCGCCATGAAGCGGCAACGTCAAGAGGCGTCGCTGCTGAAATGCCGCTGTGAAGCGACAACGTCGAGAGGCATTGCCGCTTTTCGGCGGCTGCTTTTCCGGTGGCCAGTAAGCAGGCACATATGGATGCCCCGGCGGGCGCCATGGTGCCCGCGGGGACCACACTGGGGACCCCTGGTGTAGATGTTCCCGCTGGGGTTGGAGCCCAGGCTTGGAAATTTGGTGAGTGGGAAGGTTCTCCAAATCCGGGCTCCAAGCCCAGCGGGAACATCTACACTGCTGTTTTTAGACCCTTAATGAGTCCAAATCAGTTGACCCCATGCTCTGAGACTTGCTACAGTATTATTATTTTTTACATTGTTACACGTACCCTAAATCCCTTCATGTTGTAGTCTCATGGCCTCTGTCTTCAGCAATGGGTGTTGAAAACTTACTGATTGTGTCGACAAGACAGTTTTTTATACCATTCATGTAATGGTGAGGAAGATGGTTTTGTCCCATCTACATTGTTAGACTTTTAAACCATAAACCATAGTTAAATCTTTTAAGCACTGCTTCCTTGGGATTTGTTCGTGACAGCTGTTGTCAGAAGTGATTCCTGAATCTGTACTACATTATAGACTAGGCTAGGGTGTGCAGTGATTCAACTGGAAATTCTGTTATTCCTCTGGCATATAAGAAGCATTACATTGACCAGCAGTAGTTCCTTATTGTCCTGTTCTGCTAGGCAAAAAAAGTCACAAAGGATTTAGGAGTAAACATAAAACTGATGTGTCCTGAATAGTGGAATACTCTAGAACTCAAGTGAATAGACGCTCTGGATTAAAAGAAGCTCTGCTAGGCTAGTTAAAAAAAAAACCCCATAGGGATGATTATATAAGCCTGTGTTACAATTTAGTATGTGTATATTTTACATTGCAGTGCCTTTAACCAGTAAAGTTTAGCTTAATATGAAAGAGAGAGCACAGATTTAGAATAGTCCCTGGCATCTAATTTTTGGACTAATTTAAAGTTATAAAATGAGTCAGGCAGATCTAGCCATCTGGATAATGATTATATCAGTTCACGTTATTTTATTATAAAAAATATCAGTGGGAAAAGAAGAATATGAATTGGCCAACAAAGCTTCAGACTGTGTGAGCACTCTAACAAGTCAGGATCTATGTCTTTCAATTATTTATATATATATATATATATATATATATATATATGAATATGAGGGAGAGTTTGGGCATTGCACGGTAGAACAGCTGCACTTCTCAGGAGGCTGAAGGTATTTGGCTTTTCGCTTTGTACCTTACCAACGAATTTCAGATGTGCAGGTGTCCTGCTGTAATAGCACCTTGTGATGTGTCACTGTCAATATCTAGTGTTGCAGAAAATGATGATTTATTTTTGTTTGCTGTTCTGTCTTACTACTGTCAATAGGGTTTGATTACGCTAACTGATAATGAGATTGAAGTAAAAATGTAAAGAGGCTTTTCTGCACCTGGGATTGAAATGACACAGTTTTACAGTGTTGAAAATATCGGTTTATGGGGCAGGTGGACTTGCTGGGAGCTCCTCTTGAGATGACACGAATTAAGAGGAGAAGGGGAGGCAATACATTTTATTTCTATAATATGTATAATTCAAGAAAAAATTTGAAACGTCAATAAAAAACGATTCTTTGCCTCCTGTTTCTTAAAGCCGAATTTGCCTGCAATAAAGGTAATAAAAAGATTTGAGATCCTAACTAATTTATATGAGCAAAACCAAATTAAAATACTTGTTTAAAAAGTCTTTTGCCCTCCAGTTCCTTTACAATAGCCCGCTGTTTAAAAAAATATTTACTTAAGGAATAGCTGAAACTGTTCAAAAGAGTGAATAGTTGTGATAAATATCTAATTTGTGGTGAAACGAAGTGGCTAATTGTTCCAGTCAAAAACGTCAGCCATGCAAAGGCACCCTTATGACCCAGCAATGGCTATAGCCTTTAGCTTGTTAATTTCCTCCGTACTGATTTGCTTAAAGAAAGTTGTTTAGGGAGAGATGACTTTGGCAAACTGCTGCCTTGTCTCTTCCATCTCCTCCCCCAGTCAGCAGGGCTTTGTCTCAGGGACACGTTGGTCCTAGGGAGGAGGAGAGAAGCTGGCTTTGGATTGGTGGAGGGAAGTGTTTCCCAGACTGTCCATTGTTTGCCTGTAAGTGAGGGAGAGATGCGGGGGGAGGGGAGAATGGGGTTGAGGGACTGAGAAACGTGCGCCGCACAACATCCATACCGAGAGCCCAGAGAGATTTCAGTTGCTTGCCTGCTCTACAATGAAAAAACAGTTTAAATCATTAATTCCTCTTCGGTGCCTGAAAAGCTGCATTAGTGTAAGTGTAGCTTAGTTGGACTGAACAATAATGATCTAGCAATTAAAAAAAATAAAAATAAAAAGACACCCCACTTTTGTTTACAGCCCGTTGTTGCAATCCTGCACTGACAGCGAGGGGGACTCAGTGACCGAATAGGTCTCTTCTATCTCTGTATTTTATAACTCTAGTTTGCTTCTCCAGACAGAGAAAGAGATGACCTCTGCATCCTTCTTTACAGAATAACCAGTAAACAATAATAGTGAAATGCTGCATTGTATAGCGAGATTCATAACTGCCTGACGACACATTGGTAGTTAATGATTAATCACCCTGAGGTAGACCTAGGAAGAGGCATTAGAAAGCCTTGCTTTCTTTAGGGTTGGTAGAGTTAGAGCACAGCAAACGGTCGTCTTTGTTTTCTGTTCTGACTGCCAGTGATTGTGAAACACGCTTCTGGGACAGGGCTGACGCATGGATATAAATACACGACCTGAAGGTTTCAGAGGAGCCCCTCTGCCAACGTTACCGAAGGTCGGGATGGCTTTTGTTGTCCTCTTGTCCCCTCTTCCCAGCCCTTCCGATTGTGGACAAAGGTTGCACCACTCAAAGTCCTTGTTTCCTCTGCTGCTGCTGCTCCTTGCAGTGTATCTCCCGCCATCTTGCATTAACTTGCGATCACAGAATTGAAATGTATCCTTAGTACCTCTTCTCCTCCCCCAACGCTCTAGAAAGGATCATTTTCTTGTAATGTATGGTTTTGCTGCAGTAACCTGTCTTGTGATGCAGCATTGCAGATCTCCCCTCCTCTCCCTTTAGGATCAAATAACATGGAGCAATGCAGTCCCCCTTCTATCAGCAACTGCAAAGACAGGAGCAGCTCGGAGAGCAGCCAATGGGTGGGGCTGGTTCGGATCACTAGACAGATTAATCCTCACGATGGGGCACTATAGGATGTGTGTAATCAAAGGGCACAGACCGCGTTGGGGCAAGGAAAATGCAAATCTTCCTGTGTCAACAGCTGGCTCTGGGCGCTTAGCACTCTCTCGTGCTCCCCTCCCCCCTTTCTTGCTTGTCCCCCGCCACCCTCAAGAAAGGCGATTATTATAGATCATCCCCATTGCACGTCAAGGCTATAGTGCAGCAAACTAAAGCCGCACATACATTTTAGCATCTAGATAGAGGAGAGATTAAAGTGAATCATCTCAATTAAAGTTGGATTATTTAGGACTATTGCTGCCGTAGGATACCAGAGTAATTTAAATTGCTCATGCATTTGCCTGCCTAAACAGCCCACGGGGAAAATCCATGGGTTTTTGTACAGTGAGGATATCTGTTCCTTTAACACGTAAGGAAAATGATTTCAGGCATTCAGCGAAGATTGGTTGTATTATCAGCCAGACTATTTAAAAGTATTGCACTAAATCTCCTGTACATTTGTAATCCAAAATACAAAAGATTGAACAAAGTATTTTTTGTTTGAAATAAATAAAATTATGATTCTGCATTTCACAGCACTCAAGGTAGTTTTTTACACAAGAATTAAAACCGTTTGTCAAGCAAATTGTCGCGTGAGCATGTCATTTTTAATATAAAACTTGCTAATAGATAAATTGGGGTTTAGGTATAAAAGACATAGTATTGCTCTTTGCTTGCTTTGGTGCATGGGGATCAAATTCTGTTGATGTACGGCATGTTCTGCACTTCTTGTTCTCCCATAACTTAAATAGAGGCATAGGTGAACATTTGGTAGATTACTGGATCTCAGTTTATGCTATGGTGATTACAAACAGCTCCTGGATATTTTTTAATCAGTTTTTATAAACTTGGAAGTGCCATAACTAGCAAAATGGGAAAATAAAAAGTTTGTCAGGCTAGTAAGTGGAAACCAGTATTTTAAGAGCACTTGTGTGAAATGTAACTGACAGATGGCGCAACTACATTGTTAGCTAGGCTATATATAATTGCACCCTCAAAGGTCATTAGGATATTTTTTTGTGAGGAGTTCATGATTCAGTTGTTGCTAAAAACAAAGTATGGAAAAACGCTGTCAAATTGGATTTGTAAATGTTGAGAAAATAAAAATGCAAATTGATACATTAGGTGCTACACACTGAATTCATAGAGACTCAAAGGAAAACAAAATTGAAACACTCAGTGCTCTCTCATCTTTTCCTTTTTTAGTCTTGTAGGGGACCAGTTTTTCTTTCTTTTTTTTTTTTTTTTTTTTTTTAATGTTCTGGTGGGAATCAGATGTATTTCAGTCACACTAGTAAATACCTAGATTACCATAAATGACCATGAGGACAGTTAATCTCACTTTACCCAAAGGGCCTCTGCTCACTTTTTTCCTTCCATCCTCTCCTCTTGACTTTTACACATCTTGT
Organism: Malaclemys terrapin pileata; assembly: GCF_027887155.1. Taxonomy (NCBI): domain Eukaryota; kingdom Metazoa; phylum Chordata; order Testudines; family Emydidae; genus Malaclemys; species Malaclemys terrapin. The sequence goes on from NC_071523.1 coordinate 5,416,368, forward strand.
TTCTTTGTACGTTCTTATTATCCCCCTCACTATTTCTCTACCGTATTCCTTTTTCTTCTGGTCTCTGCAAATATTGTTTTAAATGCAAGTCCTAATACAACTATCCAGCCTACCACAGCCTCATCTGAGCTGATGGGGAAACTTTCAGAAGCCCCTCCTTCTGAAAGTAGCCTTTGAATATTCTGTAAATGCAGAAAAACTCAGAGTGAAAATTGTGGATTTTGAGAATTTATTCGAGTGCAATTTTTCTAGTGATCTTGGTATAACCTTCTGAGGGTTTTTGTAAAGTGCTTTTAAATTATTATAATCATATCGGTGATGCCCCCAGGGTGCAATCTGGACTGTGGAACAGCTGTCCCCTCAGTTCTCCAACCGAGGGTGCCTTTTACGCTGTGAGAGCAACCATTCCTGATCTGCTCAGACAATATCTAGCATGTAAATTACTCCCAGCTATGCTGTATGAGTGCTGTGGCCAGCCGCTCTTGAATTACACTGCAGAGCAACACCAGCAATTCCCAGTCCCAGACTTTTCCTCAGAAATGTGTGTCTTGTCCAGGAGAGGGCTGGGCAGTACAAGTGCATATAAAGTCTGTCATTTTATTAATAGAAAATGATATGCACAAATCCTGTTATCTCAAATGGAGTTTCCCAAGCACTTCAATCCAAGCACACTGGTTTAAAGAACACAAGTTTATTAACTACAGATAGATTTTAAGTGATTACAAGTAATGAGGCATAAGTCAGAATTTGTATAAAAAAATGACAAGCAAAACGCAGCTAATATCTAACTTAACAAGCTAAGTGAATTCAAAGCAAAGGTCTCTCACCACATGTTCTAGCAGTCTTACTGGCTGAAATCCTTTCAGTCAGGATCTCTCCCCCCCCCAATTCAATGCTGCCTCCTTTGTTCTTCAGATCTTGTTGATGTCATGTGGGTAGATAGAGAAGCAGAGACATAATTTGAGGTCTGACCCTCATTCTTATACTTTGATAATTTATTCTTATTCTTTTGAGAATCCTCTTCAGTGGGGGTTCCGGAGACAAAGATTGTGGGAATAGGCACTTCCAGCTGTTTGTTTGCCAAGGTGTAAATTTCTCGCTCTCACCTTTTTTTTCCTGCGAAGAATGGCCACTAAACCAGGTGGTGGTCCCTTTGATTTTGTTGACACCTAGCTGAGGCATCAGTTTGCCTTTTGTCTCTGAGGAACTGGTTTGTGGGTGCTTTTCTAAACTTGGACTATGTCTCAGTAATGTCATAAAGAAGAATTTTATAAGTTTGCATACAATGTTGCCACACACATTTTACCAGAACAATAATGATCAGCAAATTGAGTTTTCAAATGATACCTCACAAGGCATACTTTGTATAAAACTTATCATAGTCTTATAAAAGGGGTGAACATCAAGGTACAGGCTGTTCTACTTTCCCTTTAATTTAAGGCAAATGGCAGTACCTGTTGTTGTTTTAAAGTGCTAGACACTGTAACCTCTATTTTCACACACAGGCTGCGTCTACACTGCCACTTTCAGCACTAAAACTTTAGTCATTCAGGGGTGTGAAAAAACATCTGCCAAGCGACAAAAGTTTTAGCGCTGAAAAGCGCTAGTGTAGATGGCACTTTATCATAAATCTACCACTGCTCATTCGAGGCTGGCTTTTTTTTTTTTTTTTTTTTTTTTAAATCGCCGGGAGAGCTCTATCCCAGCGATAAAGTGTGACTACACTGCCCATGTCACAGCGTTGGCACAGCCGCGCTGTAATGGGGGCAGTGTAGACATACCCTAAGTTCTGTCTCCTCCATGCTGCTTTTCATTTACAGTGCTGCCCAAGGCTTTTATATTCAACAAGCAACCTGTTCACTTAATTTTAAAGATGCTTTTGTTAGCTACATGTATTATTTACTGGAGAGTGAACAGTATGTTTGGTACTGTATGAAACCGAGGAAGATAGAATCTACATCTAGATTTATTTCAGGTTTCAGAGTAGCAGCCGTGTTAGTCTGTATCCGTAAAAAGAACATCCGAAGAAGTGGGCTGTAGTCCACGAAAGCTTATGCTCTAATAAATTTGTTAGTCTCTAAGGTGCCACAAGTACTCCTGTTCTTTTCATCTAGATTTAGATAGCATTTGATTGGAAAGTCCACTCGTGGAGTAGCTTTTGCAATTTTATTTAAACTATTAATGAAAGTCGTGTATGTAACACAGTCAAACATAGCTCCTGAAATAATCTTCACCCATGATATGCTTGCTATTGATTGTGACCTCTTTTTCCTCCTGGAGCAAGTAGCTGAGAACAGCTTTGATAATTGCTTAAGGTTTAAGTGTGTCTAATTTTACCTTTTTATCACAAATTTTATAGCAACTTACTGTATCCTCATGAATCAGTAATACTAATTTTTGTAATAACCTTGTCTTTACAGTTTATAAATGTCTTACACTTTCTCCTGCATGTTCCAACCCAGTTTGTCAAGAGCTTCCAAATTCTGCATTTTACATTTTGGAAGTGTTTTATTTTTTGTAACTAATGAACGTGTGCAATAAAATGCCATTATCTGCTTTTTAGAAACTTCTTGACTGAGTGAATTGGCTGTTCAAAATTTTAATGTGGAATTTGGCATACATAGTGCCTCTAAACTGTTTCAAAAACATACTTAACAGAAGATACTCTTCATCTTCCTGTTTTTTAAAATTTTTGTTTGTATCAGTTTATACAAGTCCTTGTATGTTGCTTGTAGCTTTTTGCAAGGAGTTGAATTCATATCCATAATTCATTAAAGCCTTGCTCTTATTAATAAGCCATGGTTACAACTTATACTGTGTTGTAGTTACTTAACATCAGAACATATACTAAGCAGGGTTGTGTCACAGTTCTTAAAGCTTTCATGAATGTAACTAGTGTGTTACTGTTTCATAATAGGGAGTTTAAAGTTGAATTCTAGTAGCATAGTCCAGAGGTGCATTTGTAGGTCACACTTTAAAAGTGAACTAAGAAGCTATTGTAAATAAATACGTTTGAGATCAGAAATCCATATTGGAATTAACAACCTTGTTTTAACACTGAATTAATTAAATTTAGATCAGAGTAGTAAAATAGCTGTGTCAAGTTTTTTTTAGTGTTGCAGCTTTATTTGTAATTATTTTGACTGTTTTTAATTATGTCGAGATTGTCAAATCAGATTAAAAATTAGGAGTACCACTGTAACGTTAAATGCCTTTTTATTTCTTAGGATGTTGTTTGGGAATATAGTCTATTAAGATGGATCTCTTGGTAGCCTAACCAGAAATGCTTCTCAGATCAAAAAGGAAAGAAGCCTGAAAATAGTTACTGAAAGTACAAATGTTAATTTTCCTCTTAGACAGCTGCATAGAAAAAAACAAATTCTTATTTTGAAATTAGTTTACTATTTAGAAGACTCAGTTGTTTAAATATTGTTTTTTTTTACACTTCAGTATTTTTGAATATGATCTTTTGTATTAGCATTAATATATTTGCTTTGCTTTGTTTTTTTTTGCAGATATGGACGTGTTGAAAGTGTCAAAATTCTCCCCAAAAGGGGGTCAGAAGGTGGAGTGGCGGCCTTTGTGGATTTTGTGGACATCAAAAGTGCACAGAAGGCACATAACTCTGTCAACAAAATGGGAGATAGAGACCTACGGACGGATTATAATGAACCAGGAACCATTCCGAGTGCTGCTCGGGGATTGGATGATACAGTTTCCATAGCATCTCGTAGTAGAGAGGTTTCTGGGTTCAGAGGAGGTGGGGGGGGCCCCACTTATGGCCCCCCACCATCACTTCATGCACGGGAAGGACGTTATGAGCGGAGACTTGATGGGTAAGTTCCAAGGTTTCTCTAGGCAGGTATTTTGTATTTGATATGGTGAGAAACGCAAACTCCTATATAGGGCCCCCAGATGGATTTAAAATTTTGGGAATGATCTATGTTTCCTATTTTGGGTTGGAAACGGAAGTGATTCCTATCCCAGTGGCTGGTATCTTGTGGATCCATAGAGGATGTTTTCTGCAGCTGGTTGGATATCTACTCTTGAAATAAGGTGGTCTTAAGATCGAAGATTTCCTGTGGCCAGCATCGATATTGGAGTTATTCTTCTAGAAGTAATGATTCCATTTTTGGGATAAAATTAAGGCCTTATTCGGATGTATCACTGCTACCAGATGGAGCTATATTGCTGCAGCACAAGTTCGATGTGGAGTGTCTTGGGAATACTAGAAAATAAGATGATTTGAAAGCTTGATGCATAGTCCTCAGGTTTTACTATATACAGTTTATATATTAATTGGATTGTCAACAAAAATTTCTAGTAGACTTCAGTGATGCAGCATCTTGGATTCTACAAACAACGTTTAGGCATGGAAATACATATTGGATGAAGAAGATGGAAGGCCGCTTTTGATGTTTCCATTTTGGATCTACATCAGTTCCAGGTTATTGGGATTATTCTTCCTGATGGTATTGTCAAAAAAGACGGACATTTCTAAAATTTGGAAATTATAGTCATTCTAAAAGTACTGGAATAAGAACCACTGCCTTGAATTTATGGGATGGTATAAAGCCAAGATGTATATGATGGTGTACAGCCAAGGGGAGTGGATTACGATCTAGTATCTTAAAAAGCCATTTGCTACTGCACAGTTAAAGGTACTTTAGTTTTAAGGACATGGTGCTAATAATCAGTTTGTGGATACATCAATCAAAATTGACTAGGCTGGATGGTTACAAAGGTGGATAGAGGATACCGGCTGGCCAGCCATGATGCATTCCCTCATACATTGGGTGTACTTCTACCAGCTGCTTGATTCAGACTTAGGGCCGGAAATTAAAATAATGGATGCATTTCTAAGTGTCAACTGTCTCAAGAAAGAAGTCTGGGGGTTTCAGAGTTATGGTTTCAGTTTGGGACTACTTGCTTCCTGTGGATTTTTTTTATCTTGTCACTCAGATTTTTTTTTTCTTGTTGGTTCATCTAAAATATCATTTGACACCCTTACCCATTAAGAAGGTGGATTACCCCTATAAGAGGGGCCAAAATTGGGGAAGTTATGTTCACAATTCTCTCCCTAGATTTAATTGGGAATATAGGTCGTGTTTCCACACTTGGAAAAGGTTGGTATGCCCTGCCCTGTGTATATTAGCCCCTCTCCTAACCCAAGTCAACCCCTCTCTTTCCACTAACTCCAGTAGTTCTTTGTACTAATAGATAAATCAGAAAAGCACTGTAGCCATTAGATGTTCAGCTCTGCTAGCTCTTGTGTCTGTCTTCTGTGTCCTTTTAATGGATAAGGACTTTGTTCTTTTATGTCAGCTATAACAGTAACCTTCTAGCAGTATTGCTTTTTCTGTTACATCATTAAATTATCTTTCACTGGCTAACATTTGACAGGATGCTAAATGCAATCATTGATAAAATTGTTGATCTTTTTCCTTCAAAAGGGGGAAAGAAAGAGAAACTCTTACTTGTTAGGCCTTGAAATAGTTTTCTAATGCCATAGTTACAAGCAACAGATAAGGAAGTAGAAGAATATGTAATGAATTTTAAATAAGACAGAAGTTATTGGAATTTTATTTTACGTTTTGTTAGTGTGGTTAGCTTTTTTTAAAGAGAGTTGGGAAGAAAAAATGCAGTCTAGGCAAGCACTTACACTCTGCCTCACCTTAAGGTTGCATACTAGTAAGAAACAATGGATGGGTATACTGTAGAGAGTCTGGATCCAGGGCTTCTGTGGGGCATATTTGTAAATTACTGAGGTAACTTCTCAAGATATTCATCAAAGAAGATTCTAATCCAGCTACCAGTTTGAAAAAACTGAAATATTTCCATGATTTTTGATAGAAGACAAATCCTATGATGCGGCAGAAGAAGAGGAACTATGGAGTGAGTTTGGGTTATTAAGATCCAGGGAATTGATAATTAATTGGTTCTCCAGGAAGAATCTGAGAAGGTAGAGGGGAGAGGTTAAAATGTTCCTCATAAAATGGATAATTAGATTTTGAAGTTAACCTAGACACTGTGGCATATTTATAATTGTGAAAATATGTTCTCTATCATTCTTAATCTGTCATATTGTAGACCTGTCTTGAAGACATACCATCCTGGTACCTGACTAGATTAGAATACTAAGCTATTTGAAATATTTTGTTAACTTCATCTTTCAATTTTTGCTATATCCTTATTTCAGATAGCACGCTAAAATTCTTAGAACATAGAACTGTCCTCCAATGTTGTATAAAATGTTTTTTAATATTGAAACACAGAATGGGCCTTAGCTACTTTAAACCAATGTGTTTCAGTGACATGGGGAGGATATATAAATCCTTTGACTGCAATAACAAATTGAAAATCTTAACAATTAAACATACCCAGCAAAGCTAATTTATATCTCTTCATGTGGGGTTTTAATCCTTTTTGGGACCTCCATCCTCTTTGATAGTTATCCTTGAGATTTAGCAATTTATTTTTCTGATATTAGCAATCAAAATATTTGTTTAGGAGGAGCAACGTACCCAGGACTCTAGGTGTAGAATTCTGATAATATCAAAACTCCTTGTAATGAGGATGGAAATGTTTTAAAGAAGATAACCTAATTTGTTGGGTTTCTCTGTGGGAGATAACTAAGATCCTATCTGAATCATGGAATGATCTTCAAATAATTGTGGCTGATTTGTGGACAAAACATGGACAGTTGTGGAAAAGTAATAATGGGCCTTTATTAACAGCAATAATTTGGAAAAGCCACATTAGAGCTATTTGTTTAAGAAAAATTTGTTGAAACGATATAAACTCTCAACTATTATGTTATACCTGTGAATTTTTTGATAACCAGACAATTTGCTACAACTACAGGGCCGTAATGAGGACGGGGCAAGCCGCTGGGGGTTGGGGGAAAGGGGCAGAGAGCGGAAAAATGAGGCAAGAAACTGGTAAGGGCAGAGCCCTGCAGCGGGCATGGTAATGCCCCCCCTTACTTCTGTGCTGCTCTAGCCCCTGCTGTTTTTTCCCCCCATCATTTTTCTGCCCAGTCTCTTCCCTCCCCACCCCCCCCTTTTTTTTTTTTTTTTTGGCACCCTGGGTGGCTGCCCTGCTCACCCCACCCTGGTTAAAAGCCCTGCCCAAAACGCTCCAAGATCATTTAATGTACTAAGGGGGGGGGGGGAAGTGTGTGGTGCAAACCTTAACATGTATGCAAAATTAGGGACTGCAGAGTATGCAAATTTAAAATAAAATGGCGGTGGAAGCCTAATATTGCTGAATCTGCCACGTCAACAATATCACACATGAAGTAGGACCTTAGATATAACCCCTTTTGAAAGCAGCTTCTTACTTCTGGGTCATGCTTTGCATTGAGGCTTTCATGGCTATAGCCTAATTTGTAATGATATTTCTGCAGAAACATCATAATAAGATGGAAAATAAAAGTTAAAATTCATTAACACATTTTTAAAAACTAGATGATAGATGCAGGAAAACAATGTTTTTTCTTAAAAGTATAAAGACTTACTTAAAAATAAAATTCAAATTCCCCATGAAAATGTGAAAAAAATTGATATATTCTGCTTTAAAGGATACTGGTCATGAAAGCCCAATTTATGATTAAAGCAAAATGATTGCTCAGCTCTACTGTGTATAAATACAACTTTGGAGTCAAGTAAAATGCTTAAGTGTGTCAGTGTTTGCTTAATAGGTTATTGCTGTTTAGTGGAGAACCAGCTGCAAAAATAAAGTCAGTGCTGAAGTAAATGTTTGCATGACTTGCTTTTTGTTTTGCTTACCCTTGTCTGATTGATTAAATATTTTTCCCCCTTATAAATGCAGGGCTTCAGATAACAGGGAGCGTGCTTATGAACATAGTGCCTATGGACACCATGAACGGGGGACGGGAGGATTTGATCGGACAAGACATTACGATCAGGATTACTATAGAGACCCTCGAGAGCGGACATTACAACATGGGCTCTATTATACTTCACGGAGTCGAAGTCCAAACCGTTTTGATGCTCATGACCCCCGTTATGAACCTAGGGCCCGGGAGCAGTTTACATTGCCCAGTGTGGTACACAGGGATATCTACAGGGATGATATTACACGGGAGGTACGAGGCAGAAGGCCAGAACGGAATTACCAGCACAGCAGGAGTCGGTCACCACATTCGTCCCAGTCTAGGACCCAGTCTCCCCAGAGGCTGGCTAGCCAAGCATCTAGACCCACAAGGTCCCCTAGTGGCAGCGGCTCTAGGAGTAGATCGTCAAGTAGTGATTCAATCAGCAGCAGCAGTAGTACCAGCAGCGACAGGTAGGTTAACAGCTTTTGGTTATCATGGATGCATTGTTAAATGAAACCAAACAGTGATCAGCTCGGTGTGAAGAAAATTGCTACAGTATAGTAATCCTTTTCTCTGGACAGCATCTGTAGTAAGCAAACATGAGGAATAGAAATCTCAGCTATCAAAATGTGGCACTAATCCCCAGTAATATCTGGGGAGACCCACTACAAATTATTCTGAATTTTGTGCATGCATGTAGAAATGAACCGGCATGAAATATAAGGACAATGCATCGCAAAACAGACTTCTTATTAGACGAGAGTGTAGTAGTTACTGATTCTTCAAATACTAGTGAATTTTCTGTAGTATACTGTGTACAAATAATTAAGTCCTACTAATGAGATGTCACTACAACCCTTTGCTACTACTGCTTTGAAAAGTTTTAGCAATTTCTTTACAAGAAAACCTTACACTTCTAGAAGAGTGTGCTTGTCAAAAAAATCTTTAATATTCAATTCCTAGGGACTTCATGTAGTCAGCTGCATGATGATTGCTTCAATATTTCTGCTATTTCAGAATTGCAGTATAAAGTGTATGTGGTCAAAATTATAGTAATAACAAACCTATCAAGGAGCTGAATTTATTTGGACAAACTGAAATATCCTGTTGACCTCACTCTCATTCACCTTCTTGAATTGTGATTAACACTGTAAATGGATTTAGAGACTTAACAGCCTAATAGAAAAGTAGGGCTGGAAAGGACCCTGAGAGGTCATCTAGTCAGTCTATCCTTCTGTGCTGAAGCAGGACCAAATGTACCTAGACAATCCCTGACTGATGTTTGTCTAGCCCGTTCTTAAAATCCCTCAGCGACAGGGATTCCACAACGATGGTAATGCAAAATGTAACTGAACTGTTCGGTAAAGAGCTCAGTTGCTGAGTAAGTAGGGCAGGTTTTTAGGGCTGGAAATATTTCTCTTGCTGACCAATTACTTTCCAAAAGAAAAATACTGAAAACTTATTTTTAAGAAATTCGTTATGACCATAATATTAATTTGGATAGTCTGATGATCTCTTAGTGAACAAAATTTTACAACTGGTAACTCACTAATCAAAATAATTACTCTCATCAAACAACTGTTTGAACTCATTCCAGAAGATAGAATGATTTTGAAGGGAACCTGCAAAGGGAAAGAAAACAGAGTTTCTGCTCCTTTTGGCTTCTTTACGATGTATGAAAAGGCCCCAAGAGGTTTCTTTCCTTCTGTTCTTCTAATTATTTATTTTTAAGGAGTTTTTTTTCCCCTGTTTTTTGATTTAGAAATTCAGATCTTATCTAGGCTGGCGGACTGTGATGAGTGGAGAATTAGTGAAATGGTGATATCACAAGAGCAATTAAGAGAAAGACAAGCCAACCATAAAACAGCCTCACTTAATATCTTGTCTCCTATTTTTCAGTGACAAATTAGCATTTTAAATAAAGGAAACATTTTGCTAAAGATTTAACACCTTCAGACATGTTAGAATTTGAAATAAACATCACTGAGACCTCAGAGAAGATCAAATGTGACATGCCTGATATCTCTTAGTCTTAAAATATAAGCAAGAAAAATACCTGTACTTTTGGGTGGGCTTTATCCATCATAAAAAAAAAAAAAAAAAAAAAAAAAAAAAGAAACAGCAGAAGCCCAGCTCACCTACATATTTACTGGATACAAGTGTTGTGAGACATTAAAATCTCCAACCTGGGGTGAAGAACTCAGAAATTGACAACACTAAGTATTGCCCCAATGGAACAAAGTGACATTTTTAATAAGAAACTATCAATATCAGTTATGTTTTGGTAGTTAATTTTCCCTGTAACTTTTATCTTAATGTTGCAAGATTAGATGTGTCTCTGGAAAAGAGAAATTTTGATGGATTTGATTTTATTAACCAGAGAAGTGAATTCAGACTCAATGAAGTAAGTACTAGTAAGTTTTACGGATAGTGCCTTTCATCCTGAAGGAACACACAATGCTTTTACACATTTTACAAACTATGGAATATAAAATAATAAACATTATATCATTTACATCATAAAACATGTACATTACATCATAACATTAATTTCAAGAATAACTACTTTTTAAAAAGAAAAAGCACCTTTTTATTCAATAAGACCTTGTTACTTTTTTATTCCTGTTAACAATGCAGAGCTATGGAGAATGAAATGCATCCTGTTACGGTTTGTATAATCTATAGAATGGTTTACCAAGTTCCAAATGCATTTCCCATTGTTTTCAATGGGATGTAGGCAGGGGTGAAAGTAACTTACAGGACTTAATGGTACTGCCGGAGTCCTGAGGGGGCATGACCTCATCTGGAAGAGGCGTGGCCTCAACTGGAAGAGACGGGGCCTCTCAAGATTTAAAGGCCCTGGGGCACCGGCTGTGGCTGGGAGCCCCAGGGCCTTTAAATCAACCCCGGGCAAATTAAAGCGCCCGGGGCTTCGGCCGCCGCGGAGCTCCGGACCCTTTAAATCCCCGCCGCGGAAGCCGGTGCGGTCCGGCACGGCGTACTGGCTCTTGCCGGTATGCCGTACGGTATCGTACCGGCTTACTTTCACCTCTGGATGTAGAAATGTAAATAAAGGTAGAATTTCTCCTGCAATAAACATAGATGCCATTGGTTGACTCAGAAATTAAATGAGCTCTGAAACTGTAGTAGGGTGTCTCAGTGCTTTTGGAATACTTGAGATCCTTTTATGGCTCGGTCATTAGTGAAAGATTTTAAAAATATTTTGGAATTTACGGAAACACTATGAATTCTGTGGTTGATTGGCCATAAGTAGTGAAAATCACCAATGGTGCCCAAGATAATTCTCTCCCTCAAGCCTCTTTTTCATGTCTGTCTCACTTTCTCCATTGTCAGTTGTGAAGTAAACTGTATTTTTGTACAGCAGTAGGTCACTTCTAGACCCAAATGTAAGTATTTAGGGTCAAATTTTGGGAACTACTGAATGCTTAGCACTTTAAAAAATCTGGGTGATAGGCAGTTTTCTGTAAGCTACCATGGAAAAATGAGCAGAAAAATAACAATCAAAATAATTATGATGTCTTTTAGTTTCATTCTTTGAAAGACATAAACCATAGCAAGGGTCATATATAAGATTAGAAGATTTTCCCTAATTGGACAATGTTGTGAGGAAAGATGCTCTGCATATTCTAGAAATGTAAACAAACCTTTGTCTTACATAGATTTGGAGTGTGTTGAATTCCACTTCAGTTAAGCTTCGTTTTATGTATATATTTTAAGAGGTCTTTTGTTATCGTTGGATGCTTTCTTTGGGGTTTCGTGATGAGAACCTGCAAATGAGTAAATTAGAACATAAGACCAAAAAGGACATTATTCTCTCTCAGAATATCAGAAAGGAAAGCTGACTCGTGTGAAGATCTCTGAATGATTCAGAGGTTTTTGTTTTTTTGAAAAAAAAAAGTAGTAATTTTGTAAAATCAATTGAGTTAGCACATTTCTTGTAGTTGCATGTGTTTTGTCATTAATTTTAAAATCTTCATTCAGCAACATATTGAAGCACATGGCATTGAGGACAGAAGTGTTTTAGATCTCCTATGATCCTTCAATTCAGTAAGGGAGCTTTCAAGGCAGACACTAAAAAAGTAAGAAATCATTCTGAATTTTGTGTGCGCACACACAAAGTAACTAGAGTTCCTTCCCATTCTTTTTTACAAGAATGTTTGTTCGGTGTTTAAGTTCAAGGTAGGTTTTTTTGTTTGTTTGTTTTGTTTTACTAGCTAGTTACATAATTAGCTGTGATTCACACCATAAGGTGCAAGCTCCTGTCCAAATATTATAGCACCAGACTCAGCATATATGCAAAGTAGTTTATGTTCATTCTCAAAAAGCATTTGTAGAATTCTTATTTGTAGCACTGAATGAAATGTACAGCAAGAAATTCTACTTAGTGTCTGAAAGTGAATTTGAGTATTATGCCATTTATAAGGTGTTCCCAAAGTTGTAATAACAGGTAATTTATAGATTAATTAGAGGTCATTTAATACTGATCAATTGAAGTAAATTTTTTTAAAGTTCCTTTTCCTACAGCAACAGAAACTGTAGAAAATAAAAGCATTAGTGTTACTTATGATTCTTGAACACAAATATACAAAAAAAATCACAAGAACTAGTGCATTTTAATCACAGGAAGAATAAGTGCAACAAAAAGTTAAACCTTTCCTGGGAGCATGGAGTCTAGAATACATTGTTTTGTTCGTTTGGTGAAAGTAGAAATTAGCAAATTTAGTTTCATTACATAATACCAACTTTTCCCTATCATTGTCCCCTCCTCCTTCTCTTCTGCTTAGTTTGTCTGCCAGCTAGTGATGAATTATTGTTTTTAAAATGGGATTTAGGATTTTTGACCGGGTTAGGAGATGTCTCTGCATGGGACAGTTGAAAAATTATTTGGGATTTAGGCGAACTGCAAATGTAGATACTTGGATACTTTGGGGCTGGTCATGGTGATCAATGGGGGGAGGGATAGCTCAGTGGTTTGAGCATTGGCCTGATAAACCCAGGGTTGTAAGTTCAATCTTTTGAGGGGGCCATTTGGGGATTTAATGAGGGATTGGTCCTGCTTTGAGCAGGGGGTTGGACTAGATGACCTTCTGAGGTCCCTTCCAACCCTGAGATTCTATGATTCTATGAGTAAAAGAATTCCGTACAGATAAGTCATATGGAATGAAGAACTTTACTGGAATGAAGAGTTCACCTGAATGGTACTTTGTATCTCTTTTTATAAATACGTGAAAAGTAGGTTATGACTCTTTACATTAATTTAGTGAATATTCCTATAGTGGTGGAGAGAGACTAGGGCAGAGAATTTTTTTTTTTAAATTGCTTCCATTTTGAGTATTTATAGCAAAGGCAATAATTATCCGCAGGTTGAAAACTTCTGATCTTCACCTTTTTGTTCAGATAAAGCCATATGCTACTTTGATGTTATCTTAGACTTAGGAAATGTGAGTTATGAAAAAAAAAATTAAGTATAAGAAATCCAACTCTCTAGTGTCCTCAGTTTTGTAGCAGTCAACAGTCTCATTTTGTTCTTTCTTGTGCTTTTTGTTCATGTTTCTGTCTGTGCTACATCTAATCTAACTATAACCAGATCATCCTCTTAAAAAATGTCACCCTTGGGACTATATCAAGTTTCTCAAAATTGACTACAGGCAGATATTTTTCTGATGGCTTTAAAGAGGAAAAAGGTGTCTTGCTCTTGAGAGACAGAAATACAGAGAGCAAGACATCTCTTCCTTCTTTTAAAGACATATGAAAATTTCCTGCCTGTAGTCTGTGTAAGTCTATATGTGTATCTATGTATTTTCTGTGTGTATGTGTACACATAATAGTTTGATATATATGATTTACACAAAAACAACGAGGAGTACTTGTGGCACCTTAGAGACTAACAAATTTATTTATTTACACAGATGGTCAGTAATGCTGATGATGACATATGCAAAATACATTACGTGACCATTATATGATCTCCTCCTAGCTGGTAAACTAATTCTGAGGCTACACTATCACTTATGTCCTCAAAATTTACGTCGCTCAAGGGTGTGAAAAAACCATCCCCCTGAGTGACATAAATTTCATCCGCATAAGTGATAGTGTGCAAAGCTCTTCCTCCGGCATAGCTGCCGCCACTCGTTGGGGATGGTTTAATTATGCCGATGGGAGAGAGTTCTCCCGTCGGCATAGAGTGGCTATATGAAACATCTTACAGTGGGGCAACTGCATTGGTACAGCTGTGCCTCTGTAAGCTCTCTAGTGTAGACATAGACTAAATGTTGAGGTTTTAGGCTTATTCTCTGGGATAGAAACCAGGATAAGCCTATTAGCCATCATCGTGTGAGAGTGATAACTGTTTCTCTCTCTCCGTCAGAAATGCATTAATTTGAACACTAAAACTATTGGCTGTTTATAGAGAAGAGGAGAGAAAACATGCATATTGTATTAGTTCATCTGGATCCCTTTAGAGTAATCAATTAAAAATAACATTGCATAATAAGTTTTACTGTTTTCTGAAAGTCTGCTTCTTTTAGTTGCCTAATACTTTCCAGAGGTGGCATAATGTATTGTGTTTATACCCTACTGTGAACTAGTCAGCAAAATGGTGTAGCTACTTCGGGGCTTTTTGGTCAAAAATACAGCAGTATTAATCACTTGCATTACAAAGAGTGTATTATAGATGTTCAAGTGCTGAGTAAACAGCATTTTGGATTTGTTATCCTGGGGATTGCTGGCGTTTATTCTTATATAGTGCAGCCTTTATTTAGCTCTGTTAGGTGATATGTTCTACACCAATTACCCATATTTGTGACACATCTTCATGTGTGATTTAAAAAAAAACCCATTTTAATTGTTTCTCTGGGTTTAAACCTCCCAAAGGTATATTTGCAATCAAAACGGGGGCCGAATGACTCTTCGGACTCTTTGATAGAGTTCATATGAAGCTTTGCTAGAATTGCTTGAACTGGTTACTTCAGTGCATGTGGGAGGAAGAGGGGTTTAAAAAAAGGTATGTGTGTTGGGAATGACCCACTCTCTTAATATGCACTTTAGGGAGCTGTTCAGATTTAATGTGATTTTTCTGGGAATAAAATGAGAAGTCAGAGAGCAGTTTTCAGAGTACATAAGCAAAGAGGATTGTACGCTGAGAGAGTTTGCTCCATCTGAATAGTGGGGATTGGGGAAGCAAGGAACTGCTTGTTTGTGTCTCCAGAACCAGTCTGGACTGGAATCATCCAGTTTGATTTGGCTGAATGCCACCTCCCAGAGGCTGTATGTGAGCTGTGCTTTCTACAGAGCAGGAGGGGGAAGTGCCGGGAGAGAACCAGCAGGGTTCCAGCCATGTGACAGGCAGGAGTCTTGTGGTTTGCATTGTGGGGGAAGGGATGTGCTTACAAATGCTAAGTGAAATGGTAGCCAATTAACCCGGATATGTTACTGGGAAGGTGGCATTTTAGATACAGCAGTGGTGAACGTGGGATACAAAAATAAGCAGAAGTTTACTTCAGAAGCCTCCCACTCGACCTTCTTTTTGAATGAAAAAGTTAAACTTGTAAACCCCCTTCACACTGAAATCTTCCTTCTGCCATATGTTGTATGCGCATTGCAGTGTGTTGAATGTGTAATTAGAACATCAGAAATTAATTATAGCTGCCCCAGTAGGGCCTTTGTAGTTGTGTCTGAGTAATTTTTTTTTAAATCAATTCCCTTATTTTTGTTAGGGTTTAAATGTTGCTGTTAAATTGTGCTTTGGACTAAAATTTTTCTATACACATATTTGGCTTGGAAGCAATTCATTTAAAAATTACTTTTTTAAAAATAAACTGAATATCGTTCAGTTTTTTACAAAACCCTATTTAAAAATCTTGAGGGTCTGATGTAACGCAAAAGCAAGGAACCTCAGAACTAAAGATGAAATTTTGCATTAAACATATCCTTGTTATGCCTAGGTATTTTAGCATCCTATGAGGATTGTAATGACTATACAATTCAAATAAAGAATCATCATTGTACTGTGAAATGTTAATATTTGCAGGTAAAGCTGTGTAATAAATTTAACTATGATAACAATACTGAAATATTTACATTTGCATCAGACTTTTAACTATAATGGATTATTTTATTTTTGTTTGAAATGTCTCTTGGTTATCTAGCATTCTCTGTGTTAAATAAACAAAGTATTTCTTTCACATCTGACCAAAAGCAGACTCTTGACAAGAGAAGAACTTCCCGAATTTATAGACATGCAAGTTTATAAACATAGCACAATATGAAACCACAAAAAAGGGACAACTTCAAAGCACTTTGCCCTATTGCTTTATGGTAACCCCCAGTAGTAGTGGAAAGCTGCCAACACACAGTTGCAAAGGAGTACAAGTGATCTTATATAATCTAGCACTGGCTTCTCTCTTTTTTGAAAAACATGTTAGGACTTTTCTGTATTGATAAAAGCCTAGATCACTTTAAGTTATTCATATCGTCAGGTTAAGTCATCCTTACTACGGTCTTTTTTTGTATTTAAATTTACGTTAGCGTACATAATCTCTTAATATTCTCTGCTTGGATTAGTTATGATTTCAGAAGGTGGTGGACATTTTCTATAGTTTAAAAACTAGGTTGTTACAAACTCTGTTTGGGTGTGTTACGCTAAGTGTTAGCTCTGTTTTTATTATCTTTATCTGTCACTTTCTAAATCTGTAACTGTAGAAGTTTATCTTGTTCAGGCCATCAGTCTTTACACTGGATTTCCCTTCTGTTCCTGTACTTGGGAACGGAGACCAGAACTTTACAGCTCCTGTTGGGACTTAAGGCTCCTTTTCAAAAAACATTCCCAGAATTCTTTGCCTCCAAAGGGTTGCATACAGGCAAAGCTAGACCTCTCTTTGTGCAGAGCCTTTTCTTACTAAATTTTAAGTTTGGAGTTTAACAAGTGCATTGTTTAGGGGGTCCTAAGTTTATATGTGTACCTTATTAAAATTATATAGATATTTGAATGGGCTTTGGCCTAATCTGTACTCACTGAGGGCATCCTTGTGTTGGGGATAGACCTATTTATTCGGCTCTGAGGACTGTCAGGAATTTAGACTTCTTTGGGACATGGTTCTTGCTCAGCAAATTTGAGGCTTGGACCAGTGTTCCTGATAGTTAAGCCCCCAGCTATATCATCTAGGCCCTTCACATGAGATTCCTTCATCTTCATTGGTCTCCCTCCTTTCTCTAAGAGGAAGCACCACAGAGGTTAGTGCCTCAGGAAGACACTTAGTTCATCAGTAAGACACCACTTCTTGCTCACCTGCAGGCAGCAGCTGTTCTAAAGAAGTGGGAATTGGTATCTGACATGGAGTTCAGCAGTCTGCAAATTCTGGCTGTCTTATAGGGAGTAGGCAATTCCTCTTTCTGTAGTTTTATCCTTTATAGCTGCCACCTTTACAATAATTCTGCTACAACGGCAAAAGCAATTGAGCTCTGTCTGTGCTACAGCTTCCACCACTGCCTTCTTTGGAGCTGCACATGTAGTGAGTTACAGGTCCCATGTTTATCGGTTCAAGCCATGGAATGGAAATTTCCTCCTATGAATCATGAAGCTCCTGGAATTGAATTTTCTACATATGGTATGTTGAGCGCATGGGAGTACAGGGGGGTTTGTTGTTTTTTTTACTGCAGTCTTCTGGCTTCAAGTTTCTGTCCAAGAAGCCTTGCACAAAGGATCTAGACAAGGCCAAGAAAAAGGAGATCATTAACTGTGGTCTAACTTGCATGATGAAGAGCTTCTGCTATGCTCTAGAAGTGAGGTCATCACTCTCTGGGACCAGTACTCAAAGGCAGGAGGAGATCTGGTTCTTCTAATTCTTTTTCTAAAGAACAAGAGAGAAGAAATCCAAATCTAGGTGGGGGTCGGGGGCAAAATTAAGTAAAAGAAAAGCTTCTGTTTCCTTCTCTTTCAGGAGGGATAATCTCATCAGGAGAAGGAAGTAGTGCAGGGTAGGCTGTGAAATTTTTGAAAGAGTTGGCAGCATAGTAGTTCACACTTGATATTCACATGGAAGAATTAAAAAGAAAAGAGGAAAGGCCTACTTTAAAAACTTCCTGGAAAATACTAGCCATTACAATTAAAGGGAAAATTCTAATTCCATGTCCATCTTGCCTTAAATGATGTAACTAAAACAGAGATGGAACATCCCTGTAAATCTTGGATTAAAAATGCAAATTTAGAGTCTGTGTTGTCCACAAAAAGAAAACAATTTTTTTTATTTCCCTGAAGAAATAGATGCAGTAGTGGACATTCCTAGTCAGGCACTGTAATACCTTCCATAGGAGAACTTCTTCCTTAAAGAACTAGGGAACAGGAAGGTAGAATTCTCTGTGAACCATGGCTGTGAGGCTGTAGCACTCATCTTAAAAACAACATGCTATACTCAAGCTACTCTGGCTTGGACATGAACTGATGGCAATCAATCTGCAATGGAAAAAAGCTGAAAACCATCTCCCAAAAGATCTTACAGGCTTTGTCCTTCATATTGGATGTTTCATTGGATCAGATTTGCAGCTTACTTCCAAGTCACCATGCTATAGAAGACATATCTGAGTTAGCTCGTGGAATGCAAATTCTCAAGTGATGAAGGTACTAATGATTGCATCAAAGTATTTAGTTGGAAGCTTTTTAGTGAGCCACTAGATATCCCTCTACAGAACATCAGATGAAATATGTCAGACCAACCTATTTGAGTAGGCAGCCATTTCAGAACTAACAGTACTCTCAATTTCTGCAGAATCCAGCCATGGTAGAGGAAAAGAAAACCGATTTGAAAGAGATCAGTTCTTTGGGACCTACAGAAATAAATCTGCCTCCACTCAGAAAAACTCTGTGTAACTGTGTACTGATGCAACCATTCTGAATGAAGGTTGCAATGTAAACATCAGCAGAAAATCACAGCCTTGTCCCCTAGGGCAGATTCTTAATATCTCAGATATCAAGAAAATAACCAAAGCAACTATGTTCAAAAGAAGCAGCATCTCACTTTTTCCAATAAGATTCCACTGCCAGATATTGATTATATGCTATATTTTTGTAGTGCACCCTCAAAAAGGGATCAGAATGATTGGAGCTCAGATCTTTAAACAACCAACAAGGTCAAGTTACACATGGAAACTCTGTTTTAGCCATTTCCCTCACAGATTTCTTAACCTCCGTAGATGTGAAAGAAATGAATGTGGATATCCACAGAAAATTCTTCAAATACAAAGTTCTTATCTTTGGCAACCATTAGAGAAGAGGATTCAGATCCCTTCTACATGCTTGTCTGATCCCACTTGGAGAAGATAGCTAAAGCAAATACCAACCAGCCCAGTTGTGTTCCTTCCTACTTGCAGATTCTTGAACATCACCTCAAAGAATCCCCTTATTACTATATTGTCTTATTATTAGAACACCTTTCGAGTCTTCTAACCTAGTAATGGAGAAAATCTTTATCTCCAAGGAGAGACCACTCATAATTATATCAACTGTTTGGCTGATTCAGTAGTCGCCAATAGATATCTAATGTGACTCTTCAGGAAGTTTTGTTTTCTGTATTGATGTGGCTCCAGTTCCACATGAAACTGCTTCAAATGTCTCTTGCCTCTTCATCCTTAGATAATCTGCAACATCAGCAACAAAGGTGGTGGTTATACAGGTCATAATCTCATCCTACAAATGGTGGCTACTCCCCCACAAGTTTATCTGCAGGCTCTCTCCTGGAAGTAGAGAGAATTATAACAACTATGGACATAGAATCATAGCATTTGACGGGACTGCAAGGGTAATCTAGTCTAACTCCCTGTCAAGATGCAAGATTTGTTGTCTAAACCAACAGACATGAATCTATTCAAATGGGAGACCACCTACCTAAGAAAGCCAAAACCAATTCCTCGTGGACATCAAAAAGCACAAGCTGGTAAGAGCTCCGGTCAGATCATCTGGCATTTACAATGCTCAGGAAGAGACAAATCAGGCATATACTGGTATGACAGAAAATACAATGGCAACATGTGAGTATGATATGGGGGGGGGGGGAGCGGACAAAAATCATTTCTGTTTCACAAGGAAGTAGAGTAGCCCATAAAAGTGTTTTTCCTCATAAAAACGAGAGAGATACAAGTGGAGAGTTGGCTGGTTACTCTGCCCCAGAAATGAGCAAGTGAAATTGAGCTTCCGTTCTACACTACAGCTGTATGGGGACCAAGTACTAAACTCTTTCGTGCACAGAGCAAACCCAGTGACATGTATTCCTCTGCAGGAGAAGGAATCCATTGGCTTTGATAACATGAGAATCAGTCCAGACATGACCCAAAGAGCATCTGTCTGTTTTTCCACCTATTCCATTCCTCCTGAAGATAATAGTAGTAAACAAAAATCAGAGATTAGATGCCATGGTAAATCTAGCATTTGTATTACCATAGCATCATATTGATCTTGGAGAGTGTTTTTAAACTAATCCAGATGAAAGAAAGTTCACCTCTGCCAGTTCACAAGGACCTTCTCAGACAGGGACTCTTGCGTATCCACATTCAGCTGAACTGAAATTGACTGCATGGAAATTGATGGAAGCTTCTGTTGAAGAAGGGCTCTTTGACCATTGGAGGCCCTTCTAGCAACCAGAAGGGAAGCGTACCACTCTGTTGTATGTTGGAATCTGGACGAAGTTTCAACATTGATACTGGGAACCTGCAGAGGAGAAAAGGGGGAGTTTTACCCTCCTTTTGCATCTTTATGATTTAAAAAGAGGGTGTGAAAGTATTTTTAAACATTTTTTTTAATATTGGAAATACCAGGTCTTGCTTTAACCTTTTTTTCCCTTTCTGACTCTATAGATGTCAAAACCACATTAATTTTCCAGTTATCACAAGAGTCTGAGATCTGAGTAATTGAGAAGGGATTTTTAGCCACACCTTTTAAAGCTCTGGGTTTCTTGTTAGTTGGCACTTTTAATGCTTCTGTTATTTAGGAGTAAAGCTCTCTTTGTGACCGATTCCTGCAAGGAATCCTGGAGCAAAAATAGGGGAGACCGGATTTACTATTCCTGATATAGCTAAGGTAAACCAAGCTAAGGTGGTTGTTTGCAGTGGTGGTGTAGCTGTGTTGGTCCCAGGGTACGTGCGAGACAAAGTGGGTGAAGTAATAACTTTTACTGGACAAACTTCTGCTGATGAAAGAGGCAAGTTTTCAAGTTCTACAGAGCTCTTCTTGAGGTCGTCTTCACTTTCAAAGTCAGGGAATTTATCACTTATTTCCTCAGGCACTTCTTTAAAACGTGTAAATAACAGCATGTTGGATTCTTTTTTTTTTGGAGGGGGAAATCACCTGGGATATACTCTGATGGTGGTAACTAATTAGAAGTATTTAAAGATAGCTTCAGAAGGCTCTAGAGTTGTTTTTTATATGTTCTGGTTTCCCTTAATTTGTACATATCAAAAAGATTACATGAAAAAGAAGGCTGACGTAAAATGATTATTTTTTATTTGTCTTGTAAAATATTTCCTACTGCAATATATTGTCGGTGTTTTAAAGTCTATTCTACATAAGCTGTAAATGCTGTACCAGTTCACAGCCTGAGCAGGTGTGCTTTGGATTTGGGAATTCCTTGGAAGTTGGGGAAGAAATCTCCTTCTATCCCATAGCCCACAGTGTGTCAGGTTAGCTTCTTCATGGCTCCTACTTCATATTCATGGCTTGAGTAGCTTTTTAACTCCATGCCATATGGTTTGAAGGAAAAGCCAGTGAATCAGTGTAGCTGTGGATACACAAGCCCCACCTCTATAAATTCTCCTATGTACGCTCTGAATTATGACCCCCACCTCCCACCCCCATTTGGTAAAATGGAACTGTTCTAGTTTTGCCGTGGCAAGGGATCCTTGGGTCTGTGGATCAGAATTTACCACTTAGTTTACAGACTTTTGTCTGTAAACTAAGCCCCCTCCCCACTGTAAAAATACAGTGTACTATTGGTAAGTTAGACATAGGGTTACATCAATATGCTGAGTTAAGTTAAATAACAGCGTTTTGGAAAGGGATCCCTTTATTTCTCTATTTGAGAAAAGACTTGGGGTTTTTGAACATTTGCTGTTGCCAATATTGTGTTTTATTACTTAATCAAATGAGAGGCAAAACTTACAGATTTTTTCCACTTTATATGGGTTTTGAAATTTGACAGAGTTAAGCTCTTTACCTGATTTACCTGAAGCCTTAAGCACTTTAAAGAATGTTTTATTTGTGTGACTTACATAAATATAAATGCTTCTATCCACTTTAAATTTTACCTGAAGATATACGTTATTATTTGTGCTTGCTCCTTTCAAAAATATCTCTGAACTTGCTGCTGATTTAAAAAAAAAAAAAAAAAAAGTAAAAATCAAATGACTTCCAGGAAAGTTGTTTCTTTGTAGTTCCATCAGTTCTTTGCTGGCTTAAATTGAAAATTAATCTTTAACGTACTGCCTGTCAAATGCCTTGTCTTTTATATTGTATGTAGATTAGGGCCAAAGAACTGAACATTATGGACTTGATTCTCTGTTGTCCTGCATCTTGGACAGGCCTCCTCATAAGTGCAAAGCGGATGTAAAAGGCTATCCAATCAGAATGGTAGTGATTTACACTTGCTTTGCATTAGTTTAAATGACTGCACAAGGTGAAAGGCAATGGAGAATCAGAACCCATGTTTCTGGGGTCAGAAATATCCCTTACGTATGTATTAATTCTTATTGTGATTATGAAAGTTACTTTGTCCATTTTTCTTTTCCATTTCAATGTTTTGACAAAGACTACCATTTTTAGAAATGCTAAACTTACACAAAGCGATATCTGCCATAAATGGAATTTCTATATTAAGCCCTTTGCATGTTCCAGATTTTACTTAGGAGGCATTTGTTTATCAGCTGTTTATCTTGGCATTGGTTTTAAATGCAACTCCCATCTGAAGAACAATTGTGTTTGTTTATGCCAGAGAGGATAGATGATTTCAAAATCACATGAAACCCTAGCAAACTAGAAATTCAACAAGTGATATTTTGTTTTGTAGTTAGCACAGCATTGTGAAGATCGAGATAAATATTAATTCTGCGGTGTTTAGGCCTGATTCACCACTGCGTTATTGCAGTTTTACATTGAAATGAAGCTAAACCAACATAAGACTGAAATATTTTAGTGGTGAATCACATCCTGTATTTTTAAGAGACTAAAGGATGTTTTTAAAATGATACAGTAATAAAGTTCACTTTTTGATCTCTTCAGTTTTTTTAGTGTACATATGAAAAATATTTTCTCCCTGAAGTATAATCAGCAGTGCTTCTAGACAGAGATATAATTTTTGACATAGTCAATATAGTTTAACCAAAATGTTTTTAGAACTGTTTTTTAAGAAATATTGGCTCTCCAGGGAACTGACTTGAACAGAGGGGGAAAAAATTCCCCCAAATTCCACTTACTCCTTGATTCAGCAGACAATAAAATACTTAAAAGCAGAAATTTTTTATAAAGTCTTTCTTTGAAAAAATGCAACAGTCCCCTAAATTGTACATAATTCCTCTTGTAACACAAATCTTTTTGCAATAAATTAATCTATCTTTTAGTGAAAGTGCTCCAGAGTTGTATTTTTAATTATCTCAGAACTTTGCTTTCTTTACTTTTTAAAGGGATTGTGGTCTAATGATTAGACACATGAGTGAGAGACGGTAGATGATTTCTCTTCCTGCTTTCACTGACTCACTGAGTGACCTTAGGCAAGGCATTTAGCCTCTTTCTGTCTCAGTTTTTCCATTGAAAAAATAAGGATTATAACAAATATACGCCTCTCACGGCTGTTGAACTTGAATCATTTTGAAGATTTAATCCATTTTTAGGTGGAAATTGTGAAGTATTAATTTAGGTTGTGCACAGATGGTTAGTAAAAATTGTTTATTTGCTATTTTATGGCCATTTCAACCCAAGGGGTTGGAAGCAATTTATTCTAAATGGAATAGAGCTGCCCTCTAGTGAATTATGCTATCTCTTTGCAAGCATTTTTCTTAATATTTCCCATCATTGTATTATCACCAATGTGAGCAACTGAGAGTGGGCGCGCTAGTGGAGATCAGTCCACCAGCATTTTAAACACAGAATGAAATCCTAGTCCCATAGATGTCAATGAGAGTTTTGCCATTGACTTCAGTAGGGCCAAGCTACCACCCTCTGTCATGTAAACATGCTCAGAGCAGGTTTAAACATTGTGGTTAAGATGCTAGCAGCCTGTCTGCCCTAGTGCTCCACTGTGTGGTTGTAAGCACCAACAGAGATACACCTGTGTGGAAATATTTGTAGGGTAATGGTGAGTGGGGTTTTTTTAAGCTAGTATAGGTAATGCCATAGTGTGTATCTGTCACTGGTGGTTATTCAGAAATAGGGGCTGTTACTCTTAATTTACTCAGATTAGAAACAACTATTACATAATACTTTTTATGTAAGTGAAAATCCAGGTCATGATCACTAGAAATTACATAGACCATATCTATTTATCACATGTTCTCCATTATTGTGATATCCAAGTACCTCGGACCTTTGAAAATTATACTTACAGGATGGTTTTCACGAGTGCTCAGCCCTCGTCTAATTCTGCTTCCGCTGAAGTTAGTGGTGAAAGAGGAGGATTGTTGGTTGCCCTCACCCCTCCGCCCCTTTCTTTGCCCCGTGTGTTGGTGGGAGTTTACTTTAATTGTGGGAAAGTTCTGTCAAGAAGTGGCGTTTATGCTTTGTTTGGAAAGTGGTGAGCTTCAACATTACTTTGTTTCCCTAGCATTGAGTTCTGTGGTTGTGGCCAGTTGAGAGAGCTCTTTTTCCTGATTTAATGAGTTTTATTTTTGAGCTTTGTTAGTTCCATTGTTCTGAAGTAACATACATGTTTTAAAAGGCCATGATTACAGCAGTGATTTCTCAGGTAACTTGAGCCACTTGAAGATTAATACAAACCTCCCCCCCCCCACCCACAAAAAACAAACAAAAAAAAACCCCTACTCCATATCAACATAGCTATGCTGACAAAACTCAGTGTAGATACAGCTATGCTGACAGAAGAGCATAGCTAATGTTGCTCAGGGAGGTGGTGTTCCTACACTGGTAGAAAAACTCCTTATGTTGCTGTAGGCTGCATCTACAATAGGAGACTATGCTGACATATGCTTTGTAGTGCAGACATAGTCTGCTGCATTTTCAACCAACTGGAAATTTTAGGTAGATGCCTTTATGGGTGGGATATTTTGGAAGTGGCAAATTCTTTGAAGTGATTTCCTCTCTCCCATCAGCATCACTTTAATCTGTCCCATGATTGGCTTCAGCCCACTGTTTTTCATTAATTTTGATATTTCCTAACCATACCACTATAATTAGTAAAGAGGATATTCATATTGTCCTGGAATGAAACTAAAAGATAACATTGTAAAATCCTAGTCATCTGGGTTTAAAAATACGAGTGCGCCCTGGGCCTTCTGATCAGGGACTGTGAAGGAAGGGACAACTAATTTAAAAAATGAAATAAATAAATTGGGTGATTCAGTAGTACCAAGAAATTACAAAAATCAACATGCCGGTTTCTTCTGGTGTTTTAAACAAGTTTGTGTTTGTTTAGTTAGATTTCGAATTATGAAGCACTCCAACATGAGATTATAGGATTCCTTTCCAGTTATGTGAAGACAGGAAAAGTTGAGGGATAGAGGGTATCCCAGTTTTCTTCTTCGAGTACTTGCACATGCCCCGCGTACAGTCGCTGGAAATTTGTTCCTCGGTGTTACCCTGTTCGGTCGGCTTTAGTGCCGCGTGCTCATGGCGCACCATAAGGGGACCAGCCGACCCCGCACCCTCTCACTTCCTTCTTACCGCCTGTGATGGTCAACTCCGGCATATTAGAAAGTCGCTGCGTATGCCTCTGAGTGCCTGGCCCCGTGGACATTGGCCCATACAAATGCAGTGGTCTTTTTTGGAACCCCTGGGGTTTTCCTCCGGTGCCTGACCCTCCTTCTAGCCATTCCTACTCTGGTGTCTGAGAGAAGGGCTCATCTGTTGCACTAAGTGGGGGCCCAACCTGGACTCTGATACCGAACCCAGTACCGATCCTCAGGACCTGGAGCTGTGGGTTCTAGTCAGTGCAGAAGGAGAGAAGGGCCATGTGCCGATTCAGGCTGCCACCGCCACCTCCTCCCTAGAAGAGGCAGTGTTTGAGGATGGGCAGTTCAATGCCCCAGAATGACTTCAAGGCTCACCAGGAGCTATTGAAGAGAGTGGCCTCAAACCTATGGCTGGAAGTGGAGGTGGTTAGAGCCCTACCACAGTTTGGTTGACATCTTGGCCGTAGTAGCCCCGTCAAAGTTGCCTCTACCTCTCAATGAGGCCATCATGGATCCAATCAAAATGCGATGGCAAACACCATCCTTTCTGCCCCCACTTTGAAGAGGGCAGAGAAGAAGTACTTTGTTCCCGTGAAGGGGTATGAATACTTATACTCCGACCCCCCTCCTGAGTCCCTATTGGTCTTGTAGGCCAATGAAAGAGACAGGCAGGGGCTGCAAGAGGCGATCCCCAAGGCAAAAGACTCAAAGAAGCTGCATTTTTTTGGTAGAAAGGTGTATTCTACTGGCGGCTTACAGTTCTGCATCTCCAGCCAGCAGGCATTGCTAGTGAGGTACAATTTCAGTGTCTGGGACTCCATATCAGAGTTCACAGACTTGCTCCCCCAAGAATCCAGGCAGGAGTTCTCTGCTCTGGTGAAAGACAGGAAGGCTATAGCCAGGGCTTCCCTTCAAGCTGCCATGGATGCAGCGGATATGTCAGCCAAAACCATGACATCGGTGATAGCCATGCGAAGGTGCTCTTGGCTCCAGTCCTCGGGCCTACCGGCTGGAGGTTCAACAGTCCCTTTAGGACTTTCCATTCGAGAGAGCTTTGCTCTCTTCAGAGCAAACGGACCCAAGGCTCCATGGTTTGAAGGATTCCAGAGCTACTCTCAAATCCCTGGGTGTGTCTGCCCCAGTTCTTTCAATGAAGCCTGTCAGGCCTGAACAACTGGCCTGCTACTCAGCTCTGCCACCCTGTCAGGATCTGCTCAAAAAGCAAAGCCGAGGTTATAGGTGCAGACAACTGCCCCCGTCTGCCTCAGCCTTGCTGCCTGGCCCTCCTGATACTCAGAAGGCTCCAAACAGAACTTTGAATGGGGGCGCCCAAAGGCATTATACCAGTTCCTATACCAGATCCTGTTCACCTGTTTTTGGATCACCTGTCCCGCTTCAGCTTGGCGTGATCCCTTATCACCAAAGACTGTTGGGTGCTGAGTTCAGTGGAGGAAGGTTATATGCTTCAGTTTATTTCCACCGCTCCCTCCAACCCCCCCATCCCTGTTCCTCTTCAGGGACCCTTCTCATGAGCAATGTTTATCCCAGGAGGTGCTAGTCCTCCTTGGGATAGGAGCCATGGAGGAGGTGCCTCAGAACCTGAGGGGGAAAGGGTTTTACTCCTATTATTTCCTAATCCCAAAGGCCAAAGGGGGTCTACAACCTATCCTAGACCTGCATTGCCTCAACAATTCTCTCAAAAAGCTGAAGTTCCGCATGGTCTCCATGGCCTCCATCATTCCCTCCCTGGATCCAGGGGACTTGATTTGAAAGATGCCAATTTCCACATCTCCATTTTTTGAGGCCACAGAAGGTTTCTCGTGTTTGTTGTGAACCAGACCTACTACCAGTTTACTGTCCTCCCGTTCGGCTTGTCAGCAGTCCCATGGGTCTTCGTGAAATGCATGGTGGGGCCTTCCTGAGATGACAAGGGGTGCAAGTGTATCCTTACCTCGATGACTGACTGGTTCCAGGCCCAGGGGAAAGCCAGCATCCGTCTCGTTCAAGTAAACTTTTGAGCTCTTGTCCTGCTGATAAACGAGCGGAAGTCAACACTCATCCCAGTACAGAGGATAGAGTTTATTGGAGTGGTGCTTGATTCTACCCAGGTCAGGTCTTCCTCCCAGTGGGCTTGTTTGGACACCACTTCCAAAGAATGGTACCACTGATATCACAGGTCAAGGCCCACTTGGTCATGACAGCCCATTTCTGCCTAAGACTATTGGGTCATATGGCTGCGGACACACATGTGGTGCAGCTTGTGGGACTGTGCCTTAGACCCCTTCAGGCTTGGCTGGCCTTGGTGTATTACTGAACCATCATCATTTAGACTCGGTGCTCACAGTTCTCACTCCAGTCCTTGCCTCCGTCGAATGGTGGAGGGATCCCCAGTCGGTAGGCTTTGGCATTCCCTTTGTCAGACCCCAACCCTTGGTATCCCTAATCTCAGATGCATCTGAGCTAGATTGGGGGGCTCACCTGGGGCACCTCAGGACACAAGGAGGGGCTCTCCTTGCATATAAACATCAGAGAGCTCAGAGCAGTCCACCTAGCATGCCACATTTTTACCCCACATCGCTAGCAAGCTTGTATGAGTCCTTACGGACAACACGGCAGCCATGTTTTACATCAGCAGGAGGGAGGGGCCCGCTCTTCCCCTGTGTCAAGAGGCCATTCACTTGTTCGAGTTCTGCAAGAAGCACTCAATCCACCTCGAAGCTTCTCCCCTTCTGGGAGCCCAGACAAGCTGGCAGATCACCTCAGCAGGTCTTTCTCCTCTCACAATGAGTGGTCCCTTTGCTACAATATAGTAAGGACCATTTCCCTGCAGTGGGGGATTCCCCTCATAGACCTGTTTGTGACCACGCAGTACAGGAAATGTCATCAGTTTTGCTCCCTGTGCGGCTGCAGCCCAGGCTTGCTCACAGATGCCTTCCTATTCCCTTGGACAAAGCACCTGTTCTACGCATTGCCTCCCCCCCACCGCCCCATTCCTCTCATGTACAAAATCTTACTAAAGGTCAAGCGGGACAGGGTGAGGGTTATTCTTATAGCCCCCAACACTGGTTCTGCACATTACTAGACCTGTCAGGAGCAACCCCAAGGTTGCCCACCCCACTCCCAACCTGATCTTGCAAGATCATGGCTGAATGCTCCACCCAAACCTCAGTGCTCCCCTACCCCCCCCCCCCCCCCCCCCCCCGGCCGTGTGGAAGCTCCATGGTTAAATCCTGTGGAACTGGCCTGTTCAGAGCAAGTCCACCAGGTTTTGCTAGGCAGCAGGAAACAATCTACTGGAGCTACTTTGCCAAGTGGAAGCATTTCACCATTGGATCATGCCATCGACCCCTCTCACCCACCTCTCCAGACTGTGCTGGAGTATCTGCTTCATCTGAAACATTAAGGCCTAGCTATTTCATCTGTTAAAGTACATCTAGGAGCCATCTCAGCTTTCCATCCTCCTGTAGATGGTCGGTCAGTTTTTTTCACACGAAATGTCTATTTGCCTCCTTATGAGCTTAGAAAGGCTACACTGGCAGATCCGGGAACCCATTCCCCTGTGGGACTTAAACCTGGTCCTGACAAGGCTCCCGGGCATTCCCTTTGACCCACTGGCATCAGTCATACCTGTCATACTTTTCCTGGAAGCTTGTCTTTCTGATAGCAGTTACCTTGGCCAGGAGGGTCTCAGAGATCACGGCCCTTACTTCAGAACCCCCATACATGGTGTTTTTAAGGACAAGATAAACACCCTATGTTCTTCCTGAACATGGTTTCATTGTAATCAGGCTATTTTCCTGCTAGTTTTCTTCCCGAAACTGCACAAGAATAGGGAGGGAGCAGTGTCTCCACACGCTGGATGTTAGGCATGTCTTAACTTTCTATATAGAAAGGACCAAGCTGTTCCATAAATCCGTGCAGCTCTTTGTGGCAGTAGCAGATAGGATGAAAGGCCTACGCATTTCGCCTCAGAGAATTTCATTGTGGATCACTTCCTGCAGTCACACATGCTATGAGCAGGCAGGTGTCCCCACCACCTGCTGTCCTGACTGCCTATTCTACGAGAGCACAAGCTTCCTCAGCAGTGACCTGGTTGTCGGTGCATACTTTTTCTTCCTACCATGTCATCACCCAGCAAGCTAGGGATGAGGCTGGGTTTGGTAGGACAGTGTTGCAATCCGCATCTTCGTGAATTCTGAACCTACCTTTTAGGATGCTGCTTGGGAGTCACCTAATGTGGAATGGACTTCTGCAAGCATTTAAAGAAGAAAAGACGGTTACTAACCTTTCTGTAACTGTTGTTTTTCAAGATGTGTTGCACATGTCCATTTTCTATGACCCACCCGTCTTCCCCTCTGTTGGAGTTAGTCGGCAAGAAGGTACCGAGAGGGTGCGAGGACAGCTGGTCCCCTTATGCCGCGCTATAAGCGCGCGGCACCAGAAGGTACTAGAGCCGGCCCAATGGGTAGCACTGAGGGAAAAATTTATTGTGACTGTGCGCAGAGCATGTGTGCACCTAACATGGAATGGATGTGTGCAACACATCTCAAAGAACAAGAATTACAAAAAGGTTAATAACCGTCTTTTATGTGATTGCAGCATTTTTATAGATTTTTTTTTTCCCCCTTGAGTAGCGCATGATTTTTTTTTGTATGCACCAGTGTTGCATGATTATTCCCTGCTCATGCACAGTCTGATTTTTGTCAATATTTTCAGATTTCGCACAGCTGTGCTTTATTACTTTATTCTATAGATATACAAGTGTGACATTTACAGACCAAAATTCCTTGGGCGGCAAGTTTTCAGAGACCTGAGAATGTCACATTTGCATCCCAATATGCTTTTGAATACAAACGTTAAAGTACCGTAAGGCCAAGATTGTGGACATAGTGAAATATGTGGAAAGAGGATTAGATGTAGCACCCCATCTATTTCAAATCCTGGGTCCTCCAGACATTTGTACATGCCGAATCTACTTATGTACTCATTAACACTTTGTTTGAACCCTGATCTTCCATTTCATAAACAATCTATGTTTTGCATTAGTGTGCTGAACCTATCTCAACTATTACCCTCTAATCTGAAAATAGAGTAAGAAACTCTAACATTTTGGTCTCAAAATTAGGAGAATCTTTAGTAGGTTGACTCAGTTTCTGTTGTCATTCAGTTTAGGTTAAATGACTTCTTACCTTAACAAGTAAAAAGCCATTCTTTGTCACAGACTTGAGGGACAGGTTATTCTTAGACATGTGCCAGTGTTGCCTTACAGGGCATTTAGTATATACAGAGCCACCCCCAGCTGATCCTCTTTCTTATTTAGGTCAGTGTTATTAGAACAAAGTGAATCATCTCTGAAGAAGAAACATGTTAAACCTCCACAACACACCTCTTGAGATTACAGGAGCTACTTTTTTCAACACTTGAAATCTAGTTGTAATAATTTCTCTCTGGTTATAGTGAAACAGAAGCATGGGTTACTAGGGACTGATGGTGACTGAGTTTTGCCTTGTTGCAAGTCCTGTACTTAATCATCTTACAGTTTATTGGAGAGAGACTTAAATAGAACAATAGATCTGAGTTCAATTAGGTTTCAAGGGGTGTCTCCTACTAGACTTGTACAGGAGATACACAAATATCTGTATCAGAGGGGTAGCCGTGTTAGTCTGAATCTGTAAAAAGCAACAGAGGGTCCTGTGGCACCTTTAAGACTAAAAGAAGTATTGGGAGCATAAGCTTTCGTGGGTAAGAACCTCACTTCTTCAGATGCAAGTAATGGAAATTTCCAGAGGTAGGTATAAATCAGTATGGAGATAACGAGGTTAGTTCAATCAGGGAGGGTGAGGTGCTCTGCTAGCAGTTGAGGTGTGAACACCAAGGGAGGAGAAACTGCTTCTGTAGTTGGATAGCCATTCACAGTCTTTGTTTAATCCTGATCCGATGGTGTCAAATTTGTAAATGAACTGAAGCTCAGCAGTTTCTCTTTGGAGTCTGGTCCTGAAGTTTTTTTGCTGTAAGATGGCTACCTTTACATCTGCTATTGTGTGGCCAGGGAGGTTGAAGTGTTCTCCTACAGGTTTTTGTATATTGCCATTCCTGATATCTGACTTGTGTCCATTTATCCTCTTGCGTAGTGACTGTCCAGTTTGGCCAATGTACATAGCAGAGGGGCATTGCTGGCACATGATGGCATATATAACATTGGTGGACGTGCAGGTGAATGAGCCGGTGATGTTGTAGCTGATCTGGTTAGGTCCTGTGATGGTGTTGCTGGTGTAGATATGTGAGCAGAGTTGTCATCAAGGTTTGTTGCATGGGTTGGTTCCTGAGTTAGAGTTGTTATGGTGCGGTGTGTGGTTGCTGGTGAGAATATGCTTAAGGTTGGTGGGTTGTCTGTGGGCGAGGACCGACTTGCCTCCCAAGGTCTGTGAAAGTGAGGGATCATTGTCCAGGATGGGTTGTAGATCACTGATGATGCGTTGGAGAGGTTGGAGAGGTTTAAGCTGAGGACTGTAGGTGATGGCCAGTGGAGTTCTGTTGGTTTCTTTTTTGGGCCTGTCTTGTAGCAGGAGGTTTCTGGGTACAAATCTGGCTCTGTTGATTTGTTTCTTTATTTCCAAGCGCTGAGGTACAACCGCATCTACTCCAACCCCTCAGACCAAGACCAACACTACAAGATCTTCACCAAGCATTCTCAAAACTACGATACCCACACAAGGAAATAAAGAAACAAATCAACAGAGCCAGACGTGTACCCAGAAACCTCCTGCTACAAGACAGGTCCAAAAAAGAAACCAACAGATTGATTGAACTAACCTCGTTATCTCCATACTGATTTATACCTGCCTCTGGAGATTTCCATTACTTGCATCTGAAGAAGTGAGGTTCTTACCCACGAAAGCTTATGCTCCAATACTTCCGTTAGTCTTAAAGGTGCCACAGGACCCTCTGTTGCTTTTTACAAATATCTGTTGTTATAATCAACAGAGGCATTTGAACTAGAGAGGCCCTCAGCTTTGGAACTTATTCCCTATTTTGGTCTGAAATAACCTGAACTTGTTGATCTTGCAGGCATGTGCAGAAAGGCGTATCTCTTTATTCTGGCACTGAGGAAGGAGGAGCTTGACAAGCTATTGTTTGTGGGGACGATTAAATGTCATTTTAATTTGTGTATTGTAGTGTAAACTGTGCATTTCTAGAGTACTAGACCTCTTGTATGCAGTAAAAGAAATCTGAATAACTTATCTGTCTGCCTATTTCAATACATAATTTTTCATCCAGAAAAGTTCCCAGAGTGCTTTACAAAATGTGTAAAGGATGACTTACTCTATTTCTGGCATGGAATATGACAAATCTCTGAGCCAGCAGTACTAAACAATTGGGAACATTTTTTCCTTTGCAGTTAGCAGTATCCTTTCTCCCCCACCCCTTCAGCAGTAACCATTTATTTTTATAAGCAATAAATTAAACTTTTCAGAACTGTATGTCAAGTTGCAAGAAAATACTGCCAGAAAATCTACCATGTTAGGTCCATGAGACCAAGTGAGAATTCTTCAAAAGCATGTTGTGTATCAGGGGAATTTAAAAGGGATAAACTTCCTCATGGTGGAAATCAGTGGCATATGAGTAAATGGTTAGCAGATATTTTTTGCATACAAATAATCTACCATGACTTAACACTGGTCATGTGGTAAGAAGGAAAACATTGTTTTCATGTTTGAGTTACTTGTGATTTCCTGACTAGAATTGGAAATCTTCTGCTGACACCAAGCACAGTGAATAACCTATTTAGTAAGCTGGGCTTCATGCTGATAAGAGTTGTCCTGTCTTACTCTCCTTAATAGATCTTTGAAGGAGATAGTCTTCTCCTATAAATTATCCTGACTGCTGATTGACTTCTAGCTGATCTAGGCAGAGCTGCTGATTTCAGTTTGGAGAAAAATTAATATCTGAGTACTGCTAAAAGAATTAAGGATCAGTTACCAATTATGCTTATAAACTCTTTCTAAAGGGAGTTATAAGCAAGTCATTTTAATATTTATTGTGTTGCAATTTGGCATAAATTTCCCCCTGAAAAAAATCACAGGATTTCAGATGGGTTTCTTACCCACTCTGACTACGAGGGACTCTGTTTTAAAACCTGAAGTTTGTTGGTATGTTGCCTTCAGCGCACATTAATGCTTCTTTGTAATTTATTTTACATGAATGGCTGCAGTGTTTCCTCATTGCTGTAACTGTAATAACAGCAGCCACCACAGTTATGGCTGACTCAGAGTTCTGAAATCAATTCGCAGAAATGACAATTGTCCCACATTTTAAAATTGCAAAAGGGTATGGCAGGTTGTGAGATCCCTTGATTCAGCACAGCCTGCCATTGACAAGAAACAGCAGGTATCCTTGTTACATTGACTGGTTTGGAGTCTCTCTTTTATCTCCTTTTTGCTGGGGAACAAAGAGAATAACTTTCTTTGTGTTCATTTTTTTCAAGTGCATTCATTTTTCATACATAAGTGTAAATTATAGTATAATTTTATAATTTGTTGCCAGAACTGAAAAAATACAATTACTTGAGAAGATGGTATTTTCATGGAAAGGTGGGTATAAACCTTTTCTCTCAAGTCATTGAAAGAACAGAGAGAGACCTGAATATATGTTATGATACTGTAATGTGACTTGGGATTTCCCCCTCACAATTTTAAACCAGAAAAAAAAGGCTTTAGATGTTCTAGCTACTTAAACCAGTGATGTGAGTAAGTTTTGGCCTCCAATTCTGTAATCTGATCCCCACAGCTAGAACATTACCCAGTGACAGAATCCCATAAAGCCTGTGGGGTCCTGAATGGGTGCAGGAGTCTGCCCACCATGAATAAGATTGCAGGATCGGGCTCTTTTTTTTAAGATTTTTTTTTTCTTAATTTAATAGAAAATAAGGACACAGATAACTTTATCTTGCTTATTATTAGGTATGTTTTCAGTGTTATTTAGTTATGAGCACCAGCCAGTTTTGTAAGGCAAATTATTATTTTAAAGACTTTTACACTAGAACCAGCTTCATTTCCTTTACTGTAATTTACTTTTTTATTTGAAGTGAAGTCATAAATCTGCGTTTGACAACAATGTGATGCCATGAAAAGAAATGGGATGTCACACAAATTCACCGTTATAAATAACCGGCCATAGACTGGGCTGTGAGGTATTAAAAACCCTCCTTGTTTAAACACCATTTCCTCCTCTTCCCCCCCCCCCCCCACCCCATTTCAGAAGATTGGCTATTTTTTGGTAGCATTATGTGTCAGTAAGTTTACATGGATGCTGAAGAGTAGATTTTCTTATTGTGAGGAAAGGCTGTGAGCCAGAGCACATTTTATTTTACTTATGAAAAAATTAAACATGTACATTCTGATTTTTGCAATATAGCCGGAGGGGGAAAATAAAATTATAGGTTTTGAAACCATTTTCTCTCTCTTTTTGGCTTGACACAAGTCATTGATTAACTGTGGAAAAATTTGTCAACGAGCATGATGGGAAGGATTGTTTAAGGTCGTCTGTTTTCGTCTTGTATTACATT
Organism: Malaclemys terrapin pileata; assembly: GCF_027887155.1. Lineage (NCBI taxonomy): Eukaryota > Metazoa > Chordata > Testudines > Emydidae > Malaclemys > Malaclemys terrapin. The sequence continues at coordinate 5,451,674 of NC_071523.1, forward strand.
TCCTAGCTTCTGAAATAGTTGTTTTTCTAATTGCTTTAAATATAAAACTGTGAATTACTGTGGTTAAACAAGTTTTGTTGGAAGAAGTCTTAGTAAAATTCCTCTATTTCTAAGCTGACAATGAGAAGGTATTTTACATACTGTTTGCTAGAAAACGAACAGCCAAATTCTAATCTCAGTTGCGTAGGGTACATCTCTATATAGCTAGCACATTTCAGTTTTGAAGGATGGTTTAAAAGGATATTTGTTTTTCCTTTTTGAGGTTATATGTATTATTTGCTATCAAATGCCTTATTTTAATTTTGTTTTCCATGTCTCTCCTGGAATACAGCTGTAATTAAGCATTCCATCATACCCCAATTCGCAGAGGTTGAAAATTCAGGCATGCAAATGTTTTCCATGCTTACCTCTGTGTTTCTTCATCTGGAAACATTCATTCTCATTTTCTTTCTCTCTCTCTTTTTAAAAAAAAACAAAAATACACATTGTCTGCATACTGGATCTTTTCTAGTATTTTTTCCTCTTTAAAAACTAAGGAAATGATTATAAAACTTCCATTTCTGGCATGTCTCAGGATTATACATGGGTGGGTTATCTTTTTCAATATATTTTTAAGAACCAATGGTCTAATGTGCAGAGGAAGATGCATACTCAGCCCCCATCAAAATCAATAAAAGTTTGTGGGCATGATCACCGTCTCTGAAAAATTCTTCTCTATTGTCCAGATGTTTGCATTAGTTCTTCTGCTAAGGCTGCTCTGGGATCCTTAGTGCTGAGGTTCTTTCTCGTAATGGAACACTTTGTTTAAATACAGAGCATTCTGATTTTAGTAATCTATCCAAAAATGCTGTATGTGGCTAATCCAGGCAAAAAAGGAATAATAAAGTATGAGTTAAGTGCTACCACTGTGGATAATACTTTGTACTCTGATTCCTAAAAAAATACAAGTATCTCTCATATATCACTCAGGTAAAATTTTAGTAGAGTTAAGTGTAAAATGCAAAATATTGTGCTGTTTAACCGTAGAGAAGATTTAATTAAGTGTAATACAGAGCTTTAACAGCTTAGGAGTTGTGAAGGAAGATTGAAAATATATAAAATCTATTTCAGCATTCTCACTTCTAAAAAGGAACAATATGATATTAAGTGCTGCCACATCTTTCAAAGAAGTTCTCCACATTTTTTTTTGCCAATTTGTTTCTTAATCATTGATATTACCAGCATTCCCCTTTAGACTAATAGAAACCTCTTGGCATGGTGCAAATTATGTATCCCCTCTCCCCAAGGTACTGCACAAAAGGATTTCATTTTGATGGAAGAGCTTGAGGTAAAATGTTGTCATGAATTAGAAATTGACTGGAAAACAGAGAAGGAATAAAAGATCACAGGGCAAAAGATTACCAGTGGGTTGCCTCATGGTTTATTTTTAGGAGGGAAGTTTTTAATATATTAATGGTCTGAAAAAAAGGGAGTGAAATGGTGAGGTGGCAAAAATTGCATTTAGTCAAGACTAGTATAGACAGTGAGAAACTTCTGAGGGAAATAACAAAGCTAGGTGAATGGGCAACTCAGGGATATAAAATTCAGAGGGTTGATAAGTGCAAAGTAATGTGCACTGGAAGAAATAATTTTAACTAGTCCTGTGCATTGCTTGGGAAAAAGACCTGGGCATCATTGTGGATACCTCGATGAAATCCTTCGATCGATGGGACACTTGGGGATCAGGGCTTGTCTCATATGGGACACCTGCCCTGGGGATGAGCATGGGGCACAGCTCCCATCACAGGGAATGGAAGTGGCTGCAAGTAGGCATTCACGCACTCTTGGTAGTTTATTATTCCCTCTGTCTTGCTGTGGAGCCAGGGGAGAGTAGGAGGAGCAAGGACTGTGAAGATGTTTGGCTGGCTGCTAGACATGGGAGGTTGGCAGGGGTGGGGAGCTGTTCTGTAAAGGGAAAACCAGGAAGAAATTAATTTACAAGGGGTGTACTTCTGGTAAGTGGTTTTTGGTTTTTGGTTTTGTTTTGTTCTTATGTCTTGTCTTTTAAATTGTAATTAAGCACTTTGGGGCAGAGACTCTCTTCTGTGTTTTGTATGGTGCCTAGCAAGATGGGAGCCCAGCCCTAATTGGAGCTTTAGTGGTGTAGAGAAGGTAAATGACCTGCTCTTATTGATCATTTTTCACAATATAAAAACAAAGGAATAGTAAGTGAAATTGAAAAGCAACAAATTTAAAACTGATTAAAGTACTTCTGTACATAATACATTAACTTGAAGATATTATTTTGACTTAGTGAAAAGCAAAATTCAGAAAAAGGAGTTAGGTGTTAGAAAATGAGAACATAGAATTTTTCCCCCCCAGGGCTATAAACCCTCATGCTTTAGTTTAGAGCAGGGGTGGGCAAACTTTTTGCCACATCTGGGTGGGGAAATTGCATGCAGGGCCATGAATGTAGGGCTGGGGCAGGGGATTGGGGTGTGGGAGGGGGTGCAGTGTGCAGGAAGGGGCTCAGGGCAAGGGGTTGGGGCAGAGGAGGGGTGCAGAGTGCACGAGGGGGCTCGGGGCAGGGGGTGTGAAGTGCAAGAGGGGGGCTCAAGGCAGGGGGTTGGGGTGTGGGAGGAGTTCGGGGTGCAGGCTCCTCCCTAGCGCTGCTTACCTGGAGTGGCTCTGGGGTGGCAACGGCACGCAGTGGGCCAGGACAGGCAGAATCTTCTTTTAAAGATGTGGCTGCCACATTGGGGGGAAACTATGAAGCCAATTTTCAGATTGACAGAAGCACCTGGCAATGCCATAACATTTCCTTTTATGTGTGAGAATGCTGAAAGGGATTTTAAGGCCTCAGCAGACCTGTATGTTTTTTCAGTCTTCCCACACAACTCCTAAACTGATGAAACTTTGTATTACACTTACATTCCATCATAATGGAGAAGATTTAATTAACAGGATCTATTTGACATTTTACCCATATTCTGTTTCCTTGACTGTCTTCTCCCTGTCTCCTCTGAGGATTTTGTACGAGAATATTTGAAGATGATTCTGAGTTCCTTTGTATAAGCAGGGGTGTGCTCGGGAAACTAGGTTTTCTGCATCAGAGAGGAAAAAGGAAACACTTTAAAGAATCCACTCCAAGTAGTTTTCTTCATTAGCACAGTTTGGTATTGATAATTGCTATTTTAAAATGTAACATAATTTATATATGGGAAATGAACGGTCTTCACGCTTTTGACTGCTGCTGTGAGATGGTGTGTGATATGAATAGTACCTTAGTATTCAGTAGTGTGCACTTATGGCCTTTGATGGTGAGCATGTATAACTGTTCAGTAGTAAAAAGAAAAAATAAACTGATTTATGTTTTTAATTTTAAAAACATCCATCAGCCTCCACTCATTGTCTATTTCTCTTTTCACACTGAGTTGCTGTTTTTTACCCCTTTCACAGCAGTGACTCCAGCAGCAGCTCAAGTGACGAGTCTCCAGCACGATCAGTTCAGTCTACAGCAGTTCCAGCACCCACATCCCAGCTGCTTCCATCTCTGGAGAAAGATGAGCCCCGTAAAAGTTTTGGGATCAAGGTTCAAAATCTTCCAGTGCGCTCAACAGGTAAAATCCATATGTGAAAGAGTGTCTCTTCAGAGTTGTCGGTAGGGAGAAGAAAAGAGGGATGGGAGCAGGCTGATTAGAAGAATTGTCTTTATCATGCATACCTGATATTAAATAAATGCAATATTTTATTAACCTCTGTAATAATATTTGCCAGTATCATTTAATATTGCATGGGAAAATATAAGTGCGGTTTAATGAGCCATGCTTTAGGAAACTTAGTTTCAAGGTTATTGCTATAATAATGTTATAATAAAATTGTCAGATAATATGTGAAAAGCCTTTAGTTTTGAACAAAGGTACATTCAGCAGACTTCAGTATTATTCCATTGAAGATCGAGATTCAGAGGGGTGAGATGTTGTATAGTTTTTCATTCTGTTTTGAGTGCCTCTGGCCAGTCAGTGGAATGGCCCTTATGTGGCCTTTGAATATCAGAATTCCATCTGCTCCTTGCATCATTGAAAATGAAAACACGTATAGTGCTGCGGTGGCACAGCTGTACCGATACCACTGCAGTGCATCTGGTGAAGATGCTCTATGCTGATGGGAGAGAGCTCTGAATAAACCACCCCTGTGAGCAGCATAAAGTATGCCAACATAGTGCTGTGCTTGGGGGGTGGAATATTCATGCCTATGAGGCAACATATGTTTTGCTAACATAAGCGGTGGCAAGGTTCCCTCTAATTTTTTACAACCATGTGCGGTATGAATTTTATGTGCACCAATATGGAGGTGATGTGACACATCATTCATATTGGTGTACATAACAAAATTCATGTGGTGAGGGTGGGTGGAGCTGAGCGGTTTGGAGTATGGGAAGGGGGCTCAGGGTTCAGGAGTGCGGGGGGGATGAGGGGTCTGGCTGGGGGTGTGGGTTCTGAGGTGGGGTTGGGGATGAGGGATTCAAGGTGCGGGAGGGGGCAGAGCGTTGGGGGTGTGGGCTCTGGGGTGGGGCCGGGGATGAGGGTTTGGGGAGCAGGCTGCCCCGGGGCTGTGGTAGGGAGAGAGGACTCCCCTCAGCCCTCTCTCGCCGCAGCAGCTCTGGCTCGCGGAAGAGGTGCCTCTCCCCGATCGTGGCAGGTCCGTGCCGGGGCTGTGCGGAGAGGCGCCACTCCCTGCCGCAGCTCTGAGCCCTTGCGCGGGGCTTAATAGGCCGCTGTGCAATTTAGAGGGAACTTAGGGCAGTAGTGTAGACATAGCCTAACATAAAAACGAGGAGTCCGGTGGCACCCTAAAGACTAACAGATTTATTTGGGCATGATGCATCTGAAGAAGTGAGGAGTTTTTTACCCACAAAAGCTTATGCCCAAATAAATCTGTCAGCCTTTAAGGTACCACTGGACTCCTCGTTGTTTTTGTGGATAGAGACTAATACGGCTACCCCTCTGATACATAGCCTAACATACTACAGGCAGAGCTGGTAGCATAGAGAGAAGTTTGCCCAACACTTCCCATTATAGGACCTTGGGCTGCTCTTGTGTCAGGGATGTGTCCTTTGCTGTCTTTGTAGAAAAACTGCCCAAATTTGACCAAGTTATAAGCCTTTGGGGGGGAAAAAAAAATTCTCAGCGTGTGTATGCTGAATAAACGTTAGAGTTTGTCAGCTAAATTCTCTGAAGATTCTGTCTGTATTGAATATGCACCAGCCCAAGGCCTCACTCGCTGAGCAGGACTTGCCCTGCAATTGCTGTTGTCTTCTGCTCTGAGCCACTGTGATGCCGGGTACTGGAATTGAGAGCAGATAGGCTCTCTGTTCTCAGTGCTCCTGCTGTTGGCCCCCAGGCAATATGGAGGAGGAAGAAAACTGACTAAAATGCAAAGGGGTGGGATAGAGGGAATACACGGGGCAAGGAGTCTGGAGGAGGAAGGTTTGGACCATCTTAATTTGGCCTCCTACGTATGCATTCATTCAGCATTTAATAACAAGACATCACACTTTTTTCACCATAGGACCCCTGCCTTATTCAGTGCACAAGATGAAAGGTGCTCTAGGAATGAATATGGGGTTGCCTAGTTAATGAGGCTGTTAATCTTGAGGATCCCACCTCATGTTGCAGCGTTTGGAAGGTGTATAGTGAATGAGGCAGAGGGCTAGGGGAAGAGAGGAGACGGTCTCATGGTTAGGGCAGTTGAAGGTTAACCTAGAGAACCGGATTCTATCCGTGTTTCTGTCAGAGTTCCTCTGTGTTGCTGGACGAGTCACTTAAGCATATTTTTCATGGGTGGCCACTAATTGTGTGTTCCTCATTTTATGGTTGCCCAACTTGAAACTCTGTGGCTGCGTCCACTCATAGCTGCAACTGACGTCACTGGGAGCTGTACTTTTAAGATATAAAGTGCTAAATTCTCTGAAAAATCAGGCTATATAAGCATCTCAAATTGGTCACTGGAAATTAGTGGTGAGCTCTGACAATTGTATATAGTTCCTCATATGTAAAAGGATAATAATACCATCTTACCTCACAGGCTTGTTGTGAAAATACATTCATTATTGTTTGTCAAGCACTCAGCTGCTATAATGATGAGCACCATAGAAAAGCCAATGAGGAAATAAATAATTCTGTATTCAGAGTGGGGTTGGAATAGTGTACATTCAATAAGGCATGTGATCACGTAATGAGCAGCTATTCAATATTTCACTTCATCCTCTCTGCTCAATGTGTGATCACAATCCATCGTGTGCCTGAATAAGGGAGGGATTCTGTGGAAAAAGTAGTATTTGATTACAAACTATATCTTAATGCATACGCACAAGGAAGCTGAATTAAAGTGGCACAGACAGCCTTAATTCTGGCATTTTCTGACTTTTGAGTGCTTGAGTTTGCAATTTTAATGTTCTTTGAATGTATTTGTTTGAGTAATATATATCCTAAGGAAGAGAGTTGTAAATCAAGGAATTCTGAGTAAAGGCTGCTAAAATGCCCTTTGTTTAGCATCTTCTCTCTCTCCCTCTCAAATGCATAGGCAGCTTGTGAAATCCCAGATGAGTTGTTTTTGCCAACACTGGATGAGCCCACATGCCTTAATTGTCTTTCCAAGAAGATTAGCACAAGTGATGCAAACAGTGGTATTCATAGATATATATTCAACCCAGTTTTGCAGGATTGCTGTTAGTAATATCTCCTCATATTGAGAACAGCAAGGATGTTAATGAAATAAACAATGATCTTTTACATGTCTCCGTACCCATTGTCTTAGGGCGGATGCCATTAATAGTAGTTGTATCCTCTTCAGGTAGCCCCAGTGATGTGGAAATCTACATGGGTGGGGCCTCAATTCTAAAGAGAAACATGAGGGCCAATTGGAGGCTCCTAAATATGAAAAATTAGCATACAATCATTTTATTATTTATATATATATATATATATATATATATATATATATATATATATATAAAATTTTAATTTCAGTGAAACTTGAAGGTCAAATAAAAACAAAGTGAAGTCACAATTTGGATAGAATATCAAAACTTGTTTGGCTTCGATAACATTGTAGCATTATAATGTTGGCAAATAATATTTGTATTTTACTTGTTTGTGTGTGGGTTTAGATACAAGCCTTAAGGATGGACTTTTCCATGAGTTCAAGAAATATGGAAAGGTGACGTCAGTGCAGATTCATGGGGCCTCCGAGGAGCGATATGGACTGGTGTTCTTCCGACAGCAGGAGGATCAGGAAAAAGCATTGAATGCATCAAAAGGAAAATTATTCTTTGGAATGCAGATTGAAGTGACGGCCTGGATAGGACCAGGTAAGGGAAAATATGTTGACTTCTTAACTTTCCTCTAGGGGTATAGTCATTATAAGAGTAGTGCATATAGAGTAACTGTTGTAAGATGGTAGCAAATGGAGTAAAAGAAACACTGCAACTACTCTGCCTTGCTGCAAAGCTATAATTTAAATTACCTGGTAAAAATGACAGAATAAATCACAGTGCAGGAAAAGTGAATGCCACTGGTCTACTCTGGGTACATCAGACAGGAAGAAAATTCTACAGCTGCAAACCCTCAGTGAAGGAAGCCTTCCATCCTTGCTAGGTAGTTACTTGTAGTGGCCAGTAGATTGTGTTCTGCTACTCCTTATTTCCACAGTGAAATATAGGCCAACACACAGTTTAGTTAGCATAATCCATGCTTCTTAAGGCATATCTTACATGTTTAACTTCCTATGAAGTATAAACACAGAATAACTTGTCTGGTTTCAAACTTGGTAAAAGGGCATTACTTTTTTAGAGTAATTTATCTCAAGATACATCATTTTCTTTCTATGTTCTAATTAATTAATTGGTGTGTGGCATTCAGGTATCCTTTCCATAAAAATATCATTAGCCTCCCTTTCCCCAACTGTGTAACTCTTCGTTTTACTAAGTAGGCGTTACAGTATGGTTACTGCATGGTTAGAAGGTGATGGGTACAGTACAAAATGGAATTTGGATAGTAGTACTTGAAGTTGGCTGTCTCCCAGCCAAAACAATTCAGGTGTGTTTGAATCCTCACAGATTTCTTTTCTGCCTTAAATTGCAAGTGTTGCTGTGAAAGGAGGACAGACTCCTTAAGGCCCTGAGGAATATAAAGTAAATGACACAACTTATGAAAGCCATAACTTTGGGTACACAAGTTTATGCTTTCATTTATTTGCCTTTAGCAAGTACAGTGGAATCTACTGTACTTAATTAATTGTTAAAGAAATAGATCCATCAAAACGTTTTTCCATGTACCTGATCAACACATACATGAATACAGTGAAGCCTGTTGAATTAAATCCTGGTAGTAGAAGACAATTTTGTTAAAAGAATAAACTTCTAGAGCAGCAAAGGTAGAATGCCATAACTTTTTAACTTACGGGCATCAAAACTTATGGCCCGTTTTCTCAGCATTAGTATAGTAGCATGACTTACAGATTTCAAACTCCTGGCATTAATGGAGTGCACAGATAGCTAAGAGGACACAACTGTATTTTTGTCAGAGGCAGTGATGCAACTTCAAACAATTTATAGTATTCCAAAAATAGGTTTTCCAAGAAACTGAGAACACCTCAGTATATTAAAATATGCTTTTCATCTCTACGGTGTCTAGAAACAGAAAGCGAGAATGAGTTTCGCCCTTTGGATGAAAGGATAGATGAATTTCACCCGAAAGCAACAAGAACACTTTTCATTGGTAACCTTGAAAAAACAACCACTTATCATGATCTTCGCAACATCTTTCAGCGCTTTGGAGGGATAGTGGTATGTGAATTCTCTTTGGTATAAGTTACTTCTGACCATTGCCTCAGTACAAAATGCACATCAGATTATTGAATGATTTAAGAAGCAGTAAAATGTAATATTAATCACTTTTTAAACATGTGAAATGTAGTTCATTCAATCATTTGATTGACATAAGTTATTTTTCTTGCCAGAATGTACTCCAGAGGCATTGTTTCGAGTTTGATGTGGTTTTAGCACACTTGTATTGCAGAGGAAATAACCTTGGGATGAAAACGGCCCTTGTGTGCAGTTACAAGAAGTATGTTAGGTGCAGTTACAAGAAACGGTTAAGGATATTCTGCAGGATAGGAGTGCGGCAGAAAAGTTATTAATGGTCGTCATGGATGTAAATATGCTCAATTCTATTTTCATGTCAGTATTACTGTTATGAAGTTAGTTTTTGTTGATTTTCTTTTTTAAACAAAGGGTTTAACTGCGGCTTGTGAAATCAGTCATAAGCTCCGACCGTCTGTTCTGTAACAATGGGGCAGAGTGAGACAATGACTAGAATGGTTAGTGATGACATGAGGGAGTTTGGCTTTTCACTGAACAAGCTTATCTGAGTGAGACAGTCACAGGAACGTTAATTCCCTTCTTTCTCCCACATTGCCATTACTCTACAGAGAGTGCACAGTGTTAAGATTTAAGAGAGATTTTCCTGATGAATCAAATATCCATCTACAGTACAGACAATAATATATAGTCCGCAGTATCAGACTTTCTGTATTGATAGCATACTTTGTTTACAACATTATTTTAGTAACTCTGGCTGTTGATGTACATTCAGTATTGTTTTCAGTCTGTCTAGAAATATTTCAGTTATTGGCATTTGAGGTATTAGTCTTTCAGATTTGGAGGAGTATATTTCATACTTATGCAAAATGCCATACTTTTTCTATCTGATATGCACAAATATGACTTACATTTTATTGTGAGGTTGCATGGCAGCTCTGTGGATTGCAACACCTTTATAAACTCTGAAGACTGATTTATCAATCTGCACACTGTTTGTAGCTCAGACCCTTTTCTGATGCAGAATTTCATGTTATACCATCTGAGCTGCCCCGAGGAAACAAAGATTAGTATTGGTAGTCAATAATAGTAGTGTGAAACATAAAACCATGATAAATTTGCAGATGAGACAAAAATTGGGGGAGTGCTAAATAATGAAGAGGACAGGTTACTGATAATATGCAATCTAGATTGCATGTAAAATGACAGTATGTGTTTTAATATAGCTAAATGTGTACATATAGAAACAAAGAACGTAGGCCATACTGACAGGATGGAGATGCTGTCCTGGGAAGTAGTGATTGAAAAAGATGTGACGGTCATGGTAGACAATCAGCTGAACATGAGTTCTCAGTGCAATGTTGTAGCCAAAAGGGCTAATGCAATCCTTGGTTTTGGAAACAGGATTATCAGGTGAGAGTAGAGAGGTTATTTTACCTCTGTATATGGCACAGGTGCGACCACTGCTGGAATACTATGTCCAGTTCTCTTGTCCACAGTTCAAGAAGGATGTTGATAAATTGGGGAGTTCAGAGAAGAGCCACAAAAACGATTAAAGGATTAGAAAATCTGCCTTATAGTGATAGGTTCAATGAGCTCAATCTATTTAACTTACCGAAGAGAAGTTTTTAAATCAAGAGGGGATGTTTTCCTAAAAGATCTGCTCTAGGAATTATTTTGGGGAAGTCCCATAGCCTGTGTTATACAGGAGGTCAGACTAGATGATCACTTCTGGCCTTGGAGTCTGTGAATTTATTGATGTCTTGTAAAGTGGTTTTATGTGAAATAGTGCCATATTATCAACGTTACTAGCAGGCCAGAATTCTAGTAACAATGCAGCCTTGCAAAAATGTCCTGAAAACGTAGCAGCCTAGGCACAAAGTAGACTTGCTTTTTACCCTTTTCAGTGCATAAGGAATAAACATGAAATTTTATTCTTCTGTCAAAATAAATTGCTTGCCAAAGGTGAGTGGACAAATATTATTTGCCAGGGCTACAGTAGTGGTTGGAAATGTAGTCCTTTATTAGTATTCCACTTTAATCATTAGGCTGCATCTGTAGAACTCCCATTCTTGAGTAAATCTCTTCCAGTTTACTTAGTTTCCTAAGGGCTTCAGGATGAGTGTCATGTTAAACTATGGCCTGGTCCCTAAATGTATTAACTATGAAATGAGTTTATCTTGAGCATTTGAACATTTATACTCAAATTAGTGTGCTAGCATTGGCACATGGCTCACAAAGGAAGCTTGTGCTGTTTAAAAAAATCAGATCAAATCTCTACTTTCTATTTTCAGCGTGGAATGAATCATCATGTGATGGGTTTGTTCTGAGACTGAGTATGTATGCCAGTATAGTAAGCCTGAATGTTGACCAAATGTCAGTTCTGAACCTGCTATTATTTAAGTTGATTAAAACCAGGTTTTGTTACACACAAATTGTTTTCCTCTGATTGCATCAGTTTTTGAACATGCCTGAGGTCTCTTGGGTAATGTGTCAGCAGTGGGATGTAGTTCATCTTTTTTTTGCCTTCATCTAATCGGTGCCAACTTGGTTTAAGAGAATAGTTCAGCATTGTCGTCTATTTATAGGAACAGGGTGGATGGATTGAGTTTATTTGGAAAAATAAAGCCTGTTTGGCTCTTCCCTCACAAACCAACTATTGGTTTGAGGCAGGTTGTTTCCCTTTAGGCCTTCCCAGGTGAAAATGAAGTTGTATTTCTGTGTGTGTTATGGGTCTGAGTACCTCCGTTTGACACAGTATTAACAAACAAAAGCTGCTATTCTGTGAGCAGATCACATTAACCGTCTTGGGTGTTCAGCAACATCCCTTTCTAGCTTTAACTTTTCATTGTGAAGAGCTTTCGTTGCATCAAGAAGGGTTTGGTTATACCACTGGAACGAGAAGCAGTAAAGCAATCACCTCGCTATCTGCTAATGTTTAAATCCTCTCTGTGACTAAAATGTTAATTAAGTGATGCTAGCTGTGGCACATGGCTTTTTTAGGGGAAAAAATCCATTTAGATCTAGTTTATACAGCTGAATCTGTTTACTTGCTGGCATATTGCTGAGCGTTGACTGCTTTTTTTTCAGGATATTGACATTAAGAAAGTGAATGGAGTTCCTCAGTATGCATTCCTGCAGTACTGTGATATTGCAAGTGTATGTAAAGCAATTAAGAAGATGGATGGGGAATACCTTGGAAATAACCGTCTCAAGGTAAAGAAATCCTCCTATAAACGCATTATCCTTCTGGTTAATTTTGTTTTCAGAGTTCTATAATTCTGTGTCAGCTTAGACTGTGGAAGTGAAGTTTTTCTTGTACTACTTTTGCCTTTCTTGCTGCTACTTTGTAGGTCAGATTAGATAGTGATACATTTTCAACCACCACCACGACAGACATTATTTGGTAACTTTATTGGCAACTGCAGCAGAGAGGCCAAGGATTGAATGGACATGGAGGCTGATTTATCTTCTCATTTTTAAAGGTAGTCCCTCCAGGTCAGTGTTTGGTGGGGCAGGGTAGGAAGATTGCCCTGCTCCTGCCAGTGCTGCACCGGTTCTGGGGAAAAGAAGATTATTTCAGTCCCCAGAGTTGTCAATCTGACACCTTTCAGAAGCACTAAATTTGCACAAAACCCAAATATATTAAATGAACGTTGTATTTATTTAAGCATGCAGAATTATTTTTATGATTTTGAGTTGCTTGCACCTGCGTGAGATGGTAATTTAAAAAAAACTATACAAATTAATAGTTTTCGTCAGATAATTCTAAATTAGGCATGCTCTGTTAAATTAGTTTAATAATTGTGAATTGTACTGATGGAAGTTTTGCCCTTTTGTGTTCAGCTGGGTTTTGGAAAGAGCATGCCTACAAACTGCGTGTGGTTAGATGGTCTTTCTACAAACGTAACGGATCAGTATTTAACTCGACATTTCTGCCGATACGGGCCTGTGGTAAAGGTAGGTGGGAGGCTTTGGTGTGTGGTTTGACGTTTACTGTCTTCCTCTCTTTACATCCTGTCCTTTCAACCCTGACTTCCAGGGTTTTATAGCTCAGACATAGAATTTGTCTCTGGGTTGAAATTTGGCCTACAAGGTGCCGTAGCTTTTCAGCCTGTTGGTCCAAAACATAGACCAGTTGCTTTTGGTATTTTGATGATGATATTTTGAATGAGCCGAGATAACAAACTTTAGAACTAGTCTGCTGCTCCTGTGCAGTGCAGTCTTTCCCACTACAAAGTTTCTTTAGAATTCTGATGTTGTTTCATGTTGGAACAATGCAGTCTAATTATGTGATTATATTTATGCGTGCTAATTACATAATTAGACAAAATTATGTTTTTTGCAAATAGAAATGACTCTGAAAAAAACCTACAGGAAATTCACACATGAAAAGGTACATAAAAATGTCATAGTTGCGCAACATAGTGGGGCACTTGAACTATGAACTATCCGGTCCCATTGCATGTAGGTATTTGAGATTTAGGCCATGACTTTGCAAGCATCTGAGCACATGCTTAACTTTAAGCATGTGAGTTGTCCAATTGACTTCAGTGGGACTATTCATGTGCTTAAAGTTAAACTTGTGTAAATGTTTGCAGGATTGGGGCCTTACCTCCTTAAGATTTCTGTGGGTACATGTTGCAGCTTTGACATTCTTTTAATGTAGCTTTTGTTGTTTGAATGTGTATGTGTTGCGAAGACAAACAATTGTTTCTAAATTGTGCACATATAGCAATTGAAGAATAGTACTACAGTTTGTAACAATACAGTTTGTTTTCATTTTGTGATTAAATGTTCCTCTTACCTTTTTTCCCCCCTATAATTTATTGGAAATTTTTCAAAAATATTTAAGTAGACCATGACACAGCAATACTCAGTCACCAAAGGAACTAATACAAGTAAAATACAGAAAAACAAAATAAAGGCATAATATACCTCAAGCCACAATATCCACAATTCAAAGCAGTCCCTTGTCCTTGTACTGTCTCTTCATTACAATATGTCTCATCAAAAAAGCCTGAAAATTATTTTCCTTGATTAAAAATTATTTTCTTACCGGTGTCCTCATGATTTAGGATTTTGTTGGGACTGACATTAAGTCCTGTGGATGAGGCTCTTATTTGGTTTTTGTTTTGTTTTTTTGTTTTTTACAGGTGGTGTTTGACCGCTTAAAAGGCATGGCCCTGGTTCTCTACAATGAAATTGAATATGCACAAGCAGCTGTAAAAGAGACCAAGGGGAGGAAAATCGGTGGGAATAAAATTAAGGTGTGCAGAATGACCTCTAAAAAAGAAAAAAAAAATTGTATTCAGGTCTTACCCCTTAAAATGCTGGCATTTTGCAAACTGCCAGCCAAAGGAATATGTAGTGGGACATATATGTCCCAAATCTCAAAGGGTTAAACTAACCTTTTACACTCGGCTTAAGCTGTTAGGACATTTTGAACTGTTACTCAGAAAGCTTTCTCCAGTATTCTGTCATTTTTTTCCACTGAACTTGCATCTCTAAGCTTCTGGGTGTTGGTGTCCATATTATTATTATTCTGTTGCTAGTGACTGAGAAGCAATACTACAAAGGCACCAAGCTAATCCAGGAGTTTGGGGTGTTAGCCCAATCTCTGAATTATCTTTCTCCTCCTCTTCCTCCTCTCCTAAAGAGTGGGTAATCACTTCAAGCATGATCTCTCACCTGGTTTATTCATCTAGAAATTTGATGTTTGTGGTGGTTAGAAGTTTTGAATACATTATATAGTTTTCTAAGTGTGGTGGTTGAATATAATAAGTAGCCTTTATATGGAATAAAAGATATGGTCATTAAAGATTTTGTATCTTGTGTTTGTAGGTCTTACTCCTTAGTGATTTTGAAACAAAAAATACTCATGTGTTTGTGCTCTGTTACTCTGGTTATACCAGTTTTCTTCTAAACTGATTATTTAAAATTCCTTTTTAATGTAAAAACTGTTGCATTGTGTCAAATGCATTTTGAAAAACCCATTCTAAATCGTAATTTTTATTCCCCCCCCCCCCCCCCCCAAAATAAATTGTGCCCTTATTTTCTCAGTGTTGTAGCAAGCAGTTGGGAAACAGCAAGTCATGATTAGAGCAGGGAGCTGGGAGTCAGGATTCCTGGATTCTGTTCCCATCCTTGCCGATGCCTTTCTATATAACCTTGGGCAAGTCATTTAGACTCCCATCTCTAAAGGGGATTAATAATGTTGATCCAACTTTCGTAAAGTGCTTTGATATCCTGGGATGAAAGGCACTATACGACTGCAAAGTGGTGCTGGTGGTATTACTATTTAATAATTTTGCTTTTGTTCCTTGAAACAAAATTATTTCAGTTGACTTTTCTTCACTAGCTGAAAGAAAATATCCTGACCAGAATTTATTTGTGTAGCTCCATAAAAACACATTGTGCTTTGCAGCACACTTATAATAAGGGAAAGGGCTTTCATCTCAGCAGGAGTAATTCCAGTCCTGAGGACTGTTTATTTTATTTTTTTTAACTGTATCGCACCCTTCTGCTTCCATCTTCAAGAACTGCAGGAGACATTGAAAACCTGTCAAAATGGTATATTTCTTTTACTGAACATGTATTACCCTTTATTTTTCAGGTGGATTTTGCAAACCGAGAGAGTCAATTGGCGTTTTATCATTCCATGGAGAAAACGGGTCAAGATATCAGAGACTTCTATGAAATGCTAGCAGAAAGAAGGCATGTATCGAATACATTGATTCCATTCTCTTGCTTTTCAAATAGGATTTTAAATGTACAGTAGTTAAAATTCCAGGACATAACGCCCAAATAGTAATTAAAGTAATCCTTAAAATAAAGGATTCTCTCCCAAGCCTACTCCCTCCCCCTAGAGCGCACACACTCTTTATCCTGTTGACTCTCCCTCCTTTTTAAGATGTACGTTTAATTGAAAAGTCACTGTTAGAGTTTGAACTTGGTGCAGAAAGCTTTCTGTGGTCATCATCGACACAGATGATACATTGAAGCAGACAGGTGCGCTCATGGAATGTGCTGCAGTTTTTTGTATATATTTTAGTATCTTAGTTTTAATGTTTAGCTTTTTAAACTTTTTTTTCACAGATGTGAATTATCAGCCTTAAGCTACACAAATTGGCAGATAAAAGCCAAGCAATGGATTATGGCTCTGAACTCCATCGCATACTAAAATTCTTATATGGAGTACAAAAAAATTAAGGTGTATGTGAAAAATTTGACTGAAACTTTTGGTTAGTTTGTATATATGCTCAGCTACCCAGCTCACTTGCTGCTTCATCTGTTAATAGCTAGGGAATGGAAAGAGTGCTTTATGTAATTCCTCTCCCCACCCTCAAAATAGTATATAAATTAACAAGCAACACGTGCTATTACAACAGTCAGATATTTTTCTAATCTATTGAGCTGAAAGTGAAGTTTTACACTCAGACCCACCACTTCCCTAGTAGTATGATTTCTAGTATTGCTAAAATAGTAAAAGCTCTGAGCAGGACTTCCATTTCTCTTGCTATTTGTCATGAAAAATATCTTCTATCTAGATATTTTTCTATAGCATCTGTCATCATGGTGTGTAGGGGATTGTACATGGGGTTGCAGAAGGGTCACTCATTTCTCTAGACTCTGGTTTAATGCAGCCTAAAACAGTTCCCCTCATTTTTTTGGATGGTTGAAAAACCTACCAATCTTTTCATTACCAATGATTGTGGTAAAGGATGGGCAAGTAAATATGAATCGGTAAATTTTTATGACTGTTTTAAAAACTGGCTTATTTAAGATTCTGAATTGCTTGTAAATGAATCCAGCATGGTATCGCTTGCACTAATGAGCTACACATTCTCTCAAAACGTGCTGCTCTTGTTTTAGAGCAAAGTAGATCAAAATAACATGTGTAATGTTGCCAGCTTTTAAAAAGTGAAGATGAGTTTGGAAATTGGAAATGATCATTTGCATAATGGAAATGAATTGGTGTGTTCCCAAATCATTGCCAAGAATTGTGTTCTGCCAGCAGGCAGACAGTGACAATTTCCTCTGGCTGAACTACACTGAATTAGAAAAAGAGAACTGCGTTCATCAGATGTCTTTTAGTACACACGTCATTTAAGCTGATCTTTGCTGTGAAATATTTCTGACTAGAACACGGTTTTCTAGAACAAGATGAAACTTAGACATCTGTTTTTCTTTCTTTCTTTAAAAAATCAGCTGTCATTATCAAAACCAATGTCTGATTTGAATGTTCACATAATCTTTACTTGGGAGCAATGAACCAGGGAGCATAGAGGTCTGTTGGTGTGAGCTTAGGGTGAGCATGTTACTCATGAATAATAAAGCCACAACTTAAATTATGCAGGACACCATTTTGTGTAACAACTATGTACCACATTATTATATAATCTGCATGTTACACACCATTTTACAGAAAATCTTTTTTAAAATGCTATAGATAATTTCTAAACCTTTTATTGGGACTGTATCCTTCTAGCTGTAAAGCCAGGTTTTCTTACTATTATGAGTGTACCGGGCTCGAGGAGAGAGAAAAATAATGAATACATTTTATCAAATTCTACAAATACCTTCGATAACTTTTCTACATAAAAATGTTACAGTTTTAAGGCCCCACATATCAGAACTTTCTAAGACTAGAAGCAAGTGATATGTGCCCCTTTGGAAAAACTGGGAATCTTCTTTCGAATAGTACAAAGCACCTGTTTTAAGGTCTTCAGGGTCATGAAATATTTGACCCTAAACCTGTTAATGATTCAGAATTTTTGCATATTGCACATTCTGGGTCTTGTGCAAGTGTAAGTTCTTTGGGAACATCTTTGTCAGGTTGACTTTTTTAAATGACAGCTGCTCAAACTGCCTGAGCTATTGTAGTTGTTAGAAATTATCCCAAAGGAGACGGGTTAGGGGCAGAGTGCAAGTGAGGCAATCTAAGGCATATGATAAATACAGTTTATCATATGGCTCAGCAATTTATCATTTATAAAGCATTTTGCCAGTTGGACAGACCCACTTGGGTGACAGTCTGCAGTGCAAAGGGTAGCCATTTTTTTCAGATTAACTTTTTGATTTTTAAAGAGACAGGTTTTGGTCCTATATGAATTTGGCCTAAACTTCCAATGGTGGACTCGATCTCATTAGCATGACTCCACCTGTCCCCATTAGCTGTCTCCTGACAGTTGCAATCCATAATATTCCATAATCTTTTGTAGAATGAAAGTATGTGTTCCTTTTAGGGGGGAACGGGTAGTTTTATTTTTTGTACACTTACAAGGTAGAAACATTCCACTTTTAGCACTATGTGCAAATGTGTGAAAGAGAGAGGGTGTAAAACATACTTTTAAATGGTTGGGGAATCAGAGTACTGCATGCACGTCTAATGTAACGAAGATACAAAAAAACCCCTATCTGCCGTGAAACTTGTCTTATTGATTTTTGGAGTTTACAAATGTTGACATAGTTCCCTCTTACTGGTTACAACTTACTAGTTGAGAGATGGAAACCTTAACTTTTGATCTGATGTATGTTTTCAGAGCTAATTACTGCTCTCTCATTAGTAGCAGCTTTTGAAAGTGGGAGGTCTTTATATATACAATGAAGCTTTTGCTCTGTAGGGTGCACTTTCATCAAATTGGTTTATACACCTCTACCCCGATATAACATGAATTTGGATATAACGCGGTAAAGCAGTGCTCCGGAGGGGGCGGGGCTGCGCACTCCAGTGGATCAAAGCAGGTTCGATATAACGCGGTTTCAGCTACAACGTGGTAAGATTTTTTTTGGCTCCTGAAGACAGCGTTGTATCAGGGTAGAGGTGTATTTGTTCCCTGAATAAGGATGTAAATACTAATTGGAGTAGGGGAGGTGGGGGAAACCACGATAATAGGATTGATTCAAAGAGGTTCATCCAAGCTACCTGATGAACAAAATAACTGATTTACTATGTATCTGAGACTAACACATTGATTCATCCACTATGCACTTATTCATTGTTATTAAATCGATCGGTACAGCTATGATTATCTGCCATGATCTATAACTAAATAAAGAAACTATCATAAAATAATTTTTCATGTAGAAAAGTTTCATAATTCAACACTTTGGTTAACAGGGAAAACTAACCACTGTATTGTTCTTGTTTTTGGCAGAGATGAAAGAAGAGGATCTTATGAATATGCCCCTGATCGTACTTACTATGAGACTGTTAGAACTCCAGGGACGTATCCTGAAGATCCTAGGAGAGAATATCCTGCACGAAGCAGAGAATTTTATGCAGAATGGGATCCTTATCAAGGAGACTACTATGACCCGCGATACTATGACGATCCACGTGAATACAGGGATTACAGAGGAGATCCTTATGAACAAGATATAAGGGAATACAGTTATAGACAACGAGAGAGAGAGAGGGAAAGAGAGCGTTTTGAATCGGATCGGGACAGAGATCATGAAAGGAGGCCAATTGAACGCAGTCAAAGTCCAACTCACTCCAGACGTCCACCGAGTCCTGGAGCATCTCCCTCACAATCAGAAAGGCTTCAGAGTGATTCTGAAAGGAGGATCTACAGCAGGTCTTCAGATCGTAGTGGGAGCTGCAGCTCACTTTCTCCTCCAAGATATGACAAACTTGACAAGACGCGTGTAGAGCGTTATGCAAAAAATGAGAAAAATGATAAAGAACGTGCTTTTGACCAAGAGCGAATAGACAAAGATAAACGTTTGGTGAGGAAAGAGAAGCCAGAAAAACTAGAAAAGGATAAAACTGATAAGCAAAAACGAAAAGCAAAAATTCATTCACCGAGCTCTCAATCTTCTGAAACGGACCAAGAAAATGAGCGAGAACCCAGCCCTGAAAAATTAAAGGGCAATAGTAAACAGAGTAAAGAGAGAGCTGACAAAGAAGGGACAGCCAAAAACCGCCTGGAACTAATGCCATGTGTGGTGCTGACTCGAGTAAAAGAAAAGGAAGGGAAAGTTATTGATCAGCCTGCTTTGGAGAAACTGCGAGCAAAGCTTGAGAATGACACTATTAAATCTCCACTTCTTGAACAAAAAGTCCAGACATCTCAAGTTGAGCAAACAAAATCTGACCAGTCTAAACTGGAACCTGTTAGAACTAAGGTGCCAAAAGAAAAGGTACTTGCCAGTCACGTAGAAGTAGTTGATAAAGAGGGAAAATTGAAGTCCAAGAAACACTTGAAGACAGAGCAGACTACAGAAGGGGCAAACGCAATAGAGCTTGACAAGTTAGAGGCTCGTAAAAGACGTTTTGCTGATGCAAACTTGAAATCTGACAGGCAAAAACTGGAAGTTAAAAGAAGCAACCAAGACGAGGAAGATGCTGCACGCATGGTCTTGAAAAAGCAGCTTGATGTGACAACTTCATCTAGAGAAGTTACAGCGTTCCGGGAGGGAGAATTGGAAAGAAAGCCCTTGAGGAAAGAGATGCTTAAAAGGGAATCTAAGAAAATTAAACTGGAAAGACTTATTACTGTTACCAGCCCCAAAGACACACAGGAGCCGGCTAATGTCTCCGTGGGGCTTGGCTTGCGTCCCAGTTTAGAACTGCAGCCTCGGCTAGGAGAGCCTGTTGATGAACCAGTGGAAACTCAAGAAATCCTTTCTAAAAACCTTAATCCAATAAAACCACAGCACAAACAAATGCAGCTGTTAGATGATCAAGGAACAGAGAGAGAGGACATGAAGAAAAATTTCTGTGGTCTTCCCGAAGAGATTCCTGACCATAAATTTGGCCAGGAGAAACCTCAATCAGCTGATACAGAAGAGAAAATTGGTATTGACATTGATTACACACAAAGTTATAGAAAACAAATGGAGCAAAGTCGCAGATTAAAACAGCAGATGGAAATGGAGATAGCAAAGTCTGAGAAGTTTGGCAGTCCAAAAAAAGAAGTAGACGAATATGAAAGGCGTAGCCTGGTTCATGAGGTGGGCAAACCCCCACAAGATGTCACAGATGACTCTCCACCAAGTAAAAAGAAAAAGGCTGACCATTTTGATTTTGAAATTAGCACTAAAAGAGAGAGGAACTATAGAAGCTCTCGCCAGGTGAGCGAAGATTCTGAAAGGACTGCCTGTTCACCTAGTATCCGACACTTTCCTTTTCATGAGGATGATGACACACTAGATTCCCCAAGGCTAATGCCGTTAAAAGAAACCAAAGAATCACCGAAAATAGAAGAAAAGGGTCTTTCATATTCCAATATGACTGTGAGGGAGGAGTCCCTAAAATTTAATCCCTACGATTCCAGCAGAAGGGAGCAGATGGCAGAAATGGCCAAAATAAAGCTATCGGTACTTAGTTCTGAAGATGAATCAAATCGATGGGAATCTCAAGTGAAACAAGAGCCTGGCAGAGTTGATATTAGCTTCCCAAGTAGTGTAGTTAAAAGAGACAGCATACGAAAGCGGTCTGTACGGGACTTGGAACCAGGGGAGGTACCTTCAGATTCTGATGACGACAATGAAAATAAACCCCATTCTCCTAAAGCCTCCTCATTATTAGAGAGTTCCAGGTTATCTTTTTTATTAAGGGACAGAGAAAGAGAGGAAAGGCTGTCAACTTCTTTAGAAAGAAACAAATTTTACTCCTTTGCATTGGATAAGACAATCACACCAGACACAAAAGCCTTGCTTGAAAGAGCTAAATCTCTCTCTTCATCTAGAGAAGAAAACTGGTCTTTTCTGGATTGGGATTCAAGATTTGCTAGTTTTAGAAACAATAAAGACAAAGAGAAAGTTGACTCTGCTCCGAGACCTATTCCATCTTGGTATATGAAAAAGAAAAAAATCAGGACCGATTCAGAAGGAAAACTAGATGATAAGAAAGAGGATCATAAAGAGGAGGAGCAAGAGAGACAGGAATTGTTTGCTTCTCGATTTTTACATAGCTCAATCTTTGAACAAGATTCTAAACGTCTACAGCATTTAGAAAGAAAAGATGATGACCTGGACTTCATTTCTGGTCGAATATATGGGAGACAGACTTCTTCTGATGGGAGTAACAGTGCCTCTGAGTTGGTGCAAGAACCAGTTGTTCTTTTTCACAGTAGATTTATTGAGCTAACCCGAATGCAGCAAAAAGAAAAGGAGAAAGATCAAAAACCAAAAGAAGTGGAAAAGCAGGAAGACAAAGAAAATCGGCCTAAGACACCAGAAACTGTTCCTGATAATAAAGAACCAGAACATAAATCTTCATCATTAGTTGGGCCTTCTTCAGTCACAGTTGTACCTCAAGAATCCGCACCAGTCATATCTGAGAAGGTAGCAAATGAAAAAATAGTTGTGGATATAACTTCTGCAAGAGAAGAAAGGCCATCTGAACTTGCTTCTACAACAGAAGAACCAAAACCTCTTCCTGAACTTGTTGCTCCTGTCAAAGTAGAACCACCTGAGCAGCTTGAACCTCCCCCAGTAATAGAAGTCAATAAAGATGTCATTCCTGCAACTGTAGCTTCTGAGGAAGACTCAGTATCTACAGAGCATCCTTCATACTTGGATACAAAGCCGCCTACACCGGGAGCTTCATTTTCACAAACCGACATCAACGTAGATCCAGAACCTGACAACACACCGTTGATTCCACCACCTCCCAAATTGGTTCAAAAGTCTGATGACTCTAGCAAACCGAAAGAGGAAAGTGCCCTACCTGCTGCTAACGCCGATCCTAATGCAAGTCAGAAAGCAGAGGTAGTGGCTGAGATTCTGCCTCCTGTTTCTGACAATGACATGGAAGTCGAACCCCCGGTTGTTGTAAAAGATAAAAAATCATACAAAAGTAAACGTTCCAAGACTCCTGTCCAGTCAGCCACAGCAAATATCACAGAGAAACCTGTCACAAGGAAGAGTGAAAGGATTGACCGTGAAAAACTTAAAAGATCAAGCTCTCCTCGTGGGGAAGCACAGAAACTTTTAGAATTGAAAGTAGAAGCAGAAAAAGTTTCAAGAAATGCTGCTAAATCTCCTAGTGCTGCAACAGAGCCAGAAAACATAGAGCCAAGTTTGCCAGTAGGTCGAACTAGACGCAGAAATGTAAGATCCGTTTATGCTACCACAGGAGACAATGAAGGCCCATCTCCAATGAAGGATCCAGCAGAGGTAACTAGGTCTACCAGGAAAAGAGGAGAAAAGGAACCTCAGGAGACTGTGACAACTGTTCCTACCACACCAAGAAGAGGAAGGCCTCCAAAATCACGCCGTAAGCCTGAGGAAGAAATCTCTCCTATTAAGACAGAACCGGTACAGCAAGAGGCAGAAGAGACTGAGACTAAAGAAACAGTGGAAACCCCTAAACCTGCAGAGGGATGGAGATCTCCTAGATCCCAAAAACTAACACATGGTCATTCATTAGCTGCAAGCAGTCAGCAGGGGAAAAAAGGGAAAAATGAACCGAAGGCAGAGATCGCTGTAGAATCTGAAGAGGCCACTGAAACAGCTGGTCAAGAACAAAATATTAGTGAGAACAGCAATAAATTAAAGACTACAGACAAAGAAGCAGCAGCAAGCGAACAGAAACGTGACAGAAAAGAACTTGATGTGGACAAAAATCTTCCAGAAACCCCGACCGTTGAGATGGTAGAGAAAAAAAATGCCCCAGAAAAAGCTACTAAATCCAAACGAGGAAGATCTAGAAATGCCAAGACTGTTGTAGATAAAGCATCCTTGTGTCTGAAAAATGTGGAAATACGTCTCAATGTTGATGAAGTCAAAGGTGCCCTGCGACCAAGTGAAGAGGAAGCAGAGCCTGTGGCAATATCACCAGCAAA
This sequence comes from Malaclemys terrapin pileata, assembly GCF_027887155.1. Taxonomy (NCBI): domain Eukaryota; kingdom Metazoa; phylum Chordata; order Testudines; family Emydidae; genus Malaclemys; species Malaclemys terrapin. Next base: position 5,475,332 of record NC_071523.1, read on the forward strand.
AATCAAAAGCCCACAAAAAGAGGACAATTTGTCACCCCATTTTGTAAAGAATGAGCCAGAAGATCCGTTCCAGGAAACGGAAAAAGAAATTATGCATGAACCAAACCAATCCCCGGAAGCTGCCCAGTTAGCAAAGCAGATTGAACTTGAGCAGGCTGTGGAGAACATTGCAAAGCTCACTGAAACACCATCAGTTGCGGCTTACAAAGAACAGGCAGCTGACGTGTCTGAAGTTCGTCAGGAGGAGGAGGGAGACAAACCTGCACATCAGGCGAGTGAAACAGAACTGGCAGCAGCTATCGGATCCATCATCAATGATATTTCTGGAGAAACAGAAAGCTTTCCTGCTCCTCCACCTTATCCTGCTGCTGAATCAGAATCTGAGATACCTGCAGAACCAGCCGTGCTACCATCCCCTAGGGAAGAAATGGAGCCTGAAACTGATCTGGCAGTTAACAATATCTTGGAAACAGAAGCTGCCGGTGGACCCTCCGTGCAACAAGTAACTGGCACTACCCCATCAACAGTAGAGGCAGAAAATAAGGAGGCTGAAGTGAGCTTCAGTGAATCTTCAAATTCTGCACAGGAAGCTGACACTTTACAAGAAACTGAAGTTTCTCGGAAGGAAAAAGGCCGTCAAAAGACTACCCGGCAAAGACGTAAACGGAGCATGAGCAAGAAAGGGGAGACTGCCGAAGTTAGTGCTTTTGAACCTGAAAGGGTACAAAGGAAGTCTCCTAATGCCAATGAAGTTAAGGCAAAACCAGAAGAAACCCTGAAAGATGAAAAGCAAAATAAAAATTCTGTTCAGGTTTCTACTGAATTGAATATTACTGATGCAAGCAAAGCTGCAACCACTGAGAGAACTTCTCATGAAGCTGTTTCTGAGAGCAACGTCCCTCCTAAAGCTCCTGCTCCTCTGGACCTACCTTCCCAGCCCGTTCCTGTGGATGATGTGAGCCAAACTGGATTCAAGCTACGGCCAGCTATTGAAAATGCACCTGTTACTCCACCAAGTGCTTCAAATATGACCGTTCCTGCAGCTCCTTCTGCAACTGCAGCAAAATTACCCGCCCCTGCACCAGTTGGGATAGCCCCCCTCCATTCCAGCACCACCAACGTGACAGAATGGATTGTAAGGCACGACGACACCCGTGCTCGTTCCACCCCACCACCAGCTCTTCCCCCTGATACTAAAGCGTCTGATATTGATACAAACTCCAGTACTCTAAGGAAGATACTTATGGAGCCCAAATATGTTTCAGCAACTAGCCTTGCTACTACGCATGTCACAACTTCTGTTGCTGAGCCAGTTAGTGCACCTCGTTTGGAGGAGGCACCTCCTCATCCTCCAGTAGAGGCCATAAAACCAGTGTCGGAGGAAAAACCAGCAGTTCCTATCACTAATTCTTTGGATCCCCCAGTAGCAGAGGCACCAGTTTTCAGTGAGAAAGAAAAAATAAGTACAGTTATTGCCCCCAAAGCTACTTCCGTTATAAGCAGAATGCCCCATAGCGTTGATCTAGAGGAAACTCCAAGGATAACATTGATGAAGCAAGTCCCCCAAACCCAGACCTGTTTAGTTAATGCCCCTTCACCAAAATACAAGCAGAGACCTAGCACAAATGATAACAGCAGGTTTCATCCAGGATCTATGTCTGTTATTGAAGATAGGCCAGTGGAAACTGGATCCAGCCCAGGTCTGCGAGTAAACACTTCAGAGGGTGTTGTACTTTTGAGTTACTCAGGACAGAAAACAGAGGGCCCTCAACGAATCAGTGCAAAGATCAGTCAGATTCCCCCAGCAAGTGCTGTTGATATAGAGTTTCAGCAGTCTGTGTCCAAGTCACAAATTAAACAAGAACCTATTACTCCATCGCAGCCAGCACCGAAAGGCTCTCAAACTCCCACAGGATATGGGAATGTGTCCACCCATTCTTTGGTACTAGGAACCCAACCTTACAATACATCACCTGTGATCTCCTCCGTTAAACAAGAACGCACTACCTTGGAGAAATCTGAATCAGGCCACCTTTCTGTCCAGACTCCTGCTTCTCAGTCAGGGCCTGTTAAAGTCCTCTCCCAGACTGTAAACACTCCACCTGTACTAGTTCACAACCAGATGGTACTCTCTCAAAGTGTAGCTTCCGCCAACAAAAAACTTCCGGATCTGACTGCTCTGAAAGTGGAGACTAAGGCTCTTCAGCCATCAAACTTGAGCCCTGGGGTCAGTCCTCATCACCCTTCCCTGTCTGGTAAAATGCATGCAGAAGCAAACCATGTCAGCTCAGGACCCAACACCCCAACAGATCGGGCTATTTCTCATTTGGGGGTTACAAAACAGGAGCCGCATTCCCCACGTACAAGTGGGCATTCTCCCTCTCCGTTTCCAAGGGCTTGTCATCCTGGCAGTACCTCCTCTCCAGCTTTATCTAGTAACACCTCTGTCATGCTGGCGCCAGGAATTCCTGTGCCTCAATACATATCCAGTATGCACCCTGAGCAATCTGTTATAATGCCCCCTCATAGTGTCACACAGACTGTATCCCTGGGCCATCTGTCACAAGGTGAAGTGAGAATGAACACCCCTCCTTTGCCTGGTATTCCCTATGGCATCCGCCCAGAAGCGCTCCACTCTCCCAGAGCAGCTCTACAATCCCAGATCGAAATTAGACCGCAGAGATCCAGCACACCTCAGCCAGCTCCAATAAGAGACATAGTCATGCCTCCGTTATCCTCTCAGCATCCCCCAGAAGATGAGATGCATTACCATCATACTGTGTGTAGAGGGTCCGCCCCTGTACAGTCCGACGTGTTAGTAATGCAGACAGATTATCGCATGCATGCTACGGGTATAAGACTCGACCAGTACAATGTGCCTCGAGATGTGAGGATGATGATGCACCCACACTTGGCAGCAGTGGGCGACCACCACCCCGAAACGAGACAATCCAGAACACCAGAAGGGTCTGTGAAAACTCCCCCAGTCAGCAAGACTCCACAACCTGGAAAAGAGGCGTCCAAGTCTTCTGAAGTCAAAATGGCGCACTCTCCCCACAGTGAGCCCCGGCTCCTCAGCGTCCCTCCCAGCAGCCAGCTTCCTGGACTGCCTTTGACACAACCTGTGGTTGTACCTCATGGAGTACAGATCATGCATCCTGCAGGGAGTTCCTTTCATGATTATAGATCTGTGTATGGCGACATGAGAAATTACCATACAGCAGCCCAGCTTGGTCATCCTCAGTTCCCTGGAGCATCGCCAATTGGTCTGCCTTCCCGGAGTATGACCCCATCTCAGGTGAGGAAAATTATGATTTTCTCTGTTTGTTTTCCTTTACCTGAGTTTAAAACATACTATGATAAATATAGTCCTAATGCAGTTGCAGCTTACTGTACTGGGAGTTACAACTGGGATGAGTTTGGCTCGTTCCTCATGCACTCTGCCCTCTCCATTTAAGGTTGTGTTTTATAGTACTACAATGCTAAAAATCAGTTGTTTTTGTTTGAGAAATATGGGATAAACACCTTTTTGAAGCTACTGGTAAGGAATTTAGGGGGGAGAATCCCCTAATTTATTTTCTTTTTATCACAACAGGGCTCCGTTCCAGGAGTGCATGAAATCTATTTATAAATTCCTAGATGTAGTGATATAAGAGAGGAACAATTCCCGACATAGGCAAGCTGGCATGTTGTTTGAGTTCATTTCACTTGTAGCTATTTTCCGCTCCAGTAATTACTGTATTACAGACAAATAGCATGGGAGTGAGTGAGATATCGATACCCAGTTGGGTGGATGGTGTAGTTAAGGGTGGTCCTGCAGTGTGAGGTGCTGAACTGGGACTCGGGGGACGGGGGGCGCGGAGGGGGGGGGGAGGTCTGGATTCAATTTCCATCTGTGTTTGATAGTCTCTGTGCTTCTGCTCCTTAATCTATAAAATACTGGTGATAACTCCCATTACTGTGGTGAGAATAAATTTATTAACAGGTGTGAGGAAGTCAGATACTACAGTGATAGGGACCATACTGAGATCCAAATAGATGTCTAGAAAGATTTAAGCAGGAGAAATCATTTGACTGTTTCTCAACAGTCTAATTGTTAAGAGAGAGTTTTGTGCCATTTGTGCATTCTCCAAAGTTTTCCCTTTCTCTTCCATCATTGCTTTGTAGGGTCTGCCAGAAGGTGAACACTCACATCCCAGTCAGCCGGTGCGCAGCAAAACTCCTCAGATTTCCCAGGACTCCAAGGGGTCACAGGCAGCAGGACCTGAACAAACCCACCACACCACTGTAAATAGGCATGCAGCACAGATAGACCCTCATGTACATCTTCAGAGGGCACAGGCAGATACGGGCCAGACTTCCTATCCTTCCCCTGTTGCCATTTCAATGAAACAGGAGCTTCCATCACCACACCAGCCTCAGACAGTTCAGAAGCAATCTTTGTTTATCCCTACAACTTCAGGCCCTGGGGCCCCACCGGGGCTGTCGTTGTCCCGCTCCGAACCTCAGTCTGCTCTCATACAAGATCCATCTCCTCACTCTGTTTCTCAGAGACCTGTGGATATGGTTCAGCTCCTAACAGTAAGTATCTTTCACTTTCTCCTTGAGCTGCTGTCTGCTGCTTGTTTCATTATGTCTGAACCAGGACTAGAGCAAAGGGAAAAATAAGCAGTAGTATTCTGCCAAGCTCCTCCCACGTGTGACACCAAAATGTAGTGTGCCACTCACATTAGGTAGTGCAGCTCTTCATAATGTGACCATCCCTCGACTTTCTTGGGTGTTTTTATCACTAGTGAAATAGTTAACAATGTTGGCATTTACGTGAATATTCCTAGACTCCAGTGATAAGAGTTACCACCTCATTGAGATAAATGAGAAGAGTCTGCGCGTCTGAGTTCGTTTGACTGTCTACAGACAGGCAGGCATCGCTGCCTTCTTTCCATTCTGTTCACATTTGGAATATTATCTTTGCAAACCATGAAGGCTAGAGATTATTTATTTTAAAAAATATTAGATTCTGGAGCATGGGGAGGAGAGAGAGGTGGGTAGAGGAAGGATGGTGATGTGGTTAGATTGCCAGCCTAGGAATCAGGAGATCCAGGTTCAAGTCCCTGCTCAGCCACAGACTTCCTGTCTGACCATGGGCAAGTCACTTAGTCTCTCTGTGCCTCAGTTCCTAAGTATAACATGAGGATAATAGCAGTGTCCTGCTGCACAGGGCATCTATGAGGATAAATGTATTAAAGTTTTTGGGGTCTCAGATACTAAGGTAATGGGGACCTTGGATAGACAGGCAGGAGGCCACTATCATAGAATATCAGGGTTGGAAGGGACCTCGGGAGGTATCTAGTCCAACCCCCTGCTCGAAGCAGGACCAATTCCCAACTAAATTATCCCAGCCAGGGCTTTGTCAAGCCTGACCTTAAAAACTCCTAAGGAAGGACATTCCACCACCTCCCTAGGTAACCCATTCCAGTGCTTAACCACCCTCATAGTGAAAAAGTTTTTCCTAATATCCAACCTAACCCTCCCCCACTGTAACCTTGAGACTATTACTCCTTGTTCTGTCATCTGGTATCACTGAGAACAGTCTAGATCCATCCTCTTTGAAGAACCCCCTTTCAGGTAGTTGAAAGCAGCTATCAAATCCCTCCTCATTCTTCGCTTCTGCAGACTAAACAATCCCAGTTCCCTCAGCCTCTCCTCATAAATCACGTGCTCCAGCCCCCTAATCATTTTTGTTGCCCTCCGCTGGACTCTTTCCAATTTTCCCACATCCTTCTTGTAGTGTGGGGCCCAAAACTGGACATAGTACTCCAGATGAGGCCTCACCAATGTTGAATAGAGGGGAATGATCACGCCCCTCGATCTGCTGGCAGTGCCCCTACTTATACAGCCCAAAATGCTGTTAGCCTTCTTGGCAACAAGGGCACACTATTGACTCATATCCAGCTTCTCGTCCACTGTAACCCCTAGGTTCTTTTCTGCAGAACTGCTGCCTAGCCATTTGGTCCCTGGTTTGTAGCAGTGCATGGGATTCTTCTGTCCTAAATGCAGGACTCTGCACTTGTCCTTGTTGAACCTCATCAGGTTTCTTTTGGCCCAATCCTCTAATTTGTCTAGGTCCCTCTGTATGCTATCCCTACCTTCCAGCGTATCTACCACTCCTCCCAGTTTAGTGTCATCTGCAAACTTGCTGAGAGTGCAGTCCACGCCATCCTCCAGATCATTAATGAAGATATTGAACAAAACCGGCCCCAGGACCGATCCTTGGGGCACTCCGCTTGATACCGGCTGCCAACTAGACATGGAGCCATTGATCACTATGAAGAAATAAGTGTTGCATTGATAATTTGGCAGGATGTGGCCCAAATCAGTCCTTGCTGGGAACCAACTATGAGAAGGCATTAAATGTACTGCATTCTTAAAACACTATACTTGCTTTCAGCAGCAATTATGACACCGTCAGAAGCATATGAGCAGCACAGATGTGATTTCCCTCACAATTAAGCTAACTTTTGAATACAAGTAGAAGCACGTTCCTGTCAATGTTTCATTATATCTTTATTTTACTCCTTCATTTGTTTGTATTAAGATTTCTTCATCCTTTATTTTCAGAAATACCCAATCGTGTGGCAGGGCCTTTTGGCTCTAAAGAATGACACAGCTGCAGTTCAGCTCCACTTTGTCTCTGGTAACAACGTCCTGGCGCACCGGTCCCTGCCAGCACCTGAAGGAGGACCTCCACTACGAATTGCTCAGCGCATGCGGCTGGAGGCTTCGCAGTTGGAGGGTGTGGCACGCAGAATGATGGTATGGGGTAATATATTGCTTTGGGGTCTGCAGTAAGTGATGGGGTTTCTGAAATATTGCTGGGGCAAGTATGTCTCCTTTGACATAAGGATTAAATGCAAACGTTAATAGGTGTCTAGTCTTCACTTAGCTCAGGTGAGGGAGCGGTGTGGATTTGGGATCATACAGCTCTTATGTTATTCTGCTCTCTACGGAAAGGTAGAATGGCAATAGCAGACTTGTCAGACATTACCCTTAAAAGAAAATTGAACTAACCTGTCTCTTGCCAATGTAACAGACTTTTACTAGCTCAGAAGTGTCTAAGCAACATGGGAAGTGGAAGTTGTTAGGTTTGTACATTGGAAGCTGAGACATTTCCATAGTCTCTTCGCCTACTTTTTAAATTGGCTGAGAAGTCTCCAGTGGCCTTTCGCAACACCCACAGCCGATTAATTCCTGAGGAGTTCAAAGAGAGGATTTTCCAGTAAAGGTTTAAAGATAATGAATGTGTGTCAGGAACAGGCATGTCCCTAGCAAACGCTTGACTGTTAATTGTCCTCTTTTCTTCCCAGGTGGAGAGTGATTACTGCCTATTACTGGCCTTGCCTTGTGGACGAGACCAGGAAGATGTAGTGAATCAGACTGAGTCACTTAAGGCTGCATTCATCAGCTACCTGCAGGCTAAACAAGCTGCAGGAATCATCAATGTTCCCAACCCCGGCTCTAATCAGGTATTTGCGTGGAAATAGTGACATTTTGCAGTTAAAAACTAAATTAAAATGACACCATTATATAGTTATGGGATATAAACCAAAAAAAATCCTTTTGTGTTTAGTGTCAAGGTGCATGCTTGTGTCTTCAAAAGAATTAGCATGTGAAATGCTAGCCTTTTATTTCTTTGGTGAAAATATAATAAAGTCAATCATTTAATTTTTAATGGTGAACTGCTAAGACAAACGAGAAAAGTTTGTTTTGCCCTTTGATGCTGCTTTGATTTATAAATTTCTGTCTTTTTAAAAACAAAACCGATCTTTGCTCTTTTTGAACAGGACACCTGAAATATATTTTTCATTACATCAATCAAAAAGTTGGTCTTGTATAACTACAAAACGCTTGTTCCAGACATATTGCTGCACTGAGTTAGATTTGCTCTGTGTTTAACAAGAACAAACAGTCTATTGGAATGAGTGTTCAGTTTGATGAACGAGGTGGAAGAGGAAAGTCAGATAAATATAGACACTATCAAAGCTGCTCCTTTGTTCAAAATGAACATTAACGACACTTGCTTAGTGTTTCATGATAACCCCATTCAGACATTGTTACTGGGAAAAAATCCTCCCCTCCGAGACATGCTACTGTGTCAGAAGCTGGCCGTAGCATGTGAGCGTGCGCTTTCAAAAAATGCCCTTTTGTGTGACTATTCTGCAACCCTAGAAAATGTTGCCACCGGGGTCCCAGTTTTTGATCACTTTACATGAAGCTCTGTAACCTTAAGCTGCAGCTTCTCTCATCTTTTCCCCTATCCCCCACCAACTGAGGTCAGGTTTACACTGAAAAGTTAGGTCGACCTAGTTGTGTCACTTCAGGGATGTGAAACATCGAAACCTCTGAGTGATGTAATTAAGCTGACCTTACCCTTGGTGTACCAGCGCTAGGTCGCTGAAAGAATGTGTCCATTGATCTAACTTTTTCTTGGGGAGGTGGATTAACGACAGTGATGGGATAACCTCTCCCATCAGAGTAGTGAGTGTCTACACTGAAGTGTTCCAGCAGTGCAGCTAGTGAAGACAGCCTAAGACTGATGGGCGATATTGATTCCTAGAATGCCTGAAGCTCAGTTTTAGGGATGAAGAGCTGCAGTCAGGTAACATGACTGTGTGATATCCCTACCTAGGTCCTTTAAAGATCCAGCAAAGAGAGGGGAGTAAGGACTGCATTTAAGGTGGCTCTTTAAAAAATGAATACAAGATTTAGGAGGCATTTGTGATGATCTTTCTATTTCACACTATTTGTGATTCACAGTTCACCTTCCAAATTTGGCATTGTTCGGTAGGATTTCCACATTGTGGCACCAAACAAGTTGTCTGGGTGCTTGTCTAATCAGTTCATAGAAAAACAAATAAATACAGCGGTTCCTAGCTGTTTTTTCACCCTTGTCTTTATTTTTTCATTCTTTCCCAGCCTGCCTATGTTCTGCAGATATTCCCACCCTGTGAATTCTCTGAAAGCCACCTGTCCCGTCTAGCTCCAGACCTCCTAGCCAGCATCTCCAACATCTCTCCTCACCTTATGATTGTCATCGCATCGGTATGAGCTGTTTATTGGTTACTGACTTTTCCAAGGCCCTGCAGCAAAAAAGAGAGAGAAAAATTAATGACATAAGAAAATGCTGCCAGACTACCAGCCTCCTGCCCTAACCGGCCTCGATCAAACTGTTGCTGGGTAGTGGTTCTGCTACCTTGTATGTTTACATATTGCTTTAGGTTATGGACAACTGATGCACTCAACAGGCGGACTGGTATTGGGTTTCTGTGCCTCCTTTTGGGGAAAATAAAGGATGGCTATATTTTTTATCAAAAAAGAAAAGAAAAAAAAAAAAAAAAAAGAACCTGAACTGCCTTTGCACTAAATTAGTGACTTGGACCTTTGCACAGTTGAAGACATGCTGTGACGTTATGGATGTCTTGACACACATTAACATGCGTTGTGGACTAAACGCAGGACCTGGGAACTTCTGCTGAAATCTGTGGGTCAAGGATCATTTCACACATTATCTTTTTTTTTTTTTTTTTTTTTTTTCCTGGATGTGACCCTTCCTCTCCTCCACTTCCCTCTGCTGCAGTCATCTTCTCTTCATCTGGGATGTACAGTTTACACTGAAAAAAATAAAACAAAGGGAGAGCTATTTTCCTTCCTGGTGGGATATGCAGAACTGAGTGGGCGTGTGTGTATATATAAATATATATATATAATATATATAAATATATATAATACTGACTTTAAAAAAATCAAATCCCCACAACATACATTTTTTTTTAATCTGTGCCAAAAATGTGTTTTCAGAGAAAATCTTATTTTCATACTCAGACTTTGTATTGTCACTCATTTGTAAGTGCGCTTCATTTAAACATTACCTTCCCTTGTCCCTCGTCTCACAATATGTGGAAGTGTTATACACTTGTACAAAGACTTGTTACCCTCCTCCTCGCCTACCCTAACACTTATTAATTTATGGAACTGTTTTCTCAGCGCAGTTTTGTTTTGTGTGTCCATTGGATTACAAACTTTATTAAAAAATACAAAACATGTTGAGCCTGGATGTGATCCATCAGTTGCTCCGGAGGGGGAGGGAGAACACAAGGAGATTGAGTTTGGGCCGGCCAGCATTACTAATAAGCCACATCCCCTACAGTGGATATTGGCAGTTTCCCGTGTGTTTGTACATAGGAGCTTTTTAACATTTTTCTTTTTTGTTGGTGAGTTTATCTTGTTTAAAAAAACAATTTTATCAAAGATCAAATCGAACTTTAGCCTTTGTTTTTTGTGGTGTAAATATTTGTAAAACTCCAAAGTATTGGTTCTTTTCTGGGTAATGTCGAAGGCACTTCTAATTTTGATACACAGAATAAACTACAAAACCTTCAACAGCACAAATGAGCACGTTCTAAGAAAAGCCTTGGTTTATTGTTTTAAGCAACTGTATCTTGTGTATCACTGAAGTGATACGTTTGAAGACTTGTGTCGGGGGTTGTAGCTAGGAAGTCCTTAGTGGTTTAAACAGCTGATGCTGAAGGTTCCGATCCTGCCATCAGATCCAACTGCACTGGGTTGGTGAGGGCTGCGTCCAACTGCAGGATCAGGGCCTAAGTGGAAAGTGGCTGCTGGGGCAACTGATTTCAGTGATGAGAATTATATGCGGCTTCCTATTTGTGAAACTGTTTGAAACCAGCTGTAAGAAACTGCCCATGTGGATTCTCTCCGATGTGACGAACCTCCACTGAACTGGTCTTGTTAAAGGAAAATTCCAGCATGATACAAGACATTTTAATCACGACATCTTATTAAAAAGAAAGCACTGAAAGAAAAACTGTTGAATTGTATTTAACCACCAAGCAGGGAAGGTGCCACCTTGACAATCTAAAGCAACTGTTTTAAAAATATATTTGTTAACTTTTGCAAGCTGCATTCAAGTCTTTAAAGCCAGCTGTTAAATTAACCCAGACCATGTTTTAAATGGTTAAACAACTGTTAATGTTAACTCAAACTAAAAAAAAAAATAGAACTTCCGTCTTCAATACTTTTCTAATGGGGACGTTGCTTCTCTGATTCCTACTTAGCATCAGTAGGCCCTACCTGGGAAGTCTCTTCACGACAGCAGTCCCAGTGGGAGAGAGACAGCAACTCCACGGAATGGAAATACAGAAAAGTGACAGACTTGTGCAAGCAGTTTTGCAAATGTCTTTCAATCACTCTGTAATTCTCGAAGAGCTCATCATTCAGTGCTGGGGTCTTCCTTTAAACTTCGTGCTGGTGGAGAACTAATGCATGATGGATATAACATTGCAGTTCTACTGTCAGTTTAAAAAGGAAAAATCTGTGGAGAGCATTGCAGGCAGTGCCGTGAAAAGGGTCACTCTACGTGGTTAGCAGCCCACAGATGCGAACTGGACTGCAATTGCCTGCTCCAGTTTTGTCTGCTTAAAAAACGATAAAGGAAGCTTACTTCTCCTTTGAGTTAAGCATGGATTTATGTGCCAAATCTCCCAATAACCAGGTGGCGAGGAGTGTTCAGCACAGGAATACATTTTAACTGAGCTTTTTAAAATTTGATTTTTCCTGTATCTGAAATCCTGCTTGGTGCTTCCTGGCTCATGGAGGAGCGAGGAAGGATGGCCCAGTGGTTATGATGATAGTCTGGGATTCTGGAGACCTTGTGTCAATTCCCTGCTCTGCTGCAGGTTTCTTGGGTGACCGTGAGCAAGACAACTAATCTCTCTCTGCCTCAGTTTCTCACCTAGAACATGAGGTTTTTAAAATCTGCACGGGCCTCAGACTTGTTAACTGATGGACTATTGCTGTGCATGCAGCTAGCGAGGCAGAAGCAGGCCTGCAAGTCACTGATCGAAGAGGGATGGCCAGCTACCAAGGAGCCTGCTGGCTTTTTGTTCTGCCCTAACCGCTGCAGAAAGTTTTATTGGACCTTACTAGCAAAAGCAGTATAAAGAGAAGAAAGAGGTTTGGGCTGTATTTTGCCTTCTCTACCTTCCCCATGCTGAGGATTTAAGGGTCCAGTTCCTCTCTGCTGCTGAAATCTCATTGGTGGCCCTGCTCTCCCTCACAGAGTGCAGCATGGAGGAGAAGGCAAAGGCACTTGTGGAGTGCCTGGATGGGATCTCTGCCTGCTCTGTGATCAGGAGCCCTGCACATCTCAGCTGGGCCAGGGACCTTGCTGGAGTCCTGAAGCAGGCTTCAGTTCCTTCTTCCAAAACACAGGCGGGGAGGAAGACTCCCCTTCTGAGGAATGGGACAACATGCGCACACACACAGTGTGCACGAGTGTGGCTGCAACTGTAGCCCACGCAGCCCCTCCTGTCCTTCTCTCTCTCCTCCTCAGAAGCAGAAAAGCCTGAAGAAGACTCAGAAGGATACTCAAGGGCCAGACAGCACTGAACCCCCTGCGGACTTCCCCAGCAGCATGCTACTAGTTTGTGCATGGGATACCTCAGCCCCTGTATTCCCAGCCCACTGCCATGGGGCTTCTCCAGTTCAGTTCCAGCATATAGACTCATAGACTAAGATCAGAAAGGATCATCATGATCATCTAAGTCTGACCTCCTGCACATCGCAGGCCACAGAACCTCACCCACCCACTCCTGCAACAGACCCATAACCTCTGGCTGAGTTACTGACGTCCTCAAATCATGTTTTAAAGACTTCAAGTGGCAGAGAACCCACCATTTACACTAGTTTTAAAGCTGCAAGTGACCCGTGCTCCATGCTGCAGAGGAAGGCAAGAAAAACCCCAGGATCTCTGTCGATCTGACTCAGGGAAAAATTCCTTCCTGACCCCAAATATGGCGACCCGTTAGACCCTGAGCATGTGGACAAACCCACCAGCCAGACACCTGGGAAAGAATTCTCTGTAGTAACTCAGAGCTATCCCCATCTAGCCTCCCGTCACCGGCCGTTGGGGATATTTGCTACTAGCAGTTGCAGATGGGTTACATGCCATTTGCAGGTAAACTCATCTCCTCCAAAAACTTACCAAGCTCCGTCTTGAAGCCAGTTAGGTTTTGTGCCCCCACTGCTCCCCTTGGAAGGCTGTTCCAGAACTTCATTCCTCTGGAGCTCGATCTCTCTGGGAAGTTTTCACCTGAGCAGAGGAGTCGGAGTGTTGAATCCTAGGATATCCCATCAGGACCCAGACCTGACAGCAATTTTTCTCCAGGGATAGTCCCTTTGTGCACACTTGGTCAAAGCCTTCCTCTCAGGAAGTGCAGGCAAGGGTTTCAATGCTGGACAGCAGAAGGGTCAGGACCAGGATATCTGGTTGTTCCCCCACAGTTAAGAGATCCCCTGAGCTCTCCCAGCAAGAGATCTTGTGAGACTCTGACAGCAAGCATCCATGGGGCAAAGTAAAGAGAAGGAATAGGGGAAGGAGGGACAGGTACCAGTTCCTATGGTCATTGGGCTCTTGTTTTTTCCCCATGTCCTCATTGGAAAAGCAAAGATTCCTAGAAAGGCTGTAGTACTCAGGAAGGCTAAACCCAGGTACAGCAGTCCTTCATCTCCATCTGTGTGTGTCTTCTGATGCTGATATTTCAGGGAGGGGCACGAAGCACAAATCCAGACCCTGCAAGCCCAGGAGTGTCTCTGTGTCTCCCTAGGAGGAGGGGCAACTTTCAGATTCAAAACAGGAATTGGAGGGAAAACTCCAGTTGGAATTCTTTGAATCCATGCTTCAGAGGGGAGTATCCAGTTCACAGTCCCCTCCTGAGGACCCTCTTGGTCCGAGAAGAAGTGCCAGCTGAGAAGAGCCGTGAGACCACTCAGTATTATCCCTCCAGATAACGTGAAACTTGCAATTCCTCTAGACTCAGGCATGGTGGATGTGATCAAGGAGAGACTGGGAGTCCCCGGGAAAGCCGAAGAGCCAGGTGGCTAAGACGTGTCACCAGGTACACTAGTCCTGATCAGATTTTTGTTTTCCTTCCTAAAGTCAGTGCAACATCGATGTCCCTGGTTAAGGACACGACGATACCAAAGGGCCACATAGACAGGAGATGGGGCACAACACTCAGGAGAAACGTTAAGGCTTCCTCCACATCCCTGAGAGCTCTTGCTGCAGACACATGCTTGGCCTAAGCCGTATTGGTCTGTACGGACAGTCTGTCTGAATCTATCCTTCAAATACAGGAAATGCCTCTGTTTGGGGGCTTTACTCAGGAATATCTCCCTTTATTTCTGACTCTTCTTGGGATGCTTTTCAGGAATCCGCAAGAGCCAGGGGCTCCAATGCGCCGTTACCGGTTGGCATAGATGGCTTTGAAACTGGAGGCAGATGCCCAGGCTAAAGGGAGTGTAGCGTCATCAAAGCATTCGGGGATCTAATGAATAAAGCGGTGACTGATTCCTCAGACAAAGCAAAGACGACCCTGCCAAGCCCTGCAGGAGGCTAGCAGATGAGACAATCCCAGCTACTCCTGCTGAAAGTGCTCTAGAACCCGAGGTGTCAGAGGCAGGGGTGACGTATCCACAAGCTGATCTGGTCCTCCCAAACAACACGACTCACCGCCAAAGCAGACAGACGGGCCAGTGTGTAGGGGTCCTCTCCAACCATTTGTACATTGTCGGCTCAGATTGTCCAGCAAGGGTGTGCACTGGATCTGTTCAGTTCTGCTTCCAGATTTCTCCTTTCTCTCACCCTCCCAAGGACCCCCAGGAGCATGGGGAAATAGTCAGCTATCTTTCACCTCCTGCAGATTGATGTGATAGAACCCATCCCAGCCCCAGAAAGGGGACAAAGTTTGTACTCTGTTTGCTTCCCAGTCAAGAAGCAATCCAAGGGCATTGCTCAACTGAAAGCATCTCCTTAGGTAGAAGAGGTCCCAGAATGCTTCAAAAAGAACAGGAGTACTTGTGGCACCTTAGAGACTAACAAATTTATTAGAGCATGCTTCAGTTGCTAACCTAATAAATACCAGAAATCTCATTTGCAAGCCAAGTTATATTGGATGTCACACACTGCTTTCCTGATGTGATCCGAAACATCCTGAGAGAATTACAGCAGCATTTCATAATGGGAAACCCAAATTCCTTTTGAAGTAGCACAATCAGCTTGAAATTTAGTTAATAGTTCTTGGTGAAAAGTATCTTCAGTGTGATCTGCCCCTGAGTCCCCCATGCCAACTGTGGTTTTGCAATCACACTTCCCTTAGTTCTCAAAAATGGTTTTCACCCCTTGTCGCTGTCTGAAAGACCTACACAAGCAGGGGCCGATACCTAAACAGGAGAAGCAGTCAGTGACCTTATACAAAGTGCTGTCACATGCACAAAGCAAACAGGAGGAAAGACAAGTATGTGGGTTTTTTTTTTCCCCTCCAGTTTCTTGGGTGCTGTTTGTAAGAGTAGTAGTCTGTGTGTAACAATAGCAGGTAAACACGTTCAGACAAGTATTCACTTTCTAGTGCCCCCTTTCACTCTCGCAGCACCACTGTGGCAGCGCTAGTGCACTTACGCAATACTCTTATCAGTAGCTTGCTCATTCCCCCAAGACTGGGAGGCCCAGGGGGCAGGACTGCATCTCACAAATGGCGCGCACACTTCAAAAATTGGATAATCTGTTGCAATTTTTGTAGCACCTGTGAAGCACTGACAGTGTTAACACAGTGCAAGGCACAAAATACAGACCCCTCCTGCCCTGAAGAGCTTACCATCCAATGTACTTTGTGGGTATGTACAGGAGAAATGTACCTTGTTCGGTTACTTCGATAATACTAAGCTCTGGTCCTATCGGAGTAGCCCCATTGGGTTCAGTCATAGGCGTGGGGCCTTAGTTTGGTTTTAATTATTAGACTTTATCATGTACTAATGAATGTGCTGTAATAATAATCTAAAGATAATGGAATCTGGAGACCTCACTAAAGAAGCTACTATCAAACCTTTGCTGAGAAATGGGGCAGATACTGTCCTTTATTTATTGTTTCATAGCATTCAAGCCAGGAAGGACCATTAGGTTGTCCCGTCTCACCTGTACATTATCGGCTATTACATTGTATCCGATACCTGTATAAAGCCCAAGGACTGTATTTAGGCTGAAGATTTTCAATCTGCAGGAGAGCTAACTGTGTGGCACAGGCAGAGAACAGGGGAGGCCCAGGTGCCCCCAATGCCCAAGGCAGGAATGGGGGGAGAAGAGCAGATGTTTAAATGACCTCTGTGCTATGGGTAGGCAACGTGTCTTTTGCCAGTCCACAGTCCCATTGGGAACCAGCATAAAAAGACACGTTCTTTAAACCTAGCCTGGGAACAGAGTGATCCCTGGAGTGGGAAATCAATGTGCTGGGCTGGCCTGGTAGAGAGCATCACAAAGGCAGCATGTGACTAGAGTCTGATGGATGGTAATGCAGCATTGCAGTTGGCATGCACATGACATCGCTTGCATTCATTGGAGGCAGGATTAAAATACCCCCACGTGAGTACCTGCTTTCTCTCCTGTCCTATCCCAAACTCTGTGTTAAATTCCTCCATCTTCTCTCCTTAAACCCAATCCTCCCCTTCCCTCCCTGCATTCTTCCGAGCCAGCCTACTTCCTGCCTGCACCCTGGTACTTCCCTTGGCCCACTGCTGTCATGCCCTTCTGCTTGAAACTGACCCTCCTTCCCCCTCACCTGCTGCAGGTTCCTAGCTCAGGCTTTTGGTGGGAAGCTGGCAGCTGGGAAGTGAGTTGCGTTGCATGATCCACTTTAGACCGAGCCCTTAGATGAGGCTGGGAAACTGGCTACTTCTGCTTGGGAGCTAAACCGCTCCCAAAGGGCGGGCGGGCTGGCTGATCTTCGGGGCAGAAGCGGCTAGAAGTGCTTTGTGACTCTGCCCCTCCAGGCGTCTCTGCGTCCTTGGGTTTGACGGTGTTGCTGATGTGTGAACCCTGCCCTCTTCCATGCACAGGTGCTTCTGGGATTCACCAGCCCTTTTAAAGCCATAATTGGGTTTAACGAGAAGGAAGCAAGTGGAGTATCTGTTGTGCAGAGGGGAGAGGGGCTGTGGGAATTGCCACGCTCCCTGGCTGGTCTGACCTGCTCTCTTCTCTAGCCAAACTCAACGTTATGGACTGTGGGCCATACAGCCGATGGCAGGCAGTGAAGTTCAGCAGCCAAAGGCCAAGACTGGGTGTCCTGAGATCTTGTTCCAGTCTTGATTCTGCTGCTGGCTTTGGGTGGGCTCGGCTAACTCTCACAAGGCCTGTGGTGGGAGAAAACTGGCCCCCTTAATCTTTCTCTGCCTCGGTTTCCCTCTCCTGTAAGATGGGGGAGAAAAATATTTGCCAAGCTTTGAAGAGCTGAGCATCCCTAAGAGACTGGACTGTCCTGTCTTGTCCTGTCGCCTTCCCTGAGTTGCCTTTGAGAGTATTTATTAAGGCAGGTTATTCCAGAACCGTGGCTGGCTGCACCCAACCCGCTGGACATGGCTGCCTTTAGGAGTGGTTTGGCTTGGGTGTACAGTCCCGCAGTAACAGTAGGTGTTCACCCTGTTGGTTGTGTTACTGCCACCCCTGAAAGAATGCACTGGGGGTGAGTAAGAGCCAGCGAACTGAGGAGGTCTTAAAGGCGCATGTTATAGTTGGAGAGGGGAAGGTTGGGCTTTCTTGCACTCCTCTGTAGCAGATCTAGTGTGGGCCTTCTCGATCGCTGTGCGCATGATCATGTGTCTCAGACTGAGCCTGGAAAGGTTACGCCACTGAACGTCTCCTGCGATGGAGGGGCTCTGCTGGGAGTGCCGGTGACTGAGGCCCGGCTGGAGTTTTGCTCGTAGTCATGTGGCTTTAGAAATATTAACGTGATCTTTGTGCCCCGTGGGCTAGGAAATTAATTTTATAAATAGCCTGGTTTTAGAAGAATTGCTCCCTCTCCTGAGGCTCTAGTGGGTGTAAGATCAGTAGGCTGCAGTGCAGTGGTGAGCCAGGCTGTTGGTGAGAGAGACACCTCCAGCTGGGAAAGCTCATCTCTCTCTCCATCAGAAGTGGGTCCAATAAAAGATTTTACTCCGCCCACCTCGTCTCTCTCATCTCCTGGGAGGGACGGCTCCACAACTCTGCCAATGACAAGAGTGTTTAAAGGCTGTTCAGTTGTTTTTAAATCTCTCTGCGGTTCCAAAGACTCGATTTGCTCAAAGCCTGTTTGGGACTTTCCCCTGGGCCTGGGCCTGATCAAAGAGGAAGTTAAAGGTGTTTTGTTTGTTGAAACCCAGCAGCCAAGCAGGGTTGGGATTCAGTTTCTCCTTTGAAAAAGGAGAAAGCTGAGACTTTGACCCTGAGTGCACAGGCAGCCGGAGACTTGGCTCCCTGCACAGAGAGGCTCAGTGATCTGTGATTTAACTCTCACCCAAGGGAAAAAAGAACCTGATTCAAGATAATCCCTATAAAGGAATTTGGAGAAATTGCAATGTGGTGCTCTGGTTCAGCTGGGAGTCACCGGGGGGGGGTTGGGGGGGGTTGATGATGGAGGAAGCTGAAGCTAAGGTGAAGTTTACATTCGCATCAGGATCCGAATTCCTTTGTATCCCCTGTGAAGATTGAATTTATCCTCTAATTTAGATACAGAAACACTTCAAGGGGCAACTGAATTTTCTATGTATTTTTTTTAATGTAAAATCTTCACTTTGCTTTTTAAAAAACGGCTCCTCTTTGAAATGTTGGCTGGTGTCCCAGCTCGTTGGGTTCGAGAATGGCCGGCCAGAGCCAGCCACGCACAGGGCTGTCCTAGGCCGGAGCTTGGCCTAGGCATCACTTAAACCCTCTGGCATAGGCCTCATACTGGCCCCCTTCAGCCATGCTGTGGATTATGAGTGTGATCCAGCAATGCAAGGCTCTGCTCCTACCCTGTTCTGATCCTCTGGTGAACTAGCTTTAGCTCCTGACCTGGTTTCACACCATGAGCCGCTCCCAGAATGTGTCCTCTTACATTTGCTGTCCTGGGCCGCGCACCATTCCACGCGCATTCTTAGAAGGAGGGGGTGTGGTAAGCACGCCCTGCTCAAGCGATAGCAGTGGCTATACAGTGCTTTGAGATCCTTGTTTAAAATGTACCAGGTTGAGGCTAGGCCAGCCAAGGTCACCTCTATCCCCAGCGTGGGATTCCCCTGATATTGCTCTGGTGAATGGTGTCAGCTCCTAGATGGGCCTTGGAGACCCTGTCTCTCAAACAGGGCCATTGGCTTTTCCCTGCTTTCAGGGACAGCACGGCTGTGATCAGGCCTCCAAAATCCCTTAACAACCACTGTCAGAGACGAAGCAGCCCTGTGTCCTTGAGCTCACCCTGGGCTTTGCTGCTAATCAGTCTCTTCCTTCTTCCAGCTGCTTGATCTTGTCAGTGAAAGCCCTGGGAGGAATCTCCTCTGGCCTTGGGGCCGCTGCCCTTTGAAAAGGGGAAGGAGGCGCTTGTGAAAATCCAGGACATGGTGTGATTTCAGTGATTCTTACGGCTATGGAAGTAGCAGTGAAGAGCTGTAATTGTGGGCCAGGACCCCCTTGTGCTTGGCTCTGCACTGCCACAGCGGAGAGAGGCCCAGGAGCTGCAGACATCTGCGGAAGCAGGGCAAATTTCACCTGAAGAGACAGAGAAGGCCCCTTAGATTACATAACCCCCCCCCCACACCGCTAACCCCACCTGTCGCCAGTCAGACTGTAACTCCCTGCCCAACCCAGCAGTAGCGCCCTGGGTAGCGATCCTGAGGCTGGTTTGGGTCAGTTTCACCCTGGAATTATGGAAATTTGTATTTCAGTTCTTGTAGGGTCATCAACCTTCTGTCTAGCTTCAAAGGGGCCAGTTGGCCCGAGAGCTCCCAAAAATCCATGGAGTAGTGACCTGCCCGGCTTGGTTCAGAGGTAACCCCCCCCCCCCCTCCCCAGCTCTATTTCAATACCTAGGAATAGCAGCGCGTCCCTCAGACAAGAGGATGGGCCACTCCAGGAGCTCCTCGGTTCGGCCTTGAGGATATTGGTTTAGAGCGATCATTCCGAAACCCGTGCTCTGTGTGGCTGCTTGTTGGAGTGATTGGACCGTTATTTCCCCCAGCCCTGCGTGCATGTGAGCATGCAGAGGGAGAGCGAGAGCCACCAGTCAATACCCTGAACAGCAAAATCCCTAGTTGCCTTGGAACTGTTCTGTAAAAAAGCACGGCTAAGCTACTTAGCCTGCAAAATGTATAACCCCCAACTACCTGCAGGTTCTGCTGGGAGCGGGGGGGGGGAGGGGCACGCCTCTGAGCTAAAGCGATTTGTTCATAGTGCTGAGACATGCTCGGTCTAGAAAGCTGCCTCCCCCCCAGATAGACAGACGATCAAAGGCTTAATTCCCACAGTTGCTTGATACTTTTTCCTCGCTGCCCTTGAACTACCCGCCCTAACCGGCTTGCCTGTGTCGGCTTTTTAAAATAGCTGGAATGAGGCGGGATTTTACTCCCCCTCTTAATGCGCCGGGGCTGAATTAAAGCTGCTTCCTTGATAGCTCCCAGTCCCTGCAACGCAGCCCCCCTCCTACCCAGCCAGGGCCGTGCCCGCTGTGTGCTCGGGGCAGTTAGTGTGACCTGACGCTGAGGGAGGTGGGAGCTAGTTGTGAAAAGATGGGGGGGGGGGGGGGAGACACGTCTTTGCCACATTAAAAAAAAAATCCTCACTCCAATTTCTGCTGGAATGAAGAGGGTGGAGGGAAGGCTGTGGGAGTTAACGCCCTAGAGCAGCGAAGGGCTGGGGGCTCAGGTACCACCTGTCCAGTTTTTCACCCAGACAGGCCCCGTTTTGGCTTGCGTGTCCAGGGGCCATTTGCCAACCCCTGAGGTCTGCGTTTTTTTGATGGTGGCAAAGGGGGTAACCTGCAGCGGCAGGAAGGAGTCGGCACAGCAGCACCTGCCTCTGGGGCCAGGCTACCCGTGTGGCTCGTGGCAACAGGTGCCAGGCACAGGGGTTGGCACCACCCTGTTGCACGACGGACAGTGAGAAGGGGGCCTCGGCCGTGCTGGTGAAGACCCGGCGAGCCGTGGGCGAAGAGGTGTGGCCTCGGGGGTCCAGTTACCAGCCACGAGAAAGGGGGCACCCGACTGGCTCAAGGAACTCAGTTCATGCTGGAGTTGGGTTGGAGTAGCAGGAGCAGCTTAACCAAGCGCTGTATCGCTAGGAAGCCCCAGGTGTCTGACATGGCGAGAGAGAGACTGGAGGGCGTGTGGGCTGCTCCTCTGGGCTTCCAGCCGCTGGCCCCACCCCACTGCTATCTGTGCCCGGGGCTCTGAGCAAGGGCTGGAGCCACTTCCCACGGCTCTGGGGACAGGGCAGCGTGGGGTGCGCCTCCCTTTGGCCAGCAAAGGGCCCAAGCACAAATACCAGGGGCTTAACCAAGGCTGCCCCGTGGCAGGCTGAGCCTGGCCCCTGCTGGTGCCCTCTTCTGGCAATGCTGCATCGGTGCCCCTGTGGGGCCAGGGCACTTCCCCCAGGGCACATGCTGGGCCAGCTGTGCGAGAAGGGCCCTGAGAGGCAGGCCCTAGGCCCTACTCTGCCCCTGACTTGGGTGACCCTGGGGGAGTTGCTGCAGCTGTTACATGGGGCCAAAATTACTGTGGCACTAGCAGGGGCCATGCACCTAGGCCCTGGACGGGGTCACTGCCCCCTAGCGCTGGGGTAGCTTCCCCAGCTGAGCGACTGTGAATGTGCTGTAACAGACTTGAGCTCCCCCACCAAAAGCTTTGGCCCATTGCGGCATCAGGAGCACTGAGCACTTAGCCACTGGCTCCCTGCAAGGGGCTGTGCCCAGGCAGTGAGACGCTGCACCCAGAGAGGTCCAGGGTCACAGCTTGGTTTAGGGGCCCTGCTGTAAATAGCCCCCAGTGCAGCACTGACACGGGGGGGCTGGACAAGTCAGCCCTGCAAGGTAACGCTCCTGAACTCTGCAACGACTCTTCCGCATCGACTCCTGGCACTTGGGGGCGTCCAGGGGCGAAGGCCCCATTCCTGCGCAGCATGGACGAGGGGTGCCAGGCATCTGGGTTTCGACCGGAACGCCTGGTCGAAAAGGGACCCTGGCGTTAAAAGTCCGGTCAGCGGTGCAGCGGGGGCCTGGGGCTAAGGCAGGCTCCGCACAGCTCCCAGGAAGCAGCCACCAGGTCCCTGCAGCCCCTAGGTGCATGGATGGCCGTGGGCAGCGCACACAGGCAGCCTCATACCAGTAAGCCAACCCCTTGCCCCTCACTGCTTGGCTCGGCCTGGGCAGCCCTAGGCCTACCTGTGTCTTGCCGTAGCCCTGCAGCGGAGGGAGGCTGAATGGTGCAGTCAGGATCCTCGTCCGCACCCGCCATGCTCTGCTCTGGGCAGCTTGTGTGTTCCTGGGCAAGTCACTTCCCTTCTCCAGGCCGCCTCTGCCCCTGGCGGGAGGTTCAATGTATTAACCATGGAGAGGCGCTTGGTTCAGAGCCAATAGCACGGATGGAGCCCCCTGGAGCCCCAGCTGAGCCAGGTCCCACAGGGTCCTATCCCACAGGCCCAGTTTGCCTTGACACCGTCCCTCCAGCGCCTTATTGGCAGGTTGCACCCTAGTACCTACACCACCCCCCACCCCGGTCTAACCTCTGCTTGACCTTTGCAGCAGCTGTTACCTCTGCCGCCAAGTGGTGGAACCGTGCTCCCTCCCCAGGTCATGGCAGACGAGGCCCCAGCCAGTCCTACAGGCTGCTGGCCAGCTCTCTGGGGCTAGAGCCTCCTGTACAGCTCGGTGCAAGTAACCACAGGCGTGCCCCGAGGGCTGCTCTCGTCACTGCACGCCATCCCCGTGGGCGCCTGGACCGCAGCCTTTGCTCCAGTAACAGACCGAGTTTGCTCCCTCCTGGATTTGTTCCTGCGATTTAGCCCCTCTCCGAGGTTGGACCCAGCAGTGGGATTGCATGTGCTACACTGCAGCCTACAGGACAGACAGGGAACTGCAGGCACTGACTGCCTGGATTTGCTTGCAGAGAAGAGCTGGTAGGTTGGTGTCTGGCACCTTGGCCACAGGCCGGTCAGTTGTTTGGGGCAAACTGCTCCCTGCCAGCACCGGTCTCGGGGGGAGGTGACAGGCCAGCCGGGCAAGGCTGAAATGCTGAGAGCTGCCAACCCCCCCGTGATACTGAGCCTCCTACCCTAGCTGACCGGTTCAGTGGGGTCAAGCTAGGTTGGGGATGGGAAACTACTACGGATCCCGGGTCACACTTTGCCCTCGGTGGCTGTGCTCACTGGGCTCCTGTAGGTGCCAGACGATGGCCCCCGTGGTGCTGTGCCCGAGAGCAGGGTGCTAACGAGTCACCGCAGCAGCTCCCAGGAGCCCGTTCTGCACTGCACAAACTCACGAGCCAGTCCCTGTGCCCGAGTCGGGGCCCCTGGGGAGGAGCGGTGCACTGGGAACGTACCTCTCCCTCTAGCTGCCAGGGCCAGCCGTGGAGTTTGTGCAGAAACCTTCCCTTAGAGCAGCTCAACGCTCCCAGCCAGACACAGACACTTGCTGTGTGGTGTTAAAGCTGGGGCGGGCAGAAGCGGATTGGGCAGAGGCCCTTGGGGAGCAGGTAGGTATCAAGGACGAGTGTGGCCGGTGGGCACGGAGTAAGGGGAGCTGGTTTCCTACTGGGGGAAGGTGCTGGCTCTATGGGCCTGCACCGTGGAATCCCACAGCCCAGGCGAAGGCAGCGAATGCTGCCAGTGCCCACGTCGGGGAAGCAAAGGGCAACTGGAGAGGAGGCCAAGCTGCAGGGCCCAATCTCGCCTGGGCCCCCTGTGCTCCCAGGTTTCAGAACCGGCAATATCCAGGGTGGACACAGCCCAGAACAAGGGCTGGGGACCAGGCCAGGGGAGACCGCACAGGCCTCCCTCCAGCTGGGGAGTGAGATCCCACTGCAGTCGCTCCCAAACACTTGTCCTATAACAATGTCCTTCCCCTTCCTGGGCTCTCAGACAGGTTGCTCGTCCCACTGGACCTCGCCTGAGCCGCTGAGTGCTTGAACAAGTGTCACTGGCCAGAGCGAACGCAACGGCGCAGGAAGGGGACCAGCTGAACAGCTGATTCCCCCTCTCCACTGTTTCTCTCTCTTAGCTCAGCCCCCCATTTAACTGCCTTGTGATCAGCCCTCCCTGCGCTGCCCGAGTGCCCGTCCACAGGGCTAGACACACACGGGTACAAATCACCGAGGGAGAAGGTGGAATCCAGTCACTGGAGGTTTTTCAGAACAGGAAAGCAAACCCGTCAGGGATGGGCTAGATCAGCGGTTCTCAACCTGTGGCCTGCAGGTGGCCCAGTCAGCACACAGCTGTGGCCCATGTGACATCCTCAGGGCCATACCGATAGTATAGATAGTGTGGCTGCGGCCCACATAACACACTGAGGGTTGTATACGTGGCCCACAACAGTAAAGCGGTCGAGAACCACTGCTTATAAAAATAAATGAATCAATGGAGATATCCCATCTCCTAGAACTGGAAGGGACCTTGAAAGGTCATCCAGTCCAGCCCCCTGCCTTCACTAGCAGGACCAAGTACTGATTTTGCCCCAGATCCCTAAGTGGCCCCCTCAAGGATTGAACTCACAACCCTGGGTTTAGCAGGCCAATGCTCAAACCACTGAGCTATCCCTCCCCCTCTAGGTGATACTTGGCCCGTGTCAGCGCAGGGGCTCGACTAAGTGGCCTAGCGAGGTCCCCCCAGCCCCACATTTCTGTGATTCTAAGGCCCAGCAGCAGGGGCCTCTCCTAGACGGCCCATCGATTCGGATGGGCCTGAGACGGGCTCCAAGGGAGGTGTCACGGCACCGAATGAGCTTGTGGGCAGCAGATGGGGATGAAGTTCTGTCTGGCCAGGGTCCCCTCAGGCTATGCAAGCTTCTCCCAGCCCAGCTCTGCTGCAGTGAAGCTCGGCCAACTCTAACCACCTGAGCAGAGAGATTTTTCTAACGTTCTCCCCCTACAATCCCCCTTCGCTGGGCCAGAGCCACCCTGTAACATCCAGCAGTCTCAGGAGGGCAGCACGGCCCCTGGCCTCTGGGGTTCGCCCGGCTTAGCCCGAGGCTGGAGGGGGAAGCATGGCTCTGTCGCTCACCCCAAGTGCTCGGGGAGGTTTGAGTGCAAGAGGCGGAGACAGCACCAGGAGGCTGGGGCGGGGGGTCGGTTTTAAATAGGATTTAGAAAATAATGGGATTTATTTTTCTCTAGATATTACACAACTTAGTGTGGATTCTCTCATTACAGAAATACATTTTTACATCAATCCATGGAGCTGTCTTTAAATAACTGGTCGGGACGTGACCAGCAGCTGACTCAGCAGCGCCCCCATGTGGGCTCCTGCTTCCTTTAGTAGCCAAATGCTGTAGCATGATCCGTCTCCTCTCCTGGTTCCCACTCCCGGGGGCGTCCTGACTGGCCCGGTGCTGCGGATTCACTCTGCAGGGTTCTGGCACTCCTCAGCCATGGGGGTCTGCACCTCCGCCCCGTCGCGGGCTCGGAAGAGCAGCTCCCCTGACTGGATCACCTGCTCAGCCTGCCACGTGGCGGCGGCTCCGTACTGCTGGTAAAAGTCCGTGTCGGCCTGGAACATCACCAGGGCCTGCGCCGTGTGGATCCGCACGTGCTGGGCCAGGCTGTTGGCATCCAGGAACTTCTCCCCGCACGAGTCACAGGCGTAGAGGATCTGCGTGTTGGGGTCTGTAACGAAGGGGGGAAGCGACTCACCCAACGGCCGTGCAGACGGACAGATGCCCTGGGGGCCAGGGCTGGGACCCTGCCCCTGCTCACACACGCTCACGTAGAAATCCACCCCACCAGGGGAACAGTCCCCGTGCAGGGGGGATCCAAAGGGCTGAGTCCTTTGCACACTAGAGTGGCCAGAGCCCTAGGAAATCTCTAGGGAACCACTCGGCCCGGACCCCACGGGATGGGCGGGCTGAGGACCGTGTTCAAATCCAGCCAACCAGAGGCCGGGGTTCCCCACGAGTCATTGACAGCAGGAGTGCTGCATTGCCTGCCCCGCCCTGTTAAAAACCCTGTGAGGATCCCATGCAGCCCAAGGTGTCGCCCGGCCCCCATCACCGTCAAGCCTAGACTCCAAGGGCAGAAGGTGCCAATTTGCTCTGCTCTGGACCCCCTCCCCGTGGGCCCAGCAGACAGGAGAACCCTAAGTCCCCCCCGATCCCTTTAACTGCCCGTGTGGGGCTCTGCAAACAGAGCTGCGCTCAAGGGGGAAATAACTACGGCTGTCTCCCGGCCCGAGCTGGGCCAGCAGAGAGGGGCTGGAGACGCGAGGCGCAGGCGGAAGGATGTTGCAGAGGGATCAGGCATCTCTGTGCTGGAGCCTGACGTCCTGCATCAGTGAGAAGTGCAGCAACGCCGAGCCGCCACCAGGACCTGCTCCGAGAACAAAGGGCGCCAGCGCGGGGAGGGTGCACTGACGGACGCTCCCCCAACGTATGGGCTGCTCCTAGAACGCCACTGGCCCACGAGTTCAGCGTCTCCGGGACTGAAGCGGGTCCCAGGTCTGCTCCCCTTGGAACGCAGCCGGGAAATGCCCCCGTGGGCTCCTCACCTGCTTCCTGCACCTGCTTCACGGCCTTGGTTATCTCCGCCTTAAGTGCTTCGGTCTCGTCTGCCGTCACGGCGGCCGTCACAGGGACCACTGCGGTTGGGGGAGGGGAGAAGGGGGGTGACTTGGCTTGAACAAACCTCGGGGCTCAGCCACCCCCTCCCCGGCCAGGCTGCTGCTGATCTGGTGTAGGGCCCACGGGCGCAGTGCAGTCAGGGTGCCCTGTTCCGTGCGTGCTGGGGGAAGGCGACAGGCCCAGGCCTAGAGAGCAGGGGCAGCTGGTGCAGCAGCAGGGCAGGCGTCCGGCCCCGTGCCAACGGGCACAGAGCGAGAGGGGGACTTGCTCGGCAGGTGTTTCTGACTGGCCGCTGCTGAGGCTGCCGACTAGTGCCAGCGGGGGGTGAACTGGCCATGGGACCCGGACTGAGACCCACCAAATTCATTGCAACAGGGCAGCCGAGCTGTGTTCAGATGGTCACGACCCCCAGCCATGCTCTGCAGCGCAGCAGACCGAGAAGGGGAAGGGGCCTGGGCCCCAGGGAGGCGAGAGCCTCGGAGAGCCCCAGGCAGGTTTCCCTTTGGTGAAGCAGGCCCCTCCCGCCCCACGCAGGGGGGGCGGCTCCTGCTCTGCTAACGGCGCAGGGAGACTCCCAGGCTCACCTGTCAGCTGCGTGACCGCTGTGGCTGCCAGCGCCTCCGTGGCCAACGTGACCATGTCGTCCGAGGCCACGGTGACGATGTTGACCTCGTCGCCTTCCTCCGGCTCCAAGATCTTGATGCCGGCCTTGCCCTGGTGCACGGTTTTCACGTGGGAGCGCAGGTTGTCCACGCGGTTGAAGCCGCGGCCACACTTGTCGCAGAGGAACGGCTTCTCCCCTGCACGGAACCAAGCCCCGGCCCGGGTTAGCGTTTCTCTGCAGAGCTACAGGCACGGAGGTGGCTCAGGGGCAGGGCCGGGGGGTCGGTCACAGCCTGTTGGATGGATGCCCGGGTCGTTTCAAGGGCACAGGATAATCAAGACCCCAAACATGGGTGAGGAGGACTGCCGGGATCCCCCTCCCCTTCCCTCCCTCTCCCAGCACCGTGTGCCCGGCTCTGACCCATGGTATCTCCCCTTGGCTGTGCGGGGCAGAGCTGCTAACGAGTGGGACATGGTTCTTTCCCAGTTGGGTCGAGGGAAGGGCCTTCTCCCCCTGGGATTTCCAGGCTGCTGGGCCCAGCAGCTCCCAGGAGGGTGAAGAAGCTGTGTCTGCCTGAAGGGGGAGGCGGGACCCACCCGTGTGGATGATGATGTGCTTGGAGAGGTCGCCCACATTCACGAAGGCCTTGTTACACACGTTGCATTTGTGCGGTCGGATGTTGTCGTGGTGACGGATGTGGTTGGCCAACTGACTGGACTGGACGAACCTAGTGGGGATGAAGGGAGAGGCCATTAAGGGGGAGGTCGTTAAAAGGGAGCTGGATGTTAAAAGGGACAGAAAGCGCGGTGCCCCTGGTCAAGATCAGTCTGACGCATGGGCCTCTCCTGACAGCAGAGAGAAGGCCTGGCTCAGAGCCTGCAGCCTCTTCACTGAGCTGACCCAGTGCAGCCCGGCTGGGAGCATGCGGCAGGTGGGCACCTTGTGCCCCCAGGTTCCCACTGCCAGCCCTGCCCCTTTAAACCGGAAAGAGACGGCAGAAGCTCACGTGCTCGGCTCCCATCAGATGGCCCCCGAACGCGGAGCCCCATCGTAACAATCCCCAGCCCTGGACAGAGAATCGTTCCGACAACACGCAGTCAACCATGGGCCAGGCCCAGAAATGGTGAAATCCCCCCACCGGCTCTGCACTTTGTCCAGTGCCAAGCGCCGTGTGTCCCAGCACAAGTGGAGCTGGGCCTGGGCTATGTGCTGAAGGTTAGTCCCTGGGAGCCAAGAGCCCCACTGAGACCCCTTAGCTAGCGTCCCCCGCCACGTACAGCCCAACCCCCCAGCTGATCTCAGGACCAAGGGTTACCAGCGGGGCTGAGGAGACCAGCTCCCACAGAGCTCTGATCCCCCACCTGCGGGCACCCCCTTTGGCACCGGGCTGGCAGAGCCCTCCCATCATCCTCAGCTGGGCACAGCAGCCCGTGTGCTTCCCTGGCGATTCCCCCGGACACCCCTCCTCCTCCTCGGGACCGTCAGGAAAAGAAAGCACCAAACCAACCAAAGTCACTGTCCCTCTGCCAGGCCGGATCTAGATCCTGTGCAGCGGGCGAGGGGCCCAGGTGGCAGGGAAGCAGGAGCACATGTGGGCAGCAGGGGATCCCCACGGGGCTGCAAGAATCGAGCCCCATTCCTGTATTTGCTGGGCTAAGATCCAGGACGGCCTGGCCAGCCGGGTGCTGGAGGGAGGCGGGGCCCAGCCAGGAGCCCCGGAGGGGGGGCGGGGCCTCACCTCTTGCCGCAGCGCTCACACACGTAGGGCTTCTCTCCGGTGTGCTGGCGCACGTGGGCGATGAGGGAGCTGGCCTGCGTGAAGGCCTTGCCACAGATCAGGCACTGGCAGGGCTTCTCGCCTGGGGAGAGAAGGGGAGAGTTCACAGCTCAGCAGCCAGACGCACCAGGCCCACCCATGCCTCGGGCCAGTGATCAGTCGCTGGTGGGCCGCTCCTCCATCCAGCTGCCCCCTACACATGGCCATAGGGGCAGCGGTCTAGAGATCCTGGGGGCTCTGCCGCTTCAGGCCTTTCCCCAGCGGGTGGGAAGAGGCGGCTCACCTGAGCCCTAGGGCCTGAAATGAAGAGCTCTGGGATGGACGGACATGGGCGCGTCACACATGCTTGGGAGGCCCAAGGAGACACATGAGCCGCTCCGAGGAGCCGACATTCATTCGGACATGGCACAACGTAAGAACAGCCAGACTGGGTCAGACCAAAGGTCCATCTAGCCCAGTGTCCTGTCTTCCGACAGTGGCCAATGCCAGGTGCTTCAGAGGGAATGAACAGAACAGGGAATCATCCAGTGATCCATCCCGTCGCCCATTCCCAGCTTCTGGCAAACAGAGGCTAGGAATACCTTCCCTGCCCATCCTGGCTAATAGCCATTGTTGGACCTATCCTCCATGAACTTATCTAGTTCTTTTTTGAACCCTGTTATAGTTTTGGCCTTCACAACATCCTCTGGCAAGGAGTTCCACAGGTTGACTGTGCATTGGGTGAAGAAATACTTCCTTTTGTTTGTTTTAAGCCTGCTGCCTAGTAATTTCATTGGGTGACCCCTGGTTCGTGTGTTATGTGAAGGAGTAAATAACACTGCCTTATTCACTTTTTCTGTACCCTTTCCAATTCTAATATCTCTTTTTTGAGATGGGGCGACCAGATCTGCATGCAGTATTGCAGATGTGGGCGTGCCATGGATTTATACAGAGCCATTATGATATTTTCTGTCTTATTATCTATCCCTTTCCTCATGGTTCCTAATATTCAGTTTGCCTTTTTGACTGCCGCTGCACATTGAGTGGATGGTTTCAGAGAACTCTCCACAATGACTCCAAGATCTTTCTCGAGTGGTAACAGCTAATTCAGACCCCGCATTTTGTATGGATAGTTGGGATGTTTTCCAATGTACTTTGCATTTATCAACACTGAATTTCAGCTGCCGTTTTGTCACCCAGTTGTGTGAGATCCCTTTGTAAATCCTCACAGGCTGCTTTGGACTAAATTATCTTGAGTCATTTTACGGAGTTAAAGGAATGGGCCAGGGCATGGCAGGAGGGGTATAAAGATGAGACCACGTCTCAGTCCCTGGGCACGTCTGTCCCAACAGCACTGTTCGGTAGCTCATCAGCAGTGTGTCATTACTACTGTCACAGCGAGCCCATCAGCTTCTCACGCCACTGGCTTGATCCCCGGCCGCCAGCAGTCTGCGCTCTGGTGAGTTACAGCCAGGCTGAGCAGGTCGGCTCTCCCCTCTCCCAAGCAGAGCTCTGGCACCAAAACGGGGCGAGCGTCAGAGATCCCAAGAATCCACCAGAGACTTTGCTCTTGCTGTTGATTTACACGGAGGATGCCCAGATACTGTGGTGATGGGCAGCAGATCAGTTCTCCGAAGGACCCGGGCACGGATGTCCCACTATGCTGGGCCACCCCGTGTCCATACATATGCTCTGGAATCCTGGGGGCAGGTAGCACAGGCCCCTTGGCGTGGGGTGAGGGGGAACGTTCTGAAGGGCTGGAAGCACACAGGAGACCCCACTGTTTGCTGCACAACAGATACACACGAAACCAAAGCCGCTTGGCAGCGACTGATGGCACTTGGCAGAGGTCAGAGAGGAACTGGCCCCAGCCCTGCTGTTTGCTTTGTTTCTCATCAGCCAAGCTGGCGCTGCGCCTAGCCCCCGGAGCAAGAGGATGGGGGTCGTGGGGCCTGGTCTCCCTACCTGTGTGAATGCGAATGTGCCGCTGCAGGGCCCCGGGGTCCGCGAACTGCCTCTGGCAATGCACGCACACGTACGGCTTCTCTCCACTGTGGATCCGCAGGTGCCTCTTCAAGTTCCCTTGCAGGAGCCAGACAAGAGGGAGTCAGTAGCCCAGAGGGCTGTGCGTGCGTGAGCACTCCCCCTCCGCCCCCCTCCAGACTGGCTCGCTCGGGCGGTGCACGTTCCATGGCCTCGTGCTGCCTTAGCTCTCCACTTCTGCCGAGGCCACAGGGCCGGGTACTGTTCAGTTACTGAGTGCGACATTCAGGGAGGCCCCGGGATTTCTAGCCTGTTACACAAATACACACTGGCTAGCGGGCTCTCAGCCATGCACAAT
Organism: Malaclemys terrapin pileata; assembly: GCF_027887155.1. Classification (NCBI taxonomy): domain Eukaryota; kingdom Metazoa; phylum Chordata; order Testudines; family Emydidae; genus Malaclemys; species Malaclemys terrapin. The sequence continues at coordinate 5,506,696 of NC_071523.1, forward strand.
GCAGCAGGAGGCGAGGGACCCGTGCTATGCCATGAGAGGGGCTTTGCGTTGGCAAACAGCAATCCAGGGCGACAGAAACAGCTCAGATCAAGAAGTGACTCACGCTGCCTGACCCTAGCGGTGGCTTTAGAGACACCCAGTGTCTCTGAGGATTTTAGATTTAACTCCCCCATTGTATTAAATGCTAATGGGCAGCGTTGTCTGCTCTCAGGTTGGCAGCACAGGTCTCGCCATATTTGGTGTTCTTCTTAAAGCCCCAGCTCCTGGAGTCAGGTGATTACACAAGAATCTCAGCTTCCATTTTTAAAAAACAGGAATTTTCTAGCCTTCATAGCTATGGAGAAAAGCCTGTAGCTGTGACCCCCTAAAGGCTCAGACACCTGAGGGCAAAGAACCACTCCAATTTCATTATTTACTTATGTTTAAATCATGCGAGTCTTAAGCCCAACTCATGCCTGACTCGTGATCCTTGAAGTCTTGGGGTTGATGATAGTGAACAGGGCCCCAGATGTCCCTCTGCCCCCTTACTGGGGAGCTAGGCTTACCTCTAGCAGTGCCAGAAGTCCCTTTTGCTAACCTGAGCAGCGCTTTCTGTCCAAGCAGGGGGTGCCCCGGGAAAACTGTGCCCATGCTGAGTATCTGGTGACTCACTGAGGAGTAGCTCACCCCACCCCAATGCTTCTTCCCAACCCAGCCTAAGCCTGCAAAGCTGCAGCCTCTACTCTAGGTGGAGCTGTCTGCAAATGCCATGAGACAGCCAAGCGCGGACACGCTTGTACCCCCCCACGTGGTACCTGACGTGGTGAACTGCTTGCCGCATTCCCGGCACTTCAACGGCCCGTCCGCGATGTGGATCTTCAAATGCGCCTTTAAGTTCCCCACCTGCAGGCGGACAAAACAGCTCCACTGAGCCTTGCTGCTCCTCTGGGAGCAGAGGGATTGCTGTGGGCAGCCCCATGTGTATTGGAAGCACATAGGTGGGCGGCATTTGGGGCTGCCAACTCTCTAATCACACAAAACCGAACACCCTTTGCCCCCGCCCTGCCCCTTCCCAGAGGCCCCGCCCTTGCCCCACCCTTTCCCTAAGGCCCCGCCCCCAGCTCACTCCATCTCCCCTCCCTCTGTCGCTCGCTCTCCCCCACCCTCACTTACTTTCACCAGGCTGGCTCAGAGGGTTGGAGTGTGTGTGTGGGGGGGGGCTCCAACTGGGGGTGTAGTCTCTAGGATGGGGCCGGGGATGAAGGGTTTGGGGTGCAGGAGGGGACTCAGGCCTGGGGCAGGGGGTTGGGGTGTGGGTTCTGGCTGGGGGTGTAGTCTCTGGGGTGGGGCTGGGGATGAGGGGTTTGAGGTGCAGGAGGGGGGTCTGGGCTGGGGGTTGGGGTGCAGGAGGGGACTCAGGCCTGGGGCAGGGGATTGGGGTGCAGGAGGGGACTCAGGCCTGGGGCAGGAGGTTGGGGTGTGGGTTCTGGCTGGGGGTGTAGTCTCTGGGGTGGGGCTGGGGAGTTCTCTTCCTGGCTCGCTGCGACACTGGGGGTGAATCAGTCACCTCCCTCTCTGTGCCTCAGTTTCCCCATCTGTAAAATGGGGACGCTCAAACCTCTCACAGAGCTAGTATGTAGGCACTCAGACACCGAGGTGGTGGGCGTAGTATAAGAACTTGTACAGAGTGAAACAGAGTTCGGACTGGGGACCTACTCCAGGGTAGCTAGCTGCTCTCTAGTTCTTCACGGAGGACTTTGACATGTAGGAGACGGGCTCTGTTACAGCCCCTGCAGATCTCCCTGGGCTCTTCACAGGGGAAAAGGGGTTCTTGGGGACTAAGGAGACACCTAATGCAAAACGTTTCCAGGCGGAGGACAAAGTGCTAACTCTGAACGGGGGGCTCTGGGGCTGTGCTTTGGGTCCAAGCGTAGCCTGCAGCCACCTGCCACGTCACAAGGGGCCTGACCCAAAGCCTACGGAAGAATCAGTGGGAGTCGTCCCATGGGCCATGGATAAGACCCCAAACCAACAGGGAGATGCAGCCCAGAGACTCGTTGACCCCAATCCGGCCTCCCTCTAGCGGCTCTGGGTTCGAGGCTGGTGAATGCAACCAACCAGCAACTTCTATGGCAGACAGAAGGACAAGCAGGTCTGCTGCGGGGGTGTTTATTGTCCCCCTGGAGGTCCTGGCAAGCTGTCAGAGGGGCTCCCCAGCTGCCATCCACTCACCTGATTGAATTTCTTGTCGCAGTGAGGACACTTGTGCTCCTTGTCTGTGTCGTGGGTCTCCAGGTGGCGCATCTTGGAGGTGGGGTCGGAGAAGGAGCGCCCGCAGTAGTCACACTGGTAGGGCTTTTCGCCGCTGTGCACCAGCTGGTGCCGTTTGAGGTTGCCCGAGGTGGTGAAGAGCTTGCCGCAGTCGTCACACCGGTACTTGGCCTCTCCCGTGTGCCGCTTCTTGTGCAGGTTCAGTAGGCTGATGAGCCGGTAGCTCTTGCCGCACTCTTCACAGCCGTAGGGCTTCAGAGGGCTGAAAGAGGGATTCAGAAGGGACTGAGGGACTCCAGGCGGCTTGTCTGTTCGGAACAGACATTTCTGATCCTTCTCCTTTTGGCAGCTCTAAGCTCAACCCTCAGACAAGACACCTGCCTAGAGAGTCAACATAGGCATGTTCTGGAATACCTCCAGCATCAAGACATCAGCCCCAGAGACTAGGAGTCCAGCGTGCAGCAATGGGTGAGCTCTGTTGTAGCCAAGCAGCAGAGAGGGCTTGTTCCCTGGCTCAGGGAGGCTTCACCCCGTTAGAAGCACTACAGTTAGCCAGACGTCTGCTGCCATGGGGGCGACAGCAGGCAGAGGGAGAAGTAGACGGTGCATCAACCTGGCTGGAGTGGAGTTCACTCCGTTAGCAACCCCTCACTCCACCTACTAAGCCCTCTCAACCCCCCAACTCCCAGCTGCTGGCACACACACATGGGATCTGCAGCCCGGCCAGCATCCCCACGCTAGGGTTAATCTAGCTAGCTCGATTAAAATCAAAGTGCGGATGCAGCAGGGCCGGTTGTACGTACGTGGGGGGCTTATGCAGCCCACAGCACAGCAGCCACACAGCTGTTTTCACTGAGCTAGCTAGATCGAGGCTAGCACGAGCCGCAGATCACACACCTGGCTGCAGCGAAGAGCAGGCGCTCACGGGCATGTTGTTTTCGGCTGGCAGCAAGCCGTACCTGTGTGTCTTCTCGTGGGCTTTGCAGGCCGCCGGGTCGGAGAACGCTTTGTTACATTCCCTGCAAGAAAAAGGCTTTTCTCCAGTGTGGATCCGGATGTGCCGCTTGAAGTTACCGGTGTGCGTGAATTCCTTTCCGCAGTCCTGCGGACGAAGACGCACAGGGTAAAGAGCCAGCCTCACCGTGCTCCAGGGGAACTGAGGCCCGGGAGGAAGCCGCTCTCGCCTTACCTCACACTTGTGGGTCACCGAGCCGTAGGCTTTCGACTCGGTCCTGTCGCTGTAGGTGCCTGATCGCAACAGCCTGGCTTCCCCGGAGTTCTCCAGCCCGGAGTCTGTGCCCCCTGACTCGTTATCCTCAGGGTTGTCTCCGTTTTCCAACCGTGGCTTCTCTTCCTCTGGGATTTTGGCTTCCTCCTCTTCCTCCGCCGTCGTCTCCTCCTCTTCCTCCTTCCCCTCCAGCTCCACCTCCATTTCTGCAGGTTTAGGAGACAGAGGGATGCTGAAAACCAGGAATAAAAGGTGGGAGACAAAAATCCTACTGCGGCATTGCATGTGGTTAATAAAAGAAGCCTGCACACTTGGGAGACAAAGACCCAGGTGTGAGAGCTGGTTGGAAAAGGGAGTTACTCCCTCAGGGGAAATTTTGAGGTTTTTGCAGAAACAAAAAAAATCAAAACCGGAATTTTTTTCAGTTGAAAACCAAAATATTTCGAATCTGAAAGGCAGCCGTAGCGCTGCATGCTTCCAGCCTCCTCCAGAGGCCAGGCTCCCGGCTTAGCCTCCATCTGCCCTGATCGGCCACTGCCCCTGCCCTGTGTGAGGGGAGAGGGATGCATCATAGCAGTCACATGGCCACAACGCATCAGGGGAAACTAAGTCTGGCCGGGGAGTCCTACCCAGAGGGGGATTGGGAGTATGAGACACCTGAACTACAATTCCTACAAGGCTCCGTGGTTTTATTTGAGAATTGAAATATTTTGGTTTTCAGCTATTCAGGTTGATGGGGGGGGGAGGGGGGGGGAGACAATCAAAATTTCCCATGGAAAGCAGACACTTTTTGTGCAAAATTTTCTTTAGCTGCCAAACTGTTTTTTTTTGGGCAAAAATAGGTTTTGATGGAAAATTTTCAACCAACCCTGCTATATATAGTTCCTAAATATGGGTCCCAGGCTTAAAGGACCAGTGACGGGATACGGCCTTTCACTTCTGGGTCACTGATGCAAATAGAGTCAGGAGTGACTGAAAGATTTCCCCCTGGAGGGCTGTTTGATGATCTCAGTTCAGTTCCCGTTGGACAGGTGCTTGCACAGCATCAAATCCACCACCAACTGACCGACTGGCTGGCAGAGTTTCCACTGACTGACTGGGAAACCAAGCTATGCCACCAGGTGGGAGTGGGGGCAGACTGGCGGGACAGCCCCGGGGAGCTTGCGTTGCTGTTGCCTGTGGGGGACCTGTTCCGTACATAGAAGGCTCCTGTTTCCAGCCCCGTCCTTCGTTCAGCACCTAACTCTCAGAGTCTCTTGTAAAAATGCAGTTATATGGCCACGCAAATGGGCATCTAACTGTCACTTCTTGCTGAAATTGCTACACCTTAAAAATACGATACAGGCCGTGTTCGGCATTTAAAGAAGCAGTGCACAAGGAGTTTGGGGCTTCTGACCAGCTAGCCTTCCCCACCCCCGTACACTTCCGAAAGTGCACAGAAGTTGGAACTGATTTGATCCCACCGTGCCGTCCTGGCGTTTGCATGCTGGCGAGGCAGAGGGGGCTCAGGGAACAGGGCCACACAGATCTGGGGTCCCCAACATAACTCAGGTCTAATGTGCTGCCTGGGACATGGGGCCTCTCTCACTGCTTGGGAACTGGGATCTGCAACCACTTGAATGGAAAAAGTTGTCTAGAGTTACTGTCACTTCTCTAAGTGCCTCAGTAAAGCTACTGAAATGGTGCTTTGCAGCTTCGAACAGGCCCTGGTGTTTCGCTACAGCTCCCCCTGCTCCAGCGATTTGCTGCTCAGAGCAACGCAATCCTGACGTACTCAGGCTGCAGGTTTCATGGCCTGCTGCAACAGCACCCAGTGACACCTGTTCCCATCCGACTTCACGTCCTGCCACTCGGGCCTGTTCCCTGCGGAGCCGAGAGCAGCCAACTGTCCGGGAAAGAACCAGAGGGAGCAGCGAGCCCCGCACTGGCGAAATCAAACACACAGGGCAGAAACATTTAACAAGTGTGGGGGTGTAGCCATGAGGAGCCTGAGGTCTGGAGCTATTCCTCTGTGCCTAAGGAGATGGAGCCGACAAAGCTGGATGTACGGGGGGAAGTTACTGTCACTACTTTCATTTCAAAATGGCAAACCACTATCCCGTGCCGGGGGTAGGTCGGCACCTTGCTCTGAACTCTGGGAGGAGCTGCACTTTGCGGCCGGGCTGGTGTTGTTGGGCCTGGTACCCTCTGGCTGCTGCCTACTGTGCACCTCAGAGTGGGCGTCCTCCCGTACAGCGTTGCCTGCACCTAGAAACAAAGAAGAGCACGTTCGAACCATCCACTGCGACGGCTGCGCTGTACTGTGAGGGAATGGGACAGCCTGGCAGCTGCTCAGCATACAGATTCCCGCGGGGGAGTGGGGGGGAGCAGAGCATGGAGGACTGTGGAAAGGATCAGGCGAGATTAAGCGGTGTGGGGGAGGCAGAAGGCTGCCCCAAGGGCTAGCAGCAGCACAAATGAAGGCATGAAGCCGGGAAGCTTAATTACCTTCCCTTTCTATACATAACCTTCCTCGGGCTCACCCGCTCTGTCGCTGGTCTCCTTGCTGTCCTCTTCCTCAGGCTCCTTCTCCTTTGGCTTTGCTGCAGCCTCCGTCAGCTCCTCCTCTTGTCTATCAGATGGGATCTGCTCAGCTTTGTCGAGTCCACCGAGCGTTTCTGCCACTGCTTTACCTTCTTCGGGTGCTTTCACCTCCCCTACGGGGAAACACACACAAGCAAACCACACTCCCTTCACATCTGGTGACGACAGAGGGACAAAGCAACCAGAACTTCCGCGCTGGACTCTCCGAGAGTCCAAACAATGGACACAGCAGTCAGAAAGGCCAGCCAATAGCCCTGGGGCGCTAATTGTCTTAAGATGCTATCAACACGTACTACCAGCGGGACAAGAAAGGAAAACAAACATTTAGCAGCAAACACGTAACGCCTGGTGCCATCCATACGCAGATACATAAGCCTCATCTCTATCTGGGGAGGGTAAGTTAGAGGGAACAGATCTAAGCCAGAACTCACGACTTACAATACTGAAACCTGCTGCGTGTGTCTGACCAATCTTAGCGCACCACATCCCTGTCCCCGCAGTCTTGCAGTGCCAAGACTAAGATTTGGAGCCATTGAAGCTACAGAGCGGGACAGAGCAGCCACTGACCAGGAGATGGACGTTGCCAGGTACAGCTGTGCTCTTCACCTGAGAAACTGGCCTGGGAGCCAATGTTCTGCATTCCAATCTGCGGCTTCGCAGGCCACATGCACAGCTTGGGGTGACCTCACCTGCACCTCCCTTACGTTTCTTTTGGAAGAAAATGGTTCTTTATTGACTGACTAACCACTGAGCTCACCACAATCTCCAGGCCAGCTTATTACAGTAAAGAAAACATCTGGCTGGGGATGGATCAATGTTTAGCTTCTCCTCTCAGCTCCTGCCTGATTTAAGGACAGTTCAGTAACAGATCCACACTAAAGAGAGCAATCAAATCCTGACTAAACCAGCACTCCCTGAGAAGAGCCTTTTTGAACATATTCCTGTTGGGAACGGGAAGACCCGGGGGGTAAGAAGGCTGCCTACCGGTCACTTCAGGGACCTTGTGGCTTTCTGAATTGGGTTCAGCTGACACGGTGAGAGACTTCAAAGCATTGCAAGCGTTGACGATTTCCTGCATCTGAAGGAAACCGGCAACCGCTAGCACATCCTCCACGTTCTCTGGGCTCAGGTTGAGTTTGGCTGTGTACATGAACTCCAGTACCTGACCAAGGCCTGCAAGAAAACAGACCAGAAACAACAAAAACACAAATCAAAGCTCCGGAGATGAGTGGCCTTTTTCATAGCAAGCTAAGTTGCCAATACTTTAGAGGTTGAACTTTAGTGACTAAAGGCCAGATTTTTTTAAGACAGTTTAGGTGGCTAACTCCCATGGATTCAAAGGCCTTAACAACTTATCCTATATGCAGCAATAAAACTCCCTGAAAAGCCTACCCCAAACCATGCCAGATTCTTGCTTTCTAGGTAAGAGTAACAAATAAGGATACTTTAACCAGCTGCTGCCATTGTTAGTGTTAGTTTAGCACAAGAGAGTGGGGGAAAGTAAAATTCTATAGGCTGAAATAAATAAGATATGGAACTCAGGGAATGTGATTGTCTGTACCCTTATGTTCGTCCTTTTTATAAAACGATGATAAATTTTGTACAAAGTATGCCTTGTGACGGATCATTCAAAAACTCATAATCTGCTGAACATTATTGTCCAGGTAAAACATATGTGGCAACAGTGTAACTGTATAAGACATATTCCAAGTCTAGGGAAGCAGCCCAAACCAGTTCACCAGAGACAAAAGGCAAACTGACGCCTCAGCCAAGTGTCAACAAAATCAAATGGAGCATCAACTGGGTAAACAGCCATTCTTTGGCAGGAAGAAGGATGCGAGCGAGAAGTTTACATCTTGGCAGTAGAACAGCTGGGGGTTCCCGTGCAAACAGACTGGCTGTTGCCTGAACCCCAGCTGGCGATGATTCTCAAAGAGGAGGAAAAGATATAAAAATGAGGAACAGAGACCTCAACTCACCTCTCATCTCTACTCACAGCACCAACAACGTTTGAAAGAAAAAGTAAGTATCATTGAGCTGGGAGTGGTCCTGGTTGAAGGGATCCAGCCAGACTGCTGTGAGCATGTGATGAGAGAAACCTTTTGCGTTGAATTCACTTAACTTGTTAAGTTAGGTATTAGTTGTGTTTTACCTTTTATTTCTTTTATTGGATTTGTATCCAATACCGACTTTTATGCCTCATTACTTGTAATCACTTGAAATCTATCTTTCTGTAGTTGTTAAACTTGTTTTATTGTTTTCTCTAGACCAGTGTGTGTTTGGATTGAAGTGTTTAGGAAACTCCATTTGAGATACCAGGGTTCGTGCATATCATTTTTATTAATGAAATGATGGACTTTCTATGAGCTTGTACGGCATAGAAGAAAAGAGCTGGGCAGTACAAAACACCCATTTCTGGGACTGGGAATATGCTGGTGTGACTCTGCAATACAATTCAGGAGTGGCTGGCTAGAAGCACTCAGATAACTCAGCTGGGAGTAATTTACATGCTAGAGGCTGTGTGACAGCAAACCAGGAGTGGTTGCTCTCACAGTGAAGCAATGTAAAAGGCACATCAGATTGGAGAATTGAGGGGACCCAGCGGTTCAGCAGTCCAGATTGTATCCTGGGGAATGTCAGATCGAGGCAGGATGATTCTTTGGTTCAGGAGACCTGGGTTAAATTCTTGGCTCTGCCACAGACTTCCTGTGAGGCCTTGAGTGAGTCGCTTCCTCTCTCTGTGAATCATTGCCCAGTTTGTAAAATGAGGATAATAATACTTCCATTCCCTCATCCTTTGGCTTGTCTGTTTTGACTGGAAGTTCTTTGAAGAAGGAACGGTCTCTGACGACGGTGCTGATACAGAGCCTACCACAACGGGCCCTGCCTCTCGGTGGGAGCCTTTAAGTGCTAATGCAAGACAACTAATCAATCTTCTTCTAATATTAACAATAAAAATCTTTCCACCGCTTACTGGTAAGCATTGGAAGCATGTTGCAGTTACGGAGCGTGGATAATCTCCCATTCTACTCTAAGACCATTAGCTTCCAGACGTGATGCACATCTGTCCAACCAAACTTAATGAAGTAATAGCTATTGGGCATATACTATATATTGGCAGGATCATTGTTTCCCTTTCCCCTTCAGATGATTGTTAGACAGCTATCTCTACAGTGGTGTGAGTTTGTATAGGGTACTGGCCACATCTCGATCACAGGAATCCAACAGGTTGTATCTGGCTGGCTGCCATAGGGGCGACTCAGGGAATTACAACAGACAAGCAAGTCCTACATCTGTACCCAGTCCATTGGTTGAAAGAATAACTAAAAATAGAACAAAAAAGATGGAAGATCTGGAAGATCATGATATGATGGGTCTCATCTCACTGATGTGTCAGAATTCTTTGAACATCTCAATAAGGTAATGGTTTCCGGAAAACCCGTGAACATCCTTTCGACTTGCAAAAGACCTTTCACAAGGTTCTGCACAAGAAACTACTAAAGGAGCTAAGTATTCATGGAGGGAGAGGCAAGGTATTGTCATGGATCAAAAACTGGCTATGAGACAGAAAATAAATAAGAATAGGGATAAACGGCCAGTTTCCATCATAAAATATTAATAGTTAGGTGCGTCTAGGTTCCTACTAGGCCTTGAGTTGTTTAATATATTTATTAATTATTTGGAAATGAGGTGGAAAGAATGATCAGTGAGGAGGCAACCTTTGCAGAAGGCACAGAATCATTTAGGTTAGTCAAGCTCAGAGAAGACAGAGAAACTTCAGAGTGAATGGACAATATGATGGCAGAGAACATTCAGTGTTGATCAATGCCAAGCAATGCACATTGGAGGGAAAAATTTAAACCTGACAGATTCATGAACCTAGCAGAGTTCTAAATGAATTGATCAACTCAGGAAAGAGATCAGGGCATCACTGAGGACAATTCAATGGGGATCTCTACTCAATGAGCAGCTGCAGTCAAAGAGCAAACAAGATGGTAGGATGCATAGGGAATGGGATGGAGAATAATATACAAAATACTGTAATTCCATGATCTGAACTGATGGTACCCCTCACCTCTAGAATACTGTGCGCAGAAGTGGTCATCCCATTAGAAAATAATATTGTAGAATTCGAACAAGTTCAGAGAAGGATGATGAGAATGATTAGGGGCATGAAAACACTCTCTATGAAGAGAGATGGAGAAGACTGGGCTTGTTACCTTAGGCTTGGTCTACACTAAAAAGTTGTATCAGCATAGCTGTGTCAGTCAGGGTGTGAGAAAACCCACACGCTTGACTGGCACAACTATGCCAACAACCTCATCCAGTTGTAGACGCAGCAGTGTCGATGGAAGAAGGCCTAGCTAACATCGTTCGGGGAGGGAGAGTTCCCTGCATCGGCAAAAAAACCTTCTTCTGTTGGTGTAGGCTGCGTCTACTGTAGGCAGCTATGCCAGTATAGTTACCCGGTATGGTCTCCGTAGTGGAGACACAAGGAGATGAATAAAAGGAGTCATGATAAAATCATATAAAACAGTGAGTGGTTTAGAGAAGAAAGAGCAGGAGCTGCTCTCCTCCCTGTCTCGTAACACAAGAACAAGAGGACAGTCAATGAAACTGAAAGGTAGCAAGTCCAAAACTGATCAAAGGAAAAATACTTTGCTGCACAAGGTATAATGAGGCTGTGGAACTCCCTGCCACAGGAGGTCATTGAGGCCAAGAACTTAGCAAGATTCAAAGAGCGAGTGGACGTTTCTCACGGATATCAAGAATATGCAGAGTTATAAAAGCTAATACTTGGATATTAGGAAATCTTTTTCTCTAGGAGGGTGGTGAAGCACTGGAATGGGTTACCTAGGGAGGTGGTGGAATCTCCTTCCTTAGAGGTTTTTAAGGTCAGGCTTGCCAAAGCCCTGGCTGGGATGATTTAGTTGGTCCTGCTTTGAGCAGGGGGTTGGACTAGATGACCTCCTGAGGTCCCTCCCAACCCTGATCTTCTATGATTCTAATACAAATCAAGTTCTAGAAACTATGCTTCAGGGTTTAAACCAGTCTCTATTAGGGATTAGGAGAATGTAACGAGGTCAGATTATCCCACTTCTGTTACTTCAGGGTTCCTGCACCTTCCTCTGGGGCATCTGGTGCTGGGCACTGTCAGAGATGGGACACTGGGCTATGGACCATGGGTCTGATCCAGTCTGGCAACTCCAGTGTTCAAGAGGAACGTCACTATCCCCATCCCAGCCCTAATGGGTTCTAGGAGGTTCTGCACATGTTGGGTCTGAGCCACAGCTGGTATGAATTGGTGCGGCTCCACTGACTTCAACAGGGCCACACTGATTTACACCTGCTGAGCATACGGCCCTCCGTCTCAGGGCCACAGCTCCTCCCCCAAGCGCAGCCTTGGCTTCTCCCAGGAGCCGCACCTGCATACCTGCTGCATTGCTGATGTCGAGATGCACCACGTCCTTCTGATCCACAAACAGCATCCTGAAGTACTCGCTGCAGGCTGCCAGCACGGCCTTGTGCGCCTTGAAGTCAATGCCGTCCACCACGAAGGTGCAGTCACACAGCAAGCCTAGCTGCCTCTGCTGGTTCAGCTGCTCCAGGACCTGCTTGCTGTGCTGAGGGAAATCCATAGCTGAGGAGAGAAAGCGCAATCACCTGGCTGATCAGAGCCTACGTTCCGTCCCTCCAGCTCCTGTCCTCAAGCCTGGTGCTGGAGCAAGGGACGTTTTATTAACATCATGGTTACGGTTGGTGTGCAAGCGCCGACTAACGGTGCTTAATACTGAAGCAGAGCACAGACCCACTTCCGCCCACGGGCCTCAGCCTTGATCTGGAGGAACCAATGTTAGAGCTGACGAGCTAATTCAGTCTCCACTGTGCAGGTAGTCATTGAGCCCATAAGAAAGACGGCCTCACACTGCACCATTGGTCGTTATTATGCATTATTTGTATTGCAGCAGCACCTGGAGGCCAGGGCGCTACTGTGCACACACATGGCTAAGAGAAGGTCCCTGCACCACAGTATGAAACTACAGAAAACAGATGGATACAGACAGATGGGAGTATACGAGGCAACAGCGAGATGCTAGTGTCGAGTGGGTTGTAGGAATCATGGCAGAGAAGTGTTTTAAGGAGAGATCTGAGGGACACCCTGGCAGCCTTGCAGAAGCTCCTCCCATGCACAAGAGCCGGTGTGGGAGAAAGCGTGAAGGTGCTTCTTGGAACGTTTGTTAAATGGACAATCAAGGTTAGGAGGAGGCTGTTCGGAATTTTTGCCTCCATCTGAAGTGCTGGCCACTGCTGGTGGGATGATCAGGTGTGCCAAATGGTATGGCCCTCCATGGTCAACTGTATCAGACCCACCCCATCAAACATCCCCCTGCAAAGCCGCAGGCTGCAGCTGTTTTAAACGTGGTTTGGCATAAAACCTGCTTCTGTTATTTTGTCACGTTTTCTTTCAAAAAGAGACTGCTGTTTTCTGACTGAAATTCACTGGTTGAGGCCTGCCAACGAAGGCCCACCAGTGGCTGCTGGAGCAACACTAGGAAGTGCCAAAAGAAATTTTAAATACTGATTTATAGTATCACATTTATAACATGTCCCCCGGTTCTTCCAGTCAGACAGACACTTAAAGCGGAACGTCCTATTGACCAGCCTCCATTCCTGTAACCCAGTGTTTCCCAAACTTGGGACGCCGCTTGTGTGGGGAAAGCCCCTGGCGGGCTGGGCCGGTTTGTTTACCTGCCCCGTCCGCAGGTCCGGCGGATCGCGGCTCCCACTGGCTGCGGTTCGCTGCTCCAGGCCAATGGGAGCTGCTGGAAGTGGCGCGTCCCAAGTTTGGGAAACACTGCTGTAACCTCCCCTTGCACCCAGCGTGGCTCCATCCAATTGCAGCTGCTAACATCAAACCATCCGCCTGGCCTGTTTTCACCACGTTGCAGTTACCACTGGCTCCCACTTTCCCAGTCCTTCCCCTTACACAGTGGACTGTCTCTGAATTAGCACATAAAGCCACGACCCTCTTCCTTCTTCAAATCCCTCCACAAGCCCCACTTCTACTGTGAAGCCCATGGACATCAACTGATCCCAGCTTGAGAGGGGGCAGTGGGGATTGCCAATATTTATTTAGATCTTTGAAATATTTCAACACATGTCAAACTGTACATCCAGGCAGCCTATGTAACTGCATGAACGTACCTTATCCTCCCTCACCCCATTCTATTCTACGATTACATCGAAAAAGAAATAGACAAAAGATTGAGGTTGCAAAAAGTCAAACACTCTGGAGTTAGAAAATGCCCGATTTAAGGCGGTCTGTGCAACCTTCGTTCAGCCCCCTTGTGTGTATCAGTCAATATTTCTTTTTATCCTCCTCATTCAATGTGTGGCCCCAGACGTTATTTAACGCACACCATCCATCCTGGCACTGAATACAAAATGACTGATTTCCTCCCAGGCGTTTCTATGGTGCTCTCCCCACCTGAGCGATTCACAAACGTTAGGGGATTTATCTTCACAACACTCCAGAGAGCACTAGGGGGGAGGAGGCGTCATCCCCGTTTTCCAGCTGAGGAACTGAGATCCAGCCAGATTTTCAAAATATTATTTGACAAAATTGTCAAGTGACCAACTCATGATGCCCAGGGCCTGATTTTTCAGAGAGCTCAGCATTTTTATAGTACTTTAGGAGGCCAAAGCACAGCTCCAGTTGACTTCAGCTGCAGTTGTGAGTCCTCTGCACTTCTGCCAATCTGTTCCCAGGTGTCTCATGGTACCCAGAACCACGGAGGAATACACCAGGACCCCAAGGAGCACACTTTGGTGCAAAGTAGAGCCGACTGCAGAAGCCCTCATCTTCAATATGAAGGTGAGGCTCGGAGATTACGGTCCCATGGGAAGCTCCACCTTGATCTCAGTGGGAGAGGTGGTCACAGATCACATTAGAACGCCTTTGGCTACACATGGCCACCTACCCAAAAAGAATCCTCTATCATTCCAAATAGAAGAGGAAGGTTTAAGTCAAACAAGCCGCCCCATGCAGTCAGTGTGCTTTCAAGAGCAGCCGCCCTGACTGATTGTCCAACTGAAGAGCAGACAAACAACATTTAATAGCGATATCCCAAGTGGCCCAGGAATGGGGGTGGGAAGGCTGGTGTCGCAATGTATGGAAGGCATCCGGTCTTTAAATAACCTGCGGAAGTAAGTCTTGTTGAAAGCACCTCTCACAGCAAAGTGGAATGTAGTGAGGGAGGAAGACTCCATCTGGGCTAAGTATAGCCGAGTGATATAGAGATCTCAGTGCCCTGGCAAATTTCAGCTTCAGTCTTTCAATTGGATCTGTACAGGCAGACTCCTGTGCCTGCACACAGGCTAATTGGGCGCCAGACAGGTGCAAAGGTGAGTCCATGTGGACTCAATTACAAGACTGGGGCCTTAAAGCAGACTTTATAGATTTCATACAGTAGATTTCATAAGCAGTCATGGGAAAGGAGGGAAGTTTCTCTCATGGATCAATACCTGGTTAAAAGATAGGAAATAAAGGGTAGGAATAACTGGTCAGTTTTCACACTGGAAGGAGGTAAATAGTGGTAAACAGGGATTTGTACTGGGATCGGTGCTGTTCAACATATTCATAATTGATCTGGAAAAAGGAGTAAACAGTGAGGTGGTAACAACTGCAGACGAGACAAAATTACTCAAGATAGTGAAGTCCAAAAGCAGACCAAGAAGAGGTACAAAGGGATCTCATTAAACTGCGTGACTGGGCAACAAAATGGCAGATGAAATTCAATGCTGATAAATGCAAAGTAATGCACATTGGAAAACATCATCCCAACTATATATACAAAATGATGGGGTCTAAATGATCTGTTACCACTCGAGAAGGAGATCTTGGAGTCATTGTGGATAGTTCTCTGAAAACGTCCGCTCAATGTGCAGCGGCAGGCAAAAAAGCGAATAGAATGTTAAGAACCATTCAGAAAGGGATAAATAATATGAACGAGGAGAGATTAAAAAGACAAACTGTTCAACTTGGACAAGAGACGACTAAGGGGGGATATTATAGAGGTCTATAAAATCGTGAATGGTAAGGAGAAAGTGAATAAGGAAGTGTAATTTACTCCTTCACATAACATAAGAATCAGGTGTCACCCGATGAAATTAATGGGCATCAGGTTTAAAATAAACATAAGGAAATACTTCTTCAACACATAGTCAACCTGTGGAACTCATTGCCAGGGGATGTTGTGAAGGCCAAGACTATAACAGGCTTCAAAAAAGAGTTAGATAAGTTCAGGAGGATAGGTCCACTAATGACTATTAGCCAAGATGGTCAGGGATGCAATTTTATGGACTGGGCGGCCATCGCCTCTAAGTCCCAGAAGCTGGGACTGGGCAACAGGAAATGGATCACTTGATGATTGCCTGTTCTGTTTATTCCCACTGAAGCCTTGGCCACTGTCAGAAGACAAGATACTGGGTTAGATGGACCATTGGTCTGACCCAGTATGGCCGTTCTTATGTACTATCTGGAAGATCCATAGATTCACTGATTCTAAGTCCAGAAGGGACCATCGTGATCATCTAGTCTGACCTCCTGTATAACTCAGGTCAAAAGACCTTCCCCAAAACAATTCCTGTTAGAATTAGAGGAACTCTTTTAGAAAAAAACAGGATAAGATATGTTGAGATTTTGAGAGGATACAGTCTTTACTTTGAGTTATAAAATTAGCATGTTTTCTATTATAATATAAGTGTGTGTGTGTGTAATTTCATGGACATAATCCCTATCCTTTCCTGAATGACTTCCAGCCCTTATCAAAATGAAAAATATTTCAAGCACAAAAAAGGGCAGCTGACCCCACAGGAAAACCTTGAAAGAACACTCTGTGACTCATCTGCTCATTTAGAAAAAAAAAAGAAAAAACCCAGGCCATTTGCAGGAGAGAGAGATACACCTGTTCTCAAGAGCTCATCGGCTCCCACAGCTTATTTGCACCTGAAATCCTAATCCTCCATTTGTGACTCACTTGCACAGCAGCTAATTACAATGTCACAAACACAGGGTTTATGGTTTCAAATGGGGAATAAGCAGCAGGAACAGACACTAAAATATATGGATAATTAAATAAATACAAAATTAATCAAAGACCCTGTATTCATACCCCTGTTAATAAAGGCAAGGAGAAGAGAGAGGCAGAAAGTGAGGTTTTTTAAAACTGAAGAACTCTTATAACAGAATTAGATAAACCATAGGAAATCATGCAAACAGAGCAAAAAGTACCTCCATGGAAAGGGGTAGATGACATTCAACAACATCCTTTTCATGCTCAAAATGGGCTTACAAATGTTGTATAGGCTTTGTGCGTGCTTGCAGCATTGGTAAAGAGAATTGAGTCTCAATGACATATCGAGAAGAAGCCAACTTTAATATTTGTAACTCCTGCTCAGAATTACCCAAGCGCAAAATATCTGATCAGAACATGTGGGGGGAAAGTACATTTTCACATCCAAACTAAGTCAAAAATGGTTGCATAAAATTTGATCACATTTCCCCAAAACGTGTGTGTGTTATGTACACGCCCCAATGATAGCAAGGGCGCGGCCACAGTCCTGACCAGACAGTTTTGTGCTGTAGAACTCGGCTCTCTGGGAGCTGAGGGGTGAAAACATGATCTAAGAGCTGGTCTATACTTGAAATGCTACACTGAAGCCATACAGCGGCAGACACTACCTATGCTGATGGGAGAGTTCTACCATCAGTGTAGTTAATCCACATCCCCAAGAGACTGTAGCTAAATCAAGGGATGAATTCTTCTATCAACCTACCGTTGTCTACACCAGGGTGTGGATTTTTCACACCCGAGTGACATAGCTGGTTCGACCTAATTTTTTAGTATAGACCAGGCCTCCACTAGACGCAATGAAGGATAATAAGAAAGTCCTTTCCAGATGGCCAACGTTCTCCCTTGTTACCAATAGCAAAGACAGTATGTTGGTCTGGGCGCAAGACCTGGGTTGAAAACTCACTTATTTCAGAAGCAGACAAGAGAAAAGGGGATGCTCACCCACAAGAGGTCATCTGGCTAGATGACAACTACTCATTTGATATCATTTTAAGGCAGTGGTTCCAGCAGAATTGGATAGCCACAAAGTAGTTGGAGAAGGGTAACCTGACATCACAACATAACGTCAAGGAGTTGTGACCATTCTGGGGTTGTGTGACTCCATCCAATGCAACAGTCTCACTTTCTCCTGCCCCAGGGTGCTCTGGAGGCATAGAAAGGGATCACAACAGCCAGAGTTGATTGGGTCAACCCACAGCCTGGTATACTGATAACATGCAATGAAGATCATGCTGTATTTACAAGGAGATACCTGATATTACTCCCAAATATGTAAAGAACAGTCCCAAATAACCGTAGCACGATCCCGTAGTCATGGGTTTCCATGGTAGCAAGTTCGCCTGTTGCTGGGGGAAGACTAGGAAAACACCTAGGGTAACAGCTCTGGGTACATGAGGAAAGCAAGAGGAGAAGGCTCTTCCTCCTGACAAATTAGAAGCCCTGGAGTCAGCTTCTAAACCAAAATTCAATCCGAAAGTTGCTGTTAATGGATATTTTCTTCCAGGAAGATACAGTTACTGCGGTGGGCGCCGACTTATTTTCTCACAGCGCTTGTGTTTCAATGCTAACAAAATTCCATCTGTGCAGAAACGCCCTTCATTGAGTCCTTTGGCCACACCATGACAGCATGCTTGGCCTGCTTGCTTCTTCAGAACCACAGCCCTCCGTGTGAAATCTGCTTTGAGGACTAACCGGTATCCTTGCTGTTTCCAGCTGATGCAGGCGAAGGACCTGTCTGGCTTTAAGATTAAGCTAGATAAGTTTATGGAGGGAATGGTTTAATGGGATAACATGATTTTAGTCAAATGAACAGCGTGCCATCGCTGGTAAATGGTATCAATGGCCAATGAGGGTCTGGCTGGAGAATCTTGCCTACATGCTCGGGGTTCTACTGATCGCCATATTTAGGGTTGGGAAGGAATTTTCCTCCAGGGCAGATTGGCAGAGGCTCTGGAGGTTTTTCGCCTTCCTCCGCAGCATGGGGCAGGGGTCGCTAGCTGGAGGATTCTCTGCTACTTGAAGTCTCTAAACCACAGGATTTGGGGACTTCAACAGCAGAGTCAAGGGAAAGGGGTTGGGACGGCTTTGTGGCCTGCATCATGCGGGAGGTCAGACCAGATGATCATAATGGTCCCTTCTGACCTTAAAGTCTATGAGTTTGCCAGAACAAGCTATTAGTTTGTTAATCCAGGGCGCCCAAAATTCACAAGAGAGGCCAGGGCCAGAAGGAAAGAACTAATCACCAGAAGCCAGTACCAAGTGTAGTCCAAGCACCCACCTGGTCCATCATTTAGTCTCTGGGAGCTTGCTAGCGTATTGAGGAAAGCTGTTGCAGTTTAACGACCTGCAGCTGAACAAAATTGGGGCACCAAGACTTACAAACTATTCGGTAACGGATGGTCCCAGATATCAAGACATGGATACGTTTTGACAACGTCTAGCTTGCGCCAAAATTTTGCAGTGCCGTATCGTTTTGTGTCTAGGGCCAACAACATCATATTTAAAATATACCAGCTGTGCCGTGCTATCAAGTTAATTTGATTCTCATGATCACCTTGGAGTCTTCCTCACAGGAATGCTGAGCTGTCCCTTTTTCAGATCTTCAGAGATCCCGGGATGGCAATTTGCGGCAGGACTTTTACAAATTTATTAAAGTAACAGTGTCAACGATCACCAAGAGTGATAATGAGCAGGGAAAGCCAGATGTGTTCTAATTACAGAGACAGGATGACAAGCGATCAGCGATGCTCAGTAAGAATAAAAAAATCCCTCACTTAGCATTAAGCTGTAAAAAACTGACACTAAAATCTGCTTGCATCTGCCAGAAGAAATCAAGGGAGTATCGGTGGCTCATACGCATCTGTCAAAGAGCCAAGGAGACCAGATGTACCAATCCAGCCTAATGCATTTATCACATTTCAAGACAGAAAGAAGCCTTTTCACTTTCTATCAAGTTTGTTGCAGAGAACAGAAGCTATTTTCCCTCCAAAGACTTAGTTAACTCCTTTCAAACGCTATTTACTCTAGCCCCTCCTACTCGCATACTAACATCACCACCATGTTGTACTTCTGTAAAAGCACCTTTTATCTGTGCCTCGCAAAGTATTTTACGAACATTAGCAAACTAAGCCTCACAATAGCCCTGAAAGTGTTCTCTGAATTTTACAAGCAAATCAACTGAGGCACTGGGAGTTCAAGTGACTTGCCCATGGTGACACAGCGAGTAAGTGGCAGAGTCATGAATAGAGCCCAGGTCTCCTGCCTCTTGGTCTTGTGATTTAACCATATACCATCCTGTCTCTAATCAACATGTATTTCCTGTAACTAACTCACTCCTCTTCTGGAAAGAAATTCTGCCTCTAGCACCCAGACCTTTGAGATAAAATTCACCAGCCCTTTGGTGGAGAAAGGGAAAACGTAGCTCTTGAAAAGGCCCCTTTTGGTTGAACTGGGAGCTGTTTTGACTTGCTCAGATGGTTCAGTGCAGTCTTGGAAGAGTGCTTCACTGCAGCCTAGTTGGTTTTGTGGTTCTGCTGGCACTGCTAGGAGAGTGCTGGTGCAATTGCATGGACAGGAAATGTTGCAACACTTCCCTCATCTGGGCAACTGGGAATTTGTCTTTCTATTCTACTGAGGTACTTACATGGCACCTGGCATCTGAGTTTATGTGGAAGACTTGGGATGCCTGTATTCCTGTATCAAATATAAACCCACCGTCCCTTTTCTAGCCAGCCATCTGTCATATGTGCAAGTCTGATCGTCACATTGGTACCTGCCATACTCCACTAGGAGTATATCCCAAGCTGCTTTCAAACTCACAAAGCCTCAGTCTTTGACATGCAACCAGGTTTTTAGATTCACTCAGGTAGTACAGCCATATATCAACCTTTCACAAAGGCAAACTCACAGGTTGTCAGTACAGTAACAGCTCCTTTGGTTACTGCTTTAAAGAGCTAGCCCATCGTCTGGGCACTATCTCCTTTTTGAGACTACATTAGCTTGACACACTTCAACCTTCCATCATTATAGAGACAGGTATGCGCCAAACCCATCAATCTGGTGTTCTCATTACAGAGTGTGGAAATTTCCATCGGAAACAGTGAAGTCCTCAGATGAGGTTACAGCACACAATATTTTCTTCTAAAGTAATGAATCCCACTAAAACTGCTAAGATCCATTTTCCTTACGTCCCTCAAGACCCCTCGTTCTGAGACCGTCTCAGAACTGGTCCTGACAGGATGTCTCCTATTCTGCCCCTTGCCGATGTTTCTATGACAAAATCAATTTCCTAATGTCTTGGTTCTTCTCTAGGTCCATTTTGAAATCTAGGCAATGCACTGGCCTTTCCTTAAATCAACAGATACTTCAAAAGTTTTCAAGCGATAATACACCTTGTAGTAATGACAGCCATGTAATAAATGGCATTCCCTCACCTGCACTTTGACCACCTTCCTTGGGAGAACTTCAAACAAGCCAAGCCCCCAAGCAGTTTCAAACAGCTGCCATTTTTCTTAACTTGCCACCAAGATGTTTCCTTTTTTTCTCCTTCTTCACCAATAGCCCTGCTCCCTCCTAAAACAACACTGACCCAAAGCCCAGCACAACCAATATGCAGTTCAAAGCCAGGAACAGGCTTACGTTCTGGAAATGGGACCTGCACACCACTGGAAAAGGAGGGGTTCTCCGTTCCAATGGAACAACTAGTACTAGCTTCCTGAGAGATGGGACTTTAAAATTAAGGTATGTATCGAAGGGTTATTTCAGGTCATTTTTAAAAGATGTTTCATATTTTAATTATAATTTCCCCCTGCTTCTGATCCCCATACAACCGGAATCATGATAGTTAAGGTACCTGGGCTTTATAAATGAAGGGATACAAGACATAACCCCAATATATATTTTTTAGGAATTCTAAATCTTTTCTGCAATCGTTTTTCTGTGAACTCTGTGGCCTACGCAAAGTACATGATGGTGTGGAGCTGTACGAAGGATTTTACTGGCATCCGGTTGGGATGACCTGCATAACTCACTTAAATTATAACTGAAATATTTGGTCAGGTAAAAGGCATCACCCCCACCCCACCACCACCATTATCCACCTTCCTCATGTGGCTGGAGATATTTTATTTGAAGTCTTCAAATTTTAAAATACAACAAGACAGACCACCCATTAAAATTATTCAGAGCTCAGGGCCAGTGGGAACTGAATGTTGTAGAACTGAAGCTCAGAACCCATTACAGAATGTTACAGAACCCATTTGATCAATATTCCGACAATACATGTCACTGAACACTTTCCATAAGAGAGTATCATGATCCCTATTTTTATAGATGAGGACACTGACACACACAGAGGTTAAGTGACTTCCCCAAGGTCACAGAGTCAGTGGCAGAGATGGGACTTAGAACCCATGTCTGAATTCCCAGTCTTGCAGCTTAAGTTTTATACCGTGCTGCCCTCTGAAGTGTTGCTGGGAACTTTTCCTCAGTAGGGTTCATTTCCAATGGAACAATTACTCAAATCAGCCATGATTATTATTACAGTATGGTCCATAATTAATAGCAAAAAGCAATTTTAATGTTGCTTTATATTAAAAGGTGATGACTGTCAAATATGTAGGGCATACCTGAGATGCCATAATGATTATTAACGTTGATAAAAGACAGGCTCAGTTTAAAGTTACACAGAAAGGGGGGAAAAATCTTTTAGGAACATTAGCCCACATTCCTACTGTTAGATAAAATGAAAGAAGGTAACCAGTGTGATGAGGAGAAAGGCATAGACACCTCATGCAGAAGGCAGATCTCACTGCCAATTCTGGTCCACATCAGAGTCATGCAACCTCTAAGAATTCTTTGGTTTGGTCAATTTCTCCTTTACTACATTTCATCTTAGTGTTATTCTATGGCTACGCCATTCAAATACCATATAGAACACGATGCCATTGGGATAATAATACGGCTGCTGCTGCATTATAAATAGTGATGTTTTTACCCATCCTACCCACCTCAGAACAGTGGAATATTGGCATATTAACACACTTGCTCTCAGTGAAATGGATGTCTCATTTCCTTCACACAGCTTAATTACTACTTTATTGCTCCTCCCCACCCCCTTTAAACAGTAAATACATGTTAACATTGTGAGAGGAAGGATTGCCCAGTGGTTAGGGTGCCAGCCTGCGTAACTTGTGTGCGATTCCCTGCTCTGCATGTGTGACCGGGGGCAAGTCACTCAGTCTCTGCACGCTCAGTTCTCCAGGTATAAATTGGAACATTTTCCTATTTCACAGCCCTGTTGTGAGGGTAAATAGAGTCAAGTGCTCAGATACAAAGATAGAGAGACTATTCCTCTTGGAAGCCGCTATCCATAACCTCGTCTACAGAACAGAGCTGACTGCTATATGTCACACCTTAACTGGCTGTCTTGGATAGATTCAACAAAAAGTTGCATTTTAAAATACAAAACCACTGCCCCAAAGTCAATCTACTCCCTAAAAAGGGAAAACAAGTTGGACTGCATATGTGACGCTCCTTTACCAGGGCTCTGTTCTACTCACGAGCTATACAGTGACCAGCAAAGTGGTGTTTGGGCCTCGGCTAAAATAAAAAGCAAGGGAACTCAATTCCCAGAGTTTAATGGAGCTAAGAAACTAGAATGCTAGCAATCTTTGAGTCTCGCCCTCTCCAAATCACATCAGTAGTGTTTTCCCTTTCAGTCTTCCTCTGACGTTGCTGTCAAGTCTTTTATTACTGTATCAATCATAGTGATGGAAAGCTCAGTACCAGACACCTGCATTTGTGGCATGCAGTTAAAGATAAATAAATCTGCTAAGTTTAAATTAAGCTTGCCACGTGAGCCCCGCCCCCCCCGTGACTGCCAATGGGGAACGAGAGACAAGCCAATGCTACAAAGCATCAGCGTCAGAGTTTAAGGCTAGAAGGGACTACCAGATCATCTAGTGCAGTGGTTCCCAAACTTTAACAACCTGTGAACCCCTTTCACTATAATGTCAAGTCTCACGAACCCCCTCCTAAAAATGAGTATTTCCAGTGATTTTCTCCTTTACTTGAGTATAAATTATAAAAGCAATGAGCTTGGAAATATAAAATTTGTTTTTATGACATGCTTATTACACACTATTTATTGTTAATTATTATTTATCATTACAGTATTTTTATTACATTATGAAAACGGCAACACTCTTCCAAGAGCTCACTTTCGTAGCCTGTATCACTCTGAATAAGCCTGTTATAAGACAAGGCTCCTATGTTTCATCAAGGAGTATCAGATGTGAAAGAGCAGGAACGTATTTAAGAAGCCAACTCACAGAGTTCCTCTTATACAAGCATTCAGGTCTGGAGCAGTCCAGGCAAACAATGCACGTTGCAACAAAGCTTAAACTTGTTCTTCATAATAATTTAAAAAACACAACTAGTTGCCTATTTAATTTTAAAAACAGCAAAAAATATCCACCTCCCTCTCCATTTCTTATAAGGAGTCTTGAAGTTTAAATCTCCTCAGTGTGATAGAGACATTTGCTTTGATCTGCTTAGCTCTTGGAAGTCCAGGGGCTCTGGGCTGCTGGCTCCGTGCTGCCTGGGGTCCATAGGGACAGCTCTGTCCGCTATTAGGGATTTTTTCCCTGAGAGTCCCCTGTAACATTTCACAAACCCCAGTTTGGGAACCACTCATCTAGGGTGACCTCACCTCCTGTATATCACAGCCACTAACCATCGCCCAGCACCTGCACATGAAACCCAACAAGTGGAATTAGGCAAAGAACGGGAGGGACCAAGATGCACCAATGCCCAGGGCCCCTGCAACGGCAGGGAACTGATTAAGTGAGATATACACAGATGACACCTGCAGGTAGACGAGCTAAGGTGGTCTCTCGCTTGGAGTCTCCCACACGTGGCTCTGTTTTCAGTGGACCTTGTATACCAGTGGTGGGATTGTGGTGCCCACTGAAATTGTGACAATGCCTAGGGGTGCTGGCAGGAGTGTTGTAGGAGGCGGTTTCCCTTACTGGTTAGGTATGTAGCAAACAAATTGCACAGGTAGGTCATAATTTGGATTATTTGCAGAAATTTAGATCTGAATTTATGCCTGTGCAGTTAAGTGTTAATACAGGGTCACAGTTCAGATTGTATGTGGAACCTTGACTTTGAATGTTACTGACGTAATTAATGCATGCTAGGGGTACATGCAAGTCACTAGGAAGAAACTGCCATGCTTCTCTGATCTGGTGGTCTCTCTACACTAGGATCCTGTTTCCAACAATGGCGAGTGCCGGATGCTTCAGAGGAAGGGATAAAATCTCCATAATGGACAAATATGGAATATCCTGACAACAGATGTTTCTTCCTAATCCTCAGCAATAACAGATTGGCTTATACCCTGATGCATGAATTTACACATCCCTTCTAAGTATTTCTAATTGTATCTAATGTAATTGAAGATGTTATTATCAATACATACGTTTAATCTTTGTTTGAATCCTAATGTCTTGCCCTCGATGTTATCTAGTGGCAATGAGTTCCACAGGTTGATCACATGTTGTGTAAAAAACTATTTCCTTTTATCACTTTTAAATTTGTTGCCTTTCAATTTCATTGAATGTCCATTGACTCTTGTACTGCAAGGATAAATAGGAGCAGCTGATTTACTTTCTGTTTACCATCATCTCCCCTCTTATGTATCTACTCGATAAACGACATTGTCCTAATCTTTTCACTCTCTCAGTACTTGGGAAGCCTTTCCTATTCCTACTCATTTTTGCTGCCTGTCTCTGGATGCCTTCTATTTCTGCAGTAGCTTTTTTAACATGGGCAATCTAAACCAAACGTAGTATTCAAAGTTATGGTGTGCCATTAATTTGCATAATTGCTTTATCATCTTTTCAGTATTATTCTTTACCCCATTCCTTATGCATCCTACTATGGTTCGCTTTTTTGGATTGTTACTGTGTATTGACTTGAGCTGATGATTTTTTTGACCTGCTACAATGATGACCAACTCCTTTTCCTGAGTGACTTCTGACTCTCAGCTACTACAGTGATGAGTATGGTACAACGGAGGACAAACATCACATTGTGTGTTGGAGACACACCCCCACACACACAAATTTGGGAAGGTCACAGTTTAGGCCAACAATCCCTTGCAAAGGATTGTATTAATGGATCATATTCTGCCATGCGTTATATGTCACATCCCATAATACTGAGCTCATATTAAAATTCAGTAATGTTGGATCTACACACCATCATATTAACTATAATAAATTCATGAGCAGAGTGTGTATAACTAAAATAATATCATGAGCTATGTATTTCCACAGCAACTCTCTCCAGTATCTGGGTGCTGAACTACTAACAACTGCATTTTTTCCACCCTTAAACAAACCCTCAAGTTACTCACTGCTGCACTAACTTTCGGTGTTTTAGCGAGGGCAGTAAGTGTCCGACATACAAACACAATGGCAAAGCAAATGTCATGTTGGTTTGAAATGTTCATACAGATCAATTACACTTAGAAAGTCAATTGCATGTAGTGGGTGTGTGTATAATACACGTGGATTATTGGTATTATGTTGGGAATTTCAGTATTGCTATTAGAACAAAAAATATAGTCTTGGGTAGAAGTCCATTGCATAGACACTGATAAGGCAGTTTTCCTAATCCATTCTGCTGGTGATTTACTTGGCAAACAGTTAAACATCTTATATAATATTAAGAAGTTCACGCTAATGCCTAACATGATGAATGCATTGCTCGGGCTTGCAGAGTTAATGTGTCAAATGAACCATCAGCAAGGAAAGAAGAACAAGCGGGAGCACAACCCCACAAGCAGATTCAGTTGTCCGGTCCACAGCAGGTAATTTCTTACCCAGTTTTCAGCAGCAGGGCAGCTGCACCAGTATTACCAACAGTGTAAAGTCTAGGGTAGACTAGGCATAGGTGTCTCTTCTCACTGTGTCCTTAATAGGATTAGCTGTGTCGGGACCCTTATACCAGGTCTCTGCTGGAGTTTACACCACTGAGAACATCAGCACAACTGAACAGTTGTTCTGGAATAAGAAATTTCCCGATGTAGACAGATGCATCCTGGAGGAAGTGGGTAAGACTCAAATGCTGATTAAACTAGACATTGCTGTCTCGCAGCCCGCGGTTCCCTACTCTTCGGGGTCACTGTCACACTTTCTCAGACTGAGTTCAGCGGTGCCAGCCAGAGCCCACTGCCTGCCCTCTGACCCACCACCAACCTTGGCCCGCCACACAGACGCCAGTCTTGGCCCAGGTACCACAGGGGATGAGAAGATGTAAATCTGAATGGGAAGCTGCAGAGTGGTGCGGAGCCCAGTGCAAGGAGGGGTAGGGGAGAGACCAAATCCAGATGTGCACGAGGGGGCAGGGGGGATTCATATGGAGACAGCAGATTTAAGATCAAGATTTTGCTTTTATTACAGACCAGCAGCAATCGCCACCTCACAGGGTGGGTCCCACTCACCCCCTACAGGACACACCCTGCCCCTCCCACCTCCCCCTATCTCCACTTGCTCCCCTAGCTACCCCCTGCCCTATAACTGCCCCCACCCCCAGTGCCCCCCTCCCCTCCAGCTCCCACTCCCCACAGATCCCCCCCTCCCCTCACTCCTACCAGGGCTGCCCCCTCCCCCATAGCTACACCTGCCCTGGCTGCCCCTCCCCCTCTGGCTGCCCCCTGGAGCTGCCCTGGCTCCCCCCGGCTGCCCCCGCTACCTGCCATCCCGGGACCCGCAGGTGAGTCACATTTCGGCAAGCAGGGCTCAGACTGACACGGAACGGACAAAGGGCGCCGCCATTTTGGAGACGGGCGGAAGCGGCGGCGTCTCACCTCCCCATCCCCATGCCCCCACGGGCTTCCGGCGCATGCGCAGCTACCGCGGGGGAAGCACGGGCGGCTGACAGGCCTCTCTAGCGCATGCGCCGCTGCTCCGAAGCGTCAGGGCGGGGCATCGAGAGCGAGCGGCGGGCCTTGCGGATCACGTGGTGTTTCCCAGGGTTCTCCCCGGCGCCATGACACCAGAGGCAGCAGCTGGGCATTGCCCAGACAGTGCAGCAGAGGTGGGCTCAGGCAGGGCCTGGCTTTGTAGCCGTAGCCAGGGTCAAGGGGCCGGGGCTGTGCCTCCCAAAGCACTGTGGCCAGGCGCCATGCGGAGCGTGGGTGCCCCGTGAAACCTTGTGCCACCTCTGTGCCACCTCTGTGCCACGCCACGTCCTGGCATGAGCCTAGCCTGGGAAGGCTAAAACTGTGACGGCCAGACAAACTGACATCAGCATGGCCAGCCTCAGGCGTTCGCAAATCATGAGCCGGGTCTTGAAGAGCCATGTGTTGGCTTCAAAATCAGAAGGTATTTAAAAAATAAAAGAATGTGATTCTTTTGCTTTGCGTTCTGGGCTCGAGGCTGCGCTCAGGTCCCAGGGTCAAGCTTTTCTTTGCCACCACGAGGGCTAGACACGCGCTCTTTTAGAAAGGGAAGCTGAGATTCTCACATGAGTCCAGCAGCTGGGGCTTTGGGGAAGAAACACCAAGTATCACAAAAAGCAACAGAGGGTCCTGTGGTACCTTTGAGACTAACAGAAGTACTGGGAGCATAAGCTTTCGTGGGTAAGAACCTCACTTCTTCAGATGCAAGCCGATTCAGACTAACACGGTTACCCCTCTGATACTTGACAAGTATCACAAGACTTTCAATAGAACGGTGAGAGTTCGTAACAGCGTTATGTGGGCATGGAGGGAGAGGTGATCTTTCAGGGATCAAGCATGTAGGGCTTTGACTATCAGGACAGAAACCTTGAACTGGACTTCCCTGAAAGAGTCAGGATATGCCAGGTCTTCAGGGCCGCTCGGGATCTGGGTATGTTTACACAGCAACTAGACTAGTCTATGCAGCTGGCCCATGCCAGGCAACTCAGGCTTGTGGGGCTCGGGCTGCGGGGCTGTTTCATTGCTGTGTAGACTTCCAGGCTTGGGCTGGAGCCCAAGCTCTGGGACCCTCCCACCTCCAAGGCGTGGATCCTGAAACAAGCGTGCATCTAGCAGGGGTCAAGCAGACAGGAAGAGCAGGGTATTTACTCATCTGCAGATAAAGATCCTTAGAGGTGAACTTTGCAACATGCCAGCCTCTGATCAGAAGGTCTTATTTGGACTAAAACCATACTTTCTTATTGCAACACCAAACACAGGCTTATCCTAACATTGTTTGGTGTTGAAATAAAAGAGATACAGTGCCATGACTGGTTTCAGAGTAGCTCTGCTTAGACTGGGTTTGTGTCCTCTGGATGTTTACATTGTAACCTCAAATTAGCATCAAGGGCAAAAGTTACATTTTTAGGTTGCCCTGATTGTGTGTAATTAAACACGGCAGCACTGAGAGTGTTTTACAACTCTAATGTAGGGTGACCAGACAGCAACTGTGAAAAAACGGGACGGGGGTGGGGGGTAATAGGTGCCTATATAAGAAAAAGTCCCCCCAAAATGGGACTGTCCCTTTAAAAACGGGACATCTGGTCACCCTACTCTGATGTTTTGTTCCGCATCACACTGGCTAAATTGTGTTGAATCCCAGTTTTAGACACGTGAGCAACTGAATGCATAAATGTTTGCAGGAACGGGGCCTGTGGAAGCACATGGTTCTTAGTGTAACATCAGCCCTTTCAGATTGTCAGGAGATATATTTAAAGATGGAAACATTTTGAAGTAAATCCCCTTCGAGGGTGCATCTGGTTCAATTTTAGATCATAGTAAAGTGCTGTCCCAGCTGGGGACATCCCAATACCCAGTATCCTGCCTCAGCCTTCCCTGACAAGCCCGGGAGTTGCCAATGGAAAAATGTACAGGATTGTTAATGTCTCATACCCAGCAAAGCTCCTATTCCAGTGTTCTGTTCATTTTCTGGTGCTGACGTCATCTGCTTGTTTTTCCTTCTTCTTTCAGATGTTCTGCTGCCCTGTTAATTAACCAAACAATAGCTGCAGCAATGGTTTGAATATATGCCTCACCCTGTTCCATTGACTTAGATGAGGTGGAAGTCTGCTCCCTGCCTCCCCATTCATCTGAATGAGGTGAAAACGTCAATCTTAGCTGAAACGATTTAAATCAGGCTGGATCTCTTGACCTATTTATGAGATTTGCAAGGCGTGGTCAGCAACTCTTCCAAAAGTGAGTGCCTGCCCCAGTCTGGGAGTTGTGAACGTCCCTGGCTCAACTGGGCAATAATACCTTAATTGTCAGCATTAGCCACTTCATTGCTGATCATTTTTAGCAGAGGTAACTGGGACGAGCGAGGGAGCAAGCCCCATAGGGGATAGGGATTAGGAGGGTAAATGCAGAGGGCAGAAAGGATGAGAGACATAAAGACTCTGTCTACACAGCGAAAGCTGTGCACGGGACAGCCTCCCGGAGGGAGCATGAATTAGAGAGCTCAGCGCGGGCTAGAGGGCTGAGTATGTACCCAGGGCCTGTGCCAACCCACACTGTGCTGTCTATTGTTACCTGGACTAGGTGGATTCAAGCTAACCTGTGCGCAGCTTTTGCTATGTAGTCTGACCCGAATACAAGGACAGAAACACTGGGCAGAAACAGGAACAGTCCTAAAGGGGAGAATATTTTCCCACTGAGGCCTAGTGGACACTTCAAACTTAGGGTGACCTTGCCACATTGCTGAGGGCTGTGAAAAATGTCACGCCCTGTGTGATGTGGTTAGGTCGAGCGTCTACACTACCGCGGTGTGGCTGCAGCACCGTAGCTGTGCCACTGTAGCCGCTGTGGTGTAGACATACCCTGAGTCAGACTGAATAATAAACGTGATCTCATACGGTACATCCCCATGTGAAAATAACACTTTGCCTGTATGAGAAACTTCCGGGGTTCCCTGAAGGTGAATCACTGTCACTGGCTTACAGCGTGAGGGAGCCTTGTCTGTGGCCACTGGGAGAATCTCGTCCCAAACTACTGGCTGCTGGAAACACAAGTGCCCCGCTCTGCGCTCCGCAAGTCCTGCTCTTTCCATCCGCAGCACGGCACCTTGCACCCTCCAGCCCTTAGGCTCCCTAAGTGCAGAACAGAGAGAACCTGGGGCTGAATCTATGTAGATAGTTAGGGCCCCCCCCCTCCGCCCCCCTGAGTTCTGCTCTGGCCCTGGGCACAGGTCCTTCCAACCTGTCTGTACATCCCTGCTTCGTTAGACTCGAGTGCCCAGTGCCTCGCCCTCTGGCTCCCGCAGTGCCCACAGATGCGCTGTCCGGGGAACAGCTTCCCAGGTTCAATGCTCTCCTTAGCCCAAACCAAGCAAAGTTTGTGTGACAAAGCTTCAGACAGAGATTCAGACAGAGGCCAGGATAAGGATTGGAAACATGGTTACGGATAAAAGAAAAATGTCAAATGCCAGCTAGACCCTGCACTTATTACCACGTTCTTCTCCTGTCTAACGGTATTTTTCACCCACTGGTCAGTCTGTCTAGCACTTGGCCAGTCAAAGGAGCTGGAATCCCCTTTTCATGAGACACCCACTCTGGCAGAGCGTCGCCCCGTAATGGATGCCATCTTGTCCCCTATTATACAGTTCCAGACCTGTTGTCTCCTTTCATAACGAGGCTGTGTCGTTAACTTCACTTTGCCCTGTTGGTCCCTCTATTCAGGGCCTTTTTCTTGTCTCCTTTGTGCTCTGTAAAGGCCCAAGTCTGCACCTGGTCTAGCAGTGGGCTAGGCTAAGTGGAAAGATGTCAATTATTCTCTCTTGATCGTGCGAGCGCCGAGAACCCCCCGGCCCCAGATGACCCGTTTCTAGCAGCTTGGAACACAGCATTCTACGTGGTCACATAACTCTTCAGATATTTTTTGTACATCCATCCCGCAATAACCATGACAAGTTCTTAGAGTCCGGTGGAGACCACACCTGGTCCCCTTTGACGAAATAGCACAACGATGGTGATCCCAGGGATGCATGCCCATCTGAGTATGCCCAGGCAAGTCCCCGAGCAAAGACTCAACTGTGTGCCCTGTCCCCCATCTGTTGCCACGTGGGGTGCCTGAGTCACAACATATTACACAGTTCACCAGTGCACCGATGGATGCCCGGCAGACACATATGATGCTGAGGTCAGAGCTAAGGATTAGTGTTATAGCATGGTCACGATCGATGTGATATGTATGTGGTTACTGTACATGTTGGAGGTGGATGGGGCTTCTTTAGAGAATCTGTCAGTGAAAGGTGTGAATGGAATGTCTGAGGTTACTCACACGCGTAACCAAGCGTTTTCGTTATGCGTCTACACATCCTACTGTAAAGAGCTGGGCAGCGTGTATGTGTGTGATCGTCCTCCACTGGATGGAGTAGGCGCTTCTCAGATTTGTCTCATCTGCTCTCCCCTACGCACAGTGAATCTCCTTTAGCTCAAGTGCTTCCACAGACAGAGACGCTGATTTCTATTCCTGCTGCGGCCGTGAACTTACATGCAGAGCAAAGTGAAGGCTGCAAAATTCCTGCATAGCAGTAATATCGTCAAGTCATCGTTGGGCTGTGAAATATCCGGCTGACTATAGACAGGGGCAGATTCTGCTCTGGGTTCTAAATCACTGTCCAGATGTAACTGAGAGCGGAATTTGGCCCAGTGTATACAATAGAGGCCAGTTAATTTTACCAGGAGTTTCTTAAATCATTGGTTAAAGTAAATAACTGTAAAAGTGACTAGCCCCTTTCTCTCTCTGGGTATGCGCGCACACTTCTATTGGATTAGCTTGGGCTATGGACGTTATCAGCGAGAGAAATTTCCACCCCTGCCTTTCTCAATCCTAGTGGGTCCTGGCCATGTTTTGTATCATCCCCTATAAAGCCTCGTCTTCAAAGACTGTAAGGAAAACAGTGAATCTGTGTTGCAAAGAGAGAGAGCCTGGCACCTATTTATCTGCCGCTGAATTTCAGCCTGTAATGTTGCGCCTGACAAAGAAAAGACCCCAAGGTCACGGGACCGAATAAGGGGCTTTGGGTTTCATCTGGTTGTTTGTCGGAGATTAGGGAGGGATGAGGTGTTGGTACCTAGGCGGACAAGCAGCAGCCAGTCTGCATACAACTGGTTTATGACACCCTAAACAAATCGATAACATCAAACTGCCCATTGCCGGTTCTTGCCTCAGCCACCGTCCCTTGGGTTAATTATAATGTAGTCCAGGCAATGCAGACAGAGCCGTTGCGTGTGTTGGAAGTGGGCTGGCTCCTGCATGCAGATGTCCCCTGCTTGGGTGGTATAAACTCAGAGAGTGGGGGCTGCTCCCTTGGCAGGTTCTGAACGCTCCTGGAGGAAGAAGGAGAACACACATGACCATGTGCTTGAAATATTACTGGCAAGACAGACCAGGTAAGAGACAATGCAACATTTCCCTCTCTTTGTCTATCTGCTGCTCGACACACATAACTGGGCAATATTTGGGCTCTACACCCACTTCCAACATCGGCAGAGCAGTCTAGCCCAGAGAAGGAACTGGGGACATTTCAAAACTCTTGGGACAGTTCCTAGATTTATTTTGAATGTCACTGCAGAAGCAGATGGGCTGGGGCAGAGTTGACACCCAGAGTCTGATGAACAGTTAAATATGTTCACTTGCTGTATAACGTAGCCGGTGTGGAACAGCAGCATGGTCCGAGCGTGGGGCTCCTAGATTCTAATCCTGACTTTGTCACTGGCTTCCCATGTGACCGTGGATGAGTCTTTCCCCTGTGCCGTGCCTCAGTTTCTCCAGCTGTAAAATATGGATGCCGCTGCTGACCCGACCCACCTGACTGCAGGGTTGTGAGGGTTAATTAGGCAGTTGTTTGACAAACCCAAAGTGGTAGGGATTGTGAAATGCCTCGAAGAGGCATGTCTTAGGGCATGGAGTAGTCTCCACTTGATTGAAATGTGTGCATATATATATATATAGCCAAATTTGTAATACACATACATGCACTCTGCACACAGGACACATGAGACAGACACACATATAGCACATGCCCCCATGCATTCTGCATACATAACATCTACACACATACAGAACATCTACACTCTGTACACGCAGAATTCCCCTCTCTGTACACACAGAGTACTCCCACCCACCACAGAGCTTGTCCACATGAGCAAGTGTCAGTCATCTAACGTAAATTGGTTTTTAAACTGATCTGTTCAGAAGGGTGTGTGGTAGGGTGACCATATTTCTCAAAGGGAAAACGGGACACTGCACGAGGCTTGCCCAAGGCCCCCCGTTCACCCCCTATTGGCTGGCCTGAGCTGCCTGGCATCACTGCTTGCCCAAGCCCCACCGTGCAGGACTGGCGTTGCCGCTCACCCGCCCCTGAACGTTCCTCCCTGCCCCACTTGTTTGGCAAAACTGGGTATTTGTCCTGTTTGCTCTTGACAGCCGATGATCAGTTGGCAAGAGCAAATGGGACAAATGCCCAGTTTTGCAACAACAAAAAATGGTGACTCCCGGGACAGGGCATAAAAAGGGGACTGTGTGGACACTCATCTTTCGTAGGAGTGGCTTATTTTGGTTTAGTGTTGACCTGTTCCAAACTGACTTGGCTAAACTGTAAGAGAGGAAGAGTGGTCCAGCGGCCCAGGAGTTGGGGGCCCTGGGTTCTATTCCCCGCTCTGTCATAGACTTCCTGTATGACCTTGGGCAAGTCACTTAGTCTCTGTGTGCGCCAGTCCCTCATGTAGCACCGCTCCCTGCTCATCTGCATGGGAATAGGCACTGAGGGAGCCATTCTTGTACTGAAACAAGAGTCTTGTCCACCAGTTCATAGGCACCGGCTTCTTCCGGACCCTGGGGGTGCTGAATACCCCCTCTGCCCCAGTCCCTTTCCCCCAAGTCCCCATTCCTGCCCCACCCCAGGCACTGCCCCCACCTCTTCTTCCAAGCCCCAGCCCTCCTCTTCCTTCCCCCGCTCCACCCATGCCTGGCCAATTCCCACCCAATTCTTCCCCCTCCCCCGAGCGCGCCCCGTCCCCGCTCCTCCCCCTCCCCCCAGCACCTCCTGCATGCTGCAGAACAGCTGATCGCGATGGGCGGGAGGCGCTGGGAGGGAGAGGGAGAAGTTGATTGGTGGGGTGGGGGGGAGGAAGGAGCTGGCTGCCGGTGGGTGCTATGCACCAGTTTAAATTCATCCCTTACGTTTTCCCAGTGAATCTTCCTCACACATACGGTCAACTACCATAAAGAAGGAAACTTTGCCCCCCCTCCCCCAACACACACACAATTCCCCAAGATCCTTTTGGCTCATCTCAGCGCCAAGAATAAGAAGAGTCGGCAGTGGCAGTTCTGCCCGGGAGGGGAATTCCTGGGCCTGGGCCAACACGTGCCTTGCATGATAATGACGCTCCGACAGGGCCGCCCAGAGGATTCAGGGGGCCTGGGGCAAAGCGGGGGAGCGGACATAAAAAAAGGCGCCACCCACTGTGGCGCTTGTACTCACCAGGCGGTGCTCCGAGTGTGCAGCGGCGGGTCCTTCACTTGCTCCACATCTTCAGCAGCACTAAGGACCCGCCGCCGAAGTGCCGCCAAAGACCCGGAGCGAGTGAAGGACCCGCCGCCGAAGACCCGGACCGCCACTGGGTGAGTAGCCAAGAAAGGGATTCAAAGGCCAGGGCCCGCGGGGAACCTGCAGGGCCCGTGGCCTGGGGCAAATTGTCCCACTTGCCCCCCCCCTCTGGGCGGCCCTGCACTCCGTTGCTGTGCCCATCTCTGTGCTTTAGGAGCATGAACGAACTAAGCCCAACGACTCCCCTGTTATTGTGAAGACCAGTTCAGCTCCACCAGCATTAGCCACCGGCGTAGTCCATCCTCCAGATCATCTACCTCTGAGCAGCTCTGCCGCTGACTCACTGTGTTGCCGCTCTGTGCCTCAGTTTCCCCATCTGTAACATGGAGATAATACCACTTATTTGTTTACCTGCCTCAGAGGGGGGCTGTAAGGATTTGCTAGCGAATGTTGATCAGAGCTTTGAACTTGGAAAGTGCAACAGGAGCGCAGGGTGTCTAATGTTTTTCACAAGCACTCGCCATCCAGAGGTTGTGAAGGGCTCCTATAAAAATGCCTGGATATTAGTGTATCATAGCTCCCCTCTCTGGGGTGACATCAGACCTACGTGGGAGCTTGGGATTGTCCTGCCGTCCAGCGCTAGGGAGAGGTGCCATGGATCCACCCAGCAACATGCCAAGCTTCTCCAAGCCGCCGCAACCCCGCCCTGGAGAGATCCACCGGCCTATTGTTAACAATGAGTGTTGAGCAGGCTTCAGTGCAAGTGACAAGCAGGCCAGAGATGGTGTAAATCTTGGAGAATGGCCGGGGACTCCCGCACCTCTAGCTGATGGGGGAGTGGAAGGTGGAGAAGGGCAGTTTCGGTGAGCAAGGAACACGGGTCTCAGCTTGTTCCCATCTAAATCAATGGGATTTGGGCCATTGTCTTCAATCCGGTCCTGCTTGCTTGCTGAGTGTGCTCCCAGCTCCTGGAGAGGGCCAGGGCTATAGCTGGAGGGGAGAAGAATGGGAGATGAGAACACTGCCCTGGGGAGAGCATCTCATCTCATCTGCTAGCTCCTAGAGGTGAGGGTCCCCTTTCTACGGGCAGAAGTCCCGGGGACCCCCTCCAAGTTCCAACACGTGTGGACTAGAGGTTCCAGCAGGAGGGGCCCCTTACATTGATTCAGGGAGGAGAGGGTAGTTGAGTGGCTCTCTAATGCACCAGCCCTGGGGAGGTTAGCTGCAGTGGGGATTGAACCGGAAACCTCAGGAGCCTCTGCTACAGGGGTCTCAAACACATGGCCAGTGGGCCAAGTTATTTCCTGCAGCCCGCCATAGGTGCCAACTCCACTGGCAGCCAAGCTCCTCTCTCCCCCCCTACCCCCGAAATACTCTCCCCGACAGAGGCGGCGGAAGGTCCCGCCCCCAAAATACCGCCGACGACTGGGGCGGTCGAAGATCCGGCCGCCACGGTCGCCGCCCCCCAAATATTAGTGCCCTAGGCGACCGCCTAGGTCG
Organism: Malaclemys terrapin pileata; assembly: GCF_027887155.1. Classification (NCBI taxonomy): domain Eukaryota; kingdom Metazoa; phylum Chordata; order Testudines; family Emydidae; genus Malaclemys; species Malaclemys terrapin. Next base: position 5,542,950 of record NC_071523.1, read on the forward strand.
CCTAATGGGTTGCGCTGGCCCTGGCGCCGCGTCCCCGCTCCTCCGCCTACCTCCCAGCGCTTAGGACTTTCCAGGAGGGATGGGGGAGGAGCAGGGACGTGGCGTGCTCAGGGGAAGAGGCGGGGCCGGGGCGGGGATTTGGGAAAGGGATTGGAATCGGGGCAGGGAGGCGGCAGACTTGGGACGGGGACTTTGGAGAAGGGGTTGGAATGGGGGGGGAAGGGGTGGAGTTGGGGCGGGGACTTTGGGGAAGGGGTGGGAAGAGGTGGGGCAGGGGCGAGGCCTCATGGAAGGGGCGGAGTGGGGGCAAGGAGGGGGGCTTTTGTATCTTTGTATGAAGAGGTGGCAGTGACAGGGCCGCCGAGAGCGGGTTCAGGCCCCGGTGAAAAAAAATTTTCGGGCCCCTCGGCAAGGGCGGACCAGCTAAACAGCCGGGGAAACCGGGCCCCGGGCCCCCTTCCGGACCGCTGGGCCCCGATAATTTGTACCGGCTTCCCCCCCCCTCGTCGGCCCTGGTCAGTAATGCAGCCCTCGGGCCAATGTACTGGTCCTCATGTGGCCCTCGTGGTGGTTTGAGATCCCGGCTCTGCTGTTTGAGCTAAAGGGCCCAGCTCTGGTTACTCAAAGGCTGCACGGTCTGATCGGCCTCTCTAGGATCCAGCCACGTGAGGGGCACACAGAGCACAGGATGTCAGCATGGGTTACAGTTAGAAGAGGGGTTACTACGTTACGGAGGGAAAGCCAGACTCCGGGTTTCTAGCCCTAGCTTTGGGAGGGAGCAGGGACTAATGGTTAGAGCCAGGGGACTGGGATTTGGGGTTCCTGGGTTCCATTCCTCACTTTGCCACCGACTCCCTGTGTGATCCTGAGAGATAACTGGGCCCTGTAGGGCTGGGGGAACGTGGATAAAAGTTCAGCAAGTGTCACAAGAACAACACAGGTTGGTGGGAAAAGGTGGAAAAAGGGGGATGGAAAGACTGGATTAGTCTAACCCAAAAGGCCTCCTGTTATAATTCAGGGACAGGGTTAGAGTCATGCTGGGTGACCCAGAGAAAGCGTGGGACCGGAAATCCATGGAGCAAACTTGGGGTGCTAAAAATTAGGCCTAATTAGCCGACAAAGTAACGAGGGGATGGGGCTATTCTCCATTGCTCCCTCTTGGGGTCCTCACAAGAAACGACTATTCTAGAAAAATCGGGAAGCAAAGGCAACAATTGCTGACTGGCCGCAGGGGAAGGCGCGTGCTTCCCCCTCACAGCTGCTGCCCCCGGCGTCTCCTGGGACCCCCGCGTCCACTGTGACTCCATTGGGCCTTTGTGGTCCTGATCCTGAGAGATGTCCTCATCAGACCAGGCCAGAGAGAGGGACCCAGACGACATCGCCACCTCTACTGGCTCTGGCTGAGTCTCGAACACCCCCTGGGACATGCGACTTTGGGCTGGTCTGCACGACAGACTGACATGGGTATAACTACAGCGCTCTGGGCTGTGAAAAAGCCACACCCCTAAGTGACGCAATTGCACTGACCTAACCCCGTGCAGACAGCGCTAGGTTGGTGGGAGAGCTTCTCCCGCAGACATAGCTCCTGCCTCTCGGGGAGGTGGATTCACTGCGCCGACAGCAGTGGCTACGGCAGCGCAGCGCGACAGGTGCAGCTGGGGCCCTCGACGTGAGACAAGCCCTTTGTTGTCATCAGCCTGGGGCGTTGTTAGTACAAAAGCAAAGGTGCCCCTGGTCTGGTTTGTTTTTCACTTGCACAGATCAGCTGCTCCAACTTCCTCCCGCGTAAGCTGTACAGGCCGACATCTCATCTCCTTCCTCGTCAATTTCCTCCTGTAATTTGATTCTTTCCCCCTCCTCTAGATCTGGCGAACTGCTGGTGTCTGATTGGAAAACGAGAAAACAGCGGATCCCTCACGCACCCGACCTTCCTCGTAGACTGTTCCAGCGGGAGAAAGGAACTGCTGAACGCACGGCCTGACAGCAAAATATACAGGCGACCTCTCAACCGCTTCCCCTCCAGACCCAGGATGGAGACTTACGTGATATTCTGCTGTGACATGTCCGTTTATGGCCGCCAGATTGTCCAAAGCAAAGGAAGCGAGGAGGACGTGACCTGCACTCCAACCCGAGTCTCAGCTTCATCCCAGCCGGGCACTGGAGCCTCTGTGGAGGCACCTGAGTCCTTCAAGAGCAAGGCTCCAGTCTCTATTCAGCAGCAATGCCACCTTAGGAGTTGTGCTAAGAGTAATGCTGCAGCTGGGGGGTCTGGTTCCAGGTCCCTACAGCGCTCTCCTTGGTGCATGGTCAAACACTTTCTGAAGGGCTTAGCCCTGTGTGTCTTTGGGCAAACTGATTGAGAGTATCCGGGCAGTGGGTAAAAGGAAACAGTCTTATTTAATGCAATGTATAACTGACCTGCAGAACTCATCCCCTGTGGAGTGTTATTGAGGCTAATACGGTAAAATTTAAGAATGGTTCAGGCCCTTCTATGACCAAGAGTAATACCTACAAGACAGGGGCTATTAGTCCTCATGCTTTGTAAACTAATCGCCGGCTGACAATAGGAATAAACGTCCCTCCCAGGTGATGGCTTGGATTAGATGGCCCGTGCCTTGCCCCAGGTCAGCAGTTCTTGGGTTATTGGCAAATGCAGAATTCTTGGGCCGGTCAGTAGAACAATGGGTATGTTTATGTCTTTGTTCCTAAAGGATCCCCAAACATCTGACAAACGAGAGATATTATAGAAGTCAACCAGCACTGAAATGCAACCACCTCTGGGGAGAAACCTGGCTTAACTGTCCACAGCAACACTGTAGCAAATACTGTCAGGCAAGAGGGAAAGTGCATAAAGGGAGAGGCTGGATTGTGGATTCCGTAGGGAGAGGTTGGATTACACATGCCCGAAGTGTTCTTCCCTAGATTCCTGGATGGAAAGTAGTTTAGAAGTGCTATTATTGTTGGACAGGTAAGCCCTGCTCCCACTGCTGCTGGACCCATGACACTTGCCTGGGTGGGAACTGTTTAAATCTACTTTTCTCTAGGGATGCGTTGGGTGGCTGATAGATTGGGGGTGACATGGCTTTGGGGCCATCCATCACATCAGGTCCACTGAGGTTTCTGCCCGTCTAATTCAAGTAACACAGAGCCCAGGTGGGAACAGTGTACAGTCAAACTGGGGGAGAAGAGAGGTGACTCAGTGGGGCCGAGGGAGCAGCTGTGTGTGGGGAGAGTGGTGTATTGAGGACTGTATTGGAATTGTAAGCTATCACTTTAAGAGAGTGTGTGTGGATGGGGGAGGGAGGTGTTCCTGGTGCTGCTTGCAGGCTAGGGGGTTCTGTAGGGAAGTGTGTGATCAGAGTCAGTCTGGAACAAGGTGGAATGAGCAGTCTCTCGCTCCCGGAGGGAGCAGCCTGCTTCGTCTCTCTCTGATTTAGGTTACTGTGTGTTATTGTTCTTAATTCTAAGAATAAAAGTAGTGTTTCATATTGATCGTCTTTTTCTAACTTCTCTGGGGTTATGCCGTGAACACAACAGAGAGGGAGAGAGGAAAGTCTTGTGGTTTCTTCATTTTAGGATTGAATCTCACCTGGGGGAATCGGGAAAGGTTCCATCTTCCATCGCTAAGCTGGGGGAAGGTGACGGAAGAACGTTGGATTGTTCTATAACGGCTGGTTTTGAACAGTGCACTGCTGTAGCCACGTGGGCATCTGCCACCATGGAAACACTACAGCTGCTACTGTACAGCACCAAATCCAACTCATGAGACACGCACAGAGCTTTCGCAGCCCACCCAGGCTGAGGCTCTCCCCACGCTACCCCAGACTGAGCCTAGGAGAACAGAGGAGCAGCCGCTGGGAGGTCAGTTGTGTTCCAGCTCTGGCAGGCAGACAGGGAGAAGCAAGTTCCAGAGCTGAGAACCCCTCATCAGGAACTCCTGTCTCCAGCCACGCCAAGGGGCTGGTAGCTCAAGTGGCTAAGAGATGTTGTGTCACATGGGGGGGGGGGGAACTGGCCCCAGGCCCTTCATAGTTGGTTAAAGCAGCATGTAAAGCTAACAGGCCAGATTCTTGGGTTCCTGATGGACCGAACTGGTCTTTGGCTGGCCTCAGAACATGGGCAGTGTGAAGGTGGCATGCGGTAACTTTGCCACCCACCCCTTCTTGGGTCGTGCACCAGGTGAGGTACAGGACTCAAGCATCTGTACCTGACTCCAGAGAGGGTTGGCAAGACCCTACCCAGAAGCCCCTCCCTTGATAGCTAAGTTTGATCATGACCCAGCCATCAGGGTGTTTCGCACAAATAAAGTTTGACTTCATTGTATTTGTGGGACAAAATCCTATGGACTGTGTTCCAGTGCTGACGTAGGGGACAAAGTGAGCCCCATCGAGCCCTTGATACGCTATGTTAAGCACCAAGTATAGAGTAGGGTGTCCCCTAAAATGAGGGACAGGCAGGTGGTCAACCTAGGAGCAGCCCAGTCCTGCCCTCCCTAAATCATCAATGCACCCAGGGCTGAGCCTTGCACAGCTGCTGCCCAGGTTGTACCTGGTGTGTGGAGAGTAAGGGGTTTGCTGTCAGCGTAGCATTTTCCACCAGCATTAGTGTGGCTTGGAGCAAAGAGCACCGGACTGGGACTCTGGTTCTGCCGCTGCCCTGCTGGTTGGCCTCGGGCAAGGCACGTCACCGCTCTGTGTCTCAGTTTCCCTGAAGGGTTTTGCGCTCTGCTGATGAAAAGGGATCTGCTAGGGATTCACAATCAGATGGTTTATTTTTTCCTGTCGTGGGCATGCGCAGCCGGTTGGATGCCACTAGGCGTCACTGTTTTACAAGCCGTGGAGGTTGACTCCGTTGCCCTTGGTGGTTTTTTGCCTTTTTGGCAAGAGGCAACTGTGACATGATGGAGGATCTGTCCCAGAAACCCAGCCTGAGCCTGCAGCCAGGACACCCAAGGGACTCGGGCGCTAGCCGCATAAATGGAGGAGCTGCATACGGGGAAGGATGCACAAGCATCTGCTCCAGAAACACAGCCCTCTGCTGCGGGTGCTAATGTAGCTCTTGCTGGTAACCGGGCTTATGCCAGGAGGTGCCCAGCTTTGCCTGAGACAGCAAGGGCTGCACCTGGGTGGCATGAAATGGAGCTGACTGTATGGTCCAGAGAGCTACCCGCAGAGACGCCAGCTCCCAGAATAGCTGGAATGGTGCATCCGGGGAGCTGTATCTGTAGCTTGCACCTTCAGATTAAAGGACTATGGGCCCCGTCTTAGCTAGGTGAAGCAGGGACTTAGGGTGACCAGATGTCCCGATTTTATAGGGACAGTCCCGATTTTTGGGTCTTTTTTTTATATAGGCTCCTATTACCCCCCACCACCTGTCCCAATTTTTCACATTTGCTGTCTGGTTACCCTACGAGGGACTGCCTTCGTGTGTGTACAGCGCCTAGCACAACGGGGCCACGATCCTGGACTGGAGTCTCTAGGCACTACCCCAGGGCAGCTATTAAATACTAATCACCATATTGGGCCTCATTTGGCCTGTGAGTCTCATTGTCATATCTGGACTACAGGGGCCCTGGGTTGACGTCATTTCGACCTACTCATTTAATTAATTGAAGATCCACCGGCCTGGCTCCACCAGCTTTCGCCTCTCCCCACGCGTCATTTCCCTGGCTACGTCTGTCCTGTCATCCCGTCCTGTTCCCCCACCCCGTCATGGGCTGGTTCCCCCTTCCCCGAGCAGGGAGGACACAGCGACCTCTGAGCTAATCACAGAGCTTCACAAACACAACACCAGGCCTGCCAGGCTTGTGGTAACTATAAACAGCCTCCGCCCAGAACAAAATACAGCCGCTTGGCACTGTTTATATACACAGCTCCATGATAATCCAGCCGTTCCTCACCCCCTGGAGTCAGTCCAAAGCCTTATGCAAGCACCTTGCACTTCCTCTTTTCGGAGGCCGTCGCTCCGGAGGGGACGACGTTCTGGGGAGCTTACAGGAGCTCTCTGCACCCCCCTCAGAAGAGCAAAAGACAGTCATCCACGTGAACAGAAGGCTGGAGCGCCCCGAGAGGTCCAAGATCAGGAGAACATCCTGCAGGGACTGGCCATGCTGGAAAGGACCAGGAGCCAGCGCCTGTGCCCCGTAGAGTCACTCCTGATCTACTCTGGGATAGGATTTGCCTTGACGTCAGTGGACCAGGCCCCAGAGCTCTACCTGCTCCATATCCTGCCTTCCCCCAAATGCAAACTCATCGGAGTGGCCCATAAATTCCCGCCCAGACTCCCTAACTAGCTCTGGTTTGCCAGGGCTGTTTTTCGGGGGATTGTGCCCCGGGAGCCCCCCACATCAGGTGTATAGAGGGAGGCGCCCGTGTGCTGAAGTGCGTCCTGGGAGCCGAGCCGTGCAGCGTGCACCGTCGCTCAGCACACGCAGGATGAGCCCTTAATAAGGCCTCTGGCTCTGTGCCGCTGCTGCCCCCGTGACCTTTCGCACGCCTGAGCCTGCTCTGCCTGCCCTGCTCACCGGGCTGGTTGTGAAACCGAAGCCCAGGTTGAAATGACTCAGGCAGCGGGGACTGCGATAAACGCCCGTCTCCGTGCGGCTGGCTGACCTTCTGGCTGGCTGGCTGCCGGCGAAGGCTGATTTGCGCAGGGGAAAGGTGGAACAGAGGGCTTGATGTTCTAGGGGTATTTAGGGAGAGGCCACCCCCTGTATTCACCTTAGCAAGCAACAGGGGGCTAATTCTACTCCTGCTCCTGTTCTACGCCAGTTTGACTCTGCTGACACTCCTGATTTACTGCTGGGTAAGCGAGGTCAGGGTCAGGCCCCGTCTGCCTCGCTGCAGGGGATCGCTGACGGCGGGGGCGCTCGGTCCTGGAACACAGTAGCTGCCGAATTGCAGCGGCGGGGTCCTGTCTGAACTGCACTCAGCCAGCCGGGGATCAAAAAGCCGTTTGCTGGCTCGTAAGCTCGTGCCTGACTGGAATCCGGGGGGCGTCTCAGGCTGGGAATTGAGGCCGACAGAGGCCAGGAGGGCTGGGTCCCTGCTGGGGGTGGTGGGAAGAGAGACATGGGGAACATGCAGCAGGAGGCAGAGGTTGCTAGCTCAGACAGTGAGAAGGGCAGAGAAAGGGCAGGGCAGGGCTGAGGGGCTGCGCTAAAGTCGATGGAGCCGCGCTGATTTCCACCAGCTGAGGCTCTGACCCAGAGCGTGCGAGTGAAAGGCAGAGCGAGGGAGTGGGACGGAGGAAGCGGGAAAGAGTCAGAAGGAGACGCTGATTGTCGGTGTGTGACCGGGCACCAGGGTGCTGGGCAGTCCTGTTGCAGCACTGGGTGACCTCCAAGCCCAGCATAGGTCGATAGCCAGATAGGCCATGGGGTGCGGTTCCGGGAAGGCATTAGAGGACTAGCAGCCCTTGAATGTTGTGTCCAAGGGCTACACTAAGATGTCTGGATGTGTGCGGGGGGAGTTCTCGGCAACACTCAAGCCCTACCTCAGAGGTGAGAACGCTAGTGCAGACTAACTCAGAGATTGACAGACCCCGATAGACTCAACAGGACTGAGGGGCAGTGGTGTGTGTGGGGAGCCCAAGAGAGTCGTCACGGGGGGCGCTGTAGGTCAGGGTGGAGGCGAGCGAGTTGAGCTCTGGTTGGTGGGGAGCCAGGCCCAGAATAGGGGGCCTGCAGGTAAGGAATACGGGGTACCAGCTGAGCCGTGGAGGGTCCCTGGGGCTGTGGGTTAGCAGTTCAAGCCTTTGGCCCAGCTGTATATGGGATCCGTCACTTGCTTGACTCCACTATTGTTAAGTCTTCTCTTTCACGAGCCTAAAGTTCACCAGGTCTGCTCAGAATTAAACTAGCAAAGCAAAACCAGCCGCTCAAGAAAACGCTGTTCGTTGCCTTTTGGAGCTGCGCTGGGGACTACGCGCCAGGCCAGTTCGGATGGTGAGCAAGGAGTGCTGGGGACAAACGCCCCGGCTGGATTCTGATCGCAGCCGGCCCAGGGTAAATCAGGAGCAGCATCAGCGTGAAACAGGCATCGGTGAGATCAGAATCAGGCCCCGTGTCTCCAGGGTGCTGGGCAAACAGCCTCACTTTCTAATTTTAAACCCCACAAGTGGAAATGAAGATAAAACAAAACAAAGGGCTGCCAGGGATCCAACTTCACCCTTTAAAGAGCTGACGAAAGTCCCGGCAGCCTCCCGACATGGGTGTATTCTGGCTGCTGGTCTGACACACAGAGGTCACCTTGCCTGCCTGTTGTCAGCTCCGGGAACTCACAGGGGAGCAAACTCAGAACTCTGTCTCCCTCGAGATCCTGGAGAGACTCGCCCATCCCTGCAAAGTGAATCTGGATCCAAATACCCCCAGCAGCTGGGGAAGTTTGGATCCAGGTTTTGGTTTCACGTCATTATTGAAGGACAAGGTTTGGCTCTGGATAATACATAGAGATAGGGATTGTGAAGAGCCCCACCGAATCTGGATCCAACCATCCCCCTCCCAGGTGTTTGGTGACCTTTGGGAATGAGTTTCACTGGTCCCAGGTCCAGTCTGTCCTGGGGATTTCAGCCATCGGTGGCCAGCCCCTAATGTAAACAGACAAAGCTGCTGCAGGCTGCAACTTGCACTGATGCTCTTAGCCCTGCTTGAAACCAGTTTGGCCTGTTTACACTAGGGCTTTGTGTAGTGGCTGACCTCTTGGCTGACACACCAGGGCGGTTCGGGAACCCAACTGCTACAGCTTGAGCGAAAATTCCCTAGCTGGGGCTGTAACGGACTCATCCTTGGGAGACTGGACACGGGGGGTGGGGGGGACATGTAACAGATTCACAAGTGGGTTACATTTGCACTGGTGCCGCTATACTGCAGAAAAGCCCCTGTGTAGACAGAGAAAATCTGGTTTCCAGCCACATGCACACCCGGGTTTGGCTGCAGACAGGTCACCGCCCTGTATTACCTGCCGCTTGCCAATCTTCGTGTGGCTGGTGCTGAGTTCGGAGGGACCGTTTGCAAACAGAGAACTTTGCACCCGGAGCTGAGATTCAATTAATCAGGAAACTCACTTTGTTTTGGGTGGAAGCAGTTTGTAAAAAAACAGCTCATCCATTCAGAGAATAGGAACAACACTGCTAGACTCAGGTGACCAATCACAAAGCTTGCCTGGCTCTTGTCCCTACTGTACAGGTATCCACCTCACAAAATGCACCCCGCAGTTGGTACCGATTGGCCCCGTTTGCCCACAGTCTTAGTAAAGAGGCCAAGGACTGAATGGGCCACAGAGACAGAACTCCCCCTGGAGCCGTAGAAGGGGTCCCTCCAGAGCAGGGCTGGCTGGGCGGGGGCGTGGGAAGCCCTGTGTCTTTGCTCTGTGGTGACACAGAGATAGGCATTGCTGTGAGCACCACCAAACTCATTGCACTTGTGACTGAAACCAGAGCGAGGCCCAGCTCCCAGCACTGAGGCTAATGACCCCACTAGCTGCCTGCGAGTAAGATCCCCTGGTCGTAAGGCGGAGTGAGCCGTCTGCCCTGGCAGCGGCCGTGCCCTGCGCTCCCTCGGGCTGGGTCCCAGGTCTGCCCACGTCACTGAACGTGCCGTTCGGGTGTCTCACTCTTCTAATCCCCCCGGCTACGCCCGGGCTGGGTGTCCTCTTATGGGCCAGCTGCTTCCCTTTCCCCTCGCTCGTTGCCCAGGCCTGCAAACTAAGCCCATCTCTGCCTTTCTCCTGGGAGCCAGTCCAGCCCCACGGATTATAAATAACCGACAGGTTTATAGCAGCCTCCTTCCCCTTACATGGCCCGACCCAAACAGCATTGCACACAGGCCTGGTGCCCACGCAGGGAAGCGAATTGTTTATCTTCCTTCTTACCCAGAGAGCCAATGGGGCCAGGAGACGGGACAGTTACAGCTGGGCTCTCTCCCGGGGGGCGGGGCAAGCCCCCCTCTCATCACTGCACTGCTCTTGTGGTCCCTCGGCTTAGCTCTTTGGTGCTGCAGTCCCAGGTCAGCCCAGAGCTCAGCCGGGGCTGGGGCTGTGTCCTCCTTAGGACCACGTGTGGAATTAGCCCTGATTCTTATACGCCAGAGGCTGGTTACAGCCAGCATGGCTGGAGAATCATCTGTCTGTGGGGTGTGGGAGGGGGCCAGGCGGAAGAGATATTTGGCTGGCCGAGACCTCCTATGGGAGCCAGGCCCCTGGGGCAAAGCAAGGCAAAGACCTGGGTTAGCTCAAAGGTCCCTCTCTGGAAGGGGCCAAATCCAAGTAGCTTGTGAGAAAGGTGGGATTTGAAGCAGGTTTCCAGCCCTCCCCCCCCCCAGCCCCCACTCATGGGGATGTTCTTGTGTCGGGGGTTTTGGCCATTCTGGTCGGATCTCGGTTTCCAGCTGGGAGCCATTGCCGTGACATCTTAATCCACGCTATTAAGCGTTGGCGGGGGAAGAGGGGGGAGGGAAAGATGCCCAGTGTATCAGCTGAAAAGAGACTTGGGGGTTCTCCTGGGAGCCCCAACTCCTTGCTTTACTGATCCCTGCTGCTTCATCGCAACTGGCAAGGGGCGCATCTCGCAGGAGAGAAACTGTCAGCACCCACAAAATTGCTGATGCTGGTGGGGGGGGGGACACAGGAGTCAGGGGTGAAAGACTCACCTGCCAGTGGTGAAAGGTCACAGGGGAGCGGTGAGGGTGTGGTGGGGGAGGGGATCCCACCAAGGGAATTCAGACTCGTTAGCCAGGCTGCTCCCCCCCACCCTCCCTGGCTGCGTCCAAGCGTGGAGTTGGGGGCTCTCTGCAGAGGGTGGGGGCAGCGTTACAGCCATTTGCAGCTCCTGGCGCCCCGGCCGCTCCCCTGGGTGAATCGGGTGGGGTTTGACCTTCCCGTGTCCCAGCCATTGGAACAGCTGAGGTGAAGAGCTCGGAAATAGACCGGAGGGGAAGGAGTGAGTCACCCGCTCTGGGAATAACCTTTTCGACAGGGCAAGGCAGGAGGGATGGAGGGCAGCAAGTTGCCAACGCCACCCACGGGTGCCGTGGCTGCAGCCCCCTGAGACTGTCTGATCAGAGAGAGCCCCCCGCCCCCAGTGAGCCACTCCCAGGCACCGCTGAGAGGCAGAGCATGGCCAGAGATGCGGGGACAGTGCCTAGGGCAGAAGGTTATGTCTCAAGGATGGTACCTGGGACATCTGAAATCTGAGCTGGGGGATCAGCTCAACACCCCTCCTCCTGGCATCGTAGGGATGCCCAGGAACCATCCCTGCACTGATGTCTAGAGCCCAGAGGAGAGCCCTGAGCCAGCCGCCCCGCCCGAGGGCACCATGGTGGGCTGAATTCGAGGCCAGCTTGCACTACGAAGGCCCTCAAGTGGCTTCTCTCCAATGGGAGAGTTCAACCCTTGCCTGGAGCCTGCTGCTGCCTGGCCTTGTTCTCTGGTTGTGTTTGTGTGTGGTGTGAGCGTGCGTGTGCAGGGGTGTGTGCGTAGGCACTGTGTATGGGGCATGCGTGTGCAGGGTGTGCACGCTGTGTGAGGGGCGTGTGCAGGGGTGTGTGCGTAGGCAGTGTGTATGAGGCATGGGTGTGCAGGGTGTGCACGCTGTGTGAGGGGCGTGTGCAGGGTGTGCACGCTGTGTGAGGGGCGTGTGCAGGGGTGTGTGCGTAGGCAGTGTATGGGGCATGCGTGTGCAAGGTGTGCACGCTGTGTGAGGGGCGTGTGCAGGGTGTGCACACTGTGTGAGGGGCGTGTGCAGGGGCGTGTGCTCAGTGCAGGCAGGACAAGACTTGGAGACTTTAGGGGGTGCTGGCTGGATGCTCAGGCAGTCCAGGCTTTGTCCATTAAGCTCAGCCTTGGACTCCACGGGCGAGTCCAGTGCCGTGATCTAGGGGCTCCGTGGGTCGCTGGCGAGCTGGCCGGACACTGTACGTGCCGTGAGGGTGGAGGCTGGCACTGGGGTACCGCTGGCAAAGGTGGTTCTGTCAAGGTGCAGGCCAGGCTTGTCCAGCTCTGTGGCCATCATCAGCCCCAACCTCCCTGGGATTCCCCAGCTCCTGGTGAGGGTAATGAGAGCCCCGAGCCAGGGGTCATCTCAAGGGGATTGTAAGGAACAAGCTAATCCGCCAGTGACGACCCCCTGACCCTCCGTATGGGCCGGCCAGATCCCTGTTCTATTGCCCCCAACTGCCCAGGAGCGTGTGGCATCACTGCAAGCACAGGTGGCTGTCAGCCCAAACCAAGCCAGCCCTGGCTGCTGATGGGCTTTGACTCCTAACAGGGCCCTCGGGCTGCGTGGCCAGGAACGCCCAGGTATGTGGGAAAAGAGGGTATTTAACGATCAATGAATGGAGGCTTGACGGCGCTGGAGCCGGACCAGAACAGGGACAGGCAATGGCAGTGCAGGGTCCCTGCTCTGATGGGGGGCAGCAGTCCTGACCTGCAAGGACCCCACGTTCTGTCTCAGTGTCCCATTCGATCTCCGATCCCTCTGTCGAGGGTGCCCAGGTGGGCGTTTGTGATGGAGGCTCCCCGCACTCCTTGCATGTGGCTCACAGAGCAGCGGTGAGAAGGGGCCCAGCTGTGCCTTGGTGGTAGGGAGACCCGGACGCCTCTGTCCTGAGAACGGATGGATTGACGGGAAAACGCTTCCAGCGCAGTGCGTGAGAACGGCGGGGGGCCGCTCCCCAGCACAGGGTGGCCGAGCGGAGCGGAGCCAGGGAGAAGCTGCGATGACAGCCACTGGGGGTGTCACGGCTCTGCCCCGTTCCGCAGGCTCTCCGGGGGCAGACAGTAGCAACAGCAATGAACCAAGAGGAAGCGGCAGTCAGGAGTTACCAATCATTTATAACAAACCAAACCAATCTATATACAGAATAACTCCAGCGTAGGGTCAATGGGAAATGCAGCCCCTCCCTCGCCCCCCCCATCCCCCCATGTCAGGTGTAGCCATGTGTGATCGGCTCCAGCCCTTTATTCAGTGTGTATCTGGATCACGCTTGACACAGGCCCACTGGGAGGAAGAGGAACCAGGGCTCAGCTGATCCCGTGGGCTCCTACAGCCCTCCCGGCCTTTTGTGTGGGGACCTGGCTGCAACTGGATTTAGAGCTGTCAAACCTAGACTCTGCCAAATTGTGTCCCCTTCCGTGGGTCTGTCCCTGCCCCTCTCTCTTCTCCGTCCTCTGTACACATGCTCCATGTTGGACTCCTTCGGTTACCCTGAGTCCATTGCTGGGCACTGGGGCCGCTGTCTGGTGCTCCTAGGTTCTGTTCCTGGCTCTGATTCTTGTGCCTTGAGAAACGGGATTAATGGCTGTATAAACAGGAATGATCCCCTCCCAGCACTCACACTACTGGTTCTGGTCAGACTCACCCTCCTGGGATTTGCCCCTCAATTCCTGAGGCAGCACTTGTACTTACAAATATAAATAAATCATAACCCAGACTCCCTCTCAAGCTGTTCCTACAGATTCCCTCCTGCCGCTAGTTTTCTTGGAGCTTTTTATAGTCCTGAACTGTATCTAATGAGACCCACCTGTTCTGGCTGCCATGGTGAGTCAGCAAAATACCTCTGTGCATCTTAAATACAGGGTCTTAACGCCTGGCACCTGATCACAGTGCTACTTACTGAACTCTCAGGGCTGTAGTGAGGCTTGGTTGGTGTCTGTAAAATTCTATATAAGAGATGGGACTGACCCAGACTTCAGACTTGGATTTGAGCATCGCCAGAGTTCAAGAGTGTTTGGATCTGAGGGTACGGTTGGGGACCCCCCCCCATGCTTGAGTAGGTCTTTCCCCCTCCCCACCAAAGGGAACACTGCCCCAAGAATGACCAAGGTCTTTGTTCAGCAAGAGTCCCACCAGCAATTTAGCTCTCACCCACAAGCTCCGACTTTCTCGCCGTGCAAAATTTGTGCGTGGAATTGAATTGTAATAGTTCTATGAAAGAACTTCCAGGGCCAAATACATTGATTCCCAAGGGAGTTCCACTGGTTTACATCAGAGATGAATGTGGTGACCCTGTGTCTAAAACTCTGCCAGGGACTCAACTGTTGGCTTGTCTTATCTTGTGTCTTACAAACCAAACAGGAGGGGGAGCGACAGAGCCTGATGCTGATATCATGTAATTTCCTTCTCCCCTTCTACCCCCATCCCCTGCTGCACAGCTCTGCTGCTCCGGGATTTCCTTCTTATCACCCCTCCCAGTGGATTTCCACTTACAGAGCAGCTGATGTCTCCTGGGAAACGTGGAGAAATCTCAAGCCCAGAAACACTTCTGCTCCCATCTCTCTCAGGTAGAGCTCAGTCCGAGGGATGAAACTGGTGAGTTCTTCTCACTAGGCCAAATCCATCCCTGGGGTAAGCTCCGCTGAAGTCAGTGCTCTCGAGTCTCCTCTCACACCGGTGTAGATCAGGAGTAACTCCATTCAGTGGGGCTACAGCGGTGTAAAACCAGGGTCAGAGAAAAATCAGGCCCAGTGAATTTAGTCTGATAAATGAATACGATGAATGCCAGGATGTCCCTATACAGAGATTGTTATTTGAACCTCCCAAGGACTAGGACCTGGGTCAGCTCAGGACCCCACTCCCTACTTCCCTAGGGTGGGACAACCTGCTACACCTACTAGCCTGGGAGGAGTTTGGGTCCCATCAGGACAAGAGTTCCAGGTTACACACTGGGGGCTAAATTTTCCTCCCCGTCACGTCAGCACAAGCCCATGGGGCCAGATCCTGATCTCAGTGACGCTGATGTAAATCCAGAAGCGCCAGGGCCAAATCCTGCTCTCACTGAAGTTCATGGCAAAACTCCTAAGTGGGACTAAATCATTCTCTCAGCAAAGTCAGGCGTAGGGGCCAACTGGAAGTCAACGGCAAAACTCGCGGGGCCAGCTCCTGAGCTGGTGGAAATGTGACTTCGCTGCAGGCAAATGAAGTCAATGGGGTCAGACTGCTGGACAGCAGCTCAGGATCTGGCCCCCGGTGACTTCAGTGGGACCAGGACTTTGCCCCTATGCTGGTGTAACTGGGATCAGAATTTGGCCCAATGGCCCTTGCTTTTGTTGAAGCTTTGAAAGAAGCCCCCGCTGCTCTTTAAAGAGTCGTTTCTAGGGCATCTCAGGCCAGCTGCTTCCCCATACCCCGCCCCGCCCCCCCCGGCGCCAGCCGCTCAGATTTTGATTTCAGTCCGGAAGGTCTGCTGGACGTGCTCTGTGTGTTTGGCTGGGTGCCGCCTGGCTTTGACGGTGAGGGTGCCATCCACGCCCAGGGCAGAGGTGACGGAAGTGGGGTTCACGTCTTCAGGCAGCTGGCACTTGTGGGTGAAGGTGTTCATGACGGTCCCATCCGCGGCTAGCTGGAAGGGAGAAAGAAACAGAGGTGGGTCATGCTGGTGGCTACAGCACGGGCTGGCACGGCGCTTTTTGTTTGCCCCAGGCCATGGGTGAAAGAAGATGGCCCTGGGCCAAAAGGAGGTTGCTTCTTTAGGGCAGAGTAGGAGAAAAGTAGGGAAAGCAGTTGTCTGGTCTGGCTCTGCCATTCCCTGCTTGTGACCTTGTGTGAGTCCCTTCCCTGCCCCTTGTGCTTTCTAATCAGATTTACCTGCTCCCCAGGTTTGGTGGGAGGCACCTGAGTGCCTTGGACTGGGTAGGGAGGGAGTGGTTAAAGGAGACTGGGAGTCATGACGCCAGAGCCCTGTTCCTGGATCTGCCGCTATGCACCCTCTGCGCTCTGGGGGCCCCATCCGACAAATGGACCAAATACTGACTGACTGCTGGGATGGGCTGGGAGCTTAATTCACAGGGTTGCCAACTTTCCAATTTCTGAAAACCGGACACCCCTGCTCCGCCCCCTTCCCCCAAGGCCCTTCCCCCTCCCCAAGGCCCCGCCCCTGCTCACTCCTCTCCCCTCCAATCAAAACAAAACCACCTAAACTCCAAAGCAGGAATATTGCAGAAAATGGCACGTTTCCGACCCCTTCTTTCACTCTTACAAAGTGGTCTGAGGAAAGGCGTGGGGCGAAGATATTCAGATTTGTCAGGGGACTTGGGGAAGTGTCATGGAGTTGCTCACTACTATACAATAATCACCGGTACCGATATCCCTAACCCTGCACCGGACCACAGCTGGCATAGAAAAGCCTGGTGCCAGAACAACCCTTCGACGGAGAACAGTCGGGCTACCGATCGTTACTACACAAGTCCTGTGTGCCATGAAATATGAACACAGCAAATGCATGTCAGCCACAGAAGTTGCTCTGATTCCCCCTCTCCCCTCTAAGCAAAACATGGACTTTCGCTGGCTGCGTTTTCATTTTGGCTGAAAAGTTCATTCTTGCCCCCTTCACCAAGAGCACGCTGAGACCAGGGGACGCGGTCCTCTTTGTGCTGTACAGAGAAAAGGTCCAAGGGGGCCAGTCCCGTGATAACCCCAACAAGGCTGCGGGATCCTCTTTAAGACACATCATTGAGGGAGGAGGGAGAGGGAGGGAAGAATGTGGGGAGAAGGGGAGATACTGACTCTACTGAGCTAAACCTCCAGCGCCCCCTCAAAGGTTCCTAAAAATGTTAAAGACCTTTAAATAAACTCCGATACTGACACAATGCCCCCCCTCCCCCCCCCCCAACACACACACACATACCCACCAGAGGCAAGGATACAGCACATAGTAATTTCAGGGTGTTGGGATCTGAGTGTGGGGCATTGTGGTCTCCATGTTTCCCCTGAGGAATGAGGGAGAGGGGAGCTGGCCCTAGGCGCTGCAAAGGGGTGTGTGTGGTGTGCAGGCCCGGGAAGGGGAGTGAGGCTCAGAGCCAAGGCGGCCCCATTGGGGGAACAGGGCGCATGGGGCTTTTGTAGCCGCAGGGGCTGGCTGGGGACACAGCGGCTCTAGGCTGGGGGGGAGAAGGTGTGGAGGGGGTCAGCAGAGAGGTGAAATGCTGCTCGCAGCCCGGTCCCTCTGCCAAGTGGCAGGTGGAGCCCCTCCACCCAGGGGAGCAGGGATTCTCCTGCAGGGGCTGAGCAGTGACCCTCTTCTCCTCGGGCTGCCCCAGGTGCTGGGCAGGGGGCACAGCAGGTGCATGGAGGAGGAGGAGGGGTGCCCTGTCCTGGCTACTCTCCCGTGCCACGTGGGAGCTGTCGGCGGCGTGGCAGGGTCACTGTCCGGGGGTCGCCAGGGGCCGCGGGGCAGGAGCAGCAGCGGGAGCAGGGGGGAACAGTGGAGCCCGGGCTGCTCCTGGGCGCGCTCTCGCTGCCCATCCCCGGTGCTGCTGGTGCTGCCACTGGAGGTGGCGGCGTGTGAGACGTGGGCGCACGCTGGGGGAGCAAAGGAGGAGGGCACGGCCGCTTGCTGCTCCTGGCTCTATGCCACGATCCCCTTGCAGCGCCTGGCTGTCCGCCTGCTTGGCCCCAACTATCCCGGCACCCCTGCAAGCGGCAACCAGACATTGGCTGTCCGGTCAGTGTTTCTGACCGGACACTGTCAGGTGCCATTTTCGACTGGACTTTCCGGTCGAAAACCAGACACCTGGCAACCCTACATTCGTTCCTGGTTGGAAAGCGCTTTCTGCGCCGCAGACGGAAGGTGCTGGAGATGGGCAAAGGCCTGTTATTGTGGAGAAGGCCTCTCTGTGCGTCTTCAGAGGCACTGCCGGGCCTGCTCCATGGTGGGGCGGCCACACGCCTCTTGGAGCGGATGGCATTGCTCTCACAGGTTGTGCGCAGCGTCAACGGTTGCGTATGAGCTCTAGGCCCGGAGGAGCTCACATCTACTCAAGTAACCAGCCCCTCCCAAGAGGTACCACTGTAGGGAGTGGTGAAGGGGGCATGGCTGTGGGACAGCTGTAGCTCACAGCACCTCCTAGTGGCAGAGGCTAAGACTGAGGTGGTTGTGAGCTCCCCAAACCGCTCTCTACAGCGCCTCCTGCTGTATGGGGCTGATTGTACTCATGTGCACAGCCACTGCATCCTACCTACAGCGCCTCCTGCTGGACGAGGCGCCTGCTGCAGTAGCTGCGTATTCCCTTTCTCCCTCCACCCACCCAGATAGTGCATCTGAGTTGTTCCCGGAGGTGTTTCCAAACAAGGAGGCTGGAGCTGCCGTCCGAATGGAAGCACAGAAGAGTCTGGGGAAGGTTACATCATTCTGCAGCTCCCACTGGAGTGATTAAGAGCACATCGTTAAAGCACAGTGGCCCGTATCTCCATGGATACTCTCCAGAACATAGTGTCCCCGGAACCTGGCCTTGGAGGGAGCAGATGTCGGTGCACATGAGCAGCACAGAGCCCTTGAATGGCAGAGAAGATCAGTATGTACCAGCCAGCCCCATAATGAATTTAGCACCAGGGAGAGGTGACAGCGCTGGAGAATGTTATCCTCATGCCCTATATATCCCCAGGACGGGCACAGCCCGGGCAGTTGCAGGGCAAGTTTCCCCGGTATTGTCCCGTTGCCAGTGTGCTTTGCTGCTGCCCTAGACGGACCTCCTCTGGGGTGGAGAGGGCAGCATGCATAGCCTAGGGGGTCTATTCTGTGCTGGTCTCTGCTGCCAGTGCTGGTGATGTGATTTAGGTTCCTGCCTGAGACCCATCAAACTCATGTCATATGATGGCCTCAGACTGCCCTTTAATCAGTGACATAGCCCTGTACCCAGTGCCTTATGCACACTCCATATCACATGCCCCTTGCCCCAAAGAGCAGCTCACAATCACAGTTAGGACAAAGCCAAGAGAACAGGTGAGGTCAGCTCGGATGTGAGGGCTACTGAGGGTGAGATGGGAAGGGAGCCGGCCGCGAGAAGAAGGGGAGGCTCTGAAGAAGCGGAAAGAAGATGCCTAATAGGTGAGACCAGCTGTCCAAAGGACAGGATGCTGGAAGACACCAGGCCCAGAGTGGAGAGAAGAGAAGAGAGGTGTGAGTGGAGCAGGATCTCCAAGGGGTGGGTAAGGAAATTGAGTCTGATGGGGTGAAAACTATCAGGTGACCCTAGCGTTCAGCACCCTGGGTCAAGTGCAAACCAGCGACAGGCAAAAGGCTCTAGAGTCCAGTAACGGTCCCCTGAGCCAGCCGGCCTGTTGCTAACTGCACTCTGGAGTGTTCCAGGAGCTCTGCAAGGTGGTGGGCCTGGCAGCTGCTCCAGCGAGCTGCAGCGGGAAGGATGATCCAGGCCTGGGAATGGGGCCCACGTGCCAGGAGGAAAACCCTGGAGCGGCCGGGGAGGGGTTAAAGAAAGGGAAGAACTGATGGCAGGTGGCCCGGAGCCTGATTCTCCTCTCACTCAGGCGGATGTAAATCAGGAGTCACTTCACTGAAGTCAGCGGCGTGACACCAGTGTATGTGAGAGGAGATCCATGCCCAGGTCTTCTGGCACTCCCAAAGCAGGTACAGAGATGCCAGCCTGCACTCGCTCTGGAACGGCATCTCCCTGCACCCATCGCACTCTGCCCCCAAAGGTGCTGGGGGGGATGGTAGAGGGTACAGAGAAGGGAGCTGTCATTCGAGCTGCCACAAAAGGGTGGCACTTGACTTTGGGGCGATAACAGTGTTTACCATCTTAGGGGCCAGGTGCCACCCTAGAGTGATCAAATGGGGCAGTGTGTGAAGTAATCTCGGGCTTCCCAAAGTACCCGCAGAGAGAGGGAGCTGTGGGAAGGGAGGGATCTGAACCAGCTTTCCCATGCTTCGTCTGGTGGGTAAGATCAGGTTTGATTCTGGTCTCGCAGACATGTAAATCACCAGCCACTCTAGTGAAGTCAATACAGCCCCCTTGGCATAAGTGGACCAGAACTGGGCGTGCCTGCTCCGAACACAAGCTCTGAGGGCCAGATGCTGGACAGAACCTGCCCTGCCTGCTGCCGAATCTCCTGCAGAGCCCTCGCTCAGCGCATCGCCCTGCTCCAGCCTGGGGCAGCGATCTGTGTTGGGACGAGATGGGGCAAGGTGGTGGTGCAGGGGCACACGTGTCCCCGCGTGGTGACCTGACCAACGAAGCCCACAGGACCAGCTGTTAAAAGTGAAAACGAGAAGATTCCACTGGGACAAGCACCCCGAGCCCCAGATACAGAACTGAGCTTAGCCAGACCTGCAGGGTTCAGGTCTAGAGCTTGGCCTGGAAATCCCCCCAAGATCAAGATGGTTAAACCTCAAAAAAGGGACAGGGACAGTTTCAGACTGAGGGGAAGAGCTGGGGGTAACAGGCCTATTTAAAGGAACTGGACTCAGGGACATGTGTTCCCAACTGGGCCAATGAAGAGGGCGGGGCAGCACCTGGGGGCTATAAAAGACCAATCAGGTGGCTAGCAGGAGAAGAGAGCTGTTAGAGAGAGAGAGGGTGGTTTTAGGGAAAAGGTAGGTATGTAGCAAGGGGGTTTGAGCCAGGGTGGGAGGCAGGCAGGTAGAGCGAGATGCCTGCTGGCTTGGAGCTGGGGCTGAGGGCCAAAGACAGGGAAACAATTGGGACTTACCCACTGATGTCTCCTTGCTGGTGGACTGGACTGAGAGGGCCAGGGGGAGCAAGGGATGCTCCCAGAAGAGAGGCTGTGGGGGTTCCCCTGGGAAGACCTGGGTTGCACCCCAGAAAGAAGTGTTGGGGTGAGGGTCCTGGTAGAAGGCTGGAGGCGTGGCCGAAGACACTGAAGTCTGGTGAGAATGAAGCCAGGTTTTAAGGGCTACGTGTGCTGGGGGTAGTCTGGATTGTTTTGGGACTGTGGGTTAGGGATCGTTTGCACTATTGAGGGACTAGAGGATAAGCTTCTGCCAAGTTGGTAGGGACTTAGAAAGGAAACTGGGGTGAGGGGCCACTTGCAGTGCTCCCCTGTGGGGCAGGCCCTTTGTTTACAGATGGGTTTGAGTTGTGGGGGTGGAGGCGCAGCCTGAGCTCGGGGCTGAGGTTTGGGTGGAGATTTGGGACAGGGTCACTGAATTTTGGATGAACACATGGCCTGGGGCTTGGAGTAAACCCCTGTCTTGTCCTGCCCAGCCCACCGTGCCCACAACTCCTACAAGACTCGGTCAAGGGGACAGCTCTACCCAGGGCAGAGGGAGCCTTATGGGCTGAGGGAGCGGCCAGTGCTGCTACTCCAGGCCCTGTTCTCCTGTGCACATGGAAGGCCGCTGTGGCGGAGCCATTCACCTTCTCAGCGTGGACCTCGATCTGGTTGTTGGAGGTGGTGACAATGATGTCCTCGGGGGAGAAGTCGCTGACGTCCACGGCGAACTGGTAGGTGTCCCCCAGGGTCTTAATGTTTCCCATGTTGCCTGGCCGGGCTGCGGGGAGAGGAAAGAACAAAGTGAATCACTCCTGATCCCTGTGCAGAGATTTCTCCCTGTGCCCGGCGTGGATCAGGGCCCATCCCAGGGTGACACGGGAATCCAGCTCTTTACCAGGAGCTGCCGTATGCAGCTGTACAGGTGGGTATGGAAATCTGGGGGGTTTCTTATCTTTGATTGGAGCAAAGGAAAATGGTTCCCTGCCCCCACCACTAGATATTGGGCATGATCCCAAACCCACTGAAGTCAGAGGGAGGCTTCATGGATTTTGGCTCAGTATTAGTGGACCAATTAGTGGAGTAATGGTCTCAAGTTGCAGTGGGGGAGGTCTAGGTTGGATATTAGGAAAAACTTTTTCACTAGGACGGTGGTGAAGCACTGGAATGAGTTACCTAGGGAGGTGGTGGAATCTCCTTCCTGAGAGGTTTTTAAGGTCAGGCTTGACAAAGCCCTGGCTGGGATGATTTAGCTGGGGATTGGTCCTGCTTTGAGCAGGGGGTTGGACTAGATGACCTCCTGAGGTTCCTTCCAACCCTGATATTCTATAATTTTATGGCCCCATCTCGCCTTGTCGGTAACCCCAGTCTGGAGCCGTGTACTCACCAGAAAAGGGTTCTGATTGTCAGTGCTATGAAAGATGGATGTTTCTTTATGGCAGTGCGGGGAAGAATGCTTGGGAAACCAAGGACTTGACTTTCAAAACTGCTTGTGCAAAGAGACTCATCGAGTGGTACATATGCAAAATTGTTTGTGCAGTTGTGCACTTGATTTGCACACAAAGTTACTGTGATTGCATTTGCACAAGCAAAGGTGGTAGTTATGCATCTAACTGTCCGTCTGCATTTGCAATGACCAGGTTCACATAGGAGTAGGGGAATGGCCACAATCAGACCAATGGTCCGTCTGGGCCAGTAGCCTGTCTGACTGTGGCCAGTACAGGATGCTTCAGAGAAGGGTATAAGACCCTGTATTGGACAATTATGGTGTAACCTATCCATGGAAGTTCTTCCTGAACCAAGTTAGTGGTTGGCTAAGGCCCTGAGCATGAGTGTATTCTTCATATGCATTTTTATCCTCATTAAGGTAGCTGAATGTTCTCATATCCACAGAAATGCCTAAATCCTTTTTGAATCCTACTGAGCTGTTAGCCTTAAGGACAATCTTGTGGCATGAGTTCCATGGGTTAATTATGCATTGTTTCCTTGTATTAGTTTTCCATTGCTTGCCTCCTAAAGTCATGAGCTGCAAACCTTCAGATGCAACTATTCCAGGGTAATGCTGGTGGGTTCTGCCCTTGCTTTGACATTGAAGGTCTCTTCAGCAAGGAGTTGCACATTGAAACGAGTTCACTTTCCTTCTTTCACCAACCCCAGTTTTGCTCAGATTTCGTCTGTTTTACTCTGGGATCTTCCCTCTAAAAGAAATACCACAGTCCTCCAGAGCAGTGCCCCCCCCCCCCCCCAGCCGTGCAGCGGGTCCCTGTTGTAAGCTGGGATGTTTAGGATCACCACTACAGAGTAGTGCAGTGGAATGGGCCTGATTCTGCTTTCCACTGGTGTAAATCTGGAATAATCAGGGCCCAATTGGAGACAATGGACTTGTATTGGAGTAAGTGGCAGCAGTTCTGTTCCTATGCTGCGCGTCAAGCTCAGCTTTCAACACCAGGATCTGCCTTGTGATGAGTTTGCAGTTCTCAGCTTTGTTCATCCTCTTTTTTTTTTTTTTTTTTTTTGAGGGGGTGTGGGGGGGCAATGGCATTATTTCGCCACCTCTGGAGCTGATGGCTGCCAGGTGGGCCCAGGCTCAGCTGTGATGCTTGTACAAAACCCTTCTGGGACGGTTCTGCTGCAGTCGTTAGCTGGAGTCCCACTTCGCTCCGTTATCTGGTCAGTCAATAAAAAGCTGCGTTTTCCGGGGCTGAGTCTGTCCTCACTCAAACTGCTCCCAGCAAACCACTCATCCCCCCCCCTCCTGTCTGCGAGTCGCCCAGAGTTGCACCCCGATTTTTACCAATTTGTCCATTTTATGCAAAAATCACCCAATAAACGGGAGAACTTCCAGCCTGCCCTTTGCCTCTGAATTGTTCACCTAGACCCAGCGCTGTTCGGTAGTAGGGGTGGACGCAGGGGGCCCCATCATGCGTCACTTATGCACTTGAGTCACGCACAGACCACTGCAAAGAGGTCAATGTGCCCCAAGGGGATTGGTTGCCAGGGTAAGTCACATGACCTTGGTTCTCTTTCTGTTTCCTCAAACATGGATTTTTTTTTTTGGTTTCTTGAACAAATGACTTTTGGCTCCCAGACTTGCTTTCATTGGCTAATTGGGCGAAGGAAATGTCCCTTGGGCCCAGGCTGGTGAAAACCATCAAAGCCCCTCGGGGACACTTAGCCAGATAAATCTCCCCAAATGCTTTTTCGTAGGGTTGGTCTGTCCTGCCCCTTATGGACTCTCTACTGAAACACTTCAGAGGGCCCCTGAGATGGGAGCAGAAGTTTTCCTCTATATTCCTCTGGCTTTTTCTGTTGTCCCCCTTCCCTGTCCATACAGATCCGCTGAGAAATCAGGGGCATGAGGGTAAGGCCCCTGCCTCTGGGTGACATGCTGGTGAGGGCATAGAGGTGGTTCCCCCGATACCCTCAGCCAACACCCCTTCTCCTCTGACAGGCCCCTATTCTCCATGGAAACCAAGGCTGCCTCTGTCCGTGGATGTCAATTCCCGCTATTTCCCAACAGATGTCCTCTTTAACACCTGCTCGGGCTGTCCCAATGCTCTTACAAGAAACACCAGGACGTTTCCAGGGTCTGTCAGCCACCAGCTGCACTCCGACCCAACGGGCACCCCCCCCCCCCCCCATGAGTCCCGTACAAACACCCAGCAACTGGGGGCAAGCCCCAATCCCTTGTCTCGCTGAGTCCAGCACAGCATGGGTGATGCGGTCTCTTTCCCATATGTAAAGTGGCAAACCAAGGATTAGGAGGTGCTGCAGTCACTGTCAAGGCAATCCCTGGGGGAATGAAGGGGTCGTGCTTCCTCTCCCCCTGAGCCCACCAACTTCTGATGTCCCATTGGGGTCTCCCTCAATGCAGCTGCACGGCTAATGCATTTACACGTAGGTCTGCCCCTCACCAACCTCTCGTAGGGTAGTGCCTCCATCAGGACTGGAGTGTCTGGGAGCTCTTCCCCGGTGTGCACTCCTGCCCCACACCCTACAGCACAGCCCTATGGCTAGTGCTCCTAGAACATCTGCTGCCGGGGAGCATGGAAACGTTTCTGCCCCTCGTGTGGATCCGAGTAGCCTCCCGAGAGCTGGCACTGCCCATTCCTGACTTCCTGCTTTCCCCCTTGAAAATAGGCGGGGAATATGCTGGGAACAAGCAGCCCAGAGGAAACATCCCCCATGCTGGGAGGTCCAGACATTCTCTCTCCCCCCCCGCCCCCCCACCAGCTGACTCCTCCTAGGAACCCAGCTCTCTGGCTGCAGGAGTCGTGACTCCCTAGTTGCTGCTCCATATTGTTCGGTATAGCTCCCCGTGCTGGGACAGGCTGCGCCCCTACCCTGCCCTGCCAATCTCTACAGCCCCCCCTGCTGACATGAGGCCAGGCCTGGAAAAGTTGGGAGCCTCCCCACAGCCAGCATCTTGAGCTGGGATGCGCCTCCCCATGCCCGCGCTCCTGCACCCTCCCCTAGAGCGCCCCCTGCTGGGAGAACCGGAAATAGCGTAGGTGGGAGAGGCCCCCTCGTTCAGGGCCCCTCCAGCTTGCTCTGTTGTGCCTCTTGCTGGGGGCAGCTGAGGCTGGCGTGTCTGTGAGCTCTTCCACACTCAGCCCTCCTGCTCCGCTCCCTACCGCCTGGACCGCTGGGGGCGGGGAGAGGCAAAAAGGTGGCTGGGAGCTTCCCTCCACCAGCCCATGGTGAGACTTCAGGAACTGGGGTAAGGACGGGGGCGAGAAAAAGCCCTTTAGTGCTAAAGGACGTGCACAAAGGACCGACTGGGAGACTAGACAGTTGTTCAGTAGAAGCAAGTTTTACCCCCATAGATAGAAGCAACCACCCGCTCGCTCTGCCAACGAGCACCTTGATTTCCAGCCACCACCACTGCCCGCTTTGCCCCCCTTCCCGTCCCGCGTGCAATCAACGCCGCCAGATCTCGGGCCGCGCCCGCTGGCAGGTGCCAACTTGCCTGGGAACACCAGGGGCTCGTTGCGCGGCCTCAGGAAGTTCCCGAAGTCGTCGCCGAAGAGCCCGCGGGCTTTCTCCATGTGCTGATCCCGGGCGGGGGTGGGCGAGGAGCTCTGGTGGAAACTGCGCTCCGAGCGGAAGGCAGAGGAAGATTTCAAGCTCATTCACCTCCAGGGCCTCGTGGAGGGCGGGGGAGGGAGAAACAACCCACCAATCAACCAACCACAGGTGTGGGGGGAAATCCTCTTCTCTCCTCCTGGATGAAAATGGGAATCGGAGCTTGTTCTGGGTGTCCCTGCCACTGTCCCCTTTATAGCAGGCGGGTGGATGGAGCCAGCACAACTCAGAGGCAGCTGATGGGCTTATAAAGCCCCGTTAGGTTCTAGGCTGCCTTCCAGCCCTCTTGAAATCAGGCTAAATTTAGGTGCTTCTGCATCACTCGGGCGGCCGTGGAAACTTTCCCCTCCGCCAGGGCTCCAAACAAACAGAGCGGGGAGGAATCTGATCTCATTGCTGGCATTCCAGCCCGCCTGGATAATGCAGCTCTCGCTGGCTCCTGTCAGCCCCAGGCTGATGGCCCAAAAAAAGGAAGTGTGTGTGTGTGTGTGTGTGTGTGGTGGGGGAGCGATACGTGCGAGCTGTGATGGGAAAGGGATGTGTATCGCTTTCAGAGTATAATGTCCGATCTGGGATGGCTGGGGGATGATGGGACACACGGCTGCATTAATAATGCCCTTCTCTCGTCTGAGGGTCTGCAAGCACCTCACCCCTCACAGGAGGTAGGTGGGTGCTATCTGTGTTAGGGAAACTGAGGCACAGCAAGGGGACGGGATTGGCCCAAGGTCACCCAGCAAGCCGACAGCAGAGCCAGGAATAGAAGTCAGGCTTTGGCACCGTTTTCCTTGATTACCCGACTTTTCCCATCTGCCAGCCTTTGCTTGTCCCTAAGCACCTGGGAAATGTCCCAATGTCCGGGGCAAGGTGAGGTTAGTATTGTGGAGAGGAGGTCTGGGCTCTGCTGCGGCCCTTCCAGAGGCAGTGGGTAAACAGGAAGGGCAGGTTACTGGCTGCCTTTCGCTCCTCGTCCAACAAAAAGAACAGGCACAGTTAGATCATAAATGAACCTGATGATTGTCACAGAAGGGGGCTGAGTCACTCTGAGAAGAGGCTCCTTCTCCCAGGATGGGGTGGGGGAAGGAATTGGCATGAGCCGGGGCAAAGAAGGGCGGATGGATTAATAATGGGGCGCTGTGGAGCAGCTGGAAGGCTTCTGCTCCTGGGGAGGTGTGGCCAGAAGAGAGAATTTAGACCGGGTAGAGAGAGTGTAAAAGATCTCTGAAAATGGAGCTGCAAGGTAGGGAAGGGGCTGCGGGGGGGAAGAGCTGGGGCAGCAGGCCCTGGAAAAGAAATAGTGAGAGATCCTGAAAGAAGGCCTGAGATTGAGACTGAATCCCAAGGGGCTGAGAGTGCGCCAGGCAACAAACCCTGACGGAGAGTTTGGGGCTGAAAGGGGGGGAAGAAGGTCTGTGCACCAGGGCCTTGAAACAAGGGCTGGGACTCCCCGGAGGCAGTCCCGGGGCCCAGGCATCCGGCGTTGTGAGGAGGTGGACTAAAGATCCCAGACCCCCGGTGGTGAAAGAACAATAGTTACAATGGTTGTGCTGAGTGCTGAATGACTCGGCAATAGTGATGGGTTTCCCCCGGGGTGCCACCTGGAACTGGGGTACCACTGAGCCCCCCTGGTCCACCAGCCTGGGCTCCCTTCTGCACTATACTGCTGTAACAAGCTGCCAAGCCCTCCAGGCTTCAGCCTGCACTTTCCCCAGCATACATACAGGTAGGGACACACCCAGCTGCAGTTACATGCAGACGCTCTGACCAGCTCCTCCGGCACGCACCCCCTCTGGAGTATAGACCCAAAATTATACCGTCTTGTGCTGCACAGGGAACTGTACAGCGTAAGCTCATGACATTTGCCCCCTCCCTCCGTGTGAAGAGGAATATACAACAGATTTCTGCCCCAAGTTATGACTCCCACATACTAGGTTTAGATAAAGCAAAAACAAGTTTATTAACTACAAAAGATGGATTTTAAGTGATTATAAGGGATAGCAAACAAATGAAAGCCGATTACCTAGCAAATAAACAAAAAAATGCAAACTAAGTTTAATATACTACATAGATCAGATATGAATAGCAAATTCTCACCCTAAGTGATGATATGAGCAGGCTGCGGATTCTTAAGGGGAAGCTGCACTTGCTTATAGCTTGGAGTCCGCAGGTGTTCCATTCACAGGCTAAAAATCCCTTTAACCTGGGTCCAGCACTTCCTCCAGTTCAGTCTTTTTTCCTCAGGTGTTTCCAGGAGTCTTTGTGGGTGGGGGAATCCGTGAAGAACCAAGATGATGTCACTCCCCTGCCTTATATCACTTTTGCATAGGGCGGAACCCCTTTGTTTCAAAGCTTGGTTCCCAGGCCAGCAGTGGAAAAATACTGACATCCCAAGATGGAGTCCAGCACTAGGTGACCTGGTCATATGTCCCTGTAGTGTCACAGCAGCCATTACTCGGAGGCTGTCTGGAGCGTCCTCAGGAAACTTCTCCTAAGGCCCATTGTTCTCTCTAATAGCTCATTAACGTGAACCGGCCCTTCCCGGCCAGGCATCTAGATTGAAAGGCCAGAAATACTACATGTGAAATAGATACATAGTCGATATTCATCACTTCAAATACAAAAATGATACATGCATACAAATAGGATAATCATATTCAGCAAATCGTAACCTTTCTAATGACACCTCACATGACTTACCTTGCATAAAATCCATCATAATTATATCCTCATAATATCACTGTGAAGAATATGGGGTGCAGTATCACCGTAATGCCTGCAAGGGACTGGCTCTTAAAGACCACTCAGCTGGAGGGCAGCTCGCATGCACGGGGGGTGCTAGAAAGGCTGCCGGGGGATGTGCTACCATGGGACATCTGCATGTAAGTTATATGCAGTCATGCCATGCCTAGCTCCATACATGCTGCTGCTCTGATTTCTGGTGCCGTCTCAAACACCGGACATGGTGAGCACCACTAGAGGCTCACAAGTTATTTAAAGGGATATTACGCTATTCCTCAACATTATTGTTACCAGAGTCCTCAAGTCACTCAATGAAACTTTGTTCTGGCTAGATATTGGTGACCAAATGTCTCCACTGAAGAATCCAGGGTGGCAAGAGGGGGGACTCACATCAGCTGACGTCGGTGGGTTGAGTCGTCTTCACCCCACATCCTGATTTGCTCTGCTCTGTACAGCCAAGGAGCCATCTTTCCATTGGTGAGATCCCCTGAACTTCCTGTGTTTGACAGACCAGCCTGGCGTACGCAGACGAGGTGACCACCCGTTCTCCACCCGTATGCTGCTGCTCATCCCTGCCTTGTATGTCTCCCGCCAGTGGAAGGAACTTAAAGATCTCTTCACAGTCCTTCCAGGGCATGATCCTGGCCAACATCCCCTCTTGTTAAATCCACCTCCGAGAAGTGGTGTCAGAGTCATCTCAGAAGAGCACGGCATGGCGGCTACATTTGCCTGTGCTAGCTAACTCACTGCCTTGGCACTCTCAAACGCTATGGCTGAGGGAGCAGAGCCTTAGGGTGTAAATCCCTCTGTTCTTTATAACCACAGGTTCACATCTCAATAAGGCCAGCTTAGCCCTTCATGGGGACATCTGCTAAATTCCAAGCAATTTTATTCTGCGGCTCTTAGACCTTAGAATCCCAAATGCTGTCTGCTAATTGCTCCCAGGGTGGGATTGCCCTACTTTCTTCACACACAATGTCTTCTTCCCCCATTGTGCAGTACACTGATGGAAGCTGACCTTCACCCCAGAGGTGGCTGCTTGTCATTGATCTAGGGCTTTGGCATACTGGAGGATTTAGGGCAATCTAGAAATCCAGATTTTTCTTTGGTTGTGTCCCTCTTACTACGATGAGCCAGAAGGTGATATCCCCCCATGCTACAGTGCCATTCTGTTAATCAATGGGGTGTTACATCTGGGGGAGGGATGGCTCAGTGGTTTGAGCATTGGCCTGCTAAACCCAGGGTTGTGAGTTCAATCCTTGAGGGGGCCACTGGGGGATCTGGAGCAAAATCAGTACTTGGTCCTGCTAGTGAAGGCAGGGGGCTGGACTCGATGACCTTTCAAGGTCCCTTCCAGTTCTAGGAGATGGGATATCTCCATTGATAAGAATAAGAACACTGCGTTCAGAGCTGGTCACCGCATCTCTGAAAGGACAGAGCAGGATTATAGGGAGCTCAGAGGTGGGTAATGAGAATTAGAGGCAGGGAAAAATGGCTGAGAAGAGAGTGAAAAGAGTGGGACTGTTTGGTTAAGAGAGAAAACCCAGCAAGAGGGGACATGATGGAGGTATGGAAAACAGGGAAGAATCTAGAGGAGAGAAACTGGCTGGTTCTATTTACCTCTACTCATAACTCAAGAACAAGGGGACATTCATTGAAATGGAAAGGCGATACATTTAAAACTGATAAAACACTTGCCTCCACCACATATAATTAATCTGTGGAACTCATTGCCACAAGACATTGCAGACGCTAAGAGTTTAGTGTGGGGGTCAGACATTTCTAGAGATAATGGGCTACAAAAGATAGGATTTTTCTTTAAAACCGTCCTGCTTCAAGGCATCAGCCAAACTTAGCTGCCAGGAGTCAGGAAGGACCTTCCTCTACAGGCAGGTTAATCCATACTCATCCTGCGTTCCTCGAGCCTTCCTCTGAAGCAGCTTGTGCTGGCTACTGACAGAGACCGCTCAAGGGACTAGATGGACCATGGGGTGATCCGGTGAGCCAACTCCTGTGTTCCTACCAGCACGATCAGGCAGGGAAGCTGGAGTGTGACTTGGTGGGAGCAAAGCCTGCTGAGGGACGACGGGCTGGATTCTGCCCTGATTAACAACACACCGGCATGGCTGTGGAGCGTCACTTACCCCTGTGCTGAACACAAGGCAGTGGAGAATCAGGCGTGTGCTGGGGGGTATGGCCTTGGGCAGCGTTTGGCCCAAGATGTCTGTACTAGCTGGGGCTTTCAGAGCGTTTCCAGCCGTGCAGCTCCCCAGTCGCGGCCAAATCTGAGCCCCGTGATATCAGGGTGAAAACTCCCATCGGCAGCAGTGGGGCCCGCATCTAGTCAACTCCTAGGGCCAAACCCCTCCTTGGTGAGGGTGGCTCCAGAGACGAATTTGGTCCTAATGCTTCAAGGCAGCCCGCTGTGATTGGGGGAGTTTTGCTGTCCTTGCCCTAACCAAACAGCTGAGCCTGCAGCCTCACCACAGGGTCAGCGTCCTGCTCTTTGCGGCCAGCGGAGACTGGCCCTGCTGCACTGGTTATGGCTGCGGCCTAGGTCTGGCCCTTGGCCTCCACCTCACTGGGTTTGCCAAGCTCTCTGGGCTGATGATTTCTGGCCCGGAAAGGTCAGTGGTGCCCCCAGGGCAGGACGTGCAGCTGCCGCCTCGCAGGCCGTGGCTCTTGGCCGCCCTGACCCTCCAGAAGCATTTCTTTCTGGCACGCGTGAGGAAGCCTTTTCCATCCACGTCGCTTTGTGGCAGCGTCCCCTGCCGGAGTCATGAGCCGTCTCCATGGGACAGAGGGCTTGGGAGACTCTCCCTCTCCCGGCATGGCCTGGGGTTGTTCCTAGGAGCTGAGCGCCCTTGTTGTCTGGTTTTGGGGGGGTCTCTCTGCTGGTTATGTGGCCACGGGGATGAGGGGTCCCTGCTGCTCACTGCAAGACATGTGCTGTGCATTCTCTGGCCATGCTGACAGGATCCAGTTTAGCCCCAGGGAAGACTGTCCGGAGCACAAAACCGCCTCCCAAAGGGTCTCTTTCTACTCAAGAGAGACTAGGGCTAGCGCCCCCGTTTGTGGGGCAGGGTATCCACAGATACCGGGGGCCTGTCATAAACAGAGCCTGGTGTGGGGGCTCAGGGCGGGATTATGAGCAGGAGTTACTGCAGATCAGGCCTGAGGAGCAGCGGCAGGACTGGGGGAGCGGCAGATCAGGACTGGGGTGCACGGGGAGGGTTGTATGGAGAGGGGAACTTGGGCAGCCCCTGCCCCCGCTGCCGTCTGACAGGCTCCCTTTGGGCCCGACCAGCCCTTCCCTTAGCCGATCCTTCAACCATTTAAGGTTTTATTTCTCAGCCTGATAAAAGGGCTTGCTGACCCACCCTGCGTCCACTCCAGGAATGCGGCTGATGTCCGTGTTGCTAAAATGTGCGGGCCTGTGAGCCGGCTGGAATGTGCGTCTGCCCCGTGCTGGGACTGTGCACTACCCAGAGCGATGAGCCAGGCCTGCAGGCATGTCACAGCGAGCTGGGGGAAGGCTGAGAGCCCTTAAGTTGGGCCGCAGCAGGGCTGCGGGCCGAGCTCCGAATAGCAGCGCGTGTCTGGGGGAAGGGGAGACGTAAGGAGATCCAGATGTTGAGTAATTACGGCGGGGGCCAGAGCCGCAGGTTGTCGTGGGTATTTTGCCTTGTTTCAGCCCCCGATGAACAATCCGAGGCCAGCATTCACCCCCCACCCACACACACACCCCTTCCCGTCCCCTCTGCTCTGCCTCTCCTCCATCTCACCCAGGCCTCAGTGCTGACAGCCCCTGTGGCCCGGCCCGGCCCATCACCCGTCGCCAGGCCCTGCAGGCTGTTCTCTACAGCCCGTGGAGCAGAAAGTCTGTGAGATGGCGTCCGTGTTCTCTCTCTATGGATTTATAATGGGGACAAATCACAAGTCCTCTCCACTGATGGCCTCACTTCTGGAGTAGTCCCGGGGTAAGAGTTTCAAAAAGGATGAAGTGACTTGGGAGCTTAAGTCCCATTTCAAAAGTCACTTAGAGACTTAGGAGCCTAAATCTCATGGGACTTAGGCGCCAAAGGACCCAAAGGCCAAATCTGCAAAGGTATTTAGGGGCCTATGGGAGTTAGGCACCTGAACTACTTAGGCGCTTTCAAAAATCCCACTGCGTGCCTAAGGCATCTCTAGGCACCCAAATACCTTTAAAATTGGCCCTACGTTATTTTTAAAAATGGGACCTGGGCTCCTAAGTCACTTGGGGGGTGTTTACCCTGCAGCGGGGAGTGAGCCTCCGAGCCTGGGTCCGCAGACTCACGCTAGCAGGGCGTGAGCTAGCGTGCTAACCAGAGCGCTGTGGAGATGTGAGTTCAGGCTGGAGCCCGGGCAGTCGGCTGGGGTCGAGAGTCTGAGCTGCTGAGACTGCCCTGCTATTCGTAGCGTGCGAGCTCAAGCCCTGCTATCGCGCATGCGCAGTGTGGCCATACGTTGGAAAAAGCCAGTATTTCCAACCACCCGACGGCCTGGGGAAAGGGCGAGGTTTGAGCTGGGGGTTTTGTTCAGCCTGTTACGCAGTTAAAGGCCGGCTGTGAAATTCCGAGCCCCCAGTGGGTTTGAATCTGGGGTTCCGGGTCAGGCCTGTCCCTTCCCTGGAGCTGAAACCAGGCCCAGCTCCCCCACATCTTGGGTTTCCTTATGGAGCTGAAGGGGAGGCCAGACTTACTGCCTGGTTTGTGGGTGTTTGGGGTGAATCCAGACTGAGGCTGGAGAACATCTGGGGCTGACCGATGGTCTTGCTCCATGATCAAGTGATGCTGAGATACAGGCTTCATTTGACCTCCCAAAACAAAACCAGTGATGTCTGAACCCATCCAGGTCATCACTGAAAGAAACCGGCACCAGCCCCCTGAGGAGAAGGATGCATCTGAAAGGCTGGGATAAGGAACGTCAACCATCCCACCCTCTGCTTGGCAGCCCCTCATAAAACACTGCAGCATTCAGCAGGAGTGGGCGGGGATGGCGGGGGTGATGCGCCCGGATGCTGCAGGGTTTCAGATCCATCCTGCCAGGGGCTGAGGGAATTTATTTCCAAAGGGGGCTAAAAATTGTAGCTAGGCTCTCGAGGAAGGAAGGGAGAGTGGGGTGTGTGTGTGTGTTTGCGTGTAAGAGAGAGACTCCTGCCCAGGAGCCCCAGCCAAGGCCCACGTCCCCAAGGGGCTAGGTACTGTACAAACCCAGAACAAAATCCAAGAGATTTTGTCAGGAGGCCTCATTCTGATCTTACTGTTTCTGGCATTAATCAGGACTAACTGCCCCCACCCCCCAGAGCTGGGGACGGGGTACCAGCTGGACCGCTGGGCCAGGGCTGGGTACCGGCTGGAGCACTGGGGTACAGGATGGTATGATGGGTACCAACTGGAGCACTGGGATACAGGATGGTGTTACGGGTACTGGCTGGAGTGCCGAGCCAGGGCTGGGTACCAGCTGGAGCGCTGGGGTACAGGATGGTGTGGCGGGTCTGGCTGGAGTGCCAGGCCAGGGCTGGGTACCGGCTGGAGTGCTGGGGTACAGGATGGTGTGGCGGGTCTGGCTGGAGTGCCAGGCCAGGGCTGGGTACCGGCTGGAGCGCTGGGGTACAGGATGGTGTTACGGGTACTGGCTGGAGCGCCAGGCCAGGGCTGGGGACTGAAGGCTCCAACCAGGCTCTCAGAGGGGAACCATGAGAACATTTTTCTGGGGTATTTGGAGAGGGCCCATTGCCATAGTCTCCAGGCACAAATTGTTGGGGTCCAGAGTCTGCATCAGCTTTAGTGGTGTCTAGAGCAGGGGTTCTCAAACTGTGGTCACGACCCCAATTTAATGGGGGTCGCCAGGGCTGGCTTCAACTTGCTGGGACCCGGGGCCAAAGCCCAAGCCTGAGGGCTTCAGCCCTGGGCAGCAAGGCTCAGGTTATAGGCCCCCTGCCTGGGGCTGAAGAAGCCCTTGGGCTTCAGCTTTGGCGCCTGGGGAGGTGGGGTTTTGTGTCCCCTCTCTCCCCTGCCCCTAGGGTGACCAGACAGCACGTGTGAAAAATCGGGACGGGGGTGGGGGGTAATAGGCGCCTATATAAGACAAAGCCCCAAATATCGGGACTGTCCCTATAAACTCGGGACACCCGGGTGGCGGGGCTTGGCGGGCTCAGGTTTCAATCCCCCCTGTAGTAATTTTTGTTGTCCGAAGGGGGTCGTGGTGCAGTGAAGTTTGAGAACTCCTGGTCTAGACCCTCCCCACGCTGCAGGCCCTGTTGGGGCCCAGGGCTGCTGTTGCATTTCAGGGTCGGCTGGTGCTCGGTGTTGACGCCATATCTTGGGCCCATCTGGTTCCATTCAGGGCTTGGCTGGTGTCTAGACCCCACATCACCCCCTGGGGTGCACTAGGCACGGCACGTTTGTGGAGACTGCTGCTCCCGGCTGTGCTCAGGGGCAGAACTGCAGGTGGTGCCTGAGCCATCACTGACCTCCGCCTGTGCGGGGCGGCACTCACTCCTCCTGGAGTCAGTCAGCGCCCTCTCATTACGGGCGGCAGTTCCTCCCATTGGGCGGCTTGCCACTCCTCCCTGCTCAATGGGAAACCCGATCCCTCCGCCCGGTGCCAGCCTGGGAATCGCTGCACTGAGGTTAAGGAGCCCAGAATGCTGGGAGGAGGTGGGAAGAGGTTCGTGAGTGACTAGCACCCCTTCCACACCATGATCCCAAGTTACTAAACCCCCTCAGGAACCCACTCCCCTCTAGCCAGAACGAAGAGGGGGGGTCGCAAACCCATCAGTTAAGCACTATGCTGAGGAAAGACATGGTGACTGGGACATGGACAGGGGAAGAGCCATGAACTGGATTCTTGGTGCGTTTTAGGATGACGGCACAGGTGGATTTCCTTTCCCTGGGGCAGACAGGTTAAGGTAGAATAATAATAAGTTATAACTTGAACTCCAGAGCAAGCTCAAAGCATTTTGCAATGCATGAGTGAAGCCTCACAACTCACGAGGTGGATTAGTATTGTGGGGAAACTGAGGCACAGAGTGGTTCGGGCCAATATGTTCGAAAAGAGTCATTGATTTCTGGCTCCGTTATTGGGACCCTGACTTGAGACACTGAAGGCCTGACGTTCACAGGCGCTGAGCCCCTGCGGCGAGCCGACACTGACTAGAGCAGCGACTCCCCTGCCTTTTCATTGCTCCAAGTCGGTTCTTTAATACACCTTGAACTCCGCTCCTAAAGAGACAAGAACAAAGCAAAAACCTCCCTGAGAACTGAGCTGAACTCAGGGGGAGCTGAGCTGTGTCTCTGTGGCAGACCTGCTATTGCATGGCTATCTGTCACATCAGCGTCACTGAATACATCCGGATTCTTGACTCCTGGCAGATCCCCTATTGTCAGTCATCCTAGTTACATTGGAAGAAACCCCATTGGAGCCGGGGTCAGGACTGGCAGGTGACCTTGCTTCAGTGGGGGATCTGGCCGGGAGGCAATGGGCCACATTACCAAGAGTTTTCCCTGGGATCTTCCTAGCTAGAGCTGGTGGGAAATGATTTCCCCATCCCATAAGAACTTTTGAGATGCCAACAAAATTTCCAATCCCAAAGTGGGACGAAAAAATTCATCTTGAAAATTTTCTCAAACCAAAAATCTGGAACAACAAAATGGAATCAGGTCACTTGCACCTGATGCAAATGGAAGTTTTGAAGTGGAAAACACCCCCTCCCCCCAAAGTGTTGGAAATGGGAAATTCGTCGACATCGGCCCTTTCCCAGGAACATTTCGGTTTCGATGAAGTGGTGGTTAGAGATGGAAAACCGTATCATCGAAAAATTCCTGCGCTCCGGGCACTAGTGGAACGAACCCTCCCTTGCTACTCTCGCTGACTCCAGCCCAGGTGGTTCCGGTTGACTTGTCAAGGACGTTTTGAATAGCGACTGTAAATCTTTCCTGTGTTGTTGCCTGGGTGGGGCGGGGAGGAGGGACAGCGACTGGTGCAGTGGTACCGAGCCAGTGCAAGTACAGAGGCTGGGAGGCAGATTCCTGCAGAACTCCGGAGGCGGCAGCAGTCCTGAGACGCACACAGGTGAGTCCTGTAGTGCTCTGAGCAGGGGGCCTCTGAGCGTACCAAATCCCTGGAAAGGAGGCTGTTACTGCTCAGCGTGGCCAGGGCTGGGCTGCAGTGCACTCTCTTAAACACTGATACAGCCATATCGCACTGCCCTGCGATCTTAGCTGAGCTCCCAGGCAAAGCAGGACTGGGCTCTGTCGGTACATAAGAAAGCTCCAAAATAGAGAAGGATCGGCATGGGGAAGGACTGGATTTATGACTCAGGAGATCTGGCAACCTGGGCTGAGTCACTTTGTCTGTCCAGGCTCTGTTTCCTCATCTGTAAAGGGAGGATAATACGGCTCCCTTCCTTGCGGGGGCTGCGGGGTAAACCCAGTCACAGTGGTGAGCGCCCAGAACAGGCAACAAATGAAACTGATCTTGCTGCTGGTTTGTTAGGAGAGGCTCTTTCCTCCTTGGAGCCAATAACGAAGCAAAATCTGGCCTGGTTACGGGCTGGTGGAGGTGCTGCTGTTCCGCAGAAGCCTCGCGGCCAAGGCTACGACTCCTTGCTTTCACTGAAGATGCTCTGGAACTTTTCCCAGGGTGCTGCTGACCCGGTGCCCTGGCCTAAGTCCAGCCTGGCCAATGAGTGAGTTGAAAGGTGCGAGGTGATAGTATCCGGGCAAGGACTGCGAGGGGTCCCTGTTAGCAGTCCGTGCTCATTGGGATAGTCACTGACAAGTGACGCAACTAATGGCCATTTGTCACATCTCTGACACTGGGTACGCGTCTGTCCCTGAAAAGCGGAGAGGAGGGGGGAGGAGGCACCTGAAAACTCTGGGGGGTTTTTTGGTTTTTTTTTTTTGCAGATAACTTAGAAATTAGCTGATAGGACCCCTGTATCTAATTCCTATCTTAAAAAAAAGAGGATTTAATAAATATTAGACCCACTCAGCTCTAATACGAACATGTTCTCACATCTTGTGTCAAGTCACTTAAGTAACACTGGTTAGGTTTAAAATTTTAATGTATATTCTTTGTTACTAACTGAATACAACAATCGGAACAATTGTAGAAAAATCTAGATGACTTTCTATCACTTCTTTTGCAGTTCACCAAGCTTGGAATAGATCATTTAACTTTGGAAACATCCTACTAGAGCAAAGCCCCGTGAGTTTATACTGTGCCTGCCTGGGGCTCTAGAGGTGTTACCTCGCTACAAATAATAGACTAGAGACTAACCTTAAACAGGAGCGAAACTGACACTTTTATTTATACCTGCCTCTGGAAATGTCCATGACATGCGGCTGACGAAGTGGGTATTCACCCACGAAAGCTCGTGCTCCAATACATCTGTTAGGCTTTGGCTACACTGGCGCTGTGAAAAAACACCTCCCTGAGCGCAGCGAGTGCAGCGCTGCAAAGCGCCAATGTAATCAGAGCCTGCAGCGCTGCACGCTCGCTCGCAGCGCTGCACGCTACTCCCCTTGGAGAGGTGGAGTATATACAGCGCTGTGAGAGCTCTCTCGCAGCGCTGGCGGCGCGACTACACTCGTGCTTCACGGCGCAGCCGCGGCAGCGCTGTGAAGTCCCGAGTGTAGCCAAGCCCTTAGTCTTTAAGGTGCCACCAGACTCTTTGTTGCTTTTGACACTTTCAAGTCACTTTCCCAGTATTGCCAATCCCCAATGTTTAAAAAATCATGAATCAGGCTCACCAAAAATCATGACATTGGCTTTAAAATCCATGAGATTATGTAAAAATAACAGATTTGGGGTTCTTTTTATTTGCCTTCTGCTTTTTTGAGCCTTTAGGGTGCACTGGAGTCACATTTTTGAAGCTTTCTCCGCAGCCACGAGGACTAGAAACTTCATTTTTCTGTAAGAATGAAGGCTGAAATCATCACATATCCACATGACTCCAGGAGCTGGGGCTTTAAAGAAAATAATTATCACGAGACTCATGACAAAATCATGAGAGTTGGCAACACTGCTTTTACTTCTGTTTAAAGGCTAGTTCCTTTCCAGAAAGCTCTTAAACACAACACCGCAGTGACTGAGTTGCAGTTCTCACAGGAGAATATTTAAAACCAAACACCAAGAAAATTCTATATTTTAAAGTTGAGAAAAAAACTGAGACTTCTGAGGTACATCAGGGCCACTGCAGGCAGGAAAGGAAAATAAAGAGGCACAGGACCTCTGGGCAGCTCTTCCTTTAGAAAGAAAGTCAGAGGGTCAAATCTTCTAGTCCTTAATCAAAACTTCTATTGCTATCAACACCTCCACTCATAGATCTAAACATCACAAGTGACCATGTGATAACATGTGAGGTCAATAACTATACACTTCCTACTTAAATATCCGAGCCACCTTATCCAGAGTTACACAGCTTATATCGGCGTGGGCAAACTTTTTGGCCCGAGGGCCACCTTGGTGTTGTGAAACTGTATGGAGGGCCGGGTAGGGAAGGCTGTGCCTCCCCAAACAGCCTGGCCCCTGCCCCCTATCTTCCCCCTCCCACTTCCCGCCCCCTGACTGCTCCCTTAGACCCATCCAACCTCCCCTGCTCCTTGTCCCCTGACCATCCCCTTCTGAGAGCTCCGCCCCGCAGGATCCCACCCCCCATT
Source organism: Malaclemys terrapin pileata (assembly GCF_027887155.1). Classification (NCBI taxonomy): domain Eukaryota; kingdom Metazoa; phylum Chordata; order Testudines; family Emydidae; genus Malaclemys; species Malaclemys terrapin. Next base: position 5,581,919 of record NC_071523.1, read on the forward strand.
CAACCCCCCCATCCCCTGAATGCCCCCCCCCCCGAACCTCCGCTTCATCCAACTGCCCCCTGCCCGCCCCTGGGGACCCCCTGCCCCTTATCCACCCCCCTCCACCTCCTTACCATACAGCTCAGAGCAGCAGAAGCTCGCAGCCACCCACGCCGCCCGCGCTGCCCGGCAGGAGCGGCGGGCCAGAGCGCTGGTGGCGAGGTGAGGCTGTGGGGGAGGGGGGACAGCGGGGAAGGGGCTGGGGGCTAGCTTCCTCGGCTGGGAGCTCAGGGGCCGCCTTGGTTTGCTCCCATCTATCAGAGTCGTCTTGTTTTGCAGCATGTAGCAGAGAGAGAGGCTGGTCTGCTGTACAGGGAGCTAGCCCTGAGAGACCTGGGTTCTACTCCCGCCATGGACTTCCTCTCTGACCCCAGGCCAGTGCTTTAAGGACAGACTTTCAAAGGCTTTTAGGCACCCAAAAATGCAGCTCGATATCTAGTGGGGTTTACAAAGCACCAAACCTTCTAAGTGCATTTGAAAATCTCACGAGGTGCCTAAATACCTTTGAAAATCTGGCTTTTAGTCTGTGCGCGCCTCTGTGCCCCACCTGTACAATGGGGAGAACAGCCCGGCTCGACCTCACCGAGGGGCTGGGAGGACAAATAGGTTAGACAGTGTGAGGTGCAGCCTCAGATACTACAGTGATGAGGCCACATAAGTGCCACAGGTAGAGCGGGAACCTCTCTATACGCTGCTAGCCCTGCCCTGGGTCTGACCCCTTCTTTTCACCGATGTCCCCAAATCTCCCCCTTTTCTGAATGTAACCTGGGCTCAGTGCTTTGCTGTGTTTTTTTCTGAGCCCCCGGCCCGTGTTCTCTCTAACACAACCCTCCTCCCTCTCCCCCATCCACTTCCATACCCTTCATTTAATCACCAGCCCTTTCTGATCTTAATCACCCGGCCTCTGTTTGTAAACAAAATCCTGGCTCCCTGTCCCAGGGGCACCTCTCCTCTCCACTAATGCTGGGCTGTAGTCAAGAGCTCCACCTGGGAGCTTGCACACCTCTTGTATGAAACTCAGGGGGCTTCTGCCCTCCCCTACCCCCCCTAATTGGCGCCCTTGCATCTACCCCGGAGCTGGGGTGAGATGCCCAGCTGCTGGACACATGCCCATGCTAGGTCTGATCGAGCTAGCGCGGTAAAACGTAGAAATAGTGGTGGGAGCGGTGGGATGGGCTCACCACCCTGAGTATGAGCACATCTGCTCCTCAGCACGTTAGTGATCAATGCAAGTCAGAGATTCTTTGGGCTGGATTCTGGCCCAGGCCTGGGGGCTCCACTCCAGTGGGTGGCACGAAGCAGCAGGAAAAATGGCATAACCGGCTACCTGGGAATTCTCCCCAGCTTGAATGGGGCCGGATTGTGCCTAGTCAGCAACCCAGCTCTGGTTTTGAAGGTGCCGTCTTCTATGCGAGGATCTCCGCTTTCATTAAAACAAAAAAACAGTAAGTCTCTAGCTGTCCTGGATGTGAAGAAAACCTTGAAAGGTGAAGTGAGTATTATCAATGCAGTGATGTCTGAGTTTGCAGAGAGCCTGAAGCAATAGCCCTTAGAGGGGCAAATTGCCCCATGAATTTCAGGGGGTGTTAACATAGGTGCCCAATAATAAAGCAGCAAAAACTTACAACAAACTGGGTCATGGCTGTGCCCAGAATCTGGGCCAACAAAGCTGGCAGACAGCCACTTTTGCCCCTGTCCTGCCCAGAAAGGAGCCCAGCCCATACCAGTGCCGAATCTAGGCCTCTGAACATCTGCTGAATCAGAAAGTGCTGTTACACGGGAGTGCACGGAAATGCTCACGGCAGAATGCAGGGAAGCTGTTTTGAGTTCCGGGGACAGAATCCCATTCCTGCATCTCCAAGGGCCACCAGCTGGTCCCCCCCCAACTCCTATGCAGGACTGACTTGGAGAAGACAGCAGTGCTGAAAGCATGCACCTGTAGGGCTCCCTGTTTGGACAGGTATCATCTGTCTTTGGTGCTGTCTGCTGGTTCCTTGCCCCTGCCCATCCAAGAAAGACTCATCTTTAGGGTGCGAATGAGCAGTGGGCAAATCATGAAAAGTGCAGAGGTCCAGACCAGCATGGAAAAGCTTGGGGGGAGAGGGCCAGGTTCGGAGAGGAATCTGCGCCGGTGGAACTTACATGGTGAAAAGGCTGGTAGACTTTAACTTCCCCACGTTGGACTCTCTTAGACTCTCCATGTGGCCTGGCCCCATGAGATCCCCTGTCACAAGGCTTGTGATCACAGCTGGTTGGGAAAAGATGTTTCTTCCCCACGAAAAATTTTGACAAAGCTGCAAAATGTTTCACTTTTTTCTGTCAAAATAAATTTCCGCGTAGAAACTGAAACCTGAAAAAAACGGTCAGTTTTCAGCAACTCCAAACCCTGACATTTTTATGTTTTTTGGTTGCAGGAAACAAACAAACAAAAAAATCAGATGTCTGTTTTTTGGTGAAAGTTTTTGATGAACACAGAAGCTTTTGCTGAAAAATTCCCATTGGGTCACAAAATCAATTGACCCCGAACCCGTTCCATCAAAATGTTTTTTCTATCAGCTCTAGCTAGAATCCTCTCTTCTCCCTCCCATCCCCCCTCTGATCCCCTTTCCCATGCCCATCAGAGCCCCAAACCAACCACCCTGCTAGCCATGAACCCCCCTTTCCTCCTCACTACTAGCTCTCCCAACCCACTCCTGCAGCCGCTGCCCCTGCTTTCAAGAAGGGGGCCCTGCAGTGGTGAAGGGCCTGGCTGCTGGGCTGCACCGTGGCACACGCTGTACATTCTTCCCCCGCGCCCCCCCCCCCCCCCCCGTGCCGAGGCTTTCACTGTTTGTTAGTGCAGCCTTGTTGGTGCAAGTCCTTGCAGGTGCAGATTCTGTGCTGTGAAACTCCAGGGGCTGAATCCTCAGGGATGGCTCAAGTGGTTTGAATTAGGTGACCCCAGTTTGGCTGATACAAGAGCCAGGCCCTCCTTGAACGCAACCCGAAACAGGATGGTTTCTAGCCAGGTACTTCTGTCCTTGTCATAAGGTTCATTAAGGGCTGGATTCACCCAGCCCTGCTCACATTTAGCATGACCTTACATCATGTCAATTTCACGGGGGGGCTCTGTGTGAGTGGGGGATGGGCAGGATCCAGCCCTAAATGCCTTTTGGTTTCATTTAATCTTAGAGCTGGGTTGAGACCATAGACCCCCCCCTTGAGCAGGCTACCCGAACCTGCTGGGGTAAGCGATATCGCCTCCAGCAGCATGGCAGGGCTACCCGGCTGGCTCAGAGGGAAGAGCCCCTCCTCCGGACACATCAGCAATGCTTATTGTTTTGATGCCCCTGCTTACCCGCTTCCTGGGACAGTGGGCAGGAAAGGGGTAGAGGTTTGGCTCCAACCTCCATCCCCAGGTGGTCCGTGCAGCTGAGCCAGGGGCGGGATGCCTGGAGGGAACCGTGTCCCTTTGCCACGGGGCCTCTCCTGGGATCCAAACCTAGCTCTGAGCTGAGCGTGAGTTGTCTGATAACCTCCTGTCCTACACTCGACCTTCTTGGCCTCCCGTGAACAACACGTGGATGCCCTGAGGCCTCACAGGCCTGGTGCGTGGGGGGAGCATTTATTCCTTGTTGTTGGGTCTCACTCCATTAGCAACTCAAGGTCACCCGCTCAGTCAACACATTAATCACCCGCTCACTCCAGCTGGATGCCAAACATCCTCTATTATTAGCAAAATGCAGCTTTACCTGGTGCAGGATCTTTCCTATAAACTGAATAACCCCTCGCTCTCCTGCGAGATTCTGTACCAGAAACTCAGCCCTGGGCATTAGGCCACCCCAAGGAGGACCAAAGTCCCACTGACTTTGTCTCAAGAGCTCCAGGCAGGGCCAAAGCCATCTTCAGGCATGATCCGAAAGGAGAGCGTGAATCCATGAGTTGGCAGCCATACAGGGAGTCTGTTTTGGAGTCTGGGAGGGGCAGAGGAGAAGCTTTCACCACAACAGAGACAAGACAGATGGCGGAGGGGAGAGGGGACTAGGCGAACTTGGGGAGCAGGGAGGGGAGGGGAGTGACCAGGGCTCAGTGGCACCCATATAAGTGTAGAATTAGTCCATTGAAGTGAAGGGATTTGCAGCCATGTAACATCAAATGCCAGCCCAGGGTCCATAGGGAGGCTGTTTCTGACCCAGCAAAGAAGTACCCCACGGCTGGGTTGTTCGGGAAGCAGTAGCTGGGGGGAGGTAGGCGTCCCCACCACACATGCAGTCTGTCGTTTGCCAAAGCTGTACGGTCACTGCTAGTGAAATGGTCCCTGGTTAGCTCCATCCTTTGTAACATGGGCCTCTCTGTAGCCCAGAACCCCCTATGGCGAGGCAGCCCAGAACCGCCTCTTACCAGCAAGCTGCCCCCATTTGCACAGGGACCAGCAGTGACCTGCCACTCCTGGCCCGGAGGCATCGCTGGCCCATGGCGACGGCAGGGTCCTGGAAGGTGCGGAGGGAGCCCCGTGCTGCTCAGGAGGAGGCGGAGAGGATTCTAGTGCTAGAAGAAAGCTGGAGGCCCTGGCCCAGAACACGCAGGACAATCCGAGGTAAGAGCCGAGATGGATGGAAATGCTCCTACTCCAGCACGGGTGGCAGAGCTATCGAAGGCCTCCTGGGTCAGCTAGTCCAGATGGCGCATAAGCAGCATTCTCCTCTGCCAGCAGGCCCTCAGGTAGAACACCTATGCCCCTTTGGGGTGGGGCCACAGGCACCTTCCCAGCTGGAGCCTGGCAGTTCCTAAACCCCTCCACTCTACGGCGTGTCGTCGTTACTAAAGCCAGGCCCCAGCAGGCCGGTGGCCTTTTCTCTGCTACGCTTGATCTAATAACCCCTGCTCCACGCTCCGTACTTATCTAGGGGCTTGTGCGCGTCTCCCTGCGCTCGCTGTCTGTCTTATTCCACGGCTGCTCCTCCAGCGAAGCCGTTGGGCTTAGATTTCAAATGGCTGCCCCCGAATCACTGATCCACCACGGCTGCAAGTCAGCTGTATTTAATAACATCCAGCCGGTGTGTCTAAGGTGCCCCTTCGGTCTGTACTGCCTTTCCCCTGGCATTTGCCTGCATAGAGAGCTGCGGAAGAACAAAACCCAGCTGCTGGGTGGGTCTCGCTGGCAGTAGCTGGTCTGAAAATGAATCTCGGAATGAACTCATGGACTGTTTCAGCCTTAACGAAGCTGCCCCCCCAGGGGAACTTTGTTTCCTGGTTAATAAACCGAGCTGGTTGAAAAGTGTCTTTGTGCTTCTCCCATCCTCCGGGAACCTGTTCCTCTGAGTGCAGAACAATCAATCAGTCTCTGCTTCAGTGCCAGACCCCGCGCTACTGACCGGCTCCGCTCACTTTCCTCCGTAAGGGATGTGCGACCTCTGTCTACAAGGGGGCTGAAAAGAGCAACCCCCAAAATCCTTCCCTGGAAATTCTCCTGGTGCCTGGGCCCTGATCTGGGGCCAGTGTTTTTACGTGGTTAGCCATGCAACAATCGAACTCATGCCTTGTGGGGTTTAGCTGACCCTCCTTGTAACGTGTGATTTACCTGGCCCCAGCGGAGTGTGTCTGACTCACTGGTGCCCCCTGCAGGCTGCCTGGAGTGTGTGAAGCGCCAGCTGTTCCGTGTCGGTGATGACTGGTACTTCCTCTTTTTCCTGGGGGTGATAATGGCGCTGATCAGTTTCGCCATGGATTTCACGGTCTCCAGGCTATCGAACGGTAACTATTGGCTGGTCATGATCACTTTCTCTCAGCTGAATACTACGAAGCACCCCGGCCTCTGCAGCGAGCAGGGCAGAATGGTTATCTGCCTGGGGAAACTGAGGCAGGGAGAGGGGCCGTGACTTGCCCAGTGCCCTACAGGAGGAGGTAGTATTAGAGATGGGATTAGTACTCAGGTGCTCCTAGCCAGGCCGTGGCTTGCACTGTTCCACTGGACGCCTCTCCTGAATGTCCCATAGTCCTTCTGGCCAAAGCTGCTCAGTGGGGGGTTTCTGGACATGGAGTGAATTCCCTCTGCGCTGCTCCTGGCCTCTGTCTACTCAGCACGTAGGAGCCCCCCGGCAATGGCCTGTCCTAGGAGTGCACGGGGCGTTCTGCAAGACGCTACTGCAGCATCACTTGAGAGGAAGCTCCTGGCCTGGCTGGTCTCTGTGGGGTTCACTGACTGTGCCTTGGGGATGCTGGCCCATGGGGATGATAGCAGAATTCAATGCAGGGTATCACTGGCTGAGCAAACAGCATAAGCTTAGAAAGGAGTTGGGTGGGTAGGGCACTGAACTAGGAATCAAGAGCATTGGGTTCCATTCCTGCCACCGACTCACTGCATGACCCTGGGCAAGTTACCCCCTCCCTCCCCTCCACTGCATGGGAACAGCAACACGCCCCCTCCCCCCCGCTGGGATCTGTGTCTGGAAAGCAGTCGAGAATTGCCCTGTTCCATCGGACGCTCCAGTCCGAGGGGATTTGCAGCAGAACCTTAGCAGCCCACTGACGGGTAAACACACAAAGCCAGAGTCCAGGCCCAGAGGGAAAACTTAGGTTACATTGACACCTAGTGGAGTTTGCATTAGATCAGGCAGCATCCTGGGAGCTCCTTTGTGTATCTCGGTTAATTACTGTCACGCCCAGAGTGCGCTCAGGACAATCCACTCCAGGTGGGCACAGAAATCTAAAAGAGGCTTTTCTCCTCCCCAAGGAATCCATTCCAGGTGGAGACAGAAATCCACGTTGTTCTCGTTCTTCCACGTGAAGGAGGGGACAGAAAGTGGGAGAGAGACTGAATTTCTGTGCCCGTCTGGAGTGGATTCCAGCAACACTGGCTGTGCAAAGGATGGCACGAACAAACTCCAGGTGGCGCGGCGATTTGCTTACTTCAGCTGCCTGTTCAGTGCAGCCCCGACTGTTTTCTGGAAGGCAGCGGCTGGGCAGAGCGCTAGGAAAGAGTGATTTGGGTTTCAGATAGGAGAGTGGCAAGTGGTCCCAAGAAAGGGCAATAGAAAGAGGGTTCAGATAAAGGATGCCCCACGTATATGACGTATTTCCACAGACCCTCTAGGGCCACTGACATTGATTTTAACATGAAAAGCTTAGAGCACATTGGACACAAGAAACCCTGTGGCCGAACCCATCATAGAGACTGTTCCTACCCCACCCTTTGCCGGTCCTTCTTCCCCTCCCCCCGACTGTCCTATCACAACCCACTGCAGTTTGGTTTGGTGTCATGTTTTTATGTAGGGTAATGGTCCAGGGAACCCAGAGTTGGAGGCTGTGGTGAATGAAAGGCGGGAAGAGCATTCAGAGAATCAAAGAGTTAGACACTGTGTAATAAACCCATGGAACTCACTGCCATAGGGTATTAGTGGGGCAAACAACTTAGTAAGATTCACTATTGCACTGGACACATATAAATTAGAATGGAATCTGAAGTTTACACTAGCTGGGGTAAAAAACCAAGCACTACCAATCCTCATGCTTCAGGGCATAGGAAGATTGTCAGATGGGGGTCAGGAAGAATCTCCCCGTCTTTCTCCAAGGGATGTTATTGTACAGTTAGATGTTTGAATGGGATTAACATCTTCCATCGGCCACTGAGCACTGTTGGAGAGAGTGAACTGGACTAGCTGGACCAATGATCTGTTATGGTGCGGCAGGAGATGGGATCCCAGAATAGATGGGCCATTGGTATGACCTGGAATGGTGGGAAGTTGGAATAGTTGGACCGTCGCTCTGTTCTGGTGTGTCGGATGTGGGCTCTCAGAACAGATGCACAACTGGTCTGTTGTGTTGTGGAGGGAGGCAGGATATTGCACTCGCTAGGCCACTGGTCCATTTTGCTGCATCACTTCCTTCTTCTCTGCTGTACTTGTTTTCTAGCACACAAGTGGCTTTACCGAGAGCTCGGGGATCACTTACTGCTGAAGTACCTGTCCTGGACTATGTACCCGATTGCCCTGTCCGCCTTCTCCACTGGCTTCTCTCAGAGCATCACTCCGCACTCCGGAGGTGAGTCTGATGCGCTCACAGGTCACAGAGGAGCCATCTTATTAATAACAACCATCCCTTTGTCCCATAGCTCCTGGTGTCTCTTCTGGAGTCAAGCCCCAGGCTACTGACTACCCAACCTGATATCAAGAGCTTCAGGGGTGACCCTTCTGTTGCACCGCGGGCTCATGCTGACCAACATCATGGTGGGGACAGTGCAGCCAGGGCCGGCTCCAGGCACCAGCCTGGCAAGCAGGTGCTTGGGGTGGCTGCTAAGGAGAGGGGCGGCACGTCCAGCTATTCGGCGGCAATTCGGCGGACAGTCCCTCACTCCCGCTCGGAGCAAAGGACCTTCCGCTGAATTGCCGCTGCAGATCGCGATCGTGGCTTTTTTTTTTTTTGCCTGCTTGGGGCGGCCAAAACCCTGGAGCCGACCCTGAGTGCAGCCCAGTGGGCAGTAGATGCAGTGGTTCTTCCACTTTGGGTGGGGGGTCTTCAGAATGAAGAGAGAGCTAAGCAGTGTGGGGTTGAGAGCTAAGCAGTGTGTGGTTGAGAGCTAAGCAGTGGGGGGTTGGGGTGATGGTTTGGAGATGGTCCATCAGAAGGTCTATCTCCTAGAGGGTGACCTGCAGAGTGGAGAAAGCTGGAGCCAGATGTGCACATCACAAAAATCCCACGACGGTCAGCACTAAGTGGGTCCCTTGTTGGCCGTCACAGCAGACAGGTCAAGGGCTGAAAGGGCCTGGAGAGTGAACTCCCCTCTCGCGCCCCAGGTCACATGCATTGAAGGGCATTGGCCGGGCTGTGCATGGGAAGTTTGTGCTGCCACTTCCCATATTGTATGGGCTCGGTGGATAAACAGAGGACTTCAGTCTCCAGGGCTGACCACAGGGAACCTTTGACTGGCTCTCAATGTCAGGTGTGCACAAAGGTCTTTGCCCTATAGCAAGCAACAGATGGCTTTTTTTTTTTTATCCCTGGAACCCAACAAATGTGGAAAACACTTTGGGTAGAAGCAGAGCATCTCTCTGCTTTTGGATAATCTAGTGGCATCTGGTTTGAATTGCAAGTACCCAACTCAGAATACACCCCTTGGCCTTGTTGATACTGGGTTCCTGGCTGGACACTCACTGGAATCCCAGAACTGGAGCTCCAGACATTGCTACCAAATGCCTTCACCTCTGTTAACTTTTGGCTCTCCAAGTGGTTTGCTGGCATTCTGGTGTGTCCTACGTTTTTGTGTTTTTCCAGGCTCTGGCATCCCGGAGCTCAAGACCATTCTCACCGGAGTCATGCTGGAGGAGTACCTGGCCATTAAAAACTTCGGAGCCAAAGTGGTGGGGCTGACCTGCACCCTCGCGTGTGGGAGCACCATATTCCTCGGCAAAGTCGTAAGTGTCCCCCGCTCGGTCTCGTGGCTGAATGAGGTTGAGGAGATGTTTTGGTTGCTGGTTCCTCTTGAGGGACCAGGCCGGTGTAGGCCATTGGGGATAGTATAGAAAGTACAGAAAGGAGACTGGGTGAGAGCCCCAATCTCGCTACAAGGGACTCTTCCAAATCTTGGGAGGGAGATGAAGTCAAAAGGTGCTGGGGTGTCCCAAGGAGGGCTAGATCCACGGCTTGTGCAAATCCATTGACATCAGTGGGATGATGCTGATATACACCAGCTGGGAATCTGACCCTGATTCAGGGCACCGGAGCGATCTTTAGCTGTCTGATATCTGAGGGCGTGTTTCAGTCAGGTTGCGTCAACAGATTCCAAGTCCGGCGAGAGACGGGAATCTCCAGATATACATGCAAAGAACCCGAGGGCCGTTCTGGGGCTGAGAACGGGTGTGTCTGTAACATGCTCAAGACAGAGCCTCTCCTCTCTGAGCAGCAAACAAACGGAGATTGAAACCGTCCAGTGGATGAGCAGCAATGGCGGGCGGATGGGGATTAGTGGGGCAGTGGCACTTAAGGTTGAGACCAGCCTGCTGATCTTTCCAAGTGACCTAAAATCCACCTGCTTACTTGGGTTGACCTGAACCTTGCTGTACCTTGGGGTTTGGCTAGTGGTCCAGATCTGAGGTCAGCTGAGCAAGGATTGAGATACAGCCCCTGCACCCGCCCCTAGAGAATGAAATGAAAATGATTAACTATAAACTTTAGAAACTCGAATGATGTTTTGCTACTGGCTGCATGAGACCTCCAGCGTGTCTCCTAAACTGAAATCCCCTGTAACAACACCAGTTTTCCTTCCGCACATTAAAGACAATGGTGCCGTCTAGTGGCTGGAACGCACAGAGGCGAGGGCTTCTCCGTCAGCTCACGTGGCAGAGGTCTGTGTCTTTTGGGCTGCAAGGAGCAGGGTTCTAGCCCTGGCTCCTCGGGTAACTGCCCATTGTTGGCAGATGTGAATTGAACGCTGATCTGGGCGGCAGTAGAGGGATCGGATAAGTCATTGCCGCAGGAGGTAATCTCTTGAGTCTGATCTCACGGGCTTTCCAGCCTGCTTTCTCGCCCCAAGCAATTCAGGTGACCAGCTGGGGCCAGATCCACACCTTGTGTTGTCACTGCATCGATGGCAGCAGGTTACACCTCGCTCAGTTGGGCCGTGGCCCCTTTGGGCGTTTCTCTCCATGCAAACCACTGAGCACCCAACTCCTCTCGTCCAGGGCCCCTTCGTGCACCTCTCCAGCATGATCGCAGCGTATTTAGGAAAGATCCGAACGTCTGTCGTTGGGGAGTATGAGGTAAGGCGGAGAATGGGGCGGCCGCCTGCCGGTGAGAGGAGAGGGGACTCGGGGAGGGGGGTCAGACACCCCGATCCCTTCTCCCCAGGGTTGCCCTTATCGACTGGTCCCTGCTGGCAGCGTAGTGGAGCTCCCTGCACGTGCTAGAGTCTGAGGCAAACCACCCTGCTCTGTGTGTGTCTCCGTTCCAGAACAAAAGCAAGCAGACGGAGATGCTGGTGGCAGCCGCTGCTGTTGGAGTCGCGACCGTCTTCGGGGCTCCCATTAGCGGTAAGAGTGGAACTGGCCCGGCCCGGGGGGCGGCAGGGGTGGGGACCGTGTCACATGCTGGGGGAGTGTGTGGTGTCTCCCCCCACCAGCTGGGTCACAGAGCAGAGGTTCCCCAACTTTTCTTACTGTGTTGTACCCCCTGCCGGAGCTACCACCGGCTGCCCCCGTACCGCCTGCCAGAGCTACCCCCGGCTGCCCATGTGCCCCCTGCCAGAGCTACCCCCAGCTGCCCCTGTACCCCCTGCCGGAGCTACCCCTGGCTGGCCCCGTACCCCCTGCCGGAGCTACCCCTGGCTGGCCCCGTACCCCCTGCAGGAGCTACCACCGGCTGCCCCCGTACCCCCTGCCGGAGCTACCACCGGCTGCCCCCGTACCCCCTGCTGGAGCTACCACCGGCTGCCCCCGTACCTCCTGCCGGAGCTACCCCCAGCTGCCCCCGTACCCCCCGCCAGAGCTAGCACCGGCTGCCCCCCTACTGCCTGTTGGAGCTACCACCGGCTGCCCCCATACCCCCTGCCGGAGCTACCACCGGCTGCCCCCGTACCTCCTGCCGGAGCTACCCCCAGCTGCCCCCGTACCCCCCGCCAGAGCTAGCACCGGCTGCCCCCCTACTGCCTGTTGGAGCTACCACCGGCTGCCCCCGTACCCGCTGCCAGAGCTACCACCAGCTGCCCCCGTGCCCCCTGCCGGAGCTACCACCGGCGGCCTGCTTCCCCTTCCCCTTCCCATCACTGATACTTTGTGTGTTCTTCTTAGCACCACCTGTCTTTAGCCACCTGTCCATATTTCACTGTTACGTACAGAGATAGTTACAATGTGACGTATACAACCAAACCTCCCCCGCCCCCCAAGTTCAGTTAGACTGGACTGTTGCTGGGCAACTGAACCCGCGCTGCATGGTGATTGGAGGGGAGGGCTCTATACATCCGTGTTGCTGTGTATCTGTGTTCTCATTGGTACATCTTGAAATAAATAATCTACCGTGTTTTATATAACGAATTGCCACAGAGTTTTAAAGCTCCTGCGTACCCCCAGGGATATGCGGACCACTGTTTGGGAACCCCTGACATAGAGGATAACAGCCTTCTATTGGTGCTAGCTAATAGAGGATCTCACATGGTCAAAATCTGTTCTTTGGGGCTGAACATCTTGGCTTCCAACCCTGCTGTCGAACAATACAACAGCCCTCGCCCCAACTGGCTCTGCTCTGCTCTCCTCTGTTCCCATTTGTGCTCCTTGCCAATTTCCCTCCTACCTTTCCTATAAGGCCGGTGAATCCAGCAGGGAGGTAGGAATTCACCTCCTGTTGTCTTCACACCCTTTCTGCTATTGCTAAATGAATAGCAATTGATCCTGTTACCGTGGCGAGGCAGTAACTCAGAACAAAATGGCACCCTGGCAGAAGCTGGGTGCACAGACGGGCATTGGGATGGGGAGATCTTGTCATGTTTGCCCTGAACTGCGTATGGGAATACCCAGAAGAGAGCTCCCAGGAAGGTGAGATGTCCCCTAAGAAGGAAAAGCAGGTGGCAAAACCATGATGACCCTGCTTGGAAAACCAGGGAAATGTTTCTCTGTGTATTAGCTTCTGTAAAACCCCTTTTAAAATTCAGCTGGACAAATTTTAATGTGGGTCCTTCGAGGAGAAGAGCTCAGAACTGAGATCTCCAGCAGCAGCAGGCGGAAACGATGTCCCCGCTGGAATTTCTGTCGCTAGATGCAGGGTAGATTCGGAGCTATCCAAGGGCCTGCTCCAAAGGCCTTTGATGTCAATGGAACGACTCTCCATGGAGCTTTAAATCAAGCCCGTCTTGCATTGCTCTGTCTCCAGTGCTGTGTTTTCCCCCTACTCTGACAGCAGCTATGTATTGCTCAGCCTAAGGGACTTGATGACAAAGAAAGAACAAATATAAAGTCTCCAAGGGTCAGCACGCCCAGGGCCTTGCTCTGTAACATCAGCACTGAGACATGAAATTAGCAGTGGCCTCACAGCAGCCTCACAGGAGTTGGGGGACTCCTCTGCACTTCAAAGATCAGCATCTCCTCTCTGTCATGTAACACTGTCGTGTGTGGTGCTGGAGGTGGAGGAGTCTAAGTGGCCTCTTTGTGAATGGCCCAGTCTCCTGGTGTGAGGATCTGGGCCCTTGATGCTGTATGTTTTCCCCAGGGTGTAATGTTTAACAAGCACTTGAGAGTTTGCCAGGAGATAAGGCACAAGCACCTGTAGGCAGCCAGCTCCCCCAGGGCCTGCTCAGATGCCGAACGCGAGTTCTCGCCTCTCATCTGCCACCCTAGTAACCTGAGACCTCTTTCCCCAGGGGTCCTGTTCAGCATTGAGGTGATGTCATCCCACTTTGCGGTCAGGGACTATTGGAGGGGCTTCTTCTCTGCCACCTGCGGAGCCTTCATGTTCCGCCTGCTCGCCGTCTTCAACAGTGAACAAGGTACAGGGACCAGCGCTGGCTGAGTGATCGGAGAGTGATGGGATGGCCCACGAGTGAAGGGAAGGTCAAACCACACATGGGTATCCGTGTGCACAGCTGGGCTGCCCCATCACTGTAATATCCCTCCTCCAAGCTACCGGTCCTACCGCCTTGTGTTGGGAGCCTATGAGATAAGCAGCATCAGGCTGGGTCAGAACTTGGAAGTGAGACGTTGGCTGGGCGGTTGCGTCAGGAGCTACAGCTACTTAGTGCAGAGTTATTCTGCTGATTCATGCTGGCAGTCAGATCGGGTGGATCCTATTAGTTCCAGCTCCGCAATATCTAAGGGACGAGAGTCCTCTTTAAAACAGAAGGAACAAGGGGAAGGGACTGTAGAGAACTCGTAAGGACAAACCTGATATTCTGGCTCAAATCCATCTCAGCTAGTTACATTCTATCTTACTATATACCTCCTGCACTTTGCATACAGTATTCTCCTCTTCCTACCCAAAAGTGGTGTGTGTGTGTGTGCTTTTGTCACGTGCTGTTAAACAGCTGCTGTGCCCAACCCCAGAAGTAGCTGCATTTTAATGGTGGCTGAAAGACTCCTTTGTAAAGCAGTCTGTAGTTGGCAGAGTGCTTGCTATCCTTCGGGATGAAAGGTGCTCCATTCAGGCAGAACGGCATTTCTTTTTTCTTTTTTTAAACAAAACCCTGGATCAGAAAAGAATTCATCTTTCCCCTGACTGAGGTCAGAACAACCCAGCAAAAGACACTGATCTTTGAAAGCAGACTGGCAGGCTCTAGGCTGAGTTTTGGTCCCGTATCCTGCTAAAATCAGCTCGTTAATAGCGCATGATGCATCTTTTATGTCCTGGATGCTGCTGACAGAACCGTGGTCTGGACCCCGGCGGTGCAATTTCAGACATGGCCCTGCTTGAAAAAACATGGATAAAGCCACCTGTAGTGCTGGCCAAAAGCATTCCAGGCAGACTGAATGAGGCTCATAGTTGCAGCATTGAAACTGAAATGACTCTACCAGCCCAGACTCTAACAGCTGTTTGTTCACAACACAAAAGCACCAGCCGCCGTTGGTGCCAGCACAGGTCAGGGTTGAGCTCCATTGGCAGAGCCGTGCCCGTGGACTGGAACAGGGGGCTGAGATGGAGTGTGGGGGGGCTGCAGGTCACGGCTGAGGTGCCTGGGAAGAGCTGTGTGTGGGCAGACGGCAGAGCCCCAGATGTCTTTCTGTCTCCCGCAGTTTTATGAGCATCAGACGTCACCTCATTTCTCCCCTTGCCTTTAAACCGTCAAAGAAAAGGCCAGAGTCTGAGTCACACCGAAATGATCAGTTTAGAGACCCAGAGGGAGGGGGGAGGGGGAAGTGCCGGATGCTGCTAGCATGTCTTGGGAGGCTGTGAGATGCCAGCTCTGGAAATCCCAAACAGCCAGCCAAGCTAACCCCCAACACTGGCTGGCTTGGGCTGGTGCCTTAGCGGCAGAGCCGTGCTCTGAGAACCCGTCCGTGGGGCCTGGGGAAGAAGGAGGGCTGGTGGCATCCCCCCGACACGTGGCTGGGAATCCTCTTCCACTGGTGGGGCGGGCTCTTCCGGGCGGTGGGTCAGCAGGTACCGTTCTTTGCTGCACAGGTGGGGATGCAAGTATCACGTCACCATGGAGACTGGGTTCTGGTTTGCCCCCATCCCAGCACCACTCGGGCCAGTCCGCTGGCACAGTCCGGCTGCCGCCGCCGCTGGAATCTGTGATATACACTCAGCTCCCTATTGGCTAATCAGGGGCACCAGAAAGGGGGGGCCAGTGACCATGGCCCCCCCTTTTGACCAGCCGTAAGAGCAAGCGATGGGGAAGAGGGGGCAGAGAAGAGCAAGAGGGTGGTGGGGTCTTGGAGGGAAGGGGCGGCCCAGGAGCGGGGCCTTGGGGGAAGAGGGTGTGAGCGCAGGGGCTCGGGGGGAAGGGGCAAGGCAGGGATGGGGCCACGGTTCGGACGCCTATGGCCCCCCCTACTTTTAGGGCCCTTCCGCCGCTCCTGTGGCTAATGCTAATAGAACTGGAGGGCGCGTGTTGAATTGGCCTGGGGTGTCCGTGGTTGTGACTTTTGACTCTTTCTCTCAGAAACCATCACTGCTCTATTCAAGACCAATTTTAAGATTGATTTCCCCTTTGATCTCCCAGAGACGTTCTTCTTCATGGTGCTTGGGTAAGAGCAGGCCCAGTCTGGTCTGTTTTTCTTTTGTTCGGTGCAGAGGTGTCACTTTCCAAGGAAGGGGGGTGTCACGGAGTCCCCGGACGATTCTCTGGAACTGCTCCCCACAAAGCCAGTCAGGACTTTGGGGAGCCTTCTCTCCCATGGAGCAGACTGTCTTCAGGGCAAGAAGCTCACACGGCTTCACCTCCTGGGTCTGACCTTGGAGCATTCAACATATGCCCCTCTGTGCACTTCCCACAGCGAGTCCGCCCAGGCGGGGTCCTGGGGAAGCCAGAGGGTCCTGCACCCCCACTTCACAGTCAGACGTGACTCTCAGCCAGCCAGTAAAACAGAGGTTTATTAGATGACAGGAACACGGTCTAAAACAGAGCTTGTAGGTACAGCAAACGGGATCCCTCAGCCGGGTCCATTCTGGGGCCCAGCAAGCCAGACACCCCAGTCTGCCCTCACTCCCTGTCCCCAGCCAGCTCCAAACTGAAACCCCCCCAGCCCCCCCTCCTCTGCTGAGTTCCTTTCCTAGGCCAGGAGGTCACCTGACCTCTTTGTTCTCCCACACCTTGCAGGGGGGAAGGGCCCGGGCCATTAGTGGCACCCACACAGAATTCAGAGGAAACATTAAGAACAGTCCCACTTCGTCACAGGGGGACAGCCCAGTGGATAGCTTGCTGCCCTGGGGCCTGGCAAACGGCTGCTGTGGGCAAGTTATTGAGGCAACACCCTGCCATCTGTACAACGGACACACTAGCAGCGCCTACCGCACCAGGTGTGTGAGGGTGAAATCTATTAAGAGCTGGGAGGTGCTGTAGATAAAGTCACTAGCCAAACCTAGGTATAGCTACATTCCTGATCTCTTTATGCTACGGCATAAATATGCCTGGCAATGAAATCACCACGTGTGCAGACCTCTGGCTGTCCTGGAGGACGCAGGCTGCTCTCGGGGGAGAAGTGGGGGGTAATTCCTGCTTTTCGGTCTCTTCTCTCGGCAGGGGGATCTGTGGGATTCTAAGCTGTGCGTATCTCTTCTGTCAGCGCTGGCTCCTGGGATACGTCCGGAGGAACACGGTCACCGCCAAGCTGTTGGCGACAGAGTAGGCGTTCTGGAGGGAGGGGCGTTCTCGGGAGTGGGGCCTGTTCCCAAGGTGCAGCAGGACGGGAGGCGTGCAAGCCGTGTGTGTGGCCGAAGATTTTCTCTGCCCTGGCCCTGTCGTCTTGTCCCTCCAGCCTCCGCCCACTCCGTGCTGCGCTGGATGTCACCTCCCACCGCATCCATCCTGGTCCCCAAGAGGCACCGGCACCTGCCACCTATTTGTTCCCTCCTAACATTGGCAGCGAAGGCTCCATGTTGGAGCGTTCTCGGCATGCTCGGCTCCTGCGCTGCCCACAAGAGGAAGGTTTGTCTCCTCCTCCTCTGCTGCAGGAGGGAAAGGAAACCTCCCTCCTGCTCCAGAGTCTTTGCTGGCTTTTCACCCTAGGGGAGAATTCATGGGCCCATTGCTGCTTGGCAACCCAGCCTGTGTGACCTGCCCTCTCCCTGACCCTCCCTTTCCCCTGTAGTTCAGAGAGCCCCATTCCAGGGTCGCCGGGTGATGTTACATGTCACTGATCTGCCTTTTTCAGCAAGCCCATTTATTCCTCCCTGGTGGCCCTCCTGCTTGCCTCCATCACATTCCCTCCCAGCCTGGGGCACTTCATGGCATCCAGGGTAAGTACTGGCCTATCTCGGGATCCCCTCGTCTGTTCTCCGACCAGTGGGGATCTAAGCACTCACTCCAGGGTGGGGAGCAGGGGCCTTTCCCACCCAGCTCTGAAAGACGGGCCACACTGTGGAGAGACAAACTCCCCCCTTCCTGGGGTCTGGCTTTACTAACAAAGTAAATTATCTTCTCACTAAAGTCCAGCTCCAACCTTCTCCCCAGGCTTGGCTGCACCTATAGCTCCTCTCTCCAGACTCCTCAGCCCACACCCTACGTCCTCTCTGCCTCCCACCCAAGATCCCTCTGGCAGGGCAGCAGTCCCCTGAAGCCTGTATTTTCCCTCAGTCTGATTTTCCAGGCTTAATACAGCTGGTAGGTGTAGCAGGCTGGGGCCAGTTGTACGCCTTCACTCTACTGACCTCTATGAGCTACTCCTGATTTTCCCCCTTGTGGGTGACATGAGAATCAGACTGTGTCTGAGCAGGATAGTGATTCACAGCATCTCCTCCTCCTGTGCAGGGAAGTGCTTAGACCTGTCTCCTCCTTTCCCAGCTCAGCATGAAGGAACTTCTCACCTCCCTCTTCGACAACCAGACGTGGGGCCTTCTGTCCCAGAACGCATCGCTGGCCAGGCCTCCTCAAGTCGACCCTGAAAACCTGTGGCTTGAGTGGTGGGAGCCCAGCATCACCATCTATGGCAGCCTGGCGCTCTTCCTGGTGATGAAGGTATTGGCCCTGTCGAGGTCTCCGTGAGATTGGGTACCATGGGTCTGATTCTACAGGAACCTCAGCGCTCTGGGGAGTCAGGAGCCCCTTGCTGGATCACCCCCTAGGTCCTTCAGGGGGAGCCAAGAACATGCAGCCTCATGAAGCAGAGATGGGAGAGGAAAGTCAAGGACCCAGTGGAGTCTGATAGGGGATACAAGGTGGCAGCACTTGTGCGTAACCAGAGGGCTCCAAGGTTGTGCCATGTGCACTGGATGGAGGGGAAGTGCCCTCGTGAAGGGCTTAGGAGGAGAAGTCTCTGGTTCCTGTTGGGGAAATGTCTCGGTTACTCTTGTGTGATTCAAGGGGAAGCGTAGCCAGCAACTCCTGTGCTCCCTCTCTGTGTCTTCTGGCAAGGACCTGAGGGCCAGAAGAACCAGATCTCCCATGTAATGTTTGGCCAGGTCAGCTGAGACCAGCTCAGCACAGTTCCTCCTCGCCAGTCCAGGGGAGGGCTTCCTTTTGGGTCCCTTGGCAGAGCTATCACCTCTGGGCGATGAGGGTCTGGCTGTGAACCCTGACATGGTAACGTGCAAGGTGTATGTGCAGAGCACGACCTGCTGCTGGATGGAGGACTCTGCAAACTGGTTTGGTGGCTGGACACCCCCCCACCATCGCGGGCGAGGGATGGCTGGAGTGGGTGCACATGGGTGGATCTCACTCGCTCCTGCTCTCTCGTTTGTTCAAGTTCTGGATGCTGACCTTGGCCACCACCATGCCGATGCCAGCTGGGTACTTCATGCCGCTCTTTGTATACGGTGAGACCACTTCGCCCTGCCCTTGCACTCATTTCTGATTGGACCCTTTGAGTGTCCTTATTACCATAACAGGGAATAAGGGCTGCCAATTGGACCAGCCCTTTGTCACTCAGAGCTCAGAGGAGGCTGCTGGGATCTCTCGACACGCAGAGCCCTTGGAAAGGGGAAAGCAGCAAGTGCTTAGACCGGCAAGATCCGCCCCGGGCTCCTGGGAACTTTGGTTCCTGCTCCGGTGGCACGTACACTCGACAAGTCTTGGGCATTTGCGCTTCTGTCCCAGAGGGGCCCCCTGGGAGGTGGGAACGTGAGTCCCTGACCTTTAGATCAGAGCGGCTGGATTCCAGTGGTGAATGTTTTTCCAGGCGCTGCAATCGGGCGTTTGGTGGGGGAAGTGGTGGCCTTTCTCTTCCCCCAGGGTATCCAGTCGGACGGCATCGTTAACACCATCACTCCGGGAGGCTACGCACTGGCCGGTAAGTCTCTAGCACATGACCTCAACTCAGGAGCCCGGCGACAGGCTTCGACTAACGAATGGGGCTGCAACGGTAGGTGCCTTTGCAAGGTGGCTCCAGAATTTAGTGTATTGCCCCATGTTTCTGGGGTGGTCTCCAGGATCCTTCTGTCTTCCCCCATTCTCCAGCTCAGGGGGGCTGGACACAGCTCCGCTCCACCATGGCTTGCATGGCATGACCGCCAGAGAGAACGATGCAGGAGGATCCGGGAGCTGGACACGAGCACCCTGGCAGACCCACCCCTCCCGCCCCATGTGCTGGGCAGCACCGGAAGGTCATTGCCCTTTGTATTGTCCTTCTGGCAGGGGCGGCAGCGTTTTCGGGCTCGGTCACCCACACCCTGTCCACTGCCCTGCTGGCCTTTGAAGTGACCGGGCAGATCGCCCATATCCTGCCCGTCATCCTGGCTGTGCTGGTGGCCAACGCTATAGCCCAGAAGTTCCAGCCCTCCTTCTACGACGGCACCATCATTGTGAAGAAGCTGCCCTATCTGCCCCGGATCAGGAGCCGACACATCGGGTGAGCCCCTGGGGAGACGCTGCTGCCACCTGCTGTCCCTCGGAGGGGCGTCTCCGCCGGCCTGGCGCTGGGTTGGCGGGGGTGCAAGAGGGGCAGGTTAGGCAGCCAGCTAGAGCCGGAGGGGATGGAGCCCCACTCCACCGCTGCTGGGTAGCGAATGCAGCGCCTGGCACAGAGGCAGAGCTGAGGTTGGAGAGTGGCCCTGGCGTACCGTGGGTTAACAGATCAACCACAAGGTCCTCAACTCCCACGGCATCCCTGCATCAGTCTTTGGTTCCTGGCTCTGGCCTACTCCAGCCCCCCGAGGCCTCGGTGCTGGGTCAGAGGAGAGCGCTCTCCCCTTTGCCCTGGCTGACCCTCGGCCCTTCCACCCCCAGCTCCTTCAGCGTGACCACTCGCCAGTTCATGAACACCCACTTTGCAGTCCTGGCCAAGGGCGCCAGCTTTGAGGAGGTCCTCAGAGTCGTGACCTCTACCGACGACCTGGAGTACCCCATTGTGGAGAGCACAGGTACTGCGCCACCCCGTGCCCGGAGACGGGGCCACGGGTCCTACTGGCCCTTCCGCTTCCCTCTGTCCCCCAGCCCCATGGCCATCTCTGTCTCTCCTTCCTTCCCCCCGCCCCTCTCCCTTTCCCCCAGAGCTGGGCCCTGCTGCCCTGGGCAGTGAGACACAGAACCGCTTCCTAGTCTGGCAGGGACGGAGCACCTGGAGTGCTTCCCTTTGATTGACGTGGCTGGTGTTTCTCCTTGCTGCTGAGGGCCCTGGGTTGGAAGGGTGTGAGCGAACCGGTGACATGAGCAGCCTTACCTTGGCAGAGGAGC
This sequence comes from Malaclemys terrapin pileata, assembly GCF_027887155.1. Classification (NCBI taxonomy): domain Eukaryota; kingdom Metazoa; phylum Chordata; order Testudines; family Emydidae; genus Malaclemys; species Malaclemys terrapin. The sequence continues at coordinate 5,602,683 of NC_071523.1, forward strand.
AGCCGTGGCTTAACAGAGCCCGTGGCCGGGAGCTGCCTCCCTGGATGCAGCCCCCGTGGTGGGCAGAGATGTGCCATCAGCCTGGGCCCAGGACCATGAAGTGGTCAACCGGTGCCAGAGATCTGAGCTACCCTTCCAGCTCCTCCCATCTCCTGTCTCCTCCCCCCCTAGAGTCTTTGATGCTGGTGGGCATGGTGCAAAGAACCGAGCTGGTCAGGTACCTCCAGACCCACGATGAAGCCAAGCCGTCCCCCCAGGAGCCAGGGGAGAAGGTAGGTTCAGAGCACTCATCCCCCTGCTGCCCCGGGACAGCCCCTCCAGCCAGCAGCTCTTAGCACAGAGCGGGTGTAGTTGGTGGGGAACCAGTGTCCGGCCAGACCTGGGAGGGAACTGGTGAGATCCCTGGCCTAGAGGCTGCAGGTCGCCCCCTCCGTCCGGTCAGCCCCACCTTAGAGCCTCTTCCCTTCTCATCGCTTTAGCCCACGAGTGATGGGCGAGGCTCTTCGGTCCCGGCAGCCCGGGCCGGATTGTTCAGTGCAGTCCATTCGAGTGCTTGCTCCAGTCTAGCAGGTGGTCACCATGGGTCAGCCCCAATTTCCTTCCGAGACCGTTGGGTGGCTCCATGTCGCACCCGTGGCCCTCCCGGAGCTGCACCCCCTCGGAGAGACAGTGCCTCAGGCTGCGATGTGCTGACACCGAGGCCACATCCCCAGAGACGCCGGCCTTGCGGGGGCGTTCAACCCTACCCCGATATCACCCCTGTCACCCTGCTGAGACCACGCCCACTGCTGAGGCTCTGCCCTCTTAAGGGGGCAGCACCTTGCAATCCGTAAGGTATCCGACCGCAAAGGCACTTCGCCGAGTCCTGTCCCCGTGGGAGGCAGCGCGTGGGTGGGACACGCCCCCGAGAGCGCTCTACGAAAGCAGTGCCACTGCCATGGCCTGTCAGTGCCCACCCCACCCTGTCTTCCCCGACAGCCTCGCTCCAACGGGACGCTGGGGGACGACTGCACCATCGAGCCACTCACCCTCCAGCTGTCACCTTGGACGTCCCTGCACCAGGTAACGCGGCGGGAGGAGGGCCTGGGAGGAAGGGCTCTGGGGAGAGGCCAGGCCTGGCAGGAGAGACGGCTCTAACAAGGATCAGACTGATTGCCGAAGAGCCTGCGAGCGGCAGCTGACAAACCATCCAGGGGTGCCAAAGGCTATCGAAATCCAGCCCCTGGCCATGCTTGTGTCTGCCCCCTACCTGTCCTCCGGCTGTCAGTCCCTTGTACTCGCGCCGTGGAACCAAGAGCGTCTGTTCAGGCGGAGATGAGCTCCGGCCACGTGCTGAGACCTGGTGCATTGGTTGCTTGGAGAGCGTCTGTTTCATATGCAGATTACTGTCCACGTGAGCTTTGGTCACCACGGCATGAATGTGGTATAAAGACCCAGCTAGATGGATCGGATGCAGCGAGAGAGACAGGAAGGGTCTGGGCCAGCTGCCAACGTGCCCCCCAGTGTTACAAAGTTCTGATTCCAGCCGGGATTTGTTTTATTACGTGGGCTCCCCGCACGGTTCGCAGCAGAGGAGGCTGGATGCCCTGAACTCCCCTGGGGAGGGTACACAAGGGCGCAATGGGGGAGGCCCAGGGCCCTGCTACCCTTGGGCAACTCCAGGCTTGTGTGGGCCCTGCCAACTCCACGTGAGGAGGGAACCGTCGGGCGCAGGGGGGCGGGAGGGCTCGGCCGAGAACGGGGCGGCGCTGCCCTGCCCCGTCACACTCGCCTCTCCTTCCCTTCCAGGCTCACAACCTGTTTGAACTGCTGAACCTGCAACGTGTCTTCGTCACGTCCTTGGGGCGGGTCGTCGGGGCCGTCTCTCGGAGCGAGGTAGGGGCTGGGGCCAGCCAGGACTCGGGGCTGGGGGAGAGCTGCCTGCGGGGGATGGCCAGGGGCTCCAGGCCCCATCCTGGATTGGGAAAGGAATGGGCATTGAGGAGGTGACTTAATGGCTATCAAGTCCCCAGGGTGGGGAGGCGCACGGAGCCGGGCGGGGACACGGCCTTGCCCACCTGCCGCTTTCTCTTCCAGATGAAGAAGGCGATTGAAGACCTGGCAAATCCGAAGATGTTGAAGTGAGCGATTCGGAGCCTGGGAGAGCAGCCCCTTCCCCCTCCTATGCGGCGGAGCGTGGGACGGGGGATCGCGCTGGGGCCCTGAGATTTCAGCAGCAGGGGGGCAGTGCTGGCAGGGGTCTCCCCAATTATTTTTTTGCAAATGGAAATGGATTTGTAAGCTCCTCCGCCCTTCCCGCTCCCGCCGCAAGGAGCCACGGTTGTGAGAGCAGAGGCAACACCTGGACCTCTCTGGCCTGGGGAGCCTGCCAGCTGCTGGCAGCCCTCACCCACCCTGGAGACACAACAACACACAGCTACCCAGGGACAAACAACTTGGCCCACAGACTGTCAGCGCCGAGGGCAAGCCAAGGCTGCAATGTGAAATGTGCATGCGCCATCCTGAATTTAGTGCCTGCTGCCCTCTTGGGGCCAGGCCCAGCGGGACAAGAGTCTGCTTCTTAGCAAGCCCTAGAAGAGACGCTCCTTGAGCTCAAGGGGTAGGGGCTTGTGCTTCGGGCAGTGAAAGGCCCCGGCTCCGGCCGTGTACGTCTGGGTTCATCACAGACCTGCCTGCACTGAATTCTTCTGTAACGTGAGGTGCTGCCTTTGCTATGCAATCGCTCCCTCACTGCAAGGGGGCAGGCACGGGCCCCGAGGAGCCAGACCACCCCTTGCCTGTCCCCAGAGGAAGGCCCTAGACCATCCCCAGGGCAGCCAGGCTGTTGTGGCCTACACAGCAGGGGGCTGGGGGGCTCCTTTGAAATCCATTGTTCCCACTCACCGCGCGCAGTAAATCAGAGATGAGGGCTGGCAGGTGTGGAGCTATTGATCCTTTGTATTTCTCTGGGGACACAGAGCGCGGAGGGGAAAAGGCATCACAGCCGTTGCATCCCCCAGGGGACCCACTCCCCTTGCCCGCGTTGACGCAGGAAGCGTTGCTACGGTGCACACAGTCTCCACGCAACATTAGGAACCAGCTAGGTTACAAAGCACACAGCGCCAGGCGTGGTGCCCGCTCTGCCGGCTGGGCAGTGGCTGGCTGAAGGGAGGGGGGCTTAGGACCAGCTCTAAGGCGAGGCAGCGGCGCCCAGCAGTGACCGTCATTGCACATACCAGCCGCCTGCTTTACAGAAGCCCCCTGCACGGGAGGAGATCCCGCGGGATGCAGCCCCCGCCCAGAGCGACGGGCGGGAACCTGCCAAAGGTGCCAGGCAGAGCGGTGCCAACGTACAAAGTCTTTTAAATTAAAATATAACATTCGCCCGTCTCCCCTTCCCCTTCCCCCCAGTGGGCTAGCTGAGATTTTTCTCATTTGTATCAGGGTGTGTCTATGAGGGGGTAGCCATAGGGCCTGCCCACAGAACCATCCAAACCTTTGAGGTCAGAGAACAAAGCCAGCTGCGCACAGCAATGGTGGGGGGGTGGGGTTGGTTGGAGGAAGGGCCTGGCCTGTAGTCAAGGCTGACCCCGTAGTCACCACGGTCCCTGATCCGCACTGTGTCCCGGCCCTACCCAAGGTGCCGCGCAGTGCGGGGGCATGGCTGTAGCTGAGGGGTGTGACTAACATCCACACGGTAGCTGGGCCCTGGAAATCAACTATGGTCTTGTAAAGAGGAAGGACCAAACTGACTGGGTTTGTAGCATTTCCGCCTTTAGGAGCTTATGGGAATTAGACATCCCCATCCCCGTGCCTTGATGGAATTTGGGTATCTAACCCCCTTAGGCGCCTTTGAAACTCCCAGCCTCAGAGACCAGGATGACTTCCTAGTACAAACCAGCTGCTCGCTAGCCAAACGCCAAAGCCCCTGACCCCAAGTGGCTTGAGAACGCATCTGTGCAGCGAGCTGGAATTGCAGGGGGGAGCACAGAGACGCGCCCATGTTAAACCAGCCGGGAGCTCGTCCGAACTACGTGGAGACAAGAAGCCAAAGTGGCAGGTGGCGGCTTGCACACAGACCACGCGCTCGCGTGGCTAGCCGGGAGCGCCGCGGGTGGCCGGCTGCCGGCTGGAGCACAGACACTGATGCGGATGCTTCCCCTGCTCCCCGGCTGTCCCAGTCCTCGGGGAACCCACCGGGGGACGGAACGGGTCTTGGTCTCAGCGCAGCTCAGCAGCCTTGGCCGAAGGAAAACCAATCTCAGCCCCAGACTCGGTGCAACCGGCCCAGTCCAGCGAATGCCGCCTCTAAAGGGCCAGGCAGCCCCAGCGATCACCGGTACGACGGATGCTGTTGGTGTTGCCTTGCCGCACTGTCTCAAACCAATAGGCGGCTTCTAATCACTGCTCCCAGCAGCATCCAGGGAACTGGAACTAGCCAGCTCGGCAGGGCCCCTAGCGCCATCCTCAGGGCAGCCCCGTGCCCCCTTCCTGTCCCGGGCAGGGGCGGGGGACCTAGTTATAAAACACTTCGTCCTCCGAGAGGGAGCTGCTGTCCATGTAGTGCAGGGAGTTGCTGAGCCGCTTCTGGCCGACGCTGGTCGTGCCCTCCTGCTCTCTCCCCACGCAGGCCTGCTCCTTCTCCGAGCTGTCTGCCCGGGAGCTCCCGGTCCGCGGGGAGCCGCAGGGGAGAGCCCCGGGGAAGGGGTGGGTCGAGGTCCACCTGTCCACTCCGGAGTGCACCCAGGGTATTGGGGAGGTGTGGGTGGAGGAGGAGCAGGCGGGCAGGCTGCCTTCCAGGTTGGGGCTACTTATCACCTGGGGACTCAGCACCAGCTTCTCCTGCAGGTAGATGCTCTCCAGGTCTGAAAGCAAAGCCGGGGAGGGGAAGAGTGTGTCAGGGACTCAGCAGGGCAGGCTACTGGCAGCTGGCAGGACCCGGGAGAATGGGCAAGGACAACACTTGGGAGTGGCCACCAATCCGGGGTGCCCAGCTTGAGACACCTGGAGGCGCTGATCACCCATGGCTCCAGCTGGAGTTGCTGCGGCCTCGGTCCATCCAGGGCCCCAGTCCTGCCCTCAGCTCCTGGGCTTGCGGAAGGGGATCCCCCAGGGATGCAGCATTGGCCTAGTGCAGGGGTGCCCCTGTGCTCCATGGCCCCCAGCTGCCCAAACACACCCCCTTGGAACAAGATGACAGACATGGAGCCAGGGAACCACCCCTGACTGATACAGGACACCAGCAAGGATGGCCCCGAGGGACCCTCCTGAATCTGTGCCATGCAGGGAGGGCTGGGGAACATCAGGAGGGTCTCTCATGGCAGAGAGGAGGGGGAAGGTACCTTGAAGCTGTACAATCTCCTGGGAGCTGCCCCCGTAATTCATTTCTTCATCGTCTAGCGAGGACCAGGCGCTCAGGGTGGCCTCGGTGATGGCGAATTGTTCAGCGACCCCTGGGCAGAACCGTGGGAAACCAAACACAGGTTACAAGGGGAGGAGATTGATACTGGGCCGTGTCCTGAACCTGGCTACGCCAAGGTAAATCTGGAGTGACATCACTGAAATCAGAGCGAAACTGGATGAACACCAGTGTTCCCAGGAGGAGAATCTGGCTTGTCCCCGGCAAACCAGCAGAATTCTATCACCAGGACATAGGAAGTCCCAGAGGGGATCCAGCCACGCTCCATCCAGTCCAGTGCCCTGTCTCCAGCCGGGACCAGCACCCTGCTCGGGGGGAAGGTGTGATAGGGGGATCACGATATGGAAAACGCTGGATGGCAGTGAGGCTGAGGGAGTTTTAGCTGGGTCAGGCCCGGGAGTCCTCTGCATGGGTTACCATTTGGCCGACAGCTAAGGGACATGCCAAATGCACGGGCACTGCTCCCCGCCATTCTCCCCAAGGGATGCCCCAGTGCGCAGCCACTTGCAGTGCTCCGTCACGCCGCTGCACAAGTGGAGTTGCTGCTGGTGCATTCCCTGCTCCCCCTTCCCCCAGCACAGATTATCCCCTGCAGCCTCCCCGCTGCCCACCCACCTGCTGCAAAGCGTGCCTCCCTCAGCTCGTCCGTGAGGTAGGAGTAGTGCTCTTCCTCCGTCAGCCACGGCTCACAGCCCACCTGCGGGGCGCTCCAGCCTTTCCACTCGATGAGGTGGGCCACCCGGCCGCGAGCCATGGCGGTGGGTTTGGTGATGTGGTCCTTTATGGTCTGGACTAACCCTAAAGCAGAGACGGGAGGAGCTGGACTGAAGTGGGCGGGATTCAGAGCAGTGGGATCGATGCACCAAGACTTGGTGCTGAAGGAACGTCCTGCGTGACTGATCATGTCCATGCTGGGTGGGCATCTGCACTGCGGTAGCCAGTCCCCAGCCAGCCAGCCCCACTCACCACAATCCTCTCCTAAGGGGCCACTACAGCAGCTGGCTTGGATTCTTCCTGGGGCTTCCCTAAGGAGCTGGTCAGGAATCTAGAGGGACATTTATAAGATGTTGCCTGGTTTGGGATTGAGGGGCGCTGGTGGAGTTGTGGTTGGGACCCGAGGTGGAGGAGCGGGGGGCTGTGGGTCAGGATTGAGGGGCGCTGGCGGAGCTGTGGGGGGGACCCGAGGTGGAGGAGCGGGGGGCTGTGGGTCAGGATTGAGGGGCGCTGGCGGAGCTGTGGGGGGGACCCGAGGTGGAGGAGCGGGGGGCTGTGGGTCAGGATTGAGGGGCGCTGGTGGAGCTGTGGGGGGGACCCGAGGTGGAGGAGCGGGGGGCTGTGGGTCAGGATTGAGGGGCGCTGGTGGAGCTGTGGGGGGGACCCGAGGTGGAGGAGCGGGGGGCTGTGGGTCAGGATTGAGGGGCGCTGGTGGAGCTGTGGGGGGGACCCGAGGTGGAGGAGCGGAGGGCTGTGGGTCAGGATTGAGGGGCGCTGGTGGAGCTGTGGGGGGGACCCGAGGTGGAGGAGCGGGGGGCTGTGGGTCAGGATTGAGGGGCGCTGGTGGAGCTGTGGGGGGGACCCGAGGTGGAGGAGCGGGGGGCTGCGGGTCAGGATTGAGGGGCGCTGGTGGAGCTGTGGGGGGGACCCGAGGTGGAGGAGCTGTGGGCTGCGGGTCAGGATTGAGGGACTCTGGCAGAGCTACCTGCAGGATGCCTTGGACTGGAATAGCAGGGGACGGGGCTAGTGCAGGTTGGAACTGAAGTCCACCATTGCCTCTGCCTGAACCGACCTCAGCCTGGGGCACTCCCAGCCTGCCCCTCTCCCAGGTGCACCCTCCCTTGGCAAGGTGGGGTAATGTTTCCTCCCAGCAAGAGCGCCTCCTGCAGGCCTGCGGCAGCACTTCGCACAGCGCTTTTTGCATGGCTGGAACTTGGGGCTATTTCCCTGAAGCAACTCCATTTTCTCATGTCTCGTTGAGCAGGGAGTTACGTGACACTTCCCAGGGCAAACAATGCAGCTCTCTGCGGGTGCACTGATGCGGTATCTAACTGGACGCTTCCGCCCCCCTCAATAGAGCACAGCAAATCCTGGCATTCAAGTGGCACTAGAGTCTGGGTATTAGACCCCTGCGGCTGGCCCCAGTGGGGCTTGGGTGGCAGGGCTATAAAACTGCCATGTAGACATTCCCAGGGCTGGAGCCTGAGCTCTGGGCCCCCATGAGGAGGGAGGCCAGCCACGGGTGTCTAGTGGCCATGTAGATGTACCCTTTCATTCCGCCAGAAGATGCTACCTTGCACAGCACAGAATTTCTCTTCTCAAGAGTGAAGTTAGCACTGGTGCAAGGAGCTGGATCGACAAATTACCACTGACCCCAGCTCAGCTCCAGCCCAAACAAGAGCAGCACCGTGCACCTCCGCCCTGCCTCTGGGGCCAGAGGGACAGTCAGTCTCCAGGGCTCATTCATTCATGGATCAGCCTCTCTGCTGAGTGCCAGCTGGGATGATGGGCACCAGTTCACTAGGAACTGGACTGAGCCCCCTGAAACGCATCATTACATACGGGCCAGTCTTCAGGTAGTCACGGCTCTTAATGACCAGGGCTGGATCCCGATTTCCTGGTGCTCGCATCTTGGACAGCTCACCCAGGGATGATTCCAAAGCCAAGTGAAGCCCTCAAGGGAATGTCTACATTGCAATTAGATGCTCGGGTCTGGTCTGTGCCGGCTGACTCGGGCTCACAGGACTCGGACTATTTAACTGGTTTTCCAGGCCTTTCGGACTCTACCGGGAGCTCTTGCAGCAGGGCAAACAGGACGAGCTGCCCCTCATATGCAGTCATGGCTGAGATAGCCGCCACTTTTATAAATCGGAGGAAGGGGCGTGGCTAAAGCATTGGCCACGCCTCCGAATGGCCCTAGCCCCACCCAGAATTGGGAAGCGGATAATAAAAGCCTCCAGCTGCTATCTCTCTAGTGTGAGGTGGTTGTTTAGGAGACCTGCTGGCCTAGCCCTAAGTGGCTAGAGGAAGAGGCGAAGCATCTCTCCCGTGCTATCCAGCTCCTGGTGCCTTGCTAAAAATCACCATTTCTGTTATTTTACCCTTTTTATCATAAACTTCACGGTGGTTTTTCCCCCTTGCTAAGCCAATAGGAAGCTCCCCACGGTCTCATGGGATTTCCAGGGGCTCTGGGTCCTGAAGACCTGACCCCTGGTCAGAGTGTTGCCCCCTGCATCACCACAGCCGTGAGCCGTGTTCCCCCACATCTGTCTGCCCGGGTCACCTCCTGAGCAGGTTCTATCTGTTGTGCTAGGTGATGACAGCAGAAGACAGCTGTGGTGGGAAGCCATGGCAGGAGGGGCGTCTCCCAGGGAGCCAGGGCCAGTCCCATGGAGGGCTCTGGAGACCTTGAACCAGACTGTGTGTTCAGGAGGGAGACGGGCTGCTGTATTTTGTATCATCTGGGGCTTTGTCGGGGCGTGTGGCTCCATTCCTAGATACAATGAATTGCAGAGCTCAGGCCTAGAGGTCGGGAATGTGGGGGTTCTGGGGGCCAAGTGTGTGTCTGGTGGGATGGGGCATCATCTCCTGGCCAGCTGCAGATGGGGGAGGGGTTCTGGCAGCATCTGGGGAAGCTGTGCAATCACCTGAGGCCAGGTGTCCCCAGCAGTGGGGGATGACAGAGAAGACGCTAGATCCCCCTTCCCACCAGCATCCCCTCAGTCACTTGGGCCAGCGTCACCCACCGCTCGCCATCCAGGTGCTGCCTTGGGCACGGTGAGAGCTGGGTGTTGTGTACGGGCTGCCCTACCAGCTCCCCGAATGGCTCCATGTAGCCGTTGAGTAGGATGGGGAGGCGGGTTGGGACTGAGGGGCACAGCAGCGCTGGGTGGGAGCCTGGACTGGGCTAGGAGGGCTTTGGAGGCAAACAAACGGATACCCGTGATGCTCCGAAGGGATGGACCGGGCCATGCCTGCCCCCACCCCCATCCCATGCCGTGCTCCGAGCAGAATCGTCCTGCCTCCGGCACTGGGGCCCTTTCTCCGCTGCGGCTCTGGGAAGGCAGCCTTGGGCATTATTCCAGCGCCACCGGCCTCGTGGAGAAAAGGGAATCAGGCCAGCCGGGCCAGCCGGCTGGCAGTTTCCATGGAAACAAACACCTTATTAATCTCCACCACACACAATTAATTACGCCGGAGCTGGTGGGGAGGGGGGGGGAGGACGGGACAGACGGGGCTGCTGCTGGAAGCAGATAAACTCCCTTCCCTCCTCTTCCCTCTCCAGGGCCAAGGCAATTAGAACCGCTCAGCCTGGCCTGTGGGTCCCGCTGGTCTCTGGCCTGGGGGGGGGGGGAGGCTGCTTGTTGTTATGGGCAGCACTAGCTTCTTGCAAGAGCCACGGGCGGCTCTGAGCTGTGAAAGGCACGATGGCATTGACCAGAGGATTTGGATGGCTCTACCCCTAGGCTGAGCAGTGGCCCTACCCCTACCAGAACCAAGGACCCTTTAGTCTCGTCAGCCTTTGAGGTCAGGATGTAGGGACTCCCCAGGCGGTGACGAGGCGGGGCGGGCTGTGTTAGCCAGTCTGGGAGTCAGAGAGGCTTGCAGGGGCTGGGTGTATCCAGCAGCCTCGCTAAAGAATCTCCTTTCTGTTCCCTGGAGCCAAGGCATGGCTCTTGTCCACCCCGAGGCCCGATCCGGCGGGAGGATGGGCGCCCCTGGACAACCCCTCAGTGGGGGTGGGATCGGGCCCCTTCTGGGATCGGGCCCTGGCTCTAGCAGACCAGCTCCACTTGAATGAAGAATGAGGAGACCCCTTCAGGCGAACCTGTCAGAAAGCTCCTCTGAGACCGGGATTCACCCCACCAACGACACGGGGGGCAGAGAAGCCCCTGCTGGGAGCTCGGCTGGAAATCTGGCCTGGCTGCCCCGTCCTGCATCTTTGCACCAGTGCTCCTCTGGGAGGCTGTGCTTGGCCGTCACGCCAACCCAGGGCTCAGGGGTGATGGAGCCTGGCGGGAGGGAGGGATGGTCTTTACCTACCCACCAGAGAGGAGGTCGCCAGGGCCGTGACGTTGTAACCGCTGGAGCCGAATTTGGAATCGGAGAGGATCCCACTGGATGTCTTGAAACATTTCTGCAGAGGGAGGAGAGACGCAAAGGCTGGCAAGACCGGCTGGGTCAGCGGGGAGAGAGCCGAGTACCCTCAGCCAGCCCCACGTCTAAGAGAGGGGACCCATGCAGGCCAGGGGTGGGGGCCTCCAGGGTGGGGGAGCCCCCAGAGGACCCAGCAGCCAGGACGAGATGCAACGGATGGGTGGCATTCTGCTGCGGACTCGTGAGGGGGGGCTCGTGGGACCACGTCTAGTGTGCTCTGCTGCTGCAAAGGTGGTTGCAGAAGTTCCCGTGCTGGTAACTCCAGGGGCAACTGTAGTTAAGTGGCCATCATGGGGTTAACTGGGTTGCACAGAGTATTATGGGATGGAGCTCCATGCCGCCCTTACTTTCCGATTTATTCTGGCGTAGTTCCCCCCGTGCCCCTCCCCCCCCCATGCTCTGGTGTGATGCAGTTAAATAAAGCAGCAGGTTCCCAGCCTGCAGGCGGGTGAGTAGACTGATCTTTGTTGCCGAGCCAATCCTACAAAACTCACAGAGATGTGCGTGGGGGGAGGAGGGACATGCTCAGTGTCTTCCAGGTACCTCCCAGCTGTGCCCAGTCTGCAGGGTTGGTTCTACACCCGCTGGCACAGAGTCCCGCGATGGCTAGGGTCTGCAGGACCTCACTGTCCCACGAAAGCCCAGTGGTCCCATTCAGGGTGAGGACCCTGTGCCGGCCTTGTGGCCCACCAGAGCCTCCCCATCCTCGCCGGAGCTGAGCAAAGGCCAGCTGATGTGATCACCTTGAACCTACCTCCTCCACTTGCCACAGTTTTCCTGGGACTTCCAACCTGGCCAACCTCCCGCAAAAAGCACAGCTTCTTGCATAGCAACCACCACATGCATCCACTAGGGGGCACCGCTTCAGCCACACCCTGCCTTGCATTCTCCCAGGAGCTCAGCATAGGGTTCCAAGACTGTAGAAGTGCAATGTACCCCCAGGGCCACCCAACCCACACTGACCTGCAGAGGGTCCCAGCAGAAATCCATCTGGTTTTCCTAAAACACACGGGAGGAAACGAATTAAAACCGGTGCCAAACCCAGGGCTCCCCAGCCACAGCCCCTCGTTAGCTGCAGATTTGTCACGGGGTGGAGGGGAAACCGAGGCAGCTCTCTGAGGTAGGGCCTGTCTTCTCTGTACAGCGCCTAGCACAGTGGCTCCTTCTTCTGTCTTCCTTCCTCCTGGCTTGTTTTAGTCATTCATTCCCCTCCTTTCCCCATTCCCTTCTTCTCCACTCCAGCAAGTCACTGCTTTCGTCTTGTTTTCCCCCTTAACCTTGACTGGGGTTTGCAGGTGGATAATTCTTTATTCAGACAGCTTGTCTGAAACACACAAAGCTACACAATTCTCTAAGTGGGGGGGACAGCAGTGTGGCCTAGTGAGCAGGGAAATGACTTGCCCACAGTCACGCAGCAGGTTAGTGGTAGAGTGAGGAATAGAACCCAGGTGTCCGGATTCCTAGGCAGGGGCCCTAGCTGCTAGACAACACTACCTCTCTAACTCCCTTTCGCGGTTGTTTATAGAATGGTGTTGGATGGACAGGCCTGAACCCAGCACTGGCCTGGCCAGGTAGCAGCAGCTTCCCCCGTCATATACACAGGGTAAGGTAATGCTGTTGGTGTTGACCTGGGGGAGGGCTGGTCAGCTCCTTAGGACAGGGCCTGTCATTCTGTCCTGGGTTTGTACAGCGCCTTGCACAATGGGGTCCTGGGCCATGACTGGGGATCCTAGATGTTATAATAATAATAATAACACGGCCCATTCAGTGCTTGGCCTCACTGGAGAGGCTGCCAATAAGCACAGGCAATACGGATCCCTGGCCACTTGGCCTTTGTCTGAGCCACCAAGCTGCTGTTACGCGGCCCACTGAACAACCTGTAATAGTTTTCATTCCCTCATGAACGGGTGAGCGGCTCCCCTGCCTGTTTCCCATCCCTGAGTCATCCTATCTCCTAGAACTGGAAGGGACCTTGAAAGGTCATCAAGTCCAGCCCCCTGGTTTCACTAGCAGGACCAAGTACTGATTTTGCCCCAGATCCCCAAGTGGCCCCCTCAAGGATTGAACTCACAACCCTGGGTTTAGCAGGCCAATGCTCAAACCACTGAGCTATCCCTCCTCCCCATCTGCACTCCTTGCCAGGGGAACTCTCAAGGTGACCTTTTGGGCTGCAGGGAAATGTTTAAATCCCCTCCTCCCTGGGTGACCAGACAGCAAATGTGAAAAATCGGGATGGGGGTGGGAGGCCTATATAAGGAAAAGCCCCAAATATCAGCACAGTCCCTATAAAATCAGGACATCTGGTCACCCTACCAGACCTTTACAAGCCTCAAGGTTTGTTTGCCAAACAGCAACTAGAAGTCAGTTATAACAGCCACCCTCACAGGTCATCAGCAGGGTTCGAACCCAGGTCCTTCAGCAGCATGGTACAGCTCTTTGGAGCTAACTCCATTAGTCAGTGGCAGCAGCCACTGCCTGTTTGTCTCACTGAGGCCAAGCTGCTGGAAGGGGCCACAACACATAGATTGCATATTCCTGTAGCACTTGTGATGATTGTCCTGGGGGCCTGACTCTTTGGTTACCTTGCTGTTATTCTTCTCCAGGGCAGCTGCAGGCACTTGCTGACTGTCATGATGGGTGGAAGGAGGGCACTGTGGGTGGCTGGCGATGGAATATTCCTTCTGAGCACTTGTGAAGAATTCTGCAACCGAAGGAGAAAAGAGATGGGTGAGAGGTGGGCTGGGCCTGGTAACCCTACTTTGCTATCTATTTACAGGGCAGTTATAAAAGAGAGGCTTGGAAAATTGGGGAGGGGGGAGATGGAAAATTTCAACTTTTTGGCCCAAAATTGAACCCCAAAACTTTCAGTTTGGAAATGGTGCTGCGGTGCCTCATGGGACTTGTAGTTCAGCTGCCTCATGTCCCCATTCTCCTCTATAGGACAAGCTCTTCAGCCAGACTACATCTCCCATGATGCACCGTGGTCTTGCCTGCTGTGCTACCACAGCGCATCATAGGAGTCCATGGCTCTGGTGTCTCGTGGGATATGTAGTTTGATGGAGAACTTGGCCCACAGAGGTGAATGAGAGCGTGAAATAGCCAAACTACAACTCCCATAGGGCACTGGGGCAGCATTTCCAAATAGAAATATTTTGATTTTCAGGTGTTCAGCTTTTTGACGAAATGTCACCATTTTTCAAGGAAAGCAGACACTTTTTGTGAAAAATTTTGTTTAGTCGAAAACCTAATTTTCCATCAAAACCAGCTTACATGGAAAATTTCCCACTAGGTGTGACAGAGTGCTAGGAGCCGAGCACAGACCCAGCGTTCTGCTCGCTGAGGCATTAGCTAGTCCCCGCTGGGCTGGATTTAACTGGGGGGATGGGTGCTCAATGGTTTGATTAGGTACGAGGTTGATGAGCTAAAGCGAGCAATCAACCTGCCAGCTGCCAACAGGTCAAGGCGAGGAGGGAAGTGCAAGGGGCTGTGGGATCCTGAGATCTCTGGAGAGAGGGCGAAGGAGGCTGCTTACTTCCCATGGCATGTTGCTGGACTGGTGGAGGAGATCCAGCAAATAACACACAGGTGCTTATAAACTGGGAAGCATCCAGCCTCTTTGGGTGGACCCGAGGGTGGAGAAGGGAGCCTGTTACACAGGTCTAAGTTATGGATCAAAATATGCCATTGTGGGCATCCAGAGGCTCTCTCAGTGGCTTCTATGCCACTTAATACTGTATCTATCTATTCCCTCTGCTCATCTCTGGCCCCTTCCACCTGACAGCCACCCAGTGCTCCACAAATGTTAATGGTTCAACCTCACACTCCCCTTGTCAGTATTTAGGGAAACTGAGGCACAGCCTGCCAGGAGTGTTCCTTGGCAGGAATGGCCACCTCCCTCCCTCCTGCAGCAGTGCTCTTTAGTAATCCCTCAAGAGCTGACCAGGCGGTTTGAACTTTGGCTTGTTTTATGTTTGTACAGCGCCTAGCACCACGGGGCTGGACCCGTAGGCGTTGCCTCAGTGCTGATAATCAATAATGATTAGAATTGATAGGCTTATTTTATTTAATTAGGCTTGAAAACCATTAATACATTTACTGAACTGGGCAGCATCGTTCGTGGTGATTGCATGTCTGATGGAAAGTCCGGAAGAGGTCAAGCAAGTGCCGGATGTGAAAAACTCAGCACAGGAGGAAGTTCAATGCAATTAGCAAAAACGCCAAACACAAGATCCTTAGAACCAACGTCCTACATGTCCTATATGGAGCAAAGGCCTGGAAAAATAATAAGTCCCTCTAGTACAAACTGAACAGCTTTCAGTGCAGGTGACAGAATCAGCAACGAAGAGATCCTAGACCAGGCACAACTACCGACATCAACGCTAATGCTGCAGAAGAAAGGATGGATGTATTTGGAACACACCACGATAATGGCTGAAGGAGAGTTACTGTATCTGAATATAAAAATGGTGGGAAATGAGTGCAGGCTGGGGGTAATTGGGCTGTTTGCCTAATGCACCTAGTAGTGTGGGCAGACTGGCGATGATGAGAAAACATCTGCCCTTAAAGCGCTGGGAGCTAGGACACCAATTGACACACCTGGTCCATACAACAGATACAACTCCGACCCGTGTAGCCACACGCCAGGGTAATCAAATAGAGGAGAATTACCTGAGCCCACTTAGACAGGCCCTAGCCATCGCTAATTCTATCCCCAAAGGCAAAAAAGCCCATGCACCCTACAGTATTCCCCGCACATCAATGCATTTGGAGTAGTTTGGACCAGGGGCGGCTCTATGTATTTTGCCGCCCCAAGCACGGCAGTCAGGCGGCTTTCGGTGGCACACCTGCGGGAGGTCCGCTGCTCATGCGGATTCGGCGGCATGCCTGCGGGAGGTCTGCCGGTGCCGCGTCATTGGCATTCCCGCCGCCGAATTACCGCCGAAACCGCAGGACTGGCGGGCCACCCCCCGCGGCTTGCCGCTCCAGGCACGCGCTTGGTGCGCTGGTGCCTGGAGCCACCCCTGGTTTGGACCAAGAGGAGAACAAATTTTAAAGTCGAGGGCCCTTCGTGGGAAATGCCAGGCACAGCTCTCGCTGTAACGTGGTGTTTGTGGCCTACAGAATAAATTGCGTGGCCAGGCAAGCATCAGGAAAAGCTCAGGAAGACAGGCAGGGAGGTGAAGTGTAACAGAGACGGGCAAAGGCCGTTGCGAGAGCCCCTGTGCTGGGGCTGTCTCTTCTAGGTGACCTGCGTTAGGAAATATAATTGGGCCCTGGGCCCTTTCATGCTGGGATGGACACACAAGGCCTGGAAGGCAGCTTTGGATTTTTTCTCTTTGGTGCTTACTTTGCATTCAAAATTCAGGTCTTGTCTACTCTGGGTTTCCAGGGCGACACTAGGGCTGGTTGGAGACCTGGTCAGATCCTAGCCTCATGTGTCATGAGAGTAAAAGCTGATTAACTGAGAGGGAGGGTGGGAGGGAGGTTATTTTGTTCAGACTCTTTAAACCTCTTGGGTTTGCTTTGTGTTAAACAGGCATTTGAGACAAACACACAGCAAACGCTTGGGAACAAAAGCCCCTTTGCTAGAGCTCTGACACCTTCTCTGCTGCAATTTAAGCCTGAAGAGCGCTGACACTCTCCATCTCTAGGATCTCCAAGGAGTTCTCCAGCAGGACCAGAGACGAGCAGATATTTCAAAGGGACAGAGTTAGGAAACGAACCTTTTCCAGCCTTCTTTATCCATCCCCAGGAAGCAAAAAGGCCACAACCACTTCCCCTTCTCTCTTCACAAGGCCTCTTGCAGCAGTCTGGGTTCAGCATTAGCATGGAGCAAGGATTTGTGCTGCCTTGTCCTTCCCCCGCAATCCTCATCGACGTCTGAGTGCACAACCAGTTTTGCCTCTGTCCCCGCTGGCCGTGCCCTCCCGGGAGTTTGCTAGGGAGAGGATCGGCTAAGGATGTTCCTGTACTCCTCGCCCAGTGTGACATGTTCAGAGAGCGTTGGGGGGAAACTAGCAGAGCTGCTGATGGAGCCGGCTGACCGTGCTGGGCCTGGAAAAGGGAGCCCATGGCTGGTTCTCTTCCACCCTCATCCACCTTCTCGGGGAAGGTGTCACCTACTCCCTTACCTGCACTCCAGTCCAGCCTGCTCAGATGGCACCTTCTCCACATCTGCCTCCGTTCTGATCTCTGTCACCACCGCCGTGCCTGGTGCTCTACAGGCCAATGCACGATGACAAGCTCCCTGCTTTGACGAACTTCAGGTCTGTGGGGCCTCCAAACTCCTACGCCCCCGTCACATGACTTCCTACTGGGAACAGCCCCGTTGGCTCCACTGGGATTAGCTCACAGCAGTAAACACAACCCCGCCGGAGTAAGCATCCGAATGCTCAGCCCCTTAGGGTACAGAGGTGCGAAGCAGTGCAGGCAGGTGCAGCATTGCCAACTCTCGTGATTTTGTCACAAGTCTCATGATAATTATTGTTTCCCGGAAAGCTCCAGCTCCTGGAGTCAGGTGGATGTGTGCTGATTTCAGCCTTCATTCTTAAAGAAGTGTCTAGCCCTCATGGCTGCGGAAAAAGCTTCAAAATGTGACCCCCTAAAGGCTCAAAAAGCAGAAGGGAAATAAAAAGAGCCCCAAATCTATTATTTTTATATAATCTCATGATTTTAAAGCCAATCTCATGATTCCTGGTGAGCCGGACTCCTGATTTTTCAACCTTTGGAGTTGGCCCTGCTGTAGGTGTAGGCATACCTGCCCTAGCTTTGTGATCTAGCCAGCATGGGCCTGAAATGTGAGGACGTATCCAGGGTTCCAACAGGCTGGTACAACCCGTGCCAAAGCCCCTCCTGCTACATCTTCGTGGCTATTTTCAGCTGTGCTAGGCAGATCAAAGCTAGCGCGGGTACATCTACCTACACTGCATTCGCACCTCGGATTATGGGGTCGACATGCCCTAAATTTGACAACACTGTCCGTGTGCATGACACACACCAGGGCCAGTGAAGGCCTTGGCTTGTCTAGACATGGGTCTGGAAGGCGTTAGCTCACGCAGGGTAGGCTTTAACTCAGCCCCTTTAACACATGTTGAAGGCACATTGCCTTGTCTACATTAGGCTGTTAAGACATTAGCTAACACCTTCCAGACCCTAGTCTAGACAGGGCCTCGGTCTGTATGGGAACCTGTGTGTCCCTTCCATATTGGGAGGGCTTAGAACAACTCTCCGTGCTGGAATCTGGCCGGGGCACGGGGGTCCAGGCTACGACGCGTGAAGCCACCTAGAGTCACCAAGATACTGTTCAGAGCAAACCGTGCCCTGCAGCCCTCTGTGTTTTCCATCTGATTTCAACATCTGCCTCATAGGGTGACCAGATGTCCCATTTTTAAAGGGACAGTCCCGTTTTGGGGACTTTTTCTTATATAGGCACCTATTACCCCCCCACCCCCTGTCCCGTTTTTTCACAGTTGCTGTCTGGTAACCCTACCTCATACCCTTAAAAATCTCATCCCCTTTGAGAACCCGGCGGGCGGCCGCGTTGCCTTTCACAGCTGATTTTATGTATTTTATCCCCAGTTCCTGAAAAGCCATTGGCACTTCCTCCTGGAAACCATGTTCTCACGCCCCGCTGCACCCTCGGCGCCTGCTTTCAACTCAGGGCCCTCTCCTGCCCCGCTGAAACCTTGCAAGCTTCCTCAGCGGGAAGCCCTTGTCCTCCCTCAGACAATGCAGCCCGTTCACAGCTTTGGCTCTGATGCCCCCGGCTGCCTGACCGTGGGGAGGAATATCATGGAGGCAGAAAATTAGTTTTCAAGTGTGATTCTGCTCAGAGATGTGCCTTGATATAAAGGGTTTTGTGAGGCCCCATGTTTATTTGTCCTCAAAGGTACTTCGGCAAATCCTCTATTGATTTCAGGCACCTCAATACCTTTGGGGATCTAGGCCTCCAGTGATTCCAGATCAAATGTGTCCCCTTTCTGAGTAAAGAGATGAGGTCTTTTTAGCTCCCGGCCCTGCAAACTCCTCCGGGCTCTGAGGGTCACGCTGGGGGTTCTCATCCTTCTCCCCAACCATCGCCAGTTGCAAAGGATCAGCTGGCAAATTCTACACCCGGGCAGCCCCCTCGTCTTCAATGGGGCGGATGGGAATAGAGGGGCCAGCTCTGGCGATGATGCGGGAGGCAGAATTGAATCCAGCTCACCCCGTGCTGGCTCCTGCAGGGCCAACGGGAGCCAAACGTGGTTGTGTCCCTCAAGCGAACAGGGTGGGATTCTCGATCGCCCTACGCCTTGTGCAGCGGTTGGTGCTGGAGCAAAGCGGTTGTGAACGGCTCCCGCACGCAAATGGTCAAAACGAAAACCACCTTGGTCCTGAAAGCAGTTCAATCCTCTGGAAATTGGCGAAGTCTGAACAGATCAGGACTCTTTGAACCACCTCAAACAGGGTCCACGCGATGGCTCGCTAAGCAGCTGAGCTGAATTGGTTTTTTTATTAGTGTTTATTATTTGTATTTTCACAGCAGGTGGAAATTCCAGCTATGGAACAGGGACATGGGGCTAGGCGCTCTACAAACACAGAAAATCTCCCCCATGGAGATGGGCTCTGAGCAGGGTATCCGGGGATAAAGTCATCCACTCTGGAAAACACATTCGAGAAAAAGGGGAGAATTTCTCAACAGTTTGGCCTGGTAGCACGAACTCAGGACTGGGCTTTTGGAGACCTGGGTCCTAGTCCAAGTTCTGCTGCTGGGTGACCTTGGGCAAGTCCCAGCCCTGTTCCGTGCCTCAGTTTCCCCATCTGTAAAATGAGATAATGAGACTGCCCTCCTGTGCACAGTGCCTGGAGCTCTATTGGTGAAAAGTGCTAGCTGAGAAGGAGGTGTTCTGAATCTTATTTACATTTTATGCCAAATCTCTTTTCCAGCTTCAGGCCCCCTGCATAGCCTGGCTCCGGGTGGCGCAGTTGAGAACACCATGCTGTGTGTAGCACCGGTCCCTTTGCAAGCAGCACCTTGCAGCAGGTGCTAACGAGCTCGCTAGAGCTCTCCCTTTCCACATCCTTCTCCCCAGCAACTAATCTCCCCCGGGCTCCCAGCGGGCAGAGCCCTAGTGCATGGCACATGGCAGCATCCTCCACCTAAGAGGCTCTGCAGACAGTAATATTATTAAGTGTAACCGACGGTTCTGGGTGGTGAGTCATAGGCACAAGTACAGTATGCCACTCCTGCCCAGACTCACAAGGCCACATCTAGGGAAGGATGCCACAGGCTGACGCTAAGGCCTTGAGAGAATAAAATTCCTCTTCTCTACAGATATGTATAGGGAGTGTATCTGCAGAGTGCCATGGGGTCTGGTGCAAACCTAGGGCATTTCAAAGGCTTTGCTTCTCCATAAGCAGTCTCTCCTCTGCCGGTTCCGGCAGCACTTAAGGCTTTTAAGTGTGTGTGTACAAGGTCTTTGCACACACACACACACACACACACACACACCCTATATAAAATGTGCCTGGAGCTGGTTAAAAGAGAAACCGGAGCTTTCCAAATGGAGTGGAAGCATTTAAATACACAGCTCCCCCCGGAGTTGAACCGCACCAGATCTAATCCGTCTGCTCTGATGTGGGTGGGTGTGAAATTAGAAGCGTCTGTAACAGCCACCCACTAAGAGGAACTGCAAAATGTTGGTGTTTTGGGATAATGTAAAAGCACAATTGGGTGGGCTTTTTTTTCTTCTTCGGGCCAGTGTTGATTTGGGTGGATTTGTATTTTCTGAAATCCTGTAGTAACTGAAAAAATGGATTATTTTTACAAGGCTGGTTTTTGTCTTCAACTCCTGTGAGTCTGACCTGAGATTGGAGCTCTGAGGGGTGTCCCACCCCAGGCAGCTTGACAGAGCACAAGAGATGTAGATCTCAAAGGATATCGGTAGCGTTACCCCCATTTTACAGGCAGGGAAACTGAGGTACGATAAGTGGTAATGACTTGCCACAGGTCACCCAGTGGAGCCAGGACTAGAACCCATGTATTCTGAAGTGTGAGCGCACACTCTGTCCACTAGGCCACACTGCCCCCCTTAAACTTACACCACTGAAGTGCCACACAGATATTTACAGATTTCCCCTCACGCTGCTCCTGGGAGGCTCAGTGCGAGTGTGGCCCCCTTTGTCCTTGTCACCCGGGTCCACCTGGAGCTGAGACCTTATCAAGAACCCTGGTGTGATCGCACCTCACCAGCAGCCAACAGCAAGGTGTCCCCTCACTGCTCTGAAAGCAAAAGAAGGACCGAGACACACAGCCATGGAAAAGCCCTGCCGTGCAGACTGTTTGTACCTCCACCGTTTGGCTGTGAAGATCCCGAGCGATTCAAACATACGTGACTCAAGGGAAACGGACGATGGCTCCCGGGGAGGCATAGCTGGCTTCCGTGTCACTCTCCAGGCTAGGCTGATATCGAGGTGCACCGTTCGCGATGTAAGGTGACGTGTGTCATGACAAGGGCCTGTCTAGGCCTAGCTGTGCGCACGGGGCCATGTTTTCAAAAGGACTCCATGTGCTTGGAGAATCTGGCCGATTCTCTGTCCCTGGTCTGTTTTGGCTCCAGTGTCTCCTGGACTTTTTAACGGGCCTTTCATCTCTAGTTTGTATTCAGATCAAGTCAGTCACAATTTAAAAGCTGGTGCTATCTCAGGGCTGGCGTGGCATGAGTTTTCCCGTGAGACTGATTTCCACATCCTAAATATCACCTGCACACCCAGCAGTCTCCAGGAGAGAAGCCAAGACCCTGAGTGGCCCCTGCCCTCACCAGCGGTTGCCTCTGGGTTGGCAAGGGAGTGTTGGCAGAGGATGCAGGGCGTTGTGGTGCAGGTGTTGGAGCTAAGCAGAATTCGCTACTGGTACAGGCCTGTCACCTCTCCTGGCTGCTCTTCCCCCCCCACACCTCTTCCTCTAAGCACTTCACATCCAAGGGCCCAAGACCTCCCCATCAACCTCCCCGTGATTGTCCATCAGTCCAGAAGCAGGGAGCTGGACAGGGGCGTCTCTGCCAGTGGGAGCATTTTCCCAGTCCCTCGTCCATCCAGGCAGGGTTCCTATGCGCAGCGTCCACTGTCTCCTTGGCTTCCTTCTCGGCATGGTGGGTGCTGGTGTCCTCAGCTCTGTGTCCCCTTCTGGACCCCTTGCTTTGCCCCGGTGACCTGTTTTCCCATCCTGGTTTGTTCATTTGTTGTCCCCAGTATTCAGTATATTTCTGGGCCCTGGGGCCCCTCCCTCACCCGAGGGCCTTCTGTTGCTTTGATGCGCTCTGCCCACCAGTCCCAATCACCAGATAGGCTCCAACCTTTCACCAACACCCAACTCACTTTAAAAAGCAGCCCAGTAGTACATGAGGAACACATGCTGACACCAGCTTTCCTTGTGCGTTATGGAGTCTTCACCACTGGCTCTTACTGGCATGGGGAGGCTAGTCCCAGTGTGCAGCCTTCTCCGTGGCGATGCGCACTGCACCCCAGAGGTGGCTGCATTTTGGCGTGGGATGAAACGATCATTACAAATTGCTTTACAATGCAGCTTTTAGGATGAAAGCCTCTGTTATAAGGGAATATTTCCTTGGAAAATATGACTCTCTGGGCTGAATTCAATACAAGTTGCCCATGGAAGCTGAGGACTGACCATGGTTTTTGGGACTAGACCCCAGAACGCTGCCGCCCCTGTTGTAACTCCCATACCCAGGTTGCTTCAGGGCTGTTTTACCATTTGAAATCACCCTGGGGCAATGCGTGGGAAAGATTCTGGGCCCGATTCTGTGTATGCAGGCATAAATCAGGAGTAATCCCACCGATCTCAGTGGACTCACACTGGTGCAAACAATGGGGACCTCTAGCTCGATGATGCTCGCTTCCCCCAGGCTTCCCACCTAGCACCAAATGCCTCCCCTTATTGCCTGCTCCTCCTGGAGTGACTGTCCCAGAGATGTGGCAAGTTGTCACTGCCCCGGGGTTGGAAGACAGGTACCTGGCTGTCTGCATGCAGCAAGCCAGGACCTGCCGTGGCAGAGTCTGTCTCATCCTGGCTGTGCAGGGCAGCTGCTGCTCTGGGACCAGGGCTGACGCGAAGGGGCTTGACCAAGATGCAGGAGGCTGGGGTTCGGGAGGGGAAGATTGGGAGTATTATGACGCTCAGACCAGGGCTCCCTCCAGACAGTGGCTGGAAACAGCTGTTTCAGACAAAGGTGCAAGAAACCCCCTAGTGGACACAGATGGAATAACCTGCCTTTAGGGGCAGTTTCTGCCTGACCCGCCTCAGTTAGTGTCCTGTTTATGCCCTGGAGCATGGGGACTTTTACCCAGCACATGAGTGAAGTTCCAGCCAGTGTCCCAGGGGAGCCTTGTAGTAAAGGCAAAAGCTAAATGCCCCACCCCCAGATCTGCCCCTGCCCCCCCAGCCAACAGCCCTCGGCTAGCAGGGAATAAAGCCATTCCCTGACTCCTTGTCCTGAGTCTCTGTTATATTCAGTAACCCCCCCACCACACACACACACATGCGCATCCGAGGGGCTGGCTGGCAAGGCGGGGAATGGGCAGACACCCCCATGGGGGGGCAGACACAATCCTTGGCCTGGAGAGCAGCTGCCTTTGGATGGCAGGTGCGAGTCGTCTTCTCTCTCCCCTCCCCCCAGCCCCAGTCCTCCCTCCGCGCTGGATGGCACTCACCTTGGGACACGCAGGACCCCATCATGGGGGGCTTCTCTTCATCCGCCTCGTGGACAGCTGGGGGTTCATCTCTTCTCTCCCCGGCTCGTCTGTTCCCAAGCCAGCTCCGCCGCCTGCCCGAGGTGCGGACAGAAGACCCAGCTCCCCCTCCCAACCCCCCCCCCCCGTTTTATTTTTTTCTTCCTCGGCGCTCGGTTACTCCTCCTCCCTCGCTCCCCCCTTCCCCAAGTTTGCAGGCGACCGTGGCAATGTCTCCGGCGAGCTGCAGGGGAAGAGGAGGCAGGTGGCGGGCGCGGCGCGCGGAGGAGAGACAGACGGACGTGCACACACCGAAGGGAAGAAAAAAGGCAGCTCTCTGCCAGTCAGGGCTCCTTGGGGGATTAGCCGTGCTTTAGCCACCTCCCCTCTCGCCTGGCTGCTCTCCCCGCCAGCGCTTGCCAGAGCCGGGAAGCTGGGGGGGGGGGCGGGGAAGGGGGGCTTTGTCCTTCCCTGCCCGTGGAAAGGAGCCCACTTGTTGTGCTCCCTGACAGCACGGCGGGCCCGTTTCTCCCCGCCCTGACCCCAGGCGCTGCCTCGACCCCTGAGTCCAAGGAGGGTCAGGCCCAGCGGCTCTGCCCGGGAAAAGGGACACCCGCCCCGAGCCCGGCGGTGATGCTGAGGGGGGTTACAAACAGGCTCCTGACAATGTAACGCCAGCCCCCCCCCCGAGCTGTGACTGAACCACTTTGCAGGGGCCCCAAAACTAACACTTGTCTCCGCCGGCTGCTGAGATCAGCATGCGGGGTGGGAGGCTTGAGTGACCTGGGGGCAGGGGCTTCTCAGCAAGGGGGGGCTTGATGTTGGAGTTTGCTTCCCACTCCCCCCACCTGCCCAGTGAGCTGCACTTCGCTGCTTCCAGGGCAAAGAGGGCGGCTCACCCCTCGGCTCTGGCATGCACTTGGGGGCAGGGATTGTGGTGGTGATGGTGGGGCGGCTCCTAGGGAAGGCAGAGGGGGTTGTTTGCTTGTACCAAGGTCTCTCTGTCAAGACAGGACTAAGCAACCAGCGCCCCCCCCCCCCCCCAGTTTGGATTATGGGCAGCCCCCTGGAAGCAGCCAGCACTGGAGATTTTCAGGTATAGTCTGTGCTTATGATATTTCCGGTCTAAGTCACCTGGGCCCAAGAGGTTGGGAGAAATTCCCTTTACAGTACTGCGAGTCTTGCGATATGTGGTGTTTTTCTGAAAGCCCCAGCTCCCGGAGCCAGAGGAATCTCAGCTTTCCTTTGTTCCTAGTAAGCTTCCAGCCTGCCTGGTTGCAGAGGAAAACATGGAAATGTGACCCCAATGTACCCTAAAAGCTCTGGAAGTAGAAGGCAAAGATAAAGAACGCCACATTTATTTTTAAAAAATCTTGATTTTTAAGCCAACCTTGAGGTTTTGGGGGGACCTGGACTCACGAGGCTGGTGGTACCACTTTGGGGGCTGAAGAATCGCAAAGCACCAGCTTGTCTTCTCCTTAACAAAATCCTTAGCTCCTCAGCTGGTGAAAATCCCCGTTGACTTCAGCGGAGCTGTGCCAGTTTAGAGCAGCTGGGGATCTGGCCCACTGACTTAAATGGAGCGACACGGATTTGCGTCAGATGAGGATCTGCCTTTTAATTTTTGTAGACTAGAAACTCCAGCAAGTGCAATCTCAAGGTGGGTCAAAGCAGGTTAGAAGCTCCCAGTCTGCCCGAGCAGCTGCCCTGCCCAGCTTTGTCTCCAGGCTAGTCGATGACATGCAGGCACTGAGTAGAACATCAGTTGCAACAATGTGTGTTCATTTTACTGCTGCCAGGCCAATAGGAACATGGCAGACAGCCGGTGTTCTGACTGAGAATAGAATTTGCTCTTTCCCTCTCAAAGTGTTTTAGAAACATACTGAGTGAAACCCCATCATGACCGGGGGAAGTAGATGAGGTCCATGGCTGAATGGAAGGAGTGACGCTTTCTACCCAAGTGCAGCTGGAAAACAAATTCTTGGGCCCAGGTCCTCAAAGGTGCATGATTTCAATGGGAGTTAGGGACCTAGATATCTTTGAGGAGCTGGGCTTTTAAGACGGCTGCTGCTTTGGGCATCTGGGAGCAGCCAGGGTCCGTCGGGGCATCCAGGTTACAAAGCAGCAGATAAACGTCCGCTTTGGGACGTGGGTTTTTTACCCACGAAAGCTTATGCCCAAATAAATGTGTTAGTCTTTAAGCTGCCTTGTTGTTTTTGTTCTCTTTGGGAGCTGCCCTGATCTCTGCCATCTCTCCTGAACCCTTCCCCGCCTCAGCCCGCTGGCTCTGCCTTGCCAGTGTCTCGGGGCGGGATGCCCCCTCCAGGTGTGACTCTGCCCTCCCAAGAGCAGAGGGAGGGAATGGCCCTGCGGGCCTGGTGATGGGGCATGCACTCCACACTGGCAGAGAAAGAGTTAACTGGAGCGGGAGGGCAATAAGTGCACCTGCCCGCACCTGGAGGGCGGGCCAGGCCCAGCTGAGGGGAGCTGGTGGCTAATGAAGGAAGGATTCCAGGGGACTAGGGGGAGGTGGGAGGTGAGTTGGTCTGAGGACCCTCTACTGGCGAACGGCAGGCAGAGAGCTGTGGACACGCTGACAGTCTGGGGAGAGGCAGACAGGAGCTGGTCCTCCAGGGAGAAAGCCCTGATGGGCGGCGTGTGGTCCAAGAGCAGGAAGGGGCTCTGCAGAGCCTGGGAAGGAGTGAAGGGTCTGTGGAGGAGGGGGCCCAGGCAGGAGCTGCCTAGAGACAGGGTGAGGTTGGAAGTGGTCCAGGGGCTCGAGGGAGCAGACTGCAGTGGCTTGCTCCAGGGTCCCTGGCCTAGAACTGGCCCCGGAGGAAGGTTGTGTGACCCACGCCCCCATATTGAAGGGGTGTAAGGAACTGAGCCCAGAACTGGGCCGAAGATCTGGCATGAGGTTACTGGATGGCTGGGTGGTGGAACCTGTCTCCACCTGGAACGTGGGGGCTGTAAGTGAGCTGGCCGGAGGGCTGACTAGGAGAAGCGGCTGGATCAGTGCAGGGCTGGAGCAGCTGTCATGCAGGGACGTCAGCAGAGGTCATCCGGGAATGCCATGCCCAGCCGTGAGGGGGTGTGTTGCTGGCTGGTGAGTCACTGCTCTGCATGCCCCCTGTGCCCGTTCGTGGGGCCCCTTCCCTCCAGATGACCCTCTGGCTGCACTGTGGTAAAGAACCATGCGATGTAAAACCACTATCCTACTAATACACTAACAAAACTCTGCCGAGGCCCAAATGTCGGACGGCACACGTGACCAGGCCCCAAGGAAGTTATTTGTGCCGGAAAACTAGGTTGGGGATGGATCCCTTTCTTCAGTGCAGCTCGTTCTGCCCAGCCCTCCTGGAGAGTTCAGCCCTAGGCGGGTGGGGGATTAACTTTGCTAGTTGACACAGTTCATTGTGGCAGGAGAGATGGGCTTGTGGCTAAGGCAGAGAAACCATCTCAAGGGAAACCTCCCCAAGACTTCAGTGTGGGTCGGTGAGAGGGAGTTAACTGAGACGCTGCAAAGGGGATAGACTTCAAACTCTTGTAAGGATTTTGTTGGACTATTGGAATGCTGTCGTACTAGGTATTCCTGGAGAGGAGACGGGCTAAAACGCTGGGAAAGAGACCCCGTAGAATGCAGCTGGATTTAAGATTTGTAATTGGCCTGTTTTAAAACACAGCTCCTTCGATGGCTTCTTCTAAGCAACTGATTTAAACATTTGCTTCAATGTCATAGGATGCCGTTAAGACCGCTTACCTTGCCACTTCTAATCTGGCTGGTTAGTTATTAATCACCAGCAGGTCCACCGGCCCTGAAACAAAATTTGTTTGCCCATCAGTGAACATTCTTAGCTGGCTGACGATACACAAAAGAATGGATTCGCAATAACAGACTTGGGCGTTCTCTTACCAAGAGAGACGCGCCCCCAGAGGCCATTACCTGCGCACTGTAATCACTGTTAAGCTCTCCAGAGAGACGGCTGAGATTGTAACGGAAGTTGCCAGTTCAGTGCCTGTATTCTGCCGGCTTGTTTGATTGGCTCCCCCGCTTTCTTTAATACTCAAATAGCCCCAGTTAATAAATGTGACATTTGTTTGGTCGTGGTGGCCCTCGGGTATGTGAAGTAACTCCCGTGACTGAATAGTGAAAGCCTCACCCGCAGTTGGCAGCGAGGGAGAGCCGGTTAAAGCCAGCCTGCCAGAACCATTTCTTGTTTCGCTAAATATTTTTAGTAACTTTTAAAATAAAATTACTTGGTGTCTGTAGCGGGACGGCTGCCCCACTCTGGGAGAGCAGGGGTTAAAAGCAGCCCTTGGAGAGGGCTGTGGCGGGGACCCAGTTAGAAAAGGGATTAAGAGCAGCTGAGGGAGGCTGGCTCGGTAGCTGGCCCCAGGTGTGGCCAGCTCAATCAAGGCACCGCTGGCCCTGATAAAAGGGCTGTGAGCCAGGAGACTGGAGTGAGAAGGACCTAGCTGCCTGGGCGCACAGGGGATCTGAAACAGAGCAGTGCTGCGGAGCTCTGGCCTGGCGAGTCCCCAGGCTGAGGCCTTGCTGAAGGCCAAAGGAGGTACTGGGGCTGCAGGGAGACAGCGGGGCCAAGAAAGGCAGCAGGTCGAACCCCCTTGCCAGTGATGAGTGGCCATGACAGACTGCAGTCTGCCCCAGTGCAGGGGGGCTAGATGATGACTGGCAGTAGCCACTGAGGTGAGGTGGGCTTAGAGGGTTGGGGGTTCCCCTGGGGGGGGGAGACCCAGAGTGTGGGGGTATTGCTGTGGGCAGAACCCCAGGGTAAAGGGCACTGGGGTCTGGGAGGGACACAGGGCCTGAGGCAGGAGAGACACTGGCCAGCAGGGGGTGCTCCAAGTGCTGGAATTGAGCTACTTCCTGGACGACCAGCCGGAGGTGCCGCGGCGGTGAGTCTGTGACCTGTTATGTGTCCAGCAACTTAAAACTGCCGCTTTCAGCCCCACGCTGGCCAGGTGTGCTTGAGATCCCCTGAGCTAATCTGCCAGGCTGGATTTGAATCCAGCATGGTTTAGAGGCAGTATGGCCTAGTGAATAGAGCACATGTTGGCAGGAGGAGACATGGAGTTTATTCCTTGCTCTGCTCCGGGACCTCCTCGGGCAAGTTACTTCTCCAGTCTGCGCACGTTTCCCTTCCGCAGCCTGTCTTCTCCAGGGGACAGTGACTTTCTCTCACTGTTTGTGTAACGCTGACCACAGCGGGGCCCTGATCTCAGGTGGGATGTTTATGAATGCTAATGTATTGCATGCTCGTCATGGTTCATTGGCGCTCCAGAGGCTGTGAATCCTGTCTTTGGATTGTACCTAGGGGCAGGTAAAGTCTCTCTCTCCTCACCAGTAGAACAATAGTTTGCTCTGTCTCTTCTGCTGTGTCAGTCTTCAACTAGCGAGAGGCGACTCAGCCCTGGTGAGGGGGGCAGACCCGGCGGTGTGGCTAGAGGCGGTGGTGAGCAGACCCTGAGCTAATCTGCCAGACTGGCACTGAGACTGGATTTGCTCTGGCAAGCAGCTTGGAAGAAACGCATTGGCAGGAGGAGCCTGGCAGGGACGAGGGGGTTTCCCATGATGCTATAGCTTCCCGTCACCGGCAGCTCCCTCTCTCCCAGAATCACTGGGCTTAGACTTAGGGAGGGGGCTGAGGCTAGGACACTGAGTGTCCCAAAGGTGAGGGGTGTCTGGGGCCTGGCTTTGGCAGGTAGGGTGAGGGAGGGGCCATCTCCTGGGTCATGTCAAGCCAGGTTGGACACCGCCCCAGAAACCAGAGGCAGCCCTAGGCCTGGGGCGCATGCGCATCCCGTCGTGAAGCCCTCCGCATGGCCTGGCAATGGAAGTGGAGCCTGTGGCTGCTAGGCCGCAGGTTCAGATCCAGCCCCGGTCGTGACCGGAAGCTGTTGGGGTCTAGTGGCTACCGGACAGAACCCTGTCCCCACTGGCGGTAACTGGCCCCCTTGCTGCCAGCGCCAGGAAAGAGATCAAGGAGTGACTGGGCCATAGAGCTTGATCTCCCATCATGCCTCAGGGGTCGGGGGGCATCCCACAGAGCAGGGGAACCAATGGAAATTGAGGCCTCTGCTCTCTAGGGCTGTCTGTCTGGCACCTTCTGCCTGTGCTAAAATCACACTGAAGTACAAACTCTCCAGGGACGAGCCGGGTCCAGGCAGCGCATTGGCACTAAGATGCAGGGTTTCCACGATGTGCTCACCAGTGCCTCCATGTGGTGAGAAGCAGGGTCTGGCCCAGGTGTAGTGCAGTGGGAAGGGGATGGTGTTTATCCCATTCACAAGCAGAGAGATGCACACGCTCTCAGGGCAAACTCGCACAATCACAGCCATCCAAGCACACAGATCTCCCACAAACAGATGCACAAATACACCGTGAGACATGCACTCACTCCGATACATGCAGACAGCCAGAGACACGACCGTTCCCACAGCCTGCTCTGTACCTAGGCTTGGCAGGATTAGATTTGTGTCGGGAAACGTTGATTTCACCACGCACTCAAACGATGAGAAAATAGTTCCAGCGATCACTGAAATTTACAGACAGGCAAAGCAAGAAAACGGATGCTTGAGAACTTATTAGAACTTGATCTCAGGATATTTACTTTGTATATTTTGACCTGTGCTGCTGACAGTTTGTGTTTTTAGAGAGACAAAAGGTGGGCGAGGAAATCCCTGACTGTTACTTACCACGTTCTGTCGGTGAGAGAGACAAGCTTACACAGAGCTCTGCGTCAGGGTCTCCTGACCGCACTGATGGTGTGGGGCCAACATGGCTACAGAGCCACTGCCTGCAATTTGGGTTTAATGGTTACAGACCTTTAACTCTTTGAATATCAATGTCTATTGTCAAGAAGTCTGAATTCCATCTTCCCCCCCCCCCCCCCCCCGCCATGGTATGCCCCCCACATAATTTGCCACAACTTTTGAAAATACAAGTTGATTTTTTTAAAAAAACCTTAAAAATAAACATTGACATTAGCCTAGGCAGGAAGTGGCCAGGAACCCTGGTTGTAGCCCCAGCAGTGACTCTGCTAGCCCAGGGGTTTGTACAAGTGTATGTACTTCAGGAAAAACCAGCCTGAGGCAATTCCTCGGTTGGGCCTGAGTAAGTGCCTAACTAAATTGTTAGGGAAATAACAGTGTCTTGTTCCTTTCTTAACACCAGCTGTGCCGCGCCTAGCCAGCCGGCCAAGCACGCACCCAGGCAGAGCCCATCTGAATCCCCATCAGTCCGGGAAGAGAAATCCAGAGACGCCTCGCTGGGTTGGAAGCCTGTTTACTAGAGAGAATGCTCCTTCCCTGGAGTCTTTGGGAGCAAATAGACACGGGCCCTTTCCAGCATCGTCTTCTGCATAGTCCTTGTGTCACCTCAGGTGGCGGCCCTGATCCAGCAATCAAGGGTTACAGGGGCCTGGGCTGTTAGGTCTGGTTGCAAGATTGGGGCTTTGTGATTAGCTGCTAGGGCTCATGTCTTTTATATAGCTGCAAAGCACCAGCTGACCCAAGGGGTAATGACACAGGAGCACAGTGATGCCAAGAAAGCGGGAACTACTTGCAAGCCCCTTGCTTGGCGTTTCTCTGGAGCCAGCACCGCCCCTGGTGTCGGGGGCACGCCAGGGTGAAGAGAGGCGTGGTTGGAGCACAGCATGTTCCGGCAATGCCCAGCTGGCAAAGGGTCACTAAGGGACCATAAGCAGTGGAGGCCAGGTCGAACAGGGGCCCCTGGCTGGTTTAACCTGCTCTGGGACTGAGGCAGAGACTCCAGGAGCTGTAATCACCTTCCCGCCGGTCCCCTCCTGATGCACCTGAGAATCTGCCCTGGAGCGTTTGCCAGA
Organism: Malaclemys terrapin pileata; assembly: GCF_027887155.1. Lineage (NCBI taxonomy): Eukaryota > Metazoa > Chordata > Testudines > Emydidae > Malaclemys > Malaclemys terrapin. The sequence goes on from NC_071523.1 coordinate 5,633,820, forward strand.
GGTGGATGCTCCCACTAAGATCCGAACCTGCTTTCCACTCTCGCCCTGCTGCAGTCAGCCGATGGAGTGTGCCATGGGGGCTGTACGTTTCGAAGGCTCCGTCCTGAGCCCCAGCAGAACTGATTTATCCACAAACCTGAGCTTGGCCCTTTCTGAGATCTCTGAGCACGATGCAAAACTAGCCTTTGCCCATCTGTTCCCCTGAAACCCTGCCCTCCTCTGCGAGGCAGGACCCTCCCAGCCAGGTGGCCAAGCCAGACCTACCCACGCAGTGATGGGACATAGCGACAGGGCCCAGGCCCTAACTGCTGGGGCACACGCTGTAGGAAAGACTCCTGCACTGACGGAGCAACTCTCCCTTGACAGTCATTAATGGGTTAACGCCCAGCCTGCACCTGGAGCAAGTGGCTTCCTCTGGCCCTGTCTGAGCCAGGAGTAGAACCCAGGTGTCCTGCTCTAGCCGCTAGATAACTCTGCCCTCTGGGCCTTGCAAAACTCCGCCTCTTTGCACCCGTCTCCTGACCCAGCCTCGCCAAGGGGAGTGCCCCTGAATGCCAGCCAGTCCCGGGATTTCACCAGCAGGGGGCGCTGCTACACTAAAGAAATGACCCTTGTGGAAAAGGCTTTGCTGTAACCGCCATGGCAGTCTCTCTTCCTGGGGGGGCGACTGCTCAACCCCACTGCTGCCTCGTGCCCCCCAGGGGCAGGGGCGCAGGCCAGCCTGGAGAGGCAAAGAACGTGTGCGTTAGTGTTTGAAATGATCAGCCCCAAACAAGCTCGTGGCCAGAGCGCTGGGATTCCGGGCCCCGGTCTTATGCCCCCCAGTAAATTCGCTTCTCTGTCCGTTGAGAGCATCCTCCCTTTCTGTAGTGCCCTTTGTGCCCCCTGCTGCCCAGATATTGTGCGGCTGGCTGGTTATTCCTGGGCTCTGTCCTTCCGAAGGTGTAACAGAGCGACGGGAGAAAGGAAAGCGAGATTAGGGCCTCAGGAGCGGCTGCCACCCAGGGTTCAGATCCCAGCAGTGTCCTCACAGCCCTCCAGGGGAGAGAAACTGAGTCACGGACCGTTTCTGTTCTGCAGCAGAGCTGTGCAAATAGCTGATTTTTCGGTTTGCTGGCAAATCCGAAACATCCGAGGGGGGGAGAAATAGTTTCGGGTTGCCCCCCAAATAGCATTTTTTTTTTTTTTTTTTGGCTAATCAGAAAGTCCCCACCTGTCCTAAGGTGATACCATTTCACAGCTTGGGTTGTAGCTTATTTCATCAGCGTTTGTATAGTCCTTTGCAATCAGGGCCGGCTTTAGGCCAATTCCACCAATTCCCCTGAATCGGGCCCCACGCTTAAGAGGGCCCCGCGCCCAGTGGCAGGCCGCCCAGAGTGGGGGGCAAGTGGCAGAGAATCCCTTCCCTGGCTAGAGGCACCTTTTTAATTTTTACTCACCCGGCAGCGCTCCAGGTCTTTGGCAGCGGGTCCTTCACTCGCTCTGTGTCTTTGGCGGCGGGTCCTTCAGTGCCGCCGAAGACCTGGAGCGAGTGAAGGACCCGCCGCCAAAGACTAGGAGCGCGGCCCGGTGAGTACAAGCCCCACGTGGGTTTTTTTGTGTTTTAGTCATCCCTGTCGGGGCCCCGTCGAAACTGTTCGCATCGGGCCCCGCACTTCCTAAAGCCGGCCCTGTTTGCAATTCCATTGTATTCTGGTCCGGGCGCAAAGTTGTACCAGCTGAGCTAAAGGTGAGATTTTTATAATCGGTGCCGCTTTGTAGGTGGATTCTCTTATCACATTAGCATGCACTGGGAGAAAACCGGTTTTAAACCAGTAGGAGAGTTTGCACACAAACGTTGCACTGGCTTAACTAAACTGCTTTAAATCAAGCCAGTGCATCTGCTCTGTTGCTTAGTTTTACCAGCCGTTATTTCCAGCTCCTTGCCGTAGCGTTGAAGTGCTAATGATCCTCTGCTAGAAGGCCCTGTGGGAATGCGACACCCAGAGCTGCAAAACTCCTGCGGAATGTGGAAGCCCGTGGCTGGTGGTAGGCGCTTAGCCAGATTTACCGATGTGCAAAGTTCTCCGCTCCCCCTCTTTGACTAGGAGAGGTGCCAAATTCACATTCACAGCAGAAGAGCAAATGCTGAGGAGCGCCGCGTCCCATTTCTGGCCTCACTGTTTGATTCACGGTGGGATTTGATTTCGTTTGAAGCCATTTCAGGTCTGATTTTAATTGGCACAGTCTCTGCCTAACGCTGGCTGCTTGGCTGGGAGGCTGGCCCAACTAGGGGTGGGTCCCAATGAAGACGATTCAGCTACTCTTTCTTTTCCTGGTGGGTGGGAGATTCCCCCCCTCCCCATGCGCTGCCTTCCCCCCATTACCCAAAGCTTGGGTGGCATTTTCAACGGTGCCTAAGGGAGTTGGGCACCCAGATCCCATTGATTGCCATTGGGAGTTGGGCACCTGACTCCTTGAGGTGCTGCTGAAACCCCTTTCCTAGGGCTGGATTGTGATACGCCTTAGTCCATTGTGCGCTAAGATATTCTTCATCTCTAGTAAGAGTCTGGCCCTTAACCAAGGCAGGGACTGCGCTCTGTTCTTCTCCAGAGCAGCTGCCCAGGGACCCATTGGGGGTCAGTGTGTTACCAATCCCCACCTGGGTCAGCAGCTGGGCCTCAACCCTGGGATCATTACCACAGACCTCTCCTGTTTGAGCTCCAGGAGTAACTCCATTAACCAGCTGCAGTAGTAAGCTGTTCTCTTCCAGCGGCCCAGGCACTAAAAAGGAATGTAACGCACATGTTGCCAGTATGTTACACAGCCACATTAAAAGAAAGATGGAGGAGGGACCCCGAATCTGGTGGTGGGAGGGACTTTGGGGGTATCATCTCCCTCCCGGGGACTACAGTGATGGAGGAAAGACTATAGGCAGAAGGCTCTGGGGCAGGCTAGATGGAGTCTAGTGAATCCATGCAAGAGGCGCTTGCAGTGATGGCAGACAGGGCGAGTCTGTGGACTGCTGGTGCTGGTATGTGTCCAGGGGTGGCTGTGTAAGGGCAGGGAGGGCTGGCTAATAGGGTAATTACACCGTCTGGGCCCAGCGAGATGTAAACAGGGATACTATTAACTGGCTCGGATTGCAACATCAAAGCCTGGAGATGGGCCTTGTGAGCTGATCCTTGGTGAGGAATGCGAGCGATGCTGACAGGGCTCTTTGGAAAAGGGGAGGACAATGGCAGCTGGATAGCGGCCGATGGAAAAGGAGCCCAGCGTAACCCTTATGCAGCTGCCAGAACATGGTGCAGATTGTTGTGCCAGCACATGAGTGCGAATGCCACTGGGAGGGGAGAGGAGGACAGTGAAGGGGCTGGAGTGGCAGGGGGTCGCGGGGCAGGACCGAGGGGTGCTGGCGGAGCTGTGATGGCGAGGGGGCCGCGGGACGGGACCGAGGGGCGCTGGCGGAGCTGTGAGGGCGAGGGGGCCGCGGGACGGGACTGAGGGGCGCTGGCGGAGCTGTGAGGGCGAGGGGGCTGTGGGACGGGACCAAGGGGCGCTGGCAGAGCTACGATAGTGAGGGGGCTGCAGGGCGGGGTTGAGGGGCGCTGGCAGAGGGGGGCGGGGCTGAGGGGTGCTGGCGGAGCTGTGATGGCGAGGGGGCCACAGGATGGGAGCGAGGGGGCTGCGGGGCGGGAGCAAGGGGCGCTGGCGGAGCTGTGTTGGCGAGGGGGCCGCGGGACGGGGCTGTGGGGCGGGAGCAAAGGGCGCTGGCAGAGCTATGATAGTGAGGGGGCTGCAGGGTGGGGCTGAGGGGCACTGGCAGAGGGGGCGGGGCTGAGGGGCGCTAGCGGAGCTGTGATGGCGAGGGGGCTGTCGGGCGGGAGCAAGGGGTACTGGCAGAGCTGCGAGGGGGCCGCAGGATGGGAGCGAGGGGGCTGCGGGGCAGGAGCAAGGGGTGCTGGCGGAGCTGCGAGGGGGCCGCAGGATGGGAGCGAGGGGGCTGCGGGGCGGGAGCAAGGGGCGCTGGCAGAGCTACGATGGCGAGGGGGCCACGGGGCCGAGGGGTGCTGGCGGAGCGGTGAGGGGGCCATGGGGCGGGGCCGAGGGGCGCTGGCGGAGCTGTGATGGCGAGGGGGCCGAGGGGCGGGAGCAAGGGGGCTGTGGGGTGGGAGCAAGGGGCGCTGGTGGAACTGCAATGGCGCGGGGGCGCGGGGCTGAGGGGCGCTGGCAGAGCTATGATAGTGAGGGGGCTGCAGGGTGGGGCTGAGGGGCACTGGCAGAGGGGGCGGGGCTGAGGGGCGCTAGCGGAGCTGTGATGGCGAGGGGGCTGTCGGGCGGGAGCAAGGGGTACTGGCAGAGCTGCGAGGGGGCCGCAGGATGGGAGCGAGGGGGCTGCGGGGCAGGAGCAAGGGGTGCTGGCGGAGCTGCGAGGGGGCCGCAGGATGGGAGCGAGGGGGCTGCGGGGCGGGAGCAAGGGGCGCTGGCAGAGCTACGATGGCGAGGGGGCCACGGGGCCGAGGGGTGCTGGCGGAGCGGTGAGGGGGCCATGGGGCGGGGCCGAGGGGCGCTGGCGGAGCTGTGATGGCGAGGGGGCCGAGGGGCGGGAGCAAGGGGGCTGTGGGGTGGGAGCAAGGGGCGCTGGTGGAACTGCAATGGCGCGGGGGCGCGGGGCTGAGGGGCGCTGGCAGAGCTGTGAGGGTGAGGGGACCACGGGGCTGAGTGCTGGCGGAGCGGTGAGGGGGCTGCGGGGTGGGGCCGAGGGGCGCTGGCGGTGCTGTGAGGGTGAGGGGGCCGTGGGGCAGGACCGAGGGGTGCTGGCAGGGGTGTGTGGGTGAGGATGCCAGGGCTGGAATGACAGGCATCCTGCAGGCCAGGGCAGTGTTGGTGAGTAGGAAAGGATTCTGGGAAACAAAGCGGAGCAGGAGCAGGAGCACGGCTGGTCTGCGGGCAGGGGAGATGGGCATGCGCGCTTCATGCTTTAGGTTGCCTGAGCTCTCAGCAAGGTCTAAGGGCCTCAGTGCTGACCCACAGCCCCCTGCTACTACAATCTGGGGACCCCACCACGCCAGCCCTGCCCCTCAGTCCCAACCCATAGCCCCTGCTGTTCAGGAGATGGCCCATCTCTTGCGTGCTAGGAGTGCCATGCTGTACGGTGATTCGGTGCCAGGCAGGCGCTGCAGTAGCTACCAGCTCTCCTGCAGTGTTTGGGAAGGGAGTGGAGGGGTGTGGAGAGTTCCTCAGTGGGGCCCACTGCCACCGGCTCAGTGGTTCAGGCCAGGGCAGCCTGGGACTCTGTGGGGCTTCCTAGCCACTCAGCTGAGCACCTTTCCCTCCCACGGGAAGCCAGCCCCACTGCTGGGGAATCCTTTGCCTGCAGGCACTGCCATGGGATGGTCTGTCTGTCCTGGTGCCCGGGGCGACCGGAACCTTAGGCCAGATCCCCCCCCAACACTCTGTCCTGAGAATCTGAGCTGAGACCATAACACTCATTGCACGAGTGTTTCATGCAGACTCTGGAGTTTGTTAGCAAAGGGCCGGCACCAGCCCCACCCCTGAGTAGGAAGCCCCTCCAGATGCTGAGAACATTCCCTTCCAGAGCCAAACGCTGTCTCCTGGGCCCCTTTCTCGTGGGGGCCAGGTTCACTCTGAGCTGGGACCCTTGGCCGTCCTGGAGCTGAAGCAGCTGCAACGGGCAAACCTCCCCCACGCCCTTTGCCCTGGAGCGTGCCCATCTTGCGGCGCGCCGGAATGCAGCGTGCATGCTCCCAGGCCGAGCATTCTTCTCATACTTGGCAATTAGCATGTCACCGTCCTAGGCAAGCCAGTGATCACTTACATTAGCCAGCTGGAAAACAACATAGGTACAGTGCGGGGGCAGCTAGCGATGGGGGGCGAGGAGGGAGAGAGCTCCGTTAATGGGGCACGGTGATGCTGGGGTCTTGGGTGGAACAAAGAGAGAATCCCAAACAGCCCCCCCCCCCCCCCGAACCCCAGTGATCAACTGGGGAGAATCCCCTGGTTTTCATAGGTAGAAGCCATGTGGCCAGCCTAGCTTTCATGTGGACCAGACTGCGTTTGTGTCTTGTCACCTTAGTGTGTGGTTCACATGACAACACACGAGATATGTATGTGGCTAACATGAGTGTCTGATGGGAAATGTATGTTGCTTGTATGGCCTTAGCATGACTCCTAGACTCACATGGGTTTCACATGACAAGGTCATGCTTCTATAGAGCAGTGGTTCTCAACCATGGGCCCGGGGCCCCTTGCGGGGGCCGTGAGTAGGTTTCATGGGGTCCATCAAGCAGGGTCAGCATTAGACTTGCTGGGACCCAAGGCAGAAAGCCAGAGCCTCACTGCATGGGGCTGAAGCCCATGGCCTGGAGCCCTGCCACCTGGGGCTGAAGCCGAAGCCGGAGCAATGTAGCTTCGTGGGGGCCCCTGTGGCGTGGGGCCCCCGGGCAATTGCCCTGCTCGCTACCCTCTAGCGCCGCCTCCCGCTTTTATATGCAGAAACCAGTTGTTGTGGCACAGGTGGGTTGTGGAGCAGGAGCAGCGGAAGCATCCTGAAAGTGGGGGTCTACAGGGGCCCAAGCCGTGACCCCGCCCCTCCCCACACCACCCATGCCCCCCCATGGTACCGCCCCTTTACCCCAAGCCCCTGCACCTCCTCTTTCCCTGAGGCCCTGCTCCCGCGCCACCTCTTCCCCCCCGACTCCGCCCCCCCACCCGTTCACTCCACTCTGCCCCTTCCCCTTGTCCCTCACCCTTATGGCCAGTAAAAAGTGTGTGTGGGGCGGGGGCATGGCCTCCTGGCCCCTCCTGTCCCGGCACCCCTGCCATGGAGTTTTACTAGCATGTTGGCAGGGGGGCGCTCAGAAAGAAAAAGGTTGAGAATCCCTGCTATAGAGGATCACTGTTTTTAGCATGCCAGCGGTCCAGGTATTCTACAGGACAGTACAGTTGGGGTGTGTGTGTGTTTGTTTGTGTGGCTGGTTGTTGAGGCATAGGACAGGGAGTCAATGAGCATATAATAAATCATGTTGTCTGTTCATTCTCAAACTATCCTGAAACACTTGGTTTGATTCCTTTTTCTCATCCACAGTTCACTGCAGCTAATTCAAGGGGGGGGGTGTGTGTTTGTTTTGCGACACACTTTGAGGAAGGGATTAGAGGCTGCTGCTGTTTCCCCTTCAGGAGTGACACTTCTCTGACAGCTACAAGGAAGGATGTGTCATGTGTCATGATCGTTTCATGACAGTTCCCCTCAGGGTGGCTGCCACCCAGGGGTAGCTGAGGGTGAGCTACAGACAGCCTTGCATGGCTTGATCAATCAGTTCCCTAAAACCCGTTCTTGTGGGGCAGGTTTGGACGGGCATGCACCTGTTTTGCAATCAAAGGCTACATTTACACTGAGCCTGGGTCAGCTGACGGGGGGCCAGTCGCGGGCGTTTCATTGCAGGGTAGACGTCCCCTCGGCGGGTGAAGTCAAGTCAGCTAAAGAAACCGATTTAGCTGACTTGACTTTAGGGTTTACAGCTCGACTTTAGTGGGGACTCGGGACTCTGCCGCTAATGCAAGCTCTGGAGCGTTCTTTCACAGCGTGCTCTAACTCGAGAGGTGTTATTTCGAGTGTCGATAGCTGGCGTTATAAGGTGTGTGGGTCTGAGGCCTGGTCTACACTAGGAGTTAGGTCGGTATAGTTGTGTCGCTCGGAGGGGGGGGTGGTGGAAAAACCTAACTCCCAGTGTAGACAGCGCCGGATCTGAGAATTCTCCTGTCAATTAGCGTTCGAAGTGCAGACCAGACACACGGTGTGTGTGTGTGCCAACGCGTGTGTCTGTGTGGTGCAGCTGTGAAGACAAGTGTGTCGGTACAACACAAAACGAGACGGGGAGCGGCGACTTGTCTGACCCCGGCTGGTTTGGGGCCCGGCTGAGGTGGTGGCCCTGGTCCTTCCCCTGCAGGTGGAGATGCTCCTCAAAACCAGAGACAACCCCACATGCTGCAGGGGACAGAGTTAGAGGGAGGGGTTCGCCCCAGAGCTGGGCCGGGCCACCGCAAACAGCTGAGTGCAACGGACTGAAGGGTTTAGATTTGTTTGCTGTGTTGTAGCCCCGTGGGTCCCAGGAGATTAGAGAGACAAGGTGCGGAAGGTCATAGCTTTTATTGGACCCACTTCCGTTGGAGAGACAGACCAGCTTCTCAGCCACAGAGAGCTCTTCTGAACTACTTACACTAAGCGATTGTCCCCCCCCCCCTTGCATTGCCAGGAGACCCTTTCACCAACCTGAAGCCGAGCTCCGTGGGGCTCGAAAGCTCGTCTCTCTCCCCACCAGAAGTGGGTCTGATAAAAGCTCACCCACCCTGACCTTTTGGGAGGGAACACACTTCTGCAGGAAGGTGCTGGATTCATGCCTCCAGCCCGGTGGGGAGCCCAGGATCAGGCCCGGCAAGGCAGCATCACCCGCGTTGCCCTGCAAATGGGGTGCAGTGCTGCCCTGTGGGAAAGGCCTTGCGGGGGTCTGGGGGGGAGGTTCAGCCTCTAGACTCATTTCACACAGGAGCCACTGAACCGTGATTAGAAAATGGCCTCGCGGGGCTGCCGTGTGCCGGCAAGCATGGGCTGCAAGCCCCACTTCCAAAGCAAACGGAAACGCTCCGGGCAGCGAGAAAGCAAGTTCTGCTCTGCTGCGGCCGGGGGGATTTTAGACCCCTCCCGGAGCACCACGCAGAGCAGCGAACGCCTGCCAGGGTGTACGTGCTTCCCAGTCCGCCCAGCACAGGGTGCCACCAGACGGTGGCTTTTCCGTTCATTTCTCTTGTTTTCTCTCCAGGCCTGGCATGTGCTGGTTGCGGTGCGGCGCGGCTTGGTCTGTGGAATCAGCTGGGAGGGAACCTGGATGGGCGTTTGGAACCCACGGGTGGGCTAGAGGCCCTCGTCCCGCCCCCGGCTAGGTAGCTGCATCTCCAGCTTTTGCAGCTTGTGCTCTTTGCGCCCGAGGTCCCCGGGGAGTCGGCCATGAGGGCGACTGTCGCATGAGTCCCTTCTCCAGATCCGCTGCCTGCGTTCTGCAGCCCCTTCCCTCTGGAGGGGAGGGGTGTATAGAGGGGGGGGGCTAGGGAAAGGCTAAGCTCAGGAGGGGGTGTGCTCTAGTGATCAGAGCTGGGCATGGGGAAGCTGGCTTTGTAGGTTCTGCACCCAGCTCTCCCATTTACTCTCTTACATGGCCATAGGCAGGTCACGGCCCCACTCTGTGCCTCAGTTTCCCCATTTGTAAAAAGGGGATGATTGAGGAGAAGCTGTGTAAGTGAGAGCTAGTTCTTCTTCTCCTTGGCACCAGCCTAAGTCACCTGCAGAGCAAAATGCTGTTTGAGTGCCCCCCGCCCACCACTGGACAAACCTGTGGCAAGGCAAAGGGCAGCAGGAGATTGCCCTGATGAGCAAATACAAGGGGTTTGCTGGGGCCCTGAGCTAACCTGCCCTCCCCTGAAATGGCAGGGGTCTCGGCACCAAAGGCCTGGGTAATCGCAGGTGCCTCTTTCTTCCTGGTGGGATCAGAGACACCCCCCACTCTCCTCCCTCTGCAGCGCCACCTCCTCCCAGCCCGTTGCCTAGCAATGGTGTTTGCTGTCACCAACAAACATGGAACAAGCAAAGGGCTGGGAAGCAGCCGGTGGCTGATAAACGGGTATTGGTTAGTGAGTCACCCTGCGGGGAAGGGAGGGGAACCAGCGACAGCCCCGGGAGGGATGTGTGGACTCTGGCATCCTAGAGCTCAGATCCAGGCCTCAGATGGTGCTGCCAGGTGTTGAGAACCTGGGCGGGGGGTTGTGCTGGGCCAATCTCTGGTTATAGACACAGGCCTCACCCCTGGGTCTGACCAGCCATCTCCTCTGCTCTGGGTGTGGCATCACATCCTGCCCATGTGGCGAACAGGGGATCAGGCCCAGGGTCAACGGCGTCCTGGCAAACCCCAGCCTGAAGTCGCCTGTGCTCAGCCAGCCCAACGGCAAGCGGCTGCAGCTCATGGGGTCAAGGCCGAGAGGCCCATGAATCACCTGGGATTTCACCCCAGCCTCTTGTTTGTTTATGTCCCTGGGAGTTGGCTTGATTCATGTCTCAATCATGGGGAAATTGTGCGAGGTGGAGCCAGGGCACCGATTCCCGGTAATTACCTGGCAGCAGCGTCCTGAGCCGTGGCACGGAGCTGGTTCCTCGGAAGAGCTCGGGCTGGAGGTTCCTCTGCTCATGGTTCGTTCCTTTCCTAGGACATGTCATCATAGAATCTCAGGGTTGGAAGGGACCTCAGGAGGTCATCTAGTCCAACCCCCTGCTCAGAGCAGGACCAATCCCCAGCTAAATGCCCATTAACAATGGTTGCATACAAAGCCACCTAGGAGAGGACGGGCCAACATCCCCCCACAGGCTCCCCACCAATCTATGCCTCCTCATCCCATCTGTGTGGCCTGGGTTGGAGTTTTGTGCCATGGGGCTAGGGGCAGAGGGTCTGAACACTACCTGCTCGCCCCATCCACTTGTCTCTAGAATCAGGTCCAGACACCTGAGGACAAACCCCTTCCACTCCGGGGTCATACGAAGGATAATGAATTAATTAGGGTCCAGCTGGGATTCAGACCAGACGGGAGCTGAGCCAGAGATCACACACTGGATGGACTCCCTCCGTTGTCCTCCATATCTCCATCCTTCACCCTCATCGAGGGGACAGCTCAGTTCACTGGAGGCTGAAGCTATGGTAATGAAGAGGCTAACATGGATGAAATCAGAATGGTGTCAAAGGCCCTTTACTGCTGTTGATGAATGGAGATTCTCCTGTCGCTCAAACGCTGAGGGCCTACGTTCTATCCCTGCTGCTGCTGGGAAGGGCCAGGTGGCTGTGGTCCCTAGCGTGAGGTCCCTTGTGGGCCTTGGATTTGCCAGAGTTCCAGTTCTAAGGCCTACTCGGCTCTTTCAGTCCTCCAGACTCTGGGCCTCCCAGTCCGTCTCCCCCTCCACTGGGGTTCAAAGGCCCAAAGCTGCTCCCTGCAGTGTGGCAGGGAGGGAGGTGGCTGGCTGAGGGTGGATTCTATGGGCCAGTCGGCTAGCGGGCACGCGACCTGAGAGCAGTGATTCCAGCTGAGCCAAGCCCACCTTCTGCCTACTTCTCCCGTCCCACCAGGTGACCTCTTGGAGACCAGGCTGGGAGACTGGAAGGGAGGAACTGCCGGGGCCCTGCTGGTGGGCCGCGGGTGCCCTGATACTGGGCGTTAGGGCACCTGTTGTAGTCTGGGATAGTCATTGGCAGGTGTTAAGGAAGTATCTTGGGGTACCCTTTGGTTATTAGGGTTTATCTACTGTCATGTACCAAGAGGGAACCACTGAGGGCTCTCAATATAAGGGGAGCACTCCATGGGGAGCAGTGGTCCAGCCAGAGCTGTTCCCCTCAGTAACCCACCACGGGTCAGCGCAGGGGTTCCTGGGCCCTGTGATTTGGGGAGGTGCTGCCAGCAGGGCTAGGGCACGTGCCACCCACCCAGAACCTGGCAGTGCCAGGAAGCCCTAGCAGGCCTTGCCTGCTGCCGAGTGGCACCGGGTCTGCGGGAGCGCTGGCCTTCTGCTAGCTCCCTTGGAAAGGGATAATTCCAACAGGCGGAGGCAGGACACCTTGGTTACATGCCAGCCTGGCAGGCAGAGTGTGACAGCAGACGCCTCCGGCTCCATCCATCTCAGCTCGGCCCTTGAGGCTGGCCTTCGTGGGCACTGGGAATGCTGGGACTGGATGGGGGGCCATGGGGAAAGGGCAGGCCAGGGCAGGCGGGGGTCTTTGCCCTCCACTCTGCATTCGCTCTCGGCCCCGTCAGTTTCTAACAGTCACTGCCAGCATGTCTGGCCACACAGAGGCAGAGCCCAGCACCGCGGGATTCCTGCTGCTCCACGACTGGGGCCTGTGGGACGTCTCTGCCGGGCACAGCAACCGGGCACTGCCAGGGAGCTCCGCTATCCGGCAGCCTATGCCTGCGGAGTTCAGAACTCTCCCATGGCTGCTCCTGTAGGGGGCGCTGTGATCTGGTCTAGCCAAGCAGCATTCGCTTGCTAAAACAGCTTCCTCTGTGCTGTGAGTGCCCCAGCCACTTTGTTATTGTAGGGTCGCTGGGTTGTTATTGTAAGGGCTGCTGGGTTGTCTGAATGGGGTTCTTCTTGTTAGTAGGACAATAGCGCTGCAGGCCTGAAGCGAGATGGGTGCTGTACAGGTACATAGCGAGAAACTGCCCCTGCCCCAAAAGGCTGCCAGTCTGAATACCCAACACGGCCCAAAGGCGGGGAACGGAAGGGTTAATGAACCGAGGGCCAGAGAGACACCGTGAGGTCATGCGGGGCGTCTGCGGGAGAGCCCAGAAGTTTCTAGCTCGTTGGGCTTTAGCTTATTAAGGTTCGAGTTGCCGGCTTGTTGATGTAGGGTTGCTGGGCTCTTGCCGTAAGGTCTGGCTGCTAACGTCAGGGAACGGACACTGAGGCCGGCGGGCGCCTCCCACGCTTGCCGTGTTCCTTGCACTAGCTGGTGAATGGTGTGGGGCTGCTGCCCTTGCCTGTGTGCTGCTCCCTGATGTGGTGTCTCTGCTCTGCACACGAAAGGGGCATTTTCTGTTCCCTTCCACCCCACTCTCCTGAGGGCCTGGTGGCGACTGGCTCGGCTTGCTGGGTTCTGCCTGCAGGGGGAGCTGCCGGGACAGCAGAGAGCGAGGGCTGAGCGCTGAGCAGGGCTATGGGGCACGCGGTGGGGAAAGCCCAGCAGCGCTGACCCCCTGTCTGGAAATCCCCCAGAGCGGGGATGCCTCAGCCAGTGTCCGCCCTGACACAGGCGAGAGGCCGGGGCAGGCAGCCAGGCCCAGCCCAGGGACCACAGGCACCACACCCTGCACTCTGCTGGGGATACTGGCAAAGCTGGCCATGTGGGTGACTGGCGCAGGAGGGTGGGTCGTGAGAGTCTGGGTCTTGTGGGGGGCACCAGGGATCTTAGCAGCCACATAAGGACTGGTTTGTCAGCCAGCAGGAGGCCCCCCCCAGCCCCCCCCGGGTGGCTCAGTTAAAGGGGCAGCTCCCAGGAGGCCAGCCATTCCGAGGGTAATTGTAGGTTACGCAGCGATCCCTTTGCCGCTGTGATTCAGTCCCTTTTAATCTTGCTGCCGTGGGGGCCTCTCATCTTGCAGGGATCTGGACTGAGAGACGGGGTGGGGGGGGAGGGACTCTGAGCTGTCCCCTGCGATGCCACATTACGGGTTGGGCTGCGGTGGGCACTGAGCCTGGCACCTCTGCAGCCTGAGCTACAAGGCCCAGCCCTGCTCTGCATGGGGAGGACGGTGCCAGAGCCCCACAGCGAGAGGGGTGTGGATTCCGCCGGCCGGGAGGCGCTCTCGAGCGGGGATCCCAGAGGGGGCGATGGGGCTGACCTCGACTTGCTGCCCATGCCCGGGCACTGCTCTCGCCACGTCAGACACCTGCTTTGGTTTGCGGAGAGGACAGAGCCAGCGACCAGGGCAGCTGGACCCGTCCTGCTTTTAACGGCACGCTGCGATTCAGCAGAACGAGGGGGCAGCGTGAAAGGGGCTGGTGCAGCGTACTGCCGCGTGCCAGTCCCATCCGAGCCCCGGGAGCGCCCACGGGGCTGGCAGGTGGGGAGAGAGCGGGCAGCGCCCATGGGCTCAGCAGTGAGCCGGCGGTGCTTGTGGGGCTGGCTCTTGGTGGGAGAGCGGGCACTGCTCCCGTCGCCAGGTGAGGCGGGGGGGGCTGGCAGGCTAGGAAGGGGGCATGCGGTTGGTCAGGGGGCTGCGGGCATTGCAGCAGGGACTGGCCAGGGTTAGTAACACTCCGCCAAGTCCCAGGCTTGTGAGCAGCTGGGAAAGACCCAGCCACCTCCAGTGCCCGGCTGGGGAGGGGGATCTGTGCCGGGACTCCCCTGCCAGCCACTGTGGGAGCTCCCCTCCATCACTGCCCTGCCCCCCATGCTGCCTTGCCCCCCTCTGCCTGCTTGGGGTTACCCTGCAAGGCCCTGGGGCTGGATGCGGGACCATGTTCAGCACTGGCAGGGCGAGGCGGGAGCCGGAGAGCTCAGCTCCCGCTTGTGCTGGTGCCGGAGCAGGACTCTTGTCGCCCCTATGGCCCCCACCCCGCGGACAGCTGTGCCAAGAACCACCCCATGCCAGCCAGGGGGGTCAGTATCCAGAGGCCCCCAGCCCTGTAGAGTCCAGCTGGCCCCCTGCAGCCACCCATGACTGGCTGGGAGCCGGGCACTGCTCGGCTGCCTCACAGCACTGGCATATGCTGAGTGCCCTGTGCCGGTGCGTCGCTGGGCTGCCCGGCTGGCAGATGGGGCAGACACAGGGCCTGGAGCCTCGGCAGCATCCGCACTCTGCGCCTCTCCGGCCTTTCCTTCCTGGGCCCAGAAACACTAGAGCTTTCGGGCTCCTGCTTAGTAGATGGGATTCGCTGGTTACCTTGCTAGGACTGGGGTCGCCGGGAGCCCCTTCCCCGCCAGAGCTTCTGCCCCGCTCCTGACAGCGCCCCCTGCTGGAAGTGCTCTCACAGGCCTCTTGTCGGCACTGCTCCTTCCTATGGCTCCTGCAGAGAGGGGCGGGGGTAGCTGTGAGCTCTCTGTGACCGAGATGGGGCAGATGCGACCCTGTATGGCTACGGTCTTTTCCCAGAGGAGGAGCCCCCAGCCCCTCCCCGAAGGGGTGTATACCTAGCTCTGTGTAGGATCAGTAACTATATGGACACTGCAGGAGGGAGCGAGCTCCACCCGGGTAGACACACTGATGCTAGCAGGGCTCGCGCTAGTGCACTAAAAGTAGCAGCGTGGATGTCGCGGCACCAGCCGCGGCTCGGGCTAGCCATCTACGTTCAGCCGCCCCTGCGCCCTGGGTCTGAGCGCAGACAAGTCTCGCTCGCTCCCAGCTGCAGTACAGCCGGACGGAGCCAGAGGGCCTGATACTGAACCATGCAAGTGGTCAGCACCCCTCAGGGGCCCTTTGCTTACGTGCCTGGTTTAGGCAGCCTTGCTTGCAACCGTTGGGCTATGGGAGTTGTGGAAGGGCAGCCAGCGGCAGAGCTGGGAAGGCCCCCAGGAGTCCGAACAGCCAGCTCTCTGCTGTAACTGCAGAGATCCTGGTGCTGAGCAAAAGGGACAAAGCTTTCCTGGAAAGGCTAGCCTCTAGGAACCGCCAGACCGAACCAGCTCCGGCCTCCATCCAGCGCAACCTCCTGTTACCAGCAGTGGCCAGCGATAGAGGGCAGTACAAGAAACCCCCTAACCGGAAGTTAGGAGATAACCTGCCTCCAGGAGAAGTTTCTTCCTGACCCTGATTAGGTAGAGGTTAGCGGATGCCCTGAAGCATGAGGGTGTATAGTCCTCATGGGCATCACCCCACTTCCCTGCCTGCCCAGGGCACTGTGAGCCCGCGGGTTTTGTAAAGCACTGGGAGATCTCCAGCAGGAGCATGTTGTGGCTTTGCCATGCTGAGGGGGAGGATAGAGGCTGATCTGGATATTTTACAATCCTGAGGGGGGGGCGGAGTCTGACTTGCCCTAAGGGTCCGAGCCCCGGAGACCCGAGCGGCAGCTGCTGCTGGCAGTAAGTGACACTGTCGCCGTGGAGGGGAGCTTGGCAGAGCTGGAGTCTGAGGGCAGAGCGGGGAGGAGTGGGGGTAGGGCGGAGTTCACTCTCTGAATAACTGGGTTATTCACCTGGTCTCCCCATAGGCCGGGGAGCTGGGGTTTCCTGGCTCAGCCTCCTGGGGGAGCCACATGGTTTTCTCTGCCCCCACTCAGCCATGGAAAGTTAACCCTTTGGCTGCTGCTGCGCTGCCCTCACCTCTCCATATCCCGCTGACCCAGACAGTCCGATAGGCTGCCCAGCAGGGTGGGTTGGCTCCCCTTCCGCCCGGCAGCCCCTCTCACACCCAGGGCACCGCATTTCCAGCCCACCCCCAGATGGGATGTGGATTGCTGCTGCTCTACTCCCTTAGGCCCTGATCCTGCTGTTGGATGCACTAGCACGGACCTCTGGGACCATGCAAAGCCCGAGTGCCACCCCCCTCCAGTGAGAGCCCCCCTGCATCCTCCTGATGGCAGGATCGGGGCCTTATTGATTATGGGCTTGATTTTGTTCTGCTGATTTGACATCCCCCTGGCTTCCAGGGAGTGCTTCCTGATTTACACAGGTGGGGGTGAGCCCAGGATCGGGCCCATCTCTGCAATAAAACATCTTTGCCTGCGCTAGCTGATTAACCGTGTTAATCCCCTACCCTTCGCCTGCGTTCCTGGCCTTGTGAAAGCCCGGGGAGCAGTGCATGTAAGGCAGACACACTCCTGGGGCCTGGCTCCCGCAGTGGTGCCATCTCGAGAAGAGCAAAAATTGCCAAAGGACAAAAAAAATCCACCCAGCTCAGCGGGCGTGATCGCCCGTCCTCGCCCCAGAGCGCCGCCCCGCCACCTCTCTGCTGTCAGAGGCACCCGCTCCTCGCCCACCTGCTGTGGTTAGCAGCAGCGGGCCAGGTGAACTGGGAGGCTCAGAAAAGAGGCGGGAGCAGAGGCAGTGTGTTCTAGTGGTTAGGGCGCTGGGAGGCAGGAGACCTGGCTTCTGTTCCTGCCCCTGGTGTGTGGTCCAGGCCTCTCCTTTCCCACCACTCTGACTAGCTGCACTGCAAGCTCTCAGGGGCAGTCTCTCTCTCCCTTTGTTGAACGTACAGCGCCCAGCGCCATGGGGCTGGGAGCTTGAGTGGAGCCTCGTTACTGTCGTAACCCCAGACGGTCTTTCTGTGAGATCAGAGGCCAGGCCAGGACTTCGGGAGACACGAGGTAGCGCAAGCAGGGAGAGGCTGGGAGCCAGCAAGAACCCCAGGGTCCATCTCTGTCCACCAGCCTCATCCTCCTTTTATATTCATTCCAGCTGACTCTGACCTGCCCCGTGAGCCCCTCCAGAGGCCGAGCTGGGACATCACAGGAGATGTTCTCCCCACACCGCCCCCGGCTGACTTATGCCTGCTGGTATGGCTGGCATGTGCGTTTCCAAGGGCAGATGACAAGCAGAAATAATTGCCCATACACAGCGCCAGTTCCCAGCTGTGCTGGGATTTAAGGGGCCCTGTGGAGCACCTGTTTGTGAGGCTGGATTTTCCTTTTGTTAATCAGAGTTTGTGGTGCCCGTTTTTTTCTTCTTCTCCATGGGGCAGAAAAGGAAAAAAGTTATTTCCAGCTGGGCTCGGGAGCGAACCCTGACTCCTTCCTTACCAGGAGAACAAATCTGTGTCACTTGCACTTTGCATGATGGGAGGATCACAAAGCACTTTACAAACAAGCATGAACCTCATAACCCTGGAGGTGGGTATGATCCCCCTTTGGCTGATGGGGAAACTGAGGCATGACAAAGGGAAGTGATTTGCCCAAGGTCACACACTGAGTCACGGGGTAAAGAACTAAGGAATCTTGATGCACAATTCCCTGCTCTAGCCATTAGCTGATGCTGTCACAGCAGAGCTCTTATTCCCCAGGACACTGGCTGTTTCCAGACTGCCCGTCAAATGGGTGCTGTAGGAGGACATCTCTGCCTAAACTACATTGTCT
Organism: Malaclemys terrapin pileata; assembly: GCF_027887155.1. NCBI lineage: Eukaryota > Metazoa > Chordata > Testudines > Emydidae > Malaclemys > Malaclemys terrapin. The sequence goes on from NC_071523.1 coordinate 5,651,422, forward strand.
CTAATAGAGTGTATGTGCACCACTGCCTTCTGCCGCATGGAATCAGAACGGCTCGGTTGTGTGTCATAGGCTCTGTACAGCTGAGAGCAGAAGGGGATTCTCCTGGTCAGAGAGCAAATTGTAGGGGCTGGGAGGAGGGTCTCAGATCTAGTCCTGCTGGGGTTGTGAAATGAATGACCAGGGTATGTGACATAGTGACAATGAGGGAGTCTGAGGGGGCTGAACAGATGGCTATATTAGAGAGAGGTGGTGGTGGATGAATGTCTGGATAGAAGGAGATGGGTGAGTGGATGGATAGACAGATACTGATAGTCTCCAAAGACTTAGCCGCGGCCTAGGTAGCGACCGGGGAGAGTTTCCGCACAACATCAGTTTTGGTAGGTCCTGCTAAAACAGTGGCGACAGAGTAAATAGAAACCAAAGCAGCTGGACTGAAGGTCCCCATTAGGCCAGGCTGGGGGCTCCCACCTGGGGGCCCAAAGGATTCATAGCCTGGGAACCCACGTGGTGGGAGGCCAGGGACGTGGGCTCCGTGGGAGGGGGACTGAATGTCACGCCTGTGGGCTGGTTTGCTGCAGCCCGGCGCATTGCGATGGGGAAAGGGAGCCGCGGTGGGAGTGTGTGGAAAAGCTGTTGTTCTCTCCGTAAGCCCCCCAGCCTCCGCTCCAGATGTTCCTCTCGCCTTTCCCGAGGCTGATGAAAGGCATTCGGCAGAGCTGCGACCCGGCTGGGGCTGGGCTCTGCCCCCTAGCCCCAGAGCTGTCAACACGTGGGGATTTATGGCCAGGGAAGCATCTCTGAGCGGCCGCCCTCTGCGCGCCAGCCTTCTCCTCGCAGCCCTCCCTGGGGGAGCAAGGCCGGTTCTAATCAGTGTCTGGCCTGCATCCCCCCAGGGCGCGTCTCCTTCACCGCTCCCCTGGCTCGGTTCCCCTGCTGGGAAAGCTTCCCAGCGGATTCCTTTCTGCCCCGTGGAACGCTGTCTGGGCCGGATCCCGAGCCTGGCACGGAGCTCCGCTGGGCCTCCGGCCGCAGGAGCAATTGCTCACTCCTCATCCTCGCCCACAGCATGGATCAAACTCAGAGCCCTCGGCACTGCACAGCCAGCTTCTGCTGCTGGAGCTAAGGGAGCAACTCTGTTAGCTGGCACCAGTAGTAGGCTGCTATCCTCATGTACCAGCCACTAACGTGACATGATGCACCCCCACCTAGCTCAGCCTCCACCCCCATCACTCTCTTCTCAAGCCTCTCTCCCAATGGTCTCTTTCGTAGCCTTCCCCCACCCCTTTCCCCTTGCTGCCTTTTAAATATGGCTCATCCCTCCCTGTTCTAGGGGGCTGGCAAAACGTGGCCCTTAGAGCCAAGCGGCTAGAGTGAGGGCAGTAGAGGGTTAATGCCGCACGGGGTGAGTGGAGACAGTAATAAACCTGAGCAGATAGTAAGGGGGGGGGGGCATGATGCATCTGGGGATTGTGAGCCCCCTGCCGCAGTGGGTCGGGGGGGGGGGGCACATGCTCCTCTCCACTGAGCATGCTGCTGGGGCCAGGGAAATCGAGTCATAACAGAAACAGGCATGGGGGTGACAGCGCTTTTCAGGCCAGCTCTGCCCATCGCTGGCCAGAAGCCCAGGGCTCTGAGAAGAACAGGCCACCTTTGTAAGGGCCACGGGCCCCCGGCAGCACAGCCCATGTGAATCGAAAGCACCAGCAGATCTCTGCTGACCAACCAGCCAGGACACCCCACTCCCCGCAGCAGTGGGTGAATCGGCTCCATCCAGCCATTGCTTCCCCCTCAAAGCTCTTGGTCGCTCTCCCCCTGCTCGCCCGGGTCTCCTGGACGCCTGCTCCCTCCGCTGCTTTTCCAGGGTCTTCCCACTTCATGCCTCCTTAGGCTGGGACAGAGCCTTCCTGTTAACAGGCACCAAAGCTCGCTGTCTGCTCCCCTTCAGAGGGCGCCCGGCAAAGCTAAGTTGCTCAGGCTTCTGCTTCAGCCCTGCACAGCAGGACTTAGGCTTTCTGGCCTGGGCCCCAGTGAGTCTAACACTGGTCCTGCTTGGCGGACCCCCTGAAACCTGCTCGTGGCCTCCCAGGAGGCCCCGGACCCCTGGTTGAGAACCACTGGCCTAGACAAAGGGTGGGAGGGGAAACTGAGGCACAGAGGGGCCGGGACTTGCCCAATGTCACCCAGCAGGCCAGGGTGTGAGCCAGGCCGCTGTCCCATACACTAGACCCTGCTTCCTCCATAATCGTCGTAGCCCTGCTCTGCTGCGTCCTTCGGTAGCAATTCCAAATACTGCAGCTTATGGCGGTCTCACTTCAGCCACCTGGGCCATTAGTGGAGGATGCCCTCGCGGTTCCTTTACACGGGGGGCTGGCACTGAAGGAGTTGCTATGGCGACGGAGCCCCTTCTGTTCCCCCCGGAGCTCCTGAACCACCTGGGCTGCCGAGGTGCCTTGATCTAGTCACGCGAGCCGATTTTTAAGCTTAGATCAGGCCTCAGTCATTTTTGAAACTGAGACTCAGGTGCCGAAATCAGTTGGGTGTTGTAACCCTGAGCAGAGCAGCTTTGCAAATCTGACACTGCAGCGCCATGGGGAGTCTGGGGTAGGCTTCTCAGGCGGGCTCCCTGACCATTGGCCCATCCGTCCTCTTGGTGTGGACGAGGTACAAACGAGACCTGCTGACAGTGGGATTCAGGGCCATGCATGCAAAGCACAATGCCTCACCTTATCCACTCAGCTAGGATATTGGAGCCACCAGCCCTGGACAGTCAACTCTCAAGAGTCAGACCCCAATAAATCATGAGGTTGGCTTAAAAATCATGAGATTTAAAAATAAATAAATAAATGTCAGGTTCCGTTTCTTTGCCTTGGGGTCTCTGTGCTGCTCAGATACACTCGAGAAACCTGGTCAAGCTTTTCTGCGCAACCCAAACAGCCTTGTAAAACAAAAGCTGAGATGCTGGCAAAATAACGTGATTCCAGGAGCTGGGGCTTTAAGGGAAAAAAACACCACATGTGGTGAGATTCCCCATAAACTAGCGGGGTGCTGGCAACACTGGGATGCAGCCCAACCCAATGGAGGAGGTATCAGATATTACCCAGATCCCCTGCTTGTCCTTAACATGCCCCCTGCAGGTCATGTGGAACATCACCTGACAAAGAGGAGGGATGGGAGTGAGGTTAAGGCCAGGGCTAGCAGTTAAGGGGTGGGGAGGGTCTTTCTATACTAGCTGTGTGACTGTGGCTAAGTCACCCCCACCAGATCACACCGTGCCTCAGTTTCCCAACCTGTAAGGTAGCAGGGCTGAACAATTAATTATTCCTGTAATAAACTCACCAAGGGGGTTGCGAGGCTTAATGAATTAATGTTTGTAAATTTCTTCAAGACCCTTGAGCTGACGGTGCAACAAGATGTAGAAAACGCATGGCATTATTAGTTACAACCCTTTAGGGAAACGTAACCCATTTTTCCTTCATCTGCAGCCCTGTTTGGGTTATAGGCCCCATAAAATATACGACCTGTTGTGTTTGAAATATATTGGACGATAAATAAAATCTATTTAAAAATTTTACGACACAAGTTTTTATGATCTTTAAAACCTGAGGAATGTTGCAAACTGCGGGTTATATAGATTGCCGGGCCGGGTGTGCTGATGGGATCAGAGACTAGAGCCAAGCGAGCTGGCTACTGGGGCGACCTTGGGCTTGGGCGAGGGTGGAGGATGGGAGGTTGGCCCAAGAATATCCTTAGCCCCATTATACTATCGGACCAAAGACAGTATTTCTAGAGCCGGAGGGGAATTTTTCTATTCCAATTTCGATGCCAACTTGTTGCCACCAAAACGTCTCGAAAAGGGGTGGATTCAGTGCCTCTCCCGCGTCGAACGTGTGTGAGAACAAAAGGGGCTGAAATTGTCAAAATGTTTCACACTGACATTTTCCAGTCAGTTTTGAACTGACTTTTTCGTTGGCGATGAATTCGCGACCTAGACTAACGAAAGGTTTTTTTAAAAAAAGCAAAGAAAAAAGAGGCCGAAATGAAATGGTTCGAGCTGATTGAAAAACAAACAAACCCATTGCAGTTGGCCGGAGCCGACACGTTATTTTTTCAGTTTGTGAAAATTGTCAAGCGTTCGACATTTCATCCTGATGTGGGACACATTCCCCCACGCCACAGGGAGAGCGGAAAAGAGTCTGCTAGTGGAGAGGCTGTGTGGTCTAGTGAATGGAGCATGAGACAAGGCGGTGGAGCTGGGGCAAGTCATTTCATTGCTCCCTGACTCAGTTTCCCCACCTGTACAATGGGGACAGTGAGCCCGTCACATGGCACGTTTGAATGGATGGGGCTGCATATCAACCCCTTCATTACTAGAAAAGGAAATGTCTTTAAATGAACGAGATGCCGTTTTATACACTTGAACCAGGGCTCAGCGTCAGTCCTGGTAGCACTAGAGTAGCCCAGCTGCCCAGATTGTGGGGGCGGGGGGTGTCCCCGATTTGAGTCTCGCATTGACCCTGGGTGCAGCCAGCCACCATCCCAGTAAAGCCCAGAGGTATTTCCTGTGCAAAATGGTAGCGCAGAACCTGAACCACTCAAAGAGCTGGGCTTGGCACGGTGCCTCGAGCGCTGGCTTTGCCTCCCCTCCCAGCCCTGAGGTGAGCTGGGCAAACCACTGTCTGCAGATGAAATGCCCCCCCCCCATTGCTCAGTGGCGACCCCTCTGGCTGACTGCAGCACGGAAAGGCTCCTGTCCTGGCCCCCTCAGCTGGGAAAGAGCAAGGTGGTGACCCCAGCCTGTCTGCCCCACAAGTGCCTGCCTCAGGCCAGCCCCCGCAGTGATGGAGATGAGGGGCTGGGAGCAAGTGGGGTTTTAAGGCAGGGTTACACAACGTGATGATGATTCAAATGCTGGGGGTTGCACGGAGCCTTGACTACACTAGGCCTCCCTCCATTGCTACCACCTGGACCTGGGGGCTGGGGAGCGGAACCAGCACAGGCAGTGATGGCAAACTTTAGGGACCAAAGTCTGGGGTAAGTGGAGCCCTAGAGGCTGCATAACTAACACCGCCTCCCCACCCCCCACATGCTTAGGAGAAACCCCCAAGTGTGGGGTGAGAGAGATGGGGGAGTGAAAGAGGAAGAGGAGGGAGCTGGGCAGGGACAGGAGAAGAGGAAGAAGAACAGGAGAGTGAGGGGAAAAGGGGAGAGAATGACAGACGAGAGGGGTTAGGATGGGCAGTCCTTGTTTCCACTCATCCTTCCTCGGTTTCCCTCCATCTGCAGAGTCTGTCTGTCTGTCCGTCTCCTAGGCTTTCTACCCCAACCCCTGTTCTTAATATGTCTCTCTTTGCAGGCAAAGTGGATGTGCCCCCTGCAGCCCCTCAAGGGGCCAGTCCCCCCCCCCTCCGGACAGCTCCCCTCCCATTGAGGTCATGAGGCCTGGGCCAGTTCTGCTTGACTATCACCCCCTGCTCTTTCCAAGGGCAACCTCAAGCCAAGGCGGCAGCAGGCGGCTCTGTAGGGTGGCTCACACTCACTGCGCTGGTGCCGGGGCGGACGGGCGAGCTCACCCCGCGGTCGGTCGCTGCAGCCCTCGCGCCCCCTCCTTCACAGCCTCTCCGTGCCGGGGCGCTGGCTTCAGGGAGGCCCAGCCCAGCGCTGACGCCGCGCCAGGGCCCGCTCACGCTGGGAGGGCACCTCTGGGGGTCATGGGGCCCTCCTCTGCGGGAGCCCTGCCCTGATCGTCCGCCCAGCTCCCTGCAACCGGGTGGGAATGTTCCGCGGCTCTGAGCCAAAACCGACGCTCCACCGGCCGGCTCTGAGCCTGATGGGGGCTGGGCACCAGGCTTTCCTGGTCGGGGGGGGAGGCTCACCCCCTCACAGGACTGGGCCCAGCCACAGCACTGCTTGAGCCGAGTGTCTGCGGGGCTGGACTACACCCCTGCAGGTCGTGGGTTCGAGTCTCACGTGATCTCACACTGATAGGACACTTCCCGCTCCCCCCAGCTGCAAAACGGGCACCTGGCCTGTGGTGTTAGGGCAGTCAGACGAGACGCTGGCCACGTTGCTCTCCTGTGTACCGTTGGCTACAAAACAGCTGTGCCTTCACTGTGTCAGCCTGGGAGCTTGCTGACGCCATCACTCAAGGGTCTGTCTTGAATTCTGGGCTTCTCCTGTGGCTGCATCCCTAGGCTGACCTGTTGGCTGCATTGGGCTGGGAGGCGGATACAGCGGATCAGGGCAGGAGCTGGCTGCACATTGACCAGGGTGGCTCGGTTGGAGAGATGGACGGAGCCACCGGGCCTGAGATGCTTCCAAGCCATCCGGGTACCTATCTGCCCCACCGCTCTCCCAGCATATCTTCGCTCTCCGTCTCTAGCACTTCTTCCTCCACCCACTCTTCCACTAGCATGTCTCGTTATCCGTCTGTTTCTCTCGCCGTCCGTTCACCCCTTTGCTCCTCTGCTTATCGCTCGGCATTTGTATCTCTTTATTTATTTCTCGCTCCATAAACACGCACTTACCTGTCTGTCCCTTAATCCTCGTGTTTATCTGCTCGTCCCCCAACACATCCACCCTTGCCCTCTTCTTATCTGTCCTTTAATCCTTCTAGTCTTCCATCTTGCCACCCCCGCTCCCGGGGCCCTTCCTCTCTCCCAGCAGAGGAGCCACCCACCAGGAGCAGATCAAGGGGAGGATGGGCGCTGATAGCAGGTGGCCGGTAGAAGACCCTGAGCTGGGAGACAGCGTGGTCAGATAAGAGGCGGGGGAGGAAGAAAGGCAGGTGGCAGCGCACTGAGCAAACGAACAAGTGGCAAAGGCAGAGAGATTGCCCTGAAATGCCTCTAGGTTAAGACCAGGAACGCAAGGGGAGGCTCCAGACTCAGCCGGCGTCTAACTGAGGCATGGAGGCGACGGGACACTGGGTGTTAGTTCAGCAGTAATGAAGGACGAGCAAGCGCCCCACAAATCCCACTGGGAGGCTGAGAATGAGGGGCCAGGTCTGGGGACGGCTCCCCTGCAGCAGGCCGGCTCTACAGGCTGGGGTTAGCTTCTGCATTGGGTTTGCCTGGAGCTGGACGGCTCCCCGCTCCAGTGCGGCTGTCGCAAACCGGGTGGAAGCCTCGGGGTACGTGTCAGCCAGGCAAAATAGCTCAAGGGAGCGGGGAGGGCTATCAGGGACTTCTCCACTGCAGCTTTGTCCCGTGGAGCGGCGGGGGTAGGGTGACCAGATGTCCCGATTTTATAGGGACAGTCCCGATTTTTGGGTCTTTTTCTTATATAGCCTCCTATTACCCCCCACTCCCTGTCCCGATTTTTCACACTTGCTGTCTGGTCACCCTAGGCGGGGGGCGCTGGCAGGGTGTGCGCTTGGCAAAGGGACGGTGCCGGTGGGCTCTTTGAACTCCTGGGAGCAAAGCGAAAGGGTGTAGCTGTCCCCAGAGGGGCTGCGAGCAAGGGGACGGCTTCCGAACCGTGCTGCTTTGTGGGTGAGGTGCCTGCCAGGGGAGCCCCTGGGAATTAACATGCCTGGAGTGGGGATGAGGAGTTGCAAAGGGCCACTGGGAGCTAAGCCCTGGGCCTGCGCACAGCCACGGCTCCTGAGTTCTAATCCCCCTCTCACACTAGCCATGTCCCTTCCCTGCTCTGTGCCTCAGTTTCCCCACATGTAGCATGGGAGTGATGATACCGACTGGCCTGCCCCAGGGGCTTTGCAGGTGAGAGGTGTAGTTCTATGCTGTGCACAGAGGAGCCGGGGGTGCATGCAGGGTCAGGCTAGCATGTGCTCAGCGTTGGGCAATTCCTGGCGGGCGGGCCCTCCTCCCATTGTACGGAGCCTGCAGAGCCTTCCCGCCAGGAAACTAGGCGCTGGAGCCAGGAACAATGCAAACCAGGAGGAAAAACAAGTTTTTGCTCCGTGACCAGGAGAAGCCATGTGACTCTGCCAGCCTGTGCCCCTCCTCTCCCTCCCCTTCCACAACCGGGGTGAAGCAAACATGCTACATCTGGCTAGGGCCCTACGCACACCGCTGACTGCCTGGGCTCAGAGAGGAGCTCTGCCAGTCGGCCTGGGGGCAAGGGATTCCTTCCCTGTCCAGTAGGGGGCGTTACATGCACCTGTCCCTGAAGGCAGGATGCTGGGCAGGGTGGTCCCTGGTCTGACCGTCTAGGGCAATTTCCATGTTGTTACGATCCCATGTCTAACAATGTCTCTCGGCTCCCCGGCGTCAGCCAAATGGACCCTCAGTGACATCATGTGGCAGTGAGTTCCGCTGACTGTGTGTATTGTCAGAAAAAAACGTCCCTTTGAGGGGTTTGGAATGTGCCGCTTCTCAGGGTCCTTGTGCAGTGAGACGGGAGGGGTCCTGATCTCCCGTCTCTAGACCGTCTGGGTGGCTTCGTCCTGGCCCACGTCTGCTCCTCGCTAAGGAGTGACTGTGATTGTGACCAGAAACTGCAGCCGGGCCTGCCCAGTCCCCAGTTCTGACCGCGTGCGTCCCAGCAGCAGCTGAGATCCAGGCCTCGCTGTGCTAGGCACTGCACAGAGCACGGCTGTGTCTACACTGGAGCCGGGACGGGCCAGGGGTGATTCACAACTCAAGGAGCCACACCCACGCTAGCGACTGCACTAAAACCAGAGTGCGGCCGCGGGGATGGGAAAGGCCAGCAGCCCTGAGCGCGTACCCATCCGAGACGCTAGGCACGTCCTCGGGGCAGCTGGTGCCTCATTCTGCTTGCGCCGCTGCAGGCGGGTATGCTCTGTTTTTAGCGCGTTGGCTTGATCAGAGCCTGCGGGGGGGGGGGGGATCTTCTGGAGACGGGAGCCTGAATTATAAATGTGCCCAAGAGACAGTCCCTGCCCAACACAGCTCACAGTCTAAATACAGAAAGAATGGGAAGGGAAACTGAGGCACCGAGCAGGGACATGAATAGACCCCAGCTCTCCTGTGTCCCAGTCTAGAACTGCTACCTTAGCTACCGGGTCAGTCAGCACTGCAAGGGTTAACACCCGCTCTGGGTCCTTTGGTAAGACTGGGTGACCTTCCAGGTTCTGACAATTAGTATCAGGAACTGGCAATTCCCCCAAGCCCTGGGCAAACTCTCACACCGTTCTCTAAACCCAGGGCCTTTATTTCCATCACCATCCAATTCCCTAATTATTGCAATGAAATCAGTGAGGTGTTTTGCAACACCCAGTATGAACGATGCTCCCCACCCCCGTTTTATGCTGTGTTCGCTCCATTAACTCCAGTCACTCCCGACTGCCTGATTAGACCAAATCAAGGGTTTTATTGTTAGAGGGTTTCACCCACCACAAAAAAGCAGCCACCTCTGGGGCAGAAGGCAGCAGCCTTTAAACATATCAGGCTGGAGAACGCACAGGATCCAGTTACAACCCCAGGGGGGTTTCAGGTAGGTGGAAGGTAATTACCTGGCCTGGAAGCCAGCCAGGGGATTGTGGATAACTCCCCTGCGCTGTGTTGTTCGAAGGAATTAACCAGCGTTGGGAGCACGGTCGAGTGTGCAAAGTGCTCCTAACAGAGTGTTGTGTCCCACCAGGGCAGGATTCAGGCAACTCCCCCCACCCCCTTGTACCCAGACAGGGGTCCCAGACCCCACTGCGGCAGCAGCAGTGAGGGGGACGGCGGGTTACTCCCGAGCAGCAGCCCAAGGACGTCTCTCTGAAATACAAATGCCAAACATCAGCTGTGCCGCTCCCAGCGCAAATCAGGGGGGAATGAAACATCTGCCACATTCATAAAACACCTTTGAAAACATCTGGCTGGCTTTCCCAGCTGTGTCTCCCACACCAAGGCCAAAACAAACTCCTTCCCCGCCTCCCAGAATTCCTCTCGCTGCAGGCCTGCACTGCCACAGTGCATCAGCGCTGGGGATCCCTGCTGCCGGGTGGAGCCGGTCAGGAGAGCCGGCTTTTCCTCCCCACTCTGTCACAGATTTGCCGGGTGGCCTTGGTGAAGCTACTGCTCTCTGCCTCGGTTTCCCAGACATCCAGGCCCAGATCTTCAAAGGTACCCAGGCTCTTACCATCCTGGGCCAAAGTGCTTTGAGATCTATGGGCGAAAAGCGCTATAGCATTGCAAGACAGTTCACCACGTGCTGTGGAAGCCCACCACATCTGGAACGGCCATTTCAGCTCGCTGCACCCAGCCATTTCTAGCAGGAACTCGAGTAATTCTTTATGAATAGGGCCCAGGGGAGGGGTGGGAGAGGGCGGGGCAGGGGTGGAGTCAGGGCAGGGTCAAGCACCCACCAGCGCCAGGAGAAGTTGGCGCCTATGGTTGGATGTTGAGCCATTGGGAGCTGAGCTGAGGTCCACCAAACTCATTCCATGATGGACTTGCCCCCTGGACCAAGAAGGGGAAAAGGGACTCCCTAACTCCATGGTTCTCAGCTGTTCCAGACGACTGTACCCCTTCCGGAGTCTGGTTTGTCCGGCGTACCCCCAAGTTACACCTCACTTACAAACTGCTTGCTTACAAAGTCAGACATGACAATACAAAAGTGGCACAACGGACTGCTACTGAAAAATTGCTTCTGTTCTCATTTTTACCATCTAATTAGAAATCAGTTGGACTAGAAATGTTGCACTTACATTTCAGTCATAGTATAAAGAGCAGCATAAACAAGGCATTGTCCGTATGAAATTTTAGTTGTGCTGCCTTTGCTCTTTATGTAGCCTGTTGTAAAACTAGGCAAATCTCTAGATGAGTTGATGTCCCCCTGGAAGACATCTGCGTCCCCCCAGGGTACACGTACCCCTGGTTGAAAACCACTGTTCTAACTCACTGAGCCTCAGCCAGTGTGCAGTGTGCTGCCCATTCCAACCCCTTCCCCAAAGTCCCCGCCCCAACGCCGCCCCCTCCCTGCCCCTATTGGACCCCTTCCCCAAATTCCCGCCCTGGCCCCGCCTCTTCCCCACCTCCTCCCCTGAGCTTGTTACGCCGTGAAACAGCTGTTTTGCGGTGGCAAGTGCTGGGAGGAGAAGGGGGGACGCGGCGTGCTGAGGGGAGGAGGCGGAGGCGAGCTGGGGCGGGGCAGGGAGCTTGGCTGCCGGTGGGTACAGAGCACCCACCGATTTTTCTCCATGGGTGCTCCAGCCCTGGAGCGCCCACGGCGTCGGCGCCTATGTCACCAACCACAACTGGCAAGCCGGGCTCAGGACGTGCCCAGACCTGAGCTGGTCTTGTAGGATTTTCACAGCTGTGTCCCCTCCAAGGGGATGGTCATGGGGAAGGTTATTAAGGAGGCCGTGTTGTTAGTAACAATAATAATAATAATTCTTATTATTAGTGTAGGGTCTATGATGCCGAGTTATGGCCCAGGACCCCATTGTGCCAGGCCCTGTACAATCTCAGAACACAAAGGTTGTCCATGCCCAATTTGCTTACAAGGTAGGTATGAGACAAGGGACAACAGGGTGCAGACAGATGCGGGAATCCAAGGAATGAACCAGCCCTGGTCAGGGGGACAGGCTGTGCAGGACAGCCTGTGGTCTCAGCACGCCAGCAGCCCAACCGTTGTCCAGTTTGCTGTAGGCCTCAGGGCAGAGGAGGAGCCTGAGGAGTGATCTGTGGGAGGACAATGAGGGGCTGTGTGGACGTCCATGAGGAGCTCCTCCCAAGCATGAGGGGCAGCCTGGCGGGAAGCACCAGGGTGATGAAAGGACAGGACCAGGAGAGCTGCGTTCTAATGCTGGCAGTGACACTGATGCCAACAGCCCTAATTAATTACACTAATTAAGAGGCTGATAACAACCGGATCACTAGCCCTCAGGCACCCCAGAGGCCAGTTAAAAAATCCATGTGCATGAAGCAAATTCAATGGCAGTGTCAGCGCTAGGAGGTGGGAATGAAGGGGTTAACCCTGACACAGGCTTTGCTGGGTTATCCTGGGCCAGGGCGTGGGCGACCTGGGGATTTCACAGGCCATGGGGAGAGCTCACTTTACCTGGGGCTCTGAGAACAGCTCCCCGGCACAGAGGCGGCCTTGTCAGCGACAGCCCAGGCATGCTGGGATACCTCTGTGGGAAAATGGCCAACTCATCACATAGCCACTCCCAGTCAGATCAAACACAGGCGCTGAGCCAAGGAGGTTCAGCAAAGTGTGGCTAGGACAGTCAGGGGCCTCCAGAGGGGGGACTGGCTGGTCATTGCCAGGGGCCAACCATCCACCGTCACATCAGGCAGCCGCTCTGTGTCTGACTGGTCACCGCTGACAAACGGCTGCCTGATTTCTGCATGGTCGTGTAGCTACAGGATAGGAGCAGGAGCCAGGACACCTGGGTTCTATCCCTGGATCTGCTCTGCGGTGTGACTTTATGGCAAGAGACTTCCCTGTCCCGTGCCTCAGTTTCCCCATCTGTGACATGGGGATAATGACCCTGACCTCCTTTGTAAAGCGCTGTCAAATCTGAGGAGGGAGTGCGCTAGAGATTAGTATTAATATTGACCTGCCTCGTGAGTGGGTTGTGAGGCTTAACTTACTAGTGTGTGTATAGTGCTTGGAGATCCTTGGGGAGGAGGAGCTAGAGTTAGGCAGAGGATTGTGGGCCCCAGGTCATTAGTTAGGGGTGGAGGGTTGTGTCGGAGAAGCTGGAAAATCCCATCTGGCTGGAGCCCAAAGGGATCAATTCTCCAAAATAAGAAGCACAGGCTTATTCCGTGGCACTAGTAACATTTCTGTGGGGCAAGGCGTGGTGTATTGAGGACTGGGTTGGAATCACAAGCTGTCACTTTAAGAGTGGGAGGGGGGGTGGCTGGTCCTGCTTGTGAGGGGGGCAGGGGGCTCTGTAGCAAAGGTTGCTGCAATCGGAGTCAGTCTGCAGACTGCAAGCCTAGCGCAAGAGTGCGAAGACTTGCTGCCTTAGAGAGCAGCCTGCTTTGTCTCACCCTGGTTTGGGTTACTGTGAGTTATCGTTCTGAATGCTGCGAAATACAGCCAGAATTCTGATGGCTCTAGCGAGGTCCTCGCGGGTATGTTGTGAGCAGAGCCCACGGGACGTGGTGAAGAGAGAGAAGGAAACTCCTTTAAGTCCAGGGTGAAGGGGCAGTTTTCTGGCTCTCAGACAAGGGAGCGTGTTTGGAACCGGATTAGCAGCTGTCTCGTGTGCACACCTTTGGAGCCGCTGCTGCGGCAGCACCTGTTCCCGTCACAGGGCTGGACTTTCAGTGCAGGCCCGGGGAGGAGCAGGGTCACGCCGTGGCTTGGCCGAGGCTTTGGCAGCATTACTGTCATCCCGGAGAAAGTGCCCTGTCCTCTCCCTTGTGCTGGCTGGGGAAAGCCTGGAAGGTGAGAGGGAGCCTCGGATGGGCCTTTGCAGCAGCCTGGACTAGATGGAGGCCCGTGTGCTCCCCACCTGCCTACCATCCCCAGCCATGCCTGTACCAGGATCTGCCCAGAGGAGAGGGGGAGGACTGTCCAGGCACCAGGGGCTTCCCCAGGAATGGGGTGGGGGCGATCTGTCACACTGCAGCCCATTTATGCAATGGCTAAATAGACTGAAACAAGAGGGGAGGCTCTCAGCGTCCCAGGAGGATGGGGAGCTGGAGCCAGGCGAGGGGCTGCTTCCCTCTCCCAGGGGCAGACACTGAGCTCCCTTTGGCCCTTAGCAGAGAAGGCAGAACTTCCCCCCCGTGGCTATAGGCTGGCAGAGCTGGTGTCTAGCATACAGGGGCTGCAGGGCTCCAAAACTGGAGCCTGGTGAGATCGCAGGCCGACGAGCTCGCTAGTCATCCACAGAGCCGGCCAAGGGAAACACGGGAGACCTGCATTTTTTTAAAGTAAAAAACAAGCAGAGAAACCAACCAACCAGACCAACCCCTTCCAGGCCTTCTTCACGTTTAGTGCAGATCTCCCTTCATGCTCCGGATCTGCCAGACACGCAGGGGACACCAGCTGAGATCCAGGGAGCGGGCTCATGATTTGAGCCCCAGCCGCGGACCAGACCCCCACTGTGCTAGGCGCTGTACAAACAGAGACAGAAGAACAGTCCCGACCCCAAAGTGCTTCCGAAAATGTCAAAGCAGCCTGTCGGGAAATCATTTTGTGAGACTCTCTGACACTTCAAAGTTGGTTTGGTTTCCCTTATTCCAGTTGGGGTTTTTTTTTTTTTTTTGATGAAATTCTCTCCTGGATGTTTCTGATCAAAACCGGTTCTGAAATGGTGGCTGTTTCCTGAAAAAAAACAAAACCGCAATTTTCAATCAGTGGAAAGTGTCAGCCCCCAGTTCAGTCAAGTTTTAATAAAACCGGCAATTACAAACAGGCTGAAATTTGTCATTACCAAATGTCAGTCACTTGGATTTCAAGCGGCGTTCCCGTGTCAGAGAGTCACTGCAGACTGCAGTGAGGCTAGGGGCTTCTCTGTCTGGGATAAGCTAAGGGGTGAATTTAAACCAAGGTCTGAGAGCGCCTTTTTTCGGATTAGCTTACGTCACTTGGAAAGGAGTTTGAGCTAAATAGGAAAAAAAGCGCCAGTCAGAGCAGCGTAATAGTGTCCACGGGGCTGGGAGGGGGCTATACAGGTCTAACTGGTAAAACTTTCGCATGTAGACAAGCTCCAGGAAATGTTTCCATCTTGTTCTCAAAGCACCTGTAGCTCCCAGCTCCAGGGAAACAACACACTAATGACTAACGAGTGACTGGCAGCTAGTGAGTGTCTCTCCAGCCCCTACTGCCTTGTGCTGGGTGACTTGCCCCTAGCAAGCCCACGCTAAATGGGTTGAAGCAAGCCAGGTTAATACTCAGATGGGAGCGCTCCAAGGAACACCCAGGTGATGCAAGAAAGGGAGTTGGTAAGTCAGTTATCTGCTCTCTTCCTTCTGAGACACGGGAGTAGGGGGAACTGAGCCATCTGTCACACAAGGCAGAAAGCCAAGTTTGTGATCACTGCAAATCCGATCGCACTTTTCAGAAAGTGAACCAGTGTCCCTGAGCTGGTTAATTACTTCCTGCTGCAGTTTCAGTCAGACGTATTATTCTTTTACGCAGCCTCCTCTAACTTGATGTGTAGCTGCTTAAACAGCCGCTGGGTTCCACCTCAGAGGTGGCTGCATGTCAGTGAAAGAGAGAAATGTTTTTCCCTGACCCGTCTCACAGGGTGCATTGCAATCTTAATTCACCAATTAAGGTGTGTTGAGAGCTTTCTATGAGAGAGACTGGGGAAAGGCAACGGATCGATAATAAAAGGCAAATGTCCCTTTCCCCCCTCCACTCCAGAGCTGCTACCTCCTGGTTCCAATTAAAACTAGATCTAAGAGCAAGAGCAGGAAGGAGTGAAAGACAAAGAACCATTAAAGGGGAGAAATAAATCTGAAGGGATTGAAAGTTACAGGCAGAGAGAAAGAGACAGAAAACAGAAAAGCCAACAGAGCCAGGAGTAACATTTTTACAGCCGATTATGGGCCAGTCTGAAACCCTGTTACATAAATCCTGTGTCATCACCTAGTGGAACCTGATGCTGTTCAGGGGATTATTTCCAAAGCTCCTAAACAAACTCTAGATAGCACAGTCCGATTGCGACAGATTTACGGCGGGTGCTTAATACCTGTTGCTATGCAGGGCGAGGGCAGGTTCCTGGTATGGATTAAGACTGTCTGTTACCTTGGGAGGGGTGTTTCATCGATACAGCATTGATGAGAGCCCTGGAAACAGCTACCGAGATAGAGCACTGACCTCCGGCATTGGGGGTGGGAGGGGAAATGTCCCACTTGCCATTTGCTGGATTTGGGCAGCATTTAGGAAAAGAAAAGGGAGCAGAGTGGTGTAGCTGTGGAAATCCAATGGAAAATAAGGAGCAGAGAGAAACCCATGTACAGAGGTGGGGGGAACAGGGAGGGGGGGAAGTTTTAATGAAAATATACACCCACTCAGCTGGATTCTCCACCGCCTCCCACCGTGTGGAGGTCTTGCTGGCCCAGCAGTTAGAGCAGTATTGTTGTCCCCACTTTCCAGATGGGGAAACTGAGGCACGGAGCAGTTAAGCCAACATTTGCCAAAGTGGCCACGACTTCTAGGTGCCCAGACATCTGGGACCCGATTTTCTGACCTGCTCCCACCTGAAATGTGGGGGGGCTCGGCATCTCTGGGAACCAGATGTTCAGAAAGACTCAGTAGCACCCGCAAGTGGGACCAGATGTTCAAAGGAGCGCAGCGAGCCCATCGGGTGCACGTCCCCAGAATCACTTTTGAAACTGCTGGCCCTGGTGGCTTGGCCTTGGTCACTCACGGACTCAGCAGCAGAACAAGGTCTGGTCTGCGTGGGAAGATTGCATCTGTGCAACTGCTGTGTGTAGACCAAGCCTGAAACTGATATCGTTTCACTGGTGCAAACCCCTGCGTGGGTGGGTATTCTTATTCTGGTTTAACCAACTGCAGTGTGGTTGAACAAAGTACTGCACTGATACTCAGGAGACCTGGGTACTAGTCCCAGCTTTTTGCTGCTGGATGACTGCCTCTCTGTGTCTCAGTTTTCCCATCTGTAAAATGGGCATAAAGTGCTTTGAGCTCTAGAGATTATTCTCATATTGGTTTATCTTAAATCTTTTCCCAGTCAATTTAAGCTAAACTGAAGTAGGCCTCTCTTAATCCAAAATGAGAGCATCCACAAAGGGCTTTACACTGGTTTAACTAACTCAATTTAAACTCACCCCTTAAACCAGGGCAGGTCTCCCTGTAGACAAGCCCTTAGAAACAAGTATCAGGGGGTAGCCGTGTTAGTCTGTATCTACAAAAACAACAAGGAGTCTGGTGGCACCTTAAAGACTAACAGATTTATTTGGGCATAAGCTTTCGTGGGTAAAAACCTCACTTCTTCTCCCTTAGAAACAGAACCCAGGAATCCGAACTCCCAGCCCCTGCTTTAACCACCAACCCACGCTCCCTGCTCAGGGTCTATTCCTCATCGGGCTCACTCGATAACAAACAAACAAAAAAGAAATTAGCCAAAAAAAGAACAATAACCCCCAAACCCACCCAAATCCACGTGGCTGCTTTTAAATGCCTCGTGGTGCAGAAACGGCCACTGAGAGCTGCAGATTGCAGGCGCGTCTCTGCTCTCTGACCCTGCATTGCAAAAGGCCTCACCTACATTGTTTTTGATGGAACCTTTCCAGTGCATTATTCCATCCCCTGGCCCATAGAGTCAGGGCCGGCTTTATGACCCGCGGGGCCCGATTCCAATACCCGGCGGCAATCCGGGGCTTCAGCGGCACCTCGCGGCGGGAGGGTCCGCTCCGGGTCTTCCGCGGCACCGAAGGACCCCCCGCCGCCGAAATGCCACCGAAGACCCCCGGAGCAGGGCCCGATTCCGGGGAATCGGGTGAATCGGCTTAAAGCCAGCCCTGCATAGAGTTCTAGAGTTTAAGGCCAAACAGAACCATTAACTCATCTACTCGGACCTCCCTGGTCGCAGAGGCCAGAGAATTCCACCCAGCACTTGTGTTTGGCAAACGCATTATCTGGTCTAGTCTGAAGACACGGAGAACCCCCACTCCCGTGGGTGGCTTGTTCCGGTGGTTAATCGCCCTCCCACTTAGACATTTGTGCCGAACGTCTAATGTGAAGGTGTCTGGCTTTAATTTCCAGCCATTGATCTGGTTCTGCCGTTCTCCACCGGGGATTGTATCGTAAGACAGCCGGAACTCTGGGCGGCATACAGCCAGTATCCTCACACGGAGAACGTGGGAATCTCCAGAATGGATCAGAGCCAGGGGCCAGCTTCAACACTGGTCAGCACCAGATGCATCAGAGGAAGGTGCCAGACCCCCGTGGACAATCATGTGATAACTTGCCCCTAAAGGACATTTCCGAAGTTCTGACAAGACCGAGAGACCCATTAAAATGCATCATCAGGTTAGTCAAACCCTCTGTATGCTCCTGTGGCCCTGCACAGCCCGCCCTGGGCACTCATGGCAGACACACACATGCGAGTATGATAAGGGATTAAATACACACAGCCAAGGAGATCATGTACTACACACACACACACACAACCACACACAGATCATGTACTATATACACACACACACACACACACACACACACACAGATCATGTACTACACACACACACACACACACAGATCATGTACTACACACACACACACACAGATCATGTACTACACACACATGCAAACAGCAGAAGGGGGAGTTAGGCGCCAGGCTTGTTCTGGCAAGTTCCCCTCTTCCCCAGGGCTTGTTAAAGGCTCAGAATATCAATTACAGGATTACTGCCTAGGCGCTGACTCATCCCCTCTCTTCTTGGTGTCCTTCCACAGCCGTGGCCACCAGGCCAGGTGAGGATGTCGGGTCCCCTCCCTGCTAGAGAGAGGACCAGCACCTCCCTGCCGTGCTCCCTGTGGAGACTGGCTATGCGTGGCCGGGTACCACGGACCTATGGGAGCCTGCAGCAGGGCCTCATGCCACCAGAAGCCCACGCATGACCTGCAAAGCGTGGTGGTAGCATGTAGCATGAGGAAGGCTATGCCACTGGTTCTGGCACCAGCCCAGAAGACCTGAGTTCTAATCTCTGCTCCATTGGGCAAGTCACTTCGGCCCAGACATTCAAAGGGCTCCTGCAGTGAGCTAGGGATCTGAATCCCTTTGGGTCTGTGCCGGAGCACCCTGCCCTGCCTCACATGGCATGAGGATAAATCATCTAGCATGAGGTGCCCGGATACAGTGGGGAGGGTGCTGCGTAGGGACTGAGCCAGAGAGGAAACCCCCAACGACTCACTGGGGGCAAGTCCCGTGCCTTGGTTTCCCCATTTTTAAGGTGGGGGTCATGACAGTGACCCATCCCGGGAAGGCGAGCTGTGAGGCACTATTAGCCGTTGTGAAGCACTTGGGGAACCTCGTGCTGTGTCGAAGGAGGGTCTTGCACCCATGTTCAATGCGCCGTTTGTCTCCTCCCAAGGCCAGGCCCCGCGCTCTGCACCAGCCCATGGCCTTGCCCGCCCCAGGGCCCAGATAACACCAAGAGCGGGCACACCTTCCCCCTCGATGCGATTGTGGATCACAGGGCCATGGATTTTTCTCAATGACAAACGACTGAGCGATGGGCAAAGACACCCAGGTGTGGTGGTGATTAAAGCCTGGGACTAACCCAGCCAGGGGTGAGGTGATCTAACCGCAGGGGACCTGCCCAGCCTCCCATACGGGGAGCTTCCTGTCACACACGGCTGGCACCAGCCCCTTTGAACTCCACCGTGGGCACCGCTGGCTTCTCCCCTTGACTAATCTCTGGGGAGTTTCCTTCCTCTTCCTTATCAGCGTTGTCCCAGGAGGCACTTCCTGCAAGCGGCCTCCTCACCTGGCAGAAGAGGTGAGCGGCTGAGGGGCCCCCCCACCCCAGCACTTTGCTATCTGAGAGCGCCAGGGGCCCCTCCCAGGAATGCAAGGACAGGCGCGCCAGCGCTCCGTCTGCACAGCCCCACTCTGCAAACACAGGCCAGATAAGGCGCAGGATCTGACTCAGTTCTGCCAGCTGTAACCCCAGCTATGGACCTTGGCCGGGCCCGGCCCGAGCTGCCTCGCTCTGCAGAGGATTCCCCAGCGGGTGGCTGCTAGCCCCAGGGGAGCTGGGGGGTCCAGGCAGGCAGTGTGGCCTAGTGGATAGGACACTGGGGAAAGTCCGGACTCTCTGCTGACTTGCCGTGCGACCTAAGGAGGGCACATCCCCTCTCCGTGCCTCAACTTCCCCATCTGTACCGTGAGGTTTACACACCAGACCCAGCTTGATGAGGTGCTTAAGAGCCTCCGATTGTTCTGTGACCCGTAATGCAGCCATTGCTGGTGTATCCGGACTGGGCTGCAATGAACAGAAGGGAGGGTGGCTGGGTACGGACAGATGTGAGGCTCTATCTCTCCAGCGCTCCCGGCCAGGGCTGCCAGATGGCACCACAAATAAGAACACTCCTGAGCTCTTTTCCTCAGTCGATCTCAACCGTACCTGGGATAATTACTCCCATTTCACAGGTGGGGAAACTGAGGCACGGAACAGAGACGTGACTCGCTCAAGCTCACCCAGCAGGCCAGTTGCAGAGCAGTGCACTCACCACTACACCACACTGCCCTCCGGCGTGGACTGGGTCAGCCTGGTGACTACATGGCGGAGGGGAACTAGTTTGTCTCGGGGGGGGATGGAAACCGTCAAAAAAGACGCCAAGGCCCCTGTGAATGGTTGATCCGGCTTCCAGGAGAAGGAGCCTCTGGCAGGGGCTTTCCCACCTCGATGCAGCTCCTGCTGGAGCCCTGACACAGGGACCTGGCTGCCTGCCTGTCTCCCGAGCGGTCCCCACCCTTGGCACGCGGAGGGCATTACATCTGCGACGGGCACTGGTCCCTCTCTCCTCCTAAGCCTCGTCCCCGCCAGATATTTGCAGAACGCACTGGAGCATTAGCTTCTCCCCTGGGGCCTACGACCGCTCTGGCGGCTTTCACAGCGCTTCGGCCCCAGCCCAAGGAGGAACCAAGCAGGCCCCGGGCCAGTTTGTCCCCTGCAGAGAATGTTCAAGCTCCTCTGATTGGCTGCTTCTGAGCCCGCACTGGCACGCGGGGCACATCGCCCGTGGAGCTCGTCAGGTGCTTGCTGGGAGGGGGCCACTGCTGCGGCTGGAGCTGGGGTGGGGAACGGCAGCACCTCTGACAATCTGCTGCTGTGTGGGTTCTGCAGCAGAGGGCTCTGCGGGGCTCCGTGAGCCTGTCGGCCGTGGGCACCATGGGCGGCGGGTATCATAGGCAGGGGAAGGCTGTGCCTCCCCAAACAGCCAGGTGTGGCCCCGCCCACGCTCCGCCTCCAGGTCCCCCTCTGCAGCTCCCCGTGTGTGGTGGCCCTGGCTCGGGCTGGAGCCATTCTGCTCGCCCTCCCGGTGCCCCGGGGCTGGGGGGGGGAGGCGATGGGGCCGCGCAGCTTGCCCTCCCAGTGCCCCGGGGCTGAGAGGGGCTAGGCTGGGGCAGGGGCTGGCGGCCGAGGGGGGGAATCTGGTGGGGGGACGGAAGGGGACAGGCCTTGGGTGGAAGGGGCAGGGCGGGGAGCTAGCCTCCCCCAGTTGGCGGTTCACGCGGTGCCCATGGTGGGCACATCCAGAGGGTTAACACTCAATAGCACACCTCAGCAGCAGGGCGAGGACCCCCAGCCTATGCCACCAGACCAGTCCCAGGCCTGTTAGCTCGGCTCAGGGCATGATCTAGCTGTTGGGTGCCCCGAGCCCTGGTGTGGGCCCTGGCACCGTGCCCCTCCCCCATGGGAAGCGATTGCTCATTGCCATGTGCTCCCGTGTGCTATCTAATCTGCTCACCCAGCCTGTGTGTTTGTCTTTGGCATCTCAGTGAAACGGCAGCAGCAGCGAGACTGGGGCGGCCCTGGGCCTGGTTTCCAAATTACTGCAGGGCCTGGCCCAGCCTCCGGATTCCCCTCCCCTGGACTGGGGATGGAACAGCCTCAGGCCCCCCCGTCCCATCACCCCTGAGGTCGCCCCCAGCAGTGCAGCATGCGCTGGGTTACCAAGGTGCACCTGGGAGCTGCCTTCTCCAGCCCCTCAGCATGGCGCAGGCCTCGGCCCCTGCCCAGCACGGAAACCGGCTCTCGAAGGGTTAATCACCTGCCTGGCTGGTTTGCACAGCTCCCCCCTCACATTCCTTTGCACTTATTCACATGGCATCTGCTGGGGTTTCTCCTCATTCACCCGGGCGCCGTGCCAGCAGCCAGCCAGCCAGGGCAGGGGCCAGTCTGACTCTAGGAACCTCCTCCCCAGCATGTGGGATAGCCCCCCTGTCCCCCCTGCCAGAGCAGAGCAGGGTCCCCTCCCACTTCAATGAGCAGCTTAGATCCACCTAGGGTGACCAGACAGCAAGTGTGAAAAATCGGGACGGGGGGTGGGGGGTAATAGGAGTCTATATAAGAAAAAGCCCCAAAAATCGGGACTGTCCCTATGAAATCGGGACATCTGGTCACCCTAGATCCACCCTCCCTCTGTGGAGGAACCAGCCGGAGGTGAGCCAAGCAAAGGGAGGGCAGATGGGCACGGGGCTCCGTGCTAGCTGTGGTAGGTGGCTGTGCCATGCAGGGCTGGAGCCAACCCAGAATCGGGCCCCACTGCACGAGGTGCTGGACGTTGGATAAGAGAGTCCCTGCCCCCACGAGCTTACGGTCTAAACAGCCAAGGGGCAGGGCAAAGGGCCTGAACATACAAACAGAGCTTTGTCCAGCGAGCCCCAGACTGGACTGGGAGGGGCCCGGGGGTCACCAGCAGGGCGGTCGGGGGAACCCCAGGAGTTGCAGCCGAGCAGGACTGGAGCACGGCAGAGCTGTGTGAATTCCCAGCCCTGGAGAAGAGCTCTGCGGAGCTCGTCTCTGTCACCGCCCGGGAAAGATCTCACCTCACCTGCCTTGGCTCTCTGAATCCCAAACAGGCATTCGAGCCAAGGAGGTGTTAACAAAACCAAGCTAAAGGCAAAGGACCGGCTCAGAACTCAGCACGGCTCCGTGGGCTGGCAATGGAGCGATGCCTGATTACTCCAGCCGAGGATCCGGGCCAAAGGGTTTGAACCAGACGGTGCAAAAATCACCCCCGCTCTGGCTCTCCAGCAAGCCTTCTCGGGAAAACAGGGGAGCCTGACCCTGAATATCTAATGTACATGTTAATTTTAAAAATCCCACGCTGCCCCCCTCCGTCTTACAGAGATCAGTGGCTCCATGCGCCCCATCTGTCTGTCTCTAGCTAGCGAGCAGTTTTACTGCTGCCCATCACCGTAGTATGTGGCTGTCTTCCGCTGCAATCAATAGCAATGATGAATCCCCAGTGGATTTCTTGGCGTTTCTGGTGCTTTTTCCTTTGTGGCTCGGGGGAAGGTGGGTTTTTTGGGGGTGGGTGGGGGCGGGGTTGGGACTGGAAAGGGATGTTTGCACTGTAAGCTTCACTGCCTTCGCACGCTGCCTTTGCCACTGACTCTGTGGCACTGCCCGGGGGAGCACAGGGGTTTATGGCCACTGAGGTACAAGTAGGACAGATCCAGGTTGCAGTGCCCCTGGAGGGTCGTGAGCAAATGCAGTGCGAGCACCGGACAGCCAGTCCTTTTGCACCACCCGTCGGGACCTGCTCGGCAGCCCACGTGCAGAGCACGTCCGATCGGTAGCGCTGGGTTGCAGTTACAGACCTCGCTGGGTGTTGTAACATGGCCCGGGGGGGGATGGAAACCCACCGCCAGTCCCCAGCGCAAAGGGCTGCAGGGATTTCTACATCAGGGGGGCATTCCTGCTCTCTAACCTCCGCCCACGGCCCCGTGCCAAGGCAGGCGTCTGGCCTCGTTACGGCCACAAGCCCCGGCATGCGCTGCGAGGAATGCCGGGAGCGTGTGAACGGCTGAGAGCGAGGCCCGGGAGAAACCAGTGAGGGAGCAAGAATGGAATGTGATTCCTCCGAGCTGGTAGAGAATGGGCTCCGAGGCGGGTTAGGAGGAGAGCCAGACCGCGCTAGCTGAGGGTGCTGTGACGTGCTCCAAGCCCAGCGGTTGTGGGCCCTGCTGCCCAGGAGCGGCTGCCAGTGCCGGGGCTTGGGACCCACAGCCTGTCCTTACAGAAGGTCACCACTGGCAGGGTCGCCAAGGAATCCGTTCTTGGAGAACGCACCGCTCATTAACTGGGGGGTCAGGCGTGAGGATCCAGGGGTCCCTTCTGTGACTGGGATTGTGAGTCCGACGGGGGTGGGTAGGGCCCAGGGAGGTACACCCCCTGGGGAGATCTGCACCCGGGCAGGGCTCCGGGGAAGACAGGCAGGAGCAGGCCGCAGGCAAGGCACGGTCCTTCTCCCCTCCCACCCCCCAGAGGGCAACTGCTTTGTTCTCTGGCTCTGACGTTGCTCTCGGCCCCGGCCTTGCAGGGGGAGTCAGGGCCCTCAATACCCTCCCGTCAAGCTGGCACCTGAGCCCTGTAATCCAGCCTGGAAAATAAGGGGCCATCCGTGGCGTGGAGCGGGGCAGCGACTGTGCGTTGCACCCCCCGGCTGGGAACGGGCTTTGCAAGGCAGCCCCGGGCTCGGGACACAGCCCCAGCCGCTGGTGGCAGAGCGTTCTCCGCTCCTGCCCCCCCCAGCCGAAGAGCCACACGGGGCTGGCCTTTCGCCCGCCTTCTCATTTAGATGCCTGGCTTTCATGGCAGGAAGTGCACCACTGTAATTAACAAAAGAACGCGGCGCTTTGGGAGGCAGCGCTGGCTCCCTGTTCAAGGGAGACTCATAATCACCGAGCCCACAAAATACCCGCCAGCCTGGGGGAGACCACAGCCAGCTCCCCCCAGACTGGCTTCCCACTCCCGGCCGGCCCAGGAGCGGCTCCGGCCCCGCTCTGCCCTCAGTGATACCCACGGGCACCATCTGCCCTAGAGACACAGACCGGTCTTCTGCCAGCTTTCACCCCTGGGACCGCGCAGCAAAGGGGTGGGCATGTAATGGCGGCGAGAGCTTTTCTGAACGGGCTCGGTGCCCGCCTGGCTGCAGACCAGCTGGGTCGGTTCCTCTCGTCCCCCCCAACCCTGTCCCACAATGCGCAGGTGGCTTTTGAAATTTCCCAGGGTGCTGCTTCGGGGAGCTGCGAGTGACAGCAGCTGGGGGCGGCCGCCCAGCAGGCATCGCACCCACAATGGCTCATGGCAGCACGAGTGCAGAGCTGGAGCCAAGCTGCCGGGCCTATCCCGCCGGCTGGACGCGACTTGGGCGGCTGCTCCAAACTGTGGGGCTTGTCCAAGCAGCTCGGTGCACTAGCACCGACGGGAGCGGGCACTGGCTCCGCCCGAGGTGCCCACTGGAGAAATCCTTCCCTCTGGAGTGGCGGGGTGGGTGAGACCCCTGCAGAGTTCTCTGCCGGAAAGGCAGGGCGTTCGCTCCTTGCCCCGCTGCCTGGCATGGCACAGGGAATGTCCTGTCTTTGCAGCGCCCCCTGCTGGTGGGGCAGCAAGGAGAAACCTCTTGCCACCTGGTGGGCGGGGAGAGGCAGAGGTGCCGCTGGCTGGCTGTACCCCTCCGCCCTTTGTGTCTCCATCCCCAAACGCTGCCTCCCTCTGTGGAGTCCCAGCAAGAAGAGCCACCCCCACCTTCCCGGCCTGTGGCCCTCGTAAATCTCTGCCCATAAACGGCATTGCGCCAGGCACATTCCTGAGGGCGAGGGAGCGAATGCTGCAGGGGAGGCCCCTGCCAGGCCAAGGGCACGGGGAGGGTGGGGAGCAGCAGAGCGGGAGGAGAAGCAGGAGGTTTTGTGTTTCTCCAGCTCTCTGCGCCACAGGCAGCAAGTCCTCTCCTCCTCCAGGCCCTGCAGGTGGGGGAGTCCCGGCTGCATCTGGGGGGCGTGGAGGCAGCAGCTTGGCCACTGTGCGGGCAAGGCACTGAGCAGCCTCCCCCCCACGTCCCAGAGCCCGCTGCACTCTGCACTGAGGCTACAGCATTTCTACAGGGGGTGAAGGGATTGGCCCTGTTCGCCTCGCTCAGCTGAGTGGCCCGCGGTGCCACAGCGGGCAGAGAGCATTGTGGGGGCTCATGGGAAGAAAAGCTGGGGGCCCCTGTGCCCATTGGCATGGATGGTCTCAATGACTGAATAGATCTCTCCCAGCCTCTAATTTAGATGTCCCCCGGCGCTGGCACCCATCAGAGGCTACATATGAAAACTCCAGGATACTTGCGTACGTATGTTTGCTGTTCTACGGCTCTGGACCAGTCCCTGATGTTCTCCCCCTTCTGCTGTGCAGCACACTGTGCGCTGGCTGGTCACTGCTCTCCACCCCAGAGGTGGCTGCATTAGGCTCTCTAGAAATGCCACCTTCTCTGGAAACCTGTTGTCATGGAGTCCCCGGGCGATGCTCTGGAACTGCTCCCCACAAAGCCAGTCAGGACTTTGGGGAACCTCCTCTCCCTCAGAGCAGACTGTCTTCAGGGCAAGAAGCTCACACGGCTTCACCTTCCTGGGTCTGACCTTGGAGCATTCAACATATGCCCCTCCGTTCGCTTCCTACAGCGAGTCCGTCCAGGCGGGGTCCGGGGGAAGCCAGAGGGTCCTGCACCCCCACTTCACAGTCAGACGTGACTCTCAGCCAGCCAGTAAAACAGAGGTTTATTAGATGACAGGAACACGGTCTAAAACAGAGCTTGTAGGTACAGCGAACGGGACCCCTCAGCCGGGTCCATTTTGGGGCCCAGCGAGCCAGACAACCCCCGTCTGCCCTCACTCCCCGTCCCCAGCCAGCTCCAAACTGAAACCCCCTCCAGCCCCCCCTCCTCTGGCCTTTGTCTCTTTCCTGGGCCAGGAGGTCACCTGATCTCTTTGTTCACCTTTAGCTATTCCCCTTGCAGGGGGGAAAGGCCCCAGCCATTTGTTGCCAGGATACAGAGTGTTGGCCATTTATGCACACTGGAGACTTAAGAAATACATAGGGGAAACTGAGGCAGCCACACAGTATTCAGAGGAAACATTAAGAACAGTCCCACTTCGTCACACCTGTGCTACCCCTGCCCATGCCACCCCTTCCTGCCGGGCTCCAGGGCGGCCTGTCCGGCTCCAGAATAAAATTTGCTAACGAAAAAAGAATTGCACCATCTCGGCACCAAGCTCCTGGGAGCCCGGCTCATGGGGACGACGCAGTGGGCACACAGCAGTGCCAAGCGGGGCTCATGAGTGACCAAAAGGAAGTAATTCTGCAGCTGGCAGAGGGGTGGTTAACACAGCCCCCACACTTTCTAGAAGCAAAGGGAATTGGGCCAACAGCTCCCATCTGCAGGGGCACAGCCCCGCTCCGTTGCCTCTCGATAGGCCAGGCTGAAGTTCAGTCCGTTCCTGGCAGCTCAGGGCAGCAAGTTCCTCTAGGGACCGAACGGGGGATTGGGTTTTTTCCAGTGGGCAACGACCCGAGCCAAACAATCCCCTTCCAGAGTGAGCACGGCCCATATCCCCGCGCCCCAGGGGGACGGCCGAGCCGCTGCCTCTGGAAAGGAACCTGCCGGACTCGCCAAGACACTGCTGGGGGAGCACTAGATGTGGGGGAGGGGAGCACTTTGGTTTCGGGGCTGATCCAGAGACCTCACCTGGGTGCCGTCTGGACTGGGGGCACAGTGAGATCCGCTCGGAGCTCGGACACTGTCAGGTTCCCACCACGTCTCTTAAGCAGGAGCAGATATTCTGAGCATGGCGCACCCACCTCCCTGCAGTTGGGCTTGGGCCCTTGTCTACGGCCACTCCCAAGTCCTCCTGGAAATTGTCGTTTCTTTTTGTTATTCTTCATTGTTATTTATTAGGACCATTGCTGTGCACAGGACCCCAATCACAGCCTTGAAAGGGCTTTAGGGGGCAGGACCCACCAGTTGAACAACACCTGGCGAGTCCATTTCCCTCCCCTAACCAGAAGAGGACGGCTCTCCGGCATTCCCCCCGGGCTCTCTCAGCACCACCAGGGTGGGACAGGGGCTTCGTCCATTGCAGGTTTCGAAGTGGCCCAAGCAAATGTGGCTTCCACCCCTGCCCAGAGCGAGAGCAGAGCTAGCGACGCTGTCGGCACAAGAACTGGCCAGGAGTAAATTTCGGCAGGACGTTAGGAGGAGGAGGAGTGACACTCCAGCGGGAGAAAGGCGCTTGCTAGGTTTCTGGCTGGAATGGCGGGGTTGCCGCCTGCACTCGCAGGAACTGGTCACTTGGGAGGGCCCTGTCAGGCCTAAGCTCCATGAGAGACTCGCCCGCAGCCTAGCAGCCCTCACCTCGTCTCCAGCTGCCCCCGTCACTCATCCTGACCCCACAGAACCAGGCAAGGTGGCCCCTCGCTGGGACGTGGATCCCTTTCCGCTACATGAACTCGCTGGTCCTCCCTCGTTGCTCACCCAGTGCACCTTGCTCCGATCCTGCAACCGCAACCCCGGGGGATCCAGTCCTGAACAGTCTGGGCTCTGGGGCCGGGCACTGCTGTGGGTGTGCTCTGGGCACGGCATTGTGATGCCACGGCTGGGTTCCGAGTACCCGGGTTAACTGACTAGCTACAACCCACCAGGCCTGGGACGTGCACAGTAGGACCTGGGGGCTCTGCAATGGAAGAGAGAGGCTTCCTAGAGGGACACGCCCCAATTCTGA
Organism: Malaclemys terrapin pileata; assembly: GCF_027887155.1. Lineage (NCBI taxonomy): Eukaryota > Metazoa > Chordata > Testudines > Emydidae > Malaclemys > Malaclemys terrapin. Next base: position 5,679,539 of record NC_071523.1, read on the forward strand.
TACCCTACAGACCACCTGGCTTCATTCACTCCTGGCCTGAGGCTGCTTCGGTCCCAGGTTTCCAGAGGTGCAAGGCTGGGGCATTCCCTGGTCACAACAGCCAACACAACCAAATCCCTTGGTAATTAAAAGCAATTGGGCCATTTTCCTCCCTAGGGTAACTCCACTGGAGTCAGGGAGGAATTTGGCCCTGTTGTCGCAGCCAGGGAGGAGCTTCTTGGAGTGTGAATAGTTTAGTGGGCAACACTTGGGCTTTTGCCACTGGGTCAATGTCAGCCCAGGCTGGTAGCGAGATAGGGCGTCTCTGCCGTCAGCCATCCCCTGTGTGAAACGAGTGGGCGAGCTCAGCCCAGCTCCCACACAAAGCCAGCCGGGCAGCTAACGCCACTGGCCTCCTTGCTGGCACGGAGCGGGCCGGGGCTCCGGAGCCCGAGCGCCTCTGATCTAGAGGCAGGGCCGAGGCAGGTTGGCAGAGGGCAGAACGTGGGGGAAGCTGCGCTGAGCCTGTCCTATGCAGGGCATCGGTGTTTGCGGTTGCTGAGCCAGCACTAAATTGACGTGAGAAGACAGGCATGTTCTGAATCTCTGCCTCGTCACGGAGCCAGGGAGGAAGGCCTGCCTTGTGGTTAGAGCACAGACCTGCATTCAGTTCCTGACTCTGCCACAACCTCGTTGCATCACCCTGGGCAAGTCACTTAATCTCTCTGGGCCTGGCTGTACAATGGGGATAACACTGACCTGCCATACCAAAGCCCATAAAGACGGCTAGTGCTAAGGACGCGCGGTCTCAGCCCAGCAGGTTTTTTAATTGGGTACTTGCTCAGGTTCCTGTTAAATTGTCACTCTGGTCCTATTCATGCCGAGTACGTGGGAGCACTCAAAATATTGTTGCAACTAATGTTCCAATGTGGAGCTGTTGCTGCGTGTGGGGAGAGCTGGGAGTGCAGAGCGGCTGCTTTCGAAAATGGTTCAATCTCCAACGCTCCTTGGAAACCTTTTCCCGGCCACAGAGAATCCAGCGTTTTGTTACGTTAATCCAAGGGTGTGCCTCATAATTCGTCCCTGCTTTCCCTGTACCTCCTCTCTCCCCGGCACTGCTCAGGGAGTGGGTTGTACGCAAAGACAAACTCTTTCCTTTCTAACCGGACGCCTCCCTCAGCCACTCAGTGCTTCCTAAATCTAGCATTTATGACATCATTGTCGTAATTAATTATGGTTAATAATAATAATAACTTGTTCTTATGCAATGGCCTTCAAGCCAGAGCTCACAGCACTTTGCAGATGATTACTTAAAGTGCCCAACACCCTGGGAGATGGGGAAATACAATTCGGCCCATTTTAACCATGACTAAACTTAACTGAGTCCCAGGGAGGTGAATACGTGATGTGCCCAAGGTCATATGGTGAGTCAGCAGCAGAACTGGCAATGGAAACCAGAAGTCCTGGCTCCTTGATCTCCTCCAAGGCAGGACTATCCTATCTGCTAAAGGCCTCACCCCCGCAAGGATGATGTCTTACCCTGGCTACGAGCAGCTGGCACAACAGAGCCGGCCCATCTGTGTGCGTGAGACAAAGCTTTCTCACCACCCGTTCTTCCAACCGGCAGCTCCATCCCAGGATAACCAGGATCCACAGCATCCTCAGAGCACAATGGAAAGCTCTCTCCGCCCGCCAGCCGCCCAGGACAACACTCAGTCCAGTCCCTGCTGACGGATGGGGGAGCGAGAACTCTGGCTGGGATTTCAAAGAGTGCTAAGGGATCTAAACACCCATCTGCCTGAGGCACATTTAACAACCTGGCCTAAAGCTTTCTGTGCACTTGATATTCTTGCAAGGGGATCAGATGAAGATCGGTGAAGCTTGCTACATAAGAACTTTGATTAGTAGAGCGCCCAGGGAAAGGAGGAACTGAATATACGGTACAAGAGCTGGCTGGAAAATGGATCTTCCGTCCCGCAAAATAGGTCGAGATTTCAGGAATATTGTCCTGACCTGAGGCCAAAATCCAAAATTGAGTCATTTTTTGCTAAATAAAATTCTGAAAAAAAGATTCATTTGGGGTCAATAGAAACGTTTCCTTTTGCTTTTGGCCAGTTGAAATATCTGGCTGTATAATACAGTCAGCGTCGCAGCAAAAAACTGTTCTGAAATGAAAAATCCAAAAGGAACAAGCCCGGGAGATTTCGACCCGGGTAAAACAGGCTTTTCCCATTTTTTAACTTGAAATTTCAGCAAAAGCAACACAAGTATGTGGAAAAATTTGGCTTAAGCAACATGGCATTTTCCAGTGGAAAAGTGTTTTGACAAATTAATGTTTAATTGGCCGTATTAACTAGTACCAATCCCAGCGTGTACAGCACAATAGGCCATGTGAGTGCAATGATGTAGGACAGGGTTCGCAACCTTTTTCCCTCTGACGCCCCCCCACCAACATGCTATAAAACTCCACAGCCCCCCTGTGCCCCAACAACTGGTTTTCTGCATATAAAAGCCAGAGCGGCATTAGGGGGTAGCGAGCAGGGCAATTGCCTGGGCCCCACGCCACAGGGGGGCCCTGCCAAGCTACGTTGTCAGGCTTCAGCTTCTGCCCCAGGTGGTGGGGCTTCGGCTTTCTGCGTTCTGAACCCCAGCCCCAGCTGCTGACCCCGGGCACTAGCCCTGAACGCCAAGCCCCAGCCCTGGCTGTGCGGCAGCGGGCACTGACCCTGTGCTCCAGCGGGTGCTGGTCCCAGGTGCCAATCCCAGGCAGCGGCTGCCAACCCTGGGCGCTGGCCCCACCTGTGGATCCCCAGCCCTGGCCGCTGACCACGGGCGCACTGGCCCGGCCACTGACCCTGGGCTCCAATGGGCGTTGGCCCGGGGTGCAGATTTCTGGTGGCGGGCGCGGCCCCCCGGCCCTGGCTGCTGACCCCAGGTGCTGGCCCTGGCTGTCGACCCGTAGCCCCAGCCAAGTGGCAGTGGCCGCCGACCCCGGGCTCCAGCGAGCGCCGGCCCCTGGTGCAGATCCCTGGCGGCGGGCTCCAACCCCGAGCTGCCAACCCCTAGCTCCGGCCATGCGGCAGCGGCCGCTGGCCCCAGGTGCCGGCCCCTAGCCCCGGCTGTGGGTGCCGACCCAGGCTCCGTAGCTCCTGGCCTCAGCACCGCAGCTCCTGCCCTGGGCTCTAGCAATGGGCACTGATCCCCAGCCGCAAGGTCACTGACCCCCAACTCCAGCCACAGGGCTCATCACCCACCCCCATCACTTCTGTTCCCCGCTGCCCCCCCCGGCCCTGCATCCGTCCCCCCACATTGCCCCTGGCCCCTGTTGCCTTCCTGGCCCTGCATCCAGCCCCCCATCGCCCCTGGCCCCCTCCAAACCCCACATCCAGGGCTTAATTTGTCCTAGGGTGACCAGACAGCAAGTGTGAAAAATAGGACTGGGGTGGGGGGTAATAGGAGACTATATAAGAAAAAGACCCCAAAATTGGGACTGTCCCTATAAAATTGAGACATCTGGTCACCCTAACTGGGGCTTGCTTCAAAAAGCGATATTAACAAACATGCAAATATCACTTTTCACAGCGTTATTTTTATTATTGAGTCTACATAAATAAATTACAATGATTTGGATGTCTTGACTCGCATATTTATTTATTTTTCCTAAAGTTAATGAACTATTTTAGGAAAAAGTGTCAGAGCGGCCACCAGCAAGAGTTGGTGGCCACACTCTGAGGCCACCAAAACATTTGTGGTGAGAAGCCCTGGCCTGGCTGGTCCCAGAGTCTGATCATTCATCCAGTCGCCTGTCCTGCCAAAGGGTAATTAGCCAGTTCAGCCGGATCCCTCCCCCAACCCATCTCCCTGCCCGTGATGTGATTTATTAGAACCTTAAACGACAGCCATTTCCTGAGCTCTTGAAACTCCCTCATCCCTTTATACTGCCAGAAATCAGAGATGAAAACGCTTAACGCTTCCCTTGGGACGGTTTATTTCAGGATGTGGAGCAAGGCCCAGCAGAGCGTCAGGTGTAGCCACCATTCCCATGCCGCTTGGGCCCATCTGCTCTGCCTCACGGTGCCTAAAGCCAGGCCCCTAAGTCCCAGGGGAGCTGCCGACGCTCGGCCCCGCTGAGCATCCGGCCCCATAGCCAGGTGGCTAAACAGGGACCAGGCACGCAGGCTGGATGATGTGTCTCTGATCGCCTGGCCCAGGGGGTGCTGCTGTGTTCGATGCTCAATGAGGCCTGGCGCTGTGATAGACTCATACCCAGCCCGGGTCAGGCCCAGAGGAGAGATGGCCGCCCTGAGCTAGCCACGCACTCCCCGACCATTCGCCACAGCAATGATGCTGACTTCACGTCTCAGCAGGGTTCAGTGCCTTTCCACCCCGGGGCGGGTCAGCGCCACAGCCAGTGAAAATGAGTCCCATCAGCTGTGGCCCTGAGACGCAGGCAGGAGGTGGCAATTCTCGAACGCTGCCTCCACCGGCAATTACAGGAAGTGGGGGGCCAGGCAGGCGGGATGAAATCACCCACATAGGGACAGGCCGGTGAGTCCGGAGAGGTCAGAGCCTTCACATTTCCCATCTCAAGCAACAGCCAGAACAGTGAAATCGCCCCACGGCAGAGGCTCGGCACCAGGCCTAGCCCCGTGGAAGTCCCACGTTACCCATGTCGCAGACGGCCACCCATGGTGCATGGTATTTTGGCGGCCGTCTTGTCCGACAGGGCAGGGATTGAACCGGGGACCTTGTTGTGTGACAGACACACGACAAAATGACCGTACTTTGTGATGGACATTAGGGGCAGGGGGGCGGTAAGTCATTCAGTCATTCCATTTTTTGAAAAATTACCACCGACCTTAAAGTTTTTACTATGGACACTCCATGGCTAAAACTGCGACAGCTGGAGCTAGACGGGCAACCCTCTGTAAGTGGGGCTGTCACAGACTCGGATCCTCTGTGGATCCCCCCAGCAGGGCTTCCCTAATGCCCACTCCCCAGTGCTGGTTGAAACCTGGAATGTCCAAGCTTCTGACGTTCGTTTTTGTTCTGAATCGGAACAAGCCCTCCCCCCTCATCCCCCATCCCTAAGGCAAAATTTCCAGCAAAACAACAGTTTTGAATAAATTTCAGTCCGAATCAATCAAAACGTGCTGCTTGGATCAAAGTGAACCGTTTCATTCTGATTTCGGCTTTTTACATTTATAGTCTATATAAATAATAACAGAATATTGTGATGGGATGAAGTTCTTATAGAACTAGGAGTGAGGGAAAGAGAGCTGATTAGCTGGATGAGCTGTCAATCACCCAGAGAGACAGGGGTGGGACTTCCCTTCCCCACAAAGGGTTCTGGGTAAGGAAGCCATCTATAAAACTCCCTGGCTTCCAACTGTGCATCAGAGTTCCAGTAGGAAGGGTTACTTGGAAGATCGTGGATTGGCTGAAGTTCTGGCATGGCAGATGCTCCTTGTTTGTTTGTTTTTTCTCTCTCTTTCTGAATTAAAATGAATCTTGGTACTTTTTAAAAATTCCTTTGAATTGGGTCTTGCCACAAGTACAATGTACATTGCAAAATGAAAAGTGATTGTGAAATGAAAAATGGACACGTTCCCTTCCGGTATGGAACATTCTGACCTAACCCCAATGCTTTGCCCCATTTTTCCCCCTAACAAAATGTTGTTGAAATTGGTGCTTTCCCATGGAAACTGTAAAACATTCCATTGGAAACTTTTCGACCAGCCCTCGTTACACCCACATAGTAATGTGTGCCAGGCCTCTGAAGAGGGGGAATTTCACCGACCTGAAATTCACAGACCTGTTAGGAGACAGCGTCTGCCACGGTCTGTCTCTTGAAGCCATGTCAAAAGAAAATGAAGCACAGGCAGTTAACTTTGGGGTCCTGGATGTATTCCTTTGCAGCATGACCCGTTCTCCCACCTCCAGAAATCAAAAGAAGCCCGTTGTTGTTGGATCACTGCTCAGCAATGCTCTGTAGCAGGATCGCTGTGGTCATGGGCTGCACTTCCTCGGGTCACAAGTACAGCGCCCTGGCCATTAACATCTCCCTCCTTGGCACGGGCCGGATGAGATTGCTCAATGCCTGCGTTCCCTTTGCGACCGGCTGGGAACACAGATCTCTCAAAGATCTAAAATAGCTACGGACAGGAATAAACAACCAACAAGGGGACAAAGGCAAGGGTCAGCCTGTAGCTTGAAAGCAGGGTCCCAGAAGAAGAAAACATCTGTCACCGATATTGTACTAACCACAAAACCAACCACCACAGTAGAGGAGAAGTAGACCAAAGGGAATGGGAACCAGAGGCAGGAGACAGTTCGTAAGGATCACATAATCTCATGGGGCTGTTTGTTTTTGGTAGTAAATATTTTTACTGAGGGAAGTGAGGTTGCACTGATCACAGCAGGGTATAGAGTAACAGAGACAAAAGCAGGTAATTAATGACAAATCAAAGGGAGGAATTGTTGGCTCGTGTTTCGAGCACGGGCCAGGGAGAGGTGTCCTCTAACCCTGGTTCTGACTTGCTGTGCAACCTTGAGCATGTCTGTGTGCCTCAGTTTCCCCACTGGTAATACAGGGATAAGCTATAGAACTGGGTGAATAGTGTTACAAAAAGTTAAGTGGCCATTCATCCCAATATTTAAAAAAAACTTGCTTCATCTGCCTTTCCCCTTTCCCTGAGTATTCTAGTACAGGGGTGCGCAAACTTTTCCAGTCAGAACCCCCCCCTTCCCATTCATGGGATTTGGTGCCCCTCCCCCTACTTCTGCGCTGCTGCTGGCAGCAACGCTGCCTTCAGAGCTGGGCGGCCGGAGAGCAGCAGCTGCTGGCCAGGGTGTTCATGTTGTTTGTGGGGCTGGAATACAGGTACTATGGTTTTTAATTCCCCCGCCCCCACCCACCCCATAATACCCACTCTGTTTTTATCCCTCTTACACTACTATGTTTCCAGTTTCTTCACATACCCCAGTTTGCGCACCACTGCTCTAGTAAATGCATTGGCTGGGCGTGTTTGCAGGATACAAGAAGCAATGGCTGGAAGCCGAAGGCAGCAACGTAGAAATACGAAATCAGGCTCGCATGGTGAACAGGGAACGTAGCTGCAACTCCCAAGGGCAGCGGTGGATTCTCCGTCTCTTGATGCAGCCAGTCTGGATCTGCTGGAGGGGACGCTTTAGCCAAGCACAAGTTACTGGGGTCAATACAGGGGTGAAATGTGAAATACAGGTGGTCAGATCTACTTGTCCCTTCTGGCCTTAAACTCAATGACGCTATGAAAAGTATCATCTATGGGGACATCAGGTTAGACTGGGAGCTCTTTGGTGCAAGGACTGTCCCCTGTGCTCTGTTTGTGCAGCACATGGGCACAACGGGGCCCCAGGCTCGGCTGGCACCTCTAGGCGCCGTGGGAATACAAATAACAATTGCAGCCTCCGTGGGAAAGCGAGTCGAGAGTTCCTAGTGGCGAGTGTAGGCCCAGAAATCGGGCTGGTTCCTGCACTGCCGTCACTGGGGTTACATGACCCCAGTGTAAACGTGGGGTGAGCAAGAGGAGAATCACACCCAAATAGAGGCACTCGTCCAATCAGAGGACAACAACACACCATGTGATCTTGGCGTCCAATCAAAACAGCTTGTGTTTCCAACTAGGGTGACCAAATGTCCCAATTTTATAGGGACAGTCCTGATATTTAGGGCTTTGTCTTATCTAGGCGCCTATTACCCTCCACCTCCTGTCCTGATTTTTCACACTTGCTACCTGGTCACCCTATTTCCAACACCGAGCATTCCCCATCCGTGTCACGAGCCGGCCGTCATGTGGCAAATGATGCCCGTACCCAACATGATAAGGATTTCCCTCAGACAAAGGCCAGAGGTGACATTGACTAGATCACAGAGTCGCCTGCCACTTCACTGCGCAGACACTGAGGCTAAATCGAGAAGGTGAAGCACTTTGAGATCACGGCACGGGAGCCGTTCTAGCCGGGTGACTCACGCTGATGCTATGAAGGCCGGGCAGCGGCAATTCCAGTATCTCTTAGAGAATAGTTCTAGCCCGTGAAGTAAAATGTTGGTCTCTGTTTCTCAAGCCAAAATCCTAAAATCAAGCCACTGTCCCAACATGCAAGCTCAGCACATGGGCCGGGCCACCCGCTAACTGTTGTTTTCTTTGCTCTGGCCGGCTGGCTGGCCAAGGCCGGTGGATGATGAAGTGGCTGGAGGGTTAGGCTGCAATTGTGGCTAGGTCCCTGTGGAATGCGCCTGGGCATAGCTGCGGTTGGGATGAAATGCGGGCAGGGAATGGGAGGCTCTTTAAAATACCAGCTCCACCTGGGTCGTCAGTGGGCTCAAGGGAGGGCGGTTGGGTGGCCTGAAATAAACATCCCTGGAGTCTGCGACCGTCCACTGACCGGTGGGCGTTGCGCACGGAAGGCGTGCAGGGGTGGGCCCCTCTCTGAGGCTGTTTGTTGGTGACCCGGGCACTTTGGGGGAGGCCATGGGAGGAGAGGCCCCAGGGCCGGTGTACCCAGTACGCGGTACTGTCTGCAGCATTAACAATTGTAAACCCATATCATCTACAGAGCTCCAAGGAAGGTCAGTAGTACCACCATCCCTGCGTTACAAATGGGGAAACTGAGGCACAGAAAGCGACTTGCCGAAGGTCAGCAAGTCAGTGGCAAAGCTGGGAATCAAATCCCTGGCTCCTGAGTCCCAGTCCAGTGCCCTAGCCTTTAGGGGCCAAACCCATCCCTGAACTAATGCCTCGATGTCAGCCATTCCTTCCCCGCTGCCCCATTCACCATCACCCCACAGCCCCAGGGAATTGCTCCTAGGAGCAGGCAGTCGGGGGCGTTACCCTCCCCCCCATCCCACCTGTTCCCTGTCTCACCCCACTGGAGACGTCGTTCCCCTGCCCTGTATTTTCCCTTCCCTTCCGTCCATGGCTCCAAGGCCCTGGTGAGCCCTCCACCGCCACCCGGGTGGGGCCCCCGGCTTGTCACAGCTCAGCCCCTGCCCTCCAGCGCAGTGTCGAGCACAGCTGGGCCAGGACTGTTAGTTCACCCAACGCACCCCCCGCAGGCTGCCCCGGCGTGTCAGAGCCCAGCATTGGGATCACTCCACCCCCCTCCAGGGCTATCGGGGCACACTTCACCATGACCGTCAGGCCCACCCCCTGCCCACGGCCTGCAGCGTCTCCTCCAGGGGCAATTGATGGGTCACCAGAGGCCTCACAGCAGGACGACAGCTGATGGCCACGTGTTGTGGTACCCACACCCCCTCCGAGAGCCTCCTCCTGCAGGGTGACATCCAGCATGGCATCTGTGCCAGGCTTCTGGGGCCCAGCCCCACCAGGGCCAGGTGCTGCCAGCCTGTGGTGTATGCCCCAGCCTGTGGTGTGCCAGAGCCACTGCCCAGGGCTCCTGCTCCCCCCTGGCACCCGCCCCCAGACCCTGAGCCTCCTGCAGCTGCTGGCTGGGCAAATCACTGACCAGCACCTGGTGCTGCCAGGAGTGGAGGAGCCGGTGGGAGCCAGCCCCACACAGCAGCACGCGGCTGCCCAGGGAGAGCCGGGCCCAGTGGCAGGCATAGAGGGTCCCGGAGCATGGCTCCAGCCAGGCAGCCTCATCCCAGCTGAGGCTGGGGAGGAGGCCAGGGCTTGGCGGAGGTAGCCATGCAGGGCACCAGTCTCAGCAGGCAGGGTGCCACAGCAGGCCGGGCGATGGGGGAGATGGGTTATAGCAGCCCGCCTGGCACAGTGGGGAACAGCCAGGTGATAACCCGGCCTCAGCCGGGACGTGGCCCAGTCCATGGCCCTCACCCAGCCAGCTGCCTTGGGCCCCACACCAGAGCCCCACGCTGTGAATGTGCAGCAGGACCTGCGAGGTGGGGTCCCCAGTGAGTGGCTGGGCCAGCAGGCACACGCCCCCCGGGCCATGCAGCACCACGCACAGGTCTGACCCCGGGCCTAGCAGAGATCCCTGGGTTTGCGTCTGGCCCGGGACAGGTTTAGATTCCCTGCAGCAGTTATCGAGTGTGGCTAGCGTATGTCACTGCTGGCAACTATTGGGTGGAATCGGAAGTGCCGGTCTGTGTGTCATAGCCCTCATACTGCTCATAGATGATGGTGATTCTCCTTTAGCTCAAGGAGCAGGGGCCCAGGCTTTTGGAGCAGAAGGAGCTGAGGTCTCACCCTGCCTGTAGCTGTGGTGTGCTAGCACTGCAGCGCTATTAACGACCTCAGCCTCATGCCCTTGCTGGGAGAGTGGTAACAAGTAACACCCGCATCGTACAGCTGGGGAAACTGAGCCACAGAGTGCAGAAGCCGGGACTAGAGCCCAGGTGTCCTGCCCCCCACCCCCGCCATGCCAGCCTTCCTCAAGGGCCTGCGAAGCGAGTGGTTACAAAGGGGAAAAGTGATTGTGTGCAGGGAGCGGGTGAGGGCCCCAGAGCAGCTGCCCGGCAAGGGGAGGGCGGCTCTGGAAGGCCTGTCTTTGCTCTCCTCTTTCCCCTCTGGCTGGGGTGTCCTGGCCTGGCCCCTGCAGGGGAGGAGGGGCAGCCTCCTCCCCCCACTAATCCCCTTTGGGCAGGGTGTTAATTTCACCTCCCTGGCAGCGATCCAAGCTCCGGGGCAGGGGCAGGGAGGGAGCCAAGATACCGCAAGCCGAGCAGGGAGGTGGCCCTGGTGGGACAAGGCCATGGGGAGAACCGAGGGCCAGGGACTCCTAACGCAAGAATCCAGCAATCTGTGTTCGGTGCTGGGCTTGAACAAACCCTTTGATACACTAGAGTGCCCGGGGGGTCATGGTACTGGCCCACCCGCCTGATCCACGCCTGGAAGGGTTAACTCGGCTTAACGGCAATGTGCTGTGTGGGACTGGGAAAGCCTCCCGCTGTGTGGGGCTGGGCAAGCCCCTCCGCCAGCCCGGGAACCAGCCTAGGGCAGCTGTGCGCAGCGTGGGGGGCAGGAGGGGTAGCCCCATAACATGTTATACGCAGCAGGGCCGGCTGGCCATTCCCTGGGGAAAGCCCACGGCCTGGCTAGGGCCATCCCAAAGGGAATTGAGGGCTGGAGCTCACCCATGAGCAGAGCTCTCTGCACAGCTTCCCGGCAAGCCCTTGGACAGGATGTGCTGTGGGAAAGCCCCACTGACAGGAGGGTTGCACAGAAGCCTGCACTGGCCTGGTCTGGCTTACTTAGCCAGTCATGTTTATATTGCTGTGGCTTCTGGAGGGAAGCTGGGTCAGCGCCCCGTTGCACCAGGTGCTGTACAAACACGCAGGAACCGGGCCAGCGCCCTGTTGTGCCAGGCGCTGTACAAACACGTAGGAGCCGGGCCAGCGCCCCGTTGCGCCAGGTGCTGTACAGACATATAGGGCCCACTTGCCATGAGTGCCGAGCATCCCCGCACACGTAGTCCATGGGCATTGCTCAACCTGCAACCTATGAAAAGCAGCCCCCTAGTGTACCGCACCCAGAGACTCAGACCCTGGATTGAGAGCACCAGTCCCTGTCCCAAGGAGCCTGCAGGCTGGAAGCTAAGACACAACAGCCCAGTAGGGCGGGGGGAAATAGGGTCATGGGAACAAACCCAGAGTCAGGTGGGGGAACGGGGGCGCTCCAGCAAACACCCCAGAGCCCCTCATGCCCCCTGAGGTTGACCAGCTACCGGAGGAAGTGGGGCCAGTCTACTGGACACCATCCTCGCCAGCTGTGCCGCCCCCACCACCCCTGGATCAGCGTCACAGCATGACAGGAAACAACATGGCCCTACTTTAAAAACAAAGCGTTTCTGTTTTCCCAGGCCCAGAGCGTGAGGCCTCACATGGCCAGCAAAGGCTGCCCTTCCCGTGCCCGGGGGGGGCAGAGCGGGGGCTGCCGTGGGCGGCGCTGGGCTGGTGCAGGGCCCACGGGGCGGCCTGCTGGGGGAGGCGCCGTTTGTTTCTCCGAGACTGCAGCAGTGCGGCCCACGCGCCTGCTCGGCCCTGTCTCCTTTTTCTCAAGCTCTGGGAGGGCCGGGTCATCGCTCGGCCAAGCCTCTTTTCATGCTAAGTGACCCCAGCGGGTCAGGCCGTTTTCGCCTCTTTCTCTTCTAGAGCTGATGGGAAGGGAAATCACAGGAACTTACCGGCCTGATTGGAAACCTGGTAGCCCTGGGCTAGTGTTTGCCTCATGGGGCCGCCTCTAAAACCCAGTGGCCAGAGAACCACTCGGCAACTGCAGCAATAGCAATGCCCTTCACCCAAGAGTTCCACAGTGATCGAACCTCATTAAACCCCCGGGATGTAGGCCGGGCTTACCGACCCCCCTTTACAGATGGGGAAACTGAGGCACAAGGCAGGCGAGTGACTTGCCCTGGGTCACGTCGATAAAAAGGGGAATAGACAAGCCCCAGTGTCGTGACCCCAATCCCGTTTGTTCTAACCACTAGGCGACACTGCCTAACGCTTGAGAGGCAGTGGGGGTCAAAGATGCGGGCCCTGCGTGGTGCCCATGTAACTCCACCACGTCTGTTGGCAAAGTGCAGAAGGCAGGCAGACACTGGGGGGAGGCCACGCTCTGGGGGCGGGGCCCAGCTGGGATGGTGTCTGCAGAGTTCAGTCTCTTTCGCCAGGCTGCGCGTCCTGGATGAATCCTCCTCGTAAACGACAAGCCAAACCTTGCTCTTGGCCCGGGCGCCGGGTTCGGTTGTGCTCGCTGCAGCCATGGGCTGCGTTTACACGGACGGCCCACAATAGGCTGAGGGCTCCTCGTTAAATGGCGTGCAGCACTGGGCTGGGCCGGGCACGGTTTACGGTGGGGCCCACCAAAGCAAGCCCCCAGCCCAGTGTGGCTGGAATGCCTAGAGCTTCGCCAGCCAGGCCTGAATGACACAGCCAGCGCGGGCCGCCTGGGTCATTGGGGGAAGTGTGTTAAAACGCAAACAAGCTGCATTTCCAAGGCCAGGACAAAGGGGGCTTCTTAAAGAAAAGCTCCTCCGGACAAAGGCGGCTAGCCCCATGCTGGGAGCTCCCGCCAAGCGCAGGGGCGTTCGGACAATGCCCCAGGGAATGGCTGTGCAAAAGCCGCGCTGAGGGCTGGGCTCAGAGGAGCAGGGGCCTCACTGGAGCAGCCCGAAAAGGGCCCGTCCATGAAGACATTAACCCCCCGTGGCGGGAACGCCTGCCCGGGGCCCCAGAGACAGCCTGGGCTGGCGCCGACACGCCCACTGAGTTCGGCCCAGGAGAAGAACCCGAATGGCCCAGAGCCACTGGCAAATTACTCCTCCTGTGGGTTTAGCAACAGCCAGGAAGGCACAAGAAGGCCAATGCCCCGTCCTCTGGCAGTGGCATCAGATGAAGCTTGGGAGCAGAGCTGTGTCCTCGGCCCTGTATTACGAACAGAGACACCGGACACTCCTCTAACTCAGCCAGCAGGGAGCGGGGCCGCTGGAGCGGGCGGCGTGACGGGTGATCCCCCCTGTGAAGGGTGGGCAGGAGAGTAAGAGGCCCAGAGTGATTACAGCACTTCCTCGTTTGATGGCTTGCTGGTCTTTTCTGCCTCCCCCGTCGTTGCTAAAACCCCAGGAGACTCGGCTGGCAAGGGGGCATCGCGGGTACAAAGAGAACGAGATCCAGCGCCAGGGAGTTGAATTCAGACTCGCGCTAACGTGCACATGGCCAGTGAGCGTAAGTCACCACTGGGCCAATTGCCCGAGGCGGGCCGTGGCAGCTCTGTCACGGGGCGTCTTTAAATCAGCACCAGATCCACTCCAACTCAACCGATTCCTGCAGGAATCGCCGGTTGAGGGTCTTTCTGTGTGCAGGAGGCTGGCTAGATGACCATGAGGATCCCTTCTAGGGTGATCAGATGTCCCAATTGTATAGGGACAGTCCTGATATTTGGGTCTTTTTCTTGTATAGGCTCCTATTACCCCCCACTCCCTGTCCCGATTTTTCACGCTTGCAGCCTGGTCACCCTAGTCCCTTCTGATTTGACCATCCGCGGATCTATAAAACAGCCTGTGGGTTGGGTTCTTTTTTCAATATAAACATCTTTCTTTAAGGGTTTTCTCCCCTCTCCCTGCATTATTGGGAGGACAGGGACGGTTGATGGATTTATTTCTTCTTGTCCCTGAAGGAGCAAAAAAGAGCTGTGTTGATCTGTCGTTAACCTCCCTCCCTGTTTGCGGAGAGGCCCAGCCTCCCAGAAGCCAGAGATCAGAACAATCATTGAATTCTGAACCCAGCGTTTATCCCGAGCAAATCCTTGTGGCGCTTTGCTGCCCATGATTCGATGAGATGGTTGAGTTTTAAAACAGGACACGACGCAGAGGGAAGATGCTCGGGGTGATGCCAGCACGTGCGACACGCCGCCGCTAGGGAACGATGTGCCAAGGCCAACGCTGCTCGGTTTCCATCTCCGAACCGGGCTTCAATTTAAAGGTGGAATCCGAGCCTAATTGAATCGCTTATGGTTAACAATCAGGGCTGAGACTTTGTGAAATATGCAGCTCCTCTGGGCCCAGGGACACTCGCTTGAGAGCTGTTGGCAAGCGCGCCGAGGTTACATTCCTGCTCGCTTCCATGCAGACATTGGTTTGGAGAGAGCACATCCGCCTGCAACCACTGTGCTTGCCTCAGCTCGGCTGCCTCAGCATCGGGCAGAACCACAGCGTGGCCCCTTTGAAAGGACGGCAGACGCGCAGAGCCATTAACCGACTCGCCCACGGTCAGTGGCAGAGGGCTTGAGCCTCAAACGAAGTGCCTAACTCCCATGGACTTCAATACCTTTGAGGATCGGGGCCTGAATTAGGACTAGGCCCCACAGCCTCAACTGCCAGTCCCTCTCTTAGCCCAGAGGCAAACACTGCTTCCTGTTTATTGGCCCTGGAAGCTTACAAGTTAATTGATTGGTCCCTTTGTGCTGTTTAATTTGCCATTAAACTACCGCCATCTTAGTCAGCCTTTGCCAGATCGCTGCCAGAACTCTGCGAAGAAACGGTCTCTCTCCGGGAGGCTGCATGTGCCTCTGTGCGGAGGAAACTCTTTCCCATGGGCTGACCCCAGCCCTGCCCTTTGCCCTTCCAGTTTTATCTCGTTCCTGTCGTTTGGGAGCCCGTCCTTATGGGAACAGGCCTTCAGCTGGGTCCTCATGCGCAAAGCCGGGCTTGTTCCTTCCGGAGTATTCAGCTTCAGAGCTGGGCTGGAGCGATTCGTAAGCAGAGGCTCGAACGCAATCCTTCCAAGGCAGTTTTGCAATCTCAGGAGGACGCTGCTGACTAAGCCGGGCTCGGCCATGCAAATAAATCTCCTTCGCCCGCCTCTGCAAAATCCCGACTAACGGCCTAAGAACTGGCTCGGGCGGCTAGTAGCACTGATTTGCGAGCACAGACATGTTCCCACACAGCAAGCAACCCACAGACACCTCTCTGCACGGCGCCGGACACGCAAGGTGCATGGCTCCGCAAAATCCGGCACTGGTGCAACCCTGCTGTGGGCGCACGGCTGCATGGGGGGCATCAGCCGAGCCGTGCAGAGGGGTGGGCAATGGATTCTCCATGCCACCGGGCCTCTGTCCAGAACCCAAACTGTCTTGGTCTTTTCTCGTTTGGTCCGAAGAGCGAATCGCCAATGGGAGTCGCACCTCGGAGGTGTCTGACCACCCGGCTGGGCTGAGTGAAGCCCCCCGGAGCCCTCAATACACATGCAATGACCCCTGGCTAAGCTGGCAGCAACAACTGAATCTGGCACCTGCTGGCACTTGTTTACATGGTGGGGTAATGCGCTCCGCAGGTGTGGTTTCCAAAGCACACTAACGCGCTGGGCATGAACTGGGCAGTGTAGACCCTGCTGACGCGCTGTAACGTAGTGCAGTTTGAAACAGCGCTGCATTAAAGCGCACCAGGCAACCTTTAGCGCACCCCAGCAGGGGCTCCACGGACCAACTAATGTGCAACCCCTCCATGTGTTTTAGAAATCACACCCCATAAAGCGAATCACCCCGTGTGGACAAGGCAGAGATTTTGTCCTAGTAGAACCCCGTGGGCCGGGGGTGGGGTGATTTTTACTCAGAGTTCTACCAGTACAACGCCTTGTGTGGATGCAGTTAAACTAGTATAAAAGTGCTTTATACCAGGATAGCTTATACCCCTCCCCAGCTGGGACTAGCCCCAAGTCTGTGGTGTGTGCCCCCCATCCCTCTTCCAGAGTGGGCAGCCCCCAGCGACTGCTTCCAGCTTGGGTTCCAATGCCCAACGCACTCCGGGCAGGTCAGCTTGTCTGCACGGCAGCGTTACCTGAGTTGGCACTCAAGCGGGAGGCTGCTGTTAATTTGAGGTGGCCGGCCAGAGCGGGAGTATAGGGCCATATCGGAGTGAACACAACTCATCAGCTGCTAACGGGACGCTCTGTAATGTGGACGCAGGTTAGCTCCACTCGAGCGCGGCTTGTCTTCCAGTGACGGTCTCTGCATTGCATCTAGAGGCTGTGGGGTCAGTCCCAACTATGTATTACCGTGTCGATTCTCCAAATGTCGTGCAAATGATAAAGTGAACCTGCGTGTTCCCTGCTCCACACAAGAGTTTACGGTCAATGGAAAGTATTTTAAAAAAACCCGCACATTTTATTAAAATCGCAGAACAAATTTTCCTGGAACCCAGGAGCAAACTCAATTCCATTGGACTGTCGGCCGTTTTAATCTTAACAGCAATTTTGAGAGAAGGCAAAAGGCCTTTGATTTCCATCAATAAATATAAAAAAATATAATAAATTACATTAAAAAAAGTGAACACTGACAGACTAGCAAAGGGCGTCTAGCGAAACGCAAAGGCGCGCAGGGTGGGGAGCGGAGTGGAAGAATAAATAGAGAGAAGGAAAATGGTTACATGACCTTGGGCACAGCTATCAACCGTCATCTGCAAAGCCGCTCCGCTCGCTACCAGAGGAATGTCAAATTTAAGGCACTGGCATCTGCCCTTCTCTTGTGGCACCGACAGGAGAAAAAAACCTACTTAGCAGAAGGTTTTTGATACAGCCAGTTGCTTAAAAAGCAAACGCACTGGAGCGGCGTCTCCGTGCCCAGCAAAAGGAAATCGATCGAGCCAGGCTTCGGGTCACCCTGGTCAAGATGTGGGTTCCCCTGCACCTGGAAACTTGGTTGTTTTGAAGTTTAAACTGAATCACTTTATTTACTATAAATCTTCATCCTCTTATAAAGAGCAAAGGAAAAATCAATGTTGCTTTGTCACAGCAAAGTCCCGGCCTACCCTCTGCTTAGAAATGGAGGCCGTTCTGGAAAATCCACATACTCCTGCCAGTCAGGAGAGGGTCAGCACAGCAGGGAACGAAAGACAAGCGGAAGGAGCCCCGCTCTGCTTTGGCCGGCCCTGTGCAAGCAGCAGGCGGGGGAAGAGTTCGCCACGGGCCTCCTCTGCAAGCACAGAACCTGCCTGACATCCGGCCACGAGGCTGCACGCAAGGCAGCTGGAGCGCTTTCCAAAGATGGCAGCTGGTGCCCTGGCCAAAGCCAAGGAGGGCGGTCCTTCCGAACAGGCTGCAGTCTAGCGCCTCCCCCTGGAGCCAGCTACCATCGCACAGCAGCGGTTGCACGCAAGAGACCACCCAATACTAATCATCATCATATCAGCAATAAATAAAACTAACTGCTGTGGAGGTATAATTGGTACAAGATGGCATGAGAGACTGGCTGACTCCGCTCTGGGCACTGCCATCCAGTCGGTCGGTGTCCTCACAGGCTCTTGGTTGGGGACGATGCCAAGCACACTTCAATTCTCCACTTCAAGTATTTCCCGGTTTGCACAGCCGCTGAGTGTCGCTTTCTCTCCCGCAGTGATTCCTTCTCCACGCGGGTGGCGAGGCTGCCTGGGCTGGGGCCGGCTCCTGCTCAGATCGGGATGCCAACCATGCTCACCTGCTCCTTCAGCCCCAGCAGGCTATAGGCGATGCGTTTCTGGTGACCCGGCAGGCGCACCCCGATTTTCTTAATGTCGCTGGGGAACAAAAAGGCAAAGGGGAATGTCAGCAGGGCGCAGCCGCGACCACGATGCGCGAATGCCAGGTGCGGGCGAGGGCCTCCCTTTCGGTCCGAGCTGGTTTGAGCGGCTATCCACAAGGGGAGAAGGACTCAGCCCGCATTTACCAAGCGGCCATGAAAGCTGGCCTAGCAGCCCGAGCGTGTGGGGCGTGGCCAAGGAAAGGGGGCGGGGCTGGAGTGCGGCTGTGCCCCTGCCATCCCTGTCTGGTGCATTACACCCCTGGCAGAGCTGAGAGCAGCCTTGAGGCTGCCCTGAACTAAGCAGCAGACGGTGTTGAACTGGTTTCAAGACCAAGGAGCCACCTGCACCTCTTGGGACCACCACTGAGGACTGGCACCCACCCTGCATCGTCACGATCTCCCCCTGCCCTTTCTTCTTCCCCGTCCCTCTCTCGTCTTCTCCTTCCCCCCCCGACCCAGCCTGATCCTTCCCTTAGGACAACTGCCGATGGCCCGCTCCAAAGCTAGTGAAGCCAAGGGAAAGACTCCCAGGCTCCAGTGAGCTCTGGGGGAGGCCCCATGTTCCCGGCTGGAGCTTGGAGAATCTTTCTCATGCCCTGTCCTGACACTGCTTCCTTTTGGCAGCCCCAGTGCTTGAACAATAAGGGGAGGGCAGGCCAGCCTGTCTGTTAACGAGCCTCTCCCTTGTTTCCCTGTAAAGCCAGTTAATTACAGGGTGCGTGTTCGGATCGGCAGCACCTCTTGAGACATCGCTGAGCCACCTTGTGGGCTAGGGCAAGGCCAGTGGAGAAAACAGGCAGCTCCGCACACCTCCACAGGGAATTAACAAGGGTAATTAGTCTCGTTCGGCTCCGCAGCATGTCTCCAGGCCCTTCACAAAGGGAGCTTTGTCCTCATTGGGGAACCCAGGTGGGCGGGCGTGGCTTTGCCAGTGGTCACAGGCACGGTGGAGCCAGGAACCAGATCCAACCCCCACCCTGCCCAGTGCTATGCTCTAGCCACTAGACAATGCTGCCTCCCTACAGACATAGAGGGACAGGCCAGCTAGTCTGCCTTCCAGCCTTGGAAATAGCCAAACTCCGCCGGCCTTGCTGGCAGCCCAGGAACACCGAGAGGCCCCAACAGAAATCCAGCGCCAGACTCAGCCCTTGTCCTGAACAGCTTAGGATAGAAATGGAAACTGAGGCACCGGGGGCAGGAGGGAGGGGAGGGGCTTGACCAGCAGGCTGGTGGCAGAACTGGTAATAGAGCCCAGGTCTTCTGAGTGCCACTCTAGTGCCCTGACCACTAGGCCACCCTGCCTTCTCTGCATTTAGAGCAGGCACGCTGCAGGGAAAGGCTCCCCGGGCTGGGCGGAAGAGGAGAAGCCCCTTGGGCTTAGTTGAGCCAGCTTTGTTTAGGGAACGTGATGTTCTGCAGCTATCCCCGGATGCTCCCCCCCATCCCCGTCCCTGGGGCGTACAGAAAACATTCCCAGCCTGGTCCAGCAGCCAGCCAGCCCTGCTGTTTACACAGGCTATATTTATCCTACAGGGCTTGGGCTGTTGTTATTTCCTGGGGGATGAGGATTTGGAGGGGGGAGGAAAGGAAAAGAGGGCCCCCCCTCCTTCCAAGAGTGGCTGGAGGGGAACAGGGGGGGAGATTACAGCGCTTCTCCCTTCTGGGTGACTCTGAGCGGGGTCCCAGCGTGGAGAGGGACGCGGCTTCCCGCGGTTCTGCCAGGAACTCAGGCCCTCAGGCTGTGGGGTTGGGAGCAGGGAAGGCGGAGGGGCAAAACTGAGCCCAAACCACCAACTCCAAGGAAAGAGAGAGCCCGAAGGGGGGCTCCATTCCCCCACCTCGGCCCCTGGTACCTCACCCGCGCCTGGCCCAGCGGGACGGGGGCGACGCAGAGCAGGGAGGGGGCAGCGGTTAGCACCATGCAGTGCCACACAGCAGCTCTGGGCTCAGCTCTCTGGGCCCAGCCTCCCACTTCTGGGTCCAGCCGGAGCTGGGAGCGCTGGAGAAAGATGAAATTCCGGGGGCGGGGACCTAGCACGTGCCCCCGCTGCCTGATCAGGGACAGCTGACGGGATCCTGCCCTCCTTGGGCAGAAAGCAGGTAGGGCTCGGGGGGAGGTAATGCCAGTCGTTGACGAGGGCAGGAGAACGACGCTGGCAGGGAACCAGAGGTTCCACCAGGGGAAAAGGGACAGCTCAGCCCTGGAGATAAGAAGAGCAGCTCAGTGGGCATCAGGCCCTACATACCAGCCCAAGGGGGACTCCGGGGCCAGGCCCAGTGCTGCCCCCGGGTCAGAGCTCTCTCCCCCACACCCAGGACTCAGGCCAGTCCCGCTGGCTGGCAAGGATCAGCCTGACGGGGCTTTGAGAGCCAGGAAGTGATCTGACTCCTTTCCGAGTGCCACAGGCAGAGACAATCCAGCTCGCGGTAGGTGCCCGCTGCAGCCCAGCTAACCTGCCCAGCGCTGGAATGCCCAGGACCCGCTCTGCCCTGGCAAGACACTAAGCAGCCAATTTGGGAAGCTGGTGCATGCATCCGCCCGCGGGTGCCCGGATCAGACCCAGGCCCTGCCCTGGAAGCTCTCAGAGGCGGGGCCTGCCAGCGAGCGGCAAAGGCAGCGGAGGGAGGAGTGTGACTCACTCGTTGCTCATCTGCACCACTTTCTCGATGGCGTTGTAGCCGCCCGACAGGAAGTTCTCCGTGTACTGGTTCATCTTGATGGAGTCCAGCCACTCGGAGACGGTCCTGAAGGGAAGGCCCTCCGAGCCGCTGGTGCTGGGCAGGCGGATGGACACCCTGCGAGGACACAAAGCCCCCAGACGTTAGCGTCCCGTCTCCCCTGGGCAGGGCAGCAGCTGGGCGGGGATGGATTCCTCTGCCCAACACCCTGGGCAGTTAGACCAAGACATGGGGGCAGGTACCTGACAGGTCACTTCTCCTTCCTCCACGAGCCACACGGGTAAAGCACATCCCTTCCCCCGGCACCCCCTCTGCAGGGAGAGTCGCACTTCCCATCCCCAAGGTAGGGGCATGCTTCCACCCCCCCCGCCACGCCTCCCTTTCATCTCAAAGGCGTCAAATCCCAGGGCTGATGAGCGGACGGCACGCTCTAAGGGACTGAGCACAGGGCCGGGAGCCAGGATCCCCGACGTTCTAACCCAGCACCACCACCAGCTCGCTGGGTGACCTTGGATAAAGAGCTTGAGCCGTGCCTCAGTTTCCCCATCTGTCAGAGGAAGGAGGGGGTAACAAATCCCCGGCGGCTGGGAGGGTTAATTGCATCGTGTCTGTAAAGGGCTGGGTCAGTGTGAAATGCTTTTTAATTATTGTTCATTGTTAGTCTGGTGGGGGCTCGCTGGGCCCAGCCGCTTCACAGCTTTCCCAGGGGCTCAGCTTCGAGGGGATCCCTGTGGGAGTGATGGGGGAGAGATGCCATGGGGGAGCCCTGGCTGCCTGCTTGCATGCTACAGTGGGAGGGTTCCAGCCCCTGCCAGTCTGTGCTCCCCGCGACCACTTCTGCTGCCCCATGGGCCTGCCCCAAGTCCAGCCTTGGCGCGGGCCTGTTGGCTCAAGGGCTGGTTTCGGCCCTGCGTCCCCGACACTTGGTCCGAGCCCTGCCCCCAGGCACCAGCCAGCTGGCAGCCCCTCCCGTTAGCACCACCTGGAATGCCCAGCGAGGATGCCCAGACCCCAAGGAGCCCAGGGCTTCACCTCCCTGCAGCAGCCTCCTACCGGTGCCACAAAGCACTGGGGGACGCCGGCGCGCTGCACCCAGCCCGCTCTTGCTTTCCCAGCTCCTGTTGCGGTGCCCACCCTCTGCAGGCCACCGCCCTGCAGAAACACCCTCCCCGATAGCCAGCGCTCCCTGGTCAGGCCCGTCTTCGATGGTACCAGCTGTACACGACTCAGTGTCTTGTCATCAGGAAGCAGAAGTGGCTTGGACCAACTGCCTCCTGCTGTCCTGGTTTGCGAACCCCCCCTCCACCCAGAGGAATCCCTGGCTGAGCGGGGGCCGGGGCCCGGCGGGTGGGCTCCGGACCAGGGGCAGGCGGAGAAGGCTGGTGACCAGCTGCCTACCGGGGGTCGAAGTCTGCCAAGGTCTTGAGCGACTCGGGGGCCCGGATGAGCTTGTCGAGGATGCTGACGATGTCGTTGAACTTGGGCCGGCGGCTCCGCTCCTGTTGCCAGCACTGCATCATCAGCTGGTAGATGGCGGAGGGGCAGTCCATGGGGGCGGGCAGCCGGAAGCCTTCGTTGATGGCTTTCATGACCTGCCGAGGGAAGGCGACCGGAGGGTGAGGGACGTGGCCTGCGGATCAGCGGCACCCGCCTCCCACGCGCTGGCAAGGCAAACGCCGCTCGCTCTGGGCCCTTCCTTGCAGTCAAGGGGGTGGCCTCCCAGCTCGGCGCATGCCTGGTGCTGCGGAGAGCTGCCCGGACCCCACCCATGGCGTGTGGGGCAGGCGGGCGGGGAGCTCTCCCATAAATCCCTGGCTGGACAGGGAGCGTCTCCTTGTCTCCTGCTCTGAGAACGGACACGTGGGTCAGACCATCCCAGAGAGCCCCACGGGGGCTCAGAGTGCCTCGTTCATCGCCCGCCGAGCAACCCAGGCTGTGCCCGGAGCGCACACCAGGCTGGCTGCAATGGTACAGCCTGGGGGCTCTGCTCTGTAAGTGGGGGCCTCGTGCTGCCCATCGTGGGGGCTCAGGACAGCCCCTTGCCATGTTAACCCCACCCACTCCAGATGCCCAAGGAGGCAGCACTGTGGCACTGCCAGGCTCACAGCAGTGCGGGCTTCCCCCGCGCTGCCCCGCGACCTGTTCCCCCCCGGCCCTAAAGAGGAGCTCGGTCTTCACGGCCAATTCGCTCCTTGGCCCCGCAGCTGAGATTGCTGGCCACGGCGGTAGGCTTTGTCCTGTGGACACGTGTTCCCCCCCCCAGTGCATTTCACATGGGCCACAAAGGGCCATCAGACGGAGCAGCGTTTCACAACCAAGCCAGGCTGGAGTCTGGTGCCTAGCCCGTCCCAGGTCTCTCGGATGTCCAAGCCCTTCCAGAAGGGTGATGGATGGTGGAGAGACAGACAGACAGACAGACACTGTTTTATCCTTCCCCCAGGCCCTTTGAGACGCGCCCGTTGCGTTGTCAGTGCCGGGGCAGCAGGCACAGCGAATAGCCGGCGCGTGGGGCCGGATCCCCACTCTAGGGACATGCAGCGCCCATTCCCGGGGGAGCCCGGCAGTCCATCCCCATCAGCGCCATTCAGACACAGGCAGGCCGGGCTTTGCCAGCTGCGCTCACCTCGTGGTTGGAGAGCTCCCAGTAGGGCCGCTCGCCGTAGGACATCACCTCCCACATGACGATGCCGTAGCTCCACACGTCGCTGGCCGAGGTGAACTTCCGGTAGGAGATGGCTTCCGGGGCCGTCCAGCGGATGGGGATCTTGCCGCCCTGCGAGAATCACACAGCCCAGGGTTTGACACTGCTGCCTGCCTGCCCCATCCCTGGCTGATGCCGAGGGAGGCTGCGACCCACGACTGGCCATGCCGGAGCTCGCTGGACCCAGAGGGGGCTACGCAGGGGGCGGCACCGGCAGGGCCCAGACCAAGCCGAGCTCAGGCTCGAGAAGCAGGGCGGGCTCTCAGCATGGCCACGCTCCTTGCTGGGTATGTGGAGGGGGGGAGAATTTCTCTGACATCCCATCAGCCCCAACCACCATGCCCACTTAGTGTAGGTCCTACGCCAACAACGGGGGGCAGGCACAGGCCATGGCTGCAGCCCCTCCCTGCCGGAAAGAACTCAGCTGCCCCCAGCCCAGGGGTGTGTCCGCCCACTGTGGCGGACGGAGCACTTACGCTGGTGGTGTACGTGGCCTCGGGATCATCTTCCAGGACGCGGGACAGGCCAAAGTCGGACACCTTGCAGACCAGTTGGCTGTTGACGAGGATGTTGCGGGCAGCCAGGTCCCGGTGCACGTAGTTCATGTTGGCCAGGTACTTCATGCCCGCGGCGATGCCCCGCAGCATACCCACGAGCTGGATCATGCAGAACTCACCGTCCTTCTCCTGCGTGACGAGAAGAGAGCTGCTCAGGATGGTAAGGGGTTAAGCCGACCGCCTACCCCGCATGCACTGTGCTCCTATCACCATCTCACAGTTTACATGGCTCCTTGAACCCAGAGCAGGCCACAAGCTATAGCGATGCCATGCAGCCAAAATGCAGCCACCTCTGGGGTGGAGGGTGGCTGCCCATCAGTGCACAGCACAACAGTGTAGGCAGAGGGGGTGAATCATGGCACAAATCCAAACTCAAAGAAAGGGCTGGGAGATCTTTAACACCCATGTGGAACCCCAGGAGTTACGGGTTTGACTCCCCTACAGGACACTGCATGTAAATCTATGGGCTTGACTGTCCCCTTGCTGCACCTGCAAAGGATTGTGGGATATGGTGGTTTGTGGGTTGCTGAGCAAAAAATATTGAAGAACACTGGGTTAGACAGTCCGGCTCTTTTTCTTATTAAAGTCGTGGTAAAAAAAAATGAGACGTTTAAAGAGCCAATTCCCTTCCTCGTATTCCAGCTCACATGGTTCGGATCAGGGGCATTCTGACAACCCAACGGACTTTGCATCACTGGTGCAGCTCGTTTACTTTGCATTTTGCTCCGCTCCAGACATGGCCCGTTTCGTCGGTTTCACTTCCCATCTGGGATGCACTAGCCCGGGGCGGAGATGCCAGGGATGCAAAGGCTGTAGGGGAGAGTTCCGTAGACTCTCATCCTCCCACACGCTTACGACTATTTCAGCTGAACTGAAAAAGCAAATAACGTTCACCCTGAGTGTTAAATCTTGGTGACTCCCTTCCTTGTTATTGGACAAAACCTAAATCCGAGGGCCTGGCCTGCACTTCTCGACAACGTCCCTTTAAAAATGGGTGGGCCTGGCTAGGACTGAATTGTGCTTCTCCTCTCTCTGTTCATGAACGACAGCACCTACCCGCAGGAACTTGTCCAGGGCTCCGTTCTCCATGTACTCAGTGATGATCATGAACGGTTTGTCTGAAAAGAGAAGGGTAAATCACGAGACATCCTGGGAGAGCTCCCTCCCCCAGGCCCCAGCACCGCCTGGCGACAGCCCACGGATGTTTGTGCACGCAAAGCAGGAAGGGGAGCTGGGTGCTGGTCATGGGGCGGAGAGGTGGCTGGAACAGCCTCCCAGGAGAACAAGCCCAGATAAGGTGATCAAGATTCCGCCCAGCATGGACGTCATCTGCGCTGATGGGCACCTGGCAGGGAACATGACTGGGAAAGGGTCATGCTTGCGGGAGGGGTCTACTCCAGTGTGTCTATAGCCAAGCCCTGCCAAGCCAGCCGCCACATTCTGCTTCCGGCAGTTGTTCTGGTGTAACCCCAGGATTCGGGTGCCTTTCGGTAGGAATGATCCTGGTCAAAGTCCTGCAGTGAGGGGCGAGGGGATTTTTTGAACAGTGACTTTCCCTGAGTCGCCCCCAGCACAAACCTTGCCATTTTTGCAGCTGAATGAGCGCTCTTGGCAGGAAAAACAACTGGTTGTCAGGTGAAAAGGGACCATGGGGGGGCGTATGGCATGGGAAGGGGGGGGCGGGGGATGCTTACATTTGGAGACGACGCCCTCCAGCCGGATGATGTTGTGGTGGCAGAATTGGCCCATGATACTGGCCTCGCTCAGGAAGTCGATGCGCTGCTTCTCCGTGTAGCCAACCTTCAGGGTCTTGATTGCCACCGGGATGTCCTTCTTCCCGTGTTTCAGTGTCCCCTTGTAAACTTCCCCGAACTCGCCTGGCAGGAGGAAAGGAGGAAGAGGGTGACCCTCCTGAGGGTACTGGAGACCTGGGCATGTCCACCGCTGTGCGATGCAAAGGCCCGTCTGCCTCTTCTCTGGAGGGAAAACCCCTTCAACTACTGGCTGCACCAGGAGGCCGTGTCCCTCCTACCCCAATCACAGCCTGCTTGAGGAAGGCGGGCCCCACCTGCACCAGCCACTGGCAGCAGGAAGAGGGAGCGACCTACCTGCACCGATCACCTTCTGCCGGGTGATGCACGAGGGGTGAATCTCAGTTGTAAATTTCAGCACCGCCTGGTTGGGGTCTTCGTAGGTGTGGGGGTCCACGTAGGTCTTCAGGGGCTTCAGCTGTTCTGTGGGGCAGAGGGAGGGAGGGGACATATGGAAGCAGGCATGAGGTTGGGACTCCAGACCCCAGCGAGATCTCATGCTACTGAAAGTACAGTTCCACTCATGGCCATTTGAAGCCCAGCCGCCCCGGCGTGCTCAGCCCAACACCCGTTTCCTCCCCCTGCTGCAGGCAGGGACTCCGCCGACGTCAGGCTGGCAGCGGGGGGCGGGGTCTCCCTTGAGCCCGCACAGACATTTATGGGTCACACTCCGGGTTCCTGTTCACTCACTGGGCTTGGCTGTAGCCCCAGGGCTCCAAGGGCCCCGCAGCCGAGCTACACCCTGCACAACCACCACCGGGGACCCACGCTAGGGCCGTTCTTCAGCAGCGGGCTGTGGGGCCAGCAGGCCGCTCACAGGGGGCCGGGGGCTTGTAGGGTCACATTCTGCCCAGCCCCTGCATGGTCAGGTGAGGAAAGACACACGGACTGTGCTGGGTCTGCCCACCACCTTGCGGGGGAAGCACTGTCCCTGCCTCCAGGGGTACAGGGGCCCTGTCTTCATGCTCCCGGCCCAGCTGAGCACATGCTCTAAGGGGCACATGCTCCCTGCCACACTCCCTGGCGCCTGTCCGACCCAGCTCCCACTGGAGTCTCTCACTCACCAGACTTGGAGAAGTAAACGTCCTCAGACGACTGACGGGCCCGTGAGCGCCTTCTCCTACAACAACAAGGAGGGTTAGGCCTGGAGACGCTCCCCACTGCATCCCGAATCACATGGCCAGCAGCCCCCCGATGAGAGAACATGCCAGACAAGCTCATCTCCCCCACATCCTTCTTTGCTGTCCTGAAGAGACCCCAGATCGATCCAGCCCCCTGCCCTGCCTCTTAATATGGGGGAACAGATCCCGGGGGGTCCTGCACTCAGTCCTTCCTTTGGCAAAGTCCCCAGTGACGCCCAGTCTGGGTAACCAGCGAGTAACGGCCTGAGGGCCTTGTGGAAACTGACTAGTCTGTTTCATTTCTGTCTCTGGTCAGTTTCACATCCGGGCTCTCCTGCCATGGTGTCTGGGTTGCAAGAGGTCGGTTCCTCAAGCAAACATTTCGGTTCCTCTTACACAACCTAAGCTGGACCCAAGCCGGCCCATGTACATCTCAGCAGCCAATGCCAGGCCAGCAGCAGGAATCACATGGTAACACGCCTGGGCTGGCAGCAAGGCACAGGTTAGCTGCCTGCAATACTGCCCCCTCCACACCTCCAGGCAAGTGGGCGCATTGGCTGTGGGGGAAGGGAGGTCCAATGGGGAAGGGACAGGCAGCCGCTCCTGGGCAATGGATGCCTAATGACAAAGGGGGGGGGGGATCCAAATACCTTCGGTGAAGGTAGAGGGCGACAGCTACCACGAGCAGTATCAAAATGATCCCAGTGATAGAGCCGCCGACCGCGGCTGCCGTGTTCATGCTCTGGGAGCCTGCAGGAGGAAGGAAAGACGGTGAAGGAAGCCACGGGGAAACTAACCACACATTCCCAGCATGGCTTCTTACTGGCCGGGCTCTGCCCAGGCCTCTCCAAGGGTGGTGGGCGGTAGTGGGGAGTCCCTTGGCACCTGAGATTTAGCAATGTCCAGGCAGAGAGAGCGCTTGCTCCCTCTGTCACTCTCGGCTCCCTTCATTCTGATCTCTGCCCTGCACTGAGGGTCGGTAAGTTTCGAAGGTGGGATGCAAGGAGAGGCAGAGTTGGAAGCCGCGGGTGGCAAGTGATCAGAGCTGGGGACTCAGAAACAGGATACTTGAGTTCTATTCCCATAGTCTCTGCTATTGACTCGCTACGTGGCCAGGGGCAAGTCACGTCGCCTCCCCGTGCCTCAATTTCCCCAGCTGGGAAATGGTGGTAGTAACAGCGGGAACTGCCCCTCCTTCACATACTCACCCTCAGCACGCGTCTCAAACTCATACTCCATGCTGTAGGCCCCCTGGCCTTCTTGTGTCAGGGCCTGGACCCGCACCAAGTACTTGGTGCCCGGTGTGAGCTTGGAGAGGGTCACCGAGTTCCCTTCGGAGCGCAGGACCGAGTAGCTGTTCTCATCCATCTTCAGAAAGCAAAACACACAACCCCCACCACAAAGATCAGCAGCCTCGCGGGACCAGGCAGCGCCCCAGAGCCCAGCCGGGGACGGGAGAGGGCGAGCCAGTGACAGCATCAGCCTGGCTCAAGGATCAGCGGCTGAGGCCAAGCCAGTGAGGACAATCTGGCTTCACTACCAGGCCCCCGCAGTGACCTGATGTCCCTCTGAGTATTCCTGGAGGCCACTCCAACAGCTTGATTCATGCTGTGGCTTGTGCATCCGAGCCAGGCCCTCCCCTTCCAACTGGCTCCATGGGCAGAACCACTAGGAAGCTGTGGTCCCCTCTCCCTTCCCTCCAAGCCCAGAGGGCGTGACTAGCTCGGAAAGTGAACGGCCAGCACTACCTTCTTGCTGTAGGTGACCTCGTACTTCCAGACGCGGCTCTGCTGCCGGGGCTGGACGGTCCAGGAGATGCTCAGGCTGGTTTCAGTCTGGCTGTCCAAATTCACCGATGTCACCCGGGGAGGCTCTGGCCAATGGAGAAGAAGGCGACGGTCAGGTGGGTGCTAGGAGGCGTGAAGCCATCACCTCAATCATCGGGTGCAAGGATGCCGGGCCCAGACAGAGCTGCCCATACACCGGCATGGCCGGTCCAAACATCTAACTACACACCAGTGCGTTTGCTTTGCCGTACTCACCAGCGGATGGTCTCCTCTGCTGCACAGGTGACTTCAGCTGCTTTACCACACCCCATCTAACCCCGTCTCTGATGCCTGCCGAGCCCCGTCAAACCCCATACCTGACATTCATGGCTTTCCCATATTAACCAGTGCACCTCCCTCCTCTGTATATAAATCACCCCCTCCCCCCCGCAAACCGAATGTAACAGGCATGTTGATACAAGCCCACCGGTTATATATACCGACCACCCCTTACCTGTCTGGTTGACGCTGATGCTCGTAGTGCCATAGCTGCGGCTGGGGCCGTAGGCGGACACCCCGTTCCTGGCCTCCACGGTGAAGGTGTAATTAACATGCGGCTCCAGGTCGCTGACGGTCAGAGACGTCCTGGTCAGCCCCTGGGGCTGGTCCGAGTAGCGGATGCTGCTGTCACAGGGCCGACACTCCCCCGACTCCGGCCAGCACTGCTCACACGTGATGCTGTAGGTGATGTCCTTACGGCCCCCCGTGTCGCGGGGCGGGGACCAGCGCAGCTGCACCTTGGCGCCCAAGCCGACGGCCATGACATTGTGGGGGGCAGAAGGGGGACCTGGATGGGGGAGGGGAAAGGTCATGGGTCATGGTGCCAAGGGCATTTCCTTTTGGGGGCAGGGTAAAGAGAGCACATGGATCCCAGAGCAGAGAGGCGCTGGAGTGACGAGCTTGGAGCTTCTGGAACTGGAGGAGGGAGACCCAGCCGACATGCCCCATCCCCAGCCCTGGGGAACGGCAGCCAGATCCATCCCCCGTGGCTGCCCCCGCCAATATATTCGCTGTTTGAATGACGTCACTATAGGAAGTGCCGCCCTCAAAAGCGCGGGACGGGGCGGGACTTCCTGTCATTTGGGGTGTTCCCCGGTGGGCGACGAGACTGAGTTCATCCCAGCTCTCAGGGGTGGCGCTCACTGGGCTGGTGTGACCCGGGGTCGAGACTGGGCTGTCTCATCCCCAGCCTGCCGATTCACAGCCTCACGAGGATGAGCGGGAGGGGCATTATGTGGGCCACGTGAGAGAGTTGAGAGGCGGGCGGTCTGGCTCTTAGAGCTGGGGACTGGGAGGCAGGACTCCTGGGTTCTAGTCCCAACTCTGCCATTCGCTCACTGTGTGACAATGGGCAAGTCACTCGACCGCTCTGTGCCTCAGTTTCCCCACTTATAAAACACCGGGGAGCCCTTACCCACGCTGAAAGCACTAATGCTCACAAAGCGCTCTGAGATCCTCAGGGGTCAGTACTATTCTAGATGAGCAGAGAGTTACTATTACAGGTCAGGAAAATGGAGCAGGCTCTGACCTGTCCTGGGGGCAGCTGGGGTGGGAATGTGGGTGAGAACAGCGGAGGTTTGTCACCACAGCAGGGTCTCATACTTACGGGTGCAGGGAAAAGACACTGGATCCTCTGCCGCCCGGAAATAGCCTTCCTCACATGGGCACGAGGTGGAGCCTTCAGGAGAGGAGAGCGTGTGGGGGGGACACTTGGAGCAGGCATCACCGGAGATGTCCGGCTTGAAGGACCCAGCAGGGCAGGCTGCGAGGGGAGAGCAGGACACAGGTTAGGCAATAGGGGCACTCATGGGGGTAACACCCATTCACGGCCCTGAACGTGCAGCTGCCAACTCATCCTACTCCCGCGGAGCCTCCCCAGAGCCTGGCCTGACCCCCTGCGACCCAGGAGAAAGCAGGAGATGCAAAGTGATGGAGGAAACACAGGAGGGACTGCGAGAGGAGATGGTGACCAGGGGGTCTGCAGATCCCGGGGATAGCTCCTCAGACAGCCTAAGAACCAGGACGCTGGGAGGTGGTGTTGCAGTTAGGGGGAAGGAAGCAGTGTGGGGCACTACCATGGATTTGCACAGCCTCCAATGCTGGCCCCCCAAGGCATGTGGATGGGGTTGTATGTTTCCAGGCGGGGGCAGGGTTGGGGGCTTCCTTTCTAAAAGTAACTGACAGCCATGATGTAAGCATGGAGACCAGCTTGGGTGGGGGACAGGGCTGGACTTTCCGAGGCCTGGGGTAGGTTTAGCTTTCGGTGCTAACCTCCCCCCTCCAGACGCAGATCTCGGGGCAGCTCTGCAGCCTCAACTCCTGCTCCCCTCAATCCCGGCTCCGGCTCCCACAAGGCAGACGGGGGAGATCCCCCCTCTGTGCCTGCCCAGCCTCCCCTCCGGTATTATTAAAGGGACAGGCCGACAGAAGTTTCCAATCCAAGACCAACACCTTCCTCCCCCAACCTGGCACTTCAAACTTCTCTCCTCCAGTCCTGCAGCCAAGGCCGGGACGGGGGACTGCTCAGGGCGCCCACCTGAATGAGCAGCCGCTGACTGACGTGAGGATCCCGCTCTCCCGAGGAGCTTAGCTCGCTCCCTCTGCAGCCCCCAGCGTAGGAACGGATCCCAGAAACATGCAGCGAGAGGACAGCGCTTAGGCGGTCAGCTCTTCGGGGAGGGCAGTATCTTCACATTTGCACAGAATCTAGCATGATGGGCCCCCACTGTCTGCTTGGGGTCTTGACCGTAATGCCAACCAATCATCATCATGCTACAGCGAACAAGCCTATGGCTCAGTCTGTCTGAACTCCCCTTCAGAGTCCTTCCTCCCACAGCGATGAGAAAACTTTATCTAAATGCAGGAGAATGTGGCTGACAAATCACAGAAATTGGCCAGGGGGAATCAGGGGCAGATATGGAGCCTCAAATTAATTTTCACTCGGTTTTGGGAGGTAACACAGTCCTCGTCCACACACTGATTTTATCCTGCTTTAACCCTGCCAGTTAGAGGGGCGACTTTTTACCAATATGGTTATACCAGTACAACCCCCAGTGTGCACACAGTTGTACCAGCACAGACGTGTCTTGTACTGGTGTGCCTTTCCCCCCTTCCCTACAGCTATACCAGGCTACGGCACCTTTCTACCATTATGGCTACGCACACAAGGGGGTGGTACCGCTGTAACTAGACGAGTTTCAAACGGATACAGTTAAAGTGTCACAAGAACTGTGTAGACAAGGCCTTATCTCAAGGTGATGGGGCCCCATCGGACAACAAAGGGCTAAGCCCCCCCCTCCGGGATTGTTTGCAGATTCAATTAGTTTTTTTTCTTTGGTATCTTTAAACAAAGAGAGTAGCAGGGGTGGGGGGGAGCCTGACTCATTCCCCATCTGATCTGGGTTTTCCACAGGAACCCAATTTCCGCCTCCTCATCCCACCCTAGGCTATGGGGGTTGCTTCCTCCACTGTTCCGAAGAGGAAGCGGTTTCAGAAGCCACACAGCGGCGTGGCTTTTCAGGAAGGCCCTTTCCTCCGCTCTGCCCGGGGCAGTGACGCTGGGCACTGATTCCCCCTCTCGATTGTTGTGTTTCTTTAATAAAAACACAAAGATCTCGACCAACTGGTCAGACGGCCCTGGTCCGAGCGCCCATCTGCAGGCAGCTAAGCAAACAAGGGGCCTGCGGGCCTGCCCAGCGGTGCTGTGCCCGCAGTGGTGGAGGGTTATGGGGAAGGGGTGTTGTAGATGTTCACAAGCCCCTTCCCCCACAGCAGCTAAGTACCCCTCCAGCCCTAATGTTAGGAAAGTTTCCCCTCCTTATTGCCTCTTTTCCTGGGCTGTTAAAGAAAAACAACACCACTTCTCCCAAAGCGAGGCTGCCCCGATTTCATGTGTGGTCTCCGCTTGCCCTGCTTGGTGGCTTTGGCTGCACCTTGAAACAATAGGGCAGTAAACCTGTCAGGATTTCACTGGTGTCCAGAGGCTGGCTTCCTTCCCCAGAGCAGGGGAGGAGTGGGAGGGGGCAGGAGGGACCCTAGGCCTCTCTGGAGCAATTAGACTTCTAGGAATTAACTTCCAACTATTAAACACTGATAGATAGATGGGGTGGATGGGGATAGATAGATAGATAGATAGATAGAGTGTATGGGGACAGATTACAGATAGATGGATAGATAGATAGATGCAGAATGCAGGGTCTGACTCGCTCAGACCCCTGCGAGTTGCCCAGGGTACGGACTCCTCCTTGTGTTCCCTGGACGGAAGGAGGGGGTGAAGCTTTCATGGAGGGGGGGTGAGGACTCTGGCAGCAGGAGGAGAGGCTAAGAATATCTGTGTTTATTCCTAGAGATAAACTCCTTTGTTTCCTGCTCGCTGGGCTCCCTTTCACAGAGGCCAGCAGGCTCCAGCGCTGCTCCCGGAGGTCAGAGAATCGCTCTGCACAAAGGGCAAATTCCATTCTCCATCCCCGCCCCGCATCTTTGGCAGGAAGCGCCTCCATCCGACCAGGGAGAGATCACAGGGGCAGCTCACAGGCACGTGGCAAGTGGCCAGGGGAGCAAGGTGCTCGCTGGCCTGCCCGGAGGGCGAGGAAGCCAGTCAGGTTGGGAGCCACTGCCGGGATGTGCGGCCCTGCCAGTGACACCGACTGGCCGGTCCCTCCCTCCCTGCCCCCAGGGCACGCCACAGGCACTCAGCCCCTACGGGCCTGGGGGCAGAATCAGACAGACAGTGATGGGTGCAAAGCACACAGACCGTCCTCACACTCGCCACGCAATGCCAGAAACGACGCCCCATTTTAAGTCCAGCTTCCATGGAGGGCCTCCAGGAACTGAGGCTCCTTGAGGGTTCATGGTCCCACAGCAGCTGGGGCCTGTCCTACCCAACCTTTGGGGTAGCCCCCATAACATTGTGTCCTTCCTCAGGACCCAGAGCCCCAGGCAAATGCTGTGAGTTGGTTAGGGGGGTGGGTGGGATTTGTGTGGAACTGTTACTTCCTGGTCACCCACGCTCTGCCCATCTGAAAGCCTCCTGGGCTCCCAGGCAAAGCGCTAGTGAACCCAGCTGCCATCGTTCCTACAGGGGTGTGTGTGACCCATAGAGATTACAGGTCCCAGCATGCAATGCTCCACCCACCGCCAAACAAAGGGGCAGCCCAGGGGGACGCCAGCTTCTATCGTGCAGTGCTCCACCGTGATACCGGCGGACTGCACCAGTGGGCAGCCATCCTGCACTGCATGCTGGGGCCTGGAGTGTCTGCAGGCTGCGCCACTGGGCTCAAACGAAGGGGCAGCCGCGCTCTGGGTGCTGGATTTCTGTGAGCCACACCTGGGCATCACGGTCAGGACTCCCTCTGCCCCAGGCAGCAGGGGACCCCCAAAAGGCCAAGGACACCCACTGCAGGGCCTGTCAATTAAGCACGTCTGACTCACCGCCAGAGACAGCGGGGCCTGCCTGGGACAAAGGGAGGCGTCAGCCCGCACGGGTCCCAGTCCCAAAGGGCCGTCTGACTTAATGAGGGACACCATCAGCAGGCGGGGTCCCTGTCCCCCCCACCTCACCACACACACACACACTTCTGCAGACACAATGCCTCCATTCAGCCAGCATAGAGAGCTAGTGTCTGCACTGGGGAGGGGGTGCAAACCCTTAGCAAGTCTTGTTTTCCCAGGATGATGGGGGGTGGTGGATGGGCTGGCGGGAGGAAGGGGAAAACACAAGCAAGGCATGAGAGGAAGACGGATGGAGTGTGGCTGACAAACAAGACCGTGGGGGAGGGGGAAGCAGGCACCGTGCTGCCCAGGAGATGAGGGGAGACATCTGTCAATGCCAAAGGGTCGGGGGCTCGAGCGGGTGGCACCGGCCTGGCACGGGACATGCCCTGGGGAATGCTAGTGCAACTACACTCTGCACATGTGCTTTGGCGCCCAGGCACTCTCCGCTGGGCCTCACTGTGCAGCTGGCACCTGGCTACCAGGGCACTGGGGCACGCAGACTCGGGGGCATGGGGGGCAGGATGAATGCCAGGGGGAGCACGGCAGGGCCCTGCCCTAAAGCTTCTCTCAGCGGGCCAGGGAACAGAAAGGGGGCACTATGCATATCCCTTTGCGCAGCTGATGAAGAAAGAATGAGGAGGAGCGGAAAGGAGCAGAGCCCCGCCCGATGTCAGCATGGGGCGGTTTGGGTCTTGGCTGAGGACAGTTCCCCTGGCCCGCCCCATCCCACTGCAGGGAGCCCACCCGGGAGCTGCCGCTCGCTCCCCTCATGTACCAGCTGGAGGCAGAGGGGACAGGAGGGCAGCAAGAATGCTGTCACCATGGCGACCCGCTGGGCCTACATCACGTCAAGCCTGGCCTGGAGGGAAGGGGGTACCAGGTCTGCAGTTCTGGGGTGACCTCCGCAGCCAGGGAGGGGCCAGAGAGCCCTCTACGGGCCGGGGAGAGGGAGAGGCATCTGTATGAACAACCCTTTCCCTTTGGTTGTTGGCTTGGGAAGGGGGGACAGAGCGCCTGCGGTGCTGGAAGGCTCCTTATCTGGCTCTCCCCGGAGCGCACGTGGGCGAGGGCTGGAGATCCGGCACTGAGCACCGCTTTAGGCAATCCCCTGGATTATCTCCCCTCACATTCCTGACCCCAACAAAATGGAGGGGGCCCCTCCCCCAACCCTTTATCTCCCCGCTTTGTTTCATTCCCTTCCTCTCCGCCCCCGCGAAGGCTGAGCTCTGCAGGGAATGGGGGCTGGCCGCAGATGTGCCCCCCGTCATGGCATGTTCTGTGAAGGCCCCTCTGCTCACAGCACCCCCCCTAGGCAAACTTGAGGGGGGGGTGCACCCCAGCTTACTGCTTTCCCATCACCTCTTACCCGGCTGCTTTCCCCCCTGGACTAGCAGGTCCAAGGCTGGCTGTGGGGGTGCCCAAGGCCATCGCTAGGATCCCAGGGTAATACTGGTGCCCAGCGCCCTCCACTCCCACTGACAGCAGCCGTGGCTGGCTCAGCACCGGGCGGGGTCTGAGTTGGCACAAAGCTCCCTTTAACTTCGGGGGTCTACGTCCCAGGCCCTGCCAGGTGGCCAGCGCAGGGTCTGACCTGCTGTGCCCTGCTCCAGGGCAAGGTCCCCACAACTCAGGGGCAGCTGACCAACCTGTGACATGGTTGGACTGGGTTTGTGACAACCCTGGACTAAGCCAGGCATGGCCCAGGCAGGGGTGGGACAAGCTTCCCCACACAGCTCTGCCATTCCATATCTGGGCTCCCTGCCAGCGCCCCTCAATCCCGACCCACAGCCCCTGGCTATCCCAGCCCTTGGCTCCCCACATAGCCCTGCCGGCACCCCTCAATCCCGATCCCCAGCCCCCAGCTATCCCAGCCTTGAGCTCCCCACCCACAACTCTGCCATTCCACATCTGGGCCCCATGGGGGCAGCTTTTCCAGCGCCCCTCAATCCCAACCTGCAGCCCCCGGCTATCCCAGCCCTGAGCTCCCCATCCACAGCTCTGCCAGCCCCCCTCAATCACACTGAGCTCCCCCCCCCCACTGCTATTGTAGCCCCAGGATTCTCCTGTGTACAAACTCTCTGTTCCCAACTCGGGGGCACACAGCTGAAAGAGCTGCATCTCCAGAGAGATGCCAGCCCCAGTACCCCAAGGCCTTGATCCCAGCCCACCTGCTCCCAGCAGCCGGGGAACCCAGCCAGGAGACAGTGCATCTGGGATGGGAGCTGATGCCCCTTGCAGTCCCCGAACCAGAAGCTGGGGGAAGGCACTTCCTAATGTATTGCTGCTCAGGCACTGTAAGGACACCGCCCCACCCCTGGTCCAACAGCCCTGGGCCCGTCCCTGAAGGTCCCCGAGCACACCTTCCCCTCCAAGAGTAGGGCCGAGACCAACAAACTTGAGTCACTTGTGACCCAAGGCAGATGCCAGTACAGCTGTCGGGGGGAGGCTGATGCATTGACCTGTCAAGCTCCCGCTCCGCACAAGGGAAGCTGGGGAGGACATGGAGCCCCAGGAACCTGCGGTTTGAGGTCAGGAGGCTCCTGCTGGCTGCAGAGCTGGCCGAGGCCTTACGAAGACGGGAGGGCCTTTAGCAGCCCCCCGGGCTCAGCAATTTGGGGTGGGAGGGGGCAGCTCCCTTCCCCCCCATCCCGGCCCCCTCTGCCTGGCCAGGGGGCTCTTGGGCCATGTGGGGGCTCAGCACCACCCTCACCCAGCTGGGCTGGAGGGAGCCGGGCGGCCACGGCAGGCGGAGAGGGCGTAGGCCCTGCACGGCCCATGAGCCCCACCAGCTGGGGGGGCTGAGCCGCAGGTGCTGGAGCGGCAGCCCAAGGGGAGGGGAACGGCTGGATCAAAGCAGCTCTCAGTCGTGACATAACCACAAGCGCTCCTGCAGGCTGCCCCACGCGCACAACACCCGGCCGGGGGATCCCACCGCGCCAGCCGCTAACGCGCGAGAGCTCCCCGCGAGGGCAGGGCTCACCCATGGCACCGTAACCCCCCTCCTGTGGGGCCGGCGAGGCCCTGATCGAGGGACAGGGCCAATCCAGAGCCCAGATGCGGCTCAGGCCCCCGCAGGGCTCCATGCTCCTCTCCTCTCTCCCACCTGGCGGAAGATATTTCTCAAGCCCAAGGCAAGGAGCTGACAGCAGCTGGGCGGCTGAGGACTGAACGGGCTGCGGAGTCTCCCCTAAGGGGATCCCTCTGGGCGCGGGGGCAGGGGCATGCCAAGCTGCTGCCTGTGCTGGGTTTGTCTGGGGAGGGGAGGGGGGGCGGCAAATAGACCCCCAGGGCCATCAAGCCAGCACTGCACTGGGGTGTCTCTGGGGGAAGCACTGGGCTGGGAAGAACAGCCCCAGCACCTGGCAGGATATGGCCTGGGTGTTCAGCCCCCTCCCTCACCCCCACCCCACTGGCTGCATCCCCATAAATCAAACCCTTCCCTGCTCCTTGACCTGGGGGACCCCAGACTCCCCCGAGCTGTTGAGGGTCGACAGCAGGTATGTGTGTGTGTGTGTGTGGAGGGGGGTCAATTCCACCCTGCCAAACTCTGAGTTCCCCCCACCCCCCGGCACCACTTTCCGCATTGCCGGGGTTTATCCCGCCGGCCCCTCTCCCACTGCATTCCTCACCACTCATGTCATGAGGGAGCTGCCAGGCCGGCACAGGCATCTGCTCCATGGCCGGACCCCCTGCCCCCTCCCCCACTGCTCCCAACACTGATGCCTATTGTTTAGGAGGGTTTTATCAGGGAGGCTCAGATCTCTGCTCTCGGGTTCCCTGGTGCCCTCCCGGAGCAGGGAAACAGCCTCGAGACCCGGCCCAGTGGGGTGCCCCCAAGGGGGAGCGGGGCAGAGAAGAGCATGAATGGAAATAGATGCATTTGCCCAGGGCTGGGAGAGCGGGGTGGGGTGCGGGGCAGGGTTGAGGGCCATCAGCAGAGCTGGGTGGGGAGCCCAGGGCTGAGATACCATGTGGCCACAGGCCCAGGGCTGGGACACCGGCAGAGCTGAATGTGGAAGCCCATGGCGGGCAATAACAGGGGAGGGGAGGGCTGCAGGTTGGGACTGGGGGGCACCACCACCGCTGAGTGTGGGAGCCCACAGCTGGGAACAGAAGTGGATGCTACGGATCAGGACTGAGGGTCACTGGCAGGGCTGTGCATGGGGCAACCTAGAGCAGGAGCGGAGGGTGCTGGAGGCCAGGCCTGGCAGGGGGTGAGTGTCTGTACCCAGGGCATGAGGCACTGGGCTCCAAGGCCCTGCGATACCACAGTACCCAGCAGCCT
This sequence comes from Malaclemys terrapin pileata, assembly GCF_027887155.1. NCBI lineage: Eukaryota > Metazoa > Chordata > Testudines > Emydidae > Malaclemys > Malaclemys terrapin. The sequence goes on from NC_071523.1 coordinate 5,718,002, forward strand.
CGTACACACGAGATCTCCCCGCCCCCCACGCGCACCTCCGTCCGGATGCCTTTACCTTTGCAGCTCTCCTCCACCTTCTCGTATCCCGCCCGGCACAGGCACTGCCCGATGGGCACCAGCCATTCCCCGTCCGAGTTGCAATGCATGCTGGGCTCCTCGCTGGCCACCGCATCCTCCACGCACGCGCCTCTGACCTTAGCCAGCGCCTGTGAGTCAGCGCCGGCGATGGTCTCGGGGAAGAGTGCCATGTTCTGCAGCACGCCGGGGCACTTCTTGTAGTAGATGCGGACGGAGAGCAGGGCCACGCAGGCCCCGATGTCCTGGAAGGCCAGGTAGAAACCCTTGCGGCTCAGCGGCCCCACCGTGCGCACCTCCATGTTGAGCTTGACGTTGCGGGAGGCGAAGTCTTCGCGCACGGTGATCTCGTCGGGCGCAATGGTGTCGATCTTCGTGAACTGGCGCTTCTGGAAGTTGGTGCCGTAGTCCACGTCCGACTCAGCGTAGTACAGGTTGAAGGTCTCCTTGCAGGAGCTGGCCCCGCCCGGGAAGCTGTTGCAGTCCCGCACTGTGAACTTCAACTCGATGAAGATGCGCTCAGCCTCGCTGCGGTAGATCCAGTTGGTCCGCAGCCAATTGTCCTGGTCACCTTCCATCACATTGCAGACTGAGTAGATGTAGATGAGGGATTCGTTCATGACATTCTGGAGGAGATCCCACTGCCCGGGGGAGACGAGGGGTTAAATGAGAGCAAAATGGGCTGCCGGGGCTGGAGCCTAGGCACTGCCAGCCCGGCTCCTCTCTCGGATGGTCAGAAGACGGTGCAAGAAACCCTGCAGGGTTCCTGGTTACGTTTCTTCCTGACCCCCTCAGCTGGAGGTTGGCTCACGCCCTGAAGCAGGGAGCTGGGAACTGCCGAACCCAGCAGCTACCTCGGCTCCGCCCTGCAACCGAAGGCAGCCACGGGCGGCTTGATCCCAATACCCAAAACCACTCGCCCCACGCCCGCCCCCTCTGCTGCCTACAGCCTGGCCTCCTACAGACACGCTGCCATTGTCCAGGGACGGATATTGATCCTCAACCCTCCGGTGAGCTCGTCAGGTCAAGAGACCAACCTTGGTTTTACAGATGGAGGAACTAAGGCATGTGGCGGTTCAGGCCCAACATTATTAAGGGGCCTCTGATTCTGGGTGCCCTGCACAAGCCTGCAAAGTGCAAACACAGAGCTCGGACCAAGCTGCCCACTCCCTGCTAGAGCCAGGACTGTCGACCGGTTCTCACCCCAGCCACAGGGGGGGCCCTGCTTCCAAATTATTCCACATGCTGGAAATTAAATTCAATTTCATCCCATTCCTGGGAAGCCTGGCCAGCCAACGACACTCTGACCCACTGCGCTCCTGGACATCAATGGGTATCTTTCCACTGGGAGCCAGATGGGGCTGACAGCCTGGCTGGGGCGGAGGCTGGGGCTGGGAGATGCAGGCGGGGCTGGGGCTGAGGCTGGAGCCAGCCGGGTTCCACCTGGCCCTTGGAAATAGCCGAGGTTTAGCAAACCCAGGGGATTAACTTGTCAGCACAGTCCTGCGTGCACCGGACAATTAACCTCCTGACATGGCCCACAGGAGGGCAGGAGATAGGAAACCTGCCAGGAGAGACCAAAACAAATAACCGCTCGGGTTGGGGCAGGGGGAGGAAGAGGAAGGGGCAGCCAGCCTGGGGGTCTCCGCACTGCTGCAAACAAGGGACATCTGATCCCACCCGGCAGCCCCCTGGCCTGCCCACCAACCCCATGCGACTCCCCCAGGGGCTGGAACATTTCCCAGCAGTCTGGCAGGGCCGGAGAAGAGATTCCCCCACAGCGTGTGTTGAGAGCTCCAGCCGCCCTCCGGCCATCCCCAATGCACCAACCTGTTATGCTGGCCCCCTTGGGCCGAAGCCACTCGCTCCTGCAGCCCCACTGCAGACCTGCCCCTGCTATTCCACCCTTGGGCCTCCCCGCACAGCTCTGCTGATGCCCCGCGACTGGCGCTTAGCCCCTCACGCACTGCGTCCCCCCTGCAATCGGGCGACCGGAGTATAACCCCCCCCACCTCGAGCTCTGCCCCCTGACCAAGGAAACAGGGGGGCAGGCTCTGATCTCAGTGACCGCAGGGAAATCCAGAGCAGCAATAGGACCCTGCCTGATCTCTAGCCTACATCCCTTCCAAAGACCCCACCATAGAGGCCTGCCAAGCAAGGCCCTGCCTTCCTTCCAGAGCCGGATCTTCGGCTCCTTGCTGGGGAAAATGCCCCTCGTGCCCTTCCCTGCATCGGGACGTGCGCCGCCCCACAGGACAGCTCCCGGCGGGCAGGACCCAGCTCTGTCCTGAGGCCCCCAGCACGGCTCTACCCCCCTCTAGGGCCAGGGAAAATGCCCAAGAATTCAGGTTCCTTCCCATTGGGGCTCTCCACTGCCTCCCGCACGGGCAGTTCAGACCCTGAGCCAGGCGCTGGAAAACAGGGAGGGGGCAGTTCCTGAAAGTCTCAGTGGGGAGGGGGAGGAATCCAGACCTGGCCCCTCCCAGCAGGCAGCGATGAGCCGATTTTCTTCAAATGCACCAATAGAGCCCAGCACTATTACCGCCTCCAGCCACAGCGTTCAAGGGGAAAGTCTAGCGGTTAGAGCAGGGGGACCAGGAGTCAGGGGTCTTGAGGCTGGTTAGAGTCGGGGGACGGAAGCCAGGGGACCTGGGTCTGGTTAGAACTTGCGGGGGGAGGACCAGGAGCCAGGGGACCGAATCTGGTTAGAGCCGGGGGGACCAGGAGCCAGGGTACCTGGATTTAATTCCTGACTCTGCCACTGGCTCGGGATGTGAGCACATCTCTTCCCCTCCCCGTGCCTCAGTTTCCCAATCTGTACAAGGGGACAATCACAGTGACCTACCTCACCAGCATAAGGGGCGTGGGGGTGGGGAGATTAATCCAGACTGAAAAGTGCTTTGAGATCATCACACCAAAGGGGCTCTCAAAGGGCTGGAGTCATGGATTGAACTGACCTGATCAACTTTAAAAACTGGCTGTGGAAAAGCAGTGACTGCGGTGAGCCCTTAAAGCCACCACCCAAAGCCCCGGGACTGCCCAGCCTTCTCCCCAACCCACATGAGATCACGGACAAGATCACAACCCCCATCTCTGGACAATAAACCGAACCTGCTTATGGAAGGACAAACCGCCCCTTCCCCACCCTGAGCTTTGGCCCTGGGCCTATGTTATGTTTAAAGCAAACGTACCCTGTACAGCCCACCCAATTCACATCACGTGTCAGAGCTGGGCACTCCCTCTCAAGGGGAGGGCTGAGTTTGAAAAGCTCCCCACCCATCACTAGCCAGCATTGCTGGGCCAGATTCCGCTGTCATTTACACTAGAGCGGTTACTCTGGATTTAAACTGAGTTGAGGGTGGGCAGGATCCAGAAAGGAAAGGCAAAGAGTTCCCTAGGCCCTGGCTGCTACTCCCAGAGGGTCTGATCACCAATCAAGGCATGGGCACCTCCTGTGTCCTCCGCCTCCCAATGGATGTCGAAGCGGATTCTCCTCTCGCTAACCCCAGAGTGAATCAGGATCTACGGAGTGAGCCCTCCCCCCCCCGCTTCCCCCCCTCCGCCCCGAGAGCTCCCGTCTAGTGCTAGGGATTCAGACTTACCCCCTTCCCATAGGGATGGGTCAGCCAGCCGAGCTCCCCGTGGGCCGTGGCAAAATCCAGCAGGACGACTGAAAGGGAAAGCAAACGAACACCGTTAGACCAGAGGAGGGGGGAATATACAACCCAGCGGCAGGCACCTCATCCCGCTGACAGACAACCCGATGCCCGGCCCAGATCAGAACCCTCCGCTCTCGCACGCTGGCACGAGGGGCCGATGGTGGCTGTTCCCCAGAGCGGGGCAATACGAAATCCGGGTGGCCCTGCAGCTCAGCACAGAGCCAGAGCAGGACAGCTCTACCCAGGAGTAACCTCTCAACGCAGGCACTCGCTTCCTATGGCCTTGGTCTCCACTCTCCCCTACCCCTTTGTGCCGGGTCCCCAAAGCCGCAGCAGCATCATACCCCCGGGGCTGGGCAGTCACCATCAGGGGTGGAGACACCAGCACCCTTATCTCACGCTTATCTCCGGGCTGCTTTTTTATTTGCCCTCATTCCCCGTATTTGAGCAGCTGACTAATGAGCTAGAGAAGAGGGCGGCAGCCCGAGAGGAAAGGGCACAGGATCCAAAGGTGCAGGAGGGAGGTTCCGGCAAAGATCAGGCCAGCCTAGCTTTGCTCATGGCTAAGAGGAAGCCAGGTCGGGTTAGCCAATAGGGCCAAATCATCCCTGGTGTAACCCCAATGAAGTCAATGGCGTTATGCCAGAGATGAATCTGCGCTAGCTGGGATAAGGATTATGAGGTTATCAGCCCTCATGCTTCAGGGCACCAGCTCAACGGAGGTCAGGCAGGAATTCCCTCCCCCTATCACTGCAGTAGCAGGTCTAATGCCTTTCTCGGAAGCATGCGGCTTCGGAGACAGGATACCAGGCAGGATGCCCCTTTGCTCTGCTAACTCCTGTGCTGGCAGCATCCGATTCAGTCCTTCCTGCTGCATGCCCCCCACCCCACCCCACCCCCCCGACTCGCTGGTCCTTCACCCCAAACAGGCATGATCCCTGTCACCTCCGGGGTTTTCCTCTTTAGCGCTCCCATTCTCCAGAGTTTTTTCCACTGTGTGAGAAGGAGCCGCGGCGCTGGGGGAACAAAATCTCTTCCAGACGCCGGTTTGGATCCAGCGGCTGCTCGCAGCTGCCAAGGCTGCAAACCGTTCATTACCGTAACGCTGCAGCTTGCAAACCAACCCTTCTGCCTCCAAGGGGGCTTGGAACGGGGTGGGGAGGCCGGGGGTGAGGGGGGTGTCTATCTCCATTCTCTGGGTCTCAGCAGATGGGCTGGGCTAGGATTGCTGGAGGAAGCCTCACCCCACTCTTTCTGCTCTCGCTTATTCCCTGACTTGCAGCGCTGTAATCCCATTGCCTTCCTGCTTTACACCACTGGGAGTGAGAGCAGAATCAGTCCCAGGAGCTAGGCCTTGCTTGGTGCTATCTGTGCCTGGAAGAAGGGCTGGGGTGGGGAGGGGGTAACCCTAATTCTCCTAGCTCTGGCTCCCAAAAAACACTGCTGTAACCACAAGACCCTTCCCGTCTTCACACACCGTACTGCCAATCTGTGTAACTCACCGCTGCAGGATTTCTCAGCATTTCCGCAGCCTCCTCACTCCAAGTACCTCCTAATTCATTACCGAGAGATTTAACCCCATAACCCACTGAGTGTGATTAGGGGAGTGTGATTAGCCTCATTCTAAAGTGGGGAAACGGAGGCTCAGAAGGAGTAAGCGACTTGCCTAAGATCACCCAGGGAGCCTGTGGAAAAGCTGGGAGCAGAAGCCAGCCGGCCCGAGTCTCAGCCCAGGGCTTTCACCACAAGGCCATCTTTCCTCATCAAGGCAAACGTTGCGGTTGGGAGTCTTTGAGAGGACGAGTCTATTTTGCAACCACAAGCGAAAACTGGAGCCATGCAAAGTGAAGGTAATGACAACAAGGCAGATCATGGCACAGGGGGCAGGAAAGAAATACACCCCTAGCCCCACCAGCTGGAGCACTGTACCATTGCACAGGCACATAACAAACAGGAAGCCTCAGACACCGGCCACTGTTGGCCTTGACTGGCCAGTGATCAGATCTGCCATGGCTAGCCCCTGTCCTCAGCCAGCCAAACCCTCACAAGACATGTTCAGACATGCCGGGGCCGGAGCCTCCTGTCCCCATCAGCACAGGGGCGGAGGCTGGGACTTGCCAAGGGATCAGATGGGTTTGAAAAGAGGAAGGAAAGAAGGAAAGAAAAACAAATAACCCAGCAGCCGCATGACAGGGGCAGCGAAATCAAAGGGCGAGCGGCCCAGGCCTGAACGGAAGCAATTACCCAGCCCATCAGGGCCCTGCCAAGCCCCGGTGAGTCAGCCAGCCAGGAATGTGATAGCATCAGGGATCTCTGAGCGAGCGGTGGAGGGCATCGGCCAGGCCAGAGGTGCACGAACCCCGTGGGCTCCTGGCTCGGGCTGTTACGGAGCCCAGGGTTCAGGCTGGGGAAGGGGCCCGACTCTCCCCCCTCAGATCTGTGCGAGCCAGGATGGAGTCAGGGGGAGGAATGCTGCAGCCTGAACACCAAGGGACCCCGGGCCGCGTGGGACGGGCTGCAGTCCCCAGGCTCCCCCCGCTCTGTTCTAACTCATTGCTGGGGAGCGGGAGGGAGGCAGGGGGGGAATCTCTTCATGGTGATTCTCCCAGGGCAGCAGAGCTGGCGCCACACCCGCCCTCCCTCTATAAAGCAGCACTGGCTAAATCCCCCTGCTCCAGCCCACCAACTTCCCTTAAAGAAACACGCCCCCCCTTGCCAGCCCCACCAGGTGGGCATGAGAAACAGCAGGGCCTCTGCTCCTCCCAAAGGACCTGCAGCTCCTGCTACCCACCAGCCGGCTGCTGGGGAGGAAAGACCTGGGCTCTTCCTGCTGCATGGGGGTGCTCCCTGCCGCCACGTCTCAGGGTAGGGCTACGTGGCACTAGTCCCGCGGCTGGCCCGGGTCAGCTGACTCGGGCTCGCAGGGCTGTCCAGTTGCAGTGTAGACGCCCAGGCGCAAGGGTCTCTGAGGCCAGGCACCAGGCCGAGCCGGAACGTCTACACTGCAGTTTTATAGCCCTGCAGCCTAAGGCAGTTGCCCCGGGCCGCGAGACTGGTGGCTGCATTTTATCGCCGTGTAGACGCACCCTCAGAGCTGACCGGACGGCGCCTTGGTGGGGCTGGACTGCAGGAGGACCAAACAGATCAGGCAATCCACGCCCTGCACCCCAGAGGGTCCCTAAGCCCCGTCGCACCCCCCACACGTGACCCAGCTTGGGCCCCGCTTTTCCGACGAGCCCCTGCATTTCCACTCCCACCCAGGGCAGTTGCCGAAGGTTGCTCCAGACCCCATTTTGCCTTCACAGTTCCCCGCTTATACCCAGCCGAGCACCCCCTCTGCGCTGCCTGCGGTGGTGTGGCTAAGGGCGGGTTCCTGGATCGGGGCAAGTACAGGGTGGATCCGTGGGGCAGACTGGACCTGGGCAGCAGGCGGGGCAGCGAAGCCCCTTTGGTTCTGTGGATCCATCTTTTGCTACCTGCCTTCGGGCCCAGCCCAGTCATAGGGCTGGAAATGCCTTTAATCCAGGGGCGAATGAACCCGTGCCTAAGAAGAGCCCCAGCAGGGGGTGGGGTTCAGGCCCACCCGACTAACATGGGACAGCCCAGCTCCACAGGCTCCCCCCCCCCATCTCTTTGATCCAGGAGCCAGCATCCCCTCTCTGTGGGAGGCTAGTTCTGCGGGTCCGATCCGAATACGCTCCTTGACACAGGAGGTCTCTTCCCGGTTCTCCTGCACCCCCATACCCCCTCCTCCCTGCGGCAGCGAGGCAAAGCACAGCCGGGATCTCGCACAGCGGCAGCGAGCCGAGTTTGAGAGTTCTCAGCCCGAGCACCAGTCCCACCCCCCTGCCTACTGGCTAGCAGCAGGGGCGAGCCCCTGGCCCACGCAGGGAGAGGGCGCTCCCTCCTGCTCCATCAGCAGGTTGCACCTGACAAGTCACAGCAGGTTTTGAAAGAGCAGCCAAGGAGTTAAAGCCTCGCTGAGGACTGGTCTTATACAGGGGCTTTCTCCGAGCTCCCGTGCGCCTGGGACGGGGCCGGTCTCGTGAGCTAGACCCCTGAGCCAGGCGGCTGTTGGGAGGAGAGTTTAGCAGAGCGGGCACAGGAGGGCCTGTGATACACACAAGGAGGATCCATCCTCGAGGCTGCCGGCTGCAGACAGACCCTGGGGTTCCCTCTGGCCCCCACACTAATTAACCCAGCCCGTGCCGCCTAACGTCACCACCCAGCGGCTCCCTGCATCCCGAGCTGCACTCCTGGAAGGGGCTGGCTATCGCTTAACCCAACAAGGTTCCTGGGTACTACCACCCTCTCCTTGCAGCACATGGAGGCGACCCATCCTAGCGCCCTGTTTCCCAGCATTGCTACATCGCGTGCTGGGACCTGCCCCTCCACCAGCCGCGCCTCCGCATGAGAGAGGAGGTGGCTGCAATCCGCAGGCAAACCGGGTGTGGTGCCCAGGCTCCTGGCTCGGCAGGAACTCCCAGCCCGGAGCAGCTCAGAAACCGGGCTGTGCAGGGAGTCGGGATCTCACCAGGGAGCTCACTCAGCCCTTCATTTCCTCTCTCGTGGCTACAGGCCGGCTGCCAGCAGTGACCCGTCTCTGCCACTGCCCAGTTAACACCATTGGCTTAGTTATACGCCAAGGTGGGCTCAGCTGGTTTCCATCCCCGTCATTCCAGGGCGCCTGGTGGTGCTGCTTCCTCCGCTTTCTTCGCCCATTTATCCCCCCACCCCCCCACCGCCGCCCCTGGCGCTTTGCAAAGATTCATCTGAATCTCCCGCTTTTGTAGCTGACAGGGCAGCTGCAGGGCTGACCACTCCTCTGCTGGGGAAACCGAGGCACACAGCGAGGCAGTGACGCTGCACAGTGATTCTGTGGCAGAGCCTGGAACCCGGATCTCTTGACTCACCACCCCAGCCTTTGCAAGTGCCGGTTTCAGGCCCAGTTTCAATCCCATTTGACTTTCGGGGCATTTATGCCCTGATCCCCAAAAGGATTTAGGTTCCTAACTTCCAGTGCGAGTCAGGAACCTAAATTCCTTTGACGATCTGAGCTTAGTGCTTTCCTGGACTTCAGCATGTGCTTAAGGCTGTGCCGGATCGGGGCCTCGGTGAGCAAAGCTCCCGCGTCTGCCATGCGTGCTCTGTAACGTTAACTATCTCCCCCGCCAACCTACTCGGAAGGCGATGTGAACAACACAAACATCTCAGCGGGCCTTGGCCTGCACACGGGGGGCCTGGTCACCGAAGCAACCCCAACTCCAAGTGTTTTACGCAAGAGGGGGGGGAAACCCCAATCACAGTCTGCCTGTCTGTCTCTCTGCTTGTTCTGTCATCCAGGCAAAGCTTTCCCAGGCTGGAAGAGATTCCCCCCCCCCCCCGTGCCCCCACCCCATTTTAATCCTTTTCTCCCTTCCCTTTTCAGTGCCGGGTTTAATCTGTTTTAACTGGCTATTAAGAACATTAAATCAACAAAGGAAAAATCTTATTTGAGAAGTGAAGTGATTTGCTCAAGGCCACAAAGGCTGATAAAATGGGACCCGCCCGCCACCGCATGCGTTGCCCCACCGAGAACACCTGAGACTTGTCTACACTATAGCTTCTATCTTTGGTGGAGAATTCCCTAGCCTATTGTAGCCAATGCAGACCAGCCCCGAGAGGGAGCCAGTTGTCAGAGCAGGGATTAGATCTCCAATTGTAGATCTGCATTCAGACCCTCAGAGCATATTAACTGTAATAATAGGGCTCTGGACTAATGGCAAAGATCTCCTCTGGCCCCTCATCTAGCATGGTTTGCTCTCTCTACATCTGGAGGAACTCTGGGTTTTTTCCCTAATGCAGAATTGTTACTCCTAGGGGTAGAATCGTAATGTCAAGCTTGGTCATGCAGATCGGAAAGGAGAATTTCACCCTTGAATATACTTCTAAGGTTATAGCCCAAGGACTGATTTAAAGCACGTTTTCTTAAAGCAACTGATTTTGCTGGTATACTGCATCATAAAAAGCATAAAAATAGACCCGGGGAGTTCACCAAGTACCGAGCCCTCTTCTCATTCCACAGCAACGTTAATTGGAAACTGCAATTTGGCACGAGATTAGTCCACATTAGACACCAATTACATTTGGCACTTGGAAAACTACAAACGCAAACTTAATCTGAAAAACTGCCACAACCTTCCAGCGGCTCCTTCTCGCGGGAGCTAATCAGGCGGCGCGGGGAAGCTGCGGTCGCGATGCCTGGTTTTAAGGATGGTCTAATATCCAAGAGCGGCTCCTAGTTGCGGGCGGCCAACCTGAGAGGCAGTAATATCAAATCTCGGGCACCCACAAAACGAGCTCCCGTGCTGAGTACTTAAAAATCCAAGCGCCCCAAATTAGTGCTGCTGTTAAATTGTTGGGGTTTGGGGGGGAGGGAGGGGACTGCCTTAAATCACTATTTACGCAATAGATTCTTACGCATCTTTCTGAGCAATTACAGCCCATCTGCCCAAGCGTGCGTATTATTCCAAATTCCTCCATGCCTAAACCACACTCGGCTTGGTTTTTTAAAAGAAATCCAATAACTCAGCATCGGACCAAAACCATCCTGGTGTCATGTGCCAACACCTAGGGTTTGGATATCTTTACAATCCTTTTTTTTAAAGAGACACACACACAAAATTTCAGCGTTAGCTCCAATGGCTTTTTCTAATGGTTCCTTTGAATGAAAGACGGGTCCAGACAAACATCCTCAGTCCCACCATTCAGTTCTAGGTGGGAATTTTGCAAATAGCCCCGGATCTTGATCACGGAGAGAACGCAGACGCCAGATCGGAACCGCCCCATGCTTTGGGAAAGTTCTGAGCTGAAGCTGGAGCCGATCAAAATTTGGGAGCCATCCCGGCGGCCTCCAAGCAGCATGCCTGAGTTGCTCTCTGGACCTAAGCCAAGGCTCAAAGCCAGTGCGAGTCTGACCACTGCGCAGATCAGTTACTGACCCCTGCGAGCTTGTCTGCACACCGGTTTTTGTAGCAATCTGATGACTATATCAGTTTAGAAACAGATCTTGTTAAAGCAGCACATGGATGCAGTTATACCAGTATAAAGGTGCGTCTGCTTACTCAGGACACAGACAGAAGACAACCTCTAGATGCTATGCATCTGAAGAAGTGAGGTTTTTACCCACGAAAGCTTATGCCCAAATAAATCTGTTAGTCTTTAAGGTGCCACCAGACTCCTTGTTGTTTTTGTAGATACAAACTAACACGGCCACCCCCTGATACTTAACCGCTAGAAGCACCCGTGTCCTGGTAATTGTAATCACTCACCACGAAGGGGGTGAGTGAAGGATGGGGAAAAGTTTATTTGATTTTTAAACAACTCTTAATATTGTCCTGATATTGTCCTAAATATTCCAGGCAGGAATTCTGCTTCAATCTGCATTGATTTTTCTCCCAGGGCGGCAATCCCCAGGAGTGTAGGTGAAACCCTAGAACGCTGGGAATGTTTCAGACATGGGCCCAAACACAAAAAGCCTAGATCCAAACTCTGGAAAAGCTTTGAGTCGGACCTCGGCCCCACCTGTCTGGAAGCATTACATGGTAAAAGTACGGCTTGGAATTTGGGACCAATTTTCCTCAGCTCCCCCAAAATTGAATTTAACAATTCTGTCTTCGGAATGCTAAAGGCCAGAGTCAATCTGGAGCAACTTTTCTAGAAATCAGCGGCGGTAAATTCAGATTTAGGCTGGTGACACTGAAAGCAGAATCTGGCCCTCTCTCTGCTATATCCTGGGTGTGTCTGGGAGGTTTCTAAGGCAGGAGAAAGACCACTCGTGCAATTTACATTTTTACAAAAGCAGCATTCAGGCAACACACTAATAATGTCTCTCAATTAACAATGGGCAGAACTGCATGTAAAGAAGGAATCTCCTGAACAAAATGAGGAAAGACACCCCCACATACACACCCTTTAATGGTTCACACCATGCAACGCAACACCTCATGCACCTTCCGACCAGTGAGTCAGCCCCCTTCCCTCCTGCCTGGCCCTACCGTGGGCTTGTGGGGCCCTGTCCCAACCGGGGCGAGCCAGGCGGTTGTGTAACCGAGGTGTCACTGCTCGCACTTCCAGGCCAAGCGAGACATCGCCCTGAATCAGCCACCCCGGGGCCGAAGTGGGGCAATAGCGACTTCTCCCGGGGGCCAGGCGACTTCCACAGACTCGGAGCAGGCGGAAGGGGCCCCTCGCCTTCCCCCGGGTATTTGAAGCCGGGGAAAATCCATTCACCCGGGGCGATTTTCTCCCACCTACCCACGGCGGCAGGTTCCTCCACCGAACAACCCCCCACGCGTGACACTTCCTGGCCAAAAGGTGCCTGCTCGCCAATCCCCGCTCCTAGCCACTCAGCCAAATCCGCGCGGGGATGAGTGCGCCTCTCGATCCGGAGTCACAAATCCGCGCGGGGATGAGTGCGCCTCTCGATCCGGAGTCACAAATCCGCGCGGGGATGAGTGCGCCTCTCGATCCGGAGTCACACCCAATCCCACGCACCGCTAAACCAACCTGTCTGTGAGACAGCGACGTGCCGACGGGAGTTTATCAAACTTGACCGGTGTCCTGCAAATCTTTGCCGCGGCGGGTTTTTTTTCTTTCGGGCACCTCTGGATTCCGCCCCGGCCAAGCCAGCTCCTGCCCCCCACTCACCCCTGGGGGCGCAGCCCCCTTTGGTCGCTACGGCCTCGGTTCTCAGCCCCTCTCCCCCACACGTGTCGCGGGCCCCACGCGAGGAGACCGGCGGCGGATCAGCCCGAAATAAAGGCAGGGGAAGACCCTCACTCCTCCCCGCTCCCCCCCAGAGAGGGGCGCCGAGTTCCCACGGGGGCGGCCGGCGGGGTGGACCCGGGCTCTGGCTCCAAAACCCCGGGCAAAGTTTCGTTTTTACCTTCTTTGGCCCGGGAGCTGAGCAGGGCGCCGGGGAGCAGCAGGAGGGCGAAGTAGAAGGGCGCTTGTCCCCATCCGCGTTCCATGGCTCCGGCCTGGGCCCCTCCGGAGAAGCTGAAATGATCCGAGTCTCTCTCCCGCTGGGGCCCTTATCTGCGCCCTCCTGCCATGAACAACTTAATGGGAGTTTGTGGGAAACTTCAGTCCTGTTCATTCATGCCCTGAGCTGATGTCACCCAAGCCACGCCCTGAGGAATGCCTTAAAGAGACAGAGCACCAAAATGGGTAGCAAAGGGGGACTCATCAGACCCAGGCGCTTTGATCTTTTATCACCTTTCATCTCGGTGCCATCCTGTTCACCCCATGGGGGGTGTGTGTGGGGGGTGTTCTCCTACTGGGCAGCAAAGCTTCACGCGAGGGCATATGGTAAATCCCTGGGAACAGAGCAAGCTGAGAAATGCTGCCCCTCCCGCCTCCTCCTTAGGGACAAGGACACATTTGGGTGTTAAAGTAGAATGTATTTAAGAGATCTTGCACCCTTGTGCAGCTGGACTCCTGGTACAAACACAGAAATATCCTCCCTGTCCTCCCACTACCGCCGGACCACACACACACACACACACACACTTTAGTTCAAAGGAGACAATTAATTGGGAGGAAACGTCCTTGTAATATTCTAATCCTTCAGCAAATGTTCCACAATGTAATTCACACTGATACACTGAGATATTGACTTTCTTTTCACCTGCTTAGCATTTTTTTTTCATGTCCTCAGCTGGGTAAGATTTTTTTTTAAATGCCCACGGTAGAACTTGCACTAAGGCCTGGATTTTCAAACCTGCCTGGTGCAGTACTCAGAGTCAGAACCCCATCTGTAGACGCGCTCAGCACGCTGGGGGCAGAGCGGTTTTTAAAATCTAGCTCCGGTTCTGGGTGCGGAGCACTTGAGACACTGGCCCCAAGCGCTTTCGAAAGATCCCTCCACATGCCGCTCTCTGAACGCCACGTGTCATGCGAACCCTCCAAAGCATTCTGAAAATTCCACTGGAATTCTATTTGCCCTGGTCATCAGTGTCTCACCCCAGTAAACCGGGAGGAGTCACTCCATGGCAGGCAGTGAAGCAACACTGGAGTCAAGCCAGAGGGCAAGCAAGCCCTGACTTCCCTGATTTTTGTGTGTTTGATTCTGCTCTTGATGCCAGTGGTTCCACTGGTGTGACTCCACCGACTTCACTGCAGTGATGGCTGATGGGGGGGCTTGAGGACACTCAAGACATTGGGCCAGCTGGGGTTCCTACTTCGGCTAGCTTCACACAAGGTGCTGGCTACGGTGGAGTTAGTCCTGGTGTCAGCTTTAAGCCCAGAATTAGTTGTGCAAAGATCCCGGGGGCTGTTCACATGCTTAGCCCTGTTCTCGAGCACTGGGACCAGCAGGTGACGTGAGATCAGTGCTGTTCCCCTAGCACTAGGACCCATCCTACCAACACCTGGCGCTGTGGGATCATTCCCTACTATGGTATGTATTTGTGATTTTCTATCGAGCCGATGTAGCCCCCAGTCCTACACTCTGACCAGCTGAGAACAGCCCCCCAGGGGGCCCTTCCGAACAGCCGTTACAAATGAAAGATTATAGGTGAGCCTTATAAAAAATAATCGAGGGTGGTATTTATGCTGCCACCGTAAACCCTAATGAAGAAGGAACTCTCCCATAAAGTCCAGGGAAGGGCCCGAGGTGCTGAATGCCATTCCGAGCCGACAAAGCGCTCGTAAAACTCCAGCCTTAACCTCATGTATAGTGTATTGGGAAGTGTAATGTGATGGCAACACCTTTCCGGGAGGCGTGAATTATGATAACGTCCCATGATCCCTTATCACGGGCTAGAAGCCTCTGAGGGGTTGCCTTGAGTTCCTGGCCGCTGCAAGGACTGTGGGGTTTATTCAAGTGGAAAGCATACTACGGCTGGGCCTGATCCTGCCAGCTTGGTTCCTGCAGGAAAGGCCCTGATCCCACCGCTTGATGCCTTCCCTTTGACGTCCCGAGAGGCTGTGTGTGGCAGCCTGCATGCAACAAGTGCCAGGATTGGGGCCCAACTGGCTTCCACAGAGTTCCATGCATGCAGGGTTCGCAGGCTGGGCAGCCCAAAGCAATCACTGAAGGACATGACGTCCAGACCTGGAAACTAACCTGTGACTGCAGAGACCACCGGGACTTTTCCACTGCACACTCGCCCCGTTCCCTGCTGTTCCCTCGTCCTCCCACCATTTCTCTGTTCATTCCCCAGTCACGTTTTGTCTCGCTCCTGCACTGCGAGCGCTGGAGGGCAGGAACCGTCTTTGTGTTATTGGTAGCACAACGGGGCCTTGAGCCCTGTCTGAGGGCCCTAGATGCAATATACTAGTAATAATTTGGGGGCAAGGCTCTAGCTGGAATAACATGGAAAATCCTGGGGGGGAAATCCAGGTTTTCATGTTTCATTTGAGGGATCGCCCCAAGGGTTCAAGCTGACAAGAAGAAAAGTTTTGAAATGTAGCCAGGAGTGGGGGGCTGCGCCGAGGAATGAGGCTGCCCTGCATTCTGAACTGATCCTGTTTTCAAGCAATACCCACAAACGGCTCAAAAATGTCAGGGCCGTGGGGAGGTTCAGATGTCCCATGTTTTCAGTGGGAACCAGGTGGTTTCATCTTGCATCACGTAATCGTCTAACATGAAATGGCAACATTTTTTCAGCAACATTGTGCAGGGTAAAAAATGTTGCGGCCCCTCTTATCTCCTTTCCAAAGCTGACCTAGAGCAGTGGTACAAAACTAAGCACTGTATGGGGTGAATTCTGCCCTTGGTTAGACATGAGATGCTGCTCCATGGACTTCAATGGGGACCAGACTTGTCCCTGCAAAGTGCTAAGTGACCACGACGATCAATGAGGTTCAGGAACTAGACTTGCAGAGTGTGATTTCAGATCAGGACTGAGGGGCACTGACAGCTGCTGGGAGGAGGAAACTCAGGACAGGACTAGCAGAGGCTGGAGGTCAGGATTGAGGGGCGTCAACAGAGATGTGTTTGGGCACCCCAGGACTGGAATCATAGAGGGGCTGCCGAACAGCGCTGAGGTGCAGTCCCAGGGTTGTGGGGCAGCTTGCAGAGCTGCAAGAGTCCTGGGGTTCAGAAAGCTTCCAGTCCTCGAGGGAGGGAGTGTCGTTTTTTACAGGAACTCGGTGTCATTCAATGGAATTCACCCTGCAGGGCAAGAGATCCTCTACCGGATGAGTAGGATGGTAAGACACCAGGATAGTACCTGCGGTATCCAGGGTTATTGGGCCCAGATGGAGCATGATTCCCTTGCTCCCCCCACAAGTGCTGGGATGGGGCGTAACAAGCGGGCACGGCTGGCTCTGCTAACATCTCAGTGGGTACAGCAGTTCATTGCACTGTGAGCTGCGTTTGAAGTCCCTGTGCAGAAAGTCCCTGGGCGGTAATTGAGTGCTGCTCTTTCTCTCCCCTCATGCAATCTGCTGCCGGCTCCGCTTGCTTTCAAGGTGAGCATCGCAGCCGTGACTTCCTGCCCGGATCCGTCACGTTTCACGGTAGCCTTTGAAGTAGATTCCTGCAAAATCCTACCCATTAGCGAGCAAGTATAACTGTAACTCCCGCCTGCCTGGGGTTTGCCAGCCACACCTTGTTCTCCGGGTTCGGTGCCAGAGGCGCCTCTGCTGTTTGCCGGGTCTCCTGCTATTTTTGGTTTGGAATTCCAGGGTTGATTTCTCTTGCCCGGCAAGTGAGGACGGGACCAAGTTAGAGCCAGGTGCCATGGAAGCTTCCCCCCCACACCTCTGCCATTGCCCTGCAACTGCCCGGCTAGTCGAGCTTGCCTCATCCTAACCCCGCCAATGCCTCTCTCTATTTCTGACCGGCAGCGTCCTCCGCTTTGCTGGTCCCAACAGCTTCTCTGCTGTACTCAGTCCTTCTCTGCAACATGCCTTGATGGTCCAGTCCTGCCTTCCCACCCACGCACATCCCCAGGTCCTAAAGGCTGCTGCGGCCTTTGATCGAAACCTGCTTCTCCCTGTGCTAGTCCCACCCTGGGCTCTGGACCTATGCCAGGGTTGCCCGCTCCAAAGTTTTTAGTGCAAGTCTTGTGGTATTTGATGCTTTTCTTAAAACCCCAGTGGTTTGAGCATTAGCCTGCTAAACCCAGGGTTATGAGTTCAATCCTTGAGGGGGTCACTTAGGGATCTGGGGCAAAATCAGTACTTGGCCCTGCTAGTGAAGGCAGGGGGCTGGACTTGATGACCCTACAGGGTCCCTTCCAGTTCTATGAGATAGGTATATCTCCATATATATATAAACCTATATCTCCCTCCTGCGTTCATTTGACAGCTTTCGTTGTAAAAAGAGTGCAGAGAGGAAAGAGTTAAACAGGACCCGGGCCACTGAGTCAGTTACATTTTATTCATTCAGCAAAAGGTTGATTGACAGTGTTACAGCCGAGAGAGTATCCAATTGTGTCGCTCCATTTCCTTTCAATGGCAGGGGGCGTGGCCACCGAGGGGCGTGGCCAGGCAGGTACTTGGCACCCACCTGGCAGCCTTGGAGTGTGTTTTCCAAGCCTTGGACGCAGGGAGGGGCTGAGCCCTGGGGGCCCTGGAAACAGCCCCATTTCACCGGGGTTATCACTGCACACAAGGGGCCATTCATGGGGACGCCCTCTCCAGCCTTTCACACCCTGAGAGGCCGGTGGGTAAACACAGGCCATGGACTCGTGACCCTGCTAAGTGGCAACTTATCTCGGCGCACTGACGCACCCATTCTCCCTCCCCTTCGCCTTTCATCCTTCTAGCAACCGGACAATTTTTCTTGCTTTTTCACAATCAGTTTTCCCAAGGCCTCTGGTGCCTGCCTGGAGCTGGGCCGGGAACGTGTAGGAAACCTAGTGTGTGGGAAAGTCTAGGGCCCACACGGGATCCCGGGGGAAGTACAGCACATGGGTAGGGACCAAAGCATCACCCTCAGTCCTATCATCAAAGGAGACCCCACCTCTCCATCCAGATCAACGCAGCTGGGAGGTGGCAACATCTGTGAGCTTCTCGGGCAGGGATTGGGCAGGACAGCAAACCCAGTGCTTCTGCATTGGACTTAGGGTTGAACAACAGGATGTGCTGATGGTGGGGGGCAAGATAGGGCTTGAACCTTCAGCCCAGCAGCTCCGCACTGCTCTCCTCTCCACTGCTCCCAACAGAAACCTGGGGTCAAGTCTCGGCCTCCGTGGCTCCCTGAGATGGGCGAAGTGAGTCCCTCCTGTCACTCACTCAGCAGCGCCCCGTCTGGCTGAGCAAAGCACATCATCTGGGACAACTTTCATCCGCCAGGTCGATGCGGGTGCCACCAAGGCTGCAAGTGTGGGGCTGAGGTAGGTTCTATGGGGCTTCCACAGGAAAGTTCTCCTCCCTTCCATAACGTGCCCTGAGGACTCCTGGTTTCTCTGAATCTCTGCCGAGACCATTCATTCATTCTCCTCTTCTACCGTAATCCCTTCCCCCACCGTTTACCCCAGAGCAGCCAGGAACTGATTGCCCTTGTTTATCCAGCCCTCGTCTTAATCTCGCTCCTCATCGCTATTTATCCCAGAGCTGGGCCAGAACCGTGTGCCCTGAGCCACGAGCCAGGAAAGAAAAGATGGCCGATGTCTGGTCAAGAGCCAAACAACCCACCGGAGACAGCGAAGGCCCCAGCCTGCAGAGAAAAGATCTTAAAAGACTAAAAAACAAAGCTGCCAGTTAGCTCCTTTCATTATCATCTGCGGTTCTTCATCCAGAAGCTGCGCATTAACGGGGCTTAGCGCAAAGGAAATGAGGCTTCAATGGAGCCAGAGAAGCTCAGAAATATTTAGGTTTCAGACTAGCAGCCGTGTTAGTCTGTATCCGCAAAAAGAACAGGCGGACTTGTGGCACCTTAAAGACGAACACATTTATTTGAGCACGAAAGCTTATGCTCAAATAAATGTGTTCGTCTCCAAGGTGCCACAAGTCCTCCAGAAATATTTAGGGCTTGGACCCATCTTCCCAAGAGGCCCCGGGTGGCTCAGAGAATTGGCAAAGAGATGCAGCAGGCTTCCCCTACAGCTCACTGGTCTGCATGCCTGCAAGCTCAAGATCGGGTGGGGACTGTTCCCATCTACTAAGCTATTCACCGGCCTCTGTGAAATGAGTTTGATGGGACTCAACATTTTGCCTAGTGGGAATCCAAACCCACCAGCGCTCTTGGTGCTAACTGGCCCCTGCGCTGGCAGTTTCAGCAGAGACGCTTAGGGCTGGACAGACGAGGAGACAGAATTAGGAGTTTAAGTGGGCTCAGTTTTCCAGAGTGACTATTGATTTTGGGTGCCTCTGCTTGGGGGGCAACTTGAGACACCTTAAAAGGCTTGATCTTCAGCACCTGACCTCTGAAAATCTGAGTGGGGCACTCAAAATCACGAGTCCAGTGACTCTCAACCTGTTGTACTGGTGACCTCTTTCACATTCATAGACTCATAGACTTTAAGGTCAGAAGGGACCATTATGATCATCTGGTCTGACCCCCTGCATGCTGCAGGCCATAAAACCGTCCCTACCCCTTCCCTGGACTCTGCTGTTGAAGTCCCCAATCCTGTTTTTAGTGACTTCAATCGGCAGAGACCCTCCTGCTAGAGATCCCTGCCCCATGCTGCGGAGGAAGGCGAAAAACCTCCAGAGGCTCAGCCAATCTGCCCTGGAGGAAAATTCCTTCCCGACCCCAAATGTGGCGATCAGTAAGACCCCGAGCATATAGGCAAGAGTCTCCAGCCCGACCCCGTTAGCCATTGTAAGCCTCTGATTGCGACGCCCCCTTAGAAATTAAAAACACTTTTTAATATATAATATATTTAACACCATTGTACATGCTGGAGGCAAAGCAGGATTTGGGGTGGAGGTTGACAGCTTGCAACCCCCCACGTAATAACCTCGCGACCCCCAGTTTGAGAACCCCTGCACTAGTCTTGCTGAAAATGTAGGATTTGGTCCAATGCTGAAGCACTCCAGGGGGAATTCGGTGCCAGGTCTGTAGATAGACGGACAACGCCATGCTCCAGGGCTGTGAGATGTCCAGCATTCCCGCTCACACCAGCACCTTTTGCCAGCGTGAAAGAAGGCCGAATGAAATAAACGGGGGCTCTGGCTCCCAGCCTGCTCCTCACCGAGGGGCTGCAGACTGCAGGGGCCGGAGGGGAATGGAAAGCTACAGGTAGGGGTGTGGAGTGCAGCAGTTCCCAGCCAGGAATGCAAATACCAGAGATAAATAACAGGGACTTAGCTCCCCTGCCCTGCTTGGAGGCCAGCAAGCAGCACAGCTGGAGATAGCCGGCGCATCAGGAGATAGGAAGCCGTTTCAGGCCTGTGTCAAGCCATTTCACAGCAATCAGCAATTAAATGGCTTGTTAACCTTTCATCCCTGCCCCCTCCCCTGCTCGCAGCCCCAGAACAAGGTCCCGTGAGGAGCCTGGAGAGATGGTCGCCAGGCAAATCTAACTGGCTGGATTCCAAAGCCGGGTCTGGGCACGTGAGTGGGGTAGGGGCGAGGGGGAGTCAGCGGGAGCTTTTCCCTGAGTTCAGCGAGCGGTGGAGCAGGGCCGGCAGTGGCTGTGAGGCTTTGCCTTGGCTGCGCCATGGTGGATTAGTCACGTCTCAGGAGGCGCTGGCTGGATCGCTCCAGTCCTGCGCCCCCCAGCGCTAGGACCATGCTGAATCTCTTATTAAGGGACACGCCCTAGGTCATGCAGGGAGCCTGTGGCAGAGCAGGGCATCGATCCCAGATTGGCCAAGCCCTAGGCTGGTGCCCGGCCCATTAGGCCAGGCTTCCTCTGACAGTCTAGGATGACGGTTTCCTCCTTTAGCTCCAGGGTCTTTGCTTCACCATGTTCTGAGGCAGGGTAAGGCCCCTCCTTGCTCCCATCCAGCAAAGCAGGGCAGGGACCACCAGCTACTGGGTGACACGGGGGAAGGGCCCCACGTGGGAGCAGAGCCATTAGAGATGGGAAAGGTCCAGCGGGCTCTGAGGCCACCTCCTGCCTCCTAGCACAGCGGCCCCCCCGTCACCGTTACCATGGCGCCCCAGTGCTTTGCCCAGCACCATTTTTAATGACCCTCTGTGGGGCCTCCATCTCCTCCAAGCCCACTGGGTCCCATGTTGTCCATTACTGGGTCTCCGGGCACACATGTTCCTTAGCATATATTGGTCACTGGCCCGTCTAGCTTAGGGTGACCAGATGTCCCGATTTTATAAGGACAGTCCCGATATTTGGGGCTTTTTTTATATGGGGCTTTTTTTCCTATTCCATTTACTATCTGGTCACCCTAGTCTAGCTGGTCCCCTGGAAGAGCATTTCAGTGTGTGAATATCAGGGGAAGGCTTCCCCTCCAGGCTATGGGGACCTCCGGAGACCGGGAAGCAGAGCAGGGAGAGAGCAAAGAATCACCAGGCGAGGAACGGAGACCAGAAAAGCAATTGTTTTCCAGCGGCATTGACAGATCGGCTGTTGGCTGCCCCCTTTCTCCCCACAGCCCCGTTCCAGACGGATCTACTAGGACTATAGGTCCCAAGCAAGAGGGCAGCTCAATGGGTCACCGGGTGCAAGCCACGAAGTCCATTCGGGTCTGTCTACACTATGGCGCAGCAGCTGTGCTGCTGTAGTCCTGCTGTGTGGACGCGTCCTACGTCGCCGGACGGGGGTTTCTGTCTCTCCGAGAGGCGTAGCAAAGTCGATGGAAGACTCCTTCCATCCACCTCGTGGCAGCTATACCAGGGGTCAGGTCCACCTAACTCTAGTGCTCAAGAGGCAACATTTTTCACAGCTCTGAGTGACAGACCAGCCCGTAGGCTCCTAACTGCCCTGGAAAGCTGAGTACGGTTCCCAGAGCTGGAGAAGAGCGCGGTGTGGCTCCAAAGTGCGTCTCTCCCACCAACAGACGCTGGTCCAGTAAAAGATACTCCCTTGCCCACCCTGTCTCCCTCATCTCCTGGGACGAACACAGCTATAACCGTGGGGGTTAGGAGCTTCAGTAGAAGTGAGGTTGCTTTGTGCATTCCACTCATGGGGTGTGGGGTTTTAGGTCTGCAAGCCTACACCATGCTCACTGAGGGGAGCCCAAAACCAAAGCGTCTGTTTTCAAGGTGCAAAAAGGAAATCACTGTAGTCATTTATGCAACCCCTGCCTTATGCAGGAGGGAGGGGTGCCCCCCTCCCATCTACGCCCATGGGTGCCCAGCATGCAACGTGGCTGGCTGCTCCGTGCAAGATGGAACGTGGCATGTTGGAGCCAGTAGTCTTGTGGACCACACCTCTATTAAAGATGGGTGCAATCGGGTCCATAAGGTGCCAACGAGGTGGGGCACCCATGCCTACCCCGAGCCAGTCCTTCTCTTCCTATCCCTGTCTGCAGTCCGAGGGCCTCCTCCTTGCAACCATCCGGCCTGCTAAATCGCCTTCCTGCATCCGCCTTGTAAACCTGCTCCTCACAGCCCCTGCCATGGGCGGCCTGCGTTTTATGGGCCTCGGCTCATTCAAAGGGAGAAAACCCCAGCCCCCCTCGTAAAGCTGTTAACAGGGGGAGGGGGAGGAAGCCGTCTGTGTATCGCTGCGGGAGGAGGGCGCAAACAGTCTGAATAGGGCTCTGGTGTCACACAGGGCTGCTTCCTCTGTCGTTAAATCTCCATAAAGCCTTGGATGTGGTGGCAGGCGGAGGGGGGTCACTATCCACCATCCTGCCATCCCCCCCCCACCGCCAGCCATCCACACCCTCCCCCTCCCCGGGGCAACACCGAGCAGGGGCTCCCCAGCCCCGACTCAGACAGGTCAGGGCATCCCCCTACCCCGGCCCAGGCTTCCCTATGACTTGCGAGGCCGCGCGGCTCGTCTTGAAGCCGTACAACCCCGGTTTGGATCAATGCTCGGGACGAGATTAAAGCTAAGCTAAAATCAACCCCTCTGGAATTGAAATGCGAGTGCCCACAAAGGGGCCGGCAGTGGCTTCGCTAAAGCAGTTTAGACACCGATTTAAGCTGAACCGGTTTCAGGCTGTGTGTGTGGACAAGGCCTATGCTTCAGATACACCGAGATGAGGCCAGGCTGCCAAATCAGGATCCAGCTCCCAGCTGTGCTGTGATTTCGGGGTGTCTGGATTCAGTAACAGATGCCCTAGTGGGATTGGGGCGACTGGTACCATCTGGATCTGGATGCAGGTGCCTAGCTCCAGGCATCTGGCTCCAGATGAGTTCACCTCTGCCCCCAGTGTCAGATCCAATGTGATTCTGGTTCTGCACACCGTAGAATCATAGAATATCAGGGCTGGAAGGGACCTCAGGAGGTATCTAGTCCAACCCCCTGCTCAAAGCAGGGCCAATCCCAACTAAATCATCCCAGCCAGGGCTTTGTCAAGCTGGGCCTTAAAAACCTCTAAGGATGGCGATTCCACCACCTCCCTAGGGAACCCATTCCAGTGCTTCACCACCCTCCTAGTGAAATAGGTTTCCTAATATCCAACCTGGACCTCCCACACTGCAACTTGAGACCATTACTCCTTGTTCTGTCATCTGCCACCACTGGGAGTGACGGGCACCAGCCCCCTTAACCAAGCAAACAACAAT
Organism: Malaclemys terrapin pileata; assembly: GCF_027887155.1. NCBI lineage: Eukaryota > Metazoa > Chordata > Testudines > Emydidae > Malaclemys > Malaclemys terrapin. Next base: position 5,741,315 of record NC_071523.1, read on the forward strand.
CAATCCCTTTGCCCCTGGAGCGCAGCCAGTGATTTATGCCAGCTTGCCAAGGGGAAAGCCCTGACGCCACAGGCAATGGGCACAGTCCAGCCTCAGGAATTTAGCAAACAAGCCACAAGGAAATGGAGGGTCTGTCGGATCCCGCCGCCGTTGTTACAAATGGCCGAGCGCATCACCGATGTCAGTGGACAGGCCTGGGCCCTAGGGAGGGGGACAAAGACCCTCCTGGAGCTGGGAAGCTGCAGGATGTTTGGAGGCGGGAACAGAGGTCAGAAGGGAGGTGGGGAATTTCCACCCCTGCCGGTGCAGCGGCCAGGTGGGGCTGGGAAGGCATTTCTATCCCCGGCAGCCAGCGGGCCACAATTCCCAGGGCAGCCAGAAGGGGGCTGCTGTAGTTTCCTGGTCACACTGGGCCGATTTCTCCCCTGTTGCAGGTCCCTGGGGGTTACTGGAGTCCTAGCAAGGAAGGATTGACTCCCCGGGAGGCAGGGCAGCATTGTTATCCTCACCTAACGGATGGGGAAACTGAGGCACAGCGAGCTTGCCCAAGCTCACCCAAGAAGACAGTGGCAGAAAATTCTCCAGGGCAGGGCCTGTCTCCTCCGTTACTTGTCTATTGCTGAGCAGAACGGGGCCCGGAGCCACGAATGGGATTCCCGAGCGCTGCCCCAATACAAACATAGCAGCAGCAGCTTCGTCACCGTCAGAGCCATGGCTCTGTGCTGCCAGGCCTGCGTCTCAGCCACACCACGGCTCTTCCTCCCGTAACTCACTCGTTTCCCCTCTTGGACCCAAATGTCCCTCGGTCCCGCGCTAGCCCGCTGCTCCCTCCCGAGCTGCCTCCCGAACGCTGGCTCAGGGAAACGCGGTACCCAGACGGGGTGGAAAGCGTGCCCGGCCCCTCCCCCGTTTCTGTGTCCCACCGAGGGGGGAGGGGGGCAGCGGGAAGCTGGGCTGGATCCAGCAGGAGCCGACACAAACGAAACATTTCCTGCGATTTGGAAAGAAGCTGCGGTTAGCGTCATTTTCCATGTTCGCTGCAGCGTCCGTGCGCCCCAGCCAGGAACCGAGGCCCCAGGACAGATTAACGGCTCCCTCACGGCAGCGGCTGAGGTCAGGGGCCCATCGCGCGAGGCGCTGAGCGGGCACATATTTAATGCCCTGTGAATCGAGAGTAACACTGTCCCTGGTCAGGCATCAGCATCCCGCAGCAGTGCCAGTCGCCCCACCACCAGGCAGCTGCCCACTCTGGGGTGTAGGGCAGAGCGTGAGGTTACCCCCCAACCGCCGGGCTCTGGGTGTAGGGCAGAGCGTGAGGTTACCCCAACCGCCCGGCTCTGGGGTGTAGGGCAGAGCGTGAGGTTACCCCCCAGCCGCCCGGTTCTGGGTGTAGGGCAGAGCGTGAGGTTACCCCAACCGCCCGGCTCTGGGTGTAGGGCAGAGCGTGAGGTTACCCCAACCGCCCGGCTCTGGGTGTAGGGCAGAGCGTGAGGTTACCCCAACCGCCCGGCTCTGGGTGTAGGGCAGAGCGTGAGGTTACCCCCCAGCTGCCCGGCTCTGGGTGTAGGGCAGAGTGTGAGGTTAGCCCCCAGCCGTCAGTTTCTGGGTGTAGGGCAGAGCGTGAGGTTACCCCAACCGCCCGGCTCTGGGTGTAGGGCAGAGCGTGAGGTTACCCCAACCGCCCGGCTCTGGGTGTAGGGCAGAGCGTGAGGTTACCCCAACCGCCGGGCTCTGGGTGTAGGGCAGAGTGTGAGGTTACCCCAACCGCCCGGCTCTGGGTGTAGGGCAGAGTGTGAGGTTACCCCCCAGCCGCCCGGCTCTGGGTATAGGGCAGAGCGTGAGGTTACCCCCCAGCTGCCCGGCTCTGGGTGTAGGGCAGAGTGTGAGGTTAGCCCCCAGCTGTCAGTTTCTGGGTGTAGGGCAGAGCGTGAGGTTACCCCAACCGCCGGGCTCTGGGTGTAGGGCAGAGTGTGAGGTTACCCCAACCGCCCGGCTCTGGGTGTAGGGCAGAGCGTGAGGTTACCCCAGCCGCCCGGTTCTGGGTGTAGGGCAGAGTGTGATGTTACCCCCCAGCTGCCCGGCTCTGGGTGTAGGGCAGAGCGTGAGGTTACCCCCCAGCTGCTCCCACGAGTGACACATGATTGGGTGCCAGTCCTTGCCCACAAGCTTCCAGGGCACCCGGTCTTCTCATCTACCAGTCTTCTGTGCGAGACAGTCCCTGCCCGAAAGAACGTAAACTAAGCTGACAAAGAGTGGGAGGGGAAACCGAGGCACGGGGCAGTGCTGTGACTTGCCCAAGGTCACACAGCAGGCTGGGAATACAACGTGGTCTCTCAGGTCTTAGGCCAGGCCTTCTCCATGGGGCTGGGCTGCCTCTCAGAAAACCCTGCTCTTTGGGAGGGGCTCCAGCCCCACAAGAGGGACTGGCTCCCTCCTGAGCTCTCCAGCCCAGTGCTATTGACACAAGATGCGAAACGCCTTTGGAAAGCACCGACCCCCAAGCTCCGGAGGCCGGCCCATCGCCGGTCCCACCTCGTGTGCAGCCAAGAAGGAGCAGTTCGCGTCATTCTCTGCATTGGTTCAGTGCGGGGCATCGTCCTCATGGTTCGTGACTGGGGTGAGATGCAGCCACCTCTGGGGTGGGAAGCAACCTCGCATGCTGCATCACAGAGAGGGGAGGGAGCAAGGAAGATGTTGTCCCAGGCGATCGGGGCAGACCCCGGCACGCACACGTGCACAAACTTACACAAGCTGCCCTTGGGCTCTGGGGACCCCTCGATAGTCTAAGCCTCCTAGAGACGTGCTCTGAAACCCGCCGGCGGGTCTGCGGGGGGGGAGACCCCAGAGCAGGGGAGGAGTTTCTGCTGCTAGAGTCCCCCCCCTTGGCGAGTCTCCCTGCAGCAGCAAGCCAGCCACTCTCCCAGTCACCCCCTCTCCACCACTGGGACTGGCAGCGTCGGGGTCGCTCCTGGGGAGGCCCAAGAGAGGAGGGCAAGTTCTGTGGGGTGAAAGCTGGGGCAGAGGGCTCAGGGAGTGGGCCCCGACTCAGGGCCAGATTGGGATCCCAGTTACCCTGGTGTAAAGCAGAGACACCCCACTGAGCCCACCCAGTAGCTGAGTCCAGAGCCCGGCCCCACGCCTGCGTGCCGGGGCGCCCGCTCCTCAGGCCCAGCGGGGGGCCGGTGGCACATCCAGGGCGCAGGTCTCTGCCACTCTCTCGGGGACGCCAGCCCACAGCAGGACGGGTGCTAGCCAGCGGGTGTGCTGGAATGCGGATCCGGCCCAGCTGGTGCTTCCTGCCCCCGGAGCTGCAGAAGCCCTTCCTTCCTGCCCCGAAGGCCAGCCAGGGGGCGGGGTGGCTCGGCACTTGGCCGTGGGAGTTTCTGCGATTCCTGCAGCTTCCGGACGCTGCTCCTGGCGCTTGGCGAAAGCCGAATGGGCAGCAGCCAAACGGCCGATGGAATGGCTGCTCCCGCCATCGCTATCGGGGGGGTGGGACTTGGGAGCAGGACTTCGTGCGACCCCAGCATCTTCCATCCCTGATCACAGCACTTTGACACCTAACCCCTTCTCCCTGACGGGGCAGCCGGGAATGGCTGGCCCCGGTGTCCTGCTGGGGACGCTGGGGCCCAGAGATCACGCTGCACGGGAGGGGAAACACCAGAAATAGAGCCCAGCATCCAAATCCCCTCTCCCCTTCTCTGGCACCCAGGCGGCAAGGACTAGAGCCCAGCCTGCGAATCCCGTACTCTAGCCACTAGGCCACACTCCCTCCCAGAGCTGAGAACAGAACCCAGGCGTCCTAGCTCCCAGTCCTATGCCCACCAGACCTCAGCCCCCTTTATTAACCCTCTGTTCACCACAGGGGCCAACAAGAACCGGGCCTTCCCTTCCCCAGTGGTAGCACCGCAGGGCCGGCAGGGTGTGAGTCTAGCTGTCCTGGTTCTTTAAACGTGTAGCAAGGAGCCAGGCGGCCGGAGGGGAAGGGGAGACCTGAAGCAGAAGCTCTACAGTGAAGCTTTGGGGATAAGGCGGCTTCCCTCCTGCCACCAGAGTTCCTTGTTCAGCGTCAGAAGAAAGCGGCTCTCCCCGAGGTTCTTGGCCTGCCCACTGCCCCGGAGCGCAGGGGAGCCGCCGTCCCGAAATGGCCATGCCAAGGAGACAGGACCTTCCCAGCTGCCTGAGTGCCTGGTCCAGCCCGGCCCTTGTGCCTGCCCAGCCGATGCCTGCAGCGGAGATCCCCTTTCACAGGCCTGGCAGGCCGCCCTCCCGCTGACACTGGCATCCATTGTCGGGCAGGGCGTGCCTGACTCGGGGGTGGGCAGGATGAAAAAGGAGGCAGGTGCATACACAGGAGCCCAAACCTTTTCTCCCCTGGAGCTGGGCCTGTACCAGGAAGCTGCTCGGGAATTACCGAGGGCTGGCAGGAGCCCTCCCACGCTTTGGAAGCACGGGACAGCTGTAGAGAGGGTTTGGGTAGAGACCAGGCGGCAGGTTCTGGGCACGCAGGCTGCTGGGGGCGACCTGGCAAATACTGCCAGGGTTGCCATCTCCCCCCCTTCCTGGCAGTGCCAGAGCAGGCTCCCACCCAGCCCCACACAATCGATGCAGCCTCCCGTCCACGCCACGTGGTCCATCGCACGGGGGCGGGTCCTATCCCCGACTCATGCTGTGCCCGGGGGCGAGTCGCTGCCCTTCCGTGTGCCTCAGTTTCCACATCTGCAAAATGGGGATGAGGATGCCCCTGAGATCGAAGGCAGAGTGTTATTCGTCTGCTCTTATGGTCTGGCCTGGAGATGGGTGGGGAGCCCAAATGTCTAGGGCTGAGTGCACCTGAGGACTCCCCGCTCCCAGCCCCGCAGGGCTCGTGTGATGTGCTGGGAAGATGAGCTGCAAGAATGTTCCTCAACGCCCTGGGGCCACTCCACCCTCACCCCTGTGCTCGGCTGTATTGACAGCAGCACACACACCCCCAGCACCTTCCTGGGGCCGAACAGAGCCAGCTTGTGGGGCGAGGGAGAGAAAACCTCCAGGCCTCCCCAGAGCCGGGAGAGCTAGAGGGGCAGGAGCCCTGGAGTGTTCTGGATCCAGAGGTCCAATGCATCTCACGACCCTGCTGCCAGAAGAGAGATTTACACTGGTGCCCAGTGGGGGCTGTCCTGGCCTGGGTAGCATCTGGCACTCACCTTGCATGGCTGTCAGTGAGGGCACCAGGTGCCAGGTGGGGGGAGGCAAAGCACCCCATTTCCCTGTCTGGTGCCACTGCTTTACAGCTGGCTTCACCGATGCAGGGGGAGTCTCCGGCATAGTGAGTCCATCTGGCTCCAGTCTCCTGGGACGTGGCCGGGGGAAAGGAGCAGTGGCTGGGTGTGTCCCCCTGCACCTTGGCTCTCTCCGGCTGGTAGCACAGCCGTTGCAGGCCAGCCAGCCAGCGTAGCTAACAGCAGCCTCTGGGCTGCTCCACATAATGCTGGGGGCGCCGGCCCGGCCCCGGTTGGCCCGAAGTCCACGGGGGAAGCACAAAGGAGGTTTAAGGGCAACGTTGCACTCTTCTCCCGAGAGATTCACTAAGGGCCCCTGGCTGTGGGCTGCAGCTTGGATCCCATAAGTGTGGGGAGACCGGTTTGTAACAAGGCAGAGGTGTGGGGCGGCAGGAGAGTCTCTGGGCTGCAGAAGGGGTTTCGACAGGGCGCTGACCTTGCCTCGGGCCATGCAGCCTGTATCCAGCTGGCCTCGAGGTTCCCATCGGCTGGCACCTCCCCGGGCAGCTGTCAGGAACGGGGACCAGCCTGGATCTGGACAGCCTGGACCATTGGTGCCAGGCTCCAGCCCAGATCCTCCCGGCGAGCTCCGGCTCCACAAGCCAAACAGCCCAGCGCTTTGGGGCAGCAGGGTTCTTGGGCCCAATGTCGCAGGAGTTCCCTTGGCCAGTTACACACCAGAGCAAGGACCCGTTCTCTGCCCGGCTGCTCCAGGGTCTGCATTGGCACATGCCCAGAGAGCAGAGAGGCTCCCGAATTGGGGCACTGTACCTTTAAGGCTCTCGCTGGGCTCTGGAACAGTTTAGCGAGCGGCTCCGCTCTGTCTGGACAAGCGGAACTGAGCCGCTGGCTCCCCGGATGGGGCAGGTGCTCGGCCGCGGTGAGCTTCTGTCTCCTCCTGTTATCTTAACCTCCGCCGACAGGAGGCTGGGAAAGACATTGCCGCTGGCAGGTTCCCCCCGCGCCAGGATAAGCAGCAAAGGGAGATGCAGGGCTCCGGCCACAAAATCTGGATTTGGGCCCATATGGGGATCCGGATCCCTTTGGGGCTGGGGATATTCAGGGCCAGGGTTTGGCTCCAGCCTTCAATCAGCTTTTCGGTATGCAAAGAGCCTGATTTTGCTCCACACAGGTGTAAGTCAGGAGTTACCCCACTGGAGTGAATGGGGTAAATCCAGGGGAAACGGGAGGAGAATCTGGCCCATTGGATCTGCTCTGAGTCCCAACTGGGCTTCCCTGCCGGCAGGAACAAGGGCCCAGTTCATCCTTGCTGTGTGTCTTGGGTCTGCCCCGGCACAGTGTCTTCCACCAGTGCAAGAGGCGTGAAAAGTGCTGCCGTTCTGAACTCACAGACGTTGCGGCCATGTCCCGTGTGCTTTGCAGGGCAACGGCCGCGTCACCAGCTCCTGCAATGTCGGCACGAGTCTCACGGCATTTGGTGGCTTTCCATCAAGCCCCAGCTCCCGGAGTCACAGGATGAGGCGATACTCTCAGCTTCCATTGGGTAAAAAAGCAGGTTTCCAGCCCTCGTGGTTGGGGCAAAAAGCTTGAAAATGGGACCTGAGTGGGACTTAAAGGCTCCAAAGCCAGAAAAAAACCTCACAATTATTTAAAAAACCCTCGAACTTTGGGGCCTGATGCGTGAGTTCCGCAATGCTGCCACCATGACGCCGAGCTCCATGTGGCTGCTCCGGTTAAGCCACAGCCCTCGGGGCCAAACAACACTCCCAGTGCTTTAAGGGGGCTGAACCAAACGGCCCCAATCCCAGGCTGGAGCAAACGCCCCCAGGGCCTAGGGACTGGCCCCAACTTCCCCGCCCAATGCTCGGTGCAGTTCTTTCACGTCCTTCCCTAATGTACACACAGAGCAATGTGTATAGTAAAACCTAAAACCCTACCAAAACAAACCGCTCCGCAGCACACACGTCACCCCTGGGGGGCGACCAAACCCTGCGTGATGGATGTCAACCGTGTCGCTGAACGGCTGACCGGGAGGCGCTCAGATGCTGCGGTGATGGGTGTGCGATAAGGCCCTGTAGCTCTTGCTCTCGGACTGGCCCATGGGCAGTGCCAGGGGCTCCTCTCATGGCATAGAAGAACCTGCCGGTCTTCAATGGGCGTAGCCCAGCCCAAGGGCTCTAGGCGCTTCCCTGACTCCCCCAAATCCTCTCTCTGCCCCCGCGAGTGGCAGCGTCTGACCCTTCCCTGGCTGGAATTCAGCCCTGATCAGATTTGCAGCCAAGAGCCAGGAGGGCAAAGGGATCGGGTGGGGGGAGGACTCAGGCCTAGCCAATGTGAAACCCCACAGCCCGGGAGGGGCCCAGGGAGGGAGAATGGGGCGGGAGGGAGCTTTCCCCAGCAGTTCCTGTGTGAGCTGTGGGGAGGGGGGCGGGGGGGAGGAAGCTACTGAGCAGCACAATACACAATAGCCCGGGGGCAGGAGCAGAGCCTGCCGCTCGCCAGCTGTCACCCAGGGAGAGAAACAGGTGCTTCCGTCTGGTCGCCTGGATTTCCCGGGCAGGATCCCAGAGGCAGGCCGGTCCCAGGCACATCTGGGCAGGCTGCATGGCCAGGGCTTCACGGCTCCTCGCCCACCGCTGCCAGTGCCCACGGGAGGGGAGTTCAGAAAGGGCCGAAGCGTGAAACAGGGCTCCCCGGAAATTCCCAGGGTGTCGGGCTCTGGGGATCTGGGCCCGTCCCCACTCTGCCTGCGATCACAGATGTAGGGGCGGAGGAGCGATGCTGGAGGAGGACAGAGGCCCCAGAGAGCTCCTGAGTTGGAGAGCGGGTCAGGGAGCATTAAGAAACGGTGCTCTGCGGACAGCCCCCTGCCATGGGGTAGCCCGTGACCAGGGTTAGAGCCACTGTGGAAACGGGCAAGGTCCTGGAGCCAGGCCGAGCAGCATGTCGCTCACCCGCTGCGTTCCCGTGTGTGCTCGGCAGCCCAGCGGGGTGACCGACGGGGCAGGGCCCCGAGAATCACACAGGGGGATTAGAGGAGCTTAGAGCCAAGGCAGCCGAGCTTTGAACCGCCTGGATCATTCCAACAAAGAGCCCCGGGGGGGGAAATGAACACAAGGAAGGGCCCGAGGCAGGGAAGTGCCAGAGCGAAGGGGCTGCAGGGACCCCCTCCAGCTTTGCAGAGGGGCTGGGGAGGGGGGCACAAATGGAAAATCAGCCCCCCCCTTGGGGTTTGTCATGGTGACTCACTCTGCCCCCCCCAATTCAGCGCTGGGGCCAGTTCTGTCTGTTGAGGGGTGCGTGCACCCCCCCGGACTGGAGGCTCTGAGCACCTCACACCCCGTCACGGAGCTCGCTCGGACACCCCTGTGCAGCCGGGCCGGGCTGTTAGCCCCACTGCCCCGATGGGGAGCTGGGCCCCGAGATGGGAGGGGACTTGCCCAAAGCCACAGTGGGGGGCTGCGGGAGCGCTGGGAACTGACCCCTGGTCTGTGGCTTTCTGGAGTAAATTAAAGCCCCTGAGAGGCAGATTCTGATCTCGGTTACATTGGGGTAAATCTGGAGTCACTGCGCTGGCATGAGCCCTGGCACCAGCGAGGGCAGAGGTGGATCACCAGGCGTCGGTGTGAGCTCCGGGCTGGCGACAATGGAGCGTGCCATGGCGTGAGGGCAGAGCAATTGCTTCTGCTCTGGCAGGGGACCCTGGGGCTCTCAGGCAGGGGAGCAGCCCCCCAGAATCTGCCGGATGGGGGAGCCCCCTTCCCTATGGACCAATCAGCTGCGATGAGGAGAGAGGGGGGAAGTTACACAGCCGGGGCCTGCAGGACAGCTGGGAGGCAGCCACGTGGTGTGGGAAACCCTGACGGTGACCTTAGCTTGGCACCTGATGCCACAGATGCGGGGAGCCCGGGCCGCTCTGCCCTGCCTGCACCCCCCAATCTGCCCCTGCTGCTGCCCTCCAGGCTAGGGGGTTTACATTGGCCCATGTGGCAGTTGAGTCGCCGGCCAATGATGAACTGGGCCCTGGGGGTGGGTTGATCAGAAGAGGGGTGCGGTGGCTGGAGCGTTGAAATGGCGGGGATCTGGCAGGCGGGGGGCTGCAAAGGGAGGGGGACAGGCACTGGGGGCTGGCAGGATGGTGTACCGGGGTGCATATTAATCCAGAAGCCTCAATTGCTCCCCTTCCCTGTTCCCCTCTGCACGCGCATTACAGCCCTTTGACACCAGATTTGTGCCACTTATACTCTGCCGCTGCTGCACCCCCCCCCCCGTGGGTACTGGCCCCTCCTATCACCTCACCGCAGGGACGCTCCCCTCTGTCCCCACCACTGGAATGGGGTCTTCACGCAAGCCTTGTGGGAGGGCTGAGCCTGGCACAGCCACACACCCCTGATCTGGGGACCCCTCCTGAGGAGAGGGGCCTGTGAACCCAGGAACCCGGGAGGGCGGAGCTGGGAGGGGAACAATAAAGATAAAGGAAATATGAAGAGGGAGGGAAGCCGCTGACGGGAAGATCAAAGCTGGGGGAAGATAAAAGAAACGGGGGCAAGGCCCATCGAAAGCAAATACGTGTCCCGGCGGCAGGAGGGCGAGCGGCAGGGATGTGGGGGGAAGGGTGCCATGGGCCAGTACACAAGGCGAGCGAGGAATTTCCCTGCCAGCCTACGGAGGAAGGCGCCACGCCAGCCACACAGCACAGCCGGGCCATAATGGGGCAGCTGCACCCAGCGCTCCGGGGGGCTGCGGGAGCTGTTCCCGGCTCGCGCCTGCTTCATCGATGTGCCACGGCCCCTCTGCGCCAGCCAGGTGGGGGCAAGGGGGCCACAGTGCAGGGAATGCCCAGGCACAGAGCCAGCGCTGCCCTCTGGATGCCACCTCCCTGGCCCAGGGCGGTTCTAGGGCAGGCTCTGGGCAGGGCAGGGGCAGGGCTGGAGGCAGGATGGGGTGGATCACAGGTGGACTAAGTCCTGGCCAGTGTGGGTGAGTCTGCACCCATGCAGCACCCCATAGGGATCATTACAGCAGGAGTTCAACATAGGGCAGCCCCTGTGCCTGGGGCTCCCACAGCGCCTGGGCAGGAGAGGCAGCCCGGCTTCCTTTCTGCCCTCTGGCTCCACTAGGGCTCCCGTGGGTGCAGCAATGGGGGCAACTCTGATGCCAAGGCCAAGTGCCGACAAGGTGGCGGCACCTGCCGGGGTCCCAGTGGTGTAAACACAGAGCTGCTGCCCTGATTTCAGCACCGCTGCGCCGGATTTACCCCCCGGCGGGCCAAGAGCCCAGCCTAGCTCCTTATATGGCCTGAAATTCCTCCCCAGTCCCAGCTGAGCCCTCAGGATTTCCTGCAGATGAGAGAGCGGCTCCTCCCGCTGACTCACGCCAGCCCAAGGAGCCCACTGCACTGGGCCACGCTCTGCTTAGTAACCGGCCTCCGCAAACACAGCCCGCCTTGCCACCCCAGAGGAGCCGCAGCGGGACGCTCCCGGGAGAAATGCAGCCGGCATTCCTGGAGGGAGGAAGGATGGGCGATCGCAGTGCAGAGTTGGAAGGGGAAACCCGGGGAGGGGGATGAGAGACCCCAAAGGGCCGACATCTAGTCCGCCCCCGACAGCACGGCTCTGGTACAATCCCCTTCACAGCACAGACTCTGTTCAGTGCACCGGGCTTGGTGAGGCGAGCCCTTGCTGTGTGGGGGCAGTGCCAGCACCCCATGCATCTCTCTCCCGGTGGGGGAAGCGGGGAGCTGGCTTGCCCCGTTAGTCCCTCCAGCCTGGTATCTGCCTCCAACACCCGAAACCTTCTCTCGCTGTTAGAGATGGGCCAGAGCCCCAGATCCAAACACTGGAGGGGGGGTGAATGAACCCTACAGCTGGGCCCCCTCTCTGCCCATCATGCACTGGGGCAGCTCACCCAGCTGTCTGCCTGGCACCGCACTGCCCCATTCCCGAGCATGACCCAGCAGAGCCCATCTCAGCTCATCACACTTCAGGAATCTGCTCGCAGGGCTCTCAATGAGTAACGGGAAAGGTTCTCTTGCCGGTCATCTTTAACCCCTTGCTGCCTGCACGCCTCACCCTGGCCCCGGCTCTGCTGTTTCTCCGCCCGCGTTGGCACGGACGGGGCTGTCGGCACAGGCTGGGAAAGGTGCCACAGGATCTGTGGAAGCTCTGGCTGGGAGGGGGGACGTTTTCCCCTTTGGGGCCTGGGGAGGTACATGCCACTGGCGCCCCTGTTCGGCCCCTCAGCTGAATCCAGCATGTGGAGTACAGGGGAAGAGGTGTCACTTCTTTAAAGGGGCGGCAGCTTCAGCCCAGCGGGCAGGAGGAGATGTGGCCACTGCAAGAGAAAGGGAGAAGAGGGGCAGCCGAGCAATGGGGGTCTCCGGTCACCTAACAATATTGCAATCGGCTGCGGTGCACCACTGCCCTCTGCTGCATGGGATCAGAACTGCTCCAGTGCCTGTCCTAGCCTTCTACTGCTAACCGCTCGTGGGGAGTCTCCTTTAGCTCAAGAGGCAGGGGTGGGTGCTGTAGGCACAGGAGGGACTGAATTCTAGCCGTGATAGCTGGGGGGGGGGTCCTAGGTACCCACACATCTGTTACAATCCTTGTGACAAAGTGGGGCTACTCTTAACGTTTCCTCTGAATACTGTGTGGGTGCCTCAGTTTCCCCTATGCATTTCTTAAGTCTCCAGTGTGCATAAATGGCCAACACTCTGTCTCCTCGCAACAAATGGCCGGGGCCCTTCCCCGCTGCAAGGGGATAGCTAAAGGTGAACAAAGAGATCAGGTGACCTCCTGGCCCAGGAAAGAGACAAAGGCCAGAAAGGAGGGGCTGGAGGGGGTTTTCAGTTGGGAGCTGGCTGGGGACGGGGAGCAAGTGCAGACGGGGTTGTCTGGCTCACTGGGCCCCAGAATGGACCCGGCTGAGGGATCCCGTTCTCTGTACCTACAAACTCTGTTTTAGACCGTGTTCCTGTCATCGAATAAACCTCTGTTTTACTGGCTGGCTGAGAGTCACATCTGACTGCGAAGTGGGGGTGCAGGACTCTCTGGTTTCCCCAGGACCCCGCCTGGGCGGACTCGCTGTGGGAAGCGCATGGAGGGGCAGATGCTGAATGCTCCAAGGAGAGACCCAGGAAGGTGAAGTCGTGTGAGCTTCTTGCCCTGGAGACAGTCTGCTCCAAGGGAGAGGAGGCTCTCCAAAGTCCTGCCCGGCTTTGTGGGGAGCAGTTCCAGAGCATCGCCCGGGGACTCCGGGACAATCCTAGGAGGCCCCAAGAGCAGAGCTAACTGCAGAGCGTGGCCCCTTTGCACAGCCTCAAACCAGGGGCCTGGAGCTCCACAGGGGACACTGCTAGACCTGCAGCCAGCGGGAGACGTGCTGAGGACGTCGCCGTGAGGAACCGAGAGTTGTGCTGCGTGGGATCGCCGTGCCGGGGTGGGCCTGGTTTTGTGTGTCCGTGCTGCGCCCACCTCTGCGGGGCCCTTTGCAGGGAGAGCAGCGCCCCAGGGGCGGCCGAGGGCTGAGCGCAGCGGAACCGGGGGGTGGGGGGTGTCCGTTCCGGGGGAGCGAGATCTGCCCTGCGAGCCACCCGCACGCAGAGAGAGGGGCCGGCAGCATAAAGCATCCTGGGATGAGCTGATCTCCTGTGTTTTGTTAGGCTGACAAAGCGCGCAAAGCCCCAGGGCTCAGGCGCTGAATAGGGGAGCTGGTTCCCAGCGCGGCCCCGGGCCAACGCCGGCAGTCTATAGCCAGGCCGCATTATCCCCCAGACCTGATGAGGTCGACACTTCCTTTTCAACCGGCCCTGGCGACAGCCTTAGCAACACAAACAGGAAGTCCAGAGGTTGCTGGGGGAGGCACAGAGGATGCACAGGATGCGCAGGGCGGCCGCTTACCTGTCAGTAGCACTCTTCACCTTTGCAGCGGCATCCAGGCGGGTCCCACTGGATCCCAGCTCCAGGCACATAAACCCCGTCTCCAGCCAGCTCCCAACTGAAAACCCCCCCAGCCCAGTGCCCCCAGCCCTGCCAGATCCCGGCCAGGTGCCCGCCTGCCTTTAAATGAGGAGCGAGCCCCAGGCAGCCGTGCAGGGGCTGAGTTCATCCAGCCTCAGCCTGTGGCAATAACCGAAGGTGTCAACTCAACACTCTTCCCTGGGGCATGGGGGAGAGAGAGGTCACGGGGGCATCAGGCAGGCTGCGTGGCTTGGGCACACGCGGATATGAGCAGCCTCCGGAGAGGGTAGGGGACACCCCTGACTTTTCCTCTGGGAACCAACCGTTCTGACTCCCACTTGCTTCTCGGATTATTGCCCCGTCCATGCCTGGCTTTTGCTGCTCCGCTCTACCATCTCCACACCAGGCCCCCCTGCCATGAGCTGGGCCAGGAACCAGCTAAGCCGGGCCCCGGGCTCTGCAGCTGGAGGGTCGCTACGTGGGCTCTTTGGACCTTGGCAAGCTGATGGACCGAGGCCCGGGCGGGTGCTCTTCCCTGGGCCAGACCCACTCGAACTGGCCCAGAATCAAGGCAAGTCTATGTAACCCACTGTGTGCTGTGGGGCCCTCTCCACGCTGCTCTGCAGGGAATGTGAGTGGGCGCAGCCCCCAGCTGTGGTGCTGCAGGTCACGGGCTTAGCTCTGGCCACCACATCTACATGGAGCTTTCCACGAAAAGAGCCCGCCGAGGCCCAAGGTCACGCAGCAGGAGGGACTGAACCAGGGGAGACTGGTCCTGCCTCCTGTCTTCCTGCTCTAACCTCAGGCAGGGCATGCCCCCTGGTTCTCCCTAGGCTGGTGACCCAGCTTGGCAAAAGGAAGAAATCCCCACCTGGCCCTGGACGTGAACGCCCTGGAGGGGAAGGGAGCCTGTTCCCTTTACGCTCTCACTTCGATGCTGCAGACCTAAGTGGCACAGAGCAGATTGCAAGTCGAGCACCCCCTTGCTACCTAGACCGTCCTGGGCCAGTGCCCATGGGGCAGGCATGACCCCTGGTGGCATGGGGGGGAGGGATAGCTCAGTGGTTTGAGCACTGGCCTGCTAAACCCAGGGTTGTGAGCTCAATCCTTGAGGGAGCCATTTAGGGAACTGGGGTAAAAATCTGTCTGGGGGTTGGTCCTGCTTTGAGCAGGGGGTTGGACTAGATACCTCCTGAGATCCCTTCCAACCCTGATATTCTATGAAGCCAGGGAGGTTGGTGCTGGTGTGGCAGCCTCTGGCCCCAGACCCACTTCCTTTCTGTATCAGTGACACCCACAGCCAAGTGGTGCTGGCAGGAGGGCGGCAGGAGGGTACGGGTTCAGGTACCCAGAAGAGCTGCACAGGCCCCGCCAGCCACGACGCCAACACCATGAATGTTGCCTGGCAGGACCTGCTCGGAAAGCGACCACAGATGCGAGCACCAAGCCAAGAAACATTTTGGGGCTCAGCAGCACTGCTGGAATAAAGGGGGAGCTCAAATCCAAACCTTGGCAAAGAGGGAGCCAGGGGAACATTCCCTGAGAGCTCATGGGAGGAGGCTGGGGCACAGGGCCGATTCATTCCCAGGAAGGGGGCCGAGCTGGTGATTTGCTGCGGTGTCTGGGTTTTTGCGCAGGGGCTGCTCTCTCCTGGAGCTGCTGAGACGGGGAGCAGGACGGGGAAGCAGCTGGCAAGAAGGGATCCAGAGGGATTCCTCACTCGGGATGCCCAGAGGCACAACGGGAGCATTGCCAGTGGACGGGAAGAGACAGTACGAGACAGGCAGCCAGATCGGCCCAGCTAATTAAACACCCAGGGAAGCCCGAGCAGGTGAAACTGCAGCAAGAGGCCAGGATCATGCCAGCTGCAGGTTAAATATAGCCCAGGAGTTGGCCCTGAGTTCAGACAGCTGCCAAGCACAGCCGGGTGGGGGGTGCCACCACCCTGGCACCTCGCGTCACCACCAGGCCAAACAGAGGCCTTGTAATGGGTCAGCCCCAGAAGGACGTGCACGCTGGGCAGCAGGGGTGGGGGGGTTAGAAAGATTTTCACTCTCTGAAATGCTTTCGGGGCAAAATTACCATGAAATGCCCCATTTCTTGCGGCCATCCGGTGCCCTCTTTCTGGCTGCACTGAGCAGGGATTGGACCCAGGGCTGCTGGAATATTTCCACCGTCCCAGCCTGGAGATACTTTCTCTGCTCAGCTCCCCTTCCTGCTGGTACGGCCGCAGCGGAACGCTAGTCCTGCGTCGTTTCAGGAGCGAGGCAAGAATCTCCTCTAGGTGGCGCCATTTCCTCCTCGCCGCTTTATAATTAGGCAGGGTGGGATTCGATTTTTAGCCGTAAACGTCAATTTCACCACGCACTCCCAAACCCAGGACCCATACTGCCATGGCAAATGGCAATGTACCGCTCGGCAAAGTAAGAGACGCGCTGCCCCAGAGCTCGGCAGCGTTTGGTGTAAGGATATTTTCCCGCGTATCTGGTGGCCTGTGAGAGGAGACGTTGTGTTAGAAAGCTTTGACTTTTTGAATCTCAACAGCCACTGTCATTAAATAATCACTGACATAGATTATAAAGCATTAAAAATGCTTTCAAATCGACACTGATATTCTCTGTCGGATTAATCAGGGCCGCCCACACTCTGCCCACGCTCCGCCCTGAGGCCCCACCCGCACTCGGCCTCTTCCCCCCCTGTCATTTACATGGGAGGGGAGGGGCAGAGAGGAGGGAGGAAGGGGGCGGAGAGGAACAAGCAGTGGGCGGGGCCTCGGGCAGAGCACAGAGTGGGGGCGGGGCCAGGGTCCAGATGCCGGGGCCCCTGGCGCCATTGTAAACCCGGCCGGTACTGATCAGAATTATAAACAATACAAATTGAATCCTGCCAAGCCCAGGCCAGCTCTAATGTCCCCGCTGCTCTTCCCCCGTGCAGCTCCTTCCTATTTAACCCCCAAACTCACGGTCTTCCTGCTGCTCCCAGGCCCTGCCCGTTGGCGGCCGGCACACTCCGGAGCGGGGTGACTGCCCAGGCCAGAGAAAGCCAGGCTGCAGCCCGCAGGCACCCACTGCTCTGGGGCTGGGGTCCAGCATCACGGGGTGTTTGGGCCCAAAGGGGAGATGCATACGAAGCTCTAGGTGCTGCCAGGTGTCCTCATGTGCCCTCCCTGAAGCCTGGGACTGGCTGCCCCATGCGCTGTCCACACCCCGGCAACACCCTGCTCCTCGGCGCCAAAGGAGGTCAATAGGGCTTAAGTGCAATGAGCTCTTTTCTCACCTCCTCCTCCTCTCCCCATGGAGGCTGTTGCATAAGAAACATTCCCGGAGGCTCCTTACTCAGTGAGCAATTGCTCCACTTACTCAGTGAGTAAATTTCTCAGTGAGCAATTAGCAAAAGAAACCACCTGCAAATGGAAGGGGCTCATATCCGGGCTGCTCGGACCAGCAGGACTAGCTGCTGCAGGCCCCAGTTGCTAGCCACGGCACTGAGCCGCCGGAGGACACCAAAGCAGCAATGGAAATGTCCCACGCAGCAAGAGGAGCAGGAGATCTCAAAGCCTCCGGGGAATGATGAGGCTCCAGGGGGTCGTCAGTGGCACCATATCCCCAGTCAGGAGTGGGCACAGCCTTTGGCTCAAGCCATTCCAGCTGGGGAAGGCTGGGATGGAAGGAGGCCATGATGGTGCTCTGTGCCACCAGCCCTGCATCCGCCCTGCAGCACCAGTATCCCACTGCACTGCATCCCTAGCAGTGCCGGGGCCCACGCTGCATCCGCCCTACAGCACCAGTATCCCACTGCATCCCTAACAGTGCCGGGGCCCACGCTGCATCCGCCCTGCAGCACCAGTATCCCACTGCACCCCCAACAGTGCCGGGGGCCACACTGCATCCGCCCTGCAGCACCAGTATCCCACTGCACCCCTAACAGTGCCGGGGCCCACGCTGCATCCGCCCTACAGCACCAGTATCCCACTGCACCCCTAACAGTGCCGGGGCCCACCCTGCATCCGCCCTGCAGCACCAGTATCCCACTGCATCCCTAACAGTGCCGGGGCCCACCCTGCATCCGCCCTGCAGCACCAGTATCCCACTGCACCCCTAACAGTGCCGGGGCCCACCCTGCATCCGCCCTGCAGCACCAGTATCCCACTGCACCCCTAACAGTGCCGGGGCCCACGCTGCATCCGCCCTACAGCACCAGTATCCCACTGCACCCCTAACAGTGCCGGGGCCCACGCTGCATCCGCCCTGCAGCACCAGTATCCCACTGCATCCCTAACAGTGCCGGGGCCCACCCTGCATCCGCCCTGCAGCACCAGTATCCCACTGCATCCCTAACAGTGCCGGGGCCCACCCTGCATCCGCCCTACAGCACCAGTATCCCACTGCACCCCTAACAGTGCCGGGGCCCACCCTGCATCCGCCCTGCAGCACCAGTATCCCACTGCATCCCTAACAGTGCCGGGGCCCACCCTGCATCCGCCCTGCAGCACCAGTATCCCACTGCACCCCTAACAGTGCCGGGGCCCACCCTGCATCCGCCCTGCAGCACCAGTATCCCACTGCACCCCTAACAGTGCCGGGGCCCACCCTGCATCCGCCCTGCAGCACCAGTATCCCACTGCACCCCTGACAGTGCCAGGGCCCGACTCTCTCAGGCTGTGCACCTTGTGGCTCCATTGACACCGGTGCAAAGAGGCATAAAACATTCCCGGTCTGATGGGCCGCGTGTTACACTCACGTAGCACCGAGGGACTGGGAATGAGGACACAAGGTGCAGTGTGGCGGGGGGGTTATGGTCCAAGGATTTGTAGAAGGAGGAATAGAAAACGAGCGCTGGTTTCCCTCTGCTGAGTGTGAGATTCCATCAAAGATTCGGCTTCCCCATCACCCCGGCCATGGATGTACTTACAATGGAAGGAACTAAGGATCCAAGCAGTGACCTAGGGGAGACACGGGATAAGCTATCTAGCCCTATATGTGCTCATCCCGCAGTATTTGGGCATCTTCTATGAAAAATTGATAGCAATAGCAAAGTGCCTAGTGGGATTCCTGGAGTCTCTGACACTTCTCCCTTTGGTGGGGGCGGTCTTCGGTTGGGAGAGAGTTTCTGGTTGGTTGGTTGGTTGGTAGGAGGGTAGGGATAGGAGGGGGCATCAGTGTTGGGGTTTAGGGGCAGGAAGGGGGCAGAATGTCGGCCATACTTACAGGATGGGGGACTCAATCCTGGGGAGCAGTGACACTAAGAGAGATTTGGGGGTTGTGGTGGATAATCAGCTGAACATGAACTCCCAGGGCAATGCTGGGCCAAAAGGGTTAATGCCAGCCTGGGAGGCAGAAAGAGGAGAATGTCGAGTTGGAGCAGAGAGGTTATTTCACCTCTGATTTGACACTGGTGTGACGGTTGCTGGAATCCTGCGCCCGGTTCTGGTGCCCACAAGTCAGGAAGGATGTTGATACACTGGAGAGGGTTCAGAGAAGAGCCAGAAACATGACGGAAGAATTAGAAAACCTACCTTAGAATGAGAGACTCAAGGAACTCAGTTTATTTAACTTAACAAAGAGAAGGTGAAGCGGTGACTTGATCACAGTCTGTCAGTATCTACATGGGGAACAAATATTTAATAACGAGCTCTTCAGTCTAGCAGAGAAAGGTCTAACAGGATCCCATGGCTGGAAGTGAAAGCCAGACAAATTCAGATTGAAAATAAGGCGTTCGTTTTTAACAGTGAGAGTAATTCACCATTGGAACAATGTACCCAGGGTCATGGTGGATTCTCCATAGCTGATAATTTTTTACTCAAGACTGGATGGTTTTCTGGAAGATCTGCCCTAGGAATTACATTGGGGAAGTTTTCTGGCATGTGTTATACCGGAGGTCAGACTAGATGATCACAGTGGTCCCTTCTGGCCTTGGACTCGATGGGGGTTGGGGTTTAATTGGACAGAAGCTGGTCAATGGTGGGGATTAGGGGGTCAGTGTCAGGGTTTGGGAGCAGGAGGGGTGGCTGTTGGCAAGGCAAGTGTAAGACTATCACTAGGGAGGCCAAAATGAATTTGAAGAGCAACTAGCAAAAGACAAAAAAACCTCACAGCAATAAACATTTCAAGTCCAGCCGAAGCAGGAAGCCTGGTGAACAGGCAGTAGGGCCACTGGGCAATCCAGCTGCTAAAGGAGCACGCTAGGAAGATACGGTTGTTGCAGAGAAGCTAAAGGAATTCTTTGCATCGATCTTCATTGCAGAGGATGTGAGGGAGATTCCCACACATGAGCCATTCTGTGTAGGTGACTGTAGCGGAGTGACGACTCACGGGTGCGGCGCCTCCTGCTGTCGCCCTGGGAATTAGCTCTTTTTGCAGCCTTGGAGCACCCTCTGCAGGCCGGTGTCTCGCCTTTCGCTGGCCCCATGTCCCTCCCAGACCAGGGGGCCCCTTTGCCTAGGGGTTCTGCCCCAGCAGTACCCCCACAGATGTCTGGGTCTCCCCTCCCCGGGGAACCCCCAACCCTCTACCCTCACCTCACCTCAGTCTATGGCCACTGCCAGTCATCAACTAGCCTCCGTTCCCTGGAGCAGACTGCAGTGTAAACGCCACTCATCATAGGCAAGAGGGGTTTGGACCTGCTGCCCTTGCCTAACCCCCAGACTGCACCTCTGCAGCCCCAGTGCCTTCTCTAGGCCCTTCTCAAGGCCTGCAGCCTGGGGAGTTGCCCAGCTGAAACTCCCCAGCGCTGCTCCACTCAGGCACCCAATTGCGCTCAGGCAGCCGGGCCCTTGTCTCTCACAAGCTAAGGAGAAATAGCCTTAACTCCTGCCTAACAGCCCTTTTATAGGGCCAGCTGAGGCCTGACTGGGGCGTGGCCCCACCTGTGGCTACTTCCCCCAATCAGCCTATTCTTACTGGTTCCCTGCCACAGCCGGCTCCCAGGGCTGTTTTAAGGCCTTCAGGGCAGGAGCGGGGTTACTTCCCCGCTACAGTGACAAAGCGGAGGAACTGTCCCAGATTGAGGTGTCATTAGAGGAGGTTTGGGGACAAACTGGTAAATTAAACAGTAACAAATCACCAGGCCCAGATGGGATTCACCCAAGAGTTCTGAAGGAACTCAAATATGAAATTGCACAACCACTAACTGTGGTATGTTAACCTATTGCTTAAATCAGCCGCTGTACCAGATGGCTGGAGGATAGCTAATGTAATACCTGTTTTTAAAAAAGGTTCCAGAGGCGATCCTGGCAATTACAGGCCAGTAACCCTGACTTCACTACCAGACAAACTGGTTGAAACTAGAACAAAGAACAGAATTATCAGACACAGAGGAACGCGATATGTTGGGGAAGAGTCAGCATGGCTTTTGTAAAGGGAAATCATGCCTCACCAATCTACTAGAATTCTCTGAGGGTGTTAACAAACATGTGGACAAGGGTGATCCAGTGGATATAGTGTACTTGGACTTTCAGAAAGCGTTTGACAACGTCCCTCACCAAAGGCTCTTAAGCAAAGTAAGCAGTCATGGGATACAAGGGAAGGACCTCTCATGGATTGGTAACTGGTTAATAGATAGGAAACCGGGTAGGAAAAAATGATCAGTTTTCACAATGGAGAGAGGTAAATAGTGGGGTCCCCCAGGGGTCTGTACTGGGACCGGTGTTTCCTCAACATACTGATAAATGATCTGGAAAAGGGGATGAATAGTGAGTTGGCAAAATTTGCAGACGATACGAAATTATTCATGATAGTTAAGACCAAAGTTGACTGCAAAGAGTTACAAAGGGATCGCACAAAACTAGGTGACTGGGCAACAACATGGCAAATGAAACTCGGTGTTAAGTAATGCACATTGGAAAACATGATCCCAACTATACATACACAATGCTGGGGTCTGAATTAGCTGTTACCTGTCACAAAAGGGATCTGGAGTCCTTGTGGATAGTTCTTCAAAAACATCTGTTCAATGTGCAGTGGCAGTTAAAAAGCGAACAGGATGTTTGGAACCACTAGGAAAAAGATAGATAATAAAACAGAAAATATCATAATCCCACTTTATAAATCCATAGTGCGACGACACCTGGAATACTGTCTGCAGTTCTGGTCATCTCATCTCATCTCAAAAAAGAGAGATTAGAATTGGAAAAGGTACAGAGAAAGGCAACAAAAACGATTAGGGGTTTGGAACAGCTTCCATAGGAGGAGAGATTAAAAAGATTGGGACTGTTCAGCTTGGAAAAGAGACAACTAAGAGGGGATATGATAGAGGTCTATAAAACCATGACTGGTGTGGAGAAAGTGAACTGGGAAGTGTTATTTCCCCCTTCACAGAACACAAGAAGCAGGGGTCCCTCAATGAAGCAAATAGGCAGCAGGTTAAAACAAACAAAGGGAAGTATTTCTTCACACAATGCACAGTCAACCTGTGGAACTCACTGCCAGGGGACGTTGTGAAGGCCAAAAGTATAACTGGGTTAAAAAAATAATGAAATACGTTCATGGAGGATGGTACATCAATGGCTATTAGCCAAGATGGTCAGAGACACAAGCCCATGCTCATTGCTGGGGTGTGTGGGGGTGGGGGTCAGTGCTGGGGCGTGGGGGGGAGGGGGTCAGTGCTGGGGTTTAGGAGCAGGAGGAGGTCAATGCTGCGGTGGGAGGGGGTCAGTGCTGGGGTTTAGGAAGCAAGTGCTGGGGTGTAGGTGGGGTCAATGTTGTGGTGTAGGGAGCGAGGGGGTGTCATGGCATTGGCGAATGAGCTTTTCAAAGAGGAAGGTTTTACAGCGTTTCCTACGGACCCTGGAGTCTCCTGGTCTCCTCTGGAAGGTCCCGCTCTAGCCAGGTCCTCTGGCCTGAGAATACTCTGAGTCTAGAAATAGGGGAAGGAGCCAGCGAGGAGGAAGAGGACGGTGCTGAGTGGTCCTATGGGATACAAGGAGGAGTCGTGGGATGAATTCCCTCCCCCCCGCCCCAGAAAAGCAGACTGCGGGCTGGAAAGCCCTGCTAGCAGGGAAAGCTGTTCGAACGTAGGAGAAGGGTGGGAACCCGGTAGCTTGGTCATTGGAACTGGACGAGCCAATCGCAGGAGGGAACAAAGCCCACCTGGCCAGTGGGCGATGAACGAGATGCGAACAAACGGGTCTTTCCCCCGACTCCGCACCCACAGCGGCTGGTTAGTCCCTCTCCAGCGATCCCCAGGGGCACCCACTGGCCTAAATCAGTCTCCTGCCCGCTCAGCCAGAGGAGGACCTCAGGGCGCCCCCTCCAGCCAGGGTTTAACCTTGCACCATGAGGCTCATTGCATGTGCACCAGGGCGGTCGTCTCCCGGGATCACTACGGCCTGTGCTGCCACGTCCAGGTGTGATCAAGTGGTTGTAACAGCCGCGCCACACAGGCCTGCAGCGGGTCTCCCTGGGACAGACATGAGGGGAGACACCTGGGCAGGAACCCAGGGGGTGGGTGGGCACTTGAGCTCAAGTGCTCGCCGGCATGGCCACTAGTGATCAAAACACACGCTTAATAGTGCTAATCACTATTTGCACTGATTGTGTAGCTCTCTTTATTCCCCCTCCCAGGCAGTCTGTCATTCCTGTCTAGAATTGGTTGGCTTGTGAGAGCAGCACCGGGTAGAGCGGCCCCAAGCCCAGAGCACACGGCACGGCGGCCCACCTTCCCGGGAGCCGCGCAGGTTGCTGGCCACCTAGGGGCTCCCTCGCGAGCTGGCCTGGCAATGCCGCAGGCTGAGAAAGGAGTGGAGGGGGGAGGGGAGTGTCCTGCTGAGGCCCTGGGCCAAGGACCAGGGCACCTGGCTCTGGGTTACAGACCAACTCAAGGGGCGGGTACTGTGGGGTTTTTGGCCGACCGGCTATATCACGGCCCCTTTGTAATATTTGGCCTCATAGGGGGATCTCCCGGGAATGGGTCCTAGCTAAGGAGCATGGCCCCATGTGACAATCCACACCTCTCTGCTGTAGGGATTCCTAGCACACGGGCTGGGGGGGGATTTTATGAGTTAACTCTCAAGGGTCCAGTCCTGGCTCATCCTACAGCTGTGAGCTCTGGGGCTGGAGACCAGGGCGAGCGGTGCCCTTTGTGGTCTGGACGGCGTGTTCAAAGCGCCTCCACTCATTGGGAGGCGAGTGCGGAACTCGTCCAGCGCCTGCTGGCGCATCTGGCATGTCTCCCACACGCTCCGGCCATTTGCCCTCTCTCTTCGAGGCTTCCAGCCACCAGGAACCACCATAGACTCGAGCGAAGGGAAGGGCCCACCCACCCGGTCCTTTTGCCGGGCGCAGGTTCACGATCGTTCCCTCCAGTCCCTTTTCTAGTGTTTCCCCCTGTCTAGTTGGGAACGGGCCAAGCACCGGGCTCCCACCCTTCCCTTGCAAAGATCTTTGGTTCCAAAGCCTGACACAACTCATGGCCCAGAAGCCTTCTCTGATACTCCCCCCGGCTTTCCCCTGGCCCTCCACCCGCCTCCAATAGCTCCGCGTCATGCCCCTCTTCTTGCGCCGAGTCATTCGTCACCCACCTTCCTGTTTCAACCCTTCGGGGGTCTGCAGGCGGTCACCCTATTTCCTGCTCCCCTCCTCCCCCATCCCCTTAGCCAAGCGCCGCATATGCAGCTGTTGTGAGCCTTCCTTCCAGGGCCGGTGCAAGGAAGTTTCGCGCCCTAGGCGAAACTTCCACCTTGCGCCCCCCCCAGCCCTGCGGCAGCTCCCCCCCCCGCCCTGAGGCGGTGCCCCCAAATCTTGGCGCCCTAGGCAACCGCCTAGTTTGCCTAAATGGTAGCACCAGCCCTGTGCTTCCTTCTAGGGCCTTGTCGACACATGACTATTAATCGGGATTAGTTAAAGGTGTGACGTTAAAGCAGATCCTGTTGGGACGCTCTCCTTCGGAATGAAAGCAGCCATAGTTCTAAACTGGATTAAGGCCACTTTTATTCCAAAGGAGAGTTACAAGCGCCGGTTTCATGAATCCGGCGTAACTGTCCCGCTATAGTAATGCTGGTAAATTTCCCCAGGCAGACAAGGCCTGAGTCCCTCCCTCCAGCCCACCGCTCATTTTCCGTTGCCCTCCCCTCCGCTCTCTCCAACGTGGTGCCGGCCGGGAGGTGCCCAGATCTGAGCACCATGCCCCAGAGGCGGTCGTACCGTACAGACGTTCACCGTCGGCTCTGTGATCTCATAACCACGGGGGCAGCTGATCAAGAGGTCATTACACAAAACCGGTGCCCAATCTCCTCTCTTGGGGAACCGTCCCAGCTCTCCCCCAGGCCAGCACCCAACGGCTGCTTGGGAAGCCAGGTGTTGGCTTTTTTTGCTCTTTACACAACAAAGATAACCCCAGTGGGATCGACATAACCGTGTGTGCTAACTAGACACGAGGCGCCCGGCCCAGCTCCACAGACGCCCCACTGCTCCGGACACGCAGCGCACGTTAGCCCAGTTTTGCGCTGAGCTGGCGTCCAGATCAGCACACGGGGCCTGGGTGCCGTCTGGCTTGGGGCGCTCGTCCCCGGGGTGGAGGGTGACCCCTATGCCACCGGCAGCACAGCCCAGCGAGCAGCATTCCAGCTCCTGCTGTGGCTTGCAGGCTGCGCGCCTCGGAGACACCACCTGGCTCCCGGCTACGAAGCCCGGCTAAGGAATGTGGTGGGTGGCGAGAACCCAGGGAAGAATGCACCCCAGCCCCCCCG
The DNA here is from genome assembly GCF_027887155.1 of Malaclemys terrapin pileata. Taxonomy (NCBI): domain Eukaryota; kingdom Metazoa; phylum Chordata; order Testudines; family Emydidae; genus Malaclemys; species Malaclemys terrapin. The sequence continues at coordinate 5,766,178 of NC_071523.1, forward strand.
GCCCAGAAAGGAGACGGGAGGGAGGGGAGAGCCCCAAGGCTCAGACACAGGGCCCCAGTCACAGACATTTCCCTTCCTTTGCACTGACGGGACTGGGGCTAAAGGGTCCCAAAGCAGGGGCACAGCCCTTCCCCCACCCCTGCGACCCCCACCCTCCCCCAGGGCAGACAGACCCCTGCTGGGCAGGGGCATTGGGGCATTGGAGGGGGCCTGGCTGGGGCAGTCCTGCACCCCAGCTATTTCCTGGGGGCCACAAGACCCATAGGGGCCATGGGCAGCCAGACCCCAGTTAGGGCAGGCCCAGAATCAGGGGTTCAAGTTAACCCTCCATCCTTGGCTCTGGTCTGGGGCAGGGATGGATTCAGCCTGCAGAGAAGAGCCTGGATCCATGGGAGAAGAGGCACTAGCTGGTCCCAGGGACAGGAATGTGTCTCCAGCTGTCTGCCCCCGTCCTGTGCTGGAGCAGGGGGCGTGCCTGCCTCCACCATCCCATGCTGGAGAGGGGAGGCCTCTGCCACCGCCCTGCTGCTCTTTCCTCGCCTGGCATACCCTGGTGCTGCAGCGATTCCCGCCCAGGCCCCCCATCGCTGGAACTGCCGCTGGCAGCAGGGGTCTGTGTCACAAGTGAGCTGAGTTCCCCCAATCTCAGCGCAGACCGTCCAGGGCCAGGCTGCCCGCGTGCCTGACGCACGGGGTGGGCTGTGCTCCCGTGGTGCCTTCTCCAGCCTGCCATGGGTAAGCTTAGCAGCGCTGGGTTTGTGGACAGACCAGAGCCCTCACCCGTTCAGTGCAGCCTCCCTCCACCCCATTGGCCCAGCTGGTCTGAGACCCCGCCTCCAGCAGTGCCAGCACCCCAGGCTTCTGAGGAAGGCCAACACGCCCTAATGCCCAGAGGCAATTGTGAGATGCCATCTGGGGCACAGCGGGGGGGGGGGGGATCCCTCTAACCCCTGCAGCACTTCTGCCATTGCACTGCCCCGGGCTTAGCCCAAATCGCAGGGCCCTTGGGGCCTCATCTTACCAGACTCTCAAGTGCCCAGGACCCCATGGTCCATCAGCGTGCAGAGCTGCAGACGTTACCAACCATCGTACAGTTACCCCTGGGGGCAGGGGAAGCAGCTGCTTCCTTTCCGACCACCCCACAGCCAGGAACCAACCGGAGCAGGGGAGGGGCAGCGGGCGGGGGCACTGCGTCCCGGTCAAGGGGTGCTGTTGAATCAGGACGCCCGGCACTCAGCGGCCGGTGATAAGCCTGACAGAGCCAGCCCCGGATTCCCCCTTCGCACCCGCCAGGCCACTTGTCCCAGCTGCTCTCCCCAGGCGCACACAACTCAGCCTGGGATGAACGGTGGCTGATGTTTTCCCCTGGTGAGCTAGGATGGGGGGGCTCGGGTGTTAGTGGCTGTGCTCCCCTCTCCTCCCCCCCGCCCTCCTGCATAAGTGCTGTGCCAAGCGGGCCAGGGAATTCCTGCCTTTGAGACAGTGGCAGGAGCTAAACTGTGAGTTTGGGAGCCGAGGAGAGGAGATTATGGTGGCTCCCGGCACTAAGCTAGTCTTTCCGGGCTGGAGCAGTCCCCGGTAATTAGTACGGGAGCATCGTTACACCCTGAACCTGGCTGGGCAGAAAGGGGCTCCCTGGGCGCTCCCAGGAGCGAGGCCCCAAGTTCAGATTCCGCCCTGCGCTCATTCACATTCCTGGCTCGGCAGGGAAATCCCTCCTCCAGCACCCGCCGGGGCCTGGGAACCGATGCGGTGCATTGACATAAACCCCCTCCACTGACAGCAGCTGCCCCGAGGAGAGGTCCCGGGGGGGAGCGAGGATGGGAGTATCTAGGGCGGAGGGGAGCCGGGGAGTCACATGGGAGCGGAGCCCCGGGGTGGGAGTCATTGGGAGCAGGGGCTCAGGAGGAAGGAAAGAGGAGAGACGACTGGAGAGGCTGATCAGACATGTCCTAAGGGGCCCGTCCCCACCCTGGGTCTGCTCCCAGGGCAGACTGGCACCAAGGCATTGCAGAAGTTCTCCCAGCACACCCTGCACTTCACCTTCCCCATCAAACCTGCCCTGCAGCATCCTGTCGGCTCCTTGCCTCTGTCTTTCCCTGGTCCCACCCGCAGCGCCGCCCTCTGCTAATCGGAGAGGACTGAATTCCTTCACCGCGCTGGATTCCAGCTAGCATTTTTGTGGCTTGCTCTTTCCGCTGCACCTTCGAGCCTGGGTGGAACGAGATCGTTTGGGGTGCAAAATGCAAACCCGTGGAAAACAGAACCCTGTTTGGGTGAGGCCCTAGCCAGGCCGGGCCGACCGGCTCCTCAGAGGCATATGAACCGCCAGGGCCGGAGCTCGCTGAGGCCAGCATGACATGAGTGTGACGCCATTGACATCAGTGAGTGTCTTGATTCCCACCGGTGTCTGTGAGCTGAGACTGAGTCCCTGTGAGGGTAGAGAGGGGCTGTAAATTAGCCTGGGAGAACAGACGTTGCCAGGTGGGGGAACCTATCAGGGCCGTTCTGACCCGGAGGCCTGGTTCTGCCCATTATACAGGCAGGGGTCAGCGTGAAGCTCGACCCCACGGCTGGATCCAGACCAGGCCCAGGTTCGGGCCCAGACCCAAGCCGAGGGTGCAGCCTGACCTGGACCAGGGGCTGGGAGGCTGAAGGGCTGAACACTGCAGTGGGGCGGAGGGGAAACCGGCCCCAACGGAGCCAGCTGCGAGCTTCTCCCTGAAATCTTCCCAGCCTAGCCCCGGCGGACACCCTCCGTCCTCCCCTGCAAGCCCAGAGAGCCACGTGCCCAGCCGGAGCCCTTCTGGCCAAAGCAAAGGGGGCACTGCTGAGCTGGGCAGAACAGAGTCCAAAGCAGCAGGCCAAGCAGGGCCCTCCCTGGGTTATCCCCAGCCCCGGCCTGCCCTATGGGGCACAGCAGAGCTCCACCTGCTGTTTCCAACAGACAAGCTGGGGGCCTGGAGGGAAGGGGCGGGTGCTGCCCGGATCCCTCTCCCTAGCCAGGAGCTGGGCCCATGCGCGAGTCATGCATGGGCAGCTCCCAGGCAGGGATGGGACAGGCCTCCAGCGTTGCAATGAACCAGGCCTTTTACGAGTCAAAGGAAGAGGCCGAAGGTGGCGAACCCTCCCTCTGACCTGGCCTGGGAAAGCGGAAGTAGCAGCTAAGATGCCGTGTGCATGGCTCAGGCCTAACCCTGGCACCTTTCGACACATTCGGGGCACCTGGGGCCTGCCGAGTCACCGGCAGGGCGTGACGCCTGCAGGAGGGCGGAGGGGGAAGGGAGCAGGGCTGGGGAGGCCAGCTTCCCCACTGCAGCTGCCAGCAGGCGCGGCCCTCGCCCGAAAGTGGTGGGTGGAATCCAGCAGAGCCACCTTTCTAAGCCGCTGTCACAGAGGGACGGCGTCACCGGTTCAAATCGCGCCAGCCCCAAACCCACCCTGCTCAGATTGGGGGCTGAAAGCCCAGCTCCAAACGTGGCGGGAGCCTGGGCGAGATCAGGGCCAGAGCGGCCCTTCAGCTCTACCCTTACAAAGGGCTGAGTCCAACCCTCGCAAGAGCGTTCGGCTAGGCGTGACTTTGTCCTGCCTCTGGTTTGACTATCATTGGGAAAGGGAGGGCGGATTTGGCCTCTCTCTCATCCCCGGGCGGCCTCCTCCATTCGGCTGAGTTTCCCCCTGCGTGATCTTCTCTCCATCCATCAGCGTCAACTTCTCAGCAGCCCCATTGCAGCAGGGCGGCTCCGGAGACACAGGGCCCTGCGTGTTAGCCCTCGGGCCTCCGGCGCTGCAGCAATCCGACGATTGCAACACATGCCTCACATGCCTGTGTCAAGTCCTAATACAAATAAGCAGCACCTGCTGGCTGAGTGATTTCACAAGCCAGCGCAATTAGATCACAGTGTTTGCAGTAATTAATATGCACCGATTAATGTTACAGCAGGGCTCGGGGTCATGCCAGAGCTGCCGTTGCACAATGGATGTTCCTGGTTCTTTTTTCCTGTAGGCAGGGCAATGAAGCCTGCTTTGAATCTTCCATCAGGTTTTTAGTGTCACAGGGTTTGGGAGCTGGGTGCTAATCTTTTGTAGCCGGGACCCTTTCTTCTGTCTCCTCCTGACCTGATGGTGACTGGCTGCAAGTCACTTCCCTGCTCTGTGCCTCAGTTTCCCCCCCTTCACAATAGGGGTGATACTGACCTGCCCCGAGACTTCATGAAAGTTTGTCAAGTGCTTTGAGCGGGGCGGGTGGGAGATCAGGGCGGGCGCCTGGGTGCCAACTTCTGAAGGTGCCAAGTCCACAGGCAGGGCCCCCACATGGTTCAGCTGCTCCACTCAGCCATTTTTTTTCTCAGCCACTCGGGGACATGGGGGAGCACCAAAAAAAGTTTTCTGGCTTGGGTGGCAAGACACCGAGGCCTGGCCCTGCCTTTGAGATCAGCGGCAGAAAGGCAGCAAGGGCAGCCCCCGCCATGTTCTGGGTGAGCTAGCGGAGGGGGAAGGGACTAATGTCACCATGATACCAAAGAGGGATAGTACAGTTAACTCACAGGCTCTGCTTCCCTGCTAGGGCAGTTGGGGTGGCTGGGAAACCCCCAGTTCTCCCTCTCGAGCCCCCTTTCTTCCCATCCAGCCAGGTGCGCATGGAACGTCCGAGTGGTCTGAGGCACGTACTTATCACATCCCGGCCTGGTCCCCTCATGCTGCCACCACGGATTCCAGAACAAGTGATGCAGAGACAGACGCTCCCCAGATTGAACACAAGACCCAGTGCATGCTGGACCAGGGCACTTGGGAGGCAAGCGATCGGCTTGGAGTCAACCTGGCTCCAGGCGGGACGTGTTCACTAAAGCCAGTAGTTCCACCCCGACCACTCTCACCCCTCCACTGCCCCACGTGTGCCTCTCCTGGGCGGAGACCCCACGTCTCTCTCCTGCCTGACCGGGGTATGGCCAGACTGAGCAGCTCCCTGACTGTATTGTGATTTTCCCAGCCAAAGACCGGCTGCTTCACGTCTCTCCTCCGAGATGCTGCAATTGCCAGTGAGAAAGTACCACCCAGCTCTTGCTAAGCAATCACCCTTATTCTTAAGGTAAAAGCATTGCAGAGAAAACATATTACAGCAACCGAAGAACCTACATGCATGCTAATAAGCCTACCAGAGATCACCCCCTCACTCCGACGAGGGCTCTGATTGGTGATTAGCTCTTCAAACCCACCCGGGGGTGATCCCTGTGGTCAGAAGTTCATCACAGCTTCAGCTCAGAGCAAGCACTCAGTCTAGGACCCTCGATAGGACCCTCCTTCCAACGCTCCCCTAAGGGTCGGGGCTCGCCTTTGAGCAGAGGTGCTGGCCGTTTGCCGGATCAGAACCGAGGCCCCGAGCCAGGTTAAAACCGAGCTATTTATCCAACCCCCCCGTTCTTTGTCCATTGTCCCTGGAGAACCCAGTCTGACCCATGGGGCCGTGTTCCTCTGGGGATGTTACAACCTGAGGGATTTGCTTGATCACGTCCTGCTGATCTCCTATTGGCCCTTCCCATGGAAATACAGACACGCCCTCAGTAACACACAGACAATGGCTAGGGTGACCAGATGTCCCGATTTTACAGGGACAGTCCCGATTTTTGGGTCTTTTTCTTATATTGGCTCCTATTACCCCCCACTCCCTGTCCCGATTTTTCACACTTGCTGTCTGGTCACCCTAACAATGGCACTTTATTAAATGGCCTCCAAAGACGTTAAACTCAATTCAATACGGTTTGGCCGGGATATTACAGGTCTGCCACATCTCCCCTCTAAAGAAGTGGGTACGACAAAGGTGCCACTCATTGATTTCCTGGATAGAGCTTCCGCCACTAACCTGGCATTCCCTTTATGAATCACTTCCATGGCATCATCTGGGAGCACCAAGCTCCAGCGTAGCAACTTGGCCCTAGTCCCTTTAATCTGGTGTAGCCAGGTGAGTGGTGCTTGTACACCGGGCAACGTGGCCCAACCAGGTAAGGCTGTAATTTGCGGACGGCCCACGCCACAGCCAAACCTTTCTGTATTGTTGCGTAATTTCTTGCTCAGGTGCCCTGTGGGGTGTCTCCACCCGTTTTCATCCGTTTGCATCAGCACCGCCCCAAGCCCTGTGCCTGCGAACGCCAGAAAAGGCTCGTCAAAGTCTGGGCTTACCAGAACTGGGCTGGTGCTCCGGGCTTCCTTCCGCTTGCCGAAAGCCTGTTGACGCTGTCTGGACCAGATGAGCTTGTCTGGCTTCTGCTTTTTACATAGCTCAGTGATGGAGGCAGGCAGAGTGGTACAGCGAGGGACACACCTCCGGTAATGTCCTGCCATCCCAATAGCAGATTGTTCTGTTTCCTTGTCTGAGGAGTGAGACAGTTCTTAATTGCCTCCCCTGGGGCGGGCTCTGGTTTGTTTTATAAGCCTCTTCACTGTCCTGGGACAGAACTGTTCACACTATTGTCAATGGACCCTGTTTCTACTGGTTAGGGGGCAGCATGCACAGAGCAGTGGCCAGGTGAGGGCAGGCGTGTCACATGATCTGATGCAACTCCATGAGAACAAGTCAGCCCCCACAACCAAAGCCCCCCATTTAGCTCATTTAATAAAATGCTCTGGCTCCAAATACTCGCTGTTAGTGTCTTGTGAGCCTACATCGGCACCGCATCCCTCTGTATTCACCTCGGATGGCACTGCTCCCTCTGCTATGACACCACAGAGCTCCCCAAGTCTCCTGCAGCCTCAGCGCTCTAAAGTGAGCAAGTCAGATTGGGGTGCAGAGGGGAAAGGTGTGACGAACTGGGCCTGTTCTCACTGTGGTCTGTGAATGCTGACAGGGGAGTGTGCTGGGATAGTCTGCATTGCAGGATGGGATCTGCCCGAGGGCGCCCGAGGGCGCATACCTGAGTGTGTAACATGAGAACCCAGGAAGGGGTTGAAGGGGAGGCGACTCCGTAGCCCGGGAAACTGAACAAAGGCTGTGGGAGGGGTCGCTGAAAGCAGAGTGCGGGAAGGAGGCTAGAAGGAGGCTGGAGAGATGGCTGGGAGGCAGAGATGGCTCTGACCCCCCAAGGGGGGTGGGCTGGCATGCCCTGGGACCCCAAGCCGGACCTAACTGAGGGGGGCCCTGTTGTCTGTGCCTGCAAGACCTGTCTTGGACTGTATTCCTGTCATCCAAATAAACCTTCTGCTTTACTGGCTGGCTGAGAGTCATGGTGAATCGCAGGAAGCCGGGGGTGCAGGGCCCTGAGTTCCCCAATACTCCGTGACAACTGGTGGCAGCGGCGGGATCTACTGCACCCCGTGGACGGCGCTTCCCACAGTAAGTGACTGGGGAGCAGTAAAACGAAGGGGGATTGACGGGGACCAGGCACGCTGAAGAGTGAGAGAGAGACGGTTATTACCCCTGGGAGTGTGTGACCAGCGAGAAGGACTTTTGCAGTAACAGGGTCCCCCGGGGGGATCGCAGCGAGTGGTCCCAGGGGCGGAGGAGTCTGCAGCTCGACCCTGGCAGAGAGGTGGTGACCTCGAGAAGGGCTGGCACACTAGGGGTCCCCCTGGGAACTGTGGGGAGCTGTGAGCACACAGGCCGGTGAGTGGCCAGCAGGAAGATGTATGCCAAGCGGCTTAAGAGCGACCTGGTGGAGCTGTGCAAGGAGAGGCGGCTGCGCATTGGGAGGCTCACCAAAGAACAGCTCATTGCCCAGCTGGAGGCGGAAGATCGCGCGAATGAACTGATCCCTGTGTCTCAGGGAAGCAGCCTGGCAAATGCAGCGCAGGCACCAGTGTCTGTCCCAGCTGGGAGTGGTCAGCCGGCTGCTGAGGGCTTCCCGAGACCCCTCCTTCCTATGCCTAGGGGAAGGGTGGGGAGGAGCCCAGCAAATACCGAAGGCGCCGTGACCCCCCCGGCCAGCAGGGGGTCCCCCCGGCGAAGCTCGCCGGCCAGCAGAGGATCCTCCCGGCGACGTTCGGCATCCGGGGAGCGGAATTGGCTGGAATGGGAGAAAGAGCTAAAACTGAGGGAGCTGGAGGATCGTGAACGACAGAGACAGCATGAACGGGAGGAGAAAGAGAGACAGCATCAGCGTGAAGAGAGACAGCGTCAGCAGGAACGGGAGGAGAATGAGAGACAGAGACAGGAGAATGAGAGACAGCGTCAGCATGACCTGGAACTGGCGAGATTGAAGGGCAGCGAACCCCCGGCTGCGGTGAGTGAGGGGGGACCCAGGACTGCACGGAGCTTTGATAAGTGCATCATGGCCCCATACAAGGAGGGGGAGGACATGGATGACTTCCTGGAGGCCTTTGAGACGGCCTGCGAGCTGCACCGGGTGGAGCCCGTGGACAGACTCCGGGTCCTTACCCCCTTACTGGACCCCAAATCCGTGGCATTGTACCGCCAACTGGGAGAGGCAGAGAAAGGGGACTACGAACTATTCAAAAAGGCCCTGCTACGAGAGTTTGGGCTGACTCCTGAGATGTACCGGGAAAGGTTCCGGAGTCAAGATAAAACCCCTGAGATCTCATATCTGCAACTAGCCGCCCGCATGGAAAGATACGCCAGCAAGTGGGCTGGTGGGGCCCAGACGAAGGAGGACCTGATTAAACTGCTGGTACTGGAGCAACTGTATGAGCGGTGCCCATCCGACCTGAGGCTGTGGTTGGTGGACAGAAAGCCAGAGAACCCGCGACACGCCGGGCAGCTGGCTGATGAGTTTGTAAAGAGCCGGTCAGGGGGTGGCAGGGAGGAGTCCCAAAGGAGCAATCCCACCACAACGCAGAGAGAGAGTCACCATGGGACCTCCCCGTGGGAAAATACAGAAAAACCCCATCAGAGGGGAACATCCGGCATCAGGACCATCCGACCCACTCAAGGGGACCCATGGGACATGGGCTGCTACCACTGTGGCCAAAAGGGCCACATACGGGCCCAGTGCCCCAAGCTCAGGGACAGACTGAGCAGGCCGAACCCACAGAGGGTTGACTGGGTAGAGACCCAGCCCGGCGAGAGGCAGCATTCCCAGGGAAGGGGGGCTGGCAGAGTACCACCTGCTAAGGAGGGAGGAGAGCCCCAGGCCAGCTTCTCTGGGGGGCCAGATGCTCCGGATTCAAAGTTCTCCGTTTACAGGGTTGGCGCGGGGCTGTCCCTGCGGAGCGAGTGCCTTGTTCCCCTGGAGGTGGATGGGAAGGAAGTTTATGGTTACTGGGACACGGGCGCAGAGGTGACACTGGCCCGGCCCGAGGTGGTGGCCCCAGATCGGGTGGTGCCCAACACCTTCCTGACCCTGACCGGGGTGGGCGGGACCTCATTCAAGGTTCCCGTAGCGAGGGTACACCTGAAATGGGGGGCCAAGGAGGGCCCCAAGGACGTGGGAGTGCACCACCATTTGCCCACTGAGGTGTTGATGGGGGGGGACCTAGAGGACTGGCCCAGCAGCCCCCAGACCGCCTTAGTTGTGACCCGCGGTCAGAGCTGGCGAGGGGCACTGCGCCCTGGCCTTGGGGGGGGTGCCTTGCCTGAGGCGCGGGACTCTAACCTGGTGGGGAGGGAACGCCCAGGGACGCGGCTCAGGGAGGCTGCAGCTTCGGACCCAGCGGGCGAGAAAGAGCAGGTGGCCATCCCCGTCCCAGCTGCTGAGTTCCAGGCCGAGTTGCAGAGAGATCCCTCCTTGCGGAAGATAAGGGACCTGGCCGACCTCAATGCGGTACAGACCATGGGACGAGGTGGCCGGAAAGGATTCCTGTGGGAGAAGGGGTTCCTGTACCGAGAATGGGCTCCCCCAGGGAAAATGGAGTCAGGGGGGATCAGGAGGCAGCTGGTGGTACCCCAGAAGTATCGCCGCCAGCTGCTGTGCCGGGCCCATGACATTCCCCTCTCAGGGCACCAGGGAACCTGGCGTACCCAGCAGAGGCTGCTACGGAGCTTTTACTGGCCTGGGGTCTTTGCTACTGTCCGACAGTACTGCGGATCCTGTGACCCCTGTCAGAGGGGGAGGAAGGCCTGGGACAAGGGGAAAACAGCTTTAGGACCCTTGCCCAGCATAGAGGAGCCTTTTCGGAGGGTGGCCAAGGTAAAAAGGGCGGCTCTAAACCAAGAGAGCCCAAAGCACAGACCTCCAGACTGGAGCGCTGGGAGAAGACCACAGCCCAGTTGGAACCCCAGAGGTATGGGGGTGGGAAAAGGGCACAGGCCGCATAAACCTTCCCACATGCGAACTGCGAGTGCCATCAAGCACCCCGACCTAAGGGGGAGCGTGAAACTGGAGGGGCCTGGTGTAATTCCCACCAAGGAATGGGAGGGATGCGGGGGCATCCATGGGAACGGGGGTAGGTTCGAACTTCCCCGGGTCACTGGCTAAAGTGACCCTGCTCAGTTCGGTCTCGAAGGGGGGAGAGATGTGACGAACTGGGCCTGTTCTCACTGTGGTCTGTGAATGCTGACAGGGGAGTGTGCTGGGATAGTCTGCATTGCAGGATGGGATCTGCCCGAGGGCGCATACCTGAGTGTGTAACATGAGAACCCAGGAAGGGGTTGAAGGGGAGGCGACTCCGTAGCCCGGGAAACTGAACAAAGGCTGTGGGAGGGGTCGCTGAAAGCAGAGTGCGGGAAGGAGGCTAGAAGGAGGCTGGAGAGATGGCTGGGAGGCAGAGATGGCTCTGACCCCCCAAGGGGGGTGGGCTGGCATGCCCTGGGACCCCAAGCCGGACCTAACTGAGGGGGGCCCTGTTGTCTGTGCCTGCAAGACCTGTCTTGGACTGTATTCCTGTCATCCAAATAAACCTTCTGCTACTGGCTGGCTGAGAGTCATGGTGAATCGCAGGAAGCCGGGGGTGCAGGGCCCTGAGTTCCCCAATACTCCGTGACAAAAGGTGACCCCAGATCCACCCACAGCTCTGCAGTAGTTGGATGTTTCTGCCAAAATGAGCAGCAGCGAAACGGTTAACAATGCTCACATTTAAATGTCATCATTAGACTTCAGAGTGAACACCGGCACACCTTACTGCAGCTAGACAAGACGCATCCAAGTGCATGTGCATGGCACAAGGGATGGGGAGAACAGTCCTACGGCTCAGGTACGTAGGTTCAATGAGGCAAGGCATACACGACTAGGACAGTTCACTCATCTCTGAGCTGTTGTTTTAAGCTCTCTCCCAGCAGTTTGGGGTTGTCCACATGGTATGTGCTAAACAGCTTCACCACAGCACGCACAGGACAGAGCTGCTCGAAAATGTTCTGCTGAAACTTTTTTTTTTTTTAAACGGAAAACTTGGACTGTCAATTAAATGGACATTTCTGAGAAAGCATCGGCTTTCCTCCAACATTTTCCATGGTTCCTTGGAAAAACCAACTGCCCCCCCCCCCCCAACTTTCGGCCACAATATGTCACCTTTTGGGAAAATTTTTCAGTTTTAGACTAAAATTCAACATTTTTTGCAGGGGAAAAAAACCCTACTTCCCAACCAGCTCTACTGAATTAGCTAATACTGGGCTAATCTTCACACAGCACCGCTCTCCCAGCCCTGAATAAGTGGGGAGGAAATCTGCGTGCCAAACAAAGTTGGCTGTATTGATGATAAAGAGATGTAGTTGAATCAAAAGCCCTTCTCGGACCTCCCCTGATTTCTGGGAAGCAGCAGATCTGAATTCAAGCTGTGCCAGTTAAATTCATACCAAGTGTCATTGGATTGGTTTTATTTATTTAGTAAAATCTGCCTTTTAAAAAGAATCTGTTTGGATTATCAGCAGAAAATGAGAATTTATTTGGAGATAAGACAAGTCCATATTGTGGTCAAAGTAAGGAAACCAAGTTCTGGAGCAGGACCCCATTGTGCTCGGGGCTGTATAGACGTAGAATAGACAGACCCTGCCTCAAGGACCTGACCATCTTAAGAGCGACGGATCACACATGGCCATGTGCTTGCTTCCTTGGAGCGTTAACCCCGAGAAGTGCGTCTTAGGGAAGGATCTGAACTCGAAGAGCGGCCTGGCAGTTGAAGGGAGCTTCCTGGGGAAGGGAACTGTATTTTTACTGGCTAGAGAACAGCATGCACGTGGCATGGATGCATGAGAACCCCATGGCGAAATTTACCACCGCTACTAAGTATGCCACCCAGGCCTGCGTTCCCAGAGTGAAATTAGCTAGACCTAAGCAGCACACTGCCTGAGTGAAATATATCCTCCCTGATGAGCTTGCTGGGAGTTAGAAATACCACAGTCATGGCCGCGTTCCCTGTGGGAAAACATACCAGAGCTAACGAGGACATGCTTCTCTCCTGAAATATGGCCCGGCTAACGAGACCCTTGCACCAGCCAAACGCACCACGCTTCCTCTGCAATTGCGTCGTGTTCCTGGCCTGTGGCCAAGCAGCCACCGAAGATCAAAGGCGGCCAGGGAGGATGTATCAATCCACGTTACCCCGCTGCTGTCAGTTGCATTCGCTCCGCTTGTCAGCAGAAGCCACTGTTCTAATCAACTTCTGATGAAACGTACAAGAAGACGGATGAGAGGGTCAGGAGTCGTCGGCTCCGACGGACAGATATCTCCCCAAGGGGACGGGCAAGGGTAATTGTTTGCGATGAAAATGCACAGCTGTGTACATAACCCACTGGGTGAGCACTAACACGCCAGTCGCAGAACCTTTACATCAAAGGAATTCTTCTCCCTAAGCTGAAGGGGACGGCCAGGCTCTTAGGAGGGAAGGGAGTTTCACAGATCAACTCACCGCCAGCACAGATCAGTTAGCCGTGTGCTACTGGTACCACGTTGTACTAAAATTCCCAGCCCTTGGCCCAGCTAATCAATCAGCAAATAGCAGCCCCACGCCCAACGCGCTCCGTCAAGCAGTTAGAACCGAGTGGCTACAATGCAGGGCTCTTGGCTGCTACTCCCGGCAATACCACTCACTCTAGGCAAGTCATTAAAGGGCCAGAGCCTCATGGTATTTAGGCTCAATTTCCATTGGAATCAGTGGGAGTTCGGAGCCTAACTACCTTCGAGGACCTGGGCCTAACGTCTCTGTTCCTTAGTTTCCTCATCTGTAAAATGGGGATAATAATTATAAGCACATGAAGGCAGGGGCTGTCTCTCGCTATGATATGTACAGCGCCTAGCGCAGGAGGGCCCCAGTGTTGGTTGGGGCCTGCAGTTGCCAATCATGTATTTTAACAATACCACTTCCACCCTGCCTGACAAGAAGAGACAGGTGGGATCGCTGGACTGGTCGGTCAAACACTCGGAGATGGGCAGCTGGAAAGGGCAACACAGTGGGCTAGTTATTAACTTGCCCCCTGCGGCTGCCTGTGGCTTGAAGATGAGCATGTGGGAAGCCCCTTGCCAATATCATCCCTGCAGCCGGACTGTTACACTCACCCGTTGGAGAGGTGTGCAGCCTGTCCACTGTCTGAGCCCCGGAGCGGGCACCCGCCCGGACCCCCGGCATTGCCCCACAGAAAGGGGGCGTGGGAATTATGGATCCAGGGGGCTCCCTAGCTCCAAGCCTGGAAGGTTCTGATCCCGAGGTCTGGCATGGACCTGGCCTTTCTGCAGAGTCCAGGGCTGCGAGGAGAGGCCAGGCCCCCCATCATGTGTCACCGAGGGATAAGCCAGGCGCAGGGGACGGACACACGCCTGGGGAAGCTACCTCCTGCTAATGAAAAGCAGCCCCCCAGCTGCCCTTCCCCCCAGCCCTGGCACAGGGGGTGAGGGGGCTGTCTGCATTCCAGCCCCCACAGCCAGGGAGACGCTTGGTCCGATAATCAGTGGGGGACAGGACTTGCCTCGCAAGAAAGATGCTTTCTGCTCTCAGCCCCGAGCCGGGAGCCCAGCTGCCCATCAGCGGCACGGAGCCCTGCCCCACCCACCTGCAGCAGCTGGCCTTTGCCGAACCAGCCCTGGGTCGGCTGCTAGGTGATCAACTCCTGGAGCGTGGCGCTGATTGCTTCCTCCTCCTCCTTCTATCCACACCCAGCAGGGCCCAGGTGCTCCATGAATAACAATGGTGTGATGGCCCCTATAGCGGGGACTGACGCAGGGGTCCCCAGAGCCAAAAGCATGAGCTAAGATGCCAAGAATCCTTACGTGGGGCTGTAACTGACTCATATCCTCTATGGACTGAGCCCGGGGGTGGGGGGTGTGTGGCTAACACCAGTGAGTTACAGTAGCAGGGGCAGCCTGCAGAAAGTCAGCCTGGGCGACTCTCACCATTTTCTCAGGAGTCTTGCACTAATTCAGGGGTTTTCGTACAGCCCCAGCTCCCGGAGTCACGTGATCGGCTGAGCCGCTCAGCTTTCCTTTTTAAGCCCTGGTGTCTGCAAAGGAAAACTTGGAAAGCTGAACCTTAAAAGCTCAAAAAACCAGAAGACAAATAAGAACCGCTCACTTTTAAAAATCCCATCATTTCCAGAGCCAATCTCGGGGTGCATGACAGACTCAAGTTGTGGTCTTCGTATGGAGGCGTGGGGTCAAATCCCACTGCTGACACCATGTAACGATCTTGGGGTTAATTCAATAATAAACCAGTGAATGAGAAAGGAATAAAACTTTAATAAAACAAACTGGTGAGCCTCTGGAGTGAGCCGCTGCACACAGCCAGGCAGTGTTCCCAACCCCCGCCTCCAGGGCACATCATCAAATTCCTATGTTCATAATACTGTCCCTTATGAGGTAGTGTCTCTAACTTATAATCTTCTACAAACATAGCTCCACAAATCTCATGAGCACGTCGGGGCCTGACTCCTGACTTTTGGAACACCGTGTGTCAGTAATGTTGCGCACGGGACACCACTGCAGGTGGCCGGCTGACAGGGACGGGTGAGGCCCAAAGCCCAACGAAGCAGGCGTTCAAAGCTAAGCTTTGTGCCTCATCCAAGCTGCCAGCCGGGGTGAGCGCAGCGTGTGCACCTCACTCTGCCATGCGGCATGTGAAAGAATTTGCAAAAATGGCAGCAGGTAGGATGAAGCCTCCATATTTAAAGGCACAGTACACCAAAGCCAAATGACCGCCTCGCCTCCCCTGTGAATGTCACGCTCTCCGCTCCTCCCCACCATCACATGGGCAAAGCTGCCCGGCGGCCTTGCTGTTGCAGGGCAACGTCCCCAAAGGTCACAGCCCTCGCCCCACCCTAGAACCTCACATCAGCCAGGTCCCGGCCAAGCCATATGCCGCCGTCTTGCACCAGGCCCGTTTTACAGCTTTGCTTTTCCAAGGGACCACGACGCTCCAGTCACCAGGATCGTGCCTCTCCCCGCATCCCCCTGAGCATCATTCCAGACAGGGATGCCGTGAAGTCCCATGGCCCCGTATAAATGATCGTGCACGAGAGCGCCACCTACAGGGGCCATAGAGGACCGCCACTCTCAGGAGCCAGACAATCAATCATAGAATCATAGAATATCAGAGTTGGAAGGGACCTCAAGAGGTCATCTAGTCCAACCCCCTGCTCAAAGCAGGACCAATTCCCAGCTAAATCATCCCAGCCAGGGCTTTGACAAGCACCAGGCTCCACCCCCTTGCTGCCTCAGTCGGTCACACAGCAGCCTGCAAACGCCAGGTAATTAGCAGAGGGAGAGAGCTGTGGGTGTGGGAACGGCAAGGTTACCTAAGGTGGGAATGGGGCAGGATGGGAGAAGATGACAGTGTATGACACTACTTCAAAGGATGGCAGGGTGAAGGGGTCAATTCCCGGCTCTGCTACCGACTCCGTGACCTCGGGCGAGTCATTTAAACTAGCTCGGGCCTCACTTCCCCATCTGTGAAATGGGGCTAACTCAGCTCTGCCTGCTGAGAGCATAAATCCACCCGCCTGTACGGGGCTCGAAGCGTCACTGCCGAGATCTCAGGAACCAGCCCGATGGAAACACCCACTGCCCACTTGGTGGGAGGAGCCATACGATCTATCGGCTGCATCAGAGACCCCCCTGCCTGAGAGGGTAATTACAGAGCAGGCCTGCCCAGGTCTCCTTACGTAGGCTCCCCCTCCCTTGTGGGAAAGAAAGGCAGTTTCCTCAGGGAGGCTTTGCTAAAAGGCCACCAGGCTGCAGGACCTGCAGACCAGCCATTCCCCATAGGATTCTGGATCAGATTCCTGGCTCCCGGAGAGCAAAAACATCCCCTGCCCTCTCCGAAGATGGATGGGAACCCAGTTAGCCTGTGGAACTCACTGCCACAAGGCAGGCTGGAGGCCAAGAGCTTAGCAGGGTGGGATATTTCTATGGAGAACAAGAGGTTTGAGGGTTTTAATAGTAAGAATTAAATCACCCCCAAGGGCTGTACAAATGCCTTCAGGGCACCAGCCGGGCCCCCTGCTAATGGGGGTCAGGAAGGAGCTTGCCCTAGGAGTCGGTTATTCCAGAACTGCCCACTAGGGGGTTTCTTGCACAGGCTCCTGGAATTGACCTATCAGAGGCTGCACTGATGGATCAGATGAGGGCAACTCGCAGGTCAAAACCGGCAGCCCCAGCAGGCAGGCGGCCCGGCCCAGCCCAGGCAGTGAAGGAGCGCTAGAGCCCAGCATGCAGCTTGCTAGGGGGACGGGCAGGAGGGGAGGTTGGATTCCAGAGCCGCAGTCCCCGAGCCAGCCAGCACACGCAGCCCTGGGCTCCAGCAACACCTGGGCTTGAACCGCGACCCACAGACAAGACTGGCCCACTGCAGCCCAGCCTCTGGGTGGGAACCGAGGAGGTCTCTGCTGTGATGGAAACCACGGGGTGTCAGGAGAGATGTGTGTACAGCACCAAGCACAAGCCAAGGGCCTCGGTTCTGAGGAGCTTGCAGGGGCCTAGTGGATAGTACATGGAGGGGAGAGCTGGCTTCTAGCCCTGCTTTGCCACTGACCTTTGGGCAAGGCATTTCACCACCCCATGCCTCAGTTTCCCCACCTGTAATATGGGGATAATGCTACTGATCATAAGAGCGAGCGATTCTCTCAGCATTACATGCTTCTTCCTGCTAAACCGCACTGGGGATGGAGGAGAGAGATGGGCAGAGCATCGCCCTGGGCATGGAGTCCTGCTTCCAGGATGAATGAGTAGTACCTGCCTATGTGACTCCTAGGGACTGATGGTCCTTTAGCGTCCCTTATTCCTGGGAGGTGGTGCTGACGCTGAAGTGGGGTGGATGGAGCCAGGAAACAACGCTGCCTTTGCTCTCTGGGTACCACACCTTCCCACCTCTAACTCCTCGGCCTGTGGCGAGACAGCAGCTGCTGTGCGTTTAGTGCAGCACAGACTGGAGTGGCCAAGACCCTGCAAACCCCATGCTCTCACGCCTGGGAACTCTTCCGCGGTTTTTTCCCTTGATCTGAAATCAAAGGCTAGCTGGCCCGGAAGCAGAGCAGGGAGTGACACAGAAACAGGCCAGCCCTGGCCAATGCTCCTGGTTTAACGGCGAGTCACTTGTTATACAAAGAATAAGAACCACCATCCCCCACTGAGCTTTTCAACATCTGCTGGGGTCGTTTTGCCATTCCTGTGTGTTTTGAGGGGCCTGACTCCTGAAAATTTGGGCTAGAATCATGTTTTAGAGGGTGGGGAAGAGGGGCCATAGCCCAGGCCAAGGTACATAGAGGACAAGGAAGATGAAGAGGAGAGGTTGCAGCACCTGACCATCCAGGGAAAACAGCAGGCCGCTAGAATTAGACAACATGCGCCCACCACACCTCCAGGGCAGTTTTGCACCCTGCCTGTGGTTGGCAGGGGGTGAAAAAGCCAGGATCACCATTTTAAATGGCATGAGGAGGACCCTGTTTATTAACCAACCACTCATGGAGGCTGCTATTTCACTTCTCTGCAGCCATCTCTGGGGTGGAGCACACTTACCCACCCAGCACACAGGGCTCAGCCCAACAGGGGAGAAATCTTTGGAAGGAGAATGACATGGGCCATAAGGGCTGAAGCCCACCCAGGACTGTGCTGTGAAGGCCTGATCCTGTTCCTAGTGGTATCAAAGGGAGTTTTGCTTTAAGGTCTCAGGGGAAAGAAGGCCCCCCCCCCCCCAATGCATCTCGCAGTCGAGGGGGCAGGCTGGAGCCACCCACCAGTCCCCCCAGAACTGGTTTTAAAATCATCCCCACTGAACAGGCTCCCAGGGCTGCAGGGAGGCACCTGAGCTGACCCCCATGCACTGGAGGCCCCCTAGGAACGGTCGCACCGCCCCAGGGTGTGCTGTCCCTCCAGCCAACCCCCCTGGGGCTGGGTGACAGAAAACGTGCCAATGCTCAGACAGCTGGTGTGCCGAGAGCACTGCCTGCTCATTCTCGCCTCGTGCTCCCCAATCCCTCTGTAGCCACCGCTTGGCTCGCGGGCTGTCAGCTCCCGCGGCAGCAACGTCCTTTCTGCTGTGGGTTCGTACAGCCCCTAGCGCAATGAGGGCTTGGGCCAGGGCTGCAGCTGGGACACCACTGCAATGCAAGTTAATAGACACTGAGCATGGGGGCCACGTCCTCCAGTCACTACCCCCCTCCGTGGGAAGGTACGTACCCCTAAAACGCCTGTCATGGCCCATCCCACACTGTAGTCTGGGACCCCAGCCGGGCCTGGGAAGCAGCCCTGAGGGAGTGATGTGCTAGGCCTGGCCCCGTGGCTCAGTTTCCCTGCCCAGAGGCTGCTGTGGGGTGAGAAGACGGGCACAGGGCCAGCCTAAGGCCAGGGAGCCAGACTCAGAGCTCTGCTGCCCCCTGGTGTCCGGAACGAGGGGTCTAGTGCCTGGCAGTCCTGACAGCTGGGCTCCCAGTCACAGAAAGGGGCGGGGTGCTGGGGGGAGGGAGATCAAGGCTCTTCCAACTCCCCCCCCACCCCCCCCCCCCACACACACCCAAAAGATGCAAACTCACAGGAAGCAGCATGCACTGAATAGAGAGCGCGTTCCCTCCCCACCCCCAGCTCCATCCATCCCAGCCTGCCGGACACAGACTGGTGCCTCCGAGAGGGATCTCTGCCCCACACATAGTGGGCACGTCCCAGGGGCAGGGCTCTTTGCCAGAGCTTTGCTTGCCAACATCAATTGACAGGGCGCATGAGGCAACCCCACCTACAGGTGTAGGGCCCAGAGGGGACGAAGTTCAAGGGCCCATCTCACAACTTGGAATCCGCTGCCAGCATCAAATTGTTCAGCCCTTGAAAAACTTTCCACTTCTCGCTGCTGCTAGGACGGCTCAGCCCTCCTCCAGACTGCCCGTTTAGAAAACTGGATTCCCTGCCCCCAGCGCTTGGGCCCCTAGTTCTTTTTAACCAGTTATTGATTGTATTCAGGTGATGCCCTGGGGCCACACCCAAGATCAGGGCCCCGCTGTGCTTGGCGTCAGGGCCGGTGCTAGCATTAAGGCGAACTAGGCGGTTGCCTAGGGCGCTAAGATTTGGGGGCGCCAAAAAGCAGTGCCCCCAATTTCCCCCCTCCCATGGCAGCTCCCCACCCCAGCTCACCTCTGCTCCGCCTCCTCCCCGAGCACACCGCACCTGCTCTAATTCTCCCCCCTCCCAGGCTTGCGACACCAAACAGCTGATTGGCACCACAAGCCTGGGAGGTGGGAAAAGTGGAGCAGCGGCATTCTCGGGGAGGGAGCATAGCAGAGGTGAGCTGGGGTGGGGAGCTGCCGCACAGCTCCCCAGGCCGGGGGGGTGGGGAGTTGCCACAGGGCTCCCCACCCCAGCTCACCTCTGCTACGCCCCATCCCCGAGCACGCTGTTACTGCTCCACTTCTCCCGCCTCCCAGGCTTGCGGCGCCAAACAGCTGATTGGCGCCGCAAGCCTGGGAGGGGAAGAGAATTAGAGTGGGGGCGGCGTGCTTGGGGAGGAGGCGGAGCAGAGGCGAGCTGGGGTGGGGAGCTGCCGCACGGCTCCTTGGCCTGGGGTGGGGGGAGCTGCCGCGGGGGGGGGGGGCGTGCGCAGCCGCAGTGCTGGAGGGGGCCACAAGGTGGAAGTTTCGCCTAGGGGGCGAAACTTCCTTGTACCGGCCCTGCTTGGCGCTGTACATACAGAGCGAGAGACGCGCTGGCTTAAGAGTCCCTGCCCCAAGGTGCTTACAGTCTAAGCGCACAGGGATGGTCACTTCCAGCTGAGGGACAGTGAGGCCCAGAGTGACTAAGTGACTTGCCCAAGGGCTCCGAGAGGCTGTGGCGGAGTCAGGATGTCTCCATCTCCAGTCCCAGCCTCACCCATCAAGAGAGGGGCACTTCCTCTAAGCCAAGGCATTTGGGAAGAGACGCACTTAGACCCTAGGTTCTGGGAGCTTAGCTTAGTCCAGGGATTGGCACCCTTTGGCAAATGGCTCGCCAGGGTAAGCACCTGGGGGCCAGGCCAGTTTGTTTACCTGCCGCGTCCGCAGGTTCGGCTGATCGCGGCTCCCACTGGCCACGGTTCACGGCTCCAAGCCAATGGGGGCTGTGAGAAGCGGCGCTGGCCGAGGGATGCGATGGCTGCCGCTTCCAGCGTGTGCCAAAGGTTGCCGATCCCCTTACCTGGAGGAGCAGATAATGCGCCACGGAGAAAGCCTCAGTCATTCGCCAGTCCCCAGGGATGAGTTGTTGGAGTAGCTAACCCTCCACCTGCCAGAATCTCATTTTTCAGGCAGATGCCGTTGCTGGTCCCAGCAGGGGGAGAGAATCAGCAGCTACAGACCAGCCCATGGCCAAAGCTTGGCCCTTGGTGCCTCGTTTTAAATCAAGTTTTGCTGGAAACGCGTGGCCTGGCGGCCTGCAGGTTAAGGGGTCGTGTCCCCCCCGGAAGGACGCTGCCACAGACACAAGAGCAGGGCGAGTCCTTAAGACAAGGTCAAGATTTATTTCAGAACAAGAGACTTTGACAAGCGTGAGCCCTTCAGACATCGCGTGTGGCTAGAGCCCAGCTGGGCCCTCTCCCCTATGCCAGGATCAGACACAGCGCCCCTTGCCTCCCTAGCGATCCCAGGAGAGCTGCCCCACACGCAGGGCACAGCTGGACTCGGAGGGGTTGAGACCTCAACCCCTCCACCTGAGGCTGGGCAGCAGGCCCCAAGGTCTGGATCAAGACCCCTCCCCAGCTAACACCCCCCAGCCAAGCACCTTCTCTTCCGTCAGTGGCGCCCAGATCAACCACTCAGCGTAGCTGTGATTTGTGGGGCTTTGCAGGGGGACAGCACCCCAGCCTCCTTCAGTCTTCCATCCCCAGCCACCAGCCCTCCCAACCCATCTCTGAGCAGTGGCCCCCTGCAGCTCTCCAGCCAGGCACTTCCTGCCCAGCTGGGCCAACAAACATCCCCCAGGATCTGCTAATTGCCCAGCTGGTGGGGAGATGCAGACGACACCTCTCGCTTCCCGGCCCTGCGGGGGCTGAGGGGCACCGACACCCGGCCGAGCTGGGGGGAGCTCAGCTTGGAGAGCCAGCCCCCACTAAGGCCAGCAGGTCCGAGGCCGGGCAGGAGACATCAGACAGGTGGCTCGTACCCTCAGCTGCTCCTCCCGGGAGCCCCATTTAGAACCACAGCTAATGAAAATCCCCCATCAACCACCCCGAAGTGCACTGAGCTGGACCCACGCGCCAGGTCTTGGTGCTTCTGGAGCGAGCCCCCTGGAGTGGGCCTGCTCCAGAGCCCCCCTCTCCTGGATCAATCCAGGCCGGGAACATGGCCGGGGCTATTTGCATAGCTGCCTCTGGGGTTAGTGCCAATAGCACCAACCCACACCATGGCCCCATCCAGACCAGGACCCAAGACGCTGCTTGGGCCAGCCAGCACGGCCTCTGTGGGAATCACCCCCCACCCCCTGTGCAATTCCAAATGAGCCTGAGTCAGGGGGGGACTGGGACCTACAAGTGCCATTTGCAAAAATAAACCAAAGGGAAAGGGGACGTTCAGTGACCGAAGCGCGAATATCCTGCCAGGCAGCTATAGCAATGGAGAGACCAGCTCCCCCAGAGCGCCCTCCGCAGGATCGTGTCCTCTGCAATAGGCACATGGAGGGGACACCCCTCCCCCCAAAGAGGCAGTGGGCAGCATCCTCCCCTTGGCTGGGCGATTTGGGGAGCTTTTGGCTTCTCAAGGGCTGTTACAGTCAGATCAAAGAGCCCGTGTAACACAAGAACCGGAGATTTCATGGAGAAGCCGGGAACTCGCTTGACAGACACAAGCACTTAGTACTTGCTACAATCTCGTGTTTCCCACTGGCTCCCCCACAGGGCGAGGGCCAGAGCCCGGCTTCTGGCTCAGACCCCAGGCTGGTTTCCAAAGGGTTTCTTGGCAAAGGGCCTTGCCCCCGCCCCCTGCCCCCCAGAACACTCTACTGGCCTGATGCACGTCAAGGCTCGGCGCTCCTTGGGCACCTAGCTGGGAATCGGTACCCCCCTCACTGGGGCCTGTCGGGGGACCCCACTTGGGCAGATCCCCCAGAAACACACACAGATCGGCTCCCGATCCCAGCCCTGCCTTGCTTCTAGGAGCGTATGGCTTTCATAGAGAGCAGCTTGCCACCCTGTGCACCGCCTCTCCCCGCCCCACAGCTGAGTCTGGTGCAGCAAGTCCCCCAGCCGAGCTCCCAGGCCCGTGAAGAACAGCTGGCCCCGGACAGGGCTCCAAAGAGACGAGGGGCTGCAGACCCCCTTGTGCAGCTCGCGGGAGGTCGTCCTCTGGGAGAGCAGCCAGGGATGGGAAGAGGAAAGGCCAAGCATGGAGTCCAGCTGGCCGGGGCCCCGGTGAGTCAGAGACCAGCGCAGGCATCTCTCAGGGCTTTGATCACACCCACAGGCCGAGGGGACGCCTGGCTGGTTATCAGCGAGATCCACTCCTGCCTCTGGGCCCTAGGAGAGGTCGGACAGAAGAAGGTCACACGCCAAGCCCCCGTAATCCACACCCGCTAGGGCTGGGCATTCCTACTGTCTCCCTCCCCTAGCGCCATCCTCCTCTTCCTCCCCCCTGTGGCCCACTCAGACCCCACCACACCTCCCACCAGTTCATGGCCCCTGAGATCTCACAGGAGGGGGCTGGGAGCAGGACATTTGTGGGGTCTGTCAGAGCTGGATGCACTGGCCTCAGGACACTGCAGGGCTCCTGTTTTCCCAGGTACCCCCAGGGGATGGAGGGCCTGGGTTGGCAGGTCCTTGCCATGGTCCCCACCTGTGTGCTCTGGCTGCGTGTTCCCCTCACGCTGCACCTAGGGCAGCAGGTACGTACCTTCCTCCCCACCAACCCAGCTGCTCCCAGCCCTCCCACACACCCAGAGCCGTCTTGCCAGGGAGAGGGTCTGCGAGCCCTTGCACCTTCCCCTCGAGGCCTCCACCAAGATCCCCAAAGCGGCACGCGGAGGAACCAGGCTACGACACTCCCCAGATGTTCAGTTGCTAGCAACTTACGGCTTGGCACATCTCCTGCAGAACCCCCTTCCACCCAATGGTGCCATCTTGGCAAGCCCAACGCCCCCTCCGCAGCCAGCACGGCTTTGGGTCTGCAGCAGCCCCACACGGCCCCCGCAGCCAGCCAAGGAACCCAACTCCCAGCCCGCCACCCGCAGCCAGTCTCCCCAAGTGGGAGCGCCGCACTCACTCGCTGGCTGCTTTGATGATGAATTCGGCGCTGACCCCGCGGTGGTTGTGGGAGAGGCACAGGAGGAAGGCCGTGTCGGGAAGCCCCAGCGGCTTGGCTCTGAGGAGCTCCGCTCTGACGTGGCAGGTCTGGGCGTAATCCTTGACGGAAAACCTGCCGTCGCTGCGGGGGAAGCATGAGGGGTGGGGTTCATGGGGTGGAGCTGGGTGACTGAGCCCCCTCCCCCCCCCCCCCGAACGCCCAGCTCCTGGCTTCCCGCAATAGGCCACGAGATCCCGTACCCACAGACAGGGCATCCCCACCTGGGGCCTCCAGCTTTCCCCCCTCGAGAGAGCTTTGAGCAGGGGGTTGGACTAGATACCTCCTGAGGTCCCTTCCAACCCTGATATTCTATGATTCTAGAATATGGGCACTGCCACCGTACCCATCCCACCCTGCCCACTCCTTCTCCTAGGGCTGGAGACAATGCACCCCCCCGATGGCTCTCCCTGCCAGCCGGATCCAGCAGGACACTAGAGGGGAATGGCAGGCGGGCACCCTGACACGCAGTGGGCACGGGAGCAGCAGGTTGATGCACCCCCCACCCGGGAGGTTTTAGTGCCTTGGTCCCCAGGGTGCAGAGGGGAGAGCCCGGGCGCCCCACAGACTTACTCCCTCCGGCGGGACAAAAGCAGCAGGTCGCTGAGGAGGTGCAGGTGGATGGGCTTGGTGCTCAGGCGGGGTCTGTACCCCACGCCCACCTCCTGGATGAGGACCTGGGAGAACTCCCCCGCCCTGACCAGCCAGCGGCCCCGGCTGATGAGCGGGATGGACTGGGGGAGGAGAGAGAGACACAGATCACCTTGCGCAGAGACCGTCACCGCGCTGCCTTGAGGGGCAGGATCGGTGCCGGCCTGAGCCATGCACCAGCGCCCCCTATTGGATCCCTGCAGGGCGCCGCCTGCAACACACCCAGGTCCAGCCTGGGAGGCAGGAGGTCCCACAGGGCGCTCAGCTCCAAGAGGTGTGATCATGGCACTGCAACTCACCGGATTGCACACATCACTCTAGCCCCCCCATCTCCCGCCCCACCCACTCCAGCATCCTCCCCCAGTGTCCCAGCCCTCTAGCCTCCCATGTCCCGCCCCACCCACTCCAGCATCCTCCCCCATGGCCCAACCCAGCCCCACAGCCCTCCCCCCACATGCCCCCGCCGTGGGGCTGGATCACCAAGAGCCACCCCAGCGCAGAGCCAGGCCTCACCTTCGTCTTTACGAACTCGACTTGCTTCTCCAGCAGCACCAGCTCCTCCGTCTGCTTCATGTGTCGCACGTTCTCGTTGCAGGCCGACACGATCTGAGGAAGGGCAAGGGAAGCTGCAGGCCCTGCAGGGGGGAGCTGGGCTGTCTGGCCAGGGCTCCCCGCACCCCCTGCCACCTACCGGAGGGGGCAGAGACCAGGGAATCCAGGACACTCAGCGCACCCCAGGGGACGGGAAGGACACTGCTGGTCTGGGGCATTATGGGACATTTCCCTGCTCCCGCCGAAGATTGGAGAGTCAGGTGCACACGGCGCCTCCTGGCCCAGGCTCTGCTGCGGGTGCCCAGGCTTTGCCCTAGTTCTCACTCACCCCAGGGTGCCACCAGCCAGGTTCGGGATGGGCTGTGGGGTGTTGCATTAGGTCCCTGGGTGCCGGGGACAGAGGCTCAGACGTTCAGGCGGCCCACCCTGCAGAGACCCCCTGGGATGCTGTCACCCCAGGGCCCTGGCACAGGTGATGTTCTGACCGGGGAGCAGACCTCGGCTAGAACATCTGGAGTGGGGATGGAGGATTCTTTTCATCCTAGTGCTTCTGCGGGTTCTAGGTAAGAAACCCCAACTCCTGCCTTCCCCGTTACTCCTGGGGAAGACTCCGGGGAGAACCGGCGCGAGTCTGAGGACAAGGAAGCGAAGCCTGATTCATTCAGACGGGAAGGGACTTTTGTTTTTAAACTCTGGCTGTTTGTGAACACGATTAATTCAAAGGCCCGAGAAACAGTTGGGAGAAAAGCACTTGTTAAACATTCAACCCGGGCCCCCAATTAATAGAGGGGGACGCTCCAGCTCACTCCCACCCCCTCGCTGGAGGACTCCGGGGAAGTCAGGGAAGAGAAGATGGGCTATTACCACACTAGCAAAGCAGGAAAAATCTCTATTTAAACACCTTCCAGGCATTCCCAGCGGCATAAAATGGCCCACACCTGTTTTATTGCCCCCATCCAGTCACCTTTTGGGCTCCCCGGAGCCTGGGAACGTGAGACCCTGGACGTTCTGCATTCTGGCCTCCCTTGGGGAAGGAAACCGTTCGGCCGGAGCATGCTGGCCAGATGGCTCAGGTCTGGGGGGCGGGAACGCCGAGAGACAGGCCCCCGATGCCAGAGGTTTTCAAAGCACGAAAGGCAGCGGGTGGCTGAGCAGAGGCCAGCAGGACGCAGCACGTGCGGGAAGCGGTCGGGGGCTGAGTCCGCACCGGGCGGAGCGAGCAGAGAACCAGGAACAGACTCCAACCAGAACCTTCTCCTGCCGCTTCGCCCAGCTCCGCCAGGGAGCCGAGGAACAAGGCCCCCCGAGCGTAGCTCATCTCCGCATGCTGCCTCGCAGGGCCGCTGGGATGCCAACGGCGGGTCAAGGCAGGCGGCGTGGGGACTGCTACGGCGCGGGGACCGGCACAGCCAGCCTGGGGCTGCCTCCCACAAGCACCCAATGGTGCCCTTACCTCTCCCACTGCCGTCAGGGCCGCGCCAATGGAGCTGGCCAGCTCGGAGCCCGCCGGGACCAGCTTCAGGATGTTCTGTGGGGCAGAGGGGAGAGAAGGAGGATCTGTCATGGGAGGGTGTCTCCATCCCACCCCACCATCTTCTTACTGACCCTTCCCCCTCCCTCCCTCCTGCCTGCCCCCCCACCCTCTCCCTACAGACCCTTCCCCCTCCCTCCCTCCTGCCTGCCCCCCCACCCTCTCCCAACAGACCCTTCCCCCTCCCACCCCCTCACCATCTCCCTACAGACCCTTCCCCCTCCCTCCCACCTGCCTGCCCCCCCCACCATGTCCCTACAGACCCTTCCCCCTCCCACCCCCCCACCATCTCCCTACAGACCCTTCACCCTCCCTGCCACCTGCCTGCCCCCCCACCATCTCCCTACAGACTCTCCCACCCACCCCCACCATCTCCCTACAGCCCCTTCCCCCTCCCTCCCAGCCCCCATACCCGGACAGAGCCTTCCCCTCTCTCCCTGCCCGTCCCTACCCCTCTCCTCCTGCACACAAGCCCCCTCGTCACCCCAGCGTTTTGCTTTGGCTGCAGCTCAGAGGACGCTGGCCGGGGCAGCCTGTGCCCCTCTGAGGCAGGATCCTTGGGAGACCAGCCCCAGCCAACCCCCGAGTGAGATCCCAGCTCCTAGCTCCGGCCCCTCACCTCCAGCAGGATCTTCAGGCGGGTGATCCTCTGGAAGGGCAGCACCAGGAAGGATTTCAGGGGCTGCCGCTGGCACACTGGCTGCTCCTCCAGCTTCCTCAGGACGTGCCGGAAGCGCCAGTTCTCTCGCCTGCAGCGTGCGGGGGAGAGGGGGCGGGTGAGAGGCCCTGAGGCCAGAACCACCCCAGTAGGCCCAGACTTCCCGGAGGCCAGAACCACCCCGGTAGGCCCGGACTTCCCTCGCTCACTGGGCTACAGGCGCCAGGGCAAACGCTGCCCAGAGACCCCGGCGGGACAGGCCCGGCTGTGTCTGCACTAGAGCCAGAGGTTGAGTGCAGGCAAGGCCTGATGCTGGGATTTCCCGAGCAGTGGGGTGTGGTGGGGGGGAGTGGAGATGAAGGATATCCTCCCCCAAGCTGGGAAGGTACAAAACTGAAATGCAGACCCATATCAATTCCTGCCCCAGCTCACCTCTCCTGCCTGAGCCCAGGAGGGAGCTGACCTCCCCATTAACCCCTTGTGCACCGCCTAGGCCAGGAGCCAGCAAGTTGCTAGCCATTCCAGCCCCAAAGAGACCCTGCAGCTGGGAGCATGTCCCTTCCCAAATCTGTACGCAAGCAGGGGAATGGGGTCAGCTGCCCTAAGGCATCAGAATAACGCGTTAACTCTGGAACTTAATGACAACCACTTAGTGTAACAATTGGTGACCATTTTCAGCAGAAACACCTTTCCACGATGGAGCAGTTGGAGAGAACAGAGAGAGACTTAGTGAGTTATGGAATCCTCCCCAAGGGACATTACTGGGGTTTCCCCTACAGGCCACTCCCCTGGGCGGTGCCCAGTCTAGCTCCAAACAGCCCAAGCATCCCCCAGGGACGCCCCGCAGACGCTCAGCTCTCACTGGCATGAAGGTTTTCCTGAGGTTCAGCCTCAGTGTCCCTATGGGAAGGGGCAGATGGGCTGTTCCAAGGGGCACAGACAGTGGGGAGGAGCAATTGAGGCATGAGCAGCCCCCAGTTATT
Organism: Malaclemys terrapin pileata; assembly: GCF_027887155.1. NCBI lineage: Eukaryota > Metazoa > Chordata > Testudines > Emydidae > Malaclemys > Malaclemys terrapin. The sequence continues at coordinate 5,794,143 of NC_071523.1, forward strand.
CCCCCCCACCGCACCCCCTGAGCCCCCGCGGCTCCTCACATCAGCTGCTGCATGAGCTGTTCCTGGTACATCTGGTTGGTGACGTAGGGGATGTAGACCCTGTGGAAGGCGGGGCAGTGCTTCAGAACCACGGCCCCCAGCCCCACCAGAAAGACGTCCTTGTCCATGTGCTCCTCAAGCTCCAGGAGAAACCTGCAGAGACCAGGAGTCGAGGGAAAGAATCCTGCCACTGAGTGAGGTTCGGGTGGGAGTAGCTGGGGGCTCCCTCCACACCAGCGCTCCTGCCCCCTCCCTGCAGCACCCCCCGCTGGGCAAGGCCGGGACTGGCGTCGCTGGGCGTTCCCCACCGGCCGCAGTTACCTTTCACTGACGTCCTTCACCTGCTGCAGGTTGGAGAAGAGCCGGTGCACCTCGGCCCTGGTCAGCGTCTCCCGCAGCGCCAGCGATCCCTTAAAGTGGCTCGTGGCCACCGAGAGGCTGCGCAGGTAGGAGGCCTCCGACGTGATCATCTCAAACATGGCCTGGAGCGGAGACCGTGCGTCAAGAGACAGGGGTGAGCGAGCCAGCCCGGCAGGGCCTGGGAACCCCCCGCGCCGTGGGACACACTAAGGGGCTCCGGGCCAGCTGGTTAAAGGGACTTAGACACCTCCCTGAACTCAGTGGGAGCCAGGCATCTAAATCACTTTGCAAATGAGTACCCAAGTCAGGCTGGCGCACAGCCACCAGGGAAGGGACACAGCTGCCTGGGCAGCTCCATGCCAGCCCTGTAGGCTGCTCCTGCAGCCAGAGTGCGCTGGCACAGAGGAATGTCTCAGCCATGCCCCTTCCCCGGTCCGCCTACAGGAAGCGCTTCCCTTCCATTACAGGCCTCTTGCTCTCGGGACTCCTGCAGTATGGATTGTCCTGGAGTCTCCAGGAATCCTATCCAACCAAAGCTGGCATCCCCACTGGGCACCAGCACAGGGCTGCGCCAGGGAAGAGCCGGGAATACAACCCAGGAGTCCAGGTTCCAGGCCTGCGGCTTAATCAACTGACGCAGACACAAGAACGGCCAGACTGGCTCAGACCAAGGGTCCATCTAGCCCAGTGTCCTGTCTTCTGACAGTGGCCAATGCCAGGTGCCCCAGAGGGAATGAACAGAACAGGGCAATTATCGAGTAATCCATCCCGTCGCCCATTCCCAGCTCATCCTGGCTAAGAGCCATTGATGGACCTGTCCTCCATGAACTTATCTAGTTTCTTTTCGAACCCTGTTAGAGTCCTGGCCTTCACACCATCCGCTGGCGAGGGTGGCACCGTGTGCTAGGAGACCAGACGTCAGCAGCCAGCCCTGCTGGGAACGCACTGAAATCCAGGCTCTCCAATGCTCTATTTCTATTCAAGCAACAGCACTGGGAACCCCTAAGGTGCTGGGGGCAGAGGTGGAGCAAATGCCCCCTTTGGAGTAGGAGAGCAGGGTGGGTACGCCAGGCTGCCAGCCCCGGAGACCAGAGGGAGCCGCACATCCCAGAGCAAGCCACAGGCCAGCTTCTGTCCTCAAGGCTGATCGAGAGCATCAGTCTCCTGGCACGTTTTCAAGGTTGCATGTTACTGGTTGACCCCCAAGTGGGCAGCGTTTTGTCTGAGGTGGCACTGCCCAGTCACAGCACTGTTCCATGCCCCCCTTCTGCTTCCACCAGGGCAGGGACCAGAACTGCTGGCTCTGGGGCCGGGGGGCACCCTGCTCCTCCCCCCCCCCGCCCCAGCGCTGCCCACTCTGCGGTACCATCCCCACACTGCAGCAGGTGCCCCAGAGTGATCAGACTGGCTGCAGCAGATGGCAGCTCTCTGCAGAACATTGTCCCTCCCCTCGCCTCGTGGGGGGCACCTCTGCTGGGGCAGCTTCTGCTTGGACTGAACCCGCCTCTGGCGGGTGGGAACGTCCGCCCCCTGCTTACCAGCCAGCCGCGCAATCAAACCATCAGCCCCTCCCTCCCTCCCGGTCCGAGAGGCGGCCGCCCTCCGCTACCTCCTGCAGGCGGCGCTGCTGGGGCGTGAGACCCTCCAGGAGCCGCTTGCTCTTCACCTCTGGGATCTCCTGCCAGAAGCAGAAGCTGTAGTCGCGGGACGAGAGCTGTGAGGCAGCGCCGAGCAGGGAGGAGGAGAGGAGGCCAGCGATTGACAGGCTGGCGTCCACCCGGAAGGCCGGCTCCTTGGGCTTGCGCTCCGCTGCCTTGAGGCGCTTCAGCCAGTAGTCTTGGTAGAGAGGCTCTGGGAGGGAGCGAAATGAGCGAGACATTAGCCACAGGGGCTTCCCAGAGCGCGTCATGAATAACTGCCGTCCTTTAACGAGTCATCTAACCCCAGGTCTGGTGACACAACCCACCGGCTTCGCACACGGCCCTGGACACTGGGAAACCCTCTCCTGCACTTCGGGGTGGCCTTAGCCATTTCTGGGCCCCGGCACAGCATCCCCACAAGCGCGGCTGGCCAATGCGCGCCCGTAGCCCACTCAGACGGAAGTCACTGCATGCCGCCTTCACCTTTAACGGCTGGAGAACTGAAGGACGTCGAAGGAGTAGCCAGCTCTGTTCCAACCACCCCTTGGGTCTTGGAGACGCCCTCAGCAAATTCAAACCAGTCCTGACCAGATTGCAGGTGTTTGTGTGTTGTGTCTCATGCTTTAGACACAAGAAAACCTGCATCTCGGCAGGGGGTTACACGAGCTGACCCTCGCGGTCCCTTCTAACCCCGTGGTTCTCTCATTTCTCCCCCCACTGCCGGAGACCGTTAAACAATCTACACGCAAGGAAAAGCTCGCTCTCTTCAGAGTGAATTTAGCACATAGAGAGCTGTGTAAAAGTGTCTCGTGGCTCCGATTTCAGTGTGACGCATGTAACTCCAACGGCAGCTTATTTTACCTGAAGGGAAACAACCCAACTAGAAAGAACAAGAGCGGAGTCCCCAGGAGAGAGCGCAGGGTGTGGGCTTCCCCTCTGCTGCCCAGGAGAGGTCTTAGACATTTGAGACCCAGCACACAACAAAGACATCACGGTTTTGCAACAGCACAATTCAGTAGGCTCTTAAAGGGACAGCCTGCTCCAGGACAGGCTTGTAAGGTTTAGTGACTCGGTTTCCCCTTCCTGGCTAGGGCCGGGCTGGTGGAAGTAGCATTGTGTGGCCCGCATTAGGGCTTGTTCATGGCAGCAGCCTCCAGAAGCCCTTCTAGAAATTTCCCTCCGTCCCGCCATGCCCGGGACCGTGCGGCCATCGCACAAGGAGCGGGTCAGTACTCACGGGTTTGCACGTATTTAGATTCCCTCTTCCACTTGTCCGTGTCCTTTGCTCCTTTCCCCAGTGCTCGGCGGAACAGTCTAAAAGGCAGCAAGAACCTTTTAAATCAGGTCCCACCGGGACAGCCCCATACTACAGCAAACATGAACTTTCCCCAACACTCTGGCTCTTCCCTCATGCCCTACAGCGCCACCTGCTGGTGGATTTGCCTCATGCCCTACAGCGCCACCTGCTGGCCTTTGTCACTCATTTGTGTCCTTGTGCAAATCAAAACCTCTCTGTGCCTCAATGTACACAGGTGTAAAATGGGTATGTAGGAATATGCCAGGTGGATCAGAAATAAGGCCCACTTAGCCCAGTGTCCTGTCTCTGGCAGTGGCCAGCACCAGCTGCTTCAGAGGAGGTGTGAGAACCAGTGTGGAATAGTCTGCTCCTCAGATCAGGTCTCTTCCTGATTTCTTATAGCTAGAGATTGGCTTAAAACTGAAGTGGGAGGTTTGACATCCCTCCAGAACGGTTACCTTGAACCATGGAAACTCTGGGTATTCTCATTATCCATATTAGCATTCAATCCATTTTTGGATCTTGCCAAGTTCTGGGCCCGATGACATCATGTGGCAGAGAGTTCCACAGTTACTGCACATTGGGTGATGTATAGTGTTAATTATCTCTCACACAGGAGGTGTGTAAGACCATGCCTCTGTAGATCAATCTCTGATAATTTTCATATGACTTTACATTGTGCCTCTTCATATAACCTTGTGGTGGGTCTACCCACGTGTGACCTCTGTTTTCATGGAACTTTGTATCAAAGCCTCATTTAGAAACTTTGCATTGCCCTTGGTATAATATTATAGCCCCTAAGGATAGAATAAGATAGAAGAAACATTTCTTTTTGCTAGCAGTAGAACAAGAGCTCTTTCCCCCCCACCCCCCCTTAATCAATTGCCCTGTTGAATGAATGAGGTGTGGATGAGCAAGGCATGGAAGGCAGCACCTCCAGACAGCCTCAACTGTTGGAGAGGGGCTGGGAGCCAGACCCAAGAACAATAAAACGTGTCAAGTGGGCTCATTAAAGACAAGCAGACATACCGAGGGCCTCCGGGGTTAGAAGCAAGCACCTTCTTTTGGAAACACCCTCTTTGCAGCATTGAGACAACACTCAAAAGAAAGCAGCACAAAGGACCAATGGACACAGACACAGAGTTTGAATCTGGTCTAGATTTGCATAAGAGAAAAGCTGATATAAAAGTAAGGTGTCTTGCAAAGGACCCCGGGTCTCGTCTTGTCAACATGGGAGCATCGATCCGGATCGGCAGAAGCCCGGCTCCACTAGGGTTACCATACGTCCGGATTTTCCCGGACATGTCCGGCTTTTGGGGGCTCAAATCCCCGTCTGGGGGGAAATCCCCAAAAGCCGGGCATGTCCGGGAAAATCGGGAGGGCTGGGTGGTGCTCGGCCGGGGCCGGCGGTGCGGGGCCGGGGGCGCGGTGCCGGGCGCGGGGCCGGACGGGGAGCCGGGGGCGCGGTGCTGGGCCGGCGGGGAGCCGGTCAGCCGGGCCGGCGGGGAGCCGGTCAGCCGGGCCGGCGGGGAGCCGGTCAGCCGGGCCGGCGGGGAGCCGGGCCGGCGGGGAGCCGGTCAGCCGGGCCGGCGGGGAGCCGGGCCGGCGGGGAGCCGGTCAGCCGGGCCGGCGGGGAGCCGGGCCGGCGGGGAGCCGGTCAGCCGGGCCGGCGGGGAGCCGGGCCGGCGGGGAGCCGGTCAGCCGGGCCGGCGGGGAGCCGGGCCGGCGGGGAGCCGGTCAGCCGGGCCGGCGGGGAGCCGGGCCGGCGGGGAGCCGGTCAGCCGGGCCGGCGGGGAGCCGGGCCGGCGGGGAGCCGGTCAGCCGGGCCGGCGGGGAGCCGGGCCGGCGGGGAGCCGGTCAGCCGGGCCGGCGGGGAGCCGGGCCGGCGGGGAGCCGGTCAGCCGGGCCGGCGGGGAGCCGGGCCGGCGGGGAGCCGGTCAGCCGGGCCCGCGGGGAGCCGGGCCGGCGGGGAGCCCGGGGGTGCGCCGGGCCGCCGGGGGCCGGCAGTGCTGGGCGGGCTGGGGGTGGTCGGCCGGGGCCGGCACCCCAGGGCCCGAGCCGACCCAGGCTGGAGCCGCCGGGGGGCCAGCCTGGGCCGCGCCTCCTCCCCCCACACCCCCCTTACCTGCTTCAGGCTTCCCGCGAATCAAATGTTCGCGGGAAGCAGGGGAGGGGGCGGAGACTTTGGGGAGGGGGCGGGGCCGGGGGCCGTGGAGTGTCCTCCATTTGGAGGCACAGAATATGGTAACCCTAGGCTCCACCCCCTCCCCCATCTAACTCACCTGGCCAGTGAAGTTAAGGGGAGCAACTAATTGGTAACAACAAGACGGAATGGGTTTGTGTGTGTGTGTGAGAGCGTAAGTGTAATATATTATATGCATATAATACAGTGTTAATGAATACATGTACTACTAATAAATGTGGCGTTCTGCCTTATTCCCCTGAAAAGATCCTGTGCAGTACTTTAAGTACAACACCTCAATCTTTGCATTGTATCTATCCTCACAACACCCCTGTGAGGAAGGAAAGTGCTCTTATGGCCATTTTATAGATGGGAAACTGAGGCCCAGAGAAGCCACGTGACTCGCCCAAGGTCACACACAAAACGTGTGGCAAGACAGGGCTTTGAATCCAGCTCTCCCCAGTACTGGGCTAGTGGTCTACCCACTGGGCTATCCTTCTGCTCTGAAAGATACCAGAGAAATAAGGTCATCATCAGAGCCGGGCCTGAATTATAAACCCCAACTCTGCCCCAAATGTCCCCAGAGTTCCAGATGTTTGGATCATCCCATTATAACAATAGGTCCCAGCCGGAAAGGCCAGCTTCAGGGTCTGGGAAGTGTAAGGATCTGGGGCAGGGGTTGAATTGAACCAGTCTGCAGAGGTTCAGAGGGCCAGGCCATTTTCTCGTCACTGCCCTCTTGTGCTCGAAAAATCTTTTGTTACAACCCAAATGAAGCTGCTAGCCCCTTGGCTGCAATAATAACTATAAAAATGGGAACTGAGGGGGGCACAACACACTAAGCCTGCAGGCAGCCTGGAACCACAGCTATGGGAGACCAGACAGGAACAGCCCTCTGCTTAATGCAAGGAGTTATTCACTCTGAAACCTAATGATGGCACATAAAGCATCAATGCTCAAAGCACCAAAGAACTTAGAAATCATATTACAAATATTTGCCCAAAGATAGGCACTTCATGGGCAGAGCTTGGTTTGTGGTGGGAACTAGAGGGCATCGCTGGGTACCCTCCCATTCAACCCCTGCACCCCTCCCAGAATGATTACTGGGTATTGCCATGGATATGCCAGAAGCTTCAAGGAAAAGGAAGCAAGAATCCCTCTCTATGCACAGGTTACATTGCAACTAAGAGACAGCCTCCCAGCCCCAGGGCAGCGATGCGGGGAGCTCCCCGGGGGGAGGCGGGTTACCTGCGCTCCGGACTTGGCATCTGTGTAGCTGTGGCTTTGGAGAGATCTTCCAGGGAGCCATGCAGGACCTTCCTCCCAGGGACCGGGATGGGCAGCTTTGTCCCCATTTCCAGCAGGCCAGAGGGACCTGTTGGCCCTGCAGAGCTAGGGGGCTCCTCCACCGGCTCCTCTGGGCCCATGCTCTCGGGGGCCGCCAGCTCGGCGGTGGGAGGAGAGGGCTGGCAGCGGAGGGGGGCAGGGACAGCGATGCCTGGCAGGTCAGCCCCTAGGAAGAGCAGGAGCGAGGGGATGAGGATGCTGCAGGGGCAGAGGGGTCGGCCTGGCACTGCGCTGAACCAGAGCCACGTCGTCAAAACAAAACCAGTGCCCGCCTCTGCTCCCCATCGCCACTGGGCTGAGCTCAGCGGCACCCCCAGGGAGCTGCCAGCCTCGCGGGGCCCAATCAGAGCCAGACGCCGGCAGAGCAAGCGGAGATCCTGGCAATTGCCTCTGCATGGCGAGCCTGACGCCACCTACCCGTCACCTGGAGAACGGGAGAGCACTCGCCTGCAACAGCGGGGGGCTGCAGGTCAGGCCTGAGGGGCACTGGCAGAGCTGGGGGCAGGGCTAGAATAGCGGGTGCTGTGAGACAGGCCTGAGGGGCACTGGCAGAGCTGGAATAGCGGGTGCTGTGGGACAGGCCTAAGGGGCACTGGCAGAGCTGGGGGCAGAGCTGGAATAGCGGGTGCTGTGGGACAGGCCTGAGATGAATTTCCAGAGTTAGCAGAAGTCAGGCCCAGGACTCTGCCTGGTCCCGGTTATGGGCACAGAAACTCACCCCCTCCAGGGCAGTCCCGCCCTCCAAGAAAAGGGGCTGGGGCTCGGATCAGAGCCCCCTGCCCTCACCCCACATCCAACCCAAAGCACTCTCAGGCCAGTCTCTCCACGGCCCCCCCGTCACGCGCTGGGCCCTGGCTGCTGCCAATCAGATCTCAGTGAAAGCTATTGGCGAGTGGGCCATGCCAGAGTGGACGGAGGCAGGACACCTGGGTCCTCGGGATCTGGGGTCCTGACAGCAGCCAGCAACCAAGCCCAGCCCCCATCTAAGCACCCAAACAAGGCGGGTCAGATTTTCAAGGGGGCTCAGCACGGCAGGGGTGGGATGGGTGGGAGTCGCTGGTCTGCAATGGGAGCGGAACGATTTTGGAAACGGGGCCGGAGGGAGGCAGAGCTCGAGGCGTTGACCTGGGGCGGGGGAAGGAGGGAGAACACCCATGGCAGACGGGCGCACAGACCTTTGGGGTTGTCCCCCAGAAGCGGGACCTTCTCCTCCGCCATCGAGGCTGGCTCCCGGGAGCTGCCCCTGCGGGCCACAGAAAGGCCCTCCTTGGCGCTCCTGGGGCGGAAGAGACCGGCCAGGAAGGGGCAGAGCTCTGGGCGGCTCTCCGGCCTGGCCGGCTGGGGTCTCTGGGCCACCGGGCAGGAGCCGTGTCTCTTCACCGGCGCCGCGGCCCTGGGGGGAGAGTCTGACCGCGCACGTTTCCGGCAGAAGAAATCCATGGGGGCGACGAGCGGCCTGGCGGAGGGAGGAGAAGGGGGATCAGTCCTGGCCGGGCGGCTGGCTCCCACTTCGGGGGATGGCCTCTCTCGGCAGCTGGGCACCCGGAAAGGCCCCCGGGGACACGGAAGAGGTCAAGTGCCCTCCTGTCATGCTCACCAGGCCACCCGGCACCACACCCCCTACACCAAGCACATAAGCTGGCCCGTGGCTCGCCGGGCAGGTCCCTGGGTGGCACTGGGAGGGCCGGGGTGGCCTCAGCCCCCCAGCTCCATTGGCGCCCTGGTTCAGAGGCTGCTAGCCCAGGCCCCCTCTGCAGCCCTAGCCACCTGTCTGTGCTCGGCCCACAGGCCAGCATCCAGCTAGGGGGTAGATGCCCCACCCTGAGCTCACCTCTGGGAGGCCACAGGCAGGAAGCCCCTCGGTGCTCTGGGATCAGGACCAGCCAAACAGCTAAAACGAGGGCAAAGCACCCAAGGGGAACTCTGCTCCAGGCTGGGCTGGGCCCCTCCCGCCCATGACCAGGGAGATTCAATGCAAGGGCCACGCCACTGCCCACCTGCTCAGCCCTGGGTGCATCACGTTGCCCTTGGCAATAGCTCCTGGCCAGGGCCAGAGCTCCCAGGGCTAAAGCAGCCTCTTACCTGGAGGATCCCCCCCTAGCCAGGGACAGCAAGAAGCTATAGGTGCTCCCACCTGCAAATAAATAACCTCCAGGGCTCCCTCGTTAGCGGCTCCTTAAAGGGGCAGCGCGCCGGGGCATCATTAGCCAAGGGCAGCAAGCATGGGCTACTCTTGGTTGGCACCCAATGGAGCAGATGGCAGCGGGGCAATGAGGTCAGTGCGGGGGGGGTTCCTTGGCTCCCCCAGGTGGGGGCTATTTACCATCCTCACTAGGGCAAGGGTGGGACGTGGGGAGATCTCCCAGCACGAGCCCATTCCCGGTTTGTAAGCTTGGGAGGGGAGCTGGTGGAGGCTTTCCCTTAGGGCCGGTCTGCAAACAGGAGGCCCCGAGCCCCTGGGGGATTAACCCTGGAGGCTGGCCTCCGTCCCAGCTCTGCCCTGTTCCAGCTGCCTGCACGAATTGCTTTGCCTCCTAGACTGGGCTGTTCAGGGGTGGGCTGAGCCCTGGGTGGGAAGCCCTCCAAGATCGGTGGGAGGAAGGGGCAGGAGAGGGGCCGAGGATGATGGGGATACCCCACGGCTCGCGCTGCCATCTGTCCCTGCAGAACTGCCTGGGGGAGGAAGTCGGCAATGGCTGAGTGAGAGAATGGAGCAGGGGAGCAGAGATCCCTCCCTTGTGTGAGTGAGCCCCAGGGATCTGGACACTGACCCCAGGCGGGATCTCCGGGACTGGCTGCCTCCGCTAGGGAGGGGATAGGCCAGGCCCCTCAGTCAGTGCTCCCCTGCCTCCCCACCATGACCCTGGCCTCTGGCTGACTGCCCCATGCGAACGAGGGCTTTCCCAGCCTCCCGGGCTCCTCTGGGTCTCGCCCCTTGCCTTAGGCTCGTGCTGCAGGTTGCGGTGGGCACGGCCCCAGGAGGGCGCGGAGTGCGCAGGTGCCGCCGGCCGTGTTGCTTAGCGACTTTGTCACCAGATTTAGTGACTTTTTGGTTCCCCAGTGACAAATCTAGCGACTTTCGCTACCGACAGTGACGTTCAGAGACAGACGTCACCAATATGTGTGGTCACCAGATCGGTCCCACGCCGCTCAATAGTGTTCCTAAAACCCAGTCCGTGCTCTTACTACGGTCTGTTGCACCCCGAGGCCGTGTCATTACGTCTCAGCTGAGCGTGTCCTCGGAAGGAGTCGCATTCCTGGGCTGCTTGGGCCGAGCTCACTAATCTGCAGGCGAGGAAAAGAAGTTGGTGGGGGCTAATTAAATACGGTGCCAGAGCCAGGCGCGCTTTGGAGAGAACAGCACATGTACCAGGGCTTGTTTTTACCCAGATGCTATTTCTCGCTGCTCCGTAGTAGGCAGCACAACCTGTGATGCAGGGGAAGCCGGCTAATGAAGCGGGCTGGGTGGGGGAGGCAGGTTAGCCAGTGAGGAGAGCCACACAGGTGGAGGGGGGATGAGACAGGGTCATGTGCCCCAATGGAGCGGGGGCACAGAGCCCCCAGGGATGAAGCACTTACTACAGATCAAAGGTGGAGCTGGTTTGACTTCAGTTCCCCTTTACTCCTTCCCCTGGCTTGGCCTGGGGGTCGCTGCCCAGTTCTTTTCAGAAATGAACCCCTGGAAGGGGTCCAGCTAGCAGATTTTTGTTTTTAAATCTACTTTCTTGGCTCTCTGCAGCGCCACGCTCAGGTGAATGCCCCCTGCCCCCCGGCTCTGAGCTCCGCCTTTCACTCACCCATCGGCTCAAATCCGGGGTGGCAAGAAAGGGAGGCTCGGCTGAAATTAACCAACCCCAGCCAGGCTGGGCTGCCCTGTACCGAGCGCCCTTCCCAAAGAGCAGGGGGCGCCCTCCTGATGATGACAGCATCCTGGTGCAGTTGCTTCTGGTGTGGAGCAGAACGTAGTAAGAAGAGCATGGAATGGATTTTATTAACACCGTTGATCTGCTTGTGAATGATTTTGTGACTATACTCGCCTGGGGTGTGTGTGTAATTCTCTGCTGAATTCTCTAGCAATTTTGTTTGGTGACATTTTTGACTCCTTTTGAGAGCTTAAACAGCTGCATCTAGGAACTTTTCAGGGTTTGGTGACTTCCTGCTATGTGGAGTTGGCAACCCTGCGGGGCTGGCTCAGGGCTGGCAGGGACCTTCCCTTGCTTTGACTTTGGCCTGCCCCGGCCAGGCCTTTCTCTCTGCAGGACCCAGGTGGGACCCAGCCTGGGCTTGGCACCGGGCAGGGAGTCACTGGGCGAGGTTGAGGGGCTGAGCTGCGAGGTGCCTCCTCCCCTGGTCCCGGTGCCGGAGAGGGAGGCCGCAGTGGCCAGGAGTGGCCCAGTCCCATGGGCCCCCCTGAGCTCAGATGCTTACTGGGGCCAGATTCCCGTCGCTTACACCAGTGTAACCCCACTGGCAGCAAGGAGACACCCCGATTGACTCCAGTACGTGAGTCTGGCCCTTGTGTTTATGTCTGATGCTCTCCCCACCTACACTCTGCTCTGGGGGCAGGGCTGGTCCCAGCCTGGGCCTCCAGAGCCTCCTCTTTTGCAGAACACGAGAGGGCCTGTCTGATTCTTTCGCTACCACCCTGGCCCGAGCCCAGGGCTGTCTCCAGCGCCAACCTCTGGCCCTGGCCCTGCTGCCCCAGGACGGAGAGGGCACTCCGCAGTCTGCAGCAGGGCCCAGGGCAGCCAACAGAGCAAAGTCACAGAACCTCTTGGCCCAGGCGCTGGGAACGGGGGAGCTCCACTGAGGGCCTTGGACAGCCCTGTAACACGGTACCCGTTCCCCCAGGACACCTGGCTCCTTCCTGCTAATCCTATGCCACGCAGAGCCCTGGGGTGCACCTCCCAGCCATTCGCCTCCCCCAGCCCAGCCCCGATGGCACCTGCCCTGGGGTCAGGGCTTGCGCACTGCGCTGCCGTCCAGCGCTTCCCCCCAGCAACGCAGCAGACAGGCCCGTGCTGGGCTGGAGACGGGCCCGATCCAAAGGTCTGGGTTGGTCACGTCCAGCTGGTTGGTTCTGCCGTTCATCGGGGGCCTCTGGCAAAGTTTGGATCTGGGTCTAGGTTCGGATCCAGATCCTCGCCCCACCCCCAGAGTCGGGGGGTCGTTGACTTTATCTTCACTTTAGCAAAGCTTTTGATACGGTCTCCCACGGTATTTTTGCCAGCAAGTTAAAAAAGTAAGGATTGGCTGAATGGACTATAAGGTGGATAGAAAGCTGGCTAGATCGTCGGGCTCAACGGGTAGTGATCAATGGCTCCATGTCTAGTTGGCAGCCGGTATCAAGTGGAGTGCCCCAAGGGTCGGTCCTGGGGCCGGTTTTGTTCAACATCTTTATCAATGATCTGGATGATGGGATGGATTGCACCCTCAGCATGTTCACAGATGACACTAAGCTGGGGGGAGCGGTAGATACGCTGGAGGATAGAGATAGGATCCAGAATGACCTAGACAAATTGGAGGGTTGGGCCAAAAGAAACCTGATGAGGTTCAACAAGGACAAGTGCAGAGTCCTGCACTCAGGATGGAAGAATCCCAGCACCGCTACAGGCTGGGGACCGACTGGCTAAGCAGCAGTTCTGCAGAAAAGGACCTGGGGATTACAGTGGAAGCTGGATATGCGTCAGCAGTGTGCCCGTGTTGCCAAGAAGGCCAACGGCATATTGGGCTGCATTAGTAGGATCATTGCCAGCAGATCGAGGGAAGTGATTATTCCCCTCTATTCAGCACTGGTGAGGCCACACCTGGAGTATTGTGTCCAGTTTTGGGTCCCCCACTACAGAAAGGATGTGGACAAATTGGAGAGAGTCCGGTGGAGGTAATGAAAATGATTCGGGGGCTGGAGCTCATGACTTACGAGGAGAGGCTGAGGGAACTGAGTTTATTTAGTCTGCAGAAGAGAAGAGTGAAGGGGGATTTGAGAGCTGCTTTCAACTGGAAGGGGGGTTCCAAAGAGGATGGATCTAGACTGTTCATCAGTGGTACCAGATGACGGAACAAGGAGTAATGGCCTCAAGTTGCAGTGGGGGAGGTCTAGGTTGGATATTAGGAAACACTATTTCACTAGGAGGGTGGTGAAGCACTGGAATGGGTTACCTAGGGAGGTGGTGGAATCTCCTTCCTTAGAGGTTTTTAAGGTCAGGCTTGACAAAGCCCTGGCTGGGATGATTTAGTTGGGATTGGGTCCTGCTTTGAGCCGGGGGTTGGACTAGATGACCTCCTGAGGTCCCTTCCAACCCTGATATTCTTCTGTTTCCCAACAACTCACCTTCCCTGGTTCCCCTCGGCAGTGGCTGATTGCCAGGCCTGGGCTAAGTATGTGCTAAATAACCAAGCAGGCCACGGTCATGTGGGCAGAAGCGAGTGACCTGCAAGCTGCGCAGGACACCAGTCGGGAACAGCCCAGCCACAGCTGGGACAACGGCGGATGCAGGGGAGAAAGATTGAGGGGCGCTGGCAGAGCTCAGGGGAACCCTGGGATGAGGTAGCAGGAGGACAGGACTGAGGTGCGTTGCCATAGCAATGGAGAATCCCTGTCCACTGAGGGGCACCAGCAGAGCTGGGGGGGGGTGGGGGGCGCTCAGGAGTGGAATAGCAGGGGGCTGTGGATCGGGATTGAGGGACACCAGCAGGGCGGAGGGGGGGCGCTCAGGAGTGGAATAGCAGGGGGCTGCGGGTCGGGATTGAGGGACACCAGCAGGGCGGGGGGGGGCGCTCAGGAGTGGAATAGCAGGGGGTTGTGGGTCGGGATTGAGGGGCACCAGCACGGCGGGGGGGGGGGGCACTCAGGAGTGGAATAGCAGGGGGCTGCGGGTCGGGATTGAGGGGCACCAGCAGGGCGGGGGGGGGTGCTCAGGAGGAGAATAGCAGGGGACTGCGGGTCGGGATTGAGGGGCACCAGCAGGGCGGGGGGGCGCTCAGGAGTGGAATAGGAGGGGGCTGTGGGTCGGGATTGAGGGGCACCAGAAGGGCGGGGGAGGGGCGCTCAGGAGTGGAATAGCAGGGGGCTGCGGGTCAGGTTTGAGGGGCACCAGCAGGGTGGGGGGGGGCGCTCAGGAGGAGAATAGCAGGGGGCTGCGGGTCGGGATTGAGGGGCACCAGCAGGGCCGGGGGGCGCTCAGGAGTGGAATAGCAGGGGGCTGTGGGTCGGGATTGAGGGGCACCAGCAGGGCGGGGGGGGCACTCAGGAGTAGAATAGCAGGGGGCTGCGGGTCGGGATTGAGGGGCACCAGCAGGGCGGGGGGGCGCTCAGGAGTGGAATAGCAGGGGGTTGCGGGTCGGGATTGAGGGGCACCAGCAGGGCGGGGGGGCGCTCAGGAGGAGAATAGCAGGGGGCTGTGGATCGGGATTGAGGGACACCAGCAGGGCGGGGGGGCGCTCAGGAGTGGAATAGCAGGGGGTTGCGGGTCGGGATTGAGGGGCACCAGCTGGGCGGGGGGGCGTTCAGGAGGGGAATAGCAGGGGGCTGCGGGTCGGGATTGAGGGGCACCAGCAGGGCGGGGGGGCGCTCAGGAGTGGAATAGCAGGGGGCTGCGGGTCAGGTTTGAGGGGCACCAGCAGGGTGGGGGGGGGCGCTCAGGAGGAGAATAGCAGGGGGCTGCGGGTCGGGATTGAGGGGCACCAGCAGGGCGGGGGGGCGCTCAGGAGTGGAATAGCAGGGGGCTGCGGGTCAGGATTGAGGGGCACCAGCAGGGCAGGGGGGGCGCTCAGGAGTGGAATAACAGGGGGCTGCGGGTCGGGATTGAGGGGCACCAGCAGGGCGGGGGGGCGCTCAGGAGTGGAATAGCAGGGGGCTGCGGGTCGGGATTGAGGGGCACCAGCAGGGCGGGGGGGCGCTCAGGAGTGGAATAGCAGGGGGCTGCGGGTCGGGATTGAGGGGCACCAGCAGGGCGGGGGGGCGCTCAGGAGTGGAATAGCAGGGGGCTGCGGGTCGGGATTGAGGGGCACCAGCAGGGCAGGGGGGGCGCTCAGGAGTGGAATAACAGGGTGTTGCGGGTTTGGATTGAGGGGCACCAGCAGGGCAGGGGGGGCGCTCAGGAGTGGAATAACAGGGGGCTGTGGGTCGGGATTGAGGGGTACCAGTGGAGCTGGGGGAGGGGGGCGGCTCAGGAGGGGAATAGCCCAGCAGTGGGCACGGCCCAATGGAACAGTGAAAGAAACACCCTTCCCCCAGCAGTAAATTAAGGCCTTTACTGACGCGCGGCCCGTGCAAACTCAGCCCCTGCCCCGGCTCACTGGCCTCTCCCGGCCTCTCCCTCCTCCTTCGGCTCAGGCTGGAACAGCGGGTGAGACAGCAGCGGGGGCTGTTCCCGCCCTGGCTCCTTTGCGGACCCCCCAGCCATGGGCAGAGGATCCCGGCCCCCCGCCCCGTCCGGGCTGAGGCAGGAGCTGGGCCGGGCGGTGGTGGAGGGAGCCATGGCTGGCCCCTGCCATGACAACAAGGCAGATCCAGCCCCTCAGGCCATCGCAGGGGAGCGCCGGGGCCAGCGTGCCGGGCCAGCGGTGCCCAGGTTGGCAGAGCAGTACAACCTCCAGGGAAGGAGAGGGGCCCGAAGCCCGGCTTTGACGATGCTGTTTGGGGGGCAACCCCCTGCCTTGCAGCCCCCCTCAAAGAATGGGCAGCTCCGGGGATCACTAATGGGGTCCCTCTTCCCTGGTGTGATGCTGGCCCAGGCTGGCAGCGGTGGGAATGTGCCTCTCCACCCTACCCCTGAGAAGCCTGGGGGCCGTGGAGGTGGCGCGCTGCTTCCCCCACCGAGGTGCCCATCCCAGCGGGGGAGACGCTTGCCTGACTGGTTCCTGCGCTCCAGGCAGATGATGCTCTGAGTGGGGGAAGCCTGAACACACGAACGGCCGCACTGGGTCAGGCCAAGGGTCCCCCTCGCCCAGTATCCTGTTTCAGACAGGGGCCAGGGCAGAGAATTCATTGCCAGATGGTTACCCCCGGCTGGCCATGCCCGTGGGGACCAGGCCAGGATCCCACCCAGAGCAGCCAGGAGACCACGTAGAGAGCACGGAACAGCAGGTCTGTTTGTGGAGAGGGTTCCCGGGGCCTTGTTCCCTCCCTGGAGCCTGAGTCAGCGGTGGGGAGCGTGGAGACTGTGGGAGATCGGCCACCTGTTGCTACCGTCGCCCAGTGTAGTTCAGTGAGTGTGCCCAAGACGCTGACTCGGCAGCCCTGCCCCCAGCATTGTGTACATGGTCCTGCCCCCGCCGCAGGGCTCCGGCTGTGTTCCCAGAGTCTCTCCCGGCCGGCGCCCGGGCTGGCTCATGCCTGCTCCTCCTCCAGCTTGCGGGTGGCATGCTTGAGCCGGTCGTTCTCACGCAGGTTGCGCAGCCGGGCACCCCGGCTGGCGATCTCCTCCACGTGCCCCTGAGGGACCCAGCCCCTCTCCCCGTCCGACAGGCGGATCCCCTCGAGCCAGCCTGGGCGGGAGAGAAGGAAACATTAGGGAGGGGGGGTGGCACTGCCTGGCCTGCCAGCCGCTGCGGCTTCGGGGCTGGAGAGGGAGAAGAGCGATGAAGCCAGGGCCCCTCACCGTCGCTGGTCCTCGTCTTGACCCCCAGGATGTCCGCCTTCTCCAAGCTCAGCTCGTCGTGCTCCTGGGCCTTGTAGGCCTTGATGCACTGGACCTGGGCGGTATCTGGAAGCAGCAGCAAGACACAGAGGGTCACGTGCCGCCCGAGACCCCAGACAGGGCCCTTGTAAGCGGGGTTTGGGATCCGAGGGAAAGTGCTGAGGGAAACGCAGCGATTGTCATGCTCCGGTTCTTATCCCCTTCGCTAGGGCGCGGCCTGGGCTGCAGCAGGAGCAGAAGCCTCCGCGGCTGGTGTTCTGCTGCTGCCTTTTGCCGTTTGGAGCTGATCTGGACCTGACTGGGCCACGTGCCGAGCGAGGATCGGCCCACACCTGCAGCCCTCGGCAGAGGGAAATGGAGGTGCTGTTTTCGGAGCGCCAGCAGGGGGAAGAGCACGGAGCCAGTGTCCGGCTGCTTCTACCCAGTCTGGGACCCTCAAGGTTCCACCGGGGACAAAATCTCCCTAGTGATGTGGCTGGACACATCCCCCTGGAGCCAGTCCAGCCCTGCCTGAGCTCGGCTGGGAGCAGTGAGGGGCACGTGACTCCGGAAACGGCCTGACAGAGGAGTGACTGCTCCATGGCACTATGTTACCTGTGTGTGATTGGGGCACCTGGACGCTAGGTGCTGGGGGCAGGGGAGTACCCAGGGACGAGGGACAGAAGCCCACAGTCACAGCAGAGCTGCCGTGTCCAAAGCAGGGTCATGCCCCTGGGACCTGAGACCTTGGCAGACTTCATCCTGCTGCGGCCCGGTTGGTCCCTTGCTGGGTTCCAGGAGGGGGGCAGGCGCGTTCTCGGGGTACCTGCGTTCTCGGTGACATGCTCCCTGTCCGTCTGGGGGCTGGAGGGGACCATTGCCGAGATCCACCGCTGCTTCTCACTCCTGCGGGGCCAGACGGAGCTGGTCAGCACAGACCTGCTAGGACAGGCGAGGCTCCCAGAGAGCTCCCCAGACCGACCCCCTGATCTGAAAAGGCTCAGAACTGGGGAGAAGGTCACTGAGCTCCACTCAGGCCAAACCCAAATCCCAGATCCTGATGCCCCACAACTCCGGGAGGGTTCTGATCCAGCCCCGGGGGCAGGGCCAAACTTGGCAGCCTGTGGCCCAGCTCTGGTCCTTGCTGGAGCCTTGTGGAGCCACCCTGACGGGCATTCTGGTGAGCCCACCTCCAGGGCCAGCTGGGTCCCTCCGTACCCGGCAGCCTGGTGGCTTGGGGGATGCGTGTGATGCTCTGCCACAGGCGGGCTTGGTGCCCGTGTCAGCTGTGCCCACTGCTGGGACACTGGCGCTGCTCAAGGGCTAAGCAGGCCCCCTGCTGGTGGAGTCAGAGACAGCTCCCCGGCCATCGCTCAGCAGAAGCCTCCCCTTCCCCTCCCCTGGGGAGCTGGGCTGGGATGTCCCGTGGAGACAGCCCTGCCCCACTGGCCACTCACTCCGTCTGTGCCCGCAGCAAGACCTGGTGCTTCAGCCGCTGGCTGTCGAAGAGCTGGAGGTGGAAGATTTGTCCCGGGACCCCGTGAAGCTTCCTGCTCAGGTCGGTCACTTTCAGCTCCGGCATCTTGGCGTGAACAAAGACGGCGAATTTCCCCATCCTGGGCGAGACGGGCAAAGGGAGAGAGATGGTGACCGAGGGGCAGCAGCTCCCGGTGCTCAGCACCGACGCCTGGGGAGCGGGACACGCAGCTCCTGTGCAGGAGGGAACCGGGAAACGAGGCACGGGCAGGATCGGCTTTCGCTCTGGGGCCTGCCCCGCATGACAGACGGGCCCAGGCTGCGCATGCCCCAGGCTCCGCCGGGACTTCTCTCCTGCGGGCCAGAAACCACGACGAACGTGTCTGGGCTCAGAGCGCCGGGTGAATGAGGAGCCCCAAGCGCCTGCTCCCAAGCTGTGACCCGCTTTCTCCTCCCGGCACAGGGGCAACTGTGAGTGGGCCCAGTGGAGACCTGGCAGGAGAGCTGTCTACAGCCTGTTAGCCCAGGTTCTCGTCCCACTGCTGGGAGGACAGCGCACCGCCCCCTCCTGCTCCTCCAGCCCTGTGAGTGCAAGGGGGCCAGCGCGTGAACTCCAGCCGAGGAGAGCCAGGCCGGCTAGACCCACGTTCTGCAGGACTATCCCATCCATCCCATGCAGCTCGCCCCGCCTTCCCCCGCCCCGCCACTCACTCCTTCCTCCTGGAGAGCAAGAGGCAGTCATTGAAGAGGTGGAGATACACCATCTTGGTGGAGAGCTTGAACTTGGCGGCGAGGGTGCTGACGAGCTGCAGGTCCACTTCCACCAGCTCCCCGTGCTTCACGAGCCAGCGCGACTGCGAGATCAGCGGGAAGATCTGCCCAGGGCCCCGGCCCAGAAAGGAGAAGGAGACATCAGAGCCGGGAGGGTGTGCAAGGCTCCATCCCGGAGACACGAGGATCACCAGACCAGGACACATCAGTGGCCCAACGGCCTGGCCATAGCGTGAACCTCCCATGATGTAGCTGCACCAGGGGCTTGGCTGCTGGAGCCCTGGGGCTCGGTAAGGATGGGGAGCTCTTTACATTTCATTCTGGCTGTGGTTGGGGTGGGGGTGGCTGGGGGATCAGTAAAGGATACAGAGCATGAAGGAATATGTGGCCATGTGGCCATGTGGCATCCAGCGCCCATAGACTGCACGTCTCCACCCAGGTCAGCATGTGAACTCAGAGCCCATCACCTGCATGCTACGAGACTGGACTTCAAACCCCACTGGAGCCTGGGTTCCTAGGCAGGGCCGACTGAGCGTCACCCTGTCGAATGCACACCGTGTCGAACCCAGATGTGTCTGTGTCTAGAACACCTTTGGGGGGGGACACACCCTGTTCAGATCCCCATGGGGTGTACGTCTGTCTCTCTCCACTGGACACAGATTGGCACCAGCTGAGAATCTGGCTGTTTCGCCCCTGTGGCATCTCCTGCAGTCCCTGGAGTTGGCCCAAGACGCACACCCTCTGGCTGTGTTTTCTCGGGGAGATCCAGTCTCAGTCTGTGTTCTCTGGGTTCACTGCTTTCTGGGGGAAACTGACTTTCCAAGGACTCTGCCCCCCCCCTTCCCCTACACGAGTCCCCGCGCTCACCTTACTTTCAAAGTGGATTTTCTTGTTCAGATGAATGAGCTCCTCGGTTCTCTTCATGGACTGGACGCTGGCGTTGCATTCCTTCACAAGCTGGGGAGGCGAGGGAGCCGTTAGCCGCCGCCACGCTGAATCTCCGCTCAGCCAGTGCAGAGGGGCCAGAAAGCCCGCAGGGCCGGCCAGCTGAGAATCTCCCCCAGATGGCGCAGAGCCAGCAGAACTGGCCCCGGCGTCATCCCCAGAGAGCCCTGTGCTCTAGACAGTCCCGGCTGGCATACAGTCCTCTGGGGACACGGGGAGCGTTGTTGCCAGCTGGTGGAAGTTAGAGCTGCCCCAAGGCTGCTCTAACCTATGCCAACGCCCAGGGTTTTGCCAAGGTGTAAGCGATTCCCTGACAGTCCCCTCTGTGCCGCACCGCATTGCTACTCAGTGCCATGGAGAATCTGGGCCAAGACCACAGAGAGGACCCACAATTCTCCCTGCAAGGACACGTGCCCCAGTCACACACACCCCCCCGAATCAGAAAGGTCCCAAGCTACACCCTCCCCTCTCCCCACACAGCTCCAGTCACAGAGACGAAGCAGTGCCCACCCTGCTGTTCCACCGGCCAGCTCACGTGGAGAGAACCACAGGAAAGATTTGATCCCATTCTGAAAGCCCCTCCTGGCCTTCGCCAGTTACCTTCTGGAGCTGGTTGAAGGCCTTGGTGGCTGTGGCCTCATCCCGGGAGCCCTGCAACGTGCGTTTCAGGATGTTCTGCAAGCAGGAGGCAGAAAACGTATCGACTTAAGAAGCTTCAGACGCCCTGGGTGTCAGTCCCTAGCCAAACCCCTCAGCACCAGAGATCAGCAGCCCTGACCGGTACCGGGCTCACCGATCAGTAGCATGAATCCAACGCGAAGTGCCCCAGGAGCAGAACGGGTCGATGGCACCAGCAGATGCCCGAGCTACAGACTCAGACCTGTAGCGTGTTCGCGGTCGAATTCGGCTGGCGCCCGGTGAAGCCAGGGGGACTTTGCTGATCTCAGCACAGGCGCTCGGTAGCCCAACGATTGTGAGCTCTCCGTGGCAGGGGACGTGGCTGGTGTAGGCTGAGTCCGATGCACTGTGACCCTGCCCCTGGGGCAAACCTTTACAGGGCCCTTCGTGCTCTACTCTGGCCTCCTGGCTAACACAGACCAGGGCAACGTGATGGCAAAACCGGCCAAATCCAGTCCGCTCTCTCTGGTGCCGGTGACTGTCCCCCGGCCAGAGCCACGAGGAACAGGGTCCCGTGTGTTCTAAAAAGCAACTTAGGACACTTGAGCTATTTAATAACAGTCCTGGTCCCGGGCACGGTACCTGGCCATGGGGGTAACACTTACAGTATTGGGGGGCTTATATTGGGCCCCCCACCCGTGTACTGGGAGCTCCAGGCAGCTGGGGAAATCTCAGGGCAATCTAGTGTCTGATCAGGGGTCAGTGCAAATTGGTAGCTTTCCATGCAGGCTTTGGTCTCTCCTGCACATTAAATAACCATCATAGCTAACTCTCAGATGCCTCTGGTATCAGTCAATCTCAAAGCACAGCCCAAAGGAGATCAGTATCTTCACCCCCATTTCACAGCTGGGAAACTGAGGCATGAAGGGGCTGCGACTTGCCCGAGGTCGCCTAACAAGCCGGTAGCAGAGCTGGGAATAACACTCAGGTCTGGCTCTATCCACCAGGCCACGCTGCCTCCCTTGGTTCCCCTGAGCACCGCGGCAGCAGTCAGCGCAGGGAGTTCGCTTCCGGACGCAGAGTTAGGCGCCTGGTGCCAAAGGAAGGGATGGCCCAGCAGGGCTGTGGATCGAGGGGGGTATAAGGGAGAGGAGGGTGGTAGCATACACTGACTCCAGGCTGCCACTTGAGGTCACCGGTGCCCTACATCCCGGGCCTCTGAAAGCCACAGCTCTAACTGTGAAGCCCAGAGGCGGCGGCTGCCCAAGTCTGTGGCTCGGATATCTCCAGCCTGTGGGAAGCGGCACGTTGGACAGTTTGGGAGCTGTTTCTTTACATCTGGATCAGGCCGTCAGGCAGGGGCCATGCGGGGGAAGCCCATGGCAGACTCTCTCCAGAGAAGCGGAGAGAGTTCCTTGTGCAGTGTTGGAAGAAAGTGGCTCCCTCTGCTATTCTGCTCCATTGTCACCCGACAGCTCGCAATCGCGTTATGTTTGCCGATAGCTGGGGGAAATTTAATAACAGCCGGGCAGGACACGGGTGTTCCCGTCCTGTGACAAAACCATTTCCTGTTCCTTACTGGGACACAGCTGAAATCGTTCGGAGAGAGAGGGAGAGACCCACCCTAGAAGAGCCCGAAGCCGGGTGGTTAGAGCACTCAGCACGGTTGCCAGAGATCCTGCTCTGAATCCGGCAGATTCAGCCTGAGTTTCCCGGCCTTGGACAAGCCACGTCACCCCCTCCATGCCTCAGTTTCCCCATCCGTAAAATGACAATTGCTGCCCTTGTAAGGCACTTAAAACACTCCTACCCGGCAGTTTGGCGGGACCTGATCTCTGATCTACATAGAGAGCTAGCCGACAGAAATGCCCTGCAAACAGGTTTGAAGCAAGCCCTACATTGTTGGGTTGCTAACACCACAGGACCGGGCTCGGCATGAGAGATGGAAAGTGAAACCGCCTAAGACTGACCAATGTAGTGCCACCGAGAGAAAGGGCGCTGGTGGGTGGTGAAAGGTGACATGGGTTTTAACAATCTCCGGGGGACATCCTGCCATTTTGACAATGGCTTCGCTCTGCTTGTCACTCGGGCGCAGCCCCCAGGGAGCCCATCGGGAATTTGGCCCGAATAATAACAAAACAAACAGAATCCAAACAATGGGCCGTGTAGTAACACTGAGCCCCCCTCAGCTGCAGCTCTCCAAGCGCTTCACAAAGCTGGGGTATCCGCATAGGACGGGGAAAACTGAGGCACGGGGAGGGGAAGCGACATGCCCAGGGACGAACAATGAGTCAGTGGCAGAGATAGGCCTTAGATTGCATGTGGTGCCCTATAAATCAGGGCACTTCCCTTTAATGCCAGGCTGGCTCTGGCCGGACTGATACTCTCCAGCTACACCTCTGCCCTCCCTCCCCACCGGGGCTCACCTCCACCAGCATCTGCAAACGCATGACCCTCTGGAAGGGCAGGATGAGAAAGGAGGTGAGAGGTAAGCGCTGACACATTGGCCCCTCTTCCAGCTTTGCCAGGATCCCTGGGAATTTAGGATTGTCCTGCCTGGAGAAACGTGGCCAGGAATGTTAACAAGTCCCCAGAGCTGGGGAGCTAGGGGCAGAGGCTCCCGGAGTGCCAGGGGCAGCACACACAGCCGGGTCCCCAAAGCCCACCGGAGTCGGCGGAGACTTTCCACTGACATGAGTGGGCTGTTGGATCCAGCCACACGCAAGCACTGAGGCACCTGGAGCTCTCCATTGCAGCACCCGGGGGCCTTCTCCAGGAGCTGCCACCCCCGCCCCCGCCCCAGGAGACATCCCCGCAGGAACCAGCAGGATCCCAGACAGGGCGTGACAGGAGCCTTCGAAGAGGCCAGGGAGGGAGGTGGTGAGAAGGGGAAGCTGGTGAGAACCACCCGGCATCCCTGATGGACCAAATCCCTGAAGAGCTAAGAGGAGACAGAGATGGACACATAGAGAGGGGGGAAGGAGGCTGTGGGGAACACAGGGGACCCCCAGAGCTCCCCCAACCTACTCACCAGCCCCTATCCTGAGCTCCCGCCGTGCCTGTTCACCAGCCCCCCAAACCCAGAGCTCCCCTGGCCTGCTCACCACCACTCCCACCCAGAGTTCCCCCCGTGCCTGTTCACCTGCCCCCCAGCCCAGAGCTCCCCCCACCTGCTCACCAGCCCCCCCAGCCCAGAGCTCCCCCCGCCTGCTCACCAGCCTAGAGCTCCGCACCCCCCGCTTGCTCACCAGACCCCAATCCAGAGCCCCCCACACACACCTGCGCACCGCCCCCCAGCCCAGAGCTCCCCGCTCAGCTCTCCCATCTGTGTGTGGCCCCCCAAGGGTGGCGCTGTGAAGCGGGTGGGGGGGGGGCTCACGCACAGCAGGCGCTGGTAGGTCTGCTCCTGGTAGGCCTGGTTGGTGACGTAGGGCAGGTAGACCCGGCGGAAGGCCGGGCAGTGGCGCAGCACGATGTCGCAGATGTCGAAGCGCAGGATGTTCTCCTCCAGCCGCTCCTCCAGCTCCAGCAGGAACCTGCCGGCGAGCCAGGGGGCGAGACGGGGCCTTAGCAGGCAGGCGAACCCCAGCCCAGCCGGCCCCGAGGAAACCACCGGCCTTTCCCAGTGCTGGGCGGGGGCACTATGCCGCTGCCCTGGTCATGCCTGGGGATGCTCGAGGCACCGCTGGGAATGGTCTCCCTCCTGTCTGGAGAAGGGTCTTCCGCTCCCCCCAGCCCTGGATTAAGGTGTTAGACCCACAAGAGAACACCCAAGAGCAACACAAGTCTGCACCACAACCCCATGGTGCACTGAGCAGCAACATCTCCAGAACCTGGGCCCACCTGGACCAGGGCGCTGGGCAGAGCTGCAAGGAGAAGCGCCTGAGCCAGGTTCCCAGGTCACCTGAAATTGCCCCTCGGCTCGCTCCTGTCTCACACCCCCCTCCCCCCCCCGCTCCCCAGCAGCACCTTGCAGGTCAAAAGGCCCTGTCCCCTGGGAGGAGCTGACCTTTCGCTGACGTCCTTCACTTCGGGCAGCTTGGAGAAGAGCCACTGCTTCTCCTGGGCTCCCAGGCACTCGTTCAGCTCCCGCGAGTTCATGAAGTGCTCCACCGCGATGGAGAGGCTGTGGATGTAGGAGGCCTCCGAGGTGATCAGCTCAAACTTGGCCTGCCGGGGCGAGAGCGAGGGGGCGTGGGTTGCCAGGTGTCTGGTTTTCGACCAGAAAGTCTGCTCGAAAAAGGAACCTGGCAGAGTCCAGTCAGCAGTGCTGACCGGACACTAAAAGTCCGGTTACCTGCAGTAACCAGCCTCCGCCACTGGGGGATGGGAAGAGCAGCAGCTGCTGGAGCCTGGAGGAGCAGCAGAGCGCTCAGGAATGGCTCTGGTGTAGAGGGGTACCAGCGGCTCCCCCGTCCTGCCCCACTCACCCCCCCAATCCCGGAGCCCGGCTCTCCCTCCCGCACCCTGCCCCAATCACCCCTAGCGCCATGCTCAGCTGGCAGGGGGAGGGTGGTGGAGAGAGCAGCAAGCCACAGTGCGGGGGAGAAAGAGGAGCGGGGGGGTCTCAAGAGAAAGAGGTGGAGCAAGGGGCGGGGCCTCGGGGAAGGGGTGGAGCAGTGGGCGGGGGAGAAAGTTGGCCACCGTAGAGGGGGCGCAGGTAATGTGACGGGGGCATGCAGCAGCAGCGGCAGTGCGAGCAACAGGTGCTGCGGAGATCAGCTGTTAGGAGGCAGAGGCTGAGCCCCTCCCCTGCCCCCTCGCCCTCTTGGGGGCGTCTCAGCCTTTCCTGAATCACAGCACTGGGGGGGCTCCCCAAAGGCCTGGCCTGGCAGCCCTGGCGAGGGCAGGGCCCAGCACCGGCAGGTGCTGCCCACGCTTCCCAACCCAAACCTGGTGATCCCCGTGATCTGACCAGCAGCCTCCCTGCCGGAGCCCCGTGCTTCCCCACTGCAGCTCGACCTCCTGGGCCTGCAGCTCTGCCAAGGGGCATGATTCCCATCAGCTTTTCTACTGCTTTGCTGTGTCTGCCACCCTCACCCGTTCCCCAGCTCCCGGTGCCCCTCAGGCCTGACCCGCAGCCCCTGCTATCCCAGCCCTGGGCTCCCCCATCCCCCAGCTCTGCCGGTGCCCCTCAGCCCTGACCCACAGCCCCCTGCTATCCCAGCCCTGGGCTCCCCCATCCCCCAGCTCTGCCGGTGCCCCTCAGCCCTGACCCGCAGCCCCCTGCTATCCCAGCCCTGGGCTCCCCCATCCCCCAGCTCTGCCGGTGCCCCTCAGCCCTGACCCGCAGCCCCCTGCTAGCCCAGTGCTGGTGATGGCCCTGTGAATGCATCGGGGGGGCAGGGAGGGGGAAGAGCGACTGAAGCTAACGGACAATGTGGGCCCAAGAACAATGGAATCAATGGCAGGAACCCGCCGGCCCAGGAGGGTCCTGCCAGCCCTGGGGTCCCAGGCCGGGGCCGATGCCCAGTAACTGCCAGGCCTGGCTCTGTGTGGGCGATGGCTGGCCAAGCACTGGGAAACGCTTTGCGTCCCGGTGCCCAGGCTCCGAGCAGGGCGCCGGCCCCTCACCTCCTGCAGCTTGCACTCCTGGAGGCTGATGGTGCCGAGCAGCCCGCTGCCCCGCACGTCCGGGATGTCCTGCCACAGCGAGAAGGTGGAGCCGCGGGATGAGCGCTGCGAGCGGAACGAGCTGCTGGGCGACAGGTTGGTCTTGGGCGGCGCCAGGGCGGCCTCCTCCTCCTCCACCAGGGCGTCCTCCCGCTGCTGCCGCTGGATCTCCCGGGCGATAGCGGCGTCGCTGTATTCCTGGTACAGGACGGCTATGGGGGTCGGGGGGGTCAGCGTCCGGGCACTGGGCCGAGGGGGCCCTTCAGCAGGGAACGAGACGCCATCCCCAGGGCGAAGGGGCACCCCTCGTGGGGCCCTAGGGTAACCCCGGGCAGGCATGGCCTGGGTGGGGCAGTGGCTGGCACTATGGCTAGGAGCAGGGGCACTGGCCTGGGTCTAAGGGCCGGGGTGGGGAGAAGGGGACTGGCAGAGGGGAGGGTCCGCGCCAGCTTTGCCCTCTGCCAACTAGCCAGGCCAGGGGCACAGGCCAACAGCTCCTTCCCTCTGTGCCCATTTCAGGCAGGCACATCTCTCCGGCGTCTGTGCCCTGTGCTGCCGGCTGGCTCTGGACCAGGCAGCAGATACCCAGGATAGGGGCGCACTGGCTGGCTGTGGGGGGGCCACGTGACCCCTGCCCCGGGGTCAAAGGGCTCAGCACGGCTGGGACGTGGGCTCCTAAAGGCGGAGGGGAAATCTTACAGTTCAGCAGGAACCTCGACTGCCGCCTCTCGTGCTGGACCAAAGCGCTCGGGCACCCACCCGGCTCCGCCTCGCTCCTACAGAGGGGAACACACCGGGCGGGGGGTGAGGGCTGGAGTCTGCACCCCCCCACACACTGACTTGTAGGGTGGAGGATCAGGGCCTGGGGGCTGAGTCGCTCCATGGGGCCTGATCCTGAGTTCGCTTACCCAAGTGCCAATCAGGAGTGGCAGCAGGACCAGGGCCTCTCTGCCGACACTACATTCACTGCCCCAGCCGGGCGCCCGGCCCTATGGACACGGCCCTGCTCCTCCATTACCTGCGCCTGGGACAGGCCTCACACCAGCCCCAGGGGGGTGACCTGCACCTTGCAAGGCCAGCAGCATACTATGAGGAGGGTGGGGCCATCAGAGCCTGCCTGTCTGGCCAGGTGTTAGCGCCAGGTGAACACGGAGCGGATCATTTACTGGTTATTTTAGGATCTTAAAAAAATCAAAAATCAATAAAAAGGAGAGAGCAAAGACGATTAGAAAACAGAGGGGCTGAGAAACGCCTCTTGTGTGCCTCTCCCCTGGGCGTCCAGCCTGGCTCAGATGTGCCTCGGGGCTGCAGTGGGTGAAATGGGGGACACACTCCCCACACTGTGGGACCAGGCTCGGGGCCATGGGGCGGATGTCAGGGGGGCTCACCCCCTTCTCCATTGAGTTTAGTTCGCGGCGCTGGGTTTCTGGGGTCTAGTTCACAGCACTCACCGATCACTGGGTTTGCAGCCCAGACCCCGCCAGCCCATGCCCTGGGAAATCCAGCTGCTCCGAGGAACTCGGCGTCACCTTCCTCCATCTCCCCTCTCTCGACGGTCCCGATCCCTGCGGCCTGCCCACTTGCCTGTGCCTTCTGGTGGGCTGGGAACACCCCCCTTGGGTCGTGGGCGCTCCCCACTGGCCTTACCTAAGACAGACGTTCCCTGCCTCGCTGGGCGACTCTGGGGACGGGAGGCCATCGCTGCCTGTGCTGCTGCGGCTCCGCTCCCTTCCATGCGGTTTACCTGCAAGGATGGACGGCAGCTTCACAGCCAATCAGGGAGGAGCTGGGCTGGCGTCTGTGTCAGGGCGCCCTTCCTCCCCTGCCTCCATTGGTCCATCGCTAACCTGCCTCGAACAGGCCTAACAGCTCAGGGGAAGAGGGAAAATCCCATCATGCACCTGCGCGATGATGGGGGCAGAGAGGGAAAGCGAGCCAGGATTCCACCCCGTCTCTTCACCACGGCCATGGCGACTCCACCCCCTTCTCACGCTTTCCCTGCCAGTCCGAGAGGAAGCACATGGGTGGGGGGAGGGAGATGTGCCGCTTCCGCCCGCGTCTCCTCCCAGGAACGTGGTTCTCCACCATCTTCATTCAGGGGGACCACTCGACGAGAGAGACCTTGTGGACCACCATCACCACTCCCAGACCTCGCCACTGAATGTGGACTGGGAGGGAGGTCCCCCAGGCCGGGCACCAAGGACCACAGGCCTGTATACCATAGCGTGAAAGCCGCTAACCTGCCGCTCTAGCGGGACTGAGCATCTGATGCAAAGGGCGTTGGAGCCAACGGAAAGAAAGAAAGAGGCCCCAAGCCGACCATACCAGTTTGACCAGTAAGCCCAGTGTGAGAATCCCAATACCTTCCTGGCTCGCCCCTTTCTCCTTGGAAGCGCTCCTGGCGGAGAAAGACTTGCCCAGCTTGAGGGAGAAGGTCGCCCTGCGCTGAGACAGCTGCAGTTTGTTCATGAGCTCCGAGGCCGAGAAGCGCCGCCTCTCCTGCTCCGCCGAGCCCTTGGCGCTCCGGCCAGCCGAGCACGGGGGCAGCGCCAGGTCCAGAGTCTCGGGCACCGCGTGGGGAGGCCCCTCAGGAGCCGGCCTCAGGTCCAGCGGCTCCATCCCCCGCAGCGCGAGCTCCCCCGCACACCTGCCATCCTCGTGGACTGGGGACCCTGGGAAAACGGCGTCTCCATCCAGGCTGGGGGTCGTGTCGCTGAGAGTCTCGGGGGAGTAGACCCTGATCTTCCTCCCTGGAAGGACAGAGGAGCTTCGGTGATGATTAGGCCCCAGCTAGCAGGGAAGTGGGGCACATGGGAGCAGGGCTGCTTGGGCCCAACAGAGCAGAGCTGCCCCGGGAAGACAGCTCATGGTGCTGCTCCATGCCCTGGAACTCAGGGCCTGCCACCCTGGGAGCTTTTCCAGCCTCACGGTGCTACCGCCACACGGGGCATCAGTAGGCCTTAAGCCCAGGAGTGCTAGCACAGACCTCTGCCACTCGAGCTGAAGGAGAAGCTCCACCTGCTGGCAGCAGCAGAAGGCTATTATCCTCTCTGTGGATTAATCACCAGAAGGGGACACGACACACACGAGGTGTGTGCGTAACCTTCCACCCCCGAGACCCCAGAATGCTGAGCCTGTCTCTGCCTGCCTCTACCTGTTTTCACAACAACATCTGACCTTTACAGCAGCTTCTGGCCAGGGGGTCGCAGCGAATCAAGCCCCACAGCTGCCCCCCCCCCATTGTGAGACGGGATATTCCCTAAAAAGAACAGGAGTACTTGTGGCACCTTAGAGACTAACAAATTTATTAGAGCATAAGCTTTCGTGGACTACAGCCCACTTCTTCGGATGCATAAGAAGTGGGCTGTAGTCCACGAAAGCTTATGCTCTAATAAATTTGTTAGTCTCTAAGGTGCCACAAGTACTCCTGTTCTTTTTGCGGATACAGACTAACACGGCTTCTACTCTGAAACCTGGGATATTCCCTGTTCTCCAGAGGGGGAAACTGAGGCACAGAGGAAGCCAATAGCTGATCCTGAAATAGAATCTGGGCCTCCTGACTCCCAGCCACCAGGCCGTCCTCCCTCTAGGTGCAGCGTGAGCAGCCAACATGCGGTTGCACCAGCAAACAAAGCTGTGGGCTCGTGTCTGCACGGTACTGTTTGCAGACATGTTTCCAGATGGAATTCGTTGGGCCCATGGGAGTTAGGCACCTAAGCCCTTTGAGGAGCCGGACCTCGGACCCTGGCACGGCAGGACTGTGTCCCCACTGGGGCACCCGGGCATGTGATGTGCACTTAGCCGGCTGGATTTTAAAGAATCCTTATTGAGGTTGCAGGAACAAACCATCCCGATGTGTAGAAAGAATAGTAAATATGGCAGGCGACCAGCTTGGCTAAACAGTGAAATCCTTGCTGATCTTAAACGCAAAAAAGAGGCTTATAAGAAGTGGAAGATTGGACAAATGACCAGGGAGGAGTATAAAAATATTGCTCAGGCATGCAGGAGTGAAATCAGGAAGGCCAAATCACACTTGGAGTTGCAGCTAGCAAGAGATGTTAAGAGTAACAAGAAGGGTTTCTTCAGGTATGTTAGCAACAAGAAGAAAATCAAGGAAAGTGTGGGCCCCTTACTGAACGAGGGAGGCAACCTAGTGACTGAGGATGTGGAAAAAGCTAATGTACTCAATGATTTTTTTGCCTCTGTCTTCACACACAAGGTCAGCTCCCAGATTGCTGCACTGGGCAGTACAGCATGGGGAGAAGGTGACCAGCCCTCTGTGGAGAAAGAAGTGGTTCGGGACTATTTAGAAAAACTGGACGTGCACAAGTCCATGGGGCCGGATGCGCTGCATCCGAGGGTGCTAAAGGAGTTGGCGGGTGAGATTGCAGAGCCATTAGCCATTATTTTTGAAAACTCATGGCGATCGGGGGAGGTCCCAGATGACTGGAAAAAGGCTAATGTAGTGCCCATCTTTAAAAAAGGGAAGAAGGAGGATCTGGGGAACTACAGGCCAGTCAGCCTCACCTCAGTCCCTGGAAAAATTATGGAGCAGGTCCTCAAGGAATCAATTATGAAACATTTAGAGGAAAGGAAAGTGATCAGGAACAGTCAGCATGGATTCACGAAGGGGAAGTCGTGCCTGACTAACCTAATTGCCTTCTATGATGAGATAACTGGCTCTGTGGATGAGGGGAAAGCAGTGGATGTGTTATTTCTTGACTTTAGCAAAGCTTTTGATACTGTCTCCCACAGTATTCTTGCCACCAAGTTAAAGAAGTATGGGCTGGATGAATGGACTGTAAGGTGGATAGAAAGCTGGCTAGATCGTCGGGCTCAACGGGTAGTGATCAATGGCTCCATGTCTAGTTGGCAGCCGGTTTCAAGTGGAGTGCCCCAAGGGTCGGTCCTGGGGCCGGTTTTGTTTAATATCTTTATTAATGATCTGGAGGATGGTGTGGACTGCACTCTCAGCAAGTTTGCAGATGACACTAAACTAGGAGGCGTGGTAGATACACTAGAGGGTAGGGATCGGATCCAGAGGGACCTAGACAAATTAGAGGATTGGGCAGAAAAAAACCTGATGAGGTTCAACAAGGACAAGTGCAGAGTCCTGCACTTAGGACGGAAGAATCCCATGCACTGCTACAGACTAGGGACCGAATGGCTAGGTAGCAGTTCTGCTGAAAAGGACCTAGGGGTCACAGTGGACGAGAAGCTGGATATGAGTCAACAGTGTGCTCTTGTTGCCAAGAAGGCTAACGGCATTTTGGGCTGTATAAGTAGGGGCATTGCCAGCAGATCGAGGAACGTGATCGTTCCCCTTTATTCGACATTGGTGAGGCCTCATCTGGAATACTGTGTCCAGTTTTGGGCCCCACACTACAAGAAGGATGTGGAAAAATTGGAAAGAGTCCAGCGGAGGGCAACAAAAATGATTAGGGGTCTGGAGCACATGACTTATGAGGAGAGGCTGAGGGAAACTGGGATTGTTTAGTCTCCAGAAGCGAAGAATGAGGGGGGATTTGATAGCAGCCTTCAACTACCTGAAGGGGGGTTCCAAAGAGGATGGAGCTCGGCTGTTCTCAGTGGTGGCAGATGACAGAACAAGGAGCAATGGTCTCAAGTTGCGGTGGGGGAGGTCCAGGTTGGATATCAGGAAAAACTATTTCACTAGGAGGGTGGTGAAACACTGGAATGCGTTACCTAGGGAGGTGGTGGAGTCTCCTTCCTTGGAGGTTTTTAAGGCCCGGCTTGACAAAGCCCTGGCTGGGATGATTTAGCTGGGAATTGGTCCTGCTTTGAGCAGGGGGTTGGACTAGATGACCTCTTGAGGTCCCTTCCAACTCTGATATTCTATGATTCTATGATTCTATGATTTCGCCTGCAGCCTCGTTCCCCCTGGGCAGCGGGAGCAGATGGCAGACAGTGGCGTCTGCCCAGCTGTTTGTCACAGGTGCTGCCTCCCGAGAGGTGCGTGCTGCCCTCTGCTCCTGTCACACGCGCAGGCGCCGGCTCAGCCTGGGGAGAGGGCACTGGAGGTTGCTCCCGGCGCAGCCCTGCGCCAGGCCAGGGAGCTGGATTTCATTCCGGTTCCTGCATCGTCAATGGCACTGCTAACTGGGTTCCAGCTGAACCCCGGGGCTCCCAGGCAAGGGCCCTAAAACCACTGGGCCGGCCTGCCTGTCAGAAACCAGACGCTGCACAGTAAATAACCAAACAGCATTTTCCAGGATCGGCTGCCTTCCTATGATCCCAGAGGGCACTACCAAGGGAGGCTATTGCACAGTGCCACGTGTGACCAGGACAAGGGGATCTGCGAGCTGGTGCCCCCCAAATGACTTATTGCCGGCTAGTGCTCGGACTGCGGCTCACTGAGCTCCTCTTGTCCGGTCCCTGCAAACACGGCCTGGACGATGCCTCCGGGGCCCCTTGGAGGGCTTGCTATTTTTGCAGAAATGCTATCCCAGAATGCTTTGCAGCATCCGGCGCAGTGAATTGCTGCTCTCTTGGGGCTGATGGGCTCCGTGGTCCGTTGTTTCCTGACCGGGGGTTGCCCTGCCCACGCTGCGGCGCTCTCCTGGCACGGGTGTGGCATGGAACACAGGAGCTGGAGTTGCCACTTCTGGGGTACAGAACAGCAGGGCATCTGGGATGATCCTGAGCCCGTAAAACTGGCCTGGCCGTGGGGACTGAGCACCCTGACAGATTTACCGGGGCAGCTACCTCAAACCAGGGACGACCCTGGGAAACTGGACAGGGGCCACTCTAAGCTCAGCCCAAAGGTTTGGAGACTGGTTCAGCACAGAAGCCTCCCAGAAACGCCCTCAGCACCTGCCATCACTGACATGACATGCCCCGTAGGGGCTACAGTTCCCTCCTGGAGTCCCCAGGAATTCAAGATTATGTCATGCAATGAAACTTCCAACCAAAACTGGCATCCCTGGCGGGGTCCCAAATCCAGGCTCTGGTGGGGGGTAAATTCCAGCGCCGGTGTGACGCTGGCAGACTGGGTGCCAGCTCATGCCATGGTCCCCCTGCCTCCACTGACTACGGATAACTACATAGCTGCAAGCCACCTGGCTCACCTGGGCATTGGGATTGTGGAAACAGGCACTAGAGTTATCCGAGTGGGTTTAGCGTTCTGACTTTCTGGTGCGTGGCTGCCGGCGTTCGTCTCACGTATAACGCCTGCAGCCCGTATTGTAGGGCAATATTTGAGCGTTTGCCTTGTGAGCCTCTGGGACCGTGTAAATGGCTGGAGAGGAGAGAGACACTGAGTCGTGTGAAACGCTGGGCCCCCACGGCAGGGGTTGTCTGTCCAGCAAGGAAGGCCCATCGCACCAGGCGCACTAGCCTGGAACATTAAAGAAGACAAAAGCCTTTGTTGTTTACTCTCCCTCCCATGAAGATGAGGCATGCGGGTGAATTCCTCCCATTAGCTGAGTTTGCAGCTCAGAGCAGAAGAGGAGAAGGGAGTGAAAAGCCCTAAATGGAAGGAACTGCATCTTTATGCTGCCTGGACTTGCGGGGGAGGAGGGCAAGGTTTACTAGGCAGAAGCGAAAGATCCCCAGTGCTTCGCCTGGGTTAGCCCTGAGGGACACACTTCTTTGCTTTTCAGCCTGTGGGCCGCAGACCAAAGGGGGCCGCGGACCGTGTCTACGATTCCCAAAGGGGTCCGCACCTGCATTCGAAACGTGTTAGGGGTCCGCAAATGGGAAAACTGCTGCTCTCGAATAAATCTTCAGATTGTTTATTACAGGATTGGCTACAAACGGCTCCACCGTGCTGTTAACCTGGGGTAAGCGACCGGTCCTTTGGGACAGGAAGTAATCTGAATATTGCTGTAATCCTTGGTGTAAGGGACCATCTGTCACAAAGGCAGACTCACTGGGTGGCGAGACAGATCAGAGCGCCCACGGGGACTGGCTGGGCCTCCATGGTTAGGGCTGTGACAGGGGTTTGCCCTTGATCCTTGGTTGGTGAAATCAACGTATTGAACTCCCAACCAATCGGGGGTTCTGCCCTCATACTACACCCTGAGGTTCGCACTCATGCTCGTATGCCACTGCAGGACAGCTGGGACCAGACCCCTGCTCCTGTTCGAACCCCACAGGCCCCACCCCTGCGCTGGAGGAGCATGGCCGGAGGGGAGAGTGGAAGATCATAAACGTTCCCGTCTGGCCTTCAGCTCTATGCCTCCTCCCTAGCATGCCCTGCCAGACGCCCCCTCTCAGAGACCCCCAGCTTGTGTGGTACCCGCAAAGGGGCATCCAGGGTGGGCAGGGCTCCCACCCCCCAGATGTGGCCAGACCCCCTCTGCCTGCCCTTCCTGTCCAGCCTCCCCTGTGAAACCAGCCTTTTCCCGGCACGCAATACTCACAGGCCAGCTTCTCCTTCTCCACCCCATGGGATCCTTGCCCCTGGGACTCGGGCATCAGCGGGGGGCTCGTGGGCCCCCCGACGACGTCGTGGAAAGAGGAGTCGCTGTGAGACGAGGGCGGCTCGAAGGTGGTGCCGTGAAGCCAGCTGTCCGCTTTCCCCACCACCTGCTGTCCCTGGGGGGCAGCGATCCCCGCCGCCTCTGGGTGAGTCCCGGAGCCCCCGCCCGCAGCATCGCCTCCAAAGGGGACCCCGGAGTCCGGGATCCAGCCCAGGCTGGGGTGGAAGTCTGGGTAGCTGTGATGGCGGGGGGGCCAGCCTTCGGGGCTCAGCTGCAGGCTTCCCCACCCATCCATGGGGCTGCTGTGGGAGCTGAGGAGCCCCCGGCCCTCCGAGGAGCACGGGACGAGACTAAAGTCCCCCTGACCAGGAGGCTGGAGGTTGGGGAGCTCCACGAAGGACAAACTCTCCTGCTTGCAGACGGCCACGTGGTGCCTCGCTCGGCAAGGCCTGTCCCCCAGGGCCTGGGGCCCACCCACGGTGAGGATCCCCATCTGCTGGCTCCCCGCTCGGTAGGGCAGCGACGTCAGGTGTGGCTGGAAGTCCGGCCGGGGGCCGTATTCCATCACCGAGGGCCGGCCTGCCCTAGACCTGTAGGGGAGAAACAACGGGACCGCGTCAGGCACGGGCAGGCCACAGGCCAGGTCCCTCTCCGAGGCAGGAGGTGACGCCAGGGCCTGAAATGTCCCCCGAAGTCTGGCTGGGAGCAGGTGGGGAGCTAACCGGGTCAGTGCGGGGAGGGGTGTCTCCAAATGGGATCAGTCTCCCACCCCCCGTTAGAGGGTAGCATCTGCAGCAACCATTAAACCGCCCAGTTCTCCCAGCTGGCCTGGGCCTGGCCAGCCCGTGGGGAAGGGGAACAGGGCACCCGTCTGCCTGTCCTGCAAGTGGATCTCAGAACCCGTCTCCAGATGTCACCCTTCATCCCCACTCCCTGTCTGCTCCCAAGACCAGGCCTGTCCGCTGCACGTATCAGCAGGTGACCGGTAGCCCTGCAGGGCAGCAGACTTGGGCTCGAGACCCTCCTCGGCCATGTGGGCTTGAGCAGGACCCTTGGGTCCCCCATGAGACCTGCTGCTCTTGCCTCATTTCCCTGCAGCACCTCCTGCTGGGAGAGGCTGGGAATGCCGGCACAGTCAGTGCTCCTGCCCCATTTCCCACAGCACCTCCTGCTGGGAGAGGCTGGGACTGGCGTGTCCGCGCTCCCCCACCGCCTGTGCCCCGGCACTGTTCCCCATCACGGTGACCTCTCTCGGGAGAGCCTGGGCCCAGAACAGGGGACCCAGGGGCACGGGCTGCAATCGGTACAGAGACTCCCCTCTCCCCCGCTGCACCCTGTGACGAAGTGGGGGATTTTCTTGTTTGTTTTCTTGTTTTCGGTGGGGTTTCAATGGTTTGCATGCGGAGGGGGTGGGACTCAGTTTCTCTGGGTGTTACTGGTTTAATGAGGTGAGGGGAGAGGGAGTTTGTTGTTACAGAGGACCGGAGAGGGAACGTGGGACCCCAGCCAATGGCCTGGAGGATGGATACCCCAGCAGCCGGACCCAGAGACCCAGATCAGGAATCGCAGCCGGTTCTGGCCAGTGGGCGGACAATGGGCTGCAGAGTGAGGAGCCAGTGACCGAACCAGCCGGTTCCAGCCAGAGGACAGAAGCGAGGAGAGGAGGCCCCGGTTTACGACCCTGTTTACCTGGAGAGAAGACAATGGACCGAGCGGGGTCTGGGGCTGGTGATCTCAGAGGCCCAGCTGGGAGCAGCGGGGCTCTGGGCTGGAGAGGGGGAGCAGGCAGAGCCCACCTGGATGCAGAGAGACTGGGGTGTGCTGGGCTGAGGGAGGCCAGGCCTGGGGCCCTGAGAGTTTCCTGTGCTGTGTTCAACTCTCAATAAACCCTCCTGTTTTACACTGGCTGAGAGTCACTCTGGTCTAGAGAACAGAGTTGCATCAACCCCTTCGGGGGTGGAGGCCCGGGGGGTCCAGAGCGAGGGGACTCCCTGAGGGGGCCCACAGCAGAGACAGACATGCTAAGGCTCAGAGAGGTGCGGCTCCAGGAGGTGGAGGGGCCTGACCCCGAGAGAGAATGGACCCCCGAGAAGAGCTGTCGCACTGAAAGGGGCACCCCCCACAGACCACACGGGGCCAAGAGTGGGCACGATCTGTGAGTCCGTGACACACCCCTCATCCTGTCACACCCTCGCTGCCGCCCAGACAGACCCCTGCCCGGCAGAGCGGGGCTCTGAGCCCTGCCAACCGGCGAACAGCTACGGAACAAAACTGCCTGCCAGCATTTGCAGCTGCCCGGCTCTCCTCTGCCAAACTCCGTCTCCACCCCCAGAGAACCTGAGAGCCTCCCGCTCCCTGCCAGCTCCAAGCCCTGCGCTGGCCCCCAGGGGGGCTCCCAAGCCACAAACTCCTGCAGTTGGTTTGGGTTTGGGGCTCTCCTGCTGTGTGCAGGGGGGGGCAAACTCAGGGAACACGGACGTGTCTCCCCGTGAGCTGCTTCCTAGGAGGGGCTGTAGGATAAGGCCAGATCCTCAGCTGGTGTAACTCAGCCAACAGGCCAGATCCCACCGGGTGTCATTCACGGTAGCTCCATGGAAGCCAGTGGCGTTCCCCAGCGGTGATCATAGTCCCGGGGCAGGACAGAACACAGCTGTGTGTGGGGCTCAGGGACGGAAGAGCCGGAGTCGCTTCCTGAGTCAGGCACCTTCCTTCTCTGGGCCTCAGTTTCTCCCATCCATAAAATGGGGCTAATGACCCGACCTTCCCTTGAAATGCTGGGGTGCAGCGCTCTATGGCAGGGCTGCCCACACGGGTCCTTCCCTGCCAGGCCCAGAGGGCAGCGTCAGACCAAGTCTCCCCCTCCCCAAGGTCTCTCCTGTGTTCTCAGGGCCCCCTCGTGGTCATGAAGCTGTAGGGGGGGCAGTGCCAGCAGCCCTGGTCACTCCTCAATCACGCCTGCCCTGCTCTCCCATTGCTTGGCCATGCCAGGAGCCGGGGAGAGGAGGAGCTGACTGACCCTCCACCCAGGTGAGGTGGACGTGGTGCTGGTGGGTAGCAGGGAGCGCCCAGAGGAATTGGTGGGGGTGAGAGGGGCACCCACACTTTGCCAAGGGGGGTTGCAGTCTAAGGGGTCTGTAAGGAGCCCCAGGGGCTTCTAGGTCCCCAGGTGGCCAAGGGCCAGTGTAACCCGCTCTCCGGGGTGCGCCTGAGCCACAGGAAGTAGGCGTCTCTTGCAGCGCCCGGCTGTCCCAGTCACAACCCAGCTGGTGGCCGTCCTACAATCCCCTCCCTCAGTGTGCTGGCTAGGGACATGGACCTCGCCATCGCTACTGCTGGGCCGTTCTCTGAGCGGGGGGGCAGCCAGTGCAGAATGCACCAGACCCCGGAGGGCCGTGAGGTGCCCCCTGTTGGCACAGGGCCCCTGCACGCCAGGTGCTGCCCTGGTTGCTTCCCAGTGCGATTCCAGGGGCTCGCTTTAATCCACACAGCGCCCCTTAGCGGCTGGGTGCTCCCTTTCCCTCCCTCGGATCTCCACTGTCCCCGGGAGTTTGGGGGTAAGGGAACAGGGCAGGCTTCTGGAGCTGGAGTCAAGCCAGCGGGCCTTCCCCAGGGCCTAGGCACCCTCCCACTCCTGCTGGAGCCGGCATAGTGCCTCGGGGCTTTGCTGAGGGCCTCCGGAGGTGGGGGGGGTCCATGGGTGCTGCCAATCCCAGCCAGGCCGCCCAGCCCTGGCCAGCCAACCCTGGAAACTCCTGGGGGGCAACCTGTCATTAAGAGCTGGAACGTCCCTCCATGGTGGTGCCAGCCCCCCTCGCAAGGCCCAGAGGAACAGGAGCCCGAGGAAACATCCGCCCCCTTCCGGGCTTGCCAGGCTCCCAGTTCCTGATGGCCCCGGGGGCCACAGAGTCGGGTTAGAGCCAATGGCACCAACCGGGGCTCCCAGCTCTGGGTTCTCGACCTCGCTGCTGGCCTGGGAGCCTTGCAAGCTACTGATGAAGGATCCTGCAGGATGTGCCTGGTGCAGTAACAAGCCAAGGGGCAGAGCTGCCCTGCTGTGCTCTGTCGGGAAGGCCCCTGGGCGGGTTAAGACTAGATCACGTTTCCTAGGGCTCTGAAAGCAGCCAGGGTCTGAGTTCACTACGGTCAATGGGGCAGGTCCCCCTGGCATTAGGACTTTCAGTGAGCAAGATGCCGTGATTTATTCTTTGTACAACAGTAGAACCTGGGGCCCCCAGCCGAAACCAGGCCCCCATTGTGGCTGTACAAATACAGACCCCGAAGAACTTACAGTCTGACTGGACAACCGGGCCAGGGAAACTGGAGAAGGGACGCGATTTGCCCCAGGGGACCCAGCAGGTCCTGGGCAGCCCCAGGGCCAGATTCCAGGTGTCCCACGCCCTGGCTCACTTCACACAGGACACTGGTACTTTCAGGAGGGAAGCGGTGACTCCTCTGCACGAACAAGGGGACACTGCTCCGGGCGAGCTCACGGTACCAGCGCTCGCCCTGCGTTCGGCGACACCGAAGGACCTTGGAAAACCTAAAGGGCTGCTCCCCGTGGCGGCTGTTTGATTTGTCACCTTCCCCCCTGCTCAGACGGTGAAACCGATGCACGGCTGCCCAGGTCACACCCATCACGGACTGGCGAGAACCCTTGCCCCATGACCATGGGGACTGCCTGGGAGTCGGGGAGTGGGCGGCAGAGAATTCAGCATGAGACCTGTTCACACGGTCAGTACAACTGGCCACTCCTGGCTCTGTTACTGCCAATGCAGTGAGCTGTGTCCACACACGATCGTGCTGGCTAATCGGCTTTGTACCTTGCTAGGGCAGGGTGGAGGAAGGGCTGGGCGGGAAGCAGGCAGCTGTTGCTACAGGGCTTCTGTCATAAACATACAGCTAAGGGTAGCATAAAATCCCTCCTTTCCCTGTAAAGGGTTAGGAAGCTCAGATAACCTGGTTGGCACCTGACCAAAAAGACCAATAAGGGGAGAAGATACTTTCCAATCTGTGGGGGAAGGTTTTTGTTTTGTGTTCCTTTGTTCTCTCCGGGTCAGCGAGGAATCAGGGCAGGGAAAATACATCTCCCAAAGCCAGACTTGAACTAAGCCTCTAAGATTACAAATTGTAAGTAATGGGAAGGAAATGCGTTAGATTATCTTTTGGTTTAGCTTGTGAATTGTCCCTATGCTAAGAGGGAGGTTTATCCCTGTTTTTTGTAACTTTGAAGTTTTGCCTAGAGGAGAAATCCTCTGTGTTTTGAATCTGATTACCCTGGAAATTACCTTCCATCCTGATTTGACAGAGGTGCTTCTTTTACTTTTTCTTTATAATAAAGTTCTGTTTTTAAGAATCTGATTGGTTTTCAGTGTCCTACAAACCCAAGGGTCTGGTCTGTGCTCACCTTGGTTACTCTCAAGCCTCCCCAGGAAAGGGGGTGAAGAGACTTGGGGGCATATTTTGGGGAAATAGGAACTCCAAGTGTCTAACTCACTTGGTGGTGGCAGCAAGACCGTCCAAGGGCAAGGAAGGGATTTGTGCTTTAAGGAAGTTTTTAACTGAAGCTGGTAGAAATAATCTTAGGGGGTCTTTCATGCGGGTCCCCACATCTGTACCCCAGAGTTCAGAGTGGGGAGGGAACCCTGACAGCTCCAGTGGGGATCCCTTGGCTCTGCCGCCCAGTCCAGGAGCACAGGGACTTAGCGAGGGTTTATTATCCCAGCCAAGCTCACTGGGAACCGAGCCTGGAGGCAGCTGAGACCCTGGCACAATGCACTCGGGTATATCCCATCACACAGAGAGCCAGGACGAAGGAGGACGTGCCAGTCCAGTGACACAGGGGATCCCATCTGCCGGGGACAGCCCTGAGCCAGCCAAAGCCTCTGCAGAGTATGGCCCACAGGTGGAAACCGGCCATGTTTAGCTCCAGCCCCTTCACTACCTGGTCCCATATTCAGTTAACGCTGGAGCATGCACAGAGCCCAGTGCTTCAAACCCTTCCAAAGATCAAGCGCCCATTTCAACGGGGTCACAAGGATGTAGCGAGTGACTCACTAGGACTCACCAGTGCCTGGCCCCGGACCTTCAACACCTGCATGTCTGACCCAGCCCTTCCACCTGCCCTGGAGATACAGGGAGTTCACGGCAGTTTGCTGTGTGGGGAACTTTTGGGAGAGACCCCCAGACCGAGGTCCTCTCTCCCTGCAGTGGACAGGCCATGGGGTTTGCCGAGATGTCCTGGGCCAAAATGACTCCTTCCCCAAGCTGTGCACCATGCTGTCTGTGCCCTACCCCAGACCTGCCTGCATTTCCGCGGCACTGTGACGAAAGGTGCTAGAGAAACGTAAAAGATGCGGATGAGGAGGCTGGGGAGGCCAGGACTGGTGTAGCCTCGGGGTGTAGATAAATCTCTGATAATTTTCATATGACTTTACATTGTGCCTCTTCATATAACCTTGTGGTGGGTCTACCCACGTGTGACCTCTGTTTTCATGGAACTTTGTATCAAAGCCTCATTTAGAAACTTTGCATTACCCTTGGTATAATATTATAGCCCCTAAGGATAGAATAAGAAGAAAAATTTCTGTTTGCTAGCAGTAGAACAAGAGCTCTCCCCCCCACTCTTAATCAATTGCCCTGTTGAATGAATGAGGTGTGGATGAGCAAGGCATGGAAGGCAGCACCTCCAGACAGCCTCAACTGTTGGAGAGGGGCTGGGAGCCAGACCCAAGGACAATAAAACGTATCAAGTGGGCTCATTAAAGACAAGCAGACATACCGACGGCCTCGGGGGTTAGAAGCAAGCACCTTCTTTTGGAAACACCCTCTTTGCAGCATTGGGACAACACTCAAAAGAAAGCAGCACAAAGGACCAATGGACACAGACACAGAGTTTGAATCTGGTCTAGATTTGCATAAGAGGAAAGCTGCTATAAAAGTGAGGTGTCTTGCAAAGGACCCCGGATCTCCTCTTGTCAACATGGGAGCATCAATCCGGATCGGCAGAAGCCCGGCTCCACCCCCTCCCCCATCTAACTCACCTGGCCAATGAAGTTAAGGGGAGCAACTAATTGGTAACAACAAGACGGAATGGGTTTGTGTGTGTGTGTGAGCGTAAGTGTAATATATTATATGCATATAATACAGTGTTAATGAATACATGTACTACTAATAAATGTGGCGTTTTGTCTTATTCCCCTGAAAAGATCCTGTGCAGTACTTTAAGTACAACAGGGGCTAAGACCAAAAAGCTCATCCTAGAACCCTGCCTCGGCTGCCTGTCTGCCCCCGGGCCAGGCTTGGCTGGCTGGAGCACTTTTCACCTGCCACCGTCATAGGTAAAGGCTGGAGTAGAGTTTACTGCCCAGCCAGGAACGGAGGCCAGGTGCGGATCAAAGCGCTGAACAGTAAACGCCTTGGCAGTGGAACGCCACCTGCTTCCCCAGGACTCTTGTGGTGGCGCTGGGCCCAGGCACACAGCCAGAGCCCGCCCCAGAGGCAGGTGTGTGGTCCAAATGTAATGCCAGGCAGATTGTGCCAGGGCTGGAAGAGGAGGGAGAGTCAGAGGGGAAGGTGAAAAGGGGACAGGCAGCAGGGGAGAATGAAGAGGAGGGAAAAGCCCAGGGAAGGAGAGGGAGGTATCAGGAAGGCAGTTCAGGAAGCACCAGAGAAGCCGGAGCTGGGCACAGCGAGGGGGTGGGAAGGGGAGACTGAGCCAAGCGACATGGCAGAAGTTTGCAAAGGCTTTTTATCCAGCTCCCATCATCCTCAGGGGCAGATCTCACCAGACGCGGCAGCGATCGGTACCTGAAGGTGAGTCCCCCACCCAAAAGTCAGGGCGCTGCGGGAAGTTACTCAGTAGCGAGGACTCGAAGCCAGTGTCCCAACACCATGGTAGGGGGCGCCGTGCTGCAGAAAGGAGGGGGTGACTCAGTTTGCGTCATCAGGGCTCAGGGGAGGGTAGTCCAAACTTGATGTTGTCTGAGTAAGGCGTTCCTGAGATCCAAGCCCCCTACAAAGACCACACATTCCCCAAATGTGACAGCTCTTCTAACACGTGGGCTCCAACCCTGGCTCTGACCCGCCCCACTCTGAGGCCTGCTCAGGGCTGATCTCGGCTGGTGCTGGCACTTTCTGCCCCTTTGGAGAAGCGATATTGAAGAAGTGAATCGGGGTAAAGTGTGGAACTATGGCACCAAACAGAGCAAAGACCAGGGCTCTGATCTGATGCAAGGCAGGGGACTTGCAGAAAGCCAGCTGTCAGAGCACGCTGCCATGCTGGGGTCATTAAACCAGAGACCCATCCACGCTTTGTTAGCTGACATCCAGCTTTTCGCGAATGGGTGTCGGGCACATTGGCTGCATTCTGCAGAGGCTCCTGTTCAGAGTTTTGCCCTCAGAGCAAAGCTTCCAGGTTAAGAGCTGAGGTTCCAAAATGCTCCGAAAATCCGTAGACAGACTCCAGTTTTATGGCAGCAGCATTGTCAAGGAGCAGAGCGTTAAACTCAAGGGAAGATGAAAGACAGTAGCTTGCAGCATCATTCCCGTAATGTAATCCCGGGTTTCCTGAACAATGGGACTGAGTGTGATCAAAGAAAAGCAAGTCGCTGCAACTCTCGGCGGCAGCCTGATCAAAGGGGTCGCCGTGCACCAGGAAATGCACCCGTCACAGAAAGCCCTGTTGTCAAGACTGGCACAGTGCCTACCTTGACTAATGTGGTGCCAGGATTCTGGCTTCAGTCCAACAGCAAGTTATTTTTCCCACGAGAAATCAATGCAGAAAGCAAAAATCCAACTTTTGACACCAATCTACACAAACCAAGGGATGCCCCCTGTCAGTTACACCCCTCAAAGGGCTGTTCCTTGGGAAAGGGGGTCTAAAGGAAATGTCAGACACTGGGAAAATGTTCCTTACCCAACCCTTATTAAAACAATCCTAGCAAACCTCACTCGCCCCCAAGCTATTGAACATAAAACAATAGGACTACAGAACTGCTTGAATTAAGCAAGGCACAAACTAAGCATTTAAAAACAATCCTCTAGCCTCACAGGCAGCATTTCCGAAGACCTTTTCCACCCTGTTAAAATGGAAACCCTGGTGTGCCCTGCCCTGGGGCTTGGGACAGACTTGCAGAAGGTTCCCGGCCTGTCAGCCTGGCCTTTGAGGGTTTCTGACCTGAAGCAGGGTTTTGCAGCAGCAAGCGGAAGGAGCTCTGCGTTGTCCTGCAGGGCTCATGGGCTCGGTTCTACTGTTGCATCTCTAGGGGAACTGTGCCGGTATGTGCGCTCCCTGCCAGCCAATCCCTCCCCTGTTCCGCTGCAGCAAACTGTGCAGGGCAGTTGGATGCAAATAAATGCTGGGATTCAAATCAGTGGAACCCAACACAACCGCCTTCTCCCAGTCCTTCCTCAGGGCTTCTGATGGCACCACCCCTATTGAGCTATTCCCTGCTGCTGTTGCCAGCTCCAGGGGGCAGAGTTAAGGTGAAT
This sequence comes from Malaclemys terrapin pileata, assembly GCF_027887155.1. Taxonomy (NCBI): domain Eukaryota; kingdom Metazoa; phylum Chordata; order Testudines; family Emydidae; genus Malaclemys; species Malaclemys terrapin. Next base: position 5,837,984 of record NC_071523.1, read on the forward strand.
GAGGGAGTGGGGTGTCCTTAACTCCGTATTGCCCAGTTTTCAGAGGGCTAAGTTTAGCGGTTCTCCCTGTTCCAGAAGGGCACGAGGCAGCGCTGGGCAACCTGAGATCCCTGTTATTTAACAGAGGAGAGGGGCATAGTGGGCGACTTCCCCAGAACTAAGGTGCCCACGGGGCCCAGTCTTGGAATTAAGGCTCTCAACCTATTCCTGTTCTTCCATCGGCCACACAACTCCAGCCCGGGTTCTTCTTCTCTCCCGGGAGGGGATTGGAAGCAAAATATATTCCAGCTGGGCACAGGTTCCCCTCCCCAGCTGGCTTTAGTGCAGGCAGCAGCATGTGGGACACAGGGAAATCCTGGAATGGAGTTGCGGGTTCCCCTGAAGTGGAATCAGGGAGCAACACTGCGCTTCCGACCTGCCAAGTTCTGCCCCCCGCGCCGGGGCTGGGGGAAGATCCAGCAGCCCCCTGGGCATACAGAGATCTGGCCCAGCATGGCCGGGTTCTTAGAGGGGTTCGATGCCAACCACTGGCCCAGGGCTAGAACTCCTGGGTCCCACCAGCTCCTCCACTGACCTGGATGCCTCATGTCTATACGCTGGGGGGGGGGGGGCTCCCTGGGCTCCAGACTCTCCCTGGGGGGCTGCCCCAAATCGCCTCATTTGAAGGGCGGAACCTGGCGGGGACCCAGAGCTCTGGCTCCGGCCTGGGCCCCAGCGTCTCCCCTGCAGCCCGAGGCAGCTGACACGAGCCAGCCACGGGGCATTAATTGCAGGCTAGATGTCCCCTTAGATACAGGAGCCACATTGTCCCCTCCCCGCGCGGCTGCCAAGCGCTCAGACTGGCCCGGGTCCCGGGCGGGCTGCCACCAAGTCAGGCCGTTGTAAGGGCGGGCGGCGAGCTGGGAAGAGGAGGCTGCGAGGCGGGAGGGGTCCGTCGCTCACATGCAGCTGCCTCTGGGGCGGAACAGCACAGCTGTCCCCGGCACGCAGCGAAGCCGCGCGGGAGCTCAGGCCGGCAAGTGGCCCGTATCCCTTTGAAAGTGCAGGCGGGAGGTTAGCGAGGCCACCCCACCAGCGCCGCTCAGCCCCGACCGGGGGGTCGCTAATGGCTCTCGCGGCTGCCCGGATCAGCACCGACCGGGAGGGGAGCGCTGCTCTGGGGTCAGCTGGCCCCCGCCACGCAGCGCCCGGGCCCCGTTCCCGGCTCGCCCCGGGGGCAAGGCTGCGGACCCGGGGCGTGCCGGAGAGGCGAGTGGGAGCCGATTGGAACCGCCCTGCCCGGCCCGCGGCTCTCCCTGAGCCCAGGGGCTGCCCCTGCCCTTTCCCGTCTGTGCCCCCAGCCCGGGACCCCTCCCCTCCTGCTGCCCTGCGCTGTTAGGAGCCCGCGGTCCAGCCCCACGGCCCCGCTCGGTGGGGCTAGCGCTCGCCACCCGCCCACTGGCCGCACGTGGCATCCGCAGCAAAGGACGGAGACCTGCCCCCCGGTCCCGGCGCCCGCCCCACCCGGGGTCACATCTCTCGGCTGGGGCCGCGGGGGGAGGAGAAGGGACCGGCCCGAAGCGGTACCTCATCTGCGCGCCGGCTCCCGGGTTCAGCTGTCACCGCAGCTCCCCGCAGCCCCGGGGTCCATCTCAGCCCACCGCCGCTGTTCCCCCGGGCTCCCCGGGCCAGCCCCCCGAGCGGCCCCGGCCCACAAGAGACGCCGGGAGCAGCCGGCTCCTCAGCGGCCCTGCGCCAGCCTGGAGCCGCCCCGCATCTCCCCCTGCGCCGAGAGATTTGTTCGCTTCATCTCCGGCACCTGCTGGGGCCGCCTGCGCCGGGGCTGGCTCTGGGTAGCCTGGGGCCGCCGCTGGCGTGTGCGTCGGAGTCCCTCGCTGCGCGGGCGCTGGAGCCCGGCGGAGGAGGAGGGACCGGCGGAGCGCGGGGCTGCGCTGACTTGCCCGCTGGCTTCTCCACTCCCCGCCGCGCCCTCCCCGCTGCCCGGGGGACATGTCTTCGCAGCAAAGCAAACAGGTTTGGCCGGTAGCGAGGGAGGAGGCAGACGAAGCCGGGAACGGTGCCAGCGGTGGGGCGGGAGCGGGCGAGCGGCACAATAGCTGCCCTGTGCTCCGGGCAGGCTCTGGAGAGGGCCCGGCAAGGCAGGAGGGGGGGAGCCGGCAGTCTGCCCCCGGGTAGGCAGAGCGGGCAGCAGACAGTCGGGCAGTCCCCAGGGCCGGGGGTCGATCCCGGCTCTGTCATTAGCCTGCTGGGTGACCTTAGACAGATCACTTCCCTCCCCGTGCCTCAGTTTCCCCCCCTCCTGCAATAGGGGGGTGATGCTCCCGCCCGCCTTGGCAACGCGCTAGATAAGATCCGGGGGTTGCCGTTGGGAGAAATAACTTTGGAGCCCTGCTGGGGGCAAAGAAAACTTCCGAAATATGCAAGTGCCGGTCCTGGAAGCCAGCCACATCCGAGAGGTGTGAACTGACTCTGGGTGGTAACTCGCGCCCTACTGCTGCCAGGGTTAACTAGTTCACTGCCTGGGGAGCAGGCGAATAGAAACGATCCTGCCTCATCCGCCTGGTCTCTCGAATATCCTGGGGCCAACAGGGCCACCACAGCGCTGCCCGTCGGAGTGGAGGTGCTTTAGCCGGGCAGGTTGGTTCCCTGAGAAAAAAACATTCCACTACGCAAAGTGTGGGGGTGTCACCCGCAACAACGTTATGGAGCGGGCGCAACAGACAGCCCCGATCCCGTGGTGATGGGCCCTTCTTAATCTGGAGGGGGACTGACTCAGAGCCAGGCCCCTGGTCTCTTCCCTGCCCCTCGTGCACTGAACGGAGTCTGACTCCAGAGTCCTTCTTGTGTTTACACGTGGGAGTGCGAATTAAACACCCACCCGCCAGATACCACTCCTGCAATCCCCAGCACTACCTGTGCCAACCCCTTCCCCCCCAAGCGCCTGGAAACCAGGCCTTTCCCAGCTCCCCAGCGCTGGGGCTGCACCAGGAACATGAGCTGTGTGCACTGACACGTTGTAATTAACACGTCATTAAAACCCCTCCCCTCACAGCACCTGGTGCAGACACAGAGAGGGGTGTTTAAGCCCAAGCCTGGGTGAGCTTTGTGGGCAGTAGCAGGGACAGGGGGCAGGTTCCCAGCACAGCACCTGGACTGGAGGGGAGGTGTGTGAGCCCCTCATCAAACAACCCTGACCGGCTGGGTACTCACTCTGGAGCTCTGCTGCTCTCCAGTGGGCCATGGTGTTACATTCACAGCACACAGAGAAGTTAGATAAAAACATTAAAACACTCTAGCTGGAAGGGTTCAATGTCACTTCTCTTTATTGCCTAGAATCCAGATTGCTAACGCACAAGAACCCCAAACCAGAGAGAGACAAAGCAGGCTGCTCCCTAAGAGAGGCACAATTCACCCCACCTTCCTTAGGGTGGCTCTCTGCATACTGACTTCTAAAACCAGATTGCAGGCCTCCCTGCAGAGCCCCCTCGCCTGCAAGGCGGGCTAGGAAAAAAACATAGGATTTAAAGTGACAGTCTGTCATTTTGACACCCTTTTCAATACACCACAATGGGAACCTCGGGAAAGCCTTTGTTCTCTTTAATAGATGCCCTTGAAATCACAGAGTAACTGAGTGAAGAGGCCCTCTAGGATTCCCCAGGGGAACGCTGTGAGGAAGTAGCGATTTGGGGGGTTCAGACGTTGTGGCCGGGGTTTGTTTAAGTTGTGGGTTTGATGCGGTCGGTTCACGTACCAGACACAAACACACAAACAAACTCGCAAGGGCTTGCTACTGGATCTCTGCTTTCCAGATGGATTCCCAGCATCTGTTCAAACACACAGAGGGGGTGGGAAACCATGCAAATAATTTCCTAGCGCATTTGTGGGATTCAAATGAGTCCCTCTATCGCTGTCTGGCAAGTCATCGCTTGCAACGGAGCGTTTTCCACTCCTTGCGTTACGTGTCACAAAATGCAGGGAAAAATAACTGCACCACTTTTAATGCAGAACACGCAAAAGGGCCGTAAAAGATCGGTGTCCAAACTGAACAGTCACTACTTACAAAGTCAGCCGTCTTTTCTTGGTCGTTTCACTCTCCCGCCTTTCGTCGGCTGGTATAAGAACGCCTGAGTTGCACCCTGGTGACCCCCACCCCCAGAGGAAGAAGAGACACTATGTGGCCCAGTTGGCTTCCCAAGGCAAGGGTGACTGGGCCGAATTTGAGTGTGTGGCCAGGGAATACAAGAGCCTGCCAACAAACCGGGCTGGGTGTGCGCAACTGGCATCCCCGGGGCCACGTCCCCATAGGCGCAGCCCACAACCTGCCCTGTGTGGCACGGAGACGTGGCCCTGTGCCCTGCAAAGTGGGTCACTGCGCTCCCTGACGGTGCCACGGCTCTCCTGGCAGGGCACTGCGTGGTCCCACAGCCTTCTGTGACAGACTGGCCATGAAATGAGTTCCCAGGCCACAAAACCACACCTGGCACCAACTGCTGGGGGTAGATCTGGGCAGAGAGGCTCATCTCCCTTGTCAGCTGTGTACGGGGCCCATTGGGGGGCAGCCTGGCTATTCCCCGCTGGTTCGGAGTCTGATGGCCCTCTCGCTGGTGGCTAGTTCACAGGAGAGGCTTGCGAGAGAACTGGGCTGTGGATAAAGCACTGGATTGGGACTCAGGAGATCTTCGTTCTATTCCCTGGGCCCAGCTCCTCAAAGGTATTTAGGGGCCTAACTCCCATTGAAGTCAATAAATTGCCTAGGAAGGTTGTGGAATCTCCATCTCTGGAGATATTTAAGAGTAGGTTAGATAAATGTCTATTAGGGATGGTCTAGACAGTATTTGGTCCTGCCATGCGGGCAGGGGCCTGGACTCGATGACCTCTCAAGGTTCCTTCCAGTCCTAGAATCTATGAATCAATGAGAGATAGGTGCCTAAATCTCTCTGTGGATCTGGGCCGGCCTTAGTTCCAGCTACTTAATGGCAGTGATATTCCTGCCCACATCTGCCGTGGCTAGTTAGATTGTAAGGGCTCTGGGGCAGGGACTGGCTCTCACTTGGTCTGTGTGAAACGCCCACAGACCCCAGTCGTTGGGCGGAATCAAACCTGGGTCCTCAGTGCATGAGCTTCTATAACGTGGAATAGCCAACGGGCTGTTAGCTAAGGGTGTAGAGCAGACTCATTCATCTCTCTAAGTGGTCTGGGTACCACTAGCTGGGACAGACACCACACCCAGGAGGTGTGTGGGTTACCTGTGCAGCAGCTGGCACATCAGGGCCCCGGATCTCAGCCAGGTTCTGCAGGCTCTACAGCAAGGAGCTATTTCTGAGACCAGCCTATTAGTGCCAGCTAAGGGAGTTATTTGTCATCATCATGGCAAATGCCAAAGAGGGGCGTGGCCTCCTTGTGGTTCAAGTTGCCACCCGACTGTTATTCCTGGAGCGCAGAGAGGTAAAGGCCCCTCTGCTTCCAGGGCTCGCTCGGGCCTGGCTGGCGAGCCAAGAGGCGAGGTCCTGCCCCCAAGCCAGAACACGGACGTGCTCCTGAAAGCGCCTCCTTGCCGCCCACTCTGGAATAGCCGAGCAGGGTTAACATGGGCCCCAGGACAGAGATGAAGGCAGCACCGGCCCGGGCACTGGGGAGAGGGAGAGGCGCTCCACCGTGATTGGGCCGGGAGTGGGGGTGGGGTGCTGCTACAAAGGAGATTTCTGGCCCTGGGCTTCCAGGGGAGCTCCAGGCCGGGATCTCTGAATTCAGACCGGGGTGGTGGGTGAGCTGGGTCTGGCAGGCTCAGCTGGGATGGTCTCTTGTGCTGGGGTAGGTGGGTCTGCTGTGGTCAGTCACTGGACTTTGGACAGCAGAGTATGGCGAGGTGAGACGCTGCAGAGACCGGGATCTCACTGTGGGGACAGCTGGGTGGCCACCGCCATTGCGCGGGGCACATAAAAATGGCCAGACTGGGTCAGACTAATGGTCCATCTAGCCCAGTATCCTGGCTTCCGACAGTGGCCAATGCCAGGTGCTTCAGAGGGAACGTACAGAACAGGACAATTATTGCGTGATCCATCCCCTGTTGTCCAGGCCCAACTTCTGGCAGTCAGAAGCTTAGGGACACCCAGAGCATGGAGTTGCGACCCCCCCTTGGCTAATAGCCATTGATGGACCTATCCTCCAGGAATTTCTCTAGTTCTTTTTTGAACCCAGTTATACTTTTGGCCTTCACAACATCCCCCGGCAAGGAGTTCCACCAGTTGTCTGGGTGTTGTGTGAACAAATACTGCCCTGTGTTTGATTTATACCTGCTGTCTAGTCATTTCATTGAGTGACCCCCACTTTCTCCAAACCAGTCATGATTGTATAGCCTTCTATCCTAGCCCCCCGTTAGTGTTCCCCGGGGGGCCGTGCCAGGGATTTATCTAGTGGCATCAGGATATTTTCAGAACATGAAACGGGGGGAGCAGCAGGCTGGGCCCCGGCTCCCAGCCAGCACATGTGGGGCCCACCGGGCCCCGGGGGGGGGGCACTCCTGGAGCCCTGCAGGGGTGACCTGGGAGCAGCAAGGCCAGAGCCATGGGGGGCGGGAGGGGGACTCCAGGGCTCATGTCCCTTTAGGTCCTGCTCCCTCGCTGCCGAGCCATGGGGGGAGCAGGGGGCAGCCGCCCTGCGGGATCAGCACAGCGCCGCGCAAACATGAGCCCATCGATGGCGCTGCATGGCCGGTCACATCCCGCAGCCCCCGCGGGCCACGGACGATGCTCAGCGGGGGCCGGTTTGCCGAGGCTCTGGGCGCCCTGCCAGCCCCGTCCCCGCAGGTCCCGGCTCAGAGCTGCGCTGCCGGCCGCAGTGGGTCGTTTCAGCTCCGACGAGCCAGCGAACTTCCACCCTTCGCCGCCTGCTTCCCCGTGGGGCCGTAAATGTCAGGGGGCGGCCGCTGTCTCCCTGATCGCGGGTTTGTTCAGGTTCCCGCAGGGGCCGCTTTCCCCGCAAGCCCGAGCCCGACCCTTCCCAGCGAGGGCCCCAAGCCGCTCCTCCAGCCCCTCCCCGGCAAAGCGCCAAAGTCCCCCGCGTCGGCTCCACGCGAGTCCGTGCACCCACCCCGCTGCTGCCCGGCTCTGCCTAGCACAGGTGGTTTGTGCGGGACACTGAGCTAAGACAGTGTCCCAGGTGGGCCCTGCTGGGTGCCCCGCCGCACGGTGCTCCTGACGCGGGTGCCCCTCTGCCCACGCAGCGTCCCCCGGGCCTGTCCAAAGCCAGGGGCCGATGGACGGAGGGGCCTGTCCCGGCTCAAGGAGGTGGAAGGGAGCAGCCACCAGGACCCTACGTGGTGGCGATCGGAGCCGCTCCGGGCAGCGGCCTGCTGGGCTGGGAGCCGCGGGGAGGCCGGTGCCGCCCACGGGCCGGAGTCAGGGCCCGGCCACGCAGGGCTGGAGCACAAAGGGGCCACGGCAGAGCGTCAGGCGGCCCCCTTAGCACCACGCCCCCCCTTGTCTGTCGCTAACCCCCGCCCCCCCCCCATCGCTCAGTTTCTCTCCCAGCCGGGGGGGGAGGGGGGGGACTCCAGACCGCACAGGTGTTGCAGTGGCAGCAGCACAGGGGGGCACTGGGACCCCCCCAGGGCTGCGTCTCGAGTCCGAGCCGCGGGGCTCAGGTCCGTCACCTCCCAGTGATCGCGCCGGAGTCTGGCCTCGGGGCTCAGCTTCTCCTGCCGCAGGGAAACCGCGCTCAGGTGTTTCCTAACGCCAGGGCCCCCAGCGCCGCCCCCAGCGGTGACTGCAATCCGCACGTGCCACCCCTGGGCGCCAGGTTTGTCTCATTTTTGGTGGTGTCTAGAAGGGGTCCAAGCAGAGCCGTCTGGTCCATCGGAGGGACCAGGACAAGCACCGTGGGCCCCATGCTTGGGGGGGGGCGTGCTTCAGGGGGACGTGGGGTCCAGGGCGGCCTGGGGGGGGCCTGGCACCGTTTTTTGGGACTGAGTGGTCAATATCCACTGCTTAGGTCCTGATCCAGTGAATCACTGCAGTATGCCTGTGGTGCCATTGAAGTCAATGGGACAACCCCTCTGTTGAAACACTTTGCCGGCCCCAAGCTTAGGATGTGATTTTTCTAAGCCTAAGAACAGACTTTGAAGACGTTATTTGTGAAACCTGGGGAGGACTCTGGGGAGTGGACTTTGTACCCGAATGTTTAACGACGTTAGTTATAAATACTCTGATGGGCACGTCTTCAACACCACACTCCCCTAGGTGACGATGTACATGGGCCCGTGTGGGCTCAAACAGCCTCTTGCAAAGGACATTCGTCCGCCCCCTCGCCGGGCTCGCTTCCCTCCCGTTTGGCAAACAGGGCTGGGCGTGTAACTCTGCGGCCAGGGCCCACAGGGCTGGTGCATGCTGCATTGCTTTTGCCTGGGTCCAGCTCGAACCCCAACAGCCGAGCTCAGTGACGGAGCAGTGGGTTTGTCTTTCTTTTCCAGAACCCGGCAATCGTGGGGAAAATCCAGGCCAATGGCCCATCCCGCGTCAGCAGGGGAGAGGGCACAGCCGCCCAGAACTGCCCATGGAGCAATGCCCGCCAGGAGTGCCGGGGGGAGGGCGGATTGGCTAAACACGGGTGGGCTTCGAGAAACCGTCCACAGTGCACAATGCCAGTGTGCTGAGCTGGTTACGGGATAGCACCACGCCAGGCCGGCACCTTCTGGGCCACGGGGGTTCCTGACTGGGACTGCACCACGCTGCCCGAGCACTGGCTCCGCAGCTCCCATTGGCTAGGAACCATGTCCAATGGAAGCTGCAGGGGCGGTGCGCACAGGCCCCTGGCCACCCCTCCACCTAGGAGCCGGAGGAACATGTCGCCGTTTCCCAGGAGCCACCTGAGGTCAGCACTTTCTGGAGACTGCACCCCAACCCCCTGCCTCAGCCCTGAGCCCCCTCCTGCATGCAAACTCCCTACCAGAGCCCACACCCCAACCCCTTGGCACAGCCCAGAGCCCCCAGCCCACATCCTGAACCCCTCATTTCTGGCCCCATCCCATACTCCAAACTCCCCATCCCCTAGCCCAGAGCCCCCTCCTGTACCCCAACCCCCTCATCCCCGGCCCCACCCCAGAGCCTGCACCACCAGCCAGAGCCCTCACCTCCTCCCACACCCCAACCCCCTGCCCCAGCCAGGTGAAAATGAGCGAGTGAGTGAGGTTGGGGGAGAGCGAGCAGGGGATGGCATGAGCAAGGGCGGGGCCTCGGGGAAGGGGTGTTCAGTTTTCTGCCATTAGAAAGTTGGCAACCCTCGCCCCGTCACTGGTGTTTGACTTAAGCACTTTCCAGCAGGAGAGCAGGGCTGGCTCCACTCAGTAAAAGCTGGAGACCCAGGCCCCCTGGCCAAGCAAACGGCTCATCTGCCCCCCACCACACAACCACGCCAGCTGCCGTCAGGTCATTCCAGGTTTTATTCCCGCCCCTGCACATACAGCGTGACAAGGAGCTCTACGTGGCCTGGGGCGCACACTCCAGGCCAGCCAGGCTCAGCGGAGTCGCTAGCGTTACGAACGAAGGACTTGGAAGAGGCCGCAGAGCTTGGCACGCCACCGATCGCATCATCTGACTTGACCCTGCAGCACCCCCCATTGGTGCCTAGTGGGACTGCATGTGAGCGGGGCAGGGAACATCCTCCTTCAATGGCTCCCCTTGGGAATGAGCATGCACATGGAGGACATTCCAACCATGGTAGAAGCTTTTCTATAGCCTTGAAATGATCCCCTCCCTGCCCCTCTGCAGGTCTGGTCTGGAACAGCTGCATGTCACTGGTGGCTGCAGCTTGGAGCCAGCTGCAATTGGCTTAACGGGCAGGGAGCCCCCCAGCCCAGCCCTGCGTTGACCTATCACCCCGTCCCATGCACAAACGTAACTTGCTCTAAGTGTCGAGACATGTGGGGTACAGTGGTGGTAGCTTTGTCAGGCTATTAGATTGAAACATGGTTGGCACACACAAATAATTGGGGGCTTTAGGCTTTGCCTGTCTCCGTGGGAAAGGCTGGATTTTAGTCATGCTAAAGCCGGGCTTTTAGCTCATGTGCTTCCAGCCTGAGAACGTAACCCCAGGTCATGAGTTCTGGTTTCTGCAAGGCCCCCTTTTGCAATCAGGGCGTCTCGGAGTCTGGCAGTTTGGTAACCAGGCGGTACCTAGATAGTTCGGCTGTACAGATGTATAGGGTTTGTTAAGAAATGATCTATGCAAATGATCAATGTTAACAATCGGCAGTTTGGTTGTGGACACCGGGCACGGATAATGGACAGGGACAAACCTTAGCTGGCCCCAGAAAGGGACTGAATACGGATATGCAGCCCAGTCATTACGGAAAGGATGGGTCTAAAAACCATCTGATTGAAGTCACCCTATTTCAGGTTCTTTGGGCTCCTGATTCAGGGCTTCTGAGGTGCTCCGTTTCCCATTCATCTCGTAGTGCAGCTGCGTGATTACGTGTCAGTGGGCTACCTCAGGGCTTGAAAACCTTTGGCCTTTATGGAGCTTTGTGCTTGTTAGTTATAACAAGGCATGTGCTCCTTGGGGGTCTGACTAATTGTGTCCCCTGTTGTGAACTGAGCCAGTACCCTATGCCAGTGGTCCCAAACCTTTTCCATGGGGCGGGCGCCGGATGACTAGCCGCCGAGGACCATGGCCGCCGGACAAGCAGCCACTGAAATGCCACCGTGAAGCGGCAACGTCAAAAGGAATCGCTGCCAAAATGCCGAATTTCGAGGTAGCGCTTCTTGACGTTGCTGCTTCTCGGCGGCATTTGGGCAGCTGCTTCTCCGGCAGCCTGTAGGTGGGTGCACATGGATGCCATGGTGCCCGCGGGCACCGCGTTGGGGACCCCTGCCCTATGCAAAGGGAAAGGTCTGCGTAGCCCAGTTTGGGAAGGACCTGAGCTCATCACTATCGCCAGGGTGGGGTCAATCCACAAACATTCTAAGTGTGAGAAATTGACAGCCTGGTTCTGACAGGGGGACAGGACGTGACAGACACAGAGGCCTGGGTGTAGCACTGGCTGCTGGCGTCTATTTGTTGCCCCCTGCCTCTCCTGCCCGCCTCACACCCCTTGCAGCCACGACCCCCAGAGAGGCCAGCCCAGCCCGCTCTGGACGATCTTGGCCCAGAAGGGACGTGAGCTGGGGCTGACAGACTGATTCCGAGAGGAAGGGAAAAGCCGGCACAGGGTCTCTGTCCCCACTGGTATCTCCGCGCGGCCGTGACAGGAGCTGTAAATTGCACCAGCACCTTGGGCGATGGGCCCACTGCGGCTCAGACCAACCGTGTGCATGCGGGAGGATGCACAACAGGACAGAGCAGGGGGGTCTCGCTGCTCCTCCCTGGGGCGTTCGCGTGGCCGCGTTTGCAGTGCATTTCTCAGTGCACCCTTCCAGCTGCTGCTCTGTGCCCCAGGGCCACTCGCCTCTGAACAGGGTGATCTTGAAGCTGACAGCCAGCCCCACTCACAGCGATTAGGAGGGTCCCGCGGCATGGGCCAGAGTCAGCCGGACGCATGGGGCTCCCACTGCCGATTGCCTTGGACCCATCACCGCCCGTCTTGGAGGCAGCAAAGCGTTCGCAGGCTGGGGGCGAGCGAGGGGCCCGCTGGGCTGACTCAGCCAGGAGCGCAGCGACAGCCAGCGCCAGCTTCCTCCTCCGGGCTCGGGATACTCCTCACGCGCCAGCTGCCTCATTACCTACACCCAGGCCGGGTACACGGCTCCGGGTCCGATGAGCCTCGCCCTGGCACGCTGGAGGTGGAAGGTCGTCTGTGGGGCGTTGCTGCTTTCCTGGCCCCCCTGGACAGCTCCGGTTTGGCCCCTTCCCGCCCTGCCAGTGGCAAGTCACCTGATGGAGTGTGGACGGGGCCCGGCCCCAGCCAGCTCTGCCTTCCCATCTGCCAAGCCTCCGGGGGCTGCTCCCAGCTGGCGCCACTAGCTCATGCTGCTGGATGAAAGGCTGCTTGCTGGCAGGGTGGAGAGGGAACGGCAGGGTTAGACTTCAACCAATGGTATCGGCTCCAGGCCCGATCCTGCAAGTGAGGGGTGGGGAGGCCCCTTGTGTTGCAGGATTGGGCCCACACAGTAGCACTGTAACTATAGGGGGTGGCTAGAGCAGGGGGAAGGGGGTAATCAAATCCTGCAAGTGGGGGAGAGGGTAAAACGGTGCGGGTGCCTCGTTCCAGCTCCGCAGGGGGACACAGACCAGGCTGGTCTGAAGGCGCTAACCGGGGCTGTGTCTGGGTGGGGGTGGCATTTCCCCACTGCAGCGCTGCACTCTTCCTCCAGCTGATGTGAAACCGCGAGTGCTGCAGGGATACACTCAAGCACCCGTTTCTCTCTGGCCTCCAGCTCCCCTGTGGTAGTGAGTTCCACAGCTCACACACGAAGAGCTCAGCTCTATGAAAGCGTCTCATACACCAGCGGTTCTCAACACGGGGCCCATGAACCCTTTCAGGGGGCCGCAGGGCCCCACGGATAAAACACAGAGCTCAAGCCCCAGCACCTCCCATGGGGCTGAAGCCAGGAGCTGTGGGGTTGAAGCCCCGATCCCCAGTGCCCCCCATGGGGCTGAAGCCCTGAGCCCATGGGCAGAGTTGAGGGTATATAGGGGTGTTGCCCCCCCCGAAACTACAGTGCAAGAGCAGGGCAACCCCCGGACAGCTCCACCCCCATCCCAACCTCCTTCTCTTCCCGCCCACTGGCCCAGTCGGAGGTGGGAAGCCGGAGTTGGGCAGTGCGGGAAGCTGCTGCACTGGCAGTGCCACGGGGCAGGCAGGTGTGCGGCGTCCCTCGGCTGCTGCTGCTGCTGCAGGGGGGTGAAGCTGCTCCTCATCTCCCAGCCCACTTTGCTCCCGCAGCTGGTCAGAGCCGCCTGTGTGGGGGACCCGACTCCATGGCTGGCAGAGCCCTCGGGGAACAGGGACCACAGGGGAGCCCTCTGGGCACACGGCCCTAGCTACCCCCTGTGCTACCCCCTCCCTCACCCTGAGCTACCCCCTGCCCACACAGCCCCTAGCTACCCCCTCCCTGCACCCTGAGCTACCCCCTGCCCGCACCCAGCCCCTAGCTACCCCCTCCCTGCACCCTGAGCTACCCCCTGCCCGCACCCAGCCCCTAGCTACCCCCTCCCTGCACCCTGAGCTGTTTTCAAACTTTTTGAGCCGAGTCTCCCCATTGAGTTACATTTTTTGGCTGTCCCCCCACAGCCCAGACAGGCAGGCAGCCTGCTGAGGTGAGCCAGGGGGTGGAGGTGTCGCTCCCTCCCTGGGCCCCGCTGTGCGGAGCTGGCTCGACCCCCGCTGGCGCCTGCCCACCCAAAATAGAAATCAAACTACACCTATGCCCGAGTCCCCCTCCCCCCATCCCAGAGCCCTGAGTTCTCCCCTCCCTCACTGGGCCCTGGAGTTTTTATAACATGTTGGGGGGAGGGGGGGGGGCTCAGAAAGAAAAAGGTTGAGAACCCCTGGCCTACACCAAGGAGCCGCCCTGTCCTGCTTTCAGTCCCTCCTGCAGGAGCCTCCTTTCCCAGGGTGATTTCTTGCCCCCAGTTGCTAGCTGAGGTTGCCATGTGAGCCAAATTCGGCCCCAGTGTAACTCCACCAGCCTTCCCAAGCCCTACGGAGACAGCTCATGCCCTCGGCTCGATGGGCTGCGCCCGCTGACCCCAGGGGAGAGCAGAACGTGGGTGCAACGGTCAGCAGTCCTCAGCACGGCCACTGCAACACGAAGCATTCTGGAAACTCCCACCCCATGCGTCTCAAGCGGCCCCCCGGGGACGGACCCACTCCTCCATATTTCTCACGCCCCGTCCTGTTTGTTCGGGGGCAGCCACAATACCCCAGACCGAAATGGGAATGAAGAGAGAGGAGCAACCCCCTGTGGGGGGCCTGGGAGCAGGGAGGGGGGGCAGTTCCCCACCCTGGCACACAGCCCCCTTTAGGAGTCAGATGGCAACATTGCCACGCCCGCTCTGCCCACAGTGACCCAGCAGGAGCCCACCAGGAGCGTGTGGGGATGGGCCAGGGAAAGGTGAGCACCCTGGGTGTGCATTGCACAAACACCACAACACAACACAGCAAGCAACAACTATCGAGAAACAGCGGCAGGAGCTGTTCCCAGAGTCTGTCTTACGGGGTGCTGGTCCTAGCCCGGACTGCCCCCAGAGCCCATTCCAGGTGAGCAGAGAGATCCAGTCCGGGTTAGTCACCTGGCCTGACCTAACTGCAGATCCCACTGGCTAAGCCCCCCACCCCACTACAGGTGCAGGGAAATCCAGGACCAGAGTTCGTGTTGCCGGAAGAGGATTCTGGAGTCGGGGGGGCGGGGGGAGTGATGGAAATGAGCCAGCCGGCAGAACCTAGTGACAGAGAGGGGCAGAGACACCAGGAGCCCATTGCAGCAGGTGTGGACAGACTGAGAACGACAGGACTTGAGCCCTGCGGGTCAGAACAGCACGCTCAGTTCGGCCCTCAGAGCGCAGGCCCGGGTGCCGGGCTGCCCTCACCCTTGCTCCCTGCTGAGAGCAGAAGCCCCCCGCACTTGACCTGCTGATATGCCCCTACTGATATGATCTACTCCAGCCCTCGCTCGGGCTGAGAGGGGAGCTGAGTCCCCATGGCCCATTGGATCCTTGGCCTCTCTCCTGGGGCAGCCAACGGGCGCACCGGGATGGCGGCGTTTCCCTTTAAGAATGGGTGTGACCCATGAATTGAAGTTCACTGGTAGGTATCTGGCCCGCAGACCTCAAGGTACCAGCAGGCCTAGCGCGCACCCCCAGCAGGTCCCCACTTTGCAGGATCTCACACTGAGGCCACCCATTCCGGACTGCCGAGTCCTGAAGTGACCCGTCAGCTCCCACCCGCTTTGTGACAGGAAGTGGCTCTATCCCAGGGGTCAGCGGGCTAGTGCAGGAGCCCACTTCACTCAGAGATCTGGTGTCCCAAAGGTGATACGGGCTTGGTGGCTTCTGCTTGACTCTGACAGACGTTTGTCCGTATCCCAAACCCCTGCCCACAGCGAGGCCTAGGCTGGATGCAGGTGAGGACTGCGGGGTAACAGCGGAGTTGGGGGGGAATCGGACTGGACAGATGGGCACTGAAGTGCACCGGCAGAGCTGTGTGTGCGGAATCTCACACACTTGTCCGCGCTACGCTCCGAGTTCCTCACTTAGCTAAGTCACCGCAGAACAAAAATGAGTCTCTCCTGATGCGCCAGCGCGGAGAGCCTGTGGCGAACAGCTGGCAGAGGGCGAGGACATAGCGAGAAGCAGAGCGATTCCACCCATGGGGCCAGACCTCAACTGTCCCCCCTCCAGCCTCTCCAGCCCAGGGCCTCCCACTCCGTGGGGCTCCTGTCAGTCGCTCGCTAGCCCGCGTCTGTTTCACAGAGGAACAAGGACAAACCCGTGCCCACCGGCTCCTCGCACACTGACCTGGCGAAGCTGAGTCGCGACTCACCGTCAGCAGCACCTCCTGGTTATCGGCCAGCGCCTGCTTGGCTAAGTAGCGCTCTCGCTTGATCTTCAGCTCCAGCGACCCCGGGACGTCGGGCACCAGCCAGTCGATGAGGCGCAGGAAGAAAAAGACGACGTGCTGATGGGGCGGGGGGAGCGGAGGGGAAAGTGGCGAGGAGAGGCAAGGACAAACGAACAAAGAGAGCGGCAGGGAGGATAAAGGCACATGGAAAACAAGAAGAAAGGACGAGGTTCAGAGAGGCTCCATTCGAAATGGCCCAGCTGTCTCTACTCTGTTAGTCATGGCCAGAGGGGAAGGCTGGCCCAGTGGTTAGGGCCCGAACTTGGCACTTAGCCTTGTGGGGCGTCAGGGAGTCGTGAGGACAGACACGCTGATAACCGTGTGGGGCTCGGGTACTACTGCGCAGATCCCAGCCCTACAGAGCTGTCCACCCAGCCCCACAGAGGGCAGCCGCTGCGAGCCACTGAGACTGTTTTAAGCAGTAGGCAGGGTGCTGAATGTGGCCTGGACCCAGCCCTGCCTTTCAGGCCACACTGGGTACCACCCATCCCCTCCCTTTGATTCTCGAGCTCCTGGCCCAGCCCAGGTCAGAATCACCCCCAGTCGATGTCTGGCCGCCGTCAACCCCTCCAGGTTTGCCCTCCAACTGAACCTCTGCATTCCCAGAGGTTGGGAGCTTCATCCCAAACCGCCGGGGGCAGAGAGCCTCTGTCGGGCTCCTAATGCTCCGGTCACACACACGACAATAACGGGGCCTCTCGCCAGAGTCCTGGAGCCTCTGCTCCAGCTGGGCTTGGATACGCAGCACCGATTCATCGCCCGTGTGCGTCATGGACAGTCAGGAAAGGGCTGTACAGCCGGCCTCCCTGGCATGGTCCCTGCGCCTCTGGAGGGAGCCGGGGAGGGCGGAAAGAGAGGTGACGATGCCAAATAGTTGGGATGGGGCAGGTCCTTGGAAAGGGTCCACAGCTCAGGTCTGGTTCGAGCCGGGGTCTTGGGGTGAGGTTTGTGTGTCCAGACTGGCTCCTCTGCCCGTCAATGCAAACCCCCCCGTCCCCCTGGAAGTTTCTGATCCACTTGGAAAGAAATAAACCAGGGGGATGGGCTTGGTCCAGGACCCTAAAGGGACACAGCAGAGAAGAAGGGGCAGCCCAGCCCCTCCCCCCTCGCTCTCGGCTCCCTGGCCTGGCCTGGGTCCAGCCCGGCTGGCAGGGGCTCCGCGCGGCACAGGGGGGCCGGTGGGAGGATCGCCGAGCCCACGCCTGCACGGTGCCGACCGAGGCTCACCTCAAAACCGATGATAAAGCCCAGGCGGACGGCCAGCAGCTTCCAGTAGAAGAGGGTGTAGTTCCCATTGGCATCCCGGAAGGCTTTGTACCTGGGCAGAGGGGCAGCAGCTTAGGGGGGGGGGCTGGCTCAGTCCCCCACTCGTGGGCCTCACCTTGGTGGGTGGGGCGAGGAGAGGTGCTTGACTGACAACCCTGGCAGCTCCCACACTCCAACCCCCCAAACTAGATCCCCCCGGGGGACAAGTTGGGAGGTCAGGCCCCACGGCCCGGTCAGCCCTGGGACCCTGCTGACCTGCCAGTGAGTGGCCAGCTGGTGCCAAGGGGGGGCGGAGCCTTCCTGGTAGCTGCCCTTTGGGAACTGGACTGAGACCCACCAACCTCATCTCACTCAAACCCCCACCGTGACCCCGTGGTGAACAGTTCCAGACCCAACCCCAGGGAAGCCCCGGAAAATGGGCTTGGTTCTGCTCAGCTGGGGAGAGAAGGGTCTTAACTGCAACTCCCCATCATCCTCCCCCTTGCCTTCTCCCCAGCCCCCTGTGCGGTCCCTCCCCATTCCCCATTGACCCATCCCCCCTCCCACCACCTCCCCCGTCGCCCCTCCCACCACCTCCCCGTGCCTGCCACCTGCACAGGGTGTGGTTGCCGGTGGCCAGGTAGTGCGGGGGGGAGTAGGCCAGGGTGAAGTTGACGTAGCCCTGCAGCTGGCTGTCGTGCTCGTACTGGTAGAGGAGCCGGGGCAGGAAGTCGGAGGTGAAGGCGATGAGGAAGGCCTGAGTGCGCAAGGACGAGGGTCAAGGGCAAGTCATCCGGGACGTCCCCCGATCCCGCCTCCCCGGGGGTGAGAACAGCGCCACCCTGCTGAGCCAGGGTTCCCCGCCGTGGGGTGCACGGGGCTGCCACAGGGGGGCTGGAGGCTCGGGCCACGGGCTGCCCTGCTGGGAGCGATGGAGGAGAGGAATGTGGCTGGCAGGGGGAGGAGAGCGGCCAAGTCAGTGCAGGGTTTCAGCGACCACATAGAGGCCTGGAAGCGGCCTCGCGAGACCGTCTAGTCCAGTCCCCTGCCCTGAGGCAGGACTAAGTATCATCTGGACCAGCCCTGGCAGGTGTTTGTCCAACCTGCTCTTTAAAACCGCCACTGACCGAGATTCCACATCGTCTCACCGTCACTTGTGCCTGTGCGTAACTGCCCTGAGAGCCAGGGAGTTTTCCTAATGTCCGATCTAAACCGCCCTTGCTGCAATTTCAGCCCCTTGCTTCTTGTCCTATCCTCAGAGGTTAACGAGAACAATTTATCACCCTCCTTCTTGTCACAACCTTTTATGTACTTGAAAACTGTCATGTCCCCTCTCAGTCTTCTCTTCTCCAGACTAAACAAACCCAGTTTTTTCAATCTTCCCTCCTAGGTCATGTTTTCTAGACCTTTAATCATTTTTGTTGCTCTTCTCTGGACTTTCTCCAATTTGTCCACATCTTTCCTGAAACATGGCACCCAGAACTGGACACAGTACTCCAGCTGAGGCCGTATAAACACAGAGTAGAGCAGAAGAATTACTTCTCGTGTCTTACTTACAGTATTCCTGCTAATACATCCCAGAATGATGTTTGCTTTTCTTGCACCCATGTTACACTGTTGACTCATATTTAGCTTGTGGTCCACTCTGACCCCCAGATCCCTTTCCGCAGTACTCCTTCCTGCATAGTCATTTCCCATTGTGTATGTGTGCAACTGATGGTTCCTTCCTCAGTGCAGTACTTTGCATTTGTCCTTATTGAATTTCATCCTATTGACTTCAGACCATTTCTCCAGTTTGTCCAGATCATTTTGAATTTTAATCCTATCCTCCAAAGCACTTGCAACCCCTCCCTGCTTGGTATCATCCACAAACATTATAAGTGTACTCTCTATGCCATTATCTAAATCACTGATGAAGATATTGAACAGAACCAGACACAGAACCGAACCCTGAGGGACCCCACTCATTACGCCCTTCCAGCATGACCGTGAACCACTGATAACGACTCTCTGGGAACAGTTTTCCAACCAGTTCTGTACCCACTTTATAGTAGGCGATATTACTCTAGTTTGTTTAAGAGAAGGTCACATGAGACAGTATCAAAAGCCTAACTAAAGTCGAACTACACCACATCTACCGCTTCCCCCATCCACACCGCTTGTCACCCTGTCAAAGAACGTTTCTCTCAAGTCACCTAAGACCAGATGGAGGGTGTCAGGTGGCAGAGATTGGAGAGGGGGATTGGGCGCCATAGGGATACCTGTGGGAGCCTGGATGGGTGCCACAGGGCGCACCACCAACTCCCAGCCCCTGGAGAAGCACCAGGTGCAGGGAAAACTGGGGCACATGGTACCCTGCTCTGGCAACCTCCTGTCTTCAAAGCCCATCCCCAAGGCAGACAGGGCACAATCCACCCTCACCTTCCCCGGGGCACGGCTCCTTTAGGGCCCTGTGTGCATGGCTCCCACCCCACGCAGCTCATGCCAGGGCCAGGCCGGGGGCAGCCCAGGGACAGGCAGCCAGCAGAGGGAGGAAGGAGGGTGCCAGGGAAGCAGCAGGAGACTGCTCCAAGCAGGGGGGCAGTGGGAAGGGAGGTAGGGAGCCAGCAGGGCACGGGAGGGGCAGGGTGAGTCGAGAGAGGACGGGGCGTTGGATTGTTCCAGGCCACGGGGGCTGCTGGCCTGGGAACGGCCTCCGAGGAGCCGGCTCTGCACTCACGTTGACGACGACAGAGATCTGAGCCAGGAAGTCCAGGATGAGGAACCAGACCCCGATGCCCTGGGCGCGGTAGGCCACCGGGCGCCGGTACTCGCACACAAACTTCTGGGCGTCCAGGCGGATCTCCACCCAGTTATTGAGCAGGGCGAAGAGCGGGGCCAGCGGGAAGGCAGCCACGAAGATCGTGATGAACCCGAACTGCAGCACTGCGAGCCCAAGGGAGCAAGGAGTGAGGCGGCCGCTCAGCCAGGGTCTGCTCCCCCATCGCCAGCAGGATCCCATGAAGCGCCCCCTGCTGGGACAGGCTGGGACTGGAGTACCTGGGCGCTCCCCTCCACAGCCAGCACTTCTGCCCCGTGCCCTACAGCGCCCCCTGCTGCAAACGGCTGGGCGCTCCCCCAGCCAGCGCTCTCTATAGGATGAATAGCTTTTAGTTACAAATCAAACAGCTCCCAGGCCTGGCCGCGGCTCTCCCTCCAGCGGCGGGGCTGGATATACAGCTCCCTGCATTAAGGCTGAAGCTCCAGCGACCTGCGGGCTGGGATTTCCACGCAGGCTGAGCCAGAGTCGCTGGGCACCAGCTGCCAGCCTGTCTCCTCACCCGGCCGGCTGCGCCCCTCGCTCACCCATCTCCAGGTACTCTTCAAAGAGCCCCTCGCACTCGATCAGCTCGTAGTCCTCCTCCCAGCGCGGGGGCTCCTGGCTGATCTGCGTGCCCCGCACCCTGGCCAGTTTGCGCTTCTGCCGCCAGGCCTTCAGCTTGCTGCAGAGGGGAAGGGGGACAGGGGGCAATCCGTGGGCTGGTTCGTGGAGTGTGCGCGTGGAGGATGGGGGCTGCTTTTATACCAGCCAGAGGGAGGGAGGCACAGAGCCACGTCTTGTATCACACAGGTGCTGTCCAGGGTTTCCCTGCAACCACCACAGGTGGGACCTGCCATCTGCTAGAGCAGTGGGTCAGTGCCAAGAGCCCCCCAGCCTGCCCCGGGCTTGGCAAGAGGAGAAACCGGCACTGGATTTCTGAGCCGTCCGGCTCAGCCCCAGACCCTCCCTTCCCACCTGACTGTAACCGAATGCCATGGCCTCACCCTGCCTTCTGGCTCCTGCCTGGGTGGCCCGGATGGTTCCCAGCCCTAGGGGATGGGGTGTACCCCGACACAACCCCGGTAGCTCCTGGCCTCCTAACACCAAGCTGCCCCCATCGCCAGGCTCCGCCGGGCACTCACGGGATGACGAACTCCTGGACGTTGCTGATGATCTGTTTCCCCACCATGATGATGAACAGCTGCTGCGCCAGTTCGATCAGGCACCCCCCGGGGCCGCACTGCGGGAGCCAGGAGCACACGGTCACTCGGGCCTGGCCTGGTTTAGCTCAGCAGCCGGCTTGGCCTGCACTTCCCCGGTGCAGAACGACCCAGCCAGCCCCAGCCTTGGGGGAGAGACCTGAGCCTCGGGAGGTCCAGCCCCACACGCTCCCAGCACAGGCCAGACCAGCTCCGCCTCTCCCCTGGCAGCCCCAGCAGACTCCTAGCATGGGAGCCCCCACCCCGGGGTCCATCTCGGCCTGGATCCCAACCCTGAGAGCGGCCACTGCCAGGTGCAGTTATCTGCCCCGGGCGGAACTGTCTGCCTGGCAGCATCAGAGAAGCCCCGCAGGGTCCCTAAGGCTGTTGCGGTGGGACATAACAGCAGTGTCTCCTAAGGGCTGGGCATGCTGAGGATGGGGTGATGGGACCCCAAGGGAGCAGGGAGTGTGGCTGGTAAAGGACAAACCATCAAAGCTCTTTGGAGGGGGGACTGGCTCTTTGTTCTGGGTTTGTACAGCATCGAGCGCCCTGGGGTTCTGGGCCGTAGCTGGGGCTCCAAGAGGCTCCCCGTGGTGTCCCCCACCCCGGAGACTCACCTCCTCGTTCCTCAGGCCGAGCAGCGTACCGTACTGCCCGGGGTACCCCACAAACCTGCGGGGACAGGAGACGCCTGGTCGGTTGTTTCTCTGATCTGCGGCAGGGCAGGCATCGACTGGCTCATTTCTCACAGTGCCTAACCACTGGGACAGACTGCCGAGGGGGGCGGGCTCTCCGTCTCCTCAGGGCTTCAGAGCCAGCCCGGCCGTTAGCCAAGCACAACTGCATGCCCAGCACAGGGTGACATCCTCGGGCGATCCAACGGCCCTTTCTGGCTCCACATCTCCTTGCTCTCACCCAGGCTGTCCCAAAGACAGAGCCCCCCCAGCGCCGGCTGCCCCTCCCTGGAAAGGAGAAGGGGCACTGGAGGGATGTGCGCTGGGTGCAGGGATCCGACCCTGCCAGGCAGTGAGATAGCTGCAGGCAGGCGCGCTAGCTGGAGGTGCCGAGCTCAGGCAGGGCCGTGTGGGCAGCATCTCTGCAGCAGACACGGGCTGGGATGAGGTCAGGGCGATTCTCCGGGGAGGCTGCTGGACACAGCCGGACCCTGCGGTTCTCTCTGCCCCTCAGGCTGACCCACCCGGCCTGCGCTGCCTCCTGTCGCCGCAGGGGATCTCCCTCAGACCCAGCCTAGATCCACCCACCAAGGAATGGGCCGTGGCAGGGCCCGCCAGTGCTCCCGCCCTGCAGGACCGAAGGCACGTGGGGGCTTCAGAAAGGGGGTCATGCAGCAGCAACTCTTCACTTCCAGCACAGACTCCCCCACCCCCAGCATGCCAACAAGCATCACGGAGCCCCCAGCTCTGGGTGGGTGCCCGTCCCAGTCTCCCCTCGGAAGCAGCAGCCCAACCCCTTCCCTACAGGACGGTCCTGCCAGTGACGGGAGAAGGAACCTCACCCGGACCCTCTCTCATGCCACACGTGCTTTCCCTGTGGGGGTCATTCATGACTGTTCTTCAGCCCGGCGGTGGGGCTCTAAGGGCTCCCCCTGGCGATAGATTTAATCCCTGCACTCCTCCCCCTGTTTGTGAGGGCCAGGCTCAAGGTCAGGGGTTTGAATCCAGGGTGGGTCAGGTTTCTGATTTGCCAGTTCCCAGCCCCAAAACGATCTCACTTGCGCTCCAGCGACGGGAGACGGAAATCAGGACACCCAGGAGGTTTGGGATTTTTTCCACATAAATTTGGCGTTAAGTCATCTGCTCGGAAGAATTTCAGCTGCGTCTGGGAGAGCAGGGAGGCAGCGTCTCTGAGCCAGCCAGCCGGCTGGTTGTGCAAAGCCCCTCGGGGATCTGACCCTCTTTCAGGTGTGGGGGGGCTTCTAATGTAATCTATGATGTGTTAATAATAACAGAGGATCCTGGCAACCACAGCGAGGACCCACCGGAAGAGGGCAGAGCCGTTTCACGTGGGGCGAGAGGGGGCGATAGATTCAATGGTGTATTCATAAACCTTGCCCGCCTGTGGTTTTTGGGGGGGAATCTCCAAGCCCACAGCTGAACAGTGCATCCATTGTGCAGGGGCATCGCCAGACACATGGCACAGGGATCCCGGGCATGACTGGAGCAGCCAGATGTTCCACAGATGAGTCACATCTGCCTTTTTTGTCCTCCCAGAGCAACCACATCATTCCTCCCCGACTGATCACTGAGCACCTTGGCTCCAGTCCCTCCCTACACAGGATGTGATTGAACTGGGGGATGGCAGGTGGCTCCAAGGGAGGGGGTTCCCCTCCCTAGGAAGGGGTGTCAAGAGCCAGCCACCCCTCCCCAGGACCTATCTCCATGGCCAGGTCATAATGGTGTTTGGAAGACACAGAATTAGGGGTAGAACAACATACCATACAGCCACCCAGCATGCTAACGTGTGCCATGCATAGCACACGCTGCCCTATAGGTCATGCATGTGCCGTGCACAGGCGCATGTGCCATCATGTGATATGCTTACAGCTCACACAAGTGTGCATGCACCGTGTGCACTGTGCCACACACGCTGGGCACATTTACTGGCGTCATTCGTGGCAGGGCAGTGGAACGCAGCATGGCCCAGGGACAGAACGTCTCTCGAGTGGCTGTAGCCTCCAGCTCTGCCCACGGAGCCGGTTCCCTTCTACACCGTTCCCCTCCCGCCCTGCCTCATGTGATCCCCCGTCACCCGGACCCCTCGCACACAGAGCCGGGAGCAGCACGCCGTCTCGCACCTGCCTTTGAAGAAGGCCACGTAGAAGGGGGAGGAGTAGAAGTTGACAAACTGGAAGATGAAGACTTTGAAGGTGAAGGCGTCCTCGTGCAGGGTCTGGGTCCGGTGCATCTCTGCGGAGGGGACACAAGGGAACAGCGTCAGCAAGTCACACACGGGCACTGCCCAGCGGCCTCGGTAACCAGTCAGCTCCCCAGGCCAGCAGGCATGAGGCTACGGGCGGGAGCGTCACTTCCTCTGCCACTGAGGACACCCCCTCCCCTCACTCCACATCTGAGCCATCCCCAGCTCACACCAGCGCCTCCTGCTGATAGACCCGGGCCCAGACCCTTTCAGGATTTTTGCAATGGTTTCTGGTCACAGCTCTGCCATCAGGGCTGAGACGGGCACAGGACCAATACACGTCCACATGGAACCCACAGTTCAGGAGCCAGGGTGTTTGTCCCACTGTAGTGGCTGGTCCGTGTAAGAGGGTAAGCGTCTACTACTGCTGCTAGCTTATGGAGTTGCTCCTTTAGCTCAAGGCGCATTTGGTGCTGAATGCCGCAGGTTCAATCCCCCTTGGCGACCGATGGTGGAAGGGCTGTTACACAGTCGGTGGCTGGGGGACTTGAAAGCCTATTGCATGAGGTTCTCTCTCCAGCAGGGCCCGTAATGACAGGGGCTCTCAGCTGGCCTGGCTGTACAGGGAGTCGCAGGAACGTTCGGTCCCAAGCAAAGCCCTGCACAGACCAGTGGAAAGTGCATCAGCCAATCACAAATTGCATATGCCCCACTAGTGACCTCGGTGCGGGGCTTATCCCGGTGGGAGTGCCCACCTGGGTCCCGCAGAGCCAGCCCCCTCCTCCCACACAGGGGACGGGCCGAGGTCTCAGTAGCTGAATTGGCCTGGGATGGAGAAACCATATTTATTTCAGCAGAGCTCGGATCTGTGATACTGCCCTTCCCCGAGCCCCGCCGCTGCCCCCACCACCGCGTCTGCACAGCACCCAGAAGGTGGCCAAGGCCAGGACGTGCCAGACCTTTGCAGAGGTGCAAGGTGGCCCCCCAGAGCTCGCTTGAGGTGGCACCATCCAGCCCCAGAAGCCAGAGTAGCCACACTCCCCCGCACACACCTCCGGGGCTGGGCCGAGGCTGAGGGCTCTGCAGGACAGTGGGAGCAGCCCGGGGGGAGTTCCAGCCGGGCGGCACTGCCAATGGCTTCTCCTACTCACCCCACCTGGTGAGCTTCTCCGCCAGGGAGGTGTAGACCTGGCTCATAAGGAGGATCAGTGCCAGGTTCACCAGGCTGCTGCTGACGTTCGCTATGTTCCCAGCCTGTAAAACAGCGAGGCAAGTAACGGGTGTCACGGAGTGGGGGGGACTCAGGGCCCTGTCCCCCCAGCGTCCTGCGATTCACCACAACTCTCAGCCAGCCCGTAAAGCAGAAGGTTTCTTTAGACGACAGGAATACAGGCACAGTCAACAGGACCCCCAGTTAGGTCCATCTTGGGGTCCCAGGGCACCACAGGCCCCGTGGGAGGTCAGAGCCCCGTCTGCCTCCCAGCCATGGCACCAGCCAGTTCTGAAGTCTCTCTCCAGCCTTTGTTCGGTTTCCCGGGCCAAGGTGTCACCTGGCCTCTAACCCCTTCCTGGGTTCTCCTGTTACATGCTCAGGTATTCTCCCTCGGCCAGTCTCCCATCCCCCAATGCAGACTATCCTAGCCACACTCCCCCGTCAGCATTCACAGACCACAGTAAGAACAGTCCCAGTTCGTCACAACGGGCTTCCCTTCCGCTGGGAACTTCCTGAGTCTCACCCCTGGCTCCTAGCCAGCGCCAGCTCCCAAAGCAGGTCAGGGTCTCGAGTCCCATTTTATAGATGGGGAAACGGAGGCAAAGAGCGGGGCAGTCACCTGCCTCAAGGCAGAGCCGGGAATAGAACCGGGTCTCCTGTGTCCCAGTGCAGTGCACCAGCCCCATAGCCCAGCTGAGCCCTGGCGTAGACCTTCTGGGTGGGCTCCTCTCCAGCGGCTGCACACAGCTGGCCAGAGCCCCACCATTCGCAGCCGTAGGAGCTGCCATCCGCCAACATGCCCTCCCTAGCCAGGGGTCCAAGCAGGGTCCGTCACCCCAAGCACAGCCGGACCCCAGGGCTGTCCGGGAGGGGGGAGCTCTGAGTCCCCGCAGGGCACAGGACTCACCTGGGTCATGAGAATGGCGTTGCCCGTGTGATACATCACCACGCTGACGATGCCCCGGTACATGATCACGGAGACCAGGAAGATCATCACCACGCACAGCTGGAAGGGGGCAAGGGGAAGCCCAGGCATAAGCAGCGGGAGGGGGGTGGCCCGGCGCTGAACTTGGGGAGCGGACGGCAGGCGGAGCAGGGAGCGCCCCCAGCTGGACTGCTCCACCGTGCCAGCGAGGCGCAGGCTCTGAGCGTCCCAAACTGCCAACACCCAGCCCCGGCCTGCCCTGGGCTCGATTCTCTCGTGGGGCTGGGAGAAGTGAGGGGTCTTGGGGCCCCAGGGCTGGTGTCAAACACGGAGGAGATGTTAGCACCCCCATGTGGGTCTCGGCCCAGCTTTGGGGGACACCCTGACACTCCGCCAGGCCCCTTTGCCACACTCCTGGCGGAAGGAGCCCATCCGAGGCAGCTGAAGGAGGACAGACGTCCCATGGAGACGGGCAGTTCATCCTTCCCACCTGCGCCAGGGGCTCCTTTAACGCAGGGCATCCGGAGAGTGACCCCTGCTGGGGGAAGCTGGAAGTGACACCAGACCCCGGGCGCTGTCCATTCTAATCACCGCCATTTTCTTTGCCACGCCTGTTAACGATCAAAGTCCAAACTGTGGGGCCTCCCTCGCAACGCGCCCATGCTTCCCAGCTCCGCCGGGGTCCCTGCACGCTACGCTGGGGGGGATCGGGGCGGGATAGGGAGCCCTGCGCGCCTAAGCTGCCCCAGGCCAGTGGGGCTTAAATTCCCTACCACCACGTGGTGGCCATTGTGCTGGCTGGCATGAGATGAGTTTGCTAGGTCTCCGTCCCAGCCAGAGAGGAAGGCTGGCCTGGGACAAGGCCCGGCTAGGAGGCAGCAGAGCATGTTCAGAGCCAGAAGTCTGAGCTCCTGCTAGCAGGAGAGGAGGGAAAAGGCCTGGGGACGGGAATTGCCGTTGGCACTTTCCTCGCCCTGCTCCGGGACCTACGAGTTTGATCCCCAGCCAGATGGTTCAAAGAACAGGGCAGTGTCCCCCCCCGGGGCACGTCTCCACCTCTCCCGGGCAGGGGATGTCAGCCCAGGCCACGCCCTCCTCCTTACCATGATGACAATGGCCATGGAGCCCGTCAGGATGCGAGAGAGGCGGTCCCGCTTGGGGAAGTACGGCTCCTTCAGCCCCGTGATGGGGTTCTGCTCCATCCGCGGGGCCATGGCAGCGAACTCGGGCCTGGGCCGCTCCTGCAGGAAGGGAAACAGAGCCAGAGGGGGACTGGTGTGGTTCCCCCTCCCAGGGCATCCCCGCTGGGGAGAGAACAGGCTCTGCTGGGCAGCTGGGCATCCGCAGGCATGCCCAGACCCTGCAACCCCCTGGACAAACTTTGCTGAATTAAGTGTAGGTATCGTGTGAGTTCCCAGCGTTACGACCGCCGGTGTTTGTGTCCTATTGTGGGAGGGTAAGTGATTGCTTTTCGACGGAAACGGGGCTGATGCAAACGCTGGGAAGGTCCCGTGCTTCAGAGGACACTGTAAAAACAAGGGGCCAGACACGCTGAAGTAGTTTCCCCAGGAAATCATAGACTTTAAGATCAGAAGGGACCATTATGATCATCTAGTCTGACCTCCTGCACAACGCAGGCCACAGAATCTCACCAACTCACTCCTGTAACAAACCCCTAACCTATGTCTGAGCCACTGAAGTCCTCAAATCGTGGTTTAAAGACTTCAAGGTGCAGAGAATCCTCCAGCAAGTGACCCGTGCCCCACGCTGCAGAGGAAGGCGAAAAACCCCAAGGGCCTCTGCCAATCTGCCCTGGAGGAAAATTCCTTCCTGACCCCAAATATGGCGATCAGCTAAACCCTGAGCATGTGGGCAAGACTCACCAGCCAGACACCCAGGAAAGAACGCTCTGTAGTAACTCAGATCTCACCCCATCTAACATCCCATCACAGGCCAGTGGGCAGAAATCTCTAGGGGGCGACACCTACTCTGCAAGCTCTCCTTTCTGCGCATCGCCCTGCGCATCGCAGAGACCCAGAGAGGCTAAAGGGGGGACTCACACTCGGGGGGTGCTAGATCTGAGCACAAGCGGCGTGGAAATTGGGAGCCCAGGAGAACCCCCTGGGTGGGGCTGAAGGACTGATCACCAGCCAGAGCCCTGGTTCAAGTGGGGTGAGCTCTGCTCAGCTGTTTAGCACGTGTGCAGGTTCCTTTATTGGTTAATTTTCTCGGCAATGCTTTTGCCGTATGAATCCATGTGCTTGCTGAGGGAGAGCTGGGTGGCGCCGTATAACTGCCGGCAATGCGCCGTTTGCAGCCTCTGGAGAGAAAGCAAAGTGCCAACGCTGGCCACCCGCCAGCCTGCTTTTCTGGGCAATAGCACAGCGTAAGCAGGGGGCTGCACAGTCTGGAAATACCCCGGGCAGCAGGGAGAGACGCAGGTCTCCACCCAAGAGGGGGGACAGCTGGGGAGGAGAAGGGTGGGGGCCCTTGGTGGGCTATTGAGGGAGATACGGTTCAGGTGCCATGAATGGTGCCACCTGCCAACCCAGTGCCACCGCTGGGGGAGTCGGTGCATCGCTGCGCTCGGCCCTGCTCCCGTGTCTGGGACTGGCACCAGTTAGTGGTTGGAGTCCTGAAGAGAGAGTCTCCTTAAACTCCTCTGGTCTGTGCCTGTGCTTTGGGGCAGGAGGTCTTGTTCCCTGCAGGGGGAGGCATGTATCTGGCCTCAGGGAGGAGAGGGAAGGATCCCCGACACGCATGCCTGCACCCATCCTGACCAGCGAGGTGGCCTACAGCAGATGGGCAGAGCCAGCCGCGGTGGATGGATGGTCGTGGGAACCCACCTCCTCCTCTTGGAAGTCCATACAGTCCCAGTGGTGAGCCAGCGTGGCGCTTTTCCTCTTCCAGTACTCCAGGAAGGTCACGGCCCAGAAGGACATGAAGACGCTGAAGAAAACGGTCCCGGGGTGATCAAACAGGTACCCGACCTGCAGGGGCACAGAGCAGAGGGGCCACACAGCCTCTTCACCAGACACAGAAGCCCTTTTCCCCTGCACATGCATTTACATCTTCACCGCCTCCATTTCACACCTCTAGCATTGCTCCCTACAGCGCCTCCTGCTGGGAGATGCTGGGACTGGAGTAGCCAGGGGCTCCCCTACAGTCAGAGCTCCCCCACTCCCCCCAGCACAGCTCTGAGCAGCGTGAGCAGGGGGAGCTCCAAGGCTTTGTGGGTGTCTGCGCAGGGAAAAGCCCAAAAGTGGGGATTTCTCACTGCATCAAGCTGGGCCCTTTGGGCAGCAGGGTCTGGACCCTGTCGGCATTAGCCCCCAAGCAGCCTTCCCTTACCTTAGCCATGGGGCAGATCTCCGAGATGTTCCAGGTCTCACAGGTGTCGCAGAGCGGACACATGAGGAACTGGCCTCCGCTCTCACAGATCTCCTGCCTGGGGGGAGCGAGCACAGGGCTGGGTTAGCGGGGTACGGCTCCTCAGGAGAAACACAGGGCTAGCACTTCACCAACCCCACACCCACTGCATACATGCACACGCATGCACAGGTCCTCACACGCACCGCCACATGTGCACACACGTACACATACCAGCACATGCATGTGTCTGCTTCATCCCAGAGAGCCACCCGTCCATCCATCTGTCCATCCATCCACCCACCCATCCATCATCCACCCACCCACCCATCTATCCATCCAGCCACCCACCCACCCGTCCATCCATCTATCTATCCACACATCCATCCATCATCCACCCACCCACCCATCTATCTATCCAGCCAGCCACTCACACACACACCCGTCCATCAAACATCCACCCACCCATCCATCCCTCCATCCATCTATCTATCCACCCACCCCTCCAGCCATTCACACACCCACACCCGTCCATCCCTCCATCCACCCACCTGTCCATCCCTCCACACACCCACCCATCCAGTCATCCATCTGCCCAACTACCGATCATGTCCCCACCCGCCATCCAACAACCTATAATCCCCTCTCCCACCCACCCACCCACCCTTC
The DNA here is from genome assembly GCF_027887155.1 of Malaclemys terrapin pileata. Lineage (NCBI taxonomy): Eukaryota > Metazoa > Chordata > Testudines > Emydidae > Malaclemys > Malaclemys terrapin. The sequence continues at coordinate 5,867,837 of NC_071523.1, forward strand.
TATCTAGTCACCACATATCAAAGCACCTCCCTGTGTCACCCCCTCCCTCCTTTCTTCTGGCAGTGGTGACCCTGGGGCTTTTGCTCGGCCTGGGAACGGAGAGTGATGGGAGCTGCTGGAGTAGCCCCTATAGCCCCCCCTCCCCCACAGGCCCTGCAAGAAGGCAGCACGGGGCCTTCGCAGCTTCCAGGCCACACACTGCAGTAAGGGCGGCTGGAGGCAGCCTGTGAATTCCTGCGTCTGAGGGCTGGATGTCGGGGGGGGGGCACCTGGGGGTAGGGTAGGATGGCGGCTGTCTTCCTCACACACACCACGTGTCCCCCACACACACGCTCCCAACCCCAGCCCCACAGACTCACGCTGGCGTGTTGGTTCCCATGGCAACCAGGCCTGCGAGGAAGACCACGGTGCCCACGGCCGCAGCAGGGAGGAGCCAGGCTGTGTAGAAGCCTGCAGAGGGGACAGGCACATGAGACCAGCCCCCTGAGGAGGGCGACACCGGGCACAGGAGACCCCCCTCCCTCCCCTCTCCATCAAGGGTGGGGCACCAAGACTCCTGGGTTCTACCCCTGGGGCTGATGCCCCGTGTGGCTTGGGGCAAGTCCCTCCCTCGTCCGTGCCTCAGTTTCCTCAGCTGTAAAATGCGGACAATGATCCCGCCCCACCTGGCAGGCTGGGGGCCGGACTAAGGCACTCGCAGACCTTCCCATGGCACCTTGCTCGCCCTCTTCCACCCCACGCCCGCCCACACCCCTGTGAAGCAGGAGCACAGGGCACCATCCACATGGCACTGCTGGCACTTAGCGGCAGCACCAAGGGAAAGAACCAGGAGACCTGCCCACGTGGTCCTGCCCCACGGCCCTTTCCGTACCAGTCAGGGTGCTGGGAGTCTGCCTCTGCCGGCCAGGACACGGAGAGCCCTGGGCGGTGCCACCAGGCAGCACAGGCTGGGGGAGCCCCTGGGGCTCTGTGTGTCCAGCAGGCTCCAGGAAGCATCCCCTGGATCCCCAGGACACTGCACCGGGGGCGCCAGGGGACGGTTGGGCAGAGGCGGACAGAAGGGAGGAGGTGGGCTCTCACCCAGCCACGCGAAGTAGATGGCAATCTTCTCCCCGAAGTACTGGCGGATGTGATCCAGTGGCTGGTACCGGTACCAGCAGCCCCACTGGGCCCAGAAGCGGTAGAGGACTTGGCGAGGGTTCAGGGCTTCATCGGGGACCTCAGACTCAGGCGTCTCGAAGGGGCCCTGGGTCAAGGCAACAGAGAGGGAGACGGGTCGGCCACCTGCACAGCAAGGGGCGACCGCGGATGGGGCAGGGTCTCTGCGGTGCCCAGGGGCAGGGCTGCCAACGGCTGTCTGGGACCCCCGCCTAGTGCCAGCTGAATGGCTGCTGTGACCAACCAGGACCTGCAGAGCCAGCAGCTGCCCCCCAGTACCCCCCATATCCCAACTCCAAAGGGACGTTTCTCTCCCAGGCCCCCCATATCCCAGCTCCGGAGAGATGTCTCTCTCCCAGGCTCCCCCATCCCAGCTCCAGAGGAACGTCTCTCTCCCAGGCTCCCCCATCCCAGCTCCAGAGGAACGTCTCTCTCCCAGGCTCCCCCATCCCAGCTCCAGAGGAACGTCTCTCTCCCAGGCCCCCCATATCCCAGCTCCGGAGAGATGTCTCTCTCCCAGGCTCCCCCATCCCAGCTCCAGAGGAACGTCTCTCTCCCAGGCTTCCCCATCCCAGCTCCAGAGGAACGTCTCTCTCCCAGGCTCCCCCATCCCAGCTCCAGAGGAACGTCTCTCTCCCAGGCCCCCCCCATCCCAGCTCCGGAGAGACGTCTCTCTCCCAGGCTCCCCCATCCCAGCTCCGGAGGGACATCTCTCTCCCAGGCCCCCCCATCCCAGCTCCAGAGGGACGTCTCTCTCCCAGGCCCCCCCATCCCAGCTCCGGAGGGACGTCTCTCTCCCAGGCTCCCCCATCCCAGCTCCGGAGGGACGTCTCTCTCCCAGGCCCCCCCATCCCAGCTCCGGAGGGACGTCTCTCTCCCAGGCCCCCCCATCCCAGCTCCGGAGGGACGTCTCTCTCCCAGGCTCCCCCATCCCAGCTCCGGAGGGACGTCTCTCTCCCAGGCTCCCCCATCCCAGCTCCAGAGGGACATCTCTCTCCCAGGCTCCCCCATCCCAGCTCCAGAGGGACGTCTCTCTCCCAGCCCCCCCGCCCCATCCCAGCTCCGGAGGGACAGCAGCCCACCCGACGGCCCCTACCTCGTGCAGCGGGAAGGCAGCGGTGTACACCCGCTCGTTCAGCAGCCGGTTGATCCCGATCTCGGCGCGTTTCCGCTTCCCGTAGACGGTGCGAGCCAGGATCTCATAGACCTGCCGACCCGAGGGGCGCGGCGCCGTCAGCAAAGTCCACCCTGGCCGGGGCTTGCGCAGAGCAGGAACCCAGCAAGCCCCGGCTGGGCGCAGCCCTGTGGAGCTCACACCCCTGGACCTTGCACCAGAGCCTTGGGACACTAACGGGAGCCTTTGCATTGACCTATCTGGCCCAGCCCCCAGGGCAGGAGCTGCCCACGGCTCTGATGCCCCCACATTGCCCTTGGCCCGTGCTAGATGCAGGGCAGAGGGAGCCTTCCTGACCCTTCCCCAGGCAATCAGCCGTGCCCTGAAGCCTGAGATTGGATTCGAACACACATCGCCGGTTCTAGCGTTTCCCACCAGCTGTGGGGCCCGCGGAGGCTGAAGCACAGAGCTGGGCCCGAAACCATGAAGGGGGAAGCTGAGTTGGGGTTTCCACACAGGGACGCTGGATCTGAGGGGTTAAATCAGCCCATTAGAGAGCTGGGGGATTTCGATCTGGCCTCCCGCCACGTGATGGGTCCGTGGAGCTGCCTCTAGGGCAACGGGGTTAATTACGGACGCGGGCAGAGCATGGCTGGGGCAGAGCAGTGCTGGGAGGGGGCCAGGCTCCCCCCACCCTACTTACGATGCGATGTCTCTGGGTGTTGCTGAAGTAGGAGTCCCGGGAGTCGCTGCCCAGGAACCTGTGGGGGATAAACAACAAACAGCCCCGCTGCGGTCGGGCCAGGGGAGGAGAGAGCAAGGACGGTGCTGCCTGGAGGGCTTGGTCCCTGGGCCTGGCATCCCCGCCACCTGGCAGGCCTAGGCGTCCGGTTTTCGACGGGAACGTCCAGTTGAAAAGGGAAACTGGCAGCGTCCGGTCAGCACAGCTGACTGGGCACTCACAGTCCAGTTCCCTGCAGTAACCGGCCTCTGCCACTGGGGGGCGGGAAGAGCAGCTGCTGCTGGAGCCTGGAGGAGCGAGAACCGGCTGCTCCCAGACCAGGCTCCAAAGCAGATACCAGCGCCGTCCGGGGTGGGGGGCTGTTAACTTCTCTGCCCTACACACCCCGCTGTGCCCCCATTTCCGCAGCCCTTCACTCCAGGACCCCCCTCCCCACCCCACTGTGCCCCCATTTCCCCAGACCCTCACTCCAGGACCCCCCTCCCCGCCCCGCTGTGCCCCCATTTCCCTACTCCAGCCCCTTGCCCTGGGGACTGACCCCTGCCGTGTCCCGATTTCCCCAGCCCCTCACTCCAGGGACCCCCCTCCCCGCCCCGCTGTGCCCCCATTTCCCTACTCCAGCCCCTTGCCCTGGGGACTGACCCCTGCCGTGTCCCGATTTCCCCAGCCCCTCACTCCAGGGACCCCCCTCCCCGCCCCGCTGTACCCCCATTCCCCTACTCCAGCCCCTCACTCCAGGGACCTCCCTCCCCGCCCCGCTGTGCCCCCATTTCCCTACTCCAGCCCCTCACTCCAGGGACCCCTCTCCCCGCCCCGCTATGCCCCGATTTCCCTACTCCAGCCCCTCACTCCAGGGACCCCCATCCCCACCCTGCTGTGCCCCCATTTCCCTACTCCAGCCCCTTGCCCTGGGGACTGACCCCTGCCATGCCCCGATTTCCCCAGCCTCTCACTCCAGGGACCTCCCTCCCCGCCCCGCTGTGCCCCCATTTCCCTACTCCAGCCCCTTGCCCTGGAGACTGACCCCTGCCATGCCCCGATTTCCCCAGCCCCTCACTCCAGGGACCCCCCCACCCACTGTGCCCCCATTTCCCTACTCCAGCCCCTGACTCCAGGGACCTCCCTCCCCGCCCCGCTGTGCCCCCATTTCCCTACTCCAGCCCCTTGCCCTGGGGACTGACCCCTGCTGTGCCCCAATTTCCCCAGCCCCTCACTCCAGGGACCTCCCACCCCACTGTGCCCCCATTTCCCCAGCCCCTCACTCCAGGGACCCCCCTCCCCGCTCCGCTGTGCCCCGATTGGGCAGGCTCCGCGCCTCAGCTCCTCCCAGCCCGGCTCTGCAGACAGCAGTTGAGTCCCAGGGGAGGGGGGAGCGAGCAATGGGGGCAGGGGTGGAGAGCGAGTGACGGGGGGGAGGAACACTACAAGGGGGGGACTCAAAGGAACAGGTGGGGCGGGGGCGGGGCCTCGGGGAAGGGGCGGGGCAGGGGTGTTCAGTTTTCAGGGATTCGAAATTAGCAACGCCTCCAGCAGCGCCGGGGCCGAGCTGGGAGCCATGAACTCAGGGGGCCCTGCGAGGTGTTGGCCTTGTTCCAGCGCCCTCGAGAGGGTCACGCGGCAACGCCTGGTCTCATCCGTGCAGGGTTTATTCCGGGCCCGTCACCGGGTATCTGAGCTCGTTCCCGAGGGCGGGAGGTGCCATGAGTAGCAGGAAGGGTGGCCCAGGGGTCAGGGCGGCAGCCCGGGACTTGGGAGGCCTGGGTTCAAATCCCTGGTCTGCCACAGACTCCCTGTGTGACCCTGGGCACGTCCCTCAGTGTCTCTGGGCTCCTGGCCCGACAGGGCTGCCAACTCCGGCCAGGCTCCCAGGGGACGAGGCTGAACCCAGTCAAGACAGGGAACTGCTCAGATACTGTGGTAATGGACCCGGGGCCAAGAACCTGTGAGTCACCCAACCCCTGATGGGACAGTCCACTCCTGCCCCTCCCAGGTAGCCCGAGGGTGACACACAGCAGGGAATGGAGCCTCAAGGGGAGCAGATGGGCATGAGAGGGCAGGACCAGGCCAGCACGCGCTGAGAGGTGGGAAACGGCTGCACGGGGCAGCCGCTGCCTCTGAAAGCCCTTCCAGTCGCCTTCCCGAGTGGCATCGTCAGCTGGTTCAAAGCCTCTCTGGCGGCTTCCCGGTACAACCAGCCCAGAGGTGAGAGCTGGAGTTAATTTCCTGGCAATGCTTCCCCCTCCCCCCACCCATTGAAATTCAGGCTGGGATCTGCCCACCCCCTGGGTTACTTGACTCCAAACCCACCTGCATCAAGGGCTGGCAAATCTCTTCCACTGAGATGGGCACCCGAGATCGATTGTTCTCGCCATCCCACTGTGGCACGACGGACAGTCAGTGCTCGCAGCAGGCCTGGGGGTCAGGGCTCAGGCGCATCAGCAGAGCTGGGGGGCAGCACCGAGGGTGGGGCCGATGGGCAGGACAGAGCCCATGTGGCTCGGCACATAACTATACAATGGTATCGGTCTGGCGCAGGGGGGCCGCGGGTCGGGATTGAGGGGCACCGGCAGAGCAGTTGTGGGGGAAGCGATCAATTGTATGAACACCACATTCACCCACCAGCAGGTGCCTGGTGAGTTTCCCACACAGCATTGCTGGACAGGAACTCGCGGGCACCGGCGGGGGGGGGGGGGGGGCGGGGAAGAGTCCCTCAGCCCTAGCCCATTGGGAGCGGCTCCCCCCCCCCCCGCCCTGCCCAGACTCACTTGTCCAGCTTGGACCTGCGGAAGGCGCAGGTGTAATAGTCGGCGGGCTTGTTGGGGACGTGCTGCTGCAGGGCGTTGGGGATGCAGAGCCTCCGCAGGACCTCGGCGGAGCTGTTCCGGTCCGGGTTGGGCTGGGCCTGCGGTCGGCAGAGAGAGCGTCAGGGCAGGGGGTGGTCAGGGGAACCTCCCAGACCGACAGTCGCCTCCGGGCGGAGATGGGGCCAGTCCCCCCACTACTTCCTACACACAGGGAGGCCTAGCAGAGCTGGGGGGGCTGGGATAGCAGGGAGCTGCGGGTCAGGGTTGAGGGGCGCTGGCAGAGCTGGGGGGGCTGGGATAGCAGGGGGCTGCAGGTCGGGGTTGAGGGGCGCTGGCAGAGCTGGGGGGGCTGGGATAACAGAGGGCTGCGGGTCGGGGTTGAGGGGCGCTGGCAGAGCTGGGGGGAGCCCAGAGCTGGGATAGCAGGGGGCTGCGGGTTGGGATTGAAGGGGGCTGGCAGAGCTGGGTGGGAGGCACCCTCCCCCAGCAAAGGGCAATGGGGGGGCTGGTAGGAGAGACCCCGCCCCGCCAGGACACACAGACCTGCAGGGGTGCTCGCATGCACAGCTCCTCGGCGTAGTACACCAGCACGTCCCACGGGGCGCTCAGCTTCAGGTAGTGGATGGTCTTCCGCTCGCTCAGCGTCTCCTCCTGGGGGGGAAGCAGGAGGGGGCTGAACACGGAGCCCCCAGGGGGGCAGAGCTGCCATGTGCCAGCATCCAGGGGCAGCTCCAGGCCAGGGCCTGTAGAGCAGGGATGGGAGACGCAGCCCTGGGGTCAGGCAGGGGACAGCCGCCTTCTCCCTGACTGCTGCGTCCTGGGGCCAGCAAGGCCTCGAGATCCTCCCAATGCACCGTCACCCCAATCAGCCACAGCCAGGCCTGGCTGGAGCCGGGAGGGACGTGGTGGGGGGTCTGGGGGGATGGGATGCAGCAGGGGCCTGGACCCAGTGGGGGAGGGATGGAGTGGGGGGCTGGGGCTCGGAGGGGGGGGGGACACTGCGGGGGATCAGGCCTGGAGAGGGGAGGGCCGCGGCGGGGGCCTGGGGCCCGGAGGTGGAGGGACATGCCAGGGGCCTTGAGTTGCCAGGCGGAACACCCAGCCACAAAGGGACCCTGGTGACTCCGGTCGGCGGCGCAGCAGGGGCCCGGGGCTAAGGCAGGCTCCCTGCCTGCCCAGAATTCACACGGCCACCAGGTCCCTGCGGCTCCGAGGCGCATGGGCGGCCAGGGAGGCTCCGCGCGCTGTCCCCACCCCTAGTGCTGGTTCTGCAGCTCCCATTGGCTGGGAACCACGATGAACCCTGCAGCCCCCTCCCGCACCCAAACTCCCTCCCACAGCCCACACCCCAACCCCCTACCCCAGCCCAGAGCCCCCTCCTGCACCCCAAACCCCTCATCCCCAGCCCAAAGCCTGCACCCCCAGAGTCCTCAACTCCTCTCCCCCGCACCCCAACCCCCTGCCCCAGCCCAGTGAAAGTGAATGACCATGGGAGAGAGCAAGTGATGGAGGGAGGGGGGATGGAGCGAGTGGGGGCGGGGCCTTGGAGAAGGGGTGGGGCATGGGTGGGGCCTCGGAGAAGGGGCGAGGATGTTTGGTTTGTGTGATTAGAAAGTTGGCAACCCGACGTGGCAGGGACCTGGGGGGTGGGGGAGGGACATGACGGGGACCTGGGGCCCGGGGCCCAGGAGGGAGGAGGGATGCGGCGGGACCAGAGAGGGGAGGCACATGGCAGGGGCCCACGATATAAGTCTCTCCTCTCACCTTCTCCATCAGCAGCCCGGCATTTCTCAGGTTGTTGAGGAACTTCCTCTTCCAGTGCTCATGGTGCCCGCGTGGCCGGTCGTCTCTGGCCTCAGGGGCTGCCTCCCTGCTGCCCTCGTGGGAAGCCAGCTTCCCCCTCCTCTTCTTCGGGGGGCGCCTCTTCTCCTCCCAGACCAGCACGAAGTCTGCGGGGGCAAAGGGGAGGGGGCTGCGGTCCGGCCCTGCAGCGGTCCAGGGGCTGGGAGCCTCTCGCAGGGCCAGGGAGCAGCAGAGAAACTCACCGGGATAATAAAGCACCCAGACCACGCACAGGGAGACGGGGGGACAGCAGCCCTAGGCCCCTAGAGTGTGGGTGGGGGGCCACACACGCCACCACCGCCCCCAGCCGGAGGGAACATCAGCCCCGCTCTGGCACATGCAGCCCACCAGCTGGGGCGCCTCACTGCTAGCCTCAGCGGAGATTCCCCGGGCACTGCAGCGGGCGTGGCCTCGGGCCCTGCAGCAGGACGCCCGCAGGCCGTGTGAGCTGGCGAACGGGAAGCCCCTGCAGCCGCAGCCCACAGGTGTGAGCAGGGCACTGGGGAGGGAGGGAGCATCATTAACGGAGCCAAGCAAGGGGCTTTGGGTCATTTCATGACTGCTCTGGGCAATGTCCGTTAGCCAATGGAACCCTCTGCCACATGATGCTGCCGAGGAAAAGAGATTTAGGGAGCATATGTTCGCAGAGCAAGGAGGGTCATGGGGCTGGGACGCAGGAGATGGAGGGCCACTTCTTGGCTCCGCTACTGACCCCCTGGGTTTTCTTGGGAGAGTCACTTGCTCTTTGCGCCTCTGTCTGGGGCAACGAGCATCTCTGTGCCAAGCCCCCAGAACAGCCCGGGAGGCCCATTGGCAGTTGGCACAATGCAAAAGAGCTCCAAGGCTGCTCTAGGGCAGACTGCAGAGGGCAATGACGTAGGGTGGCTTAGAGACACCCGGGTCCCCGTCCTGGGCTGCACCGGGCCCGGCTCACACAGCCAGAGAGGGCCCTACGTGGGTCCATGCCTGCGGGGCTATTCAGAGAGCCTGGGCTGGCAGCGAGCGCTCCTCCCAGACAGGGGGCCTGGGGAGCTGCCGAGGCACAGGGCAGGGCAAGGGGGCGCTCACCGATCTTGGTTTGCCCATCTCGGAAGTAGTTGCCCCTGAGGTTGGGGCTGTAGCCTTCGTCACTGTGCACGTCGATGGGATCGTCCTCTTCCTCTTCATCCTGCGGCCAGGAAACAAACAAGACAGAGGGGCAGGGGAGGCGTGATGGGATCAGAGAAGAACCATGCGGCTCCCACGCCCCGGGCCAGCCTCGGCCCCGTGGCCAAGCTCAGATTCGTTGTGTCCGTGTGGGGGAGCTGGGGAATGTTTCAGTGCTCGGGAAACTGAGAAGAGAAACCTAGAGCCAGCTGGGCTGCTTCACCCCACGGCCCTGGCGGCGCCCCTCAGTCCCAACCCGCAGCCCCCCACTATCCCAGCCCTGGGCTCCCCCCCAGCCCTGCCGGTGCCCCTCAATCCTGACCCGCAGCCCCCCACTATCCCAGCCCTGGGCTCCCCCACAGCCCTGCCGGTGCCCCTCAATCCTGACCCGCAGCCCCCCACTATCCCAGCCCTGGGCTCCCCCCTAGCCCTGCCGGTGACCCGCATCCCCGACCCGCAGCCCCCCGCTATGCCAGCCCTGGGCTCCCCCACAGCCCTGCCGGTGCCCCTCAGTCCCGACCCGCAGCCCCCCACTATCCCAGCCCTGGGCTCCCCCACAGCCCTGCCGGTGCCCCTCAATCCTGACCTGCAGCCCCCCGCTATCCCAGCCCTGGGCTCCCCCACAGCCCTGCCAGTGCCCCTCAGTCCCAACCCGCAGCCCCCCACTATCCCAGCCCTGGGCTCACCCCTCTCCCCCCCATAGCCCTGCCGGTGGTCCTCAGTCCCAACCCGCAGCCCCCAGCTATCCCAGCCCTGGGCTCACCCCCCCCACCCCAGCTCTGCTGGTGCCCTTCAGTCCTGACCTGCAGCCCCCCGCTATCCCAGCCCTGGGCTCACACACACACAGCCCTGCCGGTGCCCCTCAGTCCTGACCTGCACCCCCCCGCTATCCCAGCCCTGGGCTCACCCCTCTTCCCCCCCCCCCCATAGCCCTGCCGGTGGTCCTCAGTCCCGACCCGCAGCCCCCAGCTATCCCAGCCCTGGGCTCATCCCTCACGCCTGTCTGTCTGTCTGTCCATCCGCTGTGAAAAGAGTAGAGTCTGCAAACCAAATGTGCACGGGGGGCTCACCGCTCCCAGCTCAGACCCCGGGCCCACAGAGGCCTTTGGGGACAAGGGGGGAGCTGGCAATGCCCCCCCACATCCTGGGCTGGGGGCCCTCATGGGAATCAGAGCTGCTGGCTCCCAAACAGCGATCTAGGAGGTCTCTCATCTATTGCACGCACTGCTCAGGGTGACCCGTCGGCTCTAGTAACTGCAAGGCAGCAATCCTGCAAGGGCCACAAGTGAAATGAGTTTGTCGGTCTCAGCTTAGTCTTTCGCCAGCATTGGGCTCCTGCCAGGAAACGATACACGCTTTGGCCAGAGACGCCTGGCACTGGGAGAGCTCGGGGTGGGTGGGGCGGGCGGGGCGGGGCTGCAGACTGGGACGGTGGGATGTTGGCAGAGCGGTGGGTTGGGGGCACAGAGCCGGAGTAGCAGGGGATTTTCACAAAGCAAATCCACCTGGTTTTCTCCACACCTGACCGTGTTCTGCCGGGGGACGTGGGGGCTGGGCTGCGTGGGCATCGGATACCAGGTGTTTTTCTCACGAGTGCAGGCAAGATTTTTTTAAAACACGGACGAAACCAACTGCACTCCCCACCTCCCGCTGCCGTGGAACACCTGAGAATACCCCTCCCCCAATCACAACCAGCCCCCTAGCCTGGCAAACACCCCCAATCGCCACCACTAGCCACGCTGTCAGGGCAAGGCCGGGGTGGCTGAGCTCCAGGAATGCCCGGGCCCGATTCTACTCTCCCGCCCTTGACGTCTGCGGCATTCGCTGGGCCTCAGGAAGAACAGACCCCAGACCCCTCTCTCTGCAGCAGCCCGGCCGGCCGCTGGTAGCTGCTCCCCCGTGTGCCCCCTCGTACTCACGAAGCCGGCGTAGGGCACCCCGTTGTAGACGGTGCCGGAGGAGCCGCTGGACAGGCGGGAGTGGCTCTTGTCCAGGGCGATGAGCAGGCTGGTGTCCTGAGCGCCTGCCTCCGACCCCTTCTTCCGGAACATGGTGCTGAGTCTGCGATGCCACCCTCAGGACCCTGCTGCCATGGCCCCCCCGGGGGACCAGAGCGATAGGACCCAGCAGCGATTGCTACCCCTAAAGGGGAGCCATCGGGGGCCTGGGCTCCAGCCCCAGGGCTGCACTGAGCAGCGTGGGGGGGCCGTGCGGACTCTACTCCAGGAGCCCCTGTTCAAAGCATCCCTGCGCCTGGAGGTGGGTGAGAGGTGATGGCAGCATCGTAATTCCTAGTGAACCAGCAGCTGCGATGGGATCCTCCCCCCCCCCGCCCTCTGTGCACGCCCCCGCGACGGAGCTGCCAGGGGAACTGGGTCCAGCAGCAGCCTGGCGGTAGCTGGTAATTCTAGAGCTCCAATCAGTGCAGGATGTAGGCGCTGCTACTGGAGGAGGAGACTGGAGTCCTGGGAGATGTGTGCAGGAGAGAGGGGAGATGGATGCAGCTTTTCTATGCCAGGCAGAGAGCGGCGGATGCAGACCCGCTCCGGTGTGGGGCTGAGGTGTCTCTGGGCCCCACATGACACAGCGGGTCAACGGCAGTGAATTGCACGGCAGGGCGGGAAGGGCTGATGTAAGAGAGAATTACACAGCCAAAGGATTAAGGGCTTGTCCCCCTTCTACGTGGGGGAGGCAGCAGCACCTAGTGGTTAGAGCTGCGCTCAACTACCTGGTGCCACAACAGCACCAGCTTGGAACAGCGTCGCCCCCCCCCGTCCACACAGGATCCCAAAGCGCTGCACACGCTTGATGAATCAAGCCGCACAACCCCTCTCCGCGGGAGGCAGAATCCTCCCCGCTTCACAGATGGGGAAACCGAGGCACAGAGCAGGCACCCACATTCATGGCAGGAATTGAATTCTGACCTCCTGATTCCCAGGCCAGTGCTCTAACTGCACGGCTACGCTCTAGCCGGGGGCTGGTTACTAGCCGGAAGAGCCACTAAGCTACAAGCCCAGGGGAAGCCAAAAATAAAATTCCCCCCCTCCCCCGCAGCAAGGGAATGAATTTTAACCCCCCAGTTCACTTTGCTGCGTTTCTGCCCTTTCTTGACGGTTTTGGCCATTTTGTGCAAGGAAAAGAGACGCGTCGGTTTCGGTTTCGGCCGTAGCCACGTCACTGGCGCTTCCAGGCTCTCCTGCGGCAGGTCAGAGCTGCCGTCTGTGAGCCGGTGTTTTAGAAACGCAGCCTCCATGGGAATCCCGGCCCATGCGCCTTGGGGCTCAGCAGCCGTAATCCTCAGGCCCTTACAAGGCTTGGGCCCAGCCCGGTCAGACGGCAGCGTGGAACGGGGCGCTCTGCAGAGGATGCCATTAGTGGAATGACGTCAGTTACAGTTCTTGCGAGCATCTCTGGCCTCTCAAGTCTGCACAAAGTCCTAGTCCCCAGTGGAAAGAGACATTAAATATTAAAGACGCCTCCATGAAAAACACAGAGAGAGAGAGAGAGAAGCCTCTGAAACCAACAGCAGAAGCAGCCGCTTCTAAACCCAGGGAGGGAGAAGCAGAGGAATTTTAGCCTCCCAACAGTGGATGAATGAATCTATTCCCCTTCCCGCGCTCTCGGTCCCCTGTGCCGACGCTCCCCTGCACCTTGAGGAGAAGACATGAACCAGGGTTCGCTTCTGGGCCCTGGCACCACGCACAAGGCTTTGCACCCGGCCCGGGCTCTGCTCGACAGCAAAGGAGCTGACATGCCCACGTGACGGGGAGGCAATGGAAGGCTCCGGGGCGGCACACGGCCAGGAGACGCAGAGATCTGCAGCGACCCAGGCTGACGATCTCAGTTTGGTGGCCAGGTTAAGCTGGCTTTGGGCCCAACTGAAGAATGAGGTGGCCGCGCTCGGGCCGCACCCCAAAGTGTCTGGATAAAAGGCTCCTCCACATGGTCTGGCTTAGCCTCGGGAGTAGGCCGAGATTGAGGGGCATCGGCAGAGCTGTGCGGGGGGATCCCGGGCTGGACCAGCTGGTGGAGCTCTGGGTTGTGATTCAGGTGCACTGGCCCAGCTGGCGAGGGGTCCATGACTGGAAGAGCAGGGGTGGGGGGGGGGTCAGGACTGGCACAGCAGTGGGGGTGGCTGCAGGTTGGGTGCATCGGCAGTGTCTGGGCTCCATCATCCCAAGGCAAGGGGCAGGGCTCTGATTTTGATCGCTGTGATCACAAAGGTCCCAGTCAAAGCCACGGCAGCTCTGGGCCGGCTGTTCCCGCGCACGTCGCGTCTCCAGGGCTGCAGGCCTCAGTGGGATCGCAAACAGCCGGCTAATTGGGGACACATCCTGCATCTCTGTCCAACACCCGACAGATCTGTCGCCCGTATTCCTCGCTGCTGCTTCCCTAGCTGCCGAGCCCCTTGGATACGGGACCAGTGAACAACCTACCCCCCGAGCTGCCACCTCCTGCTACTCTGCTCCCCACCGATGCCACGCAGCGGGCAAAGCACCTGTGATGCATGCCCAGTCCTCCCCCTGGGAATGATCCCTGGGGTGCCCCAACACCTGGGAAGGATCCGCAGGAGTGGTGGGTGGGCCAAGCTGGCAGGTAGGTGCCAGCACATGGTCAGGATCCAAATTCAGCTCTGGAGCGTCCCAGCCTGGTAGAGGCCACCGAGGCTGGAGGAAAGGCCCCTGGGCTGGAGGGAGGGTGGCCCTGTGCCAGTCCAGCTTCCCCTCTATTGAGACTGGGGGCAGAGGAAGCGTGGCTGCAAGGGAAAGCGCTGCAGAGCCAGGCCTGACTAGGGAGGGACAGAGTAATGGGGCGGGATGGATCCGGAGCGTGGGTTCAGTTCGGATCCTGCTGCCCACGGATCAGCCCCGCCAGTGCTCAGAGAAAGCCCTTTACACACGATTGGCCAGAGCCGCCCGCCCCCCTGGGAAGCACAGAGCATCAGCCCCTGCTCACAGATGGGGAAACTGAGGCACGGAGAGGGGAAGTGGCTCGTCCACGTTCAGACAGCCAGTCAGTGGCAGAGCTGGGAACAGAACCAGGAGCCCCCGGCTCCCTGTCTCACTACAAAGCCAGCCTGGCCCCACGTGTCTCGTCCAAATCTCTCCAGTGTGCTCCGTGGGCTGGAAATCCTCCTCCAAGAGTCTTTCTTGAGGAATGGGGGCCCAGAGGGCTGCTACGACCAGCGCTGGCCACAACCTGGCAGGACAGAGGGGTCTGAGAAAACAGGAGTCTGGGGACGGTAGCGAACATCCAGGGCCTTGCTGTTTCTGTTAGCAGGAGAAATGGACGATACCGGTCAGGTATTGCTTTGGTGAAATCCTGTTTATTTACACAGTCCTGCTCCCTTGGACACAGGCAGGACCTTTGCTCGGAAAGCCCCAAGTCTGAGCCCTCAATCAGTTCCGTGCTCAAGGAGCGCTGTCTCTCTGCTCCTTCTCCAGGCCACACTCAGGACTGCTTCCCTTACTGTCTGCCAGATTTCTCACCTTACTCGCGCACACAGCATGCCAAGCAATACCCCAGCAACTGCGTTCTTACCAGGCTCAGGGAAGCCCCTCAGATCACATGGCTTAACCCTGCTCAGGCTTTGCCACGCAGACCAGTGCCTTGGACAGTAGCCTCCTATTACTTCTAACTATCACTCCATAACAGGGCATTTAATTGCTCCTCCTATTTTGTCTGAGAGAAGGGTATTTAGTGCACACGTCGGCTTTAACCAGGCTTGTGATGGTCTTTAGATCAAAGACCTGCTTGATGGTGGCCACTGATTTGAGTGCTCCCAACCTCTAGAGAGAGGTTGGCTTGAGCTTGGCTCCAACTCCCAGCAAAGACTCCTGGGTCGAGGGATCTTCCTTGTCTGCCTCTCATCATGGTCCCAGAAAACCAGGACAGAATGAAGGTCTCGGCCTCCATTCTCCGCTCTCCATGCTGTGACAGGCCCCAGCCCGTCTCCAATACAGGACGGTGTAGATCTCCAGGCTGGTGGAGACACGCAGAGAAAGATGCTCATGTTTCTCTCTTAGATAGAGGCCCTGGGCCTGCACGGATTCTCTCCTGCCAGCTGCTGTGGGGAGTGGAGGGCTGGCACGGAGGGTGGAGGGGCAGGGGGCGTTACTGCCCGTGCAGTTTCCATAGGGTGCGTCTGTCTCTGTGGATCCTAGCACAGTGCTGCACGCCAAGGGGCTGCGGCTGTGACCCCAGAGTACAGAGGTGGGGCTGAGGGGCAGACGTCAGAGCAAAAACTCCCCAGCAAGGTCATTCTGGGGCTTTCCCCATCCCCTCAAACTGGCCTGTTCGACCTGCCTCCCCACTCCTCTGCTCTGCCTCATCCCCCCTGGGTGGAGCGCCCCCTTCCCCCCACAGCCAAGCTGAAGGACCAAGAGGGGGAATCAAACCCCCTAGTCCAAGGAGAGGGAAGATGGCCTAGTGGTAAGTGCTCAATTTCCTGTGAGACTTAATCTCCCTGGGCCCATCCGTACAATTAGGACCATTCTGAAGGTCCTTAGCAGCCCCCCAGCACCGGAGCATCTGAGCCCCCACAACCTTAACTGGATATCACACACACCCCCATGCGGCAGGGCAGGGCTGTTATCCCCACTATACAGACGGGGAGCTGAGGCCCAGGGAAGCTAAGGGCAGAGCCACAAAGGGATTCCAAAGGGAGTTAGGAACCTAAATACCTTTGAGGGTCAGGGCCGAAGTGATTTGCCTGAAGTCCTACAGAGCAGGGAATTGAATGCTTGGTCACATCACTTCACTGCTCCATGCCTCAGTTTCCCCTCCCACTCTTTGTCTGTCTTGTCTATTTAGCCTGTAAGGTCCTTGGGGCAGGGACTGTCTCGCCATGTGTCCGTGCAGCGCCCAGCACACGGGAGACCTGGGTTCAATGGGGCCCTCCAAGGGATATTAAAATAAAAACCCTGGGGAGCCATGCAGCGGATTCAGTAGATCTAAGCTAAGTGGCTTTTCCCCTCACTCCCTGTAGACGAGACCGTCTAGACATGACTCCGATGGGTTGGTTGTCAAGCTCACTTCACCTCCTAAAATCCTCTTTTCTGAAGAAAGCGCCCCCGTTAGTGCCCCCTGGCTGTTGGAACCCTCCGCTGGGAGCTAGAAAGTCTGCGCCCGGGAGAGGGACGTGATCAGAGGGGCGAGGCAGGGGCAGGCACACACGAGACACCGCCATAGGTACTGGAACTGGGGGAGCTGCCGCACCCCCCGGCGTGATGTGGTCTCCATCACATGCAGGGTTTACAGTTTGGTTCAGTGGCTCTCAAATCCACACACACACACACACACTGTTCCAGTTCCCCTGGATATCACCAATGCCAGGAGCTGAAATGAACAGTGCATGTTTCCTGGCATGAGCCAGCCTCATATCTGCGAGTTTGGGTGACAGTCGGCAGATCGTGATCCCCAACATATTCTGCGAAAGCTGCCCCCGCTTCTCGGGCCATCTGGTGTCTGTATTTGGAGCAATCCTGGAAGGGAACTCTGGGGCCAATTCAAGGGAGCATTTAAACCGAATTCCATTCCACACCACTCTCATTCCCTCCCCCACAGGCGTCTGCACACACACACACACACACACACACACACACACACACACACACACACACACACACACACACACACACACACACACACACAAAGTTGTAACTTGCTTTCCATTCCAAGCCAGATTTTTGTGGCCCTCCTCCCCCACAATCATTCTTCTCTGGAGTGCCACACGCATGATCCTTAGCCGGAGGAGTGGGGTGGGTGAATATTTTGAGGTTAATCACATGAGGTTTCTAAGATTTGGGACTGGAAACCAGTGTGCATTTCCCTCTCTGAAAAGCCATCTCTCTTCAGCTGGGAAGCCATCTCTCTAAAGTAGCTTGGGGTAGACACAGAGTCTGTTTTATTCCCTAGCCTCAGGTGACGTCTAGGGCTTTGAACAATTTCCGGTAACTTCCAAATGCTTCCCCCAGCCTTATCTGCTATCTCCGAGCCCTCGCTCAGAGCCTGGGGGACTTTACCACCTTTGCCCAAGCGCTCATGGTGTTGGTGAACTCTGCAGCCAAACGGCGTTGTTGCAAGAGCAGCAGATGCCACCTTAACTCTGCCCCCTTAATGTCACCTCTCCTCCCTCACAGGCCTCTCCTCACCAATGGGAGGAACCCGTCAGGTGCCACACGAGAGAGATGCAGGCTGCCCCCTTGGCTGGCCGCGGTGTGCACTGTCCGACTGCACAGCCACGAGGTGTGTAGACGGTGCCCTGTAAACTGAGGTATTGGTGTTATGCTTATAAGCAGCACACGGGATCTTTCTCAGGGGAAAAGAGAATACGCCGCATTTATTGTTGATACAACAATTAGCATACGCATTCAATCTCACACACACACACGCCAGTCGATGTTATAGTTACCAGTCCAGAGGCCAGCTAGGTCGATCACGGGCAGGGAAGTGCCGGGTTCTGTCGGTTGCGACATGATGCTCCGGGGAAGTCTCGGCAGGACAAACCCAACGGTTCATGGCAAGACACCATTTACATAGTGATTTTCCTTCATTGGCACCAATGAGTTTTGCACCGTTCTGCTGTAATCAATTGTTGCTTGACGAGTGCTTGTTTCCTTAAATTGTTTTTCTCATCCTTTATCTTGTTCTTTCATCAAGTCTCTCAGGGAGTAACCCCAGGCTGGTTCTGATCCCAGCTATCCTGTCCTCATTGATACGTGCCTGACTCACCTTTAGAGTCGTCAATCTGCCTTCCTCTGACATCTCAATAGGGGCGTGTTGCAACCTCTTCGGTTCCTCCCTAGAGCATCTGATCCGCTGATGGCCTTCACACTCATCTCTTAACACACCCATTCCTCATTCACACCCAACACAAAACGGATTTACACGAACAGCACATTGCAATGCAAGAGAAAACAATCACGGCGTCCTTTTACTTATTTTAAAATACTAAACCTACAACGAAGTGGTGACCCTAAAAGGTCTGTTACTGCCTTGAAATCAGCCCAGATACAGATTCTGGCTGATGCATCTTTACCAATGGCCCATTAGGCCGTTCCTTCCTGCTTTCGGAAAGGGCGGCTGGCAGCATATGGTCAAATCATACAGCAATACATTTAATACATGCTCCATTATTATTCTTTATCCTTCATTTTAAATGATACAAAATACAAATATAAAAATTCTCCTCCTCCATCGGCTCAGGCACGGGGGGGGGCAGCGCGACAAGGAAAGAGTCGATCTCGAGCGGCTGCCCCTGAAGTGCCTTTAGGATACGATCGTTGGTTCGTGGAACCCTACCCGCGCCCCCTGTTGCAGGGCGGAGAGGTGCTGCTGGGGACAGGGTGGGATATTCCTGCAGGACAACACAACCAGCCCTGCCTTTGCTGGGAGCCGGGCTCCTGGCTAGCACATGGGCCCATGTTGTCAAACCCAGCCACTAATTTTGTGAACCTCCATTTTCAGGGCCTGACAGTTACCCGCAGCTCCACTGAGGGCAGGGCTCCATTTTGCCCCCTAACGCAGAGTGTCTTGTGGCCAGGCCACTGCACCCGATGATGCCAGCTCTCCTGTGATCAGCACAAGCAGGGGGCAGAGAGTCACTTCAAGTCCCACACGGGACCTGGACTGCAACCCGACGCCCCCATGCCGCAGGCAGAGCCCGCGCAGGCTAAACCTCCACGCTGTCCTCCCCCTGGAGGATAAAATTCAATTCAATCCACAGACAGGCGCTAGCAACGTGCTCCTCTGAGCCCTTAGCCAGCCCAGGTACTAAGGTAATGGGAGCTTCAGAAGTGCCTGCAGCCAAACAATACGTCAGCAATGCCACGTCCGAATGCACAGTGGGCTACGATCCACCTAGCCGGGCTTGTTGCCTTGGCACTCACTGCCCCAGGGCCGCAAAACTCCCCAGCCCCAAACAACGCTGCAAAGTGCTTCCTCTAGTGCCAGCCTCCAATGGCTCCCACGCCCGGCCGCCCGGGCTGCTGCTGCCGTCCTGGTTAGCTACCGGGACGCAGGAAGGAGCACGCAGGCTGGAGCTTTTCTGGACTGGCTCAGATCAAAGCTAAAGCCAGGAGTGGTCAGGGATTTGGGGTACCCGGCGAGACAGGCTTGGGGCTGAAGTGCTCTGAGCCCGAGTCACGCCAGTGTCAGCTGGGGGTGTTTAGCTCCTCTGGAAATCGCCCCCCCCCGATCAATTTGGCCGCAGGTTTGCGTGATGCCAGTGCCGAGCAGGGCGCGTCTGCGTGATGCCAGCGCCAGTGGGGGCAGGGGGCTCCCGGATCTGGAGGCTAGAGCTAGTCCTTACATGGCTGCAGCCTTTGAAAGGCCTCTGGCTCCACCTGCCGGCAGCACCCGGAGTTTTAGGCAAGCTGATTTTCAGCACCGGGATGTCTCCTCTGTGCCAGGCTGCGGTGCTGGGACGAGGCCGGCCGTCACTTGGTCCTGGTACCAGAGGTGCTCCGCCAGCCCGTTCAGCACGTGCGCCACATGCGCCAGCCCAGCGCGGCCGTCCAGGGTCCGCCCGTCGGCCAGCCGGGGCCCGTTCACGCTTTTCATCCGCAGCACGGGCAGGCGCCAGGCTCGCCGGAACTCAGCCAGGTCCCGCTCTGTAACGTCGGTGTGCATGAACTGATCGAACCTGGGCGGCGCCGTCAAGGAGGCAGCACTCAGCATGGCAGGTGGATGGCAGCAGGGCACCAGCACGGCGCACCACTGGGGCATCGCACCACAACCACCGCACGGCTCCACCCAGATGGGCTGCGTTCCGGCCTGGGGTCACCACCAAGTCCTGATGGGAGGAGGTGGCACATGAGTCCTTCCTCTCTCGCCATCCTTCCCGCTGGCTGCTTGGACAAGGGAAAGGGCCCATTTGCCCAGCTCTCTGCTTGCCACAGGGCAGAGCGACCCGAGTGCCGCTCAAGCCCAGGCAGTGCACGAGAGCTGCGTGGGGCTCTATAGGTCTACGATTGGCGTGATGAGTGCTACAGGAAACCTGAGACAGAACCAGGGACTGTTCCCCACGGGACCCCAGTCACACCCACCCCTGTCATCCTCCAACAGCCTGACTGCGGGGTCCCATCGAGGGGGGGAAAAGATGGCAGTGCTCTTCCAAGCTCCGCCCACAGGTGGCTCCGATGAGATGCCACCCACAGAAGATGGGGCAGTTGCTCCACACGGGATCATGCATGTTCCCCGGCACCGCTGGACTCCTGGAGCTTGGCTCCCCCTTGGGAGATCTGACTACGCCCATGGGCTATGCACAGGGCTGCCAACTTTCTAATCGCAGAAACCTGAACATCCTTGCCCCGCCCCTGCCCAGAGGCCCCGCCCCTGCCCAGAGGCCCCGCCTCCCGCTCCCTCCATCGCTCACTCACTCATTTTCACTGGGTTGGGGCAGGGAGTTGGGGTGCAGGAAGGGGTGAGGGCTCCGGCTGGGGTGTGGCTCTGGGGTGGGGCCAGAGATGTGGGGTACGGAGTGCAGGAGGGAGCTCAGGGCTGGGGTGTGGGAGGGGTGCAGGCTCCAGGTAACGCTTACCTCAAGCAGCTCCCGGGAAGGGGACGTGCTGAGCCCCAACCCCTGGAGAGCTCAGGGAGAGGTACGGGCGTGCAGCTCCATGGGCCCCGCGTCCCCGCTCCCGCAGAAACGCCCAGCACCTGGGCTGCATCCTCCTGCTCCCTACTGCTGCCAGAGCAGCCACCTCCCAGTTCTTCCTTCCCTGGCTGCAGCCTCGCAAACCTGCCTCCCACGTGTCAGCACTGCTGGACAACAGCAACTTCTCGCCGGCAACCGAGGGGCTGCCAACAAGCAGAATCTACCCCCGTTAGCACTGCTGAGATGAACGGCACAGTTCACACCTCTCCGAGCGACCGCCCCAGGCTCGCTGCAGACTCAGACCTGCAGCGGTGACGCTCCGCTCATGTTTTTGAGGCTTTAATCACAACCTAGTGATGTCACTTCCCCCTCCGCCCCCCCAAAATGGAAGCAGAGATTCTGCAGAACAAGACAGCAGCTTCAGAGAGGTGCGGGTACGTTCTGCTTGTTTCTGAGCCCTGGCCTGACTAGCAGTGAGAATGAAGGAGATAGGTCAGTGAGTGCCCTCCAACCAATCTCGGATAAGGAGGGAACCAGGAACTCCTGGCTTCTATTCCCAGATCTGCCACTGGCTCCCTGTGTAGCTCTGGGCCAGTCCCTGCCCTGCTCCATGCCTCAGTTTCCCCACCTGTGAAGCAGCGCTAATGATATTGACCTCCTGACAGGTGCCTGTTAGGACCGGTTCCTGTCTGCACAGGGATTTGAAGGCGTAACTATTGTGTACAGACTAAAAATTCCCAGCTTCCTCTGCAGCATCACAGGAAGCAAACAGCCCTGTGTCTAGCTAACCCCCACCCCAAGCAGGGCAGGACCTTCCACTGCTGGGTGAGGCGTATGAGGGAGCCACGCTAGGAAACCCCAGTGGTCGGTGTCATTAGAAGCAATCGACAGGGTGGAGTGGAGCCAGCGAGTCAAGGATACTTGGAGCCAATCACTATTTTGACGAGGTTTTCGGATCCCTCCGTGACGCGGGAGATCTGGCTGGGGAGGTCATCGAAGGACGAGCGGTCGGTGAAAGAAAAGAGGAAGAGGATGCCGTCTGCCTTCTCCTTGCAGGCCTAGAAGGGAGCGACACTGCATATCAGACGGGGTGCAGAGAGGGACTGGTTAGCAGCCTTACCCCTGGATTGGCAGACACATCCGTGTTGCATTCCTGACGGCCACTGACACCTGTGTGATCTGAAACGAGTCATTTCCTCCTGCCGGGCTGCAGTTCCCCCAAGTGGGAAAGGCCAACCAGCATCAGTCGTGGTTAGCACTGGCCCACCAAGGTGTGCCTGACATGAGCAGCGAGGCCAGAGGGGCATAAAATGTAAATGAGAATCAGGCCCAAGGAGTTTTAGAGGCATTTCCTTCTGGAGCCAAGCTGGCAGGCTGTGTGTCATACAGACCCACCCCTCAGGGAGACAAAGGGGAGGGGAGGGGGCATCTGGTCCTGCTGTGAACCCTCAGCTTTACCCCTTTCCACGCAGGCTGTGCCGCCCGCCCATGCTCTCGCTCCTGACAGCGGACGTTTATTCCTTTAAGAGACCCAGTCCTCCCCAGTGGTTTTGCTGTGATGTAAGTGGGGTGCAGTTTATAGCACCCAGAAGGGTGTTTAACACCTGCTGTTAGAGACAGGCTTACCCCTCCGGCCCAGTTCTGAACATCCCCCAAGCTTTGGAGGGCTGAAATCCAGACTGTGTTTTGTCAGTTTCAGCTCCCGGGGAGACAGCAGCTTCCCCAACCCTGGGGCTGACTCACCGGCAGGATGTGATCAAATTTCTTCAGAGCTGCTTCTCCGCAGTCCCAGAAGTGGAACCGGAAGATGAGCGCCCTACCGCTGTCCCTCAGCTTGGCCGGCCAATATACCGTCGTCGTCTGGATCCCTACAATGAGATCGTCCGCTGCTTTTAGCTTCCGAGCTCCCGGAGGGCTGCCAGAGCCCTTTCTCGGGGCTTGGAGGGAGTCACGTATTCAGCGGCCAGTGCACAGGAGACGTGGCATCTAATCCGGACTCTGCCAATGACCCCTTGTGACCTTGGGCTTCATAGTCTCTGGGCTGTCTCCCCATCTGTGAAATGTATCTGACACGTACCAACCTCCCAGGGACATTCTGAGGTTTTATCAAGTGATGCCTGCTACGCTCTTTGAACAGCGGGCACGCCAGCCATGCTAAGGCAGCACCGTAGGCCATGGACAGAACTCTGAGCTGGGACTCACGAGACCTGGGTTCTATTCCTCTCCATGCCATTAGTTTGCTGCGTGTCCTTGGGCAAGTCCCAGCCTCGTCCCGTGCCTCAATTTCCCCACCTGTAACACGGGGAATATACCACCACTGGCCAAAGTCACCGGCCTTTAAAGGAAGTTTAAGAACAAAGTTTCCAGGAAGAGAGTCCGCGGCTGAGACAGGAGAACAACACAGCGCAATGAATAACGACGCTGCTCACGCAGACGCCCACAGAATAACAGCACTGCATGCATACATCCAGCAACCAGTTGCTGTTCTACCCACCTCATCGCGGCCCTCACCTTCCCGCCAGGAAAGGACTAGGATTTCTGTTTTACACACGGGGAAATGAAGGCTCAGGACAAATAAGACGATTTGTCCAATGTCACGTGGTGGCAGAGTCCGGAACAGAAGCCAAAGTCTTGAAGGCCCAACTCTCCTCTAGCCACAAAACACCAACCCCCGGGTCTGGCTTGTGATGTTATTCCACAGAAGTTGCCCAGTGTGCTGTGAGCTTCTGGGGGAAACCACTGCACACAGGACTGGATGCTTAACAGGACGCATTGCGTCTGTACTGGGGAATAGGAGGGAGAGGACGATGAGGCCAGAAAAGAGCATCTGGACATCCGGCCTGGCCTCTGAAGTTGGCCCTATTACCACCTGCAGCCAGTTCCAGGCTCCCTGCAGTGCTGCTGCCCCGACTTCTCACTTGCAGTGGGGTTATCCCACGAGCCAGTCCCTTGCACTGGGAAGAACGCTTTCCTGCTCCCTTGCTTGAAGGGTTTCTTCCCTGAGCTCCAAGCCGCTGCTCGGTTCCAGCCACCTGCTAAGACGGAGGGAGACCCGTCCTCCTCACCCACCCCCGTTGTGTCTGTGCGCTGGACACAATAGCAGAAACAGGAGAAACCAGCTGGGTTTCAAAAAAACGTGTTAAGGAGCTAGAGACACACACAACCCGAGCTCCATAGATTCACTGGGGCTCTGTTAGGTTCTGGTGGCTTCTGCAATAGACGACAGGGAGGGCTCCCAAGCAAGTTAAAGGGACACCACCCAATACACCCATACACTGCAATGCAGAAGACAGGCAGGTCATTGACAGCGGGGCCGTGGCCCATAGCAGACCAGCATGGGGCTGACCCAGCATGGATAAGGAACTCCCTTCTGGTTCTCTCTCCTCTATGGCTGCCTCTAAGTCATCTCTTGGCTTAGAGCAAGATGTCCTGCTGCTAGTGATCTCACCAGCCGTTCCCAGGAAAGCGCCGCCTCCCAAAGAAACAACCCCCCATCCTGTCTTGCTTCTCCCCCGTGCTGGGAAGGTTGAGGGACAGTCTCACTCCCTGTCAGTGGCCCTTTGCCGCCCTCCAATCAATCACCTGTTGTTTCATGATGCGCACTGGGCACCTCCAGGCCAGCCAGCTTGGCCACCATTGCGGTTTTACCCACGCCGCTTTTCCCAGAGACAAAAATCTTATAGCTGGCAGTGTCGGCGGCCATCTGCGGGGGGAGCACCGGCCTTTCAATCAGCCCTGGAATGAAACAACAGAACTCATCAGTGTCCCTCGGCCCTACATTCCCCACCCAACTTGCACAGGAAGCAGTTCTGTTTTGAGATCCCGGCTCTCCCAGGCCCCACTTAAGGGATCAATCTCTCCACGCACCCCAAGTTGGCCGAGTTTTAACTCATTTATCTCAGAATGTCCCGTTTTCTGTCCTTTATAGATCCACAGAAGTAAAGTCCAGAAGGGCCCATTATGATCATCTAGTCTGAGCTCCTATACGACGCAGGCCGGAGAATTTCACCCAGCGAGTCCTGCATCAAGCCCAGAACTTTTGCTTGAGCTGGAGCGTATCTTTCCGAAAGACACCAGGTGGAATTTACAGGCCTACCAAGGGATGGAGATTGCACCCCGTCCCTATGTATGTTCTGCCAATGGTTAGGGACCCTCCTCTCTGTTACAAAACTGCACCGTATTTGTAGTTAGGCTTCCAGCCCCTGGATATACCACACCCCGTCTCGTATGTGACGACGTAAAGCGTCAGGGGACACAGCGTGCATGGAGGGAACAAGGTCTAGTAGCGGGAGCTGGAAACTATGAGTCCCCATGGTGGGCTCTATCCCTGGCTCTGCTATTGACCTACTGACTGGGCTTCAACAGGTCACTTCCCCTCCCTGGGCCTCACTGTCGCCGTCTGTTAAGTGGGGATAAGGATAATGACGTCCTCACATATAAGAGCACAACATAAGAACGGCCCTGCTGGGTCACATCAATGGTCCATCTAGCCCAGTATCCTGTCTTCTGACAGTGGCCAATGCCAGGTGCCCCAGAGGGAATGAACAGAACAGGGAATCATCCAGTGATCCATCCCCTGTTGCCCATTCCCAGCTTCTGGCAAACAGAGCCTAGGGACACCATCCCTGTCCATCCTGGCTAACAGCCATTGATGGACCTGTCCTCCAGGAAAAGACAGTTACCTTTTCCGTAACTGGTGTTCTTTGAGATGTGTTGCTCATGTCTATTCTACAATAGGTGTGCGTGCTCGCCACATGCACCGGTATTGGAAGTTTTTCCCCCTAGCAGTACCCGTAGGGGAGCGCCCCTAGTGACCCCTGGAGTGGCGCCTCCATGGTGCGGTATAAGGGCGCTGCGCGCTCCCCCCACCCTCAGTTCCTTCTTGCCAGACAACTCCGACAGAGGGGAAGGAGGGCGGGATGTGGAATGGACATGAGCAACGCATCTCGAAGAACGCCAGTTACGGAAAAGGTCACTGTCTTTTCTTCGTCGAGTGATTGCTCATGTGTATTCCACAGTAGGTGATTCCCAAGCTATATCTGTTGGAGGTGGGAAGGAGTTCACAAACTCTCGGGATGGAGCACAGCCCTGCTGAACCAGACGATCGCATAAGGCGAGGTGAACGTGTGAACTGACGACCATGTGACAGCCCTGCAAATGTCCTGAATGGGGACATGGGCTAAAAAGGCAGCCGACGAGGCCTGCGCCCGAGTCGAGTGCCCTCACAATTGACGGCGGAGGGATTCCCGCCAGGTCATAACAGGTACGGATGCATGAGGTGATCCGGTTGGAAAGCCGCTGAGTGGAGATCAGCCGAGCCCTCATGTGTTTGGCCGAGGCTTAGTCCGCTCCAGGTAAAAAGCCAGAGCCCGTCTCACATCTAGCGTGTGGAGGCGGTGCTCCTCACTGGACACATGGGGCTCGGGGCAGAGGACCGGCAGGAAAATGTCCTGACCCATGTGATAGGCGGAGACCACCTTCGGGAGGAACGAAGGATGTGGGCGGAGCTGGACCTTATCCTTATGGAACACCGTGTACGGGGGCTCGGAGGTCAGGGCCCTGAGTTCCGAGACCCGCCTAGCCGACATGAACGCCACCAGGAAGGCCACCTTCCACGAGAGGTGCGACCAGGAGCACGTGGCTAGCGGCTCAAACGGGGGGGCCCGTCAGCCGGGCCAGCCCAAGTTCAGGTCCCACTGCAGGACTGGGGACCTAACCTACGGGAAGAGACGATCCAACCCCCTAAGGAATCGGCCAGTCATAGCATGGGAGAACACCGTGTGGCCCTGCACTGGCGGGTGGAAGGCCGATATAGCCGCCAAGTGCACCTTGACGGACGAGGGCTCCAGGCCCTGGGCTCTAAGGTGAAGGAGGTAGTCCAGGATAAGCTGCATCGGGGCAGCCACCGGGGAAACGCCCCGCTCAGCCGCCCATTGGGAAAACCAAGAGCACTTTGCCACGTAGGCTCGACTTGTGGAGGGTTGCCTGCTTTCCGAGAGGATGCGCTGAACCCCTTCCGAGCACGTCCTTTCCTCCCTACCTAACCATTGAGCAGCCATGCTGTGAGGTGGAGTGCTGCCAGGTTGGGGTGGAGGAGGCAGTGCTGGTCCTGGGAGAGCAGGTCCGGGCGGGACGGTAATGGCCACGGCGGGGTGACCGCCAGGCCTGTGAGGGTCCCGTACCAATGCTACCTGGGCCACGCCAGGGCAATCAGGAGGACCCGGGCCCTGTCCGTCTTTATTTTTTCCAGGACCTTGCCGATCAGCGGGAACGGGGGGAAGGCATAGAGAAACTGGCCTGACCAGGACAGGAGGAAGGCATCGGAGATAGCGTGCCCCCATCCCCACCCGAGAGCAGAACCAGGGACAGCGACGGTTCTGTCGAGTCATGAACAGGTCCACTTGGGAGTTCCCCACTCTTGGAAAAGTCTGTGCACCACCTCTGGGTGAAGAGACCACTCGTACTCAGAGGAGAAGTCCCTGCTCAAGCGATCCGCCTGCGAGTTCTGGGCGCCCGGTAGGTGGTAGGCCTGTAGGCAAATGTCTTGGGCTATACAGAAGTCCGTGTGAACCCTGACCACACTGCCCTCCAGGTGCAAGCAGAAGGCCACGCATGCCAGCTGGACCGCCCTGAGCTCCTTGACATTTATGTGAAGGGCCAGGTCCTGTGCAGACCACAGACCTTGGGTCTGAATGTCTCCCACATGGTTCTCCCCACCCCAGGTCTGACGCATCGGACGCCAGTTCCAACGACAGGGGCCTGCCTTGGAACGGGACCCCACAGAGCATGTTTCCCGGGGAGGACCACCATCGTAGGGAGGCGATCACCAGTTCAGGCACAGTGAGGACCTTGTCCATCCTGTCTCTGGCCTGGGAGAACACCGAGGCCAACCCGAGCTGGAGGGGCCTCATCCTGAGTCTGGTGTGGCGAACCACGTATGCATACGCCGACATGTGACCCAAAAGCTGGAGACACGCTCTGGCTGTTGTCACTGGAAATCTTGTGATTGTGTCAATGAGCCCTTTCAGGGTCTCGAACCTCTCTGGTGGG
This sequence comes from Malaclemys terrapin pileata, assembly GCF_027887155.1. Taxonomy (NCBI): domain Eukaryota; kingdom Metazoa; phylum Chordata; order Testudines; family Emydidae; genus Malaclemys; species Malaclemys terrapin. The sequence continues at coordinate 5,895,292 of NC_071523.1, forward strand.
AGGGAGGCTCTGGCCGACGTGGCGTCCAGGACCGCCCCTATAAACTCTATGCGTTGTACCGGGACTAACGTGGACTTGGTGTCGTTCACCAACAGGCCCAGGGTGGCGCACGTACACAGGAGGAGCGCCGCGTGATCCCGCACCTGCGACCGAGAGCTGCCCTTGACCAGCCAGTCGTCCAGACAGGGGAAGATCTGGACCCCCCCACCCCCGGCCCCTGGTGCCTGAGGTAGGCCGCCCCCACCGACATACATTTCGTGAATACCCTGGGGGCAGTGGACAGGCCAAAAGGGAGGACCGTAAATTGGTAGCGTTCCTGTCCAACCGTGAAATGGAGGAAGCGCCTGTGTCCCTCGAATATATGGATGTGGAAGTACGCATCCTGCAGATCGAGGGTGGCAAACCAGTCCCTAGGATCCAGGGAGGGGATGATGGAGACCAGGGAGACCATGCGGAATTTGAGCTTCACCATGTACTGGTTCAGGCCTCTCTTTGGCCTTCGGGATAAGGAAATAGCAGTAGTAGTACCCCTTGCCTTTGAACTCTGCTGGCACCACTTCCACCGCTCCTAGGCCCAGGAGCTGCCCCACCTCCTGCTCGAGCAGAGCCTTGTGAGGGGGTCTCCCGGGAGGGATGGGGGCGGAGGGTGGTTGGGCGGGGTAGAGGTAAATTGGAGGGCGTAGCCCCGGGAGATGGTGCTGAGGACCCATTGGTCCGAGGTCAGCCACGACCACTCCGGGAGAAAAGCACACAGCTAATTTAGACCCCATCATTTTGTATGTTTGGTTGGGATGATGTTTTCCAATGTGCATTACTTTGCATTTATCAACATTGAATTTCATCTGCCATTTTGTCACCCAGTCACCCAGTTTAGTGATGTTCCTTTGTAACTCTTCGCAGTTTGCTCTGGACTTAACTACCTTGAGAAATTTGTATCATCTGCAAATTTTGCCACCTCACTGATTACCCCTTTTCCCAGATCATTTGTGAATATGTTGAACAGCACCGGTCCCAGTACAGACCCCTGGGGGACCCCACTATTTACCTCTCTCCATTGTGAAAACTGGCTATTTATTCCTATCCTTTGTTTCCTATCTTCTAACCAGTTACCGATCCATGAGAGGACCTTCCCTCCTTTCCCATGACACAGATGCCATGCGTCTTAACCAGCACACAGCAAGTAATGCTTTGCCCTTCCATTTAAGGATCTCAAAGCACACTGCAAACAGTACTGAATTAACCCTTATTATCCCGTTTACCGAGGAGGAAATTGAAACCCACAGCCTAGAACTCCTGCTCCCCAGGCCCATTCAATAACGTCTATAAATGATCTGTTGTTGAATTTGCAGTTTTATTTCCCCAGTGGTACCAAAAATAGGGGGTCAATAAAAGCCTCAATGGGGGGCAAAGGCAGTCAGCAGCCTGATTCCCATCACTTTCCTCCTTTACTGCTGCTTAACCTTGTCCCATAGAGCCGTCTCTTCTCACCAACTGCCTCCAGGGCCTGCAGCGGTGATGGTGGCAGAGAGGACTCACCGAAGAATTTCCGCTTGTTTTTCCGCAGGATGGTGGCCAGGTACTCTTTGCCCTCTGGGGACTTGTGCCAGTCTGGGACGATCACAGCTCCAGGGGAAACGGCCATCTCTGGACAGGTGGCTGCGAGAGTCAGTGTCTGCTACTGGACCATTGTCAAAAAATCTGTGTAAAAAGAGAGAAGGGAAGGGAATTAAATCTGTGGACAATAAATTTACTACCAAACAAAAATACAATAGGTTTACTCTGATTTATGACCACGGGGCAAATTATTTCTCTGTGCCTCAGTTTCCCCTCCCACCCTTTGTCTAGGCTAGAAGCTCTTTGGAGGCAGGGACTGTCTCTCACTATGTGTCTGTGCAGCTCCTAGCAGAAAGGGGCCCTGATCTCAATAGGGACCTTTAGAGGCTACTGGAATATAGACAATTAATAATAATAATGGGGTTAATTTAAAAGAGAACCGGCAGCTACCAGATAGCTCTAAGGGAGTCAGAGTAGCCTGGTGGACAGACACTGGACTGGCACTCAGGAGAATGGAATTGTATTCCCAGCTCTCCCACCAGACAACCTTGGGCAAGTCCCTTTGCCGTTCTGTGCCTCAGTTTCCCCTTCCATAAAATGGGGATAACGATACTGATCTCCTTTGTGACACGCGTTGAGCTCTACTCATAGCACGTGTTATGTAAGAGCTCAGGCTAATTATTATTACTCCAGACCCCAGGCTTCCAAAGGAGAGATGATGCCTGGCATTTGTTATATAACTGTGACTGATGGCAAGGTGGTCTAGGCCATTCTTTTGTTTGTGTTTATTTAAATACGGATACATAAAAACACTGGCTCTATCACAACCAGGATTCAAGGGCTGGGAAATCCTGGAATCACCCAGTTTTACAGATGATCTTTCTTTTGGTGCATTTAGCATTGGTGTCCGGAGCTAGACTGACCGCTTGGAAGAGATGAGTTCTCTAGCTAGCCCCTGGCCCTTTAGCAGCACACATCTCAAGAGAACAGCTTCCGACAAGAAATGAAGACAAATGCCATGCCCAGTTGAAAGCTGGGGGAATTTAGATGAGCAGCACGTAGTTACTTGTAGCCTAGCTGGAATCTGGCCAGGACAATGGGAGTAACTCCTGCGAAGTGCCAGGGGATCCTTCATGGTGGCAAGCGCTTAGGATCGCGCTGTGTACTGCTACTCCAGGAGCAGAACGCTATGCCAAAGCCCTGCTTCCATACCGATTCTGAGGGAATAATGCCACCTAGTGAATCGCTAGCACCACTACCTACTGCTCCTGGGTGTTCCTGGAAGCTCTCCCATCCAGACACTGCCTTGGCCTGAGGTGGGGATGGAATTTCACAACACAAGGTGGTATTGCTGAAGGCCATAACAATGAATAAATGCGATTGTTCGTTGGGGGCCCTGCCTAGGGTTTTGCAAGCACTCCTGGTACTAGCACAGCAGTCACATCGGCTGTATACCCAACCTCACATGCACCTCTCAAAAGCAGGGGGAAGTCTGCATAGCTTTGACCCCCTTCTTAAGGAAAAAGGCAACTGATTAAAGCAAAGAAGCTAACAAGCTGGGAACAGATGTGTTAGCTGCATAAATTATTCCTCTGCCAGCTGCTGGACTGATTTCCTAGACATTCAACAGAGTCGATGGCAGACAGTCAGGCCTAGACTTGCTGATGTGTGGGGTCTATTCTTCTTCATGCACAGACTGAATGCTGGCCTCCCCCTCACACCACACATTAGTCCCACCACCACATTCAATCCTCTACTACCGTGCAGCGTTACGGTGCGCTGTTAAACAGCTGCCACGTTGCACCCCAGAAGTCGATGCATTTCAGTGGTAGGTGAAGTGTTTCTCCCCTCCATGTAAAGTGCCTCGGACACCTCAGGCTGAAACACACGACCTGTTATTAACCCACTGATGTGACAATCATTTTCCCACTGGTATCATCTCTGGCTCATGCTGTATAAAAGTTCTTACTACCCCAATGTTATTCATCCCTCCTCCCTCTGGGAGGAAACTCCCTGCAGCTGCTGTGGGTGCGTCTCAGGCGCTGTTTGCCTTCCCCGCCGGTCTCAGGGGCAGAGGAAAGCTCAGGGCCCCCTTGGTAACTTATCAATGCCACCCCCCCAATTACACAGCAGCCTTCTTCTGGGGAGCTGGTGGCGGCCTGCAAAGGGGAGGGGGTGGTCAGCGTTGCCTAGGGTTACCATACGTCCGGATTTTCCCGGACATGTCCGGCTTTTGGGGGCTCAAATCCCCGTCCGGGGGGAAATCCCCAAAAGCCGGGCATGTCCGGGAAAATCGGGAGGGCTGGGTGGTGCTCGGCCAGGGCCGGCGGTGCGGGGCCGGTGCGGGGCCGGGGGCATGGTGCCGGGCCGGGAACTAGGGGCGCAGTGCCGGGCGCGGGGCCGGACGGGGAGCCGGGGGCACGGTGCCGGGCCGGGCCCCGGGCTGGGAGCCGGTCAGCCGGGGAGCCGGGGAGCCGGGCCCGCGGGGAGCCGGGCCGGCGGGGAGCAGGTCAGCCGGGCCCGCGGGGAGCCGGTCAGCCAGGCCGGCGGGCCCGCGGGTGCGCCGGGGGCCGGCAGTGCTGGGCGGGCTGGGGGTGGTCGGCCGGGGCCGGCACCCCAGGGCCCGAGCCGACCCAGGCTGGAGCCGCCGGGGGGCCAGCCTGGGCCGCGCCTCCTCCCCCCCACATCCCCCTTACCTGCTTCAGGCTTCCTGCGAATCAAATGTTCGCGGGAAGCAGGGGAGGGGGCGGAGACTTTGGGGAGGGGGCGGGGTTGGGGCGGGGGTATGGGCGGGGTTGGGGGCGGGGCCGGGGCCGTGGAGTGTTCTCCATTTGGAGGCACAGAATATGGTAACCCTAGCGTTGCCAGGCCCCATGGTGCAGATGGGGAAACTGAGTCACGGAGCAGGGAAAGGAGGGGCCCAGGGTCACACAGCAAGTCAGTGGCAGAGAAACTGGGGCAGGTCTTGGGGTGGGGGAGGGGAGCAAGTATGACGTGTGAGACAGGCCCCCACCCTCACCCCGGGGGGCCCCCGGCCTGCCAAGCGCAGCCCCCCGCCCCCCGCCCCGGGCGGCTCCTAGTTCCCCGCGCGAGCTCTGACGAGCCAGCCCCGCCCCTGGTGTCCGGGGGGGGGGGGTCGGGCTGCCACAGCGCGCCCGGTGCCTGCCGCTTTAAGGGGACCCCGGTCCCCCGCTCTCACCTGCAGGCACTTCCGCCTCGCCTGCGTGTGACCTCAGCGCGCACGGACTCGCCCCGCCCCCTGAGCGCGCGCCCCACGCCCAGCCCGGCCGCGGCGCATGCGCGAGGGCTGCTCCAGCCCCGGCTTGGAGCACGTGGGGCCGGGCAGCGAGGGGAGCCGCCGCGCGCAGGGCAGCCCCGCCCCCCCCGGGGAGCTGCCTGGGTCTGCACCGGCCTGCACCCCTAGGGCACTGACGGCCAGAGCCTGGCGCCGGGCGCTCCCAGCTCCTGCCCCAGCGGGCGAACGTGCCTCTAGCGCTAGGTGCAGCTGACAGCTGTGCAAAGAAACTCACCCCATTCGCATTGGCTATTGGCCCTTCCCGGGCTTAGTTTAAGTGAGACCATTTCAAGGGGCACGAGCTGCTGCCTGGAGCATCCACAGAACATTACTCAGCCGTGACACCTGGGCATAACCTAAGAACAGCCGTACCGGGTCAGAGCAAAGGTCTATCCAGCCCCGTATCCTGTCTGCCGCCAGTGGCCAATGCCAGGTGCCCCAGAGGGAGTGAACCTAACAGGCAATGATCAAGTGATCTCTCTCCTGCCATCCATCTCCACCCTCTGACAAACAGAGGCTAGGGACACCATTCCTTACCCGTCCTGGCTAATAGCCATGAATAGACATAACTAGATACATTCAGGGAGGTTCTCTTTTAAACCCTGTTATAGTCCTAACCTTCACAACCTCCTCAGGCAAGAAGTTCCGCAGGTTGACTGTGCACTGTATGAAGAACTTCCTTTTATTTGTTTTAAACCTGCTGCCCATTAATTTCATTTGGTGGCCCCTAGTTCTTATATTACAGGAACAAGTAAATAACTTTTCCTTATTCACTTTTATACACCTCTGTCCTATTCTCTCTCCCCCCCCCCCCATCTCTTTTCCAAGCTGAAAAGTCCTAGCCTCTTTAATCTCTCCGAAGATGGGACCCATTCCAAACCCCTAATCATTTTAGTTGTCCTTCTCTGAACCTTTTCTAATGACAGTATATCTTTTTTTGAGATGAGACCACATCTGTATGCAGTATTCAAGATGTAGGCGTACCATGGCTTTATATAAGGGCAATAAGATATTCTCCGTCATATTCTCTATCCCCTTTTTAACTATTCTTAACATCGTGTTTGCTTTTTTGACTGGGTGATGGAGGTGATCTCCGCGCACTCTCCGAGGAAGCCAGAGCTTTACCTTTCGCTGTTCTCAGACCCTATGACTATAAGGGTGCACAGTAGTGATTTATCACCCTATCTCCCCCCAATGCCTCTGTCCCCTTCCTTGACACATTCAGCACATTTTCCTGTTTGTAGTACAGTAGGGCCTAGGGATCCCCTGCTGGACTGAGAGCCCAGCGTGGAAGGTGCTGTACAACCGAGTCCATCTCCAAAGAGCTCATACTCAGACTAGGGTCACCTCATCTGACCTCCTGCACACTGCAAGCCACAGAACCTCACCCACTGTAGACAAACAAAAGCTCTGCAGGCACTAGCATTAGTAATATCACAACATGCTGTTTATCTCAGCAGTTTTAAAAGTAGGATTGCCAGGTGTCCTGTTTTCAACCGGAACACCTGGTCGAAAAGGGACCCTGGTGGCTCCTGTCAGCACCACTTGAGGTAAGCGCTGCCCAGAGCCTGCACCCCAACCCCCTGCCCCAGCCCCAACCCCCTGCCCCAGCCCTGATCCGAACCCCTCAACCCAAGCCCAGAGCACCCTCCTGCACCCCAAATCCCTCATCCCCAACCCCTGCACCCCCAGCCAGAGCCCTCACCCCCCCATGCTCCAACCCCCTGTCCCAGCCCTGATTCCCCTCCCACATTCTGAACCCCTCAGCCCAGAACCCCCTCCTGCACCCCAAATCCTTCATCCCCAACTCCACACTAGAATCCACCCTCCCACTCCCCTGCCCTAGTCCAGAGCCCCCTCCCACATCCTGAACCCCTCATTTCTGGCCCCACCCTGGAACCTGCACCCCCAGCCCAGAGCCCATACCCCCCCATACTCCAAACCCCTCAACTCCATCCCCCAAGCCCAGAGCCCCCTCCTGCACCCCAAATCCCTCTTCCCTGGCCCCACCCCAGAGCCCACACCTCCAGCCAGAGCCCTCACCCCCTCCCAAGCCAGCGAGTGAGGGTGGGGAAAGCGAGTGACTGAGGGAGGGGATAAAGTGAGCCGGGGGCAGGGCTGAGGTGTTCGGTTTTGTGAAAGTCGAATGTTGGCAACCCTATTGAAAAGCCTGCCTGCAGCCCCACCCACTCCCCCATGAACCCCTAAAGCGACACTCCAATAAGCAAGAGGATGATGATAGAGGTACACAAACAGCAGGAGTTTCAAAGGCAGGCTTGTGATAACATTCCCTCTTTTTCCTCTTACGTAAAGGGGTTCCCATTACAAACTGCATACAGTAACATTTCCCATTGTCACATCTGATAGAAAAACAATAGCTCAACCCTTATGCTTCAAAGCTGTTTTGTGAATATTTCCCTTACCCTAGAGCAGAAGAAAAGCCTGTATCAGTGACTACCCGTCAGACAGTTGCTCCTCTCGCACCACACATGACCCACCACATCAACATGCATCTTAGTTTAGTTAAGCCCTTGCCCTAGAGAATTGTTTCAGTGGGTAAAAAGCAAAGACCCATGGGGTAATTTTCAGAGGCAAAAACAAAACCTTTCCACATTGCAGAGTGATGTGCTGCATATTTTTGCTGCATCACTGTTTATTGTTAGACATTTAACTGTATATTAGGCATATAATATCCCCTCCCTTCAGATTCCAATCTTGGATATACTACAAAATCTGCCATGGTGCCTTCTGAAAGGTCTGAATTGGTTACTATATGGTCCTGAAAAGGGAGGGAAAATTTGCACTCCGGGCCGGGCCTGTTTCTGAGACGGCCTGAAGTGAATGGGGCTCAGCACATCATTGTAGGGGCTCAGGACCTCGAAAAAAATCAGACCCCTGGTACCCCGTGAGACAAAGGGGTGCCTGAAAAACTTGATCTCAAGTTTTCACTGTATTTGGACACGGTGCCCCTGTGCAAGATTGTAGGTGAGATTTTAGAGTGGCTAAGCAAGTTGGATCCTGATCTTGCACCCGTGAAGTCAATGGGAGCTTCACCACGGAGATCACTGGGCCCCAACTCCCACTGAATTACAATGGGAATTGAGTGCCCAAATCCCTTCGGCTCCTTTGAAAATCACCAGTCTCTGTCATTTTAGTGATTTCAAAGTTGTGTTAAGCCCTTTATTAAGGGGCACCTGAGAAATTCTAAAAAGAGAACTCATGGTGTGAGGGCACAGCCCCCCCAGAGGCCTCACAAGGCATAGGATCAGAGATGAGCAAGATACAGAGCCAACCAAAGGGCGAAGAGGATTTCATAGTGGGAATTCCCCGACTCTGGCACACTTACTCAAAGGAATCGAATTGTCCTCTTGTAAGGGAAGGCAGTGCAACAAAACACATACATTTAACTGAAACAATAGAGAAACTCCTCCCCGGCTCAATTTAAATCTCACAACTTAACCCTTAAGGTTTGTTTGAGGTCTGTCAAACTCGTAGCAATAAGCTTTTAGGACGGGCGGGGGGAGGGGGTGGGGGGGGGGGGAGGACAGAGGGAGCAATATATAGGAAGAAAACCAATATACAGAGTTTACATGAAAGCTAGATTTAAAACCCAATCAATCATTTAAAAACAATTGCCAGCCAGCTTTTTATTATTATTTATTTGTTAAATTGCTAAAAATTCATTGGGGAGGAAAAACATTAACAAAAATGAAATTTACACAGATTTAAATATCAATGAAATCCACTTTTCATTCCTACACTTGGATGAGCCTAAAATGACTAGAAGGGCAAAGTCATCCCGTACGCCTGAGTCACGGCACCAGCTACATTGGATCACACTTTGTGCGCATTACATGAAACCTGTTTGTTTGGGGACAGGATGGGGGAGGATATAAAGACCCACGTTTCTGTCATTCAGAGAGACCACTTTGGGAGCCATGTGGAAACCATGCAGAACATGCCTTCTGCAACACACACAGGGCAGAGGAGGGAAAGGCAACGGGGCTGATTTTTCTGTTTCTGGGTCCTTCCACTCCAGTCTGCTGACTTAGCAGAACATGAATGTGTTGGTAAAGAGGCCACAAATGAAGCAAAGCAGTGAAACATCATCATGCCAGGATCACCACACGGACTAGAACAGATGGAAATATGAATTGGGAAATGCCACAAGCAAGACAGGGAAGACCCCCTTACAGTTTCCATGTGGCTTGCAACCTGGTATGAAGCTATCATGATCATTGCCTATAGAATTACCCAGACCCTTCCTATGTCACTTTGTACAGTTTTATCTTCTGCAGTGAACTTCAAGCACTTGAGGGCTGGGGCATGACGTGTGTGTGGGGGGAAGGGTATAAACCCTATAGTGACGGACATCAGTGTAAATTCACTAGCAGTTGGCTTTTTAAAAGGTTCAGTTTTTGCTCTCAAACAACCCTGGGTGAAAAACAGACATGTAAATGAAACATGTCAATCTCATCCTATATAGGGAAATCCCACTGGAGTTCTGATCAAGCTGGGGGGGGGGGGGGGGCGGGGAGGGGGAGGAAAATCAAACACTGGGTACCCACCTTTGCTACGTGAAGCAACTGCAGTCAACCCAATGCCATCATCATGAAAGGCACCTCTGCAGCCATGAAAGGGGTTAAAGCTTCAAGAAGAATGTTTTAAATATTGATAAAGATACTGTGGGGGAGGGGATGTCTCATTTAATTAAGACAAAACTGGCTTACATGTTAAATATAATCAGAGCTGGACTTAAAGGTTCTATAGACCAGCATTTAAAGGTGCATTCAAATATAGCCCACACCCTCAAATCAATTTTTCAAGGTTCAAGTGACACTGGAGGATCTGGGAGATGGACCAGGTTTTTATTAAACCCAGTCCAGCATTAACAAACTAACAGTGATTGAATTTGTTTCTTCCTGTAAAAGGATTTCAAGCTGCCCCACCACAACCTTTGCATTTTACAAAACAGATTTTTGCATTCAAGATGAGCACAGAAATTGAAGCAGTCTATGGGCTAAAATGCAGTGTACAAAGAGGTACCTTCAATGCCTTTCAGTCTAAAGGAGGCAGGTTTTACTGGAGGCCTGGAAATAAATATAAGACTGTGGTTGGGTTTCTTTCATTTTTAACCATCAGGTTCAAATAAACCATTTGGGGCTTGTTGAACAAGCAAAGACCTTCTCACTGGGGACAGAATGGGAAAGAATATTGGAGTTAGAGAAGGGATTTTCCCTTTAAAAAGGCTTGTGAGTCTAGATTTAGAAAATTGTCTTAAGTGACCACCAAAGGTCCAGCAAAACTCAGTGGCCCAGTGGAGACAGTTAAAAGTCCAAACAAAATCATATTGGAAATCTTAAAGGAGCCACTTCATGGTACATCCAATGCACTGACCACTATCGCAGATCTGCCCACTGGACAGGTTTCACTGTGATTAGGAAAAGATTTCCTACTTTGTTGCCACATATGTATTAAGATGTATTTTGTGATTAGTCTGATCAAGGAATGCAGGCAGTTTCTGAACATTTTCTCAGCGCTCAAACACCGCTGCAGGACTATGTGCGCACAGTAGTAAACTAAATGCTCCTCTCTTGGAACAGGCCTACAGTGCACCTGGAAGAGCTCTCAACATCTGTGGCCCAGGCAAAGCTGGAGACTATCGTGATATAGTGAGATGGGGGAAAGCTGAGCGTTGTGCTTCAATGACAGTATTAACACCACAATGTGGTGTAGCGCAGGGGCAGATCACTGTCAGGCAGGTCTGGGTATTGGCTTCAAAGTGTATTTTCTAGTTCATTATTGTCTAATGAGACACTATGCAGCCTCGCTGGTCAGTCCCCCCTCCCCCCCTTTTAAAAAACAAACAGCATCGCCAACTTTCTAAACCTGCTGAACTTTTACTGGCGTTAGCAACAAGTAGTTTTTGCTTTAGAACTAGACGTAAAAATAATAACCCTTGAATCCTGCGCTGTGTGGAGCCCCAGCGACTACCACAGGGCTCTGTGTGGGTGCAGCCTATTGTAGAACAGGGGCCAACAGATTTAACCACCCACAAGGTCACATGAAAATTGCAGGCTTCAGAAGCAGCCAGGATCACAGGCTAGTGAACGTTAAACCTATGGCAAACTGGTGCCCCTCTGTGGCTCAGCCGGTCTCTATTGCAATGCTTCCAAGCTGCAGAGGGAAGGAAAGAGAATTCATCCAAAATGTACATTAGTTCAAATCAATTTTGATTCCTTTTGAAATCTTTGTTGATTTAGATAAGTGAATTTTCAGCATCAGTGATTACCATGGAGGCAGTTAATGCTGGGCCCGCATTCCACTTCAAACCCTACTTTGCAGGTATTTGTAACTTGGCTGAAAAAAATCCCTTCCAGACTAAAATTTGCCATTTCAGTGATTGCCAAAATATCTTGTACACTCAAAGAAAGCTATAAAAAGTTCAAAGTAATTGAATACAAAGCACTCTGGAGTAAGACTAAAGGAGTAGCAAACGGATAAAATGTAATCTATAGTAAAGGATGGAGCAGCAGTTTTACTTCTGAATTTCCCTTGCTTTGCTTGGTTGATATTAGAATTGTAATGTTACTTTGGATTAATGTTATTTTCTGATGCATTATCCAGCAGGATAACTTTAATGTAAGCATGAACCAGGGAGTCTGAACTGCAGTACCTGCGTAAATTGCTAGCTCAAACAAGCTATGAAAGAATCCAATCTGATCTGCGTGGCTACAGTTTAGCAACACACGTAAGTACATGCTGAATGTCAACGGGACTTCAGCACGTGCTGAAGTCCTTTGAGTAATCTGAGCCTTATGCACATGTTCTTTCTGTTCGATAAGCAAAGATGACCTAAGACATCCCAGTGCTCCCAGGACAGTTGTCTGCACATATACAAGTACAGAGTGGAGCAGTCTTAAGATAACAAAGGGATCCAGAACAAAATCTTAGGGGGGAAAAACTTAGAAGTCAAGCCTTAAGGATGCACATAGCCACTGATTCTTATGAACATCCTAACCATGCACGTACAACTCATTCTAAAATTGTAACTTCCGTTATTTAGTATTTTCCAATGTCAATGGTGTCTGCACTATCGTGGCAGCTTGCAACTCAAGACTGTCAAGGGTTCCAAAGTCATCAATCCAAGCTGTTGGTTTGATCTAGTGCAGGACTTTACTCGATGGGACACTAAAGTGGGCTGTATAACTAATTTAATACTGGATGATCCTGGCATTTCAATGCCAAACTGTCCTTTCTCTCTTCTAACTCTCCCATTGTACAGGACAGGAATGGTACTATCAGGCCAAAGCGTTTAGGAAAGAAGGCATCAGTGTCATTTTGCTGATTAAGCATTTACAGTAATGGCTGCAGTATTGGTAGATATAAAAAAAATGCTATTTTCCTTATGCAGCCACATTCAACAGATAAGCATGGGTATTTATCAGTGCACACAGCCTCCTGCCTGCAGGTATTCAGTATGTTCTTCCAAGACCATTCTTATCAGCATCCCTATAGGGACTGCAATTATAGAGAGAGAGGAGGGTCCCTCTATACTCCTGAAAAATTCTAAAGAAGTTATTGGATCCTAGAAGTTTTCCCACCCACTCACCCCAAATTCTTGGTCTAGTTACCAGCAAAAAAATAAGGCGCAGTGAAACTCCTGCTAGAACACAGCAACAATTCATCCCATTGGAATGGAGATTTCTCCCCGTTTGTAAACAGAATTTTCTCTCTCTCTCTTTTTTTTTTTTAAATAGGATTTTCTGAACCAAGCCCAGAGCCAGGATCATAGACTGGAAACTGGAGGGCAGCGCTGAAATTGGGTTTGGATTTTATTGGTTTGTCGTTCCCTAGTTCACAGTTTAAATGCCTGCGTGACAGAGGAAGGGTTAAAAAAAGAAAGCCATGGAAAGGGGGTGGGGCAGGAAGGGAAGGGGTCGAACAGCTTTTGCCACATTATCTTTTTGCTCGCACAAAGTACAAGGCATTTGTTTTGGGATAGTACTTCACGTTCTGTTTCTTGTCCATTAGGCCACCGAATATGATCAGTTCCCCCCTGCCTTGCACTACGGTGTGTAGGCTGGTCTCTGGTGGCCCCACCACGGAACTGCTGTTAAACACTTTCCATTTGACTTGCCCTTTCTCCTTGGTGTCTTTAATGTCCAGCACATACATCTGCATGGGTTTGCAGTTCATGCTTTGATACAAAGGCTTGCCGACATTCAGAGACTGTGGTGGATGGTGGCCCAAGCGACGAGCGATCGGAGGTAAGGAGTGGCCGTCCCCTTGGGCAGAGCCTGGGCGTGGTGCTGGTGCCACCTCGGCACTGCTCCCGCTCTGGCTACCCGGGGATCCTGGTGAAGACACCAAAGGAGGACTTAATGCTGCTGAACCAGATGCGCCTTTGGAAGACAGGGCCTTGACAGCCTCCAGGCTTCTTCGGAGTGCACCTGGCGACACCGCCCCTGGAAGGGAACTAGTGACATGAGGTGGGGTATGGATTCCATTTGTCTGCTCTGGGGGATTTCTCATGCTTCCACCAACTGTCCTATTGTCCACAGCATCCATTTGACAGCTAACAGAACCTGGTTTCTGATCCCAATTCAAATCGACAGACCCTAAGCGTAGATCTTTCTGATCTGGTAGCGATCCTCGTCTCGGCGCCGGGGAAAGTCCAACTTTCAGGTCATATCCTTCAGCAGCAGAAGGCGTGCTGGGTGATATGGCCTGTACAGGACTGTCCAATGAGGCACCCCCCACTGCTGCGGCTCCAGGGGATAAACTCCCACCGTTCAGTACAGGTGACCCATCTCCTCTGGATGGGGACAGGCTCCCTTCCCGGGAGCCTGATGGGGTCTGTCTTTGTGCTCTAGGTCTCAGGGTGCCCCAGCGGCCATTCACACAAGGAGCTTCGTCGGCGTTCCTGACTGGAGACTGAGAGCGGTATTCCCGTGTTTCAGGAACCAGGGCTGGCGGCGTGGCACTGATAGGAGACGGGCGAGAGTTCAAGCTGGGGCTAAGTGGAGCTCTCCCGCTGGGAGCCTGGCTGAAGACCACCACACACTGTCCCACCTAAAAGATGAAAAACGAGCGCACTGTTAAACGGCTGCAGAGACGTTCCTCAACCCCTACGGCTGTGTGAGTGCATTGGGGAAAAACGTATGCTGGAAACCAAACATGCAATGAACTGGCAGTCACGGGATATTCCACAGGAGAACACCCTAGCAGAGACCATATCATGTTAACGATCCAGGAGATCTGACTCAAATTCCTCTTCGGAATACCACCCGGCCCCATTTCCGACCCCCTTACCCTGCACGCGGGATGACACCATAGTTCAGGGGCTCCGTGGTCTTCGTTTTCCACTCTCAATGGCTGCCAGGTCCAGGGGTTGGTGCGCATGTGCAGTAGCCAGGCATCCTTAAACAGCTGCAAAGAAAAGTGGGACAAAACCAGAAGCTTAGGCTTAATGCAGAGAGATCTCCCCCAGAAACCATCTTCCTACAGATGGCAAGGAATCCTGGCCTGGAAGTGAGAGCACAGGATGGGTATTCCGGGTTCTCTCCCTGACTACCACTATGGGATTTTAAGGGCAAGTCACCTCTCTGTGCCTTAAGTTTCTCATGCAATCAGGGATGATTCTGGCCTATGGCAGAGGGGATGTTTGTAAACTGCTCTGAGATCCTTGCCTGGGTGCTAGAGACCTGGAATGCATTTTATTAGGAGTTATTTATCGGCAACTATAGCACGGGTGACAACTACGTGGAGTCTACAATTCAGTTGCCAAGCCCACCAGTCAAGATTGCTCTGCGGCACACCAAGAAGCCGACCTATGGAGCTGCTATTGTGATAATGTGCAACTACAACCACGGGGGGGCTCCTACGGCCGTATACAGAAGCTTGTATCATTCTGGGTTCGTATCTGCACACTTTATATACTTACTGCATTTGGGCCGCCACAACCACCAAGGATTAAAATGGTTTCATCATCTATTATGATCTAAACGGGCAAAGAAAAGTATTACAGATTTGGGAGAATACAACACTATTCTGAGCAAGACCATCACTGCTTTGGCATGAAGCGGTGTGGTTTTCAGGACCCTAAGCAAAGCAACATCCCCATCTAGCTCCCATCACATCCTTCCTGCCTTACACTCGTAGAACCTCCTTACAGAGAGGAGAGGTCGCTCCAGCCCTCTCACCAGCCTGCCGGAAACTCTGCCCCCTTTGCGACGCCACCTAATATACGTGGACAATGAATCCAGGAGGTGGAGTCAAAATGCAGCTTGCCAAGTGGAGGGAACTAGTAGGGGAACTGAACTCTGTTCATTTGGCACTCAAACACCCACAATCTGTATTTATATGGCCCCCATTACCGTGCTATCCAAGTCCTACGGTGAGGAGAACAGGCTCACTACCCTGCTGGTACCAAAGTCAGACAGGACAGGAGATGGGGACTCTGGGGCGGCGCTCTGGCATGCATGCTGTAGGGCTCTATGCAGGGTGTCAAGATGGGCTCCAGAGAACTAATGATCTTACTGGGAACTGTCCATGTCAGTTGAAATCTGGTGAGTCTGGTAATCCATGGGATCCCCACAGGGCAAACACAAATGGATCTTTATTTTGAGACACACTGCAGTATTTTGATCAAAATGTTAAAATGGGAAGGTTTGGTTTTTAGAAGTGTTAATCACAAGTCTTGGCGCATGCACAAAACACAGGGAGATATTTACAAACTGGCTCAACATCGAGAGGTTTTAAAAATGCATCCTCTCAAAGTGGAGAAATAGGTGGAAAGGGGGCAAAGGCCTGGCATGCCGAGACTGCAAAGATGGCTTAGAAAGGGGGAATTACTTTTTAGAAGCCCCTCGGGTGAGGGTGGGAAGCTGACCACAAAGTGAGCGATGGGATTTTGCTTCTCTAACTTATCCTTGACACTTCATGCTGGTGGCTAGAGCTCCTTGTAGAGCTCACCGCAAGGTACTGCAATGTTTGCCGAATAACTGCAGGAGACAGTCACCTGAGATTGGCCGCCACGCGGGTGAGGGGTAGGCCCAGAGATGTTTGGCTTGGACCAAGCCCACTGCTCGAGATCCAGAACCCAGACGTCATTACTCCTGCAAGGACAAGACAACAAACATGGAACCAGAGGTACAGAGAGACAGTTCCCTGAGGATCACAAATAAGCATCAGTTAGGAAGACTGCAGCACTGTTCTCATTACAGACAGCAGTGCTGAAACCACGGGGCACGTTAGGGGAGTTAAACTACTGATTCAGGATTACATGCTCCTCCCACAAGCAGGGGATGTGTGCACTGGTGCTTCACACGGGTTACCACAGAGAAGGGAACCAGTAATGGGCCAGCGGCCAATCAGGAGCGTGCATCAAGTACTGATTAAGCTTTGTTCCAAGATGGGGCAGCAACGGGGAAGTGGGGAGCAGCAGCCCCAAGGCTTCATAGATGCACCGGAATTTAGTATTTTCATCAATACCAGCTTTCCCACCCAGAGCCGTGCACCAGGAACCTGACTTCCCCTCCGTTATTCCAGTCCAGGGTTTCTTGAACGGAGCTTGCTGATTCAGCGCACCGCCAAGTGGATAAACAGCCCTTAGCTGAGACCGCTAAATTCACTTTCATTTTAAGAGCCATTCTGAACTCGAATCCTCCCAGGTGGAAGTCTAGGGCTCCATGCGGGTGGACCACAGCGCACAGCCTCACTGACTTCACTGGAGGTCCATGTGGGCTCAGTGGTGCTTATCAACTTCACAACGTGGTATGACTCAGCCAAATGAACAAGCTCCGCTCACGAGCGGAGCCAGGACTGGCACAGCAAAGAGGAGGTTAGGACCATGGTGCACCGTCACAGCTCTGGGTGGAAAGCTTGCATCAATTCTGCCCACGCCGTACCTGACCCTACCCAAAGTTTGTTCCTCACTTTCATGTTCACAGGATTCCCAGTAACATCTCTGAGGAGAAAAAGTTACAGACTTACATTTGCCGCGATCCTAGGGAACCTCCGAAGACAATCATTTTGTCGTCTATTACACAAGAGGAATGGCCTGCCATGGGAGGGGGGCCGTGCGTTGTCACTATGCAGTTCCACCTAAGGAAACAGGTGAGGATACATTAAAATTTGTGAATTATGAGGTTACAAATTCCCCTCAGATTTCCCCTCCAGAGATGAAAAAGGCAGATGGGCAATTTTTTTTAGAAACAGTCTTACACCCTTAAATGGAAAAGGGCCTCCTGAGAAAGTGCACTGGCTCATGACTTTCTAGTGCTGCAATCTCTAGCCCCCGAGATCTAGACGCTGGTTATTGAAAAGGGGGGCACTGTAGCATCTGTTACATACCAAATCCCACAGAGGCCACCAAAAGGGTGGAAAACGGATTTATAAAATGTAAATGAACATGAAATAAAACAAGGTGATGACGCTAACAACAAAGAGACAGAAAAAGGATAAATCTGAGATGGAGCATTTTGACTAAATGCCCTGGTATCAGAATCAGCACCATGATTTGAATGGAGGGCAGACAAAGTTTAGTTTGGAACAAAAACAGGTCTGAAGTTAATAATAATAGTCCTGTTTTCAAACTAAAGAACAACCAAGACACGTCAGCTCATACTGGAGTGTAGTGGAGCTGGGCCAGTCAGTTGTCAGAGAACACGCTAGCGATGTGGAAAAGAAAATACATTTACTTTGCTGGCTCTAGATCTGTACTAAATAAATCCCTTTGGGGAGGAAACAGGTTTCTAGTTCCTTAGGTGGGCATAGCACTTTACAAGCAAACACAAAGGAAAGACCCTTTATGCAATCTGAAGAGCAGAGAGATCAGCAACTCAGAAGAATTAGCTCAAGTCTAAATAATATCACAAGAAACAGCAGGCTCTTAAAAGACATTTTATTACAGAGAAGAAAACCTCATGGAACAACTTCTACAAAGCCCAAATATGACTACATTTAATATTTGAAAATGTTCGCCTGCTATAAACTGTTTAACATGACACGGAAAGAGGATCTTAAATTGGTAGTACTGGTATTTTCAGTAACATCTGTCCTCATCTATTATCATTAACTGTTTAACTACAGCACACTAAAGACACTGCCCACAACCGCAATAGAGAACTGGGCCTTTTGGTGATTAAATGCCCATATGAAACAGAGGTAAGATTCATCACTACTTTATTATGGCATTAGCTCACATATAACGTATTTCCATTCAGAACTGATGTAAGTGAGCACTTATTCTGGGAAGGGGGTGGCTAGAAGGAGTTTTGCTACCATCTTTAATATACTTTTCTGATGTTCCTAGATAATCTTAAAGGCTGACAGAGCAGACGGCAATTTAGAAATAGGAGGTCTGCCTGCCTAGATTGACTATTGGAGCAAGCTTCGCCACCATGGCTGGAGCCCCCATCATCTCCTGTGACCCCAGACCTCCTCCATCCTAATCCTGAGATATGTCCTGACCCGACGGGGCCAGAGTAAGGGACACAGAGGACACCCCCACCTCCACCAGCTAAATCCGAAATATCACCTGGGATGTGAGACTTCGTCTATTCCTCCTCTTCCGTTCCATGTGTCCCATTTCTACCTCATCTTATTCCCCTCCAATTTTTTACTTTAAGTAAAATCCCTAGGTGTTAAATATTCTCTCTATTTGGCTTTATTTTATTTTTTTAAGACATAATAAAGAATCAAACTGAATGACCAAATGAACTGTGTGTTCCAAATATCTACTTCCACTCTCAAACTGTGCACCTATATAGCCCCAGCAGGAAGGAGTTAAGAAAAAAAATGGATTAGTTCCATTTTAGTTACTACTCTAAGAAAATAAGCTGTGGCCATCGGGGGAGCTCAGACAGTAGGACTCTCGGCTCTTCAGGTCTCTGGACATTGCTTCGCTAGATATTTTACCCTGGGTCACAACAGCTTCAGGACACGTCACCCAGGATCAGAGAATGTTCATTTCTCCTTCCACCTACGTCTCCATAAGCAAAGTCGGTCACAGAGGGATTCAGCCAAGCTTTAAAGAGCAGTTCTGAATGTACAGACAGAGTGTATGGATACACTTTCAAGGTAAAAGGCATGTTTCCAATCCGGACTCTCAGGATGTTCTCTTACCAATTTTTGGAAGGCGAGTAGGTATGTATTTCATCAAAGAACCTCTCCGGCTGGTGCAGAGGGTAGGGGCTTGGCCGCGTCCACCCACCAAACAGCACAAGCAAGTCCTTATACACCACTAAAGTAGCCCCAGCCTTAGGTGACGGATAAGAACCTGGAGGGGAGCAGAGAACGGAAAAAGTTAGCAAACAGCATTTCAAACCAGCAGCCAAGCTGTGCACAGATCTTACTTTGAACTGTGACAAGATGGAAACTCCCCTCTAAAAGGCAGAGAGGAAAAGATGACAAAATTAGCAAAGGGAGCATGGGAAGAAAGCAACTGCCAATGTGTGTCATCATAATTAGTACAAGCCTGAAAGCACATCTCACGTATGGCAAAACATCTGTCAGTCAGTGACAGGAAAATACTAGCTTTCTAACAGATCACTTTAAATTATTGCTTTAGTGCTGAATAAAAGCAATAATTACCTCCAAATAACTAGTAACTTTTCCCCCAGGAAGATCTACTGGGTACTTTCAAGCCACAGCATATTCTGAATCTCATTTTACAGAACTGGGAAGATGCAAAATTAACCCTACATATTCCCAGCAGGGAATAACAGTCACATCTCAGAGTCTGGAGCGGTGGTAGGTTACAGATGGCAAGAGAGAATTCTTACAATACGAAGCACCTTCTCTAATAAGTAAGTTATCTTCGATTTGTTCCATTTAAAGTTCTACGGGCTTACTGGTCCCAGTCTTGGTTACGTAGCTCAGATGAGGCATTCTGGATTGTAGTGCTGGTGCACATAAACAGAGGGAAAGGTGGCTGTAGCCCTGGGCTTGAAATCTGTTGCAATATATTACCCAAGATCAGATGGCTTTTATTTTCTATTTTGCTAAACCAGATAAAGAGCACTGATCTCACCTCACACTCCCGTGTCGCCAGTACATTACTGAACTGTTTATAATCTTGACTTTTTATTTTTTTAAAAACACCTTGTCTTTGTAATTAGTCATACTACTCAGAATTGGTTCTTAACATGACTATTTTTGAACTGGCCAGAGATAGTTTGCTCCAGGGCATTGAAAGTCCTCTCAAGACCAGTTAGAAAAGGATCACATCCCTTTGAACTATCAGGGAACCTTCCACAATTCACTGAGAAAGTACAAACCTCCCCTGTGCTAACAGGCCGAGGTGCTGCACCGTGACCTTCCTGAATAAACAATCTGAGGATTAAGACATTCTGGATTACTTCCCAGTCAAATATTAAAACTCTCCCAGACAGAACAACACAGTGATGCTTCTCCCACAAAATACTCCCACGTCCATCACCAGATCTGAAGTGATTCCCTGTACTTTGCAGAGAAGCTTTCTAGCACCTTCTCACCACAGTACCCTGTAGCAAGGTCATAATGACATCATCTGTAAAGAGAGACACCACACAAAGCAAGGATAAAAACCCAACTGTGCCTACAATTAGAAAAAGAAATTAGAAATGTACACTTAAGCAAGCCTGACTGCAGGAACTGATGTGCAGTTCTAGGCAAGCCCATGCATTTGGCCGAAAACGTTCTATTACCATCTAAAATGCTGAGCTAACGGACCCAAGCTAATTAGTTTCAAGTCCTAATAGAGCAGTTTATACAGAGGCGTATTTCAGTAGGTAATGAGAGACAGAACCAAGACTCTATTTTTGAGACGTCAAAACAGCTATTTAAACATTCCTGCCTTACAGGGGACTTGTGAAACTTCTCTCAATGTCTGTAAAAGACTTTGAGAGCTTTGGATAGAAGGTGCTACAGCTGTGCAAAGTCATTAGTCCAAGCATGAATCCCAGGTGACGGGAAGTTAGAAACCTACAGGAAAGCATCCCCCAACACAAACCAAGATGACAGTCTGTCCCCTGAGCCCCACGGTGTGAGCACGTTTTGCTGTTGCTGTCAGATGGGTGACTAGTGGGCAAAGGGGGGAACAAAAACACAGACCAACTGGTAATTCACACACTAAAATATATTTACCAGTCGCTCCAAAAATATTTAGCTTCCCTAATGACTAAAAATGAAGTGGTTCAGATTTGATTGCTCTATGTCACTGATCAAATTCTTAACAATATCCGCTTTTCATAGCTAATTACTTGGCCGCATGAAATTAAATTTTCCCAACGCAACTGTTTTGCATGAAGAGCTCCGAGAACCCACCGGTCTTAAGGAACTAGCCAAGGAGATTGTCTTCTCACACCACTGGTGCCAGGTGAATGCAGAATTGATGGATTCCCATCACAGAAAGATTTAAAATATGGTCTATGCTTAACCCCCTAGCTTAGTGATAAGAACAGATATTTAGCAAAAGTTCATCTCCCACTTGAAGGGCAAATGCATCTTTCTTTTCTATTGGAGAATAAGATAAAAATAGAACATTACTCTATTAAATAAAGGCTGATCAGTTTGTAAGCCTGCAATTAATATGCTGGTACCAACTCCAAAGCTAAAGATGCATTCTGATCAGTTCTTAAAATGGGTCAGAAATTAGTTTTAAACAAAAAAAGCGTGCTAAGAGCTGGAACCCGGGAAGAAATCACTACAAAAATGTAACAGACTACACGACTATACAGTACAGTCACTTGGGTAAAGTGACAAATCTTGTTCCTGCTCGGACCTGAAGGTCAAATTCCTGACTCAGATACACACACAACCCCCAACCATGTCAACAGGAGATGTTCACCTGTCCACGGGGGCAGAATTTGGCCCTGATTGAGATGTTTGGTCTACTAACAGATGGTGATCAGGTGCATTACGGGAGTGGGGTTTTCTTCTGACAGGAAGGAGAAATCACAATTTGGTAAGCCACAAAAGTACCTTCGGAAGAGTTAAAGCTTTAAGAAACCATATAAATGTGAGACATTTCTACATAGTTTCATGTGAAGATGGAAACAGAGAATAGCTGTGAAAAACAAGTACACAAGAATACACACTGATTAAGTTGTGATCAAGCAAGGGAGTGACAGAAGGTTGTTTCTGTCCTGAACAATGGAATAACCACATTGCACCTTGTGGTGGCAGCAGCAGACGCTTTTCTGAACTGGGGACTTCTGCAACTGAGAAACCACTGTGACAGGAGCCAATCTGAAAATGACTTCATCTCAACATGCTAAACCCACCATGAACTGAACACAATCTCCTTGGCTGGCGGTCTACTGACTCTCCACGTCACTTTGCATATTCAGGCATTTGAAAAGGTCAAGAGCTTCTTGGAGAAGAATGTGAAACAAGAGTTCCGACTGTGCACTCCAAAGAAGAGAACTGACAGGCAGCCTTCCCGACTTCCCAAGTCTAAAGTGTGCATAATGCACAGATGAAGTATGCCATCAAAAACGTCACCGGGACAGGCTCAACTACTTGGAGCTGCAAAATGACTCCTTCAAACAGCTTTATAAAATTTGCTTAACAGCATTTCAAAGGCAAAAAGCAAGTTCTTCAACACAGGTGGGCTTATTTCTCTTTATGACTAATTGTCTGTTAGAAGCAGAGTGACATTCAATGGTTCTCAAACTTTAGCAACCTGAGGACCCCCATTTTGATTTCAAATTTTTTGTGGACCCCCAAGCCCTCCACTCAGCCCCAGGCCCTGTCCCCACTCCACCCCCTCCCACAAGGCCCTGCTCCACCTCCCCCGAGTGTGCCCCATCCCCACACCTCTCCCTCCCTCCCAGCGCCTCCTGTTCCAAGGTGTGCAGGAGGCACTGGGAGGGAAGGGGAAGAGTTGATCTGCGGGGCCTGCAGACCCCCTGGAGTACCCTCATGGACCCCCCATGGGTCCGTGGACCCCAGTTTGAGAAACGCTGCACTACAAGGTGAGTTGTCAACCACAGACTCAGATCTAGTGGGCTCTGTTTTAGAATAAATTACTAGTGTGACAAAGTTCCTCCTCTACCTTGGTGGGTCCTGCGCTTATTGGCGGATTTGTTCGCTTCACAGATTCACCCTGTGGGTCAGGAAACAGTCCAGAGACCTTCCCCTCTGGTAGAAGCTATAGTTCAGATCAATTCCTCCTGTGTTTGATCAGGAGTTGGGAGGTATGGGGGGAACCCAGGCCCGCCCTCTACTCCGGGTTCCAGCCCGGGGCCCTGTGGACTGCAGCTGTCTATAGTGCCTCCTGTAACAGCTGCATGACAGCTACAACTCCCTGGGCTACTTTCCCATGGCCTCCTCCAGACACCTTCCTTATTCTCACCACAGGACCTTCCTCCTGGTGTCTGATAACGCTTGTGCACCTCAGTCCTCCAGCAGCACACCCTCTCACTCAGCTCCTCACACACACACACACACTTACTTCCTCTCCCCTGGCTTGACTGGAGTGAGCCCTTTTATAGCATCAGAGGGGCCTTAATTAGAGTCAGTGGTCTATTAGCCTGGAGCAGCCCCTGCTCTGGTCACTCAGGGAACAGAAAACTACTTATCCAGTGGCCAGTATATCTCGCTTCTGCTACTCTGCTGTTCCCAACTGGTCTGGGTCTATCACACTAGCTACATGCATCAGCTGACTATGCTGACCTCTGGATACTTCCCGCTTCAACCCTGCTCACCACTGATGATGATGATGTAAAGAGTCTTTATGGGAAGCACAATTCTTGGATCCTGTTCCTTGAATGTAAAGATTTCAGCATGCAGAGGGCCTCGCAATGACTAAACATTTCAAGGACACAAGGCACTGCACCTTCACGGCCGTGCCCATTTTGCTAGGCGAGATGCTTCTGCCGGGCTTCTGGTTACTTAATTTTCAACTGATGAATCTGCCAACTCACAAAGCAGACATGAATCTTTTAAAGAGGCACTCTCCAGCCTCCAGGGATGCTTTGAAAAGTATCCCCCACCCACCCACCCCCAACACCCCTAGCCTCCCTCAGGCCAGGTCTACACTGAAAAGTTAGATGTCGACCCAGCTACATTGCTCAGGGATGTGACAAATCCTCACCCCATCCCGACATAGTTAAGCCGACCTAACCCCCAGTGTAGACAGCGTTAGGTCGATGGAAGAATTCTTCTGCCGACCTCGCTACCGCCTCTTGAGGGGGTGGATTAACTACAGCAATGGGAGAACTGCTTCTGTCACTGCAGTGAGCATCTATGCTAAAGTGCTACAGCAGTGCAGCTACAGTGATTCTAGTGAAGACCTAGTCCCATCAGAAACTATCTATCTAAGACAGAAGCTT
This sequence comes from Malaclemys terrapin pileata, assembly GCF_027887155.1. Taxonomy (NCBI): domain Eukaryota; kingdom Metazoa; phylum Chordata; order Testudines; family Emydidae; genus Malaclemys; species Malaclemys terrapin. Next base: position 5,919,463 of record NC_071523.1, read on the forward strand.
ATACTGCAAGTATTTTAAATGTTTAAAATACACGTACCGTATGGGGTATGGATAGTCTAGTAGTCTCACAGAGCTACACCATGGTGGCATGTGATGTGCAAAGTTCAAAACTAGCTCTGTCCTTTTACCTGTATGACTCCCGAAGGGCCAGCAGAGAAGCTCCTCAGGCCGCAGAATAATCACCATGAAGTGGGGCCTTCATGATGACAAATGAAATAAGAGAAAATAAGAACGTTCTAAGGGGAGACTTCGTGGACTTTCTATCTAGGGAGGTTCCAAGTCTACACTGCGATTTCATATTTGGAAAGAGCTTTGTTTAATGGTTGGAGCATGCACGGCAACTGGAGCTCTAGCAACTCCCCTCTCCAGCGCTATTGGTCATGCCACCTGTTTGAGAACAGCAACTCACAGCGGAGGCTGACAATTTTCTGGAAAAACAGCAGGACCTCACAGGTTCCCACTTTCCCAAATCCCTCCAGTTCATTTAACGGCTTTAGAAACATCCGGGCATGTCCCAATATGTCTACACCACGTGTGGGAGTGAGCCTCTCAGTCTGGGTCACAGACTCGCACTGATGCGCTAAAAGTAACTGTAGATGTGGCTTTTGGCCTGGAGTGCGGGCTCTGAAACTGGGCGGGGAGTGGCCTTCCGAGTCCAAGCTACAACATCAAAGCACTGTCTATCCAGTTCTATTGAGTGTGCTGGTGTATTACCACATGTCAGCGGACCCACACTGGCAGGCTCGCTCCCAGATGCGACGTAGACACCCACTCTCACCTTCTCTGGAAAGGAAAGTTCTTGCTGCCAGCAGCCTTTAAAAAGGAACATTGAAAACAAAACTGGACAAGACACTAGAAAAGCAACAATCCTGCTGTAACGAGGCTGGTTCTGGCGAGACCCAACTGAAAGTGCCAATTTAGGACAAATTGCTAAAACAGGGCAGTTACAGCCCAAGGCTGGGTTTTTTTCACCTCTAAGGCACACCAAACCAGCCAGACTAAGACGACTTTGGTCTCACCCCACTGGCTAACCACAAGTCACACAAGCAATTCCCTTAGACACTCCTGTTTCCCAGTATCACCACCAGGGCCACTCGTTATGGGGACAAATGGTTATGAAAACCAATACCTCAGTAAAAGAAAAAAGGTTCTCCTGATCCCACAGGACCAAGCCCTAAACCCAGGTAAATATACAAATCAGATCTTACCCACAAATCACGCTGTTGCCAATCCTTTAGAATCTAAAATCTAAAGGTTTATTCATAAAAGGAAAAAGATATAGATGAGAGCTAGAATTGGTTAAATGGAATCAATTACATACAGTAATGGCAAAGTTCTTGGTTCAGGCTTGCAGCAGTGATAGAATAAACTGCAGGTTCAAATTAAGTCTCTGGAATACATCCCCAGCTGGGTCATCAGTCCTTTGTTTAGAGCTTCAGTTAGTAGCAAAGTCCTTCCAGAGGTAAGAAGCAGGATTGAAGACAAGATAGATATCAGGCATCAGCCTTTTTTAGTCTTTTCCAAGTGTAAGAACACCTCTTTGTTCTTACTGTGGAAAATCACAGCGAGATGGAGTCTGCAGTCACCTGGGCACGTCCCTGCATACTTTGCTGAGTCACAAGGCGTATCTGCCTTTCCCTCAATAGGTCAATTGTTTAGCTGATGGTCCTTAATGGGCCATCAATCAGGCTAGGCAGAGCTAACACCAACTTGTCTGGGATGTTTCCCTGAAGCATAGCATAAAAGTTTGAAATACAGACAGTACAGAGCCAATATTCATAACTTCAACTACAAAATTGATACACATACAGACGGCATAATCATAACCAGCAAACCATAACCTTGTCTTAGACACCTCATTTGACCCCCTTTATACAAGCTGTGGTGCCACTACAGGACTTTGGTTGCAACCATGTTCTATATGGTCCCAGTTCAAATCAATACGTGACACCTGCCTTGGCAGAGAAATGGGCTTTATTTTACCTCTAACTTTTATTAAGCTAATTGTAAGGGCAGAGAAGCCACTGACATGCTGCTGGGCCTTAGAAAGACAGCAAAATAACCCCCTAAAATTCAGGGATACTGGGAGTGTCAGAGATTGAAGGACCAGAGGAGTGGTGACTTTTCAATCCATGCGGACACTGCCATTTTGGTAAAAGCAGAGCAGTACTGGTAAACCCTGGAGCATAAAATAAAGACAGTACAAGCAAAGCAGTGAAATTACAGAAAATAAGGCCAACTTCCTGTCTTGAAGCCAGATTTCCATGGGAGAAACTCTGAACAGGCACGGGTATCCACATGGATTTCACGATAATCCTGCACGCACTTAATCTTATCAGACACAAAGTTACTGGAACAAATTTAACTAAACTTCCTTGCCCTCTACCCCAAAGAAAGGATATAAACCAATGAGGACTGATGGTGAAATCTGGATAATCAGATTCATGAAGCAATATTCTGTGCCATTGTTAATCGGTGCAGATGTTTCCCAAGCTTTTTGGCCCTCTGTGAAATCCGCCAATGGCAATATATGAGCAACTGCAATGGAATGTAATTAATCAAAATTCTCCTGTGTTTTTACAGTAAGTTTGCTACAACTGTGCAACAAGTCTGAAAAGCTCATTTCTTAGGACTGATTCTGTGCAATTCATCTCATAACTAACATCCAGATCCTACAGCAACTCCTCCCAGGAAAACCTGCGAATTGAGTGGCTGTCAATCGACTTTATAACAGATATGAGATTTAACAAGCTGTGCACATTGATAGAGATTGTTGTACTTGCATGGCTGAAATTACTGCCTTCAACCTCTTAAAACACCGCCCCAAGTAATTCCCCAAAGAAAGCATTAACGGTCAAGTTACTGCTTAAATAATGCACATTCCCTGGAAAACAAAGAATTCAGAACTCCTGTTCTCCAATACTACTTGTCAAACAAAGAAATCCATTGCACTAATTTTGAATGATCTGTAACAGCTGGTCTGATGTTCAAGTCCATGTTTATTATACTGACTGCTGGGTTCACAGTGACAATACTTAATAAGCGAGATCTTAGACCCTAGCACATGGAACTTCATTCATCTTTGCCATATGGGGGATAACTTGGTCCCAAGGACAGGTGTGCTGCATTAAACATAATTCACTATATCATGAGGACTTCAGCAGTTTGATATCCATAAGTCCTACCAAAGGATTAAGGAAAAGAAAACTCCTTGCCTTTGTGAGCCAACCCACATTTTGCTCTTCAAAAGCCTTTCCCAACCAGTTTGCTGAGTGGAGCTCTAACAACTGACAACATGAGGTGTCCGAGCCTTGGATAGCAGCAGTTCAGAGGTCAGAAAGCAAAGTGGCTGGCAGGGAACAAGGTTTCCTGGTGATCACAACATATACACATCAGAATTAGGAAATAATATGGGGCAAGTGCTAGGAGAAGGAAAGTCAAGAGGAAATCTCCATGATGTTCCTTGAGGGTACTGATAAACCACAGTTCCAGCTCAGTCTTAAACCACAAGGTCTGGGAAATACTGTAATACAAAATATTCAGCTCCCTTGTACCAGTGCCTGACAATCACCCTTCCTGTTTCTGTCCTGAGACATTAAAAACTAGGCAAACATTGAGATTGAGTGGTCCCAAAAGACATGAATTTACTACTAGCCTAGACCGGGCCTTCTCAACACAAAGACCCTAAAGGAAGAGTCAAGAAAGCATTGTTCAGTTTCTCCTTTGTAGGGCCACCCTCTTTCAATGCCCCTTGTAATCTGGGTTTGGGGAGGGGGGAACCCATTAATTTGTTCCTCCTGCTCCCAGGCGTCCCACTGTAGATAAAAGGAGAGAGATGTGCCCTTTGGAGCGTCTCACATGGGAATTTAGTTTAATATAGAAAGAATTAAACAAGTCCTGAATTGTGACTTCACAATATAGTCAAAAATCCATTTCAACCATAAGCTTTTCAGGGCAGGGACCCTGTCTAATGTGTCTGGCACACAACTAGCAGTATATGAAATCCCAAGTATCTGTATAGTACAAGAGCGAAAGATAAAACCTTTCCCAAGCTCCTAAATGGTCATTTGCTACAAAGCAAACTGAGGCACTCAAGATCTTACTAAATAAATATGCAGCACACCTCTCAACATTAAAAAACAGCTGCTTATTCAGAGAAAGGTTTCCTCTCTCTCTCTCTCTCATTCAAGTGTGGCATTCCCATCCCACCCCCGCGAAAAAGTTACCCTGGCCCAAGGCCCAGGAATATTCAGACCTTCTCCAGTGAAGGATTTACGGTCTGATATCTCGCCACCCTACGTGCAGAACTAGGAACATGGGTTCTATCCCACTGGAAAGGGGAGACTCCCAAGCTTTCCAGTGAGACTGGCAGCACTTGCTTCTGTCCCGGAAGATCTCAAGAGAGTCACAATTTTACTGTCCCGTGGGAACAGAAAACTACTGACAGTTGTTGCCAGAGGTTCTGACTCCCTCGAGCCGTGTAAAATTGGATTCATGAGCTTTGTTACACTAACATTTGTCAGGAATGTTCCAACTGTTGCAATATCATTTGGGGGCAGTGACAGCAAGAGAGCGCTAGTGTAAACAGGACCCCGGATTTCCCTCCCCCCCCCCCAATCTGTCATTTAAGGCAGGTGTAAGGTAGTTCTGTAACATGCAGCACACACAGAATGTGTGATGATGTGGGGAAAAGGCTTTTTCAGCACTAGTCTGGGAGGAGCACCGGAACGTAACTCGCTTGTCTCTTTGCCCCTGGTCAGGAATATCATTCCAACAGAGCACTGAATAAGCCTTGGTAAGCTGTCACCAAGTATTCCATATAAACACAAGCAACTTGACAGCTAATAGCAAAAGCATGAATTAAATTCCCTGAGATCAGTACCGTTTTAAGCTCTCTTAACTCATGTGTAGAAGCAGAAAGCCAACCAGAAAACCACCCTTTACTGCAATGCTCTGCTTAATTGCCGTGTTTTTTCTGCCCGATATTGTACTCTACAGAATTCAAGTGGTTTGAGTAATAGTGAAAACACGACACAAAGCAATGCCGGGGCTAATTAAAGAGCTTTCTGATCTGGGGGGGGGGGGGGGAGGGAGGGGGGAGGCTGAACAGCTCCTGCTGCTCATCTTCCCTTAAGGATGCACATGGAAAAAATGGAAATTGCTTTATTATACTACAAAGTGCTCATATAAAAATAATTGGTGGGAATGGGGTTGGGTATGTACGGCTGAGCCGATGAGTGCAGTCAATCTGTTCTCTGCTCCGCAGGCATCCCATTCAACAGCATTGCTAGTTAGCGGCTCTGTTTTATTCCCCATGTCAAAAGGAACATTTCCTTTTGGGAGGAAGAGAAATATTACACACAAAATACCAGTCAACAAAATATTGCGGTTTACATTTTTACACTAAGTGAAGCGCCTTTCCACAGCACACATCCATATACTTAAACCAAAAACTGAGCAGGGGAGAGCAATGGCTCTGGGATTTTCCTGCATAAACATGATTGCATAGGCTGCAAGAGCTGTACAATCCCTGGCACGATGCAGCACGTTTAAAGCCCTCGGTACAGGGATTGTTGACTTGAGGGCATTTTACAGCAATGAGCGAAATCTCTTGGCTCTTTCAGTCCATGTCAATAAAAATCAGAGAAGTTACAGGGAATCGTTTACGTGCAATGTAGCTGCGTTATAGCTGCAGTGGGAACCAATGAAATTAAATTTCATGGCTTTGTACCGTGTGAGCATCTCAACCATCACATTGTATTTCCTTAAGAACATCCTCTTTGACTGCATATTCAAATCAGCTTGTGCACTAGTTACCTATAGCATGATGCTAAAGAAGAAGAGGACACTATGGTTCTTTCAACTTCGTCACTGAAACAAATCGCTGTTTATTTGAACCTGGAGGACTCTAAATATACAGATGCTCATGTGCTTTTGGATCTGGCGCTCGGCACTTTCATTAGAATGGATGAAAATAAGTGTTGGGGGGAGGGATGCAAGAAAGTGGGAATCACAGCATGTACAGGTCAGATGTACCTGGAGACAGACCCTAGCAAAAAGCTCCAAAAACTAATATTACATGCTGGCGTGTGGGACTTTCAGGATCCAAGCCTGGATACAATTTTTACATTTGGTTCACATCTGTAAATCTTACCGTTAAAACCAAATGCCCCGCCCCCTAAACAATGTTGTGCGTGGCAACACATCTTTTAGCAAAAAAAATTAATCACTAAATGCTTTAAGTTCTCTTAAAACATGAAATGCACTTTTCTCCCTATTCTGGTAAACTGCTGAAGATAAAGCCCTTTGAATTTTTCCATATGCGAAAATTCACTTTTGGGCTGCAAACAGGCCTGATTTAGGCTAGTGCGGATGCATCAGATCTAAGTTTGATGATGGACAAGTTAAAAACTGAAATGCCTTTAAAGTAACTAAAATAACTAAGGATGAAAAAATTCAAACAATTTAAACAGACCCCTTCTAGTGACCGAAAGTACAGAACAGTACTTTATATTTCTTTAAAGGTATAATACTGATCTGTAAATATGTTTTTAATTTGAAAACACTACCACTTATTAGCATTTAATTTTTTAGACTGGTTAAAGGCATACTAGTATAATTCATCTTAACTACTTTTATTGAAAAAGGGTATTTTTCTTTGCATGTGACCCATGAGCATTTGTTAATTTTGCCAATTTCATCATGATCATAATGTGACTTTTCTATAATACACTGGGACAACAATAGTCTTTGGCATAAGAAATTTCATTCCAAAGGGCACCCCCCTCAAAAAAACATTAATACACTCATGAGAATAGAGAAAATGTACATATTCAACCAACATTAGGGAGTGTCACTAATACAGAGGCATGATAAGGGCTTTAACTTCAAGGAGCAAAATCAGACAATAGTAAAGCACATTTAGCAGTATGATTATTTTAAATGAGCTATTCTCCTCCTACCAATAGGTGTCTCTGCAGCCCACAGTAAACATAAGGCCATAGAATTTTAGAAGGGCCTCACTATGTTGCATACAACATGCTGCAATTCTTTAATCCCTTTCACCGGACGATCTCCATATGCTTTAGAAATGCTGGCAAATTAATTCTCAGCCAAACATCTGTACTATAGGCATGAGACATATTGGTATCACTTCATTCCCCCACTGAAGCACAGCCACCTCTGGGGTGGGATAAAGGTAGCTAGAAATAACACCAGGTAACAGTTTAGAAGAGGAAACGAACACAGTATGCAAATAAAATTGCCTGGGGAATTTAGTCAGTTTATCAGGGTGAGAATCTGGCCAAGAATCCAGGGATAATGCTTCTAATCCAGTTAAAAATGCCACATTGGTCAAGGTCTGAGCTTCATTTTTCACCTGAAAGACACCTTCCTTGAGTATACTGATCCTAACATCATGGTGGGACACTGGTCTGATCTGCCTTCTTCCCAGGGCAATCCATTATAGATCTAACAAATAGCAGCCCACTGAATTAAGAGATAGATGGCACATCTAAACATGTAAGGGTTGCATGTAAGACTTTTTTACATGTATTCTTCTAAATCAAGAAGGATTAAGGTAACTAACTTCGAGACCAACAAAAAGCAAAGTATTCCAAGAGGGTCCTCTTAGAAAGCTGCATAATGTAGCAGTTTAGTGTAGAGGCCTTGGCCATGATTTCCAAAAACAGGTGCCCAAAGGTGGGCTCCCAAGTGGCTGATTTTCAGAAGTGCTGAGCGCGTAGAAGTTCCCAGGGAAATCCATAGCAGCTACGGGGTGCTCACCACTGTTAAAAATAAGGCCATGTGTTTAGGTGTCTAAATAAGGACTTAGGAACCTAACTTTAGGTACCTATTTTTGAATAGTTTGGTCCTATTATTTACTAACATGAACACAAATAGTTTTCCCCAATTTTGGTATAAAATCCCTGTCAGCAATATTTTCCATGTTTTCATGTAACCTGAGGTCATGTTTTAAATGAGCACGTACTACACAAAGCTCCAAAAAACCCCAATAGTCACCCTCCTTTTCCTGTTCACGGCTATCTTTACGTGCTAACTTGGAGAAAACGGGGAAGAAAGGAGTAGTGAAACATTCCTTACACCATTCTCTTTCTGACAAGAAGGCCTGTAAAGGGAATAGTGGGAAAAATTCTTATATTATTCTCAGGAGGGATTCATGCCCAGGGACCTTGTCTGTCAGAATCTAAATCTGAGAAGGTTAAAGCAACAAGTTATTTTTCATTCCTTCCTACTACAACCACATTGATAAAGTCTTATGGAGGGGCCGTCTGGTTTTTTGTATACGTTTCTAAGGAAATAAAAGCAAAGATTGTTCCAGAAATAAAGATAAGATGCTGAATACAAGGAGAGATTTCCGAAATTACTTTTGCGGCACTAAATGAACGCTGGGGAAGGGAATCAGCAGCTCTACAGGGTCAGCTGCTTGAAAATGCACGCTGAGGGTTTCTGGTAATGTAACCACCTCCCAGGAACATGAATAATTCTGGCAGTCAATAAAGGAGTTTGAGGAGTCCTGTTTCTTTGCATCTACAATTTCATTAGCTGAGGACATGCAGGTAGGTGAATGCAGTTTCTCATGAAATTTAGCCTCTGCCTGTGCACAGGATGAACTGAAAGGACTCTTGCAAAAAGGCACAAGATTGCTAGTTTCCACAGGGATAAACAGTGTAGGTGTATTTTGCTGAACACTTAAAACAAATGTATTTTTGAAATTCTCATTAACACTTATCCAGGAGATCGTAACCCAGAATCCTTCTCCTTATCAAAACGGCCTTTCCCCATGGAACGAGCATGCTTGTTTGATACTGAAGTGGTGCTGGCACTGATTTGAGCACTGAAGTATTTCTTTTGAAAAATTAAATTACAAATACTGATTAAAGACTAACTGCTAAGTGTTGTCCCTAACCAGGAAAGTAAAGTATTCTTTGGCATGCCTAAGCCACCCCATTCCCATGCATACATATTTGCTGGTCCTTACAATTGTTGCCATCAGGTAGGAAGCTTCTTCCAGCTTCTAACATGTTCCTTTGTTAAAATCCAATCAGTTACCTGTGTGCACTCAGCACCCTTTCCGTAAGGGAAGAGATACGAGGGGAGAGCAGCTAAGAGTAAAGGGTGATCTGATGTGAGGGGCACAAATGGAAAGAACCTACGGAAAAATATAGAATCTGTAAGCTATCACAGTGATTGAGACTATTGACACAAAAGCGCTGGGGTGTTTAGGTTGAAGTCTCCCAACATATATTATACAATATTTACACAGGAATTTTCATCCTAAAGGAAAAGGATTTGAACCTGTCCCAATGCACTGACCACTTTGATTCCCTCTCTGCATCCTGGTGGTTTGGAGAAAACCTTGAAATCCCGCAACACCACCAGGAAAAACAGAAGACTGCTTAAAACGTTTGATTGCTTTTGAACAATTTCCCTCCTCGTTTCCTCTGGTTGCTGTCCCATTTTCTTTTCATCTGGGCAAGTCCTGCTAAACAAAGCAATAAACATTCCTACCACATAAGGCTACACTGCCAGTGGCAAGGAGCTCCAAGAACTAGCACACATCAGAACTGTGAAGTGAACGCTAGTTCCCTAATGCCACAGTCCACACTATATGAAGCATGTGCTGTTGCATGCCCTTACAGTGTGCTTGTTGGTAAAAGCAGGTAGTGATCGGTATGAAGGTCTAAGCTGCTTAGAGCAGAGACTGTTTTATATGGTTGGAGTTCAGCACATTATGGAATCGATGCTCCATGTTGAGGAATAAAAGATGGAATGCCCGTTCCATTTACCAACACCCCTTCCTGGTGATCACAAGAAAGCATTGTTGTGGTCAAAGACACCCACGCAATGATTTTAGTTCAAAGACTCAAGCCTGAGGCCAGTTTATTGACATACATACCAGTGCACTGGGGTGCAGTTCGAAGACTGACACCCCGAGGGCCGCTTGCAGGCAGGTTTTTATTTCATTAAACCGCAAGCAAAGTACAAACAATACGTCATGAGTTAAGAAACTGGGGTTGGGGTCAGCCCCCCCACCCTAAACCACAAGTTAAGAAATTAGGGTTGGGGTCAGTCTCTCCCCAAACCGTGAGTTAAGAAATTAGGGTCGGGGTCAGTTCCCTCCCCCACCCCCATAGGTACCTTCCTCATTTTTCCGAGAACTGGATGTTTATTTGGGTAGAGGGGCGCTTGGTGGTCTTCCCCAGGGGTGGTACTTGGCACCAGTTTGGGTACATTTCTCAAGACGTTATTTTCCGGGGTCTTTTGGTTAAAGATTGGAGGTGGGGGTTCCATGGGACGCCTAAAGAGGATCTATGATTGGCTATTTTTGCAGATAGCTGGAATCACAGAGTGGGTCACAGATCACCCAAAGGAGAAGCTGCATGAGTCAAGAAATTGCATTTAGCTAAAGTTACCTATTGCTTCACACAAGTGGTTATTATATTTCATCAGCCATGAACATAGTTCGTTAGTGCTGCCGCCGGGGCTTTTTTATTCTTTCCCTCCTTGCCCCCCCCCTCCTCTGGTCATGACCCTTGACCGAGTTTGGCAGGGAATTGTGCAGTCTAGTCTAGTTCAGGCCCTGGCCTGGGCCCTAGCCTGTATTGCTTGTGTAAGGGTAGTTAGCATAACAGATCTCTGTTGGAGGGTTTATTTTGGGGCCTTTAGATTCACAGCTCTGGCTATTAAAAAGAAGGCCCCCCTGCTCTATTTCCCCACGGTATACACTAAAGAGACCATCTTTAGTGTGATGGTGAGCCAGATGATGAAGGAGATGCACCAGATGAATGAGCATTTGGCACTGTGGCAAAACAGGAATGAGATCAGAGCTCATCCCAATCAGCTTCACCAGTAATGAGGGAGCTCAACTCTCAGCTAAAGAGCTGGATGAGGGAGCCCTCTGCATGCAGCAATGGCACTCCAGCTATAAAGACGGTTAGCCGTTAATTGTTCTGTCCTGTTCTTATTTGCATAGACTAACCTATTCAGAGAAGGGATTTCTTCCTTCATCTTGCACTTCAGGCATGAAGTACCATGTGCACTTCAGCTCAATGGATGGAGCAGAAGAAAGTAGTGAGGGCCAGAGGTGCATTTTCTTTTTTAAGGCCGACAGCATTCTAAACACTCTCCCCACTCTGAAGTCGTAAGGGTCAAGGAGAGAACAAAATGAAAACTATAGGGTGACTTCATGTACTCTAGGACAAGCTCACACAGGGCCTACAAATGTCAGTTCTGTTATTCCTGTAACTGAAATGATTTGGAGTGCTCTGGAAACCTGCTCAGAGGCACTGATAAGGAGAATTCGAACAATGCAGGCTGGGTCAAAGGGCACACTGCAGCCAGGCACTGTGGCTCTCAGGCATGAGCAGAGTGGGAGGATTGGGGGGTGGGTGGGTGGGGAGAGAAGCTGGCACTGTGACAGAAGCAGAGAAGTCATAATTTCTCTCTGAAAGACGTCCGTGTTTTTAAGGTCCCCCAAAAGAGAGGAAGCAACTTCAAGAACCACAATCCTTTTCATACGGCAAAGTCATTTCAGGGCATTAAATAAAGCTGCTGTCAGGAAGAAACAATTATATCAGATTCAAAATTAACAGAGTTAAGATTATGCCTTCATTACAAAAGCAGCAGGTTTTCACATCGAGAGAGAGAGCTCTATGTAAAATCCCAGTGGAGACAAGGCACATAGTTTTTACCTTAATGTAGCTGGTCAATGTCACCCCCATGTCCTCAGCATGGGGGATACCTTGACTAGCTCCACTGAGATAAAAAACTTTCCCCCACACTGGGGACATGGGGTTGACATTGACAAGCTACATTAAGGTAAAAAACTACCTGTGCCTGGCTTGCCTCAGTGTAAGCACACACCTGTTTTTCAAGTGAAGATATAGTCATAATTGGCCTGACAGTTCGACAGCACAGGAAGCCCGAGAGCTGCCACAGGTCTCTGGATCCCTAAACAGATGGTTATAGAACTCATGCTGGGTTTATGCCTGCAAACTGTAAGCCGTGGGGGCAGGGAACACATTCCCTACTTTGGTACAATTTTTCCATCGTTCATCCCTTTATTACCATGACCATTCACACAATAATATTAGGGCCTGCAGCACATATGACCTCTGTTGGCCTCAGAGGAAGCAGTTCACTTCCCAACAGGGCCTTATGGAATGCCATATTCATTGCCTTCCAAAAGGGAATGGTACTCTATCAGAATATAGGTATTCCCAGGACCTTGTCTGGATAGGCACGATGGAGAATCCATCCTCAGAGGAAGTAGTTAGCTCTTTCATCTGGGTTGAAATGTATCGCTAATTGCTCTCTTTTCATTCATGAGACAGAGAAAAACTAAACCTTTCACAGGCTAACTGCAAACAAAGAAAAGGCGAAAATGGAGAAGGATTTGCAAGTCAAGAGAGGACAGATCTGTGTTGTGAAACACAACACTTTGGCTAGGTCTACACTACCATGGTAAGTAAACCTATGCTATGCAACTCCAGTTATGTGAATACCAATACCGTAGCTGGAGTTGACATACCTTAGGTCAAGTTACCACGGAGTCTACACCGTGGGGGGGGGGGGGGGGGGGGGGAAAAGAGGCAGAGAAAATCTCCCATCGATTTACCTTACTCTTCGTGTCCGGAGGTAGAGTACAGGGGTCAACTGGAGAGCAATCTGCAGTCGATTTGGTGGGTCTTTACTAGACCCGCTAAATTGACTGCTGGTGGATCGATCTCAGAGCGTCGATCCCCGCTGTAGTGTAGACCTGCCCTTAAATTAAGTGTCTAATCTCCAATATGGCTCACCTCTTCTAAACACAAATATAGTGATTGATTAACCTCCCAGGGGCTCTCCCTCTGCTCTTGCACACACAGGCACTGCATGGATGAATTCATTTGGAACATGAAAAGTAGCAGTTCTAGCAAACTTGCAAGTGCTGATTTCCCATCCCTCAGCCTTGAAATTTTCCATAATTTAATCAAAAAAATTCCATTAAAGACATTTTCTACAACTGCACAAATGGAGAGAGCAAACTAACTGCCAACCTGCCAAGGATGGACTAGCCAAGGGGGGTCTATGTGCATCTGGTTCAAAATACCTGAACTTCATGGAACCACAGACCTAAGTCTTGCAGGGTCAATCCAGGCCTTTATTCTCCTGAAGCACATCAATTAAGGGTTACATTTTCAAAAGCAAAGTGGCTTAGGAATTCAAGTCAAATCTACAAGTGACTTAGGCTCCTATGTCCCAGAGACTTTCAATGAGATTTAGGCTCTTAAGTGCCTTCTAAAAATGGGATTCAGGGTATAATTTTCAAAAACGCCCAAGTATCTTGCAGTTTGCTACATTTGGAGGCTATGACCAAGCTTCTGTCTGTTCTATTTGGACAGCAAAGATCTCATGTCCTTGGCCAAAATTTTTACTCCCCACTGCTGCTGGACAGTCAGTTGCTGCCCTGTACCAGAGATGTGGTGGAATTTCAGTGTTGCTGTTATTCATAAAATTGCTTCGGGATCCTCCCGGGATGAAATGCTCTAATAAATATAAAATTATAACCATATTTCTCTAGTCACCAGAAACCCTCTTCAGACATGCTTTCGCTCATACCCATTCCCATGGTTTTCCCAATGCAGCCTATCATTTTTAAAGGTCTTTTTTCCTGCACAGTCCACTATGGCACTGAAGAGGACCACTGCAGGGCCACTGAAGAATCTTTTTACAATCCGTTTGAGTTTGTTGAAAGTGGTAGACAATGAGACGTGTCCAATACATTTAATTTCAAGGGCAAAACTCATGTCAGAAATACTATGTATTAAAGGCTATAATGTGGTGACGTATCAGAAGGCCTGCAGCATGAAAGATCAACTATAGCAATCTCTCAACCTTTCCAGACTACTGTACCCCTTTTCAGGAGTCTGATTTGTCTTACGTACCCCCAAATTTCAGCTCATTTAAATATAACTTCCTTGCAAAATCAGGCATAAAAATATAAAAGTGTCACAGCACATTATTACTGAAAAATTGCTCTCATTTTTACCATATAATTCTAAAATAAATCAATTGGAATATAAATGTTGTACTTGCATTTCAGTGTATCGTCTATAAAGCATTATAAACAAGTCATTGTATGAAATTTTAGTTTGTACTGTCTTCCCTAGTACTTTTTATGTAGCCTGTTGTAAAACTAGGCAAATATCTAGATGAGCTGATGTACCCCCTGCAAGACTTCTGTGTACCACCAGGGGTTGAGAACCACTGAACTATTATGGGAAGAAAAAGCCAGACCTAGACATAAGAAAGAATTATACTAAGAGACTGGATTTACCTCGGTCATACAATAATCAGATACGGGTATTAATTCAGCCATAGTGACACAGTTGGTAGTATATCAGTCTACTAAGAACAGATATGGGTTCAAATGAGATCTAGTAACCCCAGGGCCAAATGCTGACACAGTCGCTGGAAAGGGAAGTTATGTAATGTTGCTCTACAAGGGCCTCAATAGTGAATGCAGGATTCATGTTCTACACAACTAGTAAATGGAGGGAAAAGAGCAGAAAAACTAACTCAGAACAAACAGGTTGGGCAAAAATACCAACAGATCCTGCCGTCCTAGTGCCCTTTTCCAGAGTATGTTCAGTGTCTTTATGTCTGATGAGGGAAGTGTTACCAACTCAAAACTAAGAGCAGTCTTCTCCTCTCTCTTGCTAAGCTGTTTTTTTTTTTTTAAAGCTGCACTGTAATTCAGGTCTGACTTTAATCCTGGTTTTCTACTGCAAAACGTATACTCAGAATAAATACTACTCAGCACCGAAAATTCCAGCTGCGTTTCATTTTAAAACATTCTATACTGAACTATTTGATGGCTAAAGACAGCAGCTGAGGCCAAAACTAAAATGACTACTCAGTGATCCTTCCTAGGTTTTGACCGGCACAGTCACCTTCTTCTGTGTGCTCCACACCAGATATCGGGGCTTACTTCCTTGTGCTCCTTGCATGCCTCCTGCTATGGCATGGCTTTAGAGTACTTCAGACCAGAGATTCTCAACCTTTTTCTTTCTGAGGCCCCACCCCGCAACATGCTATAAAAACTCCACGGCCCACCTGTGCCACAGTAACTGGTTTTCTGCATATAAAAGCCAGGGCGGCGTTAGGGGGAGCAATCACGGCAATTGCCTGGGGCCCCAGGCAACAGGGACCCCCAGAAAGCTGCATTGCTCAGGCTTCAGCCCCGGGTGGCAGGGTTCAGGGACCTGGGCTTCAGCCCCATGCGGTCCGGCTTCAGCTTTCTACCCTGGGCCTCAGCGTGTCTAACGCTGGCCCTGCTTGGAGGCCCTCAAGGCCCCGGACCCCTGGTTGAGAACCAATGCTTTAGACAACTGATTACTGGTGTGCCCAGACCAGGACCTATTCTGTTCAGTGCAGATGCACATATTACAGTGTTCCCTATTTTAATGCATAATAGGAAGATAGGAATTGCAATACAAGGTCAGACAAGTGTCTGTCTAGTTTAGTGTCGCCAGTACCAAACGCTTCAGTGCAATTTACAAGAGATCATTACGGAACAACCTTTTTTTAAATACACTAACCTCCGGCAGATAGTGGCTGGTTTATACTCTGAAACATGGGAGGTGCAGGGATTAATCCTAATGCAACTGTAAATATTTCCATTATCCATACACATTTTCTCTTTTTGTATCTTACTAAATTCTCGGACTGTCTCGTGGCAACAAGTCCCACAAGTTTAGAGCTAGTCTGCACTACAAAGGCTTTGCTATATTGGCAAAAGGAATTCTTCTGCCCATATAGTTAAACCACCTCCACAAATGACGTGAGCCTTATTAGCAAAAGAACTCTTGCCGGTGTAAGTTATGCCCACACAGAGAGCCATAGTTGGTCAGAGATGTGATTTTTTTTTCAATACTGCTAACCAACATAGCGATGTCAGGAAAACTCTGTAGATTTGGCCTTATACATTGCGTATAACAGTAACTCCTTTAATCTGTTGTCTTTGTGAATGCCCCTTGTTCTATATCAGGAGAAAGTAGATAGAGAAAAAGTAAATTGCATCTGCCTAAACACCACTATTTTACATACTTCTATCACATCCCCTACCCTACCCTATCCTGACTAAATTAAACTAGCCTGAGGTTTTTAGTCTCTTCTCATACGGAAACTTTTCCATCCCTCCCATTACTTTCATTGCCCTTCTCTGGATCCCTTGTGCCTCTGGTATATTTTTTTGAGATAGGGTGACCAGAACTGAACACAGCAGTCCAGCACAGGGTATACTAAAAATTTAATGACAGTTTCAGCATTTTCTATTCCATTCTTTATGCATTCTAGCATTGATGGCTTTTTTTTTAAAATGCTGCTGACTATCGAGTAGATATTTTCACTGAGCTGTCCACAATGACCTCCCCCACATGTGCTTGATACTGTACCTACACACAGACTTCCTCTCCCATAGGGCTCAAAGTGTGCTAAAGCTGTACTTTAAGATGATCTGAAAATAAGGACTTATAATTATTTGACTGCCCCTTCCACCTCAGTGGTTTGAGCATTGGTCTGCTAAACTCAGGGTTATGAGTTCAATCCTTGAGGGGGTCATTTAGGGATGGGGGGGGGAATCTGTCTGGGGATTGGTCCTGCTTTGAGCAGGGTTGAACTGGATGATCTCATGAGGTCCCTTCCAACCCTGATATTCCATGAAATTTATTCTATGAAATCATCATCATGTGTTAGGGTCTGAAATCAAACCAGCCAACTACCGTCATCATTGCAATTGCCCAACACAGGCCATGTTATAACATTACAGCTACCTCAGAGCCCTTCTGAAGCAAAGAGTGGGCCCATAGCGGTCACATCAGTGGTGCTCATGTATATCATGATTTGAGGAAGGTTTTATTGTCCATTACTTTATATCCATAATGGGATAAAAGTTAATAGATTCCTGGTTTCCGCTTTTAATGCCTGCAGTCTCTAGTGCACTGCAGTTCAGGTCCATGACTGATTTGTGTTAGCACCCAAAGGTTTCCGGAATAGACCATTTCTTTCAATTGGATTATGCCTCATCCCCAGCTACAGAAGACATAACCATCTGTAACAGAACTCTGAACAAGGAAGCTCATGTTCGAATCTTGCCAGATTTAATCAGGTGCTGCTCCTACAAAAACTCACTACCATCTCTTAGCAACATCTCTCACTGTTTCATGAGCGCTACAAAAGCAGAACTTTTGCTCGGCCGGAGTCTTTTGGGCTGTTTTGTCAAGGTTACACTACAGAATTCAAAGGCCAATGACAGTACAAAAATGACCGAAGGCCAACTTTCTTGCTCTATCATGCCGCAGCCAATGCAGCTTTCCAACACCAGAAAGGCTGCATCTAATAGCAGAATGTTGGACAGATGACAAGAGCATCTATCCTAGCTCATTCACAGTCTTTTAGCTTTACTGAATCAACATCGAGTGCATCTTCCCACTTCAGTTCAAGAGGGGAATTGTGATCCTAAAACTCCAGTGGCCAAGGTTTGGTGAACCCCGCGTTTGCCATTGGGTGAAAATGCTCAGCAACCTACTGATCAGTAGAACAGTCACCTAAATAAGCACATTCAGCATTCATTGTGACAACATCTATGCTCTTATCACCACACCCCGGCACACACACACACACACAGGAGCAGACACTGTGTCGAGGCTGGGGAGGGAAAACATGCATCAAGGACTCCTGGGGGAATTCTGTGCAAAAATTAAAAATTCTGCGCACAATATTTTAAAACTCTGCATATTTTATTTGTTAAAATAATGCAATATAATCACGCTGGTTTCAATTATTTTGGTAATTTATTTAAAGGACAATATAACGGATGAAGGATGGGGGTGGGGAGGCATCAAAGGAAATCCCCAACCCCCTCGGTAACGTAGCTGGTATTGACCCTTTACTTCTGGTTATTAGTCAAAAAATATATGCAGCCATATGCTCAGTGTTAGATCATAGCCAACTGAAGAGCTAGTGAGGGCTGGGAACTCAAACTCACAATTTATATTGGCTACTGACCATCTCCAGGAAGGTCAGTAGCAAACAGGGCATGGAGCACATTTTGATAGGAAATGTTTTCAGTCCAAAAATTTAGACCAGTTCTAATCACTAAAGCACCGTATGCATTTATAAGGCCACACTGTCCTTTACACCACTGTGGCAATGTGAAGGAGCCTTATCATTTTTACACCTGTTTTATACTCCTGGGGGAAATTCACGAAGAACAATGGGAACAATTCACTAAGCAGGCAAGCGACTACATTCTGCTCTGCCTGAGGGGACAGAGCCTGCCCCATGCCTGCCTCCCCAGAAACACCGCAAAACCCTGCCCCTCCACACAGAGTGTGCCGCAACAGCGAGCGAGAGAGACAGAGTGTCTCTTTCTCTCACGCACATGAATGCCCAGCCTCCCGTCCCACCGGTGATTTGTCTCTCTACCAGCTGCTCCAGGCGCCCAAACTGACCTGCCTGCACTGCCGGGGAGAGGCACATGACCTCTCTTGCAGTTTCCCTTTGCTTCCCCATCAGAAGTTATTTTTCTGCGGGGAAGCAAAGAAATCTGCGGGGGCAATGAATTCTGCGCACGCGCAGTGAAACAAAATTCCCAAGAGTAATCAAGGGAAGGAGAGAGTCACAGACATAAGAAATAAGGTTAACAAAGCCAGCTGCTGGAGCGATCATCCGATACAAGCACTGTGTTACTTAAGAAAAATATATACCACCCAGAACATTCTAGATAAAGCTTTTAAAGTGAAAACTTTCTGCTCATCACATTTTTGGCTAAAGAATTACAACCAGGGTAGGAATGTTCTTTCCCAAAGGAATTGGACCTATAAAAAGGGTCCTGTGACAAGCTGTCTCTGGAGAATAAGGAAGGGGTCAGTGCTTTTAAAAAGCTAGAATTAGTTTTCCCTTGTTTATGTTTTGTTAGGGCCCCAAGAGTGAATCTGTGAGCCAAGGAAGAGAAGGCTCCCACTTCCCCAGTGACAGAAGGCTGGGATGGCCTGGTATAGGGACAGGAAAGCACCAGGAAGCAGGTTCTGGAAAGTTTTACCCTCTGCTCTGACTGGAAGGGTCTTAGTATGCATGTTCACAGCAAACAGGAAGAAGTAAGCCATGAGTCTACTGAACCCTTCTGATATCAGAGGGGGAAGGGAAGGCCATTGCCTGGTGGGCACTTTTCATGGCAAAGCAAGCTGAGGAAAGGGAGGAGTTTGGGAACTGTACCCTCCCCAGGTAGCTGTTGAGAAGACAGCACCAAGGAAGGAGGCGGTGGCTGCTTAGCTAAGAATGATCTGATGAGGCAGAACCAATGGGGAATGCAGGCAGGCTCTGAAGAGCCTCATCTACTTGAACAGCATTTGGACTTCAACTACTGTTGTGTCATGATTATTCCTGGGATTTCATCACTTTGGGGAACCAGTTGGTATGTTGTCATGGTTGTGATGCTAAGATAAACACCTGGGTTCTAACATCTGATCCCTCTGTCCTCCCTCAACCCCCCCCCCCCCCGGGGAACAGGGGCCTCCTGACAATCTACTGTGGACTGTGCCGTAGGGCTTCCGCTACTCAGTCAGAAAGCGTATTTTCAGGTTTGACACAAGGCCTAAGCACACAGGAACCAAGTGCAGGGCTCCAGGAGAATATAAACCTATGAACTGAATGGGAAAAGAGACCAGAGAAAAATGTAGATGATCGAGGAGTTCCTTTGGCAAAGATTAACCAGAATGACGACTCTTTGGGGATACACTCTTATGCCTATTTATCCAACCATGATCTATTGCTACACTCAGGTGGACTGATTAATGTAAACCAGGGGTGCCCAACTTACAGCCCACCAGAGCATTTCACAAGGCCTGCAGCCTACTTCAACCCAATGTACTAACAGCCGATTCATGCTCCCAGCACCTGCATTCTGTCGTGGTTTCTAGGCACCCGGAAGGAAAGAATCCTATTTAGTGCATTTCACACTGGCCAGGCACATTCTACATATTCCAGAGATCCCACATACAACATTAATGCCTACAGCTTCAACTAGGGAGCCCAGCCCAGCCTGACCTCAGCCCTGAATCCCGGTAAATCCTCCAAGCCTGGCTGACCTATTTTCCTCCTTAAACCAAACCTCCAGGTGTCCTTTCTGAACTCCCTTCCACTGCAGCTGTTGCATGCATTTGTCTCCCTCTATGGCCCTGGCTCTCCCCCCTCCAGTTGGTGGGGAGGTTGCATGCAAGCCTCCCAATGACCCTGGCTATTAATCACTCCCATCTGCCCAACACAGATTTGCATGGAGAAGTGGAATCTGCAGATTGCTGGGATAGGGATGTGGCCAGAAGAGTGCAAGGGAGTAAAGACGAGAGAGGCTCCCCTTTGCTCTGTTTCAAAACCTGCTACAGGGTATTAATATTTTTAGCTCTATTAATGTTAACTACATTGTTAATTTAAAAAGAAAGCCACTGCCTTGGTTACAGATATAAACAGAGTATTTTGAAATCTCAGCAATGGGGGGGTTCCTTTAAACCAGAAGGCATTATTTCACTCCTCCCTATGTCTTTGAGAGAAAGCAAGCATTAGCCAATTTTTTCTTTGAAAGCTAAATATTTACTGCTCGCTTAAGCACAATATCTCAGTTGGGAGATGCTGTACCCGACCGTGTTGTCATTTAGTCTAATTCCCCCAAAGGACAAAAACAAAGTGAAGACAACAGGTCTGAACTGAAACAAAGTAAGCCCTTCACCTGCAGCCAGTGTGATTCATTTATGGAATTCTGGCAGTAGGGATGTGACTGGCATTAAGACCTTTCTCAGCTCATTTTAAAATCCTTAGATTGGGCAGCTGCCAAAGCATTCAGCCTGGCCCTCAGTCAACACACTTCAGCTTGCTTTAATAGCCAGGTCTTCCTCGCTCTCTCAACAAACCAGCCGTCCAAGAGGCAGAGATAAGATGGAATATGGGAAGGATCAAAGAACTGATTCCTGAGCCTATGGAATGGGATTAAAATAGCTCCTTGTTCTTCCTCCAAATGGAAAAACAGATTCCACAGACACTAAACTAAATATCTGTCATGCATCTTCCTTAAGGATCAGCTGGATCTTAATATATGATAATGGAAGGTGTACTTTGAACTACCTCTGGAAGCAATTCCATTGTCCACTTAGCCATCAATTGTACAGTACCAAAATCTCAAGACATAAGCAGTTTCTCACTACCCAAGAGGCATTCATTCTAAATAAGCACACGAATTTGCCATATCAGATCAAAGCCTTTGCCAAATCTAGTATCTGGCCTCCTGCAGGGGCCCTGCCCCTAGATTAAATCTCACCCCATAACGTGTCGCGAGTTAAATGTGTAATACTGGAGCGGAAAGGCAGGGAGTTGGGATTCCTCCCTATCCCCTATAGGCAGATAGTTTACACTGAAGCACGAGATTTGATTTCCCTGTGCAGAACGAAGTGTTAATAAAATTAGCTCTCCTTTTAAAGCCCACCTGCTTCCTTTACCTCTGCCTCGAGGTGCAGTGAATTCCACATGTGCCTTAAATGTTATTTCCTTTTACTTGTTCAAGGACTTGTTTGAATGTAATGTCCTTACTCGTTTTTTCTGCCTTTGCCCCTCTAATTTCCTACTCTTTTTCCCAGGCAGTGAGAACGCTGTGGCAAGGACATCAAAAGGCAATTGCTATGTGCAACAACCACCAGAAGCACTAGCAAGGGTGAGTCATCTCATCTGAAGACAGATGGAGAAATGTGCTCTGTTCAGCTAGACTCCTTGTCTGAAGTTTCAGTTGCGATCTGATCTGGGCACATGTGCTGATGACAGCATGCAGAAATATTTCCTCAGGGGATCTTCCCATGGGACTTGCTCTTTAAGAGCGCTATTTGTTAAGACAGTGGGAATTTTTCTGTACACATTATGGACAGAGGGATCTGGGTGCTAGTATCTGGATTCATTAAACACAGTAAGAACATTTCTTAAATAAAAACGAACTACAGGCCATATACTACATTCAGCCTCAATGAAGAGCCACTGCCAGTTACATCGTCTTCCGCACCCCTCACTAGATTAAATACATTCGGGATGGCACAGCATTGCAACAACAGGAGAGGAAGAAGAGAATAAGTCAGTCTGGTCATACACATGTTACGTTATTGCATTGTAAGAAGATTTTAAAAACTATGAGTTTTGATTATGTTGCCCATCACCATCTGAGCACCTGCAGGGATTAGTTATCAGACCGATCTTCAAATACAAGAACTTCTTAAATCAGCAATTTGAGCCTCAAAAACAATCTTGACATCTTCATCAGCTCCCCCTTTTAAATTGTGAACATTTTTAATTGTGAGAATTGTGCCACTGTAAGATCTCCTGTGTAGCTGCTCTTCTGTCGGCATAATGAAACCACCCCCAATGAACAGTGGTAGCTACGTCGGCAGGAGAGCTGTCCACATGGCACTTGTCAGTGAAACTTATATCGGTCACTTTGAGCTCAAGTCTAAGCACTCACTACCTGCTTATTTTTAACCCTCAGATACAAGACATTGGATTTTCTGATTAAAAACACAGTTAATGTCATCTGCACCTAACTCTCCAGGGTGAGCATGAAAGATACTAAGGGTAGGGGCCATCTTTCTTCTGTGTCTGTACAGAGCCTAGAGTTCTGACCCATGACTAGGGCAGTCCTAGGCACTAAGATAACACAAATAAGTAGTGATAACACTGTTCTCCCATTGGCTTCCCTTGTTATATAGCAGGGCACCTCACATTTCAAAGAACTGCCTTTACTTCTGCAGTTGTTACACTTTCACACTTAAATTGGAGTTATATGGAAAAAAAACATGTTTAAACAGATTTTTAATGTTTAAAACCACTGTGGGAAATAACTTTTAGCCCTTTTCTGCTCTAGCTCACACGATGGGGATTGCATGAGTGTACCTGTTTCCCACGCTCCTGGTTGCCGTGGGTAACCAGCTGAGACATGTTTTATCCACTCCTCCAAATACCTGAACTGGCAACCGCCAAAGTTATTCAAAGCTCTCAGCACTGGGACAATGACTTCTATCAACCCAGGCTCTCAACTTCACCTAAGTGTCACTAATTATACATAGCACAAAGTAGCATTAAACAGTTTGCCAGACTACAGAAAAGGCATTCAACTTACGCCACAGTACAGTTCTCTGGATGGAAGGACACCAAAATACTCTGCATTTACCAACAGATACAACCTAAAAAGCATTCAGCTAGAGAAGCTAATGATGATAGGAATGGGCAAGCTAAGTATTAAGTTGTATATTCTCTATAGGGAAGACACTTAGGGCCAACTTCGGGTAGTTTACTGTAAGGAATAAGAATAAGAGCAACCAAAGGTCTTTAACATCTGTCACCTCTCACCTGATGCCAGAGGCCGGATCCACTCTTTGCTATTGAGGTCAAGTCTCCAGAGGTCATTGAATGCAGCATTGCAACTGCTCTGGGTGCAGCCACCAAACACATACATTGACTGATTAGCATCATAGTAACATGCACCTAAAAAGGAGGAGACAAAAAAAAAAAAAAAAAAAACACAATCCGTTAAAATTATCTCCCCCACATTTTTGATAAAATTAGGAAATTTTCTCAGAGAAAATACTTGTTATAGTCCTTTAAACAAACACTGAGTAGTCTAGAAGTATCACGGACCAAAGTAAACCGACAGCAACTTTGTAAAATGATTATCCAATCAAGTGGACCTGTTCCTGAAAGTTTAAAAAACCTGTCACCTCAAAGCTCAGTTGGGGCTGGTCTACACTGCAACACTGTCAACAAAACTTCTGTCTTTCACGGGTACTCCTCCCCCCCCACCCCCCGAAAGACAAAAGTTCTGCCGAAGCAAGTGAATGCAGCTTTGTCCGCTGGAGCACTCCCCCCTCCATCTCGGAACTTGCTACGCTGCCAAACAGCTGTTTGGTGGCAGCAAGTGCTGAGAGGTGGTGGAGGAGCGGGGACGTGGCACGCTCAGGGGAGGAGGTGGAAGCGAGGTGAGATGGGGAGGGGAGGCGGGGATGAGAGCTTGGCTGCCGGCGGGTGCAGAGCACCCACTAATTTTTCCCCATGGGTGCTCCAGCCCTGGAGCACCCACGGAGTCAGCGCCTATGGTGCACAGAATCCTCCACATTAACAGGACTACGGTGTACAGCACATAGCCCAAGTCTACGCAGATAGAGGGAGATTTTAAGTAACATAATATTTTACATCTACAAAGAACTTTTTGTCCTGAAGCACCACAGAACACTTCGCAAGCTGCCAGAAGGCAGCTCGCTTTTGGGTGGAGCTAGCAGCAGCTGATGCACAGCAAGCTACATAAAAGTGACAAGAGGGTAAAAAGGGGAAATTTTGGCTAAGACTGAAGAAAACCCAGATTCTTACACTAAGACATGGCTCTATAATGCCTACATTTACCCATCTAGGTTTTTATCCCATGGTACCATCACTATGGGATCAGAGCACCTTCCACAAAAGAGTAAACAAGAACATACTGAACAGAAACTATAAATAGTCCTAACTGCCCTAAAAGAATGACAGCGACTTGTTCCTGCCAGGGTTTGAACATGGGGCTACAGGAATTCTGGATAGACGCTCTCTGAAGTTCAGACTACTAAACTATCCTGACTAGCGAAAGAGGCCAACATAATACAAGATGAACTTCCTTATTTGAGTATTTCCCCTCAAAGTCTTGGGTTTCCTTGTTATCTCTTACTATGATGAGCGCTTTCCCTCGTATGTTCATGAGTCCTGTACAGTTACGTCATCGTTCAGTGTGGCAAGGACGCCCTTTTTCACGTCTCTCATCTAAGCCAGTGTCAGCGACCGGGACATGAATGACAGACAGCTGGCACAGGATCACCCAGACAAGACAAAGGTCAGGGAGAGGCAGGCTGGGGAAAGCAACTGGAAGCATTAGCTAAGCTTTCATAAGCCTCCTTGACTGAGGTTGAGCATCTGCTGTTTGTAACTTGAGCTTGCAAACTGGCGAAAGGAAAGAGCGGGGAGAGAGATTTTAAATTCACGACAACTATTCCAGATGATCAGGTAAACTGCAAGACTGTTTCCAGTCTGTGCTTGGTGAGGTTTCTCTCTTCTCTGGGATGCAACGGTGCTAGTTACCCATGCCTTTGTCCCCTAAAGATGAGTCTACTGCAATATACTACATGGGGCTACACCAAAAGACTATTCAGAAACGTACAAAGTACAGAATTCAGCTGCCTGCTTACATTACGTTTCAAGCAGAGAGCACGTTATACCAGCACGCCATGATCCGCATTGGCTGCTTATTAGTTTCTGGGTGAAATGTAAGGAGTTGGTTTTGACGATAAAGCTATAAGTGGTTTGTGATCTATGGAGAGAGACTGCATCTCACAATGAACAATTCTGACAACTGCAATCAAGCTGTCAGTCCCCTGGTCTGAAAGGGAGGGATGTCCTCCATGAATGGTCCTCCACCCAGGAATTCAATCCAGCCTTGATCTGAAATAGCTCCAAAATTTTAACCTTCAAGGTATGCTGCAAAGTTCATCTATTTTCTCGGAGCTTTGGCAAGAGGCACATGGCATGGCTGGAGGTGGGGGAGAAGTTTAATTCCTGATATTTAATCTATATTGTGATTGAGGGCCTGGCTAGACAGGTTACTGCATTTGATTGTATATTTTTAATATTGTACAAGTACTTGGAGTTCTGCAATAAATTGGAGAGGGTTCAGAGAAGAGCTACAAGAATGATTAAAGGATTAGTAAACATGCCACACCCCTGCCTTCAAATGGTTTCCATCACATACTGGGTTTACAGTTTGGTTCAATGGCTGTGAGCACCTGAACTATATAAATTGTTCCAGCACTCCTGAAACATGCCTTATAGTGATAGACTTAAGGAGTGCCATCTGTTTAGCTTAACAATGAGAAGGTTAAGGGATGACTTGATTACAGTCTATAAGTATCTACATGGGGAACAAATATTTAATAATGGGCTCTTCAATCTAGCAGAGAAAGGCATAACACGATCCCCTGGCCAGAAGTTGAAGCTAGATAATTCAGACTGGAAATAAGGTGTAAATTTTTAACAATGAGGGTAATTACCTATGGAAACAACTTACCACGGGTCATGGTGGATTCTCCATCATTGACAATTTTAAACTCAAGATTGGATGTTTTTCTAAAAGATCTGCTCTAGGAGTTCATTTGGGGAAGTTCTATGGCCTGTGTTATATAGGTGGTCGGACTACATGATCACAATGGTCCATTGTGGCCTTGGAATCTAGGATTAATAAAGTATCCTCTCTTTAGTTCTGTTCTCTGCTGAAACATCAGCCCACGAAGATGGCCTGTAATGTCAGTAAAGGCTTGGCATGCCCATCTGCTGTTCCAAAGCTTGATTACATTTTGGACACACCATTTCAAAAAGCAAAACCATCCCTCTCCAAAACAGAGGGCATTGAGAACTGGCACTTAAGTTTCAATCAGGATTCACTGATTGAATACATATTAGTACTGATACGTCCAACCATTAAGAAAATCCAAAGTTCTGCAGAACTGCACTGAACAAAGTGATAGCAATGCTAATACTAATATTAAATATATAAACATAAAACAGAACTGTCCCCCTGCGATGGCGCTTATAGGAATGTATCTTTATTTTAGTTCAAGGAATCTCTAAGGGAAAATAAAACCTAGCAGAAAAGAGCAAGTTGTAAATCATGCACCCCCACAAAAAGAGATGTATGTACAGCAAGAGTGAAGTGTTCTAAGCCTTGGGAAAACTAAAGGGCATCCGCTGGGGTTTGCAGAGAGCACTGATCACTGTCCTTGTCAGGGACGGGGATAGACCAGGAGAACAACAAATGAGAATGTCAACGTTCAGCCAATGAGCCTATGGTGTAGACCAGCCTGTGGCTAATGGCCTAACACAGAAGTGAAGGAGTAGCTCTAATTATGCAAACAAAACCTCAGCAACAGATGTGGAAGTTCAAGACCAAGCACCATCATAAATAACCTGCAAGACAAGCGAAGCAAAGCTATATGAGAAATAGCGGACAGGAGGGTGGTAATCTCCCCAGGAAAGAAAGAAGGCTGAAAAGAAAAGGAAATTTAAGGTTGTCAGAGTTCACTGGAGCTGCACTTTTTACAATATTAGAGCTCCGTCTTCGCAGCTTTGATGAACCCTGATATTAGCTCTCCTTTGATGTAAAACTCAAGGAGGACACAGTGTATTTGGAAACTGCACCAGCCCTTCCCGTCCTCTAAATCACAAGTTATGGAAGTAACTGGAGTCAAAATATCAGTGACAGAAAATAAAGGGAAATGTGGACTAAAGGGAGCAAGTGGAGTGATCTCAAACTCTGGTGGCCCAGGGGAAATACTTTAGGGTAGGTCGCTGTTACCAAAGGTCACTGTTCACAGGGTTTATTCTGAACTCAAAGTCAGTTTATTCAGTACTAGTAAAAGGGTAAGGATGTCCCTGGATTTTACTGATCAAATGCTCCTGCCATAATTCTTTAACTCAGTGATATATCTGTAGTGTCAATGACCCTTTTTTAACACAGCCCACCCATAGGCACACCAGTCATATTCATCCCACCAAAGAGAGCCACTAAGTCTGAATGAATTAGATGTAATAAAACAGTACATTCAACCACTGACAACTTCTCTCAACAGGGGAAGCAATTAAACCCATCTTCTCCTTTCAGAAATGCCTCATTGTCTGACCTGTGACTTGTCATGCAGATCACCTGCTTCCTCTATTCAAAGCCCACAGAAAGGCCAATAGCTCGAATGCCCTTGGCTTTCACAGAAAAGTCCAGTGCATGAGCTGACCACACAGCAGGAACTGGGGATTTGCAGCTACAGAGCACGGAAGGACAATGGTCCAAGTCAACATCTTACACAGAGCATGATCATTTGGCACACACATACCTATATGCATATACATGCTTACAGCGTGTTCAAAGGCAGTGAGTATAATCAAATATTTTTTCTATTTCTCCTATTCTAAAAAAGAACAGAAGGGCTTAACATCTACCACACCCACGCAAACCTAAATTACCAACAACAGAACTAGTATTGGAACAGATTTTGGGGTGGGTGATATGATGCACCATCCTTGCATTATACTGTGTCTGTATCATTTCCCAAGCTCTGGCAGTTCACCTTGATGCGAAGCTACAGCACTGCTTGCTCTACAGGCCTAGGCCTCTCCCTAAGCAGAGACTGCCAAGGTTTGCAGTGGTTTGTGATGCAGGCCCATGTCTGATAAGGACTAGGCTACCACCACATTTCATTTTCACAGAGTGGCTCAATGTATATTCAAACCCCAGTCTCTACAGGTGAAAGGCCAGGGTACTAGCCCACTAGATCAATTTCTAGCCTCCCACAGCTTGTGGAATTTCAATCAATTAGATGCACGTACAAGTTTAACTTCAGCTTGTTCACATACAAAGAGATAATGGGAAAATACAAACGCATTCGAGGCAGCCTGAAGGATTCCCCACCAAACTGCAAACCAATCATTTGCTAATAGCGGCAGGTTAAGAGTTATTGAAACGCTTTCCTCCACCCCAATCCAAACTCTTTGCAACTGCTGCTTTCAAGCAGCATCATAGTGCAGCCAATTTATTATTTTTTGAAGGGAGGTGGCAGCATTCTTCTCCTCTATTTGGTTTTAAAAACAAGCTAGCCAGACAGGCACCATGACGTCCGCACAGTATGTATTTTAATCATAGACCAAAATAATTTAAACTGCGCTTTCCTGCCTCTCTTTAGCAAACCATTTAAAGCTTCTGGAAAAGGAAGGCAGCTCAATTTTATGCAAAAATGACAGTACAACTGAACATTCCAGTTGTACATATTTAAAGGGCCAGCATCAATCCACCAAGTAGGATTGAAGATGAGGTCCATTGGAAGTAGTTGAGCTTAGAGCTTTTTGCTGGGCAGATGGCATGAGAATTTCAGAACTAAGGGTAGATTTTTCAAAAGCAACTAGGATTTAGGAGCATAAGTCCCACTGAAAGTCAAGAGGATTTGTGCTCCTAAAATCCACCATCACCACTATCACCATAAATAAAAAACAAAACACTGTAAAACACTCCATTATATTTGAATACCTAGAGAGACGATCAACAGCACTTATTTCAAAAGTTATCTTATTTTAAACCCATTTGTGTTCTCTAAAGTTTGTCTATTACTTCTATGCTACATCACAGCTTCTTATACAGTAGTCTGAGACGGCCAGCATAAAATCAGCGGACTATAACTGAGAAGGCTGGATTCAATACAGAAATCCCTTCAGAGCAAGGAAAGTTGTCAACTCGTTAACTTTACTAAATACAACGAAGAGCAACAAAACTCTGAGTATGCGTACAGCAGTTCCCTTAAAGGTCAGAAATAAAGAAAGTTTATCTGTCTCACCTTAAGAGGAAGGAAAAGAAAGGGGCTCTATTTATATCCAACTTGCATTTCCCCACCACCTTCCCAATGAAAATATTATTGCAAATTCTTTGTGAAGTCTCCTTAGTGGACCTGACTATTGGCGTGTAAGGACCTTTATATACAATGGTTTCCTTAGTGAAGGGTCCCAAAGCACAACAACAAACTGGTATATGTTATCTATACAGATCCCTTCACTCATCCTTGCAGTGCTGCAACTGCTGAGGTGCAATACAGCAGCTATTTAACAGTACATAGACATGGCATTGCAGTTTAGGACAGGAAATGAATACCACCACCACCACAAATTTAGGGAAGCAAAACACAGTTACTAGAGTTAGAATTTAGTGAAGTCACCAGGCCTAAACCCCTACTCTTATGAAACCATCTCTGGGTTTTTCCATGACCCTAAGTCATCAAAATCAATTTCCATCTCTCGTGAAAGGCTGCCTTCCCAATAGTATACTGAACTCCTAACACACTGCAGCAGTGGTTCAGTATTGACTCAGAGGAAATAATGCTATCCGCTAAATAACCAGCACCACTCCCTCCAACACCTGGGGGGTTCTTAGAGCTCTCTTATTCATACCTGACCTTGCTTAGCTTAAGAGAGCTGACAGCACCACAGCAACGGGTGGTAACACTGCAAATTAAACCGTATGTTCCACTGGACCTACAATAACTGTTTAGACTACTTACATCAAAAGCAGGAATAGATTTAAACTGATATCATGTCAGTGCCAGTATAGACTACTGCTCCAGACCGTAAGAAACTAAATCCTGCATACCTCTGCTTTGCCCCCCCCCCCCCAGCCCCAATGTCTGCAGTGAAAATATTCCCATGGTTTTACTTTATATATTAAAACTGTATTTGCCTGCTATCTTCAGTCCAAGCTTTCAACACAACTGAAAGCCAACAGGCAGAAACATTTAATAATGTTACGTACAAAGAAAAAAGACATAGCTGGTCTTGTTCCTATTATAGTAAGTCACCATATGGGTGAAAGCCAATCTGACCGCTCTTGAAGCAAGCACCACTATAGGTATGTTTTTCTGAGTTTTTCTCTCCCCGTGCCCTTGTACAGGTGTGAACATACCCAGGGATGAACATACCATCTGGACTGCTGACAGCTATTCAGAATTTTCCCGATTAATATAACTATTAGCCAGTATTCTGGTAACATGCTTTACTACTGAGAAAAAAGATTCGGCATTTATAAGTCACTGCAGAACCAAGTATTCCATTGAGGGATCAATTTTTCTGGCATAACGTATTACATTCCTTTGCTGTTTGCCATGACCTTTTGATGTAGCTATGAGACCGCATCAGCCACTTGTGTTTTACTAGATGAGTCACTGCTCTATTGTGATTGTATATTTTTAGATTGTACTACATTTGTATAATAGGTTCTTATTTATTCTGATCAAGACAAAAGCAGTATGACTAAAGATTGCTTGAGTTTTATAATACACCTGGCAAAAGTCAGACCTGCACAATCTTTTTAAAAACAAAACAAAACAAAAAATCCATGCATTTTTTTTCCCTCCAGGCTTTAATGTAGGAATCTTCAAAAATATGGAACAATTGATTACCTGGAAGTCAAGAACCAGAGGTCTCTTCACCACACTGAGACACTGTCCAAAAATCTGACCAAGGACAGAACCAAACAACTTAATTTGAAACAGTTTTTCTGAATACAAAACATCATTTAAAAAACCCTTTGAACTCACTGAGGGTTAGATTGGTGTGTGGGATGTGAGTTTAAACAGATACTACTGAGACTCTTCTCGGGGCACCCAGGGCTGAGAGTTACTTTATTACCACCTGCCTCCTACATGAGGGACTCTTGCCTAATCAGCTAGGCACAACCAGCACGTCGGTCACCCACACATTCTCCTCTGGGCTACACCAGCCCTCTTTGCCTGGCAGGTTGACAACAGATGCGCCCCAGTCTCCATGTCCCTACAAAGTGTCCCCCTGGAGTATCCAGCCCCTGATCACTGGATACCCACAGAAATCCCAGATC
Source organism: Malaclemys terrapin pileata (assembly GCF_027887155.1). Classification (NCBI taxonomy): domain Eukaryota; kingdom Metazoa; phylum Chordata; order Testudines; family Emydidae; genus Malaclemys; species Malaclemys terrapin. The sequence goes on from NC_071523.1 coordinate 5,950,988, forward strand.
CTCTGCTCCTAAAGAAACAGTGCACCAGTTCTACCTTAGACCATCATTCCTGTATTATGCACAGCACTTGAGTTCAGTTACATAACAAAGGAATTTAAGAAAGAATAGAGATTCAAATAAAAAGCAGGGAGAGAGAGAGATGGGAACTATTGGTTATGTATAAAATGTCACAACCCGCATTCTAAAGCCTAAACATAACTACCAAATTATCCTCCTGACTAACAAAGCTTCTCTCCCCCAAAGTTCTCTCCAGTGTTTTTAACCAAGCCTGGCTGAGATCCCTTTTCATGAAGCAAACTCGCTATCCATTTACTTCCTAGATGAAGGATGCCACAGTGTGTCTCTACACCCCAAATATACCAGAACAGACACCTCTACAATTTTCAGCACTGAAAAAGAGGAACTTGTGGGGATTTTCACAGCTTATTTTTAGTAAAATATTCTCAAATTTTTGCTCTGGCAGGGGGTTTTATTGGGTTTGGCGAGTTTCACCCAAACCTGGAAATCTGTATCTAATTCCCTGGCTGCCCTCTTAGCCTTTCTACTAAAGGCAGTTAGTAAATAGAACAGTGTGCAAGTCATCTTCAGGTGGTTTACTAGCACTGGTACTTAAACCTGAGGGGTGTGTGCGTGGGTCCATACAAATTCCATATTCTGTGCATCACTCGCTTAATACATTATTACTTGGGAATATGAAAATGTTATGACTGACGACGCTCAGAATCCTACCACTCACTTTATATTTACCTTTTTAAAATGAAATCCTGTTCCCGGGAGCCATCTCCCAGAGGGGCCAGAACCAGAGATATAGACGGATAGGGACTGAATTTTTGTTATTTGTTTGTAATTGCCTAGTACAATATGACTAGAACCTCTAGGAGCTACAGGAATACAAATGAATTGTCATTTGATTTACGTCCCCGCATGTGAACATTTTTCAGTTTTGTTAGAGAAATGTAGAGGTAGAAAGCAAAGATTCACTCCTAAACTAAGCAACATCAGTTGAGTCATTGGCTTCTATGAACAAGTCATATCAATATCAAAAATGTGATTGCTTCAGTGCCTCTAATTTGCAATCCTGCATGCTTTATATGCAGTAAAATACAGCCTAGACTCCTCCAAATAATACAGAAATATGTAAACATTATCTACTGCAGCAACCCGCAGATGCCAAGCCAGCTGCCATGTATAGGCTCCAATTCATTAGCTCTACCCATGTCACTGCACCGAAGTCATTAGACTGAAGCTTCGGTCATTTTGACTGCAGAAAGCTAAAAGGGACTGAATATTTAAGAAGAAAATTAGTTAAGTCTAAGGGTGGGGTTTTTAAAAGTGCCCAAATGCCTTAGGAGCACACATCCCCCTGACTTTCAATAGGAGTTGTGCTCCTAAGTCACTCAGTCACTTTTCCTCTTAACTTAGCATCAGAGTGTTAACCACCACAAATGGTTTATCATGTATCTATACTTGTAAATAAAATAAATAAATTAAAAATAAATAAAATTAATTAAAATTTAATTAATAAATTAAAATTTTATTCTATTTATTTACTTGTATACTGTTTATGTTGTCAGAACAGCATATTACACATACATTTACCTTTTACCCAATTATAGGGATGTGCACTACTGCTACATCTTGGGTCAAAGTACAAAAACCTATTATAAATACTCTGCAAACATGACAGTAGCTGCTAGGGGTGGAACACACTGAATTACTGGATTAGCAGAGTTCATATTTCCTTTCTAAATGTGTACTTACTGTGTGAGAAGCGCTGTGTGATTGGGGTTCCAGGATAGGGATACGTGCGACTCTCCCATTGAATATTTCCTTCTTGGACCGCCTTGATAAAGCCGTGATAACACTGATGTGCCACACCTAGAAAAGGGAGAAAACAATACTTTAGTCTGCTTCTGGCCCCAGCTTATTGTCACAAGACTAGGAAGGAGTTGTTCCTCCGTGATCAGCATTGCACAATTCCCAAAGGAAAACAAAACCCATAATACTCCTATATTAGGCATGGGTTAAGTCACTTGTCTTGATGAACAATTAGTCCAACTCAGTATGGCAAATGCTAAGGGAGCAACAGGAATAAAAGACAGTGTATCCATTTCTCCTAGAAGCCATGCATACTTGACTTCTTTTTGCAATTCCAGGTCGGGGAAGAAAGGTTAATAATTGCAGTTTAATGAATGGAGGTCATAAGGCTGGTAATGGAGGAGCAGCATGGAAGGTGTAAGAAGTGGTTGGGGATCAGAAGGCAAGTCCTTGCATTCTGACAAAAGGACTATAACTGCTCCACTGCAGGGTCCCAGAGGATTCAAGAGCGGAGAGGACAGACAATTCAAAGCCAGTGAGTGGGCCCAAAGGGGGTAACTGGTTATAAATGATCTGCACAATTTTTCTGTTTTTAAGACTTCAACAGGTTGAGGACAGAATAACCCTTTTGTGCAATCTAATCATGTACACAGTGTCTGTATCGGTTAGCCTCTCCTGTCCAAAACCTGCAGCTAGTTAGGGTAAATTACCAGCATTGTAAGCTTACCATGTTCTAGAGGAGTTTGATTCAGAGGCAAGTGCTTAAATTAGAGTCAAACAGTTTAGAGGGCTCAACAGCTGAAGACAGTGAGAATTTGGAGCTTTAGGGGATTATAGGTCAGTGTGCTAAACACCTGGACTACAGTTAAGGAGGGTCTCTGCAGAGGCGAAACATGGGGGAATATACAGGCTGGTGAGAGATAAATGTATTGACAAAGAAGCAAAGTGTAACAGTGGCAGGCCCAATGAACCTCCCTCAAAGCACAATGCAACACCACTTCATCTGCCAGCAGGAGCCAGACGCTGGAGAGACCAGGTGAGAGATGGATGTCAGAGATGTCTGGTGTCTATAAATATCTTTTTGCATTGGTGGTGAATAGGGGCTTAGTACACTTTGGGGCATTAGAAAATACACCTCTACCTCGATAGAACGCTGTCCTCAGGAGCCAAAAAAATCTTACCGCGTTATAGGCGAAACCGCGTTATATTGAACTTGCTTTGATCCGCTGGAGTGTGCAGCCCCGCCCCCACCAGAGCACTGCTTTACTGTGTTATATCCGAATTCGTGTTATATCGGGGTAGAGGTGTAGGTGTTTTAAGATAAACAATGCCTGTGTTCTATGCTGCCATACAAGTCTGTTGTGTCCTAATCACCGCGCATATCGTCTGTGCACAACTGCTTCTTTGCCAGATGAGCATCTGCCTGTTTGTTGAAATGAACCTTTGAGGAGTCACAATACATTATAATGAAGTTCTCCGAACATGTTGGCTGCTATTGGCAACATGATTTTAAAATAAATTTACCATTAAACATTCCTATTAGAACATACCTTAATTAAAATCTGTTCATTTCTCACATTACTAAAGGGGAAATTTAGCCTCTTCGCCTGTGGCCACAAAGACCCCCCATGCAGAGCAGGACCAGAACCAGAGCTGCTGGTTCTGTATGTGGGGTGCGGATTTATGATGAGGGATTTGGGATGGGGCTCTGGGGATCCACCAGACATTGCCCCCAGTGGAAGGAGAAGTGTCTACTAAAGCCTCAGGGCTGCAGTAGCTGTCACAGAGCAGCCTGGCAGACGGTCCAAGGCCTGGAAACATCCGCTCCTGCCAGCATTCACAAAACCTCCTGTACCAAGCCACAATACTTAAGCCAGATACAAGAGGAGAGGATTTAGCTCTTAGAGAATAACATTAGCAAACAAATACCAGATTTGCCTACCAAGGAAATAGCTCACTGAGAGCTGGATTCTAGCTTCAGTTATGCTCTGCTGCCATGGAGACTGGTCTATGCCCCAGACTGTCTCCTGGGAGTGACCCCTTCAGTTTGCTAGGCCCCAAGGAACCACACTGTTCAACAGGGGCAGGCCTGTGGCCTCCAAGGTTGGGCTGGCGGCACCAGCATTCCCAATCTCTCTTCATGGCTCCGTGCAGCAAATCCAGCCAAGCCAGACTCCAGCTGGAGGCTTGTACTGTGACCTTTCAGGGCACAGTGCTCTCAGGAGGTATGTCTACACTGCAATTAGACATCCGCTGACGGGTTCGCAGGGCGTGCAGTCAGAGATTTGAGGCCCCTCTCACTTTGCAGGGTCCTAGAGCCCAAGCCTGAAGTCTACACCACAGTTAAACAAACCCACAGCCTGAGCCCCACGAGCTCATGCCAGACTCAGGTTTTTAATTGCAATGTAGACATGCCCAGGGAGTATTTACAGTGACACAGGCAGTCTTTTCAAAACAAGGTAACCATTTATTAGTCACCTGGCACACGATCGGAAAGTCCTTAGGCTACAGAAATAACGGTTAAAGCACAGTCCATCTTGGTTAGCCCAGAGGCCCAGCCAAGCCGCAGCAAACCCAATGTTCAGGTTCTGTCTCTCAGTCTGACCTCCTTAGCCAGGGCTTGTCTACACTTACGGTACTGCAACGGCACAGCTGCGACACTGTAGCGCTTAGCAAAGACACAACCTACGCCTACGGGAGAGCTTCTACCGTCAGCATAGGTACTCCACCTTCCTGTTGCCATAGCGCTGTCTACACTGGGAGTTAGGTCAGTATAACTGTGTCACTCAGGGGTGTAAGATTTTACAGTAGTTATACCGACGCAAGTTTGTAGTGTAGACCAGGGCTCGGTTTCCAGGTGAGAGCCCCACGGGCTTCCTCCAAAAGCCAACACTTTATCCCCCACCTCTCTTTGGTCTCAGTTTGGGGCCTTGGTTCAGCCCATCTCCTGCTGGGTCATTGGTTGCTAGATGTCAATGTCCTGATGACTGGGTTTTCCATTGTCTTCTCAGACTTTCCACTGATAGGGGACCGGCCTCAGCCAGTCCTTTGTAAAGGCCCATTCAGGCTACGACAGCTAGGGACGACAGACACACACAGACAGACAGACACCATCTCTTAGCCTGCCCTGAGAGCAAGTGTAGGCCAGGTTTACACTACAGATCTATACTGGTATAACAACATCACTCGGGGATGTGAAAAATCCATCCCCGAGAGATGAAGTTATACCGACCTAACCTCACCCCACCCCACCCGTGTAGACAATACTATGTCGAAGGGACAGCTTCTCCCATCAACACAGCTACCGCCTCTTGGGGGATAGCTCAGTGGTTTTAGCATTGGCCTGCTAAACCCAAGGTTGTGAGTTCAATCCTTGAGGGGGCCATTTAGGGATCTGGGGCAAAAATCGGTCTGGGGATTGGTCCTGCTTTGAGCAGGGGGTTGGACTAGACCTCCTGAGGTCCCTTCCAACCCTGGTATTCTATGGAAGATTATGCCGATGGAAGAAGCGCTCTTGTCAGCTGCACCGATGCAGCTACGCCACTATAGCGCTGTATGTGAAGACAAGCCCTTAGTCCTTTCGCCCCCTACTAGGTAGCCATGCAAAATATAGTGGAAACTGAGGCACACATAGGATTAAAAGATATTTCAGAAAATTTTCACTTTGTCACAACCCTCTATCTCCTGTATTTAGGCAGCAGCGATTTAGAGATATGCCTGATATTAGAACCTTGCCCCTGAGAGCTGTCCTGGGTCCACATCTCCAGACAAAACAGGAGGATTCTTCAACTTATTGAACAGTTTTTCCATACTGCCCATAGCACAGGAATTGTAGAAAATTGATACCAGAAGTAAAGAAACACTAGGAGAAATCTATAGCCAGGAGAATTAAAGACAATAAGAAGGATTTCTTTCAAGTATATGGAAAACAGAGCTCAAACTAACTTGATTACAAGTTTGGTTGATAAAGGTAGCATTGATGTAATATACTTAGATTTCTATAAGGCATTTGACTTGGTACCACATGACATTTTGATTAAAAAACCTAGAATATAAAATTAACATGGCACATATTAAATTGATTAAAAACTGGCTAACTGATAGGTCTCAAAATGTAAACGTAAACAGGGAAATAAGTGGGTATGGTTGCTAATGGGGGGTCCCACAGGGATCAGTTCTTGGCCCTACACTATTTAATATTTTTCTCAATGACCTGGAAGAAAACAAAATTGTTGATACAGTTTGAGGATGACACAAGAATTGGCAGAAATGGTAAATAATGAAGAGGACAGGTCACTGATCCAATGTGATCTGGATCATAAGCAAGCCATGCAAGTATTAACACAGCTAAACGTATACATTTAGGAACAAAGAACGTAGGCCATATTTACAGGATGGGGACTCTATCCTGGGAAGCAGTGAGTCTGAAAAAGATTTGATGGACATGGTAAATAATCAGCAGAACGTCAGGTCCCAGTGCAATACTGTGGCCAAAAGGGCTAATGAGATCCTGGGATGCACAAACAGGGGAACTTTGAGTAGGAACAGAGAGGTTATTTTACCTCTGTATTTGACACTTGTGCAACTATTGCTGGAATACTGAGTCCTGTTCTGGTGTCCAGAAAGATGTTGAAAATTTGGAGAATTCAGAGAAGAGCCACAAGATGATTAAAGGCTAGGAAAAAACATGCCCTCTAGTGATAGACAGACTCAAGGAGCTCAATCTATCTTAAAGAGACGGTAAGTCAGTCACCCCTTAACCATCTATAATCCCCTAAATGGGGAACAAATATTTGATAATGGGCTCTTCAATCTAGCAGAGAAATGTATAACACGATCCAATGGCTGGAAGCTGAAGTTAGACAAATTCAGATTGGAAATAAGGTGTAATTTTTTAACCACTGGAACACCCTACCAAGGGTTGTAGTGGATTCTCCATCACAGAATTTTTAAATCAAGACTGAATATTCTTCTAAAAGATCTGGTCTAGAAATTTTTGGGGGAAAGCTCTCTGGAGGTCAGACTAGACAATGGTCCCTTCTGGCCTTGAAATCTAGGACAGTGGCGATTCTAGAACTTGACAAGAGATTTTCCCCAAAATTCTTACTCAAAGCCCTGTGCTGGGGAAAAACAAAAACACAAAACAAAAAACCCTTAAGTATCATACTCGGGGATTTGTGGCAGGAAAATGTCAAACTAAAGCCCTAGATCCCTGGACAGTTGGTCCCCAGGAGGCCAGATCGGAAATGTAACCCGAATTATATGATTTCAAAGCAGAGATATCCTGACACACAGGAAAAATTAAGCATTAGAAAACAAACAAAGCATTTACCTCAAGTGACCCTCTCTGCATTGTAGGGTACAGGTGAGCAACTGCTTCTGCTATAGTCTATAGTAGCTGCTAAACTGACATGCCTGCTAAACAACAACTCCCCCCACCACACTCCCAGTGTTAAAGACTAACTAGTCACTCAAATGCATGCTGCCTAAAGACACTCATCCCTGTCGTACACAGTACGCCTCTCCCACATTCTTTTTCCGGGTGAATCACTAATTTCTACTTCATTCCAAGCTTCTCCTTTATACCTTTAAGCCATGGGAACTGCAAGAACAAACAAGCAGGTGACTCCACATCACAGAGCAGCAGAGGGTGAGAGTTTCAGATGAGGGGCTAAACGCTGTGCTGCTTTGGGAGTGCTGGAGAAGGGTTTGTTACCTCCCATAACTTGATGTGCTGAAAGAATTTTGCATTGCTCACTTCCAGAAGGGCTCCATCTGAACTATGACCTGTCAAACTCAGAGCAGGGGAGAGAATACTCAGAAGCGATACAGAGCTTTACATGTTCAAAGAACTCAGCAAACATCCATTCTCGACCTTCCCATGAGGTAGGCAAGTACCAACCCCATTTTACAAAAGAAGATTGCACAAGGTGACTTCCAGGCTCCCCACAGAGCCCAGACTAGAAACTCAGGTACACCAACCTTCTTCACTTTTCCTGCCAGCAAAGAGCCAGCAGTAAGTTTTGCACATTGCTGTTAAGCTCCAATCTGCATACTACAACGGCCAGCACACAGAGCTCCAGAGACACAGAAAACCCCTGCCCCAGAGGGCTTAATCTAAGGGTATGTCTACACTGTTCATGTTACAGCGCGGCCGCGGGAGCACTGTGACATGGGCAGTGTAGTCACACTATCGCCGGGGGAGAGCTCTCACTGCGATAAAAAATAACCACCCCGAACGAGCGGTGGTAGCTTTAAACGCCAGCAATAAAGCGCTGTCTATACTGGCACTTTTCAGCACTAAAACTTTTGTCGCTCGGGGGAGTGTGTGTGTGTTTTTCACATTCCTGAACGCCTACAGTTTTAGCGCAGAAAGTGGCAGTGTAGACACAGCCTAAAAAAAACACAGATGAAGGGTTTGGGACAGCGATAAAACAAGCTAATGATTATCGGGATGAATCAGCAGAGTTATTTTTGTTGTGGTTGTTCTTTAAGGGGGGAGAAGTAAGCTGAGGGAGAATCGCAGCAATGTGTCCTCCCCATCCACTCAAAATCTTTTAAACAGAGAGATGGGGATTTGTGCTTTACCTGCAAGTTAGGTATTTTACAGAAATATCAGGTGGTGACAACAGCTTCCAGGCAGAGAGAGAAAACCTCTGCATTTCAGTGGCCCTCACCTCCAGGAGACCAAGCAGGTGACATTTTCAAACTGCCAGATAACGTGGGAGAAGGTGTAGAACTCCCTGCTCAGAGAACGTAGCACAGGTCATTTAACGAACGGGACACTGACAGCAACTGCAGGCCTAAGACACATCCCACAGGTGTGACCAGGGGAAAAAGTGCAATGAAAATAAAAATACCCTGTGTCCTATAAGGCAAGTTTGCCTTTTATAAGTCAGGTCTCTCTCCCCTGACAGCTCTCAGCCCTAATCAAATCCAATTCCATCAGTACAGTATTTACTGTTTGATATTAATGCCCATGTATTCTGCACTGCCCTCAACTTACTATGCCACAGATTTTTGTTTTGAAAACAACTGCCCTGTAGGATTCGGTGCATTTATCCAGTCCACCCTGGGGCAAATCAAGGCAATTTAAATATCAAGCAGGAAACCTTGATCTAAATAATTGATTTTCATCTTGTTTTGCATTTGTACTTTTTAGTTATTTTCCTAAAGAAAGGCTGATTCTCACTAGTTGATAACTATTAAAACATTCTGATTTTTCAATTATAGTCTTTACACTAAATTTGGTGCTTCTTTTCACTAACAGGCAGATACGTTATATCTATATGATTTATTAGAGTAATTTGTAGCTTAACCTACACCTATTCAGAGTCTTAGTTTATTATATTAGAAAATGAATTGAATTAGAAATTGAAGTGAATGCTACATTTCTTATTTACTAGATGAATATTTTTCTTTGTGTCAGGCTCCGTTTGGATGAAAAATTGAGAATTAAAAATGCACAAAAACAGCATTTAGGGGTTTTGTTGTTGTTTTGTTTTTTAAAAGTAAAAAAAACTACCTCCAATGTGCTGGATACATAAGAAAAAAGTTTATCAGAACATGTTTTGAATTTAAAACCAATTTATTCAACAAAGGCAGTATTATCTGTAGTTAGTGAACTGAACTGAACTGTTTCTGGTCACCATGTCCTTTGGGATTTTAGAACTAATGGATCTCAACCTCACATGTAGTTTTCCTGCTTTTACAGCTCCCAATTAGTTTTACTTTGAAACAACTGCTCATTGAACTGAACTGGCTGAATAAACTAAATGAAGAAAATATTCTCTCTTCACCAGCAAGAGAGGCTATTGTTGTCAAAAGCGGTTTTAGCATTTTGACAAACTCTGGTTCCAGGTGCTTAGTCAGTGACTTCCACCAGTTCAGTAGTCTGTCTTTAAAACTTGTACAGCAAATATGTACTTTTTTTTAATTTAAATTACTTTTTAATCAGATTATAGTAAGATTAAGCCTTAATTTAGGTTGTAAATTTCAAATTTAATTTTAAATAGGTTTGTTTTTAATAATATACCTGTATTTAAATAAAAAAATCATTTTTAAACTAATTGATTTTTATCCACTCCTGGCCAGTCCTCATCATTCTAGTATCTGAGCATCTTGTGACAGGAAATACAGGTAGTGGTCGGGGACATGGGCGCATTTTGTTTTTTGGAAACAAGACATTGGTTGAGGCATCAGCTGCTGGGGAGGGGAAGCATCCTCTCTCCTTCGTTCTGGGCAGACAGAGGTGAATTGAAATTTGCGAGAGGGTCTTCCTAATTCATTGTACTTTATAGGGCACCTATTGCTACAGCATCTGAATGTCTCTATCTTTAGAGTATTTCTCCTCCCAACACCCTTGTCAACCAGGTCAGTGCAGTTATCCACATTTTACAGAGCGGGAGCTAAGGCCCAGAGAGACTAAATGCCTTGCATAAGGTCACACAGGAAGCATGTGGCAGAGCAGGGGACTGAACCCAGGTTAGCAACCTAATCCTTAGACCATCCATCCTCTGCATTTGGATTCCTCATTATCATCATCCCAGCAAACCCTGAGAGTATCTAGCTTTCCCACTATACCTTATCCAATATCTGCCTGTACATCCAAGAACGATAAAGCACTTTTGCTGGATGCTTCTGCTACAATGAGCAACACTGAAAGAATGCGGATATCAGGGCCGCCTGGGAGGGAGGCGGGGACAAGTGGAGCAATTTGTCCCAGGCCCCGGGCCCCGCAGCGGCCCCCACGAGAGTTTTCGGCAGCAATTCAGTGGCGGGTCCTTCACTCGCTCCGGGACCCACCGCCGAAGACCCCAAGCCCCCTGAATCCTCTGGGCGGCCCTGGCTGATATTTAAAACATCCGTATTATGCTTCAAAATTAGTATTACATTGAGGTAAACAGGAGTAGCTCATAGCCCTAGGGTATCTGCAGACACAGGCAGATATTACTACATTAGTTTACATGTAGTTCATATTATGAAGTTTATCTTCTAAACCACAAAAGCCAGCGACTTAATTCTGTTTTCACATGAAGGCTTAGATTCAGGACCACAGTTATGCAGCAATATGTGCAGCCACATTAGACAGCGAGCCCTGGAATGAATACGGTGCTACAGTGAAAGGATAACAAGAGCTTACTGCTGCCGTTTGTACCTTTGATGAGGCGATACCACTGTTTGCAGACAAGGGCAGCGGTTTTGTGCTCCTGGTATGGTGAGAGGAAGGACAGGATGTATTCTAAAACCTCTTCTGGCAGCTCCAACATCGATCGGTTATGCCTGGTCTCCTCAACCTCCAGATCAGCACGTGGCTCCTCGTCTTGCTCCATTGGTCCTTCCACCACTGCTTCTTCTGGGTCCACAGCCATGAAACTGTCATCTTCACTGTCTGAGGAACTGGCCATGGCATTCCACTCCACAGCTTCAAGAAGGGGGGCAGGAAAAAAAAAAATCACATTAACATTATATAGAAATAGTGTGCTTAGAAAAGCCTCAATCATGGATTTAGACATCAGATCTACACTAAGTTCTGCTTCAATAAACTGCAAGGCAAAATATTTTGATATTTCAGTCCTCTGAACTGTGATGCCCAAAGTCTGGCTCTGGGCAAAGGTCATCTATATTTAGGGTCAAATGTTCAAACGTCTCTTCGCCCTACAAAACGAATGCTTAAGTGCTGCCATCATTGAAGCAAAAAGTTTGTCTATGTTTGGAAAGTGAGTAAGCCACCTCCTTCCTTTACTGGCCTGCGCTTTTAGAGACTTGTTCTTTATCCCTCTATCCCAGAGATCCCCATTACAGCTCAAATGGCAAACCTGAAAATAGGACTTAAAAAAACCCTAATGCAACTCTCCTCTCGCTCAGCAGCCTGAGAAACTACTCAAAGAGCAGTACTCATATATGCGCGCGCACACACAAAATATTTCCCGTCATCGGAATATATAGTACTGGTAAATGAAACTATGAATTCACACGACTGTGGCTCTTTGGGGGTAATGATTGCTAATCTGGCTCCCAAACCAGTGAGGTCCGAGTATCACTGCTCTACAGTAACTCCTCTAGGTGAGAGTTTTTCAAAGTTCGGGTCACGACCCAGTACTGGGTCGTAGCATGTAAGGCACTGGGTCACTCTGGTCAGCATCGCCGACTGGGACGTTAAAAGTCCCATCAGTGGTGCCGCCCAGCTAAGGCAGGCTAGTGCCTACCTGTTCCAACACCGCGCTGTGCCCTGGAAACAGCCAGCAGTGGGTCCTGCTTCTAGGCAAGGGGGCCACAGGGCTCCGCGCGCTGCCCCCACCTTGAGCACTGGCTCAGCACTCCCACTGGCCAGTTCCCGGCCAATGGGAGCTGAGGCAGGGGTGGTACCTGCAGGCAAGAGCCGCGCGGAGCCACTTGCGCGCCTCCGCCTAGGAGCTGGACCTGCTGCTGGCCGCTTCTGAGGCACAGTGTGGTTCACGGGGCTAGGACAGGCAGGAATCCTGCCTCTGCACCCCAGCTGCGGTGCTGACCAGGAGCCGCCGGCGGTAAGTCCGCACCCCAACCCGCTACCCCAATCACCTGCCCGAGCCCTGAGCCCTCCCCAAACCTGGAACCCCTTCCTGCACTCTAAACCCCTCATCCCTGGTCCCAGCCCAGAGCCCTGACCCCCTTCCGCACCCCAACCCCCTACCCCAGCCCTGAGCCCCTCCCACACCCCAAACCCCTCATCCCCAGCTCCACTGGCTCACGGGCATCAACAATTTTCTTCAATGGTTTTTAATGTTCTTCACTGCTGGGCTCCCAAGGGAGGGGGCTATCCAGTTTTTCTTGGCTGGAGGGCTGGCAGCCACACAGAACATTGGAGAGGGAGAGCACGGGCGGGAAGGCAAGGTGGACAGGGATCCTCGGAGCTTCAAAAGCAACAAGAGAAAGGATAGCCTTTGACTCTCATTCCTTTCACTGCTCCTCTTTGCTAACCCTGTGTTTTGCCAGTCAGGCAACTTTCCTTCCAGGCTGTGATAACTTTTCAGGGAACGTGAGAGAGGTGGAAGAATAGGAGGGGGGTTCTGTCCAACACTCCCCTTTGGCAGCCCCCTCTGCTCCACTGCCAGCTCTTTCGTTTGTGCTCAAAGGCCTGTAGCCTTGTCCATACTGTAACAGCAATAGAGAGAACGCTGCCTAAAGCTGGTGAACAGTCTGGAACCACTACACACGTGTCTACAGGATTTCGCAACAGCGTTAAAGAATCATGTTTAAACCCTACAACAAAAGCGCTCTTAACTTAGCCCTGGTCTACACTGGGAGGGGTGGGGGGGTGTCGACCTACGATACGCAACTTCAGCTATGAAGTCAGCATATCTTAGGTCGACTTACCTGGCCGGGAGGACGGCGGTGAGTCGACCGCTGCTGCTCCCCCGTCGACTCTGCTTCCGCCTCTCGCGAGCTGGAGTTCCAGAGTCGACGGGGAGCGCGTTCGGGGATCGATTTATCGTGTCTTGTCTAGATGCGGATAAATCGATCCTCGATAGATCGATCCCTACCCGCTGATCTAGCGGGTAGTGAAGACCTGTCCTTAGTTTAGCTGTAGCATGGATATGGATTGCTATGTTACGATTAGCCCTCCCAAACACCACAGAAACAAGCTAAAGGAGCTACTGCCTAGGCATGTGGTCAGCACCACACCCTTGCTAAGTGTGGCAGTGATAATGCAGGACAATGGCACAAGCGGCCTACTTTAAATTAAATTAATGGAGATATCCCATCTCCTAGAACTGGAAGGGACCTTGAAAGGTCATCGAGTTCAGCCCCCTGCCTTCACTAGCAGGACCAAGTACTGATTTTGCCCCAGATCCTTAAGTGGCCCCCTCAAGGATTGAACTCACAACCCTGGGTTTAGCAGCCCAATGCTCAAGTGAGCAAGATGCACAAAGTAATCAGTGGAACCAGCCTTACACTGGAGGCCATCACCACAAGTGGTCACCAGAAACAGAATGACTGTCTAGGGGGAAGGGGAGTTTTAATAAAACCAGGGTGGAAAACTGGTTCAGAGTTTCTTCTTATGGGTAATTTTAAGTGTATTTAATTTATGCACAATATTACAAAAGTCTATTACCATGACCGTGGGATCAATTTCTAATGTGGATCTCAGCCAATATACTACTTGTAGCGACAATGTTCCATCTTATCTGGGGCTATGACCCCAGGTTTAAGTTTTATTGATAAGGGGAAAAACAGAAAATTGGTGATTTCAGACTAGAGAGGCTCATTAATGTTTAAAAGCCTTTAAAAGAAATTTACTGCTACTAAAAGTTAAGGTTTTAAGGCTGACAAGATGTCCCATGTTCATTTTAATGGTTCTCTCCAGGTATAGATCTAGAGATTACCACAATGAAGAAATTCAGTCCCATATCATCTGTTAATGTAATCAAGAATGGGTTTGCAATTCCCCAAGCAAGGAACTCACCACAGGGCCCCAACAAAGGAAGGGTCTTCTCCTCTAGGCCCCCGCTTTGGGACAGGGGTCTAGAAGGAGAGAAAGGGGAAATTAAAACTTGAACTGCGAGTTGCCTGCTGCTGAAAGCAAAGGAGGAGACTGGATCATGGAGCTAAGCGAAGCCTCAAGCAATTGCCTCAACCTCCACTGCTTGTGTTTATGGCCAAGGGAAGGGTTTAATAAACTGTGCATGTCAATGAAACGCAGCCAGTCTAAAATATTCAGAGGTCATGGCTGCTTAAAAGTAATTGTTAATGACAAATGGTTACCTGTGCCACCACAGACTAGTGAAGCTGAAAGCACGAAAAGACCAGTTTGCTGTCACCTACTCATTTTCTTCACTTCACTCAGTCTGAACAATAACAGTAATAGTCAAGTCACTTTTCTTATCCCTGTGCTCTAATGTTTGGGTTTAAATGTTTCCTAGTTTGAAACCCAAATAAATAACTTATTTATATTTATAAAAGTGTGAAAGCTTTTTTTAAATAAAAACATGAAATAGAACCTAAATTTGGAGCCAAAACTAGCCGGCAAGGCCTTTTTAATTAAATAGTCCCCTTTATCTATATAATCAGATAAAGAACATGGTGTCCTTATAAACCATTTGATTTTCATGACAGAAGATACCATCCTCAACTTGTCCAAATACTGCCAGAAATTAAAAGAAAAAAAACTTTCAATTAGTGAAGGTCTTTCAGCCTGTCATCATTTCCATTATTGTCCATCATTAATTTGTACAGTTCCTAACTCCCATCACAAATACAAATCAAAAGCTTCATTTAGAGGTCAGTTGTGTAAATAAAGATTGGCTTTAAAATATGTTTAGAAGTAGGAGGAGTTTGCTCCTGATACAGATTTCAGAAACATTTTATTAGCTTATCCTGCAGTAGAATTAACATTAATTTGAAAATAGCTCTAACTGTGTTAGCTTTTACTACACCGATAGCCACGTGAACAATTTTCTCTTGCGTATGCTAGAACAATGAAGTCTCATATTTGACAAAAATAGAGATCCAGTTTGTAGAATAGGAGGCGAGTCATCACTTAATCTACTCGTTACATTAACTGCAGAGTTTTAGATAGAAAAGTACTTACTTGATAATTTACTTAGATGGCTTACAAGTAAGTCGCTATAGTTTAAACAAGAAGAAATAAGTAAAAGGTTATTTGAATACCACCCGTGTCCAGCTGTCTATCCACAGCAGGTACGGAGAAGAAAACAGCAGCCAAAGTAGGGGTTTATGGCCCTTCAGGCCTTTGTCAGTATCTCCAGCTATTTAGATATGACTAAAAGTAATAGGCTAATACAGTGACAATAGTGCTAGACTAGGAAGTGCTTGCTGTCTTAAACCAATCGCTGCAGGCAATTCTGCCAACCAATGTGGTACACCGGTTTCTGTCTTCATTAAGACCATCCTAGTCATTTTAAAAACATCAAACCCCATTTCCCAGGAGAATGACTAATCACGTTTTAGTGGAAGAGTTGTGGTAATTTGAGTTTACACACACACAGCTGCCAGGCTAAGGCATCAGTGGGATGGGTTGTGCTGCAGCTGCTCCATAATTACATGCTCATTGCTAGTTCAAACCAGCTTTTAACGTTCATGCCAATGATACCATAATGAAGAGCAATATCTCTCCAGACTCCCAGGGGAGGGTTTTTTTTTTTTTTTTTTTTTTTTAATTTAAGCAACAAATTTCCTTTTATGTAAAGATATATTTTAAACAATGTGCTAAATTATAAATGTTGATTTGCAGGTGATACAAAGTGCATCAATCTTTTTCAGCGCTTCCAACAAATTGATCAGCCTAAGACAACTTTGCTGGATTATCAAGGCACATCTGATGGCTCCTAGAGCCAGGAATTAGACAGTCATTCAGAACACTGCTACCCTCTTGCACAGATTCGAGAAAGACTGGGATGGGACGACGCACCCTGGGAATAGGAAGAGAATCTGAAGGGAAACAATTACCGGTTTGTTTTCTCCCCAGACCTGACCTTTCCATCATACGTTAACATAGCAAGCAGTAAGTTAGGAGACTATTATCTTTATGTAGCCACTCGAGGGAGTAGTCTGTCTGTAATGTGACCAGAGCATGAAGGAGTCCAATTTACAACGCGAGATGGACTTGGGAGCATGCACTTGGTAGCTGCCCGCTAACAAGCCTCTCCAAGCCTTCTCCCTCAATGAAGGAGAAACTCCAAAGTCAGGTGATCTTGACTTGCTCAGGAAGCTAACAACCTAGAATAGCATTAACAAAGGGACCCAATGAGAAGAGAAACTTTGAACTACACCTCTACCCTGATATAAGCGACCCGATATAACACGAATTCGGCTATAACGCGGTAAAGCTGCACTCTGGGGGGCGGGGCTGCGCACTCCGGTGGATCAAAGCAAGTTCGATATAACACGGTTTCACCCATAACGCGGTAAGATTTTTTGGCTCCTGAGGAAAGCGTTATATCAAGGTAGAGGTGTATTTGTTCTGTTGAGGGCTAGGGAACCATTTTCCAGTTGCCAGAACATAGTCATTCTTCTCAAATAAAGACTCTTGACCTAATATCTGATTAATAGAGAATGTAATATGGAAGGGGAGCGATCACTGGCTGGAAGAGTAGCACTGAATTTAGGTAAAATCAACAGGTAAAGTACCTTTTCTAAACAATGAGCTTAAAGATTAAAACTTTAACTGACAGGATATTTAACTGTGGGTAAAATATACTTAATAGGTATAAAATTTAGTTTATAATATAAATCACAACATAAAATTCACAAAGTTAATAAAATAGCAGGAGACCCAGATCCCCCTACTGAAGAAAGTTTGAAGTTAGAATGATCACAAACATTCCAACATTTATGTTAATTGGAGAAGGGTGAACTCAAAAATGGTATAAATAATATAACACTCAATATTATAAAGATGTTTGATAAGATTAGATACAGATTGGTTCTCAAGCGAAACCCCCCTCCAGCAAGGAATTAAAATGCCCATAGAGGAAGTATAACCCAGACTCCCACAACCAGAGGGGACCAGACGACAATGGGAAATGCATAGATAGGGAGGGAAACAGGATAAGAGAACAAACAGGCACTAAATATTGTTATGTTTTAATAGAAAGATTAATAAAAATGTCAGGGCTCAATTAAAAAATTTAAAGTAAATCAGACTCAGGATCAGGTACAGCAACATAGATGCGTAAAAAAGGGAAAGCAATATATGTTGGAGTTTTAAAATTACTGTATGATGGGAACTATCTAAAATTTCATGTTTAAAGAGGCACGAACGTAATGGAGGCCTGGCTAAGGGGTTCACTGCTTTTAACCAATGGTAATATAATGGGCGAGAACAGACTTGAATTCATGGGTGAGTTTATTAATGTCATGACTGTTACTGTTAAAGGGGTGAGCAATCCAACAAAAAGGAAAAGGGTATTCTGCTCACTGAAAAAGGATTTCCCCAGTATCTACAGGAAACACTTGAAGAAAAATTATAAATACTTCTTGGACACAGACACTGTCTTTCTCTCCAGGGCAATCTAACAGAGGAGAGGTGGCAATACTCTCTGCTAAACACTTCCCTTTTGTTGTTTCTGCACAACTTAGAGACAGAGGGCAGATATATTTTAATTAAGGGCTCCTTGAAAGGTAAACTTCTCACATTAGCCAATGTGTATATGCTCGCAATCAGGGGCAGCTTCTCTTTTTTAGGGTCTTAAGATGTTTTAGGGAAAGAGATATTATTCTAGGGGAGGATTTTAATGAGATGCTTAATCCCACTCTGGATCAATCAAATAACGGACACAGCAGGTGATCAGGAGGGGCAAGAGCAAATTTGTTGCATCAATGAGGATCTGATGGGCATCCGGTGGGAAATGAATCCAGATGTCAGGGTCTACACATTATTCTTCTATTCATGGATCTTATTCCAGGATGGATGCGATTTGTTTCTAGGACCTTGGCTAATTTGGTCAAAAAAGCGGATCTGGAAGTTATTACTTGGTCTGACAAGTCCCTGCATACATCCAATTAAAAGACTGAGGCCTGCTCTACGCCACACAGTTAAATCGATGTAAGGCAACTTACATTGACCTAATTGTGGATGTGTCTACACTAAAATTTTGTTCCCACTGACATAACTGCCCTGCTAGGCTGACTTGGTATAACTCCATCTCCACGAGCAGGATAAAGCCAAGGTTGATGTAGTTAGGTCTACAATGTGTCAGTGTAGACTCTGTTGCTTATGTTGACGGTTACTGGCTTTCAGAAGCTGTCCCACAATGTCCCCACACTGACAGTACAATCAATACAAGCGCTCCTGGCGAGTACGTGCACCGCTGACACAAGATGTGAAGTGTAGACACACATAAGCGATGTAATTACTGCGGTGGCTGTATGCTGATGAAAGTTCGGCCGACTTAATTTTGTAGTGTAGATATGGTCTGAGACTGAGTGAAAAAACAAGAGGGCCTGGTGGTTGAAATAGCTTTGTTATATGACTCCCTCGGAATTCAAAAGTTGGAGGAAGATTTTCAGAAATTGTATGGAAGAGATCAATAAAAATGTTCTCTGGGGTGCTGGAAAGGCAGTAATGAGGAGGAAGCATATAACTGAAGCATTATATCTCAAAAGGATGAGAGCTCTTAAAAGAGTTTGGTTAAAGAGCTTTCTGTTTTTGGAAGGTAGACATGAATCTACAGGTACTAAAGGAGTGTATAGAAAACAAATATGATGAGAGGGAAGATTCACCTGTTACAAATACGCAAGACTGAGCAAACAGATAAATTATGAAAAGGACAATAAAGATGGTTTTAGTCAGAAAATTAACAAATAATCAGCCATAGAAATAAAAAGGCATTAAACAGATCTCTGAATTTTTTTCCAATCTTTGTACACTTCAGAACATCCAAACGCTTATAGATATTTGAGAAGTGTGAAACTACTTTAGCTCTCAGAGGAAGGTCTTGATAGGTAAATTACTGCAAAGGAAGTTGAAGTTGTAATTGAGAATTTAAAATCCAATAAAGCACCAGGTCCCGATGATGTTTTCTGGGGAGTATTACAGAGCTCTAAAGCAAGTGCTGGTCCCGGTTATAACTGAATTGTTCAATGGTATATTGCAAGGAAACAAGATTCCAGATTCCTAGAAAGAGGCAAAAAGCATGGTCACTCCTGAAGGAAGCGACCTTACCAATTGTGCAACATACAGACCTATTTCTGATTAACGTGGATGTTAAAATTTATGCCAAGAACTTAGCAAGCAGATTGAAAATCATCTTGTCCAAATGTGTTCACCCTGACCAATCTGAGTTCGCTGCTGGCAGGCATTTATCTGGCAATATCAGATGAACTCTGAATTTCATCTGTAATGTTAATTCTAGTAATCTCCCTGAGTGCTGCTTCCTTTGGATGCCGAGAAAGCCTTTGAGTGACTAGAATGGGAGTACCTCAGGCAGATTTTGGTACGGTTTGGTTTGGAAATAGGTGGTATAGGGACATAGCAGCCCTATATACTCATCCTTGAGTTTCTGCTACGGTTAATGGTCATTAATCCCCTCCTTTTAATTTGTCTGGCAGTACGGGACACGGTTGCCCCTATTTGTTTTGGCAATAGAGCCATTCACAATAAATGTGAAAAACAGCCCTTTGGTAAAGGGTATCAAATCGCCTGCTGGATTAGAACCCAAAATAGCTCTGTTTGCTGATGATGTCGTCTTATATTTTCAGGATCCAGAAGACTCAATTAAAAATTACAGAACAATTGACTTTGAAATTTGGGCAGGTATCAGGTTTCAAAATGATGATAAATCTGAAATTTTAGGAACTAATATTCCCCAAAAGGTCAAAACAAACTGTTGTTAGCTCCATGAATTTAAATGGGAAAAGGAACCTTCAAACATTTAGAAATACACACTGTGGAGAAACAAAATTTTTAAGGCAAATTACCCTCCCCTGTGGAATAAATAATAAAAGGCTTGGAGAAATTGAATACGATATTTCTTGGTTAGGCAGAGTAGCCTTGGTTACCGCTGAATGTCCTCTCAAAGTTATTATTTTTGTTTCAGTGCACCCCTGACAGGACATTAAAAACATGGCAGGATGTGCTATCAACATTCGTACGGAAACATAAAAGACACAAGATGAGTTTGAAAGTTCTGTATAACACAAAAAGTAAGCTTTCCCTAATTTGATTTATTATGCAGCACGATTAAAACGTGATCAACGGGGTTAACAACAGACCACCCAAACACTGGTTAAAACAAACAGGACAGGAGCCCAAATATGGCTATTTGTAATTATTAGGTTAAAAAGAAATTTAGATAAAAAAAATCACCCACTCATCTACGTCACGCTGATGGCTTTGGACAGTTTTTTTTTTTTTTTTAATTGTCAACCAAGGCCCTTTCATTGATCTTGCCTAAAAATAAATTCCTGGTTTTTAAAGTGCCTATTTGTTGCAGGTAAGAGCTGAGATTACGCAATTCGGACAGCTGTTCGTGGGCCCGGATTTGAAATCATACCAAGAGATGTAATAATATAAACTATATAAAAATCTTATATTTTCAGTATTGATAAATCAAACATTTTATTGTGAAATCTGGCTACAAGGCAGCTCTATCTAGACCTTTAACCACATTTGAGGAGTTGACCCAGGAACAAGTTGGAACAAAATTTCTAAAATACATACAATTCTGACTGAAAAATATGTTGATAAGAAAAGCAGATGAAAAGATGGGAGAGGGATTTGGACAAATTATATGGAAAAGTGGGTCTCTATATGGGAAAGAGGATATACATCCTCAATTTGGGTAGCTCAAAGAAAATGTATAAATTACTGTGTACATGGCATTGGACTCCAGTTAAGAGCCATCATATTTTTGGTACTATGGAGGCTATCCATTGGAGGGTTTTCGGGGATACAGGAACATACTTGTACATGTGGTGGTTACATCCAGGAATTAAACAGTTTTTGGAGGAAATTATTAAAGAGATACATCTTCTGACAAAATGTTGGGTTGCTAGCTTTCCCCAATCTGCTTACTTAATGCTCCAGTAAAGAATTTGCATTTTAAACAATGTGACAAGGTTTATTTTTATCTTTAACAACTAGACTTTGTATTGCACCTTATTGGAAAAATGTGATTCCTTCTCCTGTGGAATTGTGGTATTATAAAATATGGACTGTCCTTGTAATGGAAAAGCTTTCATACCAAGTACATACACAAGAAGAGTGCCAAAAAGAGGATAGGTATCTTGAAATTTGGTCATCCTTTTTCATGTACTCAGAAGAGGAGGGCTCCCCTGCCAGTAAGCCGGAATCCTTAGCCAAGTTCTTTGAACAGTCACCTGATCCTGAATACGTAATGTACGATGTATGATAACATTTTATTGTAATTAAGTTATTGTAACTTAATAAAAAGGGTTGTTGTTTCTTTAAAAGTTAGATGATAACTTTCCTACAGCTGGAAACTGGGGAACACATTAATCCTGTTTTTAGAACAAGGCCAAAATTACAGGAGTATGGAAGGTGTTTTAACTTAAAGATACAAATACATCAGCATAAGTAGAAATCAATCATAATGTACACGCACAAGAGGACTAAATGAAGACTGCCTGGGCAACTTTAATTTGGGCGTTACCTGACCTGAGTGCTCAACTTTGCAACCAGGGCTTTGGAGCGGAGCCCGGAGCTGGAGCTCGGAGCAGCTCTGGAGCAGTGGAGCTGCAGGTTTTTGCCTGGAGCTGGAGCGGAGCTGGAGCACAGCTCCAAAGCCCTGTTTGCAACTTTTATGTTCTTTTGACATATATTTAGATTACATTAAAAATGAAGTTACAGGTATTCTGATGTCTGTTGTCTTACCTATATAAAATATTAATGTCATTTAGAGTTGGTGACTTGCAATAATAACGACTGACTATTTTGGACGAATACTGATGTTCCTCGATTTCACAAAAAGAGGGAAAGTACAGCCATTTCGTGAGTGAGAGAGAAAAACGACTGGGGATGGGAATCAGAGTGTATTTTTCACCTATTTAGTTCAGAATGACTGTAACCAAGTAGATCAATATTTAAAAAAAAAAAAAACAACAACATCCGTTGCTGAAACAAAGCACGTAAGAATTCAACCCCCACAGAATTCGCTCCTGGAATCAATGAAGTGAAAAATGGGATAGCTGGTCCATTCTGCAATTAACTAATACAATCATTTCAGGTGACCAGTGTGTGTGTCTAGCTTACGTCATTTGTATACATGCATGTCACCTTTCAAAGTTCAGTAATTTCATACAACACATTCTCCTACACGTGCATGATGAGTGTTGCTAGGTGATCAAATAAGAGTAATTTTCATTGTTAGCCATGAAACACAGCAGCTTATTTTTACCAATAAACTTGCATAGAAACAGAATCAACAAAGGAACCATGGAACTTGTCCCGTGAATAGAAGTAGAGAAGAAAAGTTCTGTATAACTTTTAGGAACATGCACGGATTGTAAATTTTAAACAGAACTGTTCTACTTTTGTTAGGTTTCAGAGTAGCAGCCGTGTTAGTCTGTATCTGCAAAAAGAACAGGAGTACTTGTGGCACCTTAGAGACTAACAAATTTATTTGAGCATAAGCAAGAAGTGGGATGTAGCCCACGAAAGCTTATGCTCAAATAAATTTGTTAGTCTCTAAGGTGCCACAAGTACTCCTGTTCTTTCTGCTTGGTTTTGCCTATCAGAAATTCAGGAAAGAACCTAACAAAGTAAAATTCTAGGAGAGCTAGTCTAAGTTAGATGGGTTGTCAAAATCTTTGAAATAAAGTTAAAAATATATAATCAAATTTACAGATTGCTAAGAGCTACAGTTATCACATCATCTGATGCTCTCGAAATCTTCTAGCGTCTTTACTCCCTAATACAGCCAATGTTATGACAAAGAATGCCTGGAACCAGAATGATTTGACATAACTGCTGCTACTATCAGCAAACTGCATAATACTTAGGAACAGATAAAAACATTTAACCCGCCTGCAAAATTTAACAAATGCAAACCTAGAAATTAACAGTAATGGAGTACTCATGGTTCTCAGATATCTACCTTTGTCCTTTGTGTCTATTTCTGGCTAGTAGACGTATGGTAAAACATTTTTAGTTGCTGAGAGAGGACCATGCTAAATGAAGGTTCACTTCTCCTTCCAGGACCCACTGCAACAGTTACCTAGTGCACTATGGCTAACAGAACCCAAGTCTAAACTCAAAGGGAAGAGACTAAATAGTTGGACCAAGACTATGGAATAACCTGCCCAAGGCGATCAGGAAGAGTCCTTGCCATCTTCCCATCAAGCTGCATAATTTACCTTTCATGAAGCATTATCCAAAAATACAAAGATATAAAAGATCCACCGTTGTGTTCTAAAAAAAGCAATCAAGTGGGAGAGCAGGACAGAGAAATGCCTGTCCTGTCTGGAGGGATCCCTGTTGTCTATTATTTATATACAGTGTCTAGATACCATGAAGGGTGCTTCAGAAACAGAGTCAAAGTGCTGTGTGTTCACACAAATTACTCCTAGTAGAAGTGAGGAAGGCACTGGAGCCCATAGACCATTAGCTAATACCAGTCCACGTTTTATCACAATATTTGTCGTAACAGATCAGATGATTGGTCCATTTAAAACCCTTCCCCACTAGTTTAAGTTATCCAAACTGCCGTTTTGTGACCAACATCCAACTGCAGCAGCACTAACACTGTTTGAAGCAAAACCCTATCAGGAACCGTAGCAAGGTCTGAGCACTTCTGACACTCAATTGCTAGTGTGGACAGGACTCTAGTTAGGTACACTGCACCACTGAGAAAGGTATGTAGTTTATCCTGCTCTCAGTTTCTTGTCTCATCATCCTAACTGCACCACTGAGAAAGGTATGTAGTTTATCCTGCTCTCAGTTTCTTGTATCATCCTCCTATCCAGAGGGCACAGAGCTCTTGGTGTCATATTTATAACATTCTGCACAAATCTGCTTCTCTATTTAAGGATCCCACCCACATTGCAATTAGTTCTTAAAAACTCTGCCATACACACATTTTCAGCCAGGTTCTATTCAAAGAATCTCTCTTTACATTGGGCATGATTACAAATAGAGTATCCATTTCAGATTACCAGGTTTCCAGTAATTAGCCCAACGTAGTCACCATTTTTATATGCATAGAATTTTAAAATTCATGAACCAAAAGTGACATAATATATTTCACTATTTAGGGCTTGTCTACACTGTACTTAAAAAAGCCCCCCCGCGAAAGACAAAAGTTTTGCTGACGCAAGTGGCAGTGTGAACGTGTCTTTGTTGGCAGGAGTGCTCGCCTGCCGACAAAACTTACGCCGCTCGTGGCGCTGGAAGTATTTTTCGGCAAAAGTGCAGACAAAGTACCGAAAGAGACTGTTTACACATGCTGACTTTTAGCGACAAGGCCGCGTCGATACAACCTTGTCACTAAAAGCTGCATGGTGTAGACAAGCCCTTAGTCCACTTTCGGTATGTATCTCACTATCCTTTCCTCTCCTTTTCAGCTGTTATATGAAACACATCTGGTGCCCAGTCTGACTTCCTGTCCACCTACAACCAGCTACTCTAGTCCTCTGTACAACAACAATTTTCTCCCCCACTCCATTATCTGTCTCATGTCTGCCTATAACGTCTATCAGGCTGCAGTGAGGCACTCCATTTCCCCTAAACAGGTATTCTGGTGCCCTCTCTATATAGGCTAAAAACTCAGGAAGTATCATCCTAGCAAAACTTTCCAAACAGGGAGCAAGCGCAGTCAGCAAGTTCAGTCTTTGCCACAGGCTTTGGCACAGAAAAATAGTTGCCAATAGCAGGGTGGAGAAACTCAAAGCTAGTTGTCCAGACATTTAGAGCATGTCAGCACTGCAGGGTTAGCCTGAGCGATCAGCATCTGGGTTAGCCTTGTTCAAGTGTCAGCAGCTCCACTTGTTCCGTTCTCATTTCCTGCACCCCTTTTCCCCAAATGAACCAGTTAATCCGGTCTAATACTAAAATCTTCACAATTTAGTTTACACTTGACTGCATAAAGAGTGCTCTTGTACTGTATGAAGAAAGTGTACAGCAGGGGTAGGCAACCTATAGCCCGTGTGCCAGAGGCAGCACATGAGCCGATTTTCAGTGGCACTCACACTGCCCGGGTCCTGGCAGCTCTGCATTTTAATTTAATTTTAAATGAAGCTTCTTAAGCATTTTAAAAACCTTATTTACTTTACATACAACAATAGTTTAGTTCTATATTATAGACTTATAGAAAGACCTTCTAAAAATGCTATAATGTATGACTGGCACGCGAAACCTTAAATCAGAGTGAATAAATGAAGACTCGGCACCCCACTTCTGAAAGGTTGCCGACCCCGGTGTACAGTATATAAAGATGCACTGTATGATATTGACTCGCACAGTAGAAAGTGCTTCCAACTAGTTTGGCTACTAAGTACTGAGTTCCAGTGAATGCACCCCATGAACATTTATATTTAACACTAATTGTCATCCGTGTAATCTTGAAATTCTTTATGGAAAAAAAAAAATCACAGGAAGTGGACTGAAAGGAAGTTGAAATTGGTGGGGAACTGGTATTACAGCACTCAACAGGATTCAAACATGGAAACAATGAAATTCCTATTTACTCTCCAAGCAGAAATCAAAGAAATGAACCTAACAACCCCAGCCAGGGATGCATTAAAGCCTGCTGTATAAAGTCATGACACATTAGAAATAGTTGGATTCATTCCACTTTGCTAGTTCATGGTTTTCTAAACATTTTAGTTTCACAAATAATATTCTCCAAGCCTTTCCACTGTTGTTTTTCTCATATAACCCCCCACAAAATTAGTAATACACTCCAACTCCACAAAAATCTGCATACAAATAGTTCTACACAACTTGATTTGTTACTGTCACAAAAACCTGTGTACAGAAGCAGTGTTTTACAGTGCACAGGGAGTGGCTACCCTAAGATTGTTGTAGGATTACAGTCCATTCCACCTACCTTAGAAAAAAAATTGTTATGATCCCACTCCAGAAGATTTATTACAGAGAAACAAAGCTAGAAATAAGAACTTGTTATTCAGGAAAACAGCACCAGTGTCCCAGGCCAGTGACACTGCCACTAAATTGCTAGATGACTTTGGGAAAGTCAGATCACCTCTCTGTGCACCAACTTCCCCATCTCTAAAATGTAATAGTGATGCCTACCTTCATAAAGCACTTGACATCTGCAGACGAGAGTACTATTAAGTAAGGAAGTATTTCTACCACTGAGTTAATAAAGAACAGATCAGGGCATTCTTGCCTTCTTCCCCTTATGGAATTATTCAATACAATTCTTGTTTTATTTTGAACTTAAGTTTCCCAACAGTCCATTCAGCTACACAGAAAGAAAAAAAAAAAAAGCAGGACTTCCTGGATAATGGAGGACTTGCTACCAGACATCATTGATCAGCAAATCTAGCACTTTCAGTGTTCACTATTTACATTATAAAGTAAGCTTCAGTTTAGGTAAGCTGTAAATATTAATTCATGCAGCATTAATACTCGAGATCAAGAGTGCATCTATACTGAAGTCATATGATGGCACCACATCAGAAGTACAGACAAGTCTTCAATTACCCCCAACGTGTAGACAGAGTGGAGCCCAGTTTTACTCTAACTTATGATCACATCAATAGGACTGCTCTAAAGCATCCTTTAATTTGTCACCGGATGTATATTCTCCTATTTCATTTTCTGAGAGAAGTGTTTTTATTCCAAAGCAGCATGAACATTTCAAAACAATTTACCAACTAGCTCCAAAATCCCACCAAAAAGAAAATCCAAACCACTTAAAATAATAGATCAATGAACAAATTCATAAAAACAACAAGGAGTCCGGTGGCACCTTAAAGACTAACAGATTTATACCTCTACCCCGATAGAACACTGTCCTCGGGAGCCAAAAAAATCTTACCGCATTATAGGTGAAACCGTGGTATATGGAACTTGCTTTGATCCGCCAGAGTGCGCAGCCCTGCCCCCCCCGGAGCACTGCTTTACCGCGTTATATCCGAATTTGTGTTATATCGAGTTGCGTTATATCCGGGTAAAGGTGTATTTGGGCATAAGCTTCTGTGGGTAAAAAACCCACTTCTTCAGATGCATGGAGTGAAAATTACAGATGCAGGCATTATATAATGACACAAGAATATATAATATTATGAGTATATATATTATAATATATAATGCCTGCATCTGTAATTTTCACTCCATGCATCTGAAGAAGTGGGTTTTTTACCCACAGAAGCTTATGCCCAAATAAATCAGTCTTTAAGGTGCCCCTGGACTCCTTGTTGTTTTTGTGGATACAGACTAACACGGCTACCTCCTGATACTGAACAAATTCATGTAATAAAATTCAAATCAGGCTAGTGTTGATCAAATGTATCTGATTGTCGCCAAAAGCTGTGTCATTGCAACTGGCAACACATTTTAGAACTACTTTTCTCGTAGGATTTCATTTTTTCCTCCTCTCCCTTCCCAGATACATTTAAAATAGAACTTGCTGGTTTTAGCAATCTGCTGAAATGACCATTCACTGCAGTGTAATAAAAACAGTGGGGAAAGTAGATGAAAGCAAAAAAAAAAAAAAAAATTACTGTTTTGATCTTAGACTTGTCTTGAAATCTGAAAAGACCCACCATAGACTGTTACATTGCTTATACATAAATATTAAAGCATTCCTGTCACAGTTACGCAGTATCCCTAGCCAATCTCTCTGGTAAGCACCCCCTGCCAGGTCTTCGGCCTCAAGCCTTTACCTCATTAGGGTGGCATCCTGCAATTCTTCCACTCAGACTGGGTCCTGGGCTACAGCACCCAATTACCAACTCTGCTGTCTTAGCAGGCCCAGCTGGGTTTGGTGCCTGCAGCAGACTTCCCTTCAGGAGCTATGACCAGTGGGTGAATATACAGTGATTCAGTCCAGCAGAGCTTCCCCGCACCTCCCCATACACTCACTCACTCTGGGCAGGGAGCAGGATCTGGGCTGCAACTGCGGGGAGGAAGTGCCTCCAAGCCACACACCGGCTGCTGACTGTCCACTCGCTGGCCCTTGCTGCTTTCTTCACGCTGCTGCCGCCTGGCGTGCACTCCCCACGCAATGGGAACTGGAAGCAGGAGATGGGTAGCTGTAGCAATGCAGAGGAAATGACCAGAGCCAGCAAGCAGACAGTCGGCAGTCTTGCAGCAATCACAACCCATCCATAGGGAGAGAGGGGGCAGCTGGGGCTGCAGGACTCTGAGG
This sequence comes from Malaclemys terrapin pileata, assembly GCF_027887155.1. Lineage (NCBI taxonomy): Eukaryota > Metazoa > Chordata > Testudines > Emydidae > Malaclemys > Malaclemys terrapin. The sequence goes on from NC_071523.1 coordinate 5,979,601, forward strand.
GGGTAGGGCTGAGAGAGCAAAAGCAATGGAGCCGGGAGGAGTGAAGCTGGGGAGAGGGAGAGGATGAGGCGCAAGGTGGGTACCCAAAAAGGACACAATGGAGTAGGTGGGTCACCTTAGCAAAACGTTTGGGAACCACTACAATACAGCTTCTTCAAAACAAGGTATTTATCGATCTACAGGAATGCAGCATTCAGAGAGAGGGCTAAGACAAAAGGCCTACATGTCTTACCTAAAGCTTAGCATTTCTCTCAAAGCAAAGGCAGGCCCAACGTATCCCCTGGCAAATCTACATTACAAAATTAAGTCAACTTAAGTCATGCTGACATACAGCCACCACCACAGTAACTGAATCATTTTTTCACGTCCACACTATGCTCCTTCTGTGGGCAGTGCACGTCCTCACCTCACTAATAAATTTGTTAGTCTCTAAGGTGCCACAAGTACTCCTGTCCTCACCAGGAGCATTTCAATCATTTAACTGGCAGCGTGGGGCATTGTGGGGCTCTGGGCTGTCAGCCCTGGGGGGCTCAATCTACACGAACACTGTGGAGTTATTAGGTTGGTGTAGTGGGCGACTTAGATCACTGGGAGCAAAACTGTATCATAGACACTTAGAGTTAAGTTGACGTAAGCTCCCTTACCTCAACCGAACGCTGTAGTATAGGCCAGGCTTTAGGTCTGGTCTACATTTAAAATTTAGGTCAGCGTAGCTATATCACTCAGGGGTGTAAAACAAATCCACGCCGCAGAGCCACCCATAGCTATGCCAACCTACTCCCTAGCATAGACACAGCTAGAGCCACGGAAGAATGTTTCCATCAACCTAGGGAGGTGGTGTTCCTACAGCACTGGTACCAACCGGTCGACTGCGATCGATCCTAGAGGATCTCCCAGTCTACCACGATCTCCGGCGGAGCAGTGTGGCTGTGGCTAAGGCAGACTCCCTGCCTACCCTGGCCCCACGCTGCTTCCGGAAGCAGCCAACGAAGCCCAGCCATCCTGGGGGTCTCCCTCCACGCGCTGCTTCTGCCTGCAAGCACTGCCCCCCGCAGCTCCCATTGGGCAGGAGTGCTGCGGAGCCACATGTCCCTCCCCCACCAGGGGCTGCAGGGGCACGTTGGCCCCTTCTGGGAGCGGTGTGAGGCCGGGGTAGGCAGGGAGCCTGCCTCAGCCTCACTGCGCCCACCGGGAGCCGCCGGAGGGAAGTGCTGCCCAGCAGGAGGCCGCACCCCAACCCCCATCCCTGAGCCCTCTCCTGGAACCAGCACCCCACACCCCCTTCTGCACCCCAAGCCCCACCCTGAACAGCACCCAATCCCCAGCTCTCTGCTGGAGCCAGCAGCCCATACCCCTTTCTGCACCCCAAACCCCCTCCTGCACCCCAAACCCCACCCTGAGCCCCCTCCCACAGCTAGCACCCCAACCCCCAGCCCTGATCCCCCTCCTGGAGCCAGCACCCCACACCCCCTCCTGGACCCAATCCCCAGCCCTGAGCCCTCTGATGGAGCCAGGACCCCATACCCCTTTTTGCACCCCAAACCTCCTACACCCCAAGCCCCAGCCCTGACCCACCTCCCAGAGCCAACACTCTGCTCCACCCTGAGCCCCCTCCCAGAGCCAGCACCACATACCCCTCCTGCACCCCAACCCCCTGCTCTCACCACCCCCCCCAGAGCCCACATCCTGCACAGCCTCCCACACCCCAAAACACTGCCCCAGCCCGGAGCCCCCTCCTGCACTCAAACTCCCTGCCCCAGGCTCAGCCCAGAGCCTCTTCCCACACTGCGAACACCTCAGCCACAGCCCAGAGCCCGAACCCCAACCCCCTGCCCGGTGAAAGTGAGTGAGGGTGGGGGAGAGCAAGCGACAGAGAGAGGGGGGATGGAATGAGCGGGGCAGGCCTTTGGGGAAGGGAAGGGGCAGGGTAGATCCTGGTTTGCCCTTAGATTCAAAACGTGATCTTGGGTGTAAAAAGGTGAGAGACCACTGTCCTACAGTGAAGGGAAAAACTTCCCGCACTTCAGACTGCATCTACACCATGGGGTTATGCCACCCTAGCTATGGCACCATAGCTGTGCCGCTGCCATCCCAGTCGTGTAGACATGGCCTCAGTCAGCATTTAATGAGACACTCAAGCAGTTTAAATTGTCAACCTACCTTAAAACCACTTATCCAACGGGAGGGGTTCTTCAGATTCTAAGTCTTGAGGGTTGATTTTGTTTTGTTATTTCCCCTTAAAGAAATCACCTCTAACAGAAGAGAAAATTCTCAAGTGACTTTTTTGTTGGATTTGCAGATTGTTTCATGCACTAACAGCTAATGCTATCTGCCCACCGCTGCACTACCAAGGATGCTGGTGGAAACAAGAACCACGGGAGTAATTTCAGTTCCATTAAGAGGCAAGAGTGGAAAATGAATGTTTGCCAAATGGAAAAAAATGCAATGGGTAGGTAAATAAAAATGGCTGGCTCCTCTGTACTTAGCCATGTCCTTCCAACGATCACAGAGCAGAGTGGGAATGCTCAAGCCGTGGTGCAGGGACAATGCAGGTGATGACGACCAGTTACCGGACAGGTCACATATTAAGAGCGTCTACCCTGCACTACAAGTACTATTTTTTCTTTGAACCAACCCCCTGGAAGATCACACCATAATCTCACATTATGTAGCTAACAAAATGCTGTAGCACTGAAGTGAAGGAAAAATGCCTAGGAATAAAACAAAGCAAGATAATCAACCCTCACCTATTCGATCCCTGTGCCACTAGCACCACCAATACCCCAAAAACCACAGGAGGTATCCAAGCTTCACTTGTCTGTCTTAGTGCTAAAACGGGCAAATCTATTTCCTCAGTAAAAAATACGCTAGAAAAGCTATTTACAAAAACAGATTGTACAGACTGCCAAGTCCACTGGAGTCAGGTGAAGAGCACTGAACATACATGACAGAGGGATGAGGAGAGGGATAGCTCAGTGGTTTGAGCATTGGCCTGCTAAACTCAGGGTTGAGAGTTCAATCCTTAAGGGGATCACCTAGGGATCTGGGGAAAAATCAGTACTTGGCCCAGCTAGTGAAGCCAGGGGGCTGGACTCAATGACCTTTCAGGGTCCCTTCCAGCTCTATGAGATATAAAAAATATATATATATAATATGGAGATTGGTATAACTCAAGGAATAAGTTCACAGTTCTAAGAGACTAATTGTTTTAAGCATTAAGTGACAGATGGAAGAATAGCAGGGAGAGAATAGATATTTAAGAGTGTCAGGGATCTTGGGGTAGATGGAGAGGTAGGGAAGAGATCCTGTAATGTGTGTGTAAAAATTTAAATTAATCCTTGAATTGCTGGCGCTCAATAAAGGAAAACCACTTCCGTTGGGGGGAGTCTAGAATTCTTTTGCAAAATCCAGGTAATTTGCAAGGGAAGAGTAGCACAACAACTGTGATTAAAGTAAAGGTCAGTAACATGTTAAGAAACACCTGACATCACTCGTGCTGGAACAGAATCCTCTTTTCCTGACCTTAGTCCAGCAGCAGAGTGGGGAAAAGGAAGAGGGATTTGGGCATTACACTACTGTACTTAGCAAATCTGACATTTTTCTGCAACGCTAAAGCACTGGAACACCGAGACTAAAAAATGTGCATTGGGGTGATGAGCTTTGGGGAACAGAATGATGTGCAACATCCCTTGTCTGCAGAGACATAAAATGGCTGCATAGGATTGAGTCAGACTGAGGTGTGGGAAGACATTTTTAATAAGCTTTCTCTCATCGCCACCAGCTCTGAGAGGACCATCAAGAGTCCTTGGGAGTGAGGTTTGAAGTTGAGCTTTTCCCCCTAACTGCTTTTCAAAAGGATACCCAAAGAAGGGAATCTACAACCTTGAGAATGAAATAAAAGTTTGTGAAGATTTCTGCTGTTTCACAGGTGTAGAACTCAAATGCATGCAATAGCAATTGTTTTCCATAAGTAGTTCTTTCCTGTTGAACATTTTAAAACAAGTACAGTATTAACTATACATAAAGGATACCAGATACAAGCCTGTAAAAACCTATTTCAATTATACAGTGTCCTGTACTGTGTGTTGTTATAAATCAAAGAACCATAGGACTGGAAGGGACCTCAAGAGGTCATCTAGTCCAGTCCCCTGCACTCAAGGCAGGACTAAGGTACATCCACACTACCCACCAGATCAGCGAGTAGCGACCGATCTATTGGGGATCGATTTATCGCGTCTCGTCTAGACACAACAAATCGATCCCCAAACGCACTCCCCATCGACTCCCGAACTCCACCAGGGCAAGAGGCGGAAGCGGAGTTGACGGGGGAGCCGCAGCCATCGATTCCGCACCATGAGGATGGGAGGTAAGTCTATATAAGATACGTCAACTTCAGCTACACTATTCTCGTAGCTGAAGTTGCTTATCTTCGATCAACACCCCCCCCCCCCCCAATGTAGACCAGGCCTAAGTATTATAGATTCTAGACCATCCCTGACAGGTGTTTATCTTACCTGCCTTTAAAAACTTCCAATGATGGAAATTCCACAACCTCTCTAGACAATTTATTCCAGTGCTTAACCACTCAGAGTTAGGAAGTTTTTCCTAATGTCCAACCTAAACCACCCTTGCTGCAATTAAGCCCATTGCTTCTTGTCCTATCCTCAGAGATTAACAGGAGCAATTTTTCTCATGCCTTTTTATAAAAATCTTCTATGTATTTGAAAACTTATGTCCCCACTCAGTCTTCTCTTCTCTAGACTAAACAAACCCATTTTTTTCCAATCTTCCATCGTAGGTCATGTTTTCTAGACCTTTAATCATTTTTGCTGCTCTTCTCCAGTTTGTCCACATCTTTCCTGAAAAGTGGCATCCAGAACTGTACACAATATTCCAGTTGAGGCCTAATCAGCACGGAGTAGAGTGGAAGAATCGCTTCTCATGTCTTGCTTGCAACACTCCTGAATCAGGATTGCTTTTTTTTTTGCAGCACTGTTACACTGCTGACTCATATTAAGCTTGTGATCCACCATGACCCTCAGCTCCCTTTCTGCAGTACTCCTTCCTAGGCAGTCATTTCCCATTTTGTATGTGTGCAACTGATTGTTCCTTCCTAAGTGGAGTCCTTTGCATTTGTCCTTATTGAATTTCATCCTATTTACTTCAGACCATTTCTCCAGTTTATCCAGATCATTTTGAATTTGAATCCTATCCTCCGAAGCACTTGCATCCCCTCCCTACTTGGTATCATCCACAAACTTTATCAGTGTAGTCTCTATGCCATTATCTAAATCAGCAGTTCTCATACTGTGGGTCGGGAGCCCAAGTGGGTCGAGACCCCATTTTAATGGGGTTGCCAGGGCTGGCATTAGACTTGCTGGGGCCTGGGTCCAAAGCCTGAACCCAAGCCCGGCACCTGGGGACGAAGTTGAAGCCCGAGCCTCACCGCCCTCGGCTGATGCTGAAGACCGAGGGCTTCACCCTGGGCAACGAGGCTCAGGTTACAAGCGCCCCTCCCAAAGCTGAAGCCAGTGGGCTATGGCATCGGCCCCCCGCCCAGGGCAGCAGGGCTCGAATGGGCTCAGGCCTCGGTTCCTCCTCCTGGGATTGTGTAGTAATTTGTTGTCAGAAGGGGCTTGGGGCAATGAAGTTTGAGAACCGCTGATCTAAATCATTGACGATATTGAGCATAACCCAACCGTACACATTAAAATTGATTCCATCACCAAATTCTGGTGACAAACTGAAAACACAGTCAGATACCAGAATCTTTAAAACAAAAGCTGGTAAAATATTACTGCAAAAACTCAGGCAAAAAGCTAAAACACAAAAGCTTTTACATCCACAGCCGACATTCAGTCCTAGCCCCTCTCCACTTATTTTTGCATATACAGCATGCTGCATAAAATTAATTTAGACCTTTAATACCTAGGCACACTATAAAATATCTTTCACAAATAAATCTGATGGATGTTTCGGTTTTGTTTCATAGCCTTATTACTACTTGAAGTTGCTTGCATGCTAGTTTTATTCTTTAAACCTATTTAAAATCAAGTGGAGAAAACTCTCCTAGAAGAGCTGTCATAATAAACAACAGCACTAAAGGAATTGTTCTGTGGCATGTAATTAGGTATTGCTGAAGTTCACAATGCATATTGTTAGCCCAACAAGCTTTGGATCAATCACACTCTGCATTAAATACATTTGCCTGCAGGTCAAATAGTTACAAAGCTGGATCAGTAATCTGTGTGCTGGGCAGGATTCCCGCTGGGTGGCCACCTAACTACAGGACTAAAATCCTGACTGAGATCAAGAGTGTATTCCACAGTTCCAGCTATCAAATCTGATTAAACCACTCCAAGATATTCAATCCAGGCTGACTGAGCCAAATATAAATGAAGCTTGGAATTGGCACAAACTGTGTAATCGGATTTAATTAAAAAAAAGGACATTCAAGTAAGTTAGATACAAATTTGACCCTATTTTGAAATGGTTCTAATCTAGTGGACTAATTCTCTGGAGTCTTTTGTGGGCACATGCTGCAGATTAACGCCATATGTGAACACTTATTCTGGAATAAGTGCCTTGCTCCTGTTTAACTTAAACCACTTTGAAAGTTAATCAGGAACAACTCCATGTGCAGACAAGACCTAAGTATCTGGATTTGTTTTTTAAATGCATTGTTCTTGATGAGACTGAGAAGACACTGTTACTCTAGTGGAAAGCACACAGGAAATGTTTTTGCTCCCGTGCTCCCTCTGCTGGCTCTGAATCAGCTGTTAACTAAAACTACTTTGAGAGCTGTGCTTTCCTATGGCAAAAAAAAAAAAAAAGTTGGAGCTGAAATCAACCATCAGAAATAAAAGGGGAAGTGCATGCTCGTCAAATGAAAAAGGAGGAAAGGACACAAGTTAGCAAAGAGATGGCTTTCAGGCTTCAGAATGTATTGGAAGATTTAAGAAGATAAGTAGACTTTTTTCCAATCCGAATATAAGTTGAGGACAGAGTACAATGTTTTTATTTTGATGGTGGTACAGAATTTGTACCGAACAAATTGTGCAACGTCAGCAAGAATGTGGGTGTCTTTCCAAAAGTGCCTAAAATGAATCATTACCAAGAACCCAGTTCACATTTGATAAAGGCTACAAGACATGTCACAGTTAGAGATCAACTCCTTTCTCAGGATTTTGGATTGCAGAGCATGTGAAGTTGTACTAGTAAATGAAAATTAAATCTACTGTTTAGAGGTCAACTCTCAAGGTTACTATGCAGGACTGTTCCTCTTTGTGGTGTCTGAAATTTTTTAACCTACAAAGACCAATAAACCTAATCAACTTGCATGTAGGTTTTAGATGCATAAAATCAAGCCTACAGTTATGTCATTAGGGAGACATATGCTACACTTCTAGAACCAATAGAGCTTTGTGTGTAGTACTAACAAGAGTCATAAAACAGAGGCTATATTTGCAGATTTTTATTAGACTAATTGGTTCAGTGTTGTCTTAAAATACAATAACATCCCTATATTTGACCAATTAATATACTTTTTGCAGGGATAATTACACTGCAAATTTGTTTTTGCTGAAGAAAAACAGGAACTGTGGAGTTGATTTAAAGCAACCCAGGTATGTTTGAGGCTGCTTTTTCCAGCTACACTGCAGTAGACAGTCACTTGTAACATATTAATCTTATTTTTTTTTACTATAATAAAGGATTTTTTTCCTGTACTACTACCACATGATCAATATGAACCATTGTTTCCAATACAAACTATGAAACAGGTACTCACATGACTGACACCTAGGTTTGATAGACTCTTCTGTCCTACCCCCTGTAGCCAGTACATTACTCTTCAGTGTCCCTCCCCCGCACCTCCAACCCCCAGATGCACAAAGCCAAATTGTGCATCAAGGAGAGCATAGACTAATCGACAACGAACATCAGCAAGGAATGGGAGATGAAGGTAAAAATTCTCAACAATAAGCAAAGACGTTCATTTTCAAGGTTTACTTTTTGGAATTCGGGTTTAACAATCAGGTGAACGAACGCATTTGGGGATTTTATGCAAAAGGTGATGTTCCTTGAAGAAACTAATCAAACACACACATGTGCTACTTGAGAGATCTCATGCAGGAGTAACAATACATGAGCCATACTGTTAATTTAGGATCTTACCTAATGTTTTAAATATGTGGAAATACTACTATCTGATCCTCAAATGGTCATCTGAAGCCTGTTTATATTTAAGCTAGCCAACCACCAAATACACACCACAGGTAAAATGGCAATTGGCCACGTGGGAATTATTTATTTATTTTGATAAATGTTTTTGGATTTAATCCTAATTTTGAAAACTATATTTGCTGTATAAATCAGATTTTTTTTTAAAAGGACTGACGCAGACCTGGAAAATGGAGGGCAAACAATTTCTCCTTTTTTAAACTGCCAAAAGAATATTTATGAATGGTGTAAAAGTGAACCTGTGTAGTCCAAATGGACAGGTGGTAAATCTGAAGAACTATGTATTTGGATAGATCAAAGTGAAAAACCAGACTAACAACGAGCATCAGATGGCATTAACCAAACAGTGTTGATCATGCACATGGGACAGATGAAAGGGAACCAAGTAAACAACAGTCACAGGAATTGCCAATAATGGGGTCAAGTTAACCAAGCACTGAAATAATCATGAAGCATGTAATGGAGCAGGACAAAAAGATTATAGAAGGTAAGTTTTGAGAGCCACATGCAAGTTAAAAATGAGGACAGAAGCAAAGGAGAAGAAATATACAACTGGTATATTACGTCCGGTCACAGCAGTAATACAAGAATTTCCAAGTTGAAAAAGACTAGTTATTTGCATGACAGCATTAATTCAGCAGCAGGACATCCGTGTTTAAATTAATGGCAATGAAAGAAAGGGGTTAATGCTGCAAAACACCAAGTGAAAAGAGTGCAAGAGGACTGCATTGTCACACAAGGTCAGGGAGATAACCACGTGTCAATTACACTTGTTCTGACAGTAAAGCAGCAGCCCATGCCGAGTGACAATTCCATACAGTTGGCAGCATTCTGGGACTGGAAAGATCCTGCTAAATTGCACCTGCTTCATGAAATTTCAACAGGCCACAAGGCAACAAAACAAACACAAAAGGAAAACACTGACCATCTGGGTACTGCACCCCTAACACCAAAAACAGCTTTTATAGTTGGGAACATTAAGTCAGGAATTATATACATGAAAAACTTACAGGGATACTTTTAAAAAAAATACTGTTTCCTTTTGTATATTGGAAATTTGCCCCCAGTTCCTGCCATCAAGGCCTGTGCCTCAAAACCTTAATTTCAGAAAGATAAATACCGGCCTAATGCTGAGTTCCAGTAACAGCTGAGAGAGCCTGAGTTCCACAGAGTAACCTTAGGGACACAGTCATTCAATAAAAACGAAATGAGAGAGAAATTAAGACAAACTGTCATCGGACTTTGTACATTCAATGGAGTATGGAGGCGGATATAGCTTTGTCTAGAAGGATGATGGAGGTTTGAGAGAAGAAAAGTAATATCGGCACACTTTTTTAATGCTCAAAGTCAAGCAATTAATTGCAGCGTCAAGTAAACGTACTGGTATGACTGAGACGTCAATAAAGTTCAGATTTCTGACAAGTATCCACCAGATTCATGCCTAGCCTCTGAGAACCAGTTCAAACCCTCAATAAAAGTAGTTTTCAGCACAAACTCCAGGCCAAAGTTAGGGTTATTGGCAGAGCAGTATATGCTGCTTCACTCCACATCCAAATCTTCCGTTTCTAGTTCTACTAGTCTCTGAATAAGCAGGTGTACACTTAACAAAGGATGTTTGTAGAGATGCAAGTTCTGTATTTACAACAAAGCAAAATTATACTGCATCCTAATCGTAAGAACCATGATGCTCCATTACCCAGCTTGCAATGTTGATTAAGAAATTCACATGACAAGGAGCCTTGAGACATTTAATTTGAAGGTAGGAAGAGTATCTGGAATGCCATGTCACTTACCATCAAAAAGCAACAGTTGCTGCAAAAGCAAAGGAAAGGTTCAGCATTCAGGATTTAATCAATCTCTAAAGCTGTTTGAACGCACTGCTTTGAAGAGTTGGCTATTGCAATGATCTTTCTGCTTAGCAGCTATGGCATAAAAATCTAGGTAATGCTAGTTTGTCATGGACAATACCATTTTAGCACCTGCACTAGATATTCTCCTCTGTATACGATTCATATCCACTCAGATTAATGGTTTATTCTATACATATACCGTTAAGAACTGTGACTCACTAACCAAGCTTGTCCTAAAAAGATGCTTCATGACATCCACTTGGTTAATCATAACCACATAGATCCCATGAATCACGTTATATGAACTAGGTCAGTGGTTCTCAATCATGAGTATTCATACCCCTGGGGGTATGCAGAAGTACATCAACTCATTTAGATATTTGCCTAGTTTTACAAGTCTACATAAAAAGCATTAGCGAAGTCAGTCCAAACTAACATTTCATACGACTTGCTTACATTGTTCAATGTAAGTACAATGTTTATATTCCAATGGATACCATTCCAAACCATACCAATTATATGGTAAAAATGAGAAAGTAAGCAATTTTTCAGTAATAGTGTGCTGTGACATATTTATGTCTGATTTTGTAAGCAAGTGGCTTTTAAGTGAGGTGAAACTTGGGAGTACACAAGACAAATCAGACTCCTGAAAGGGGTACAGTAGGTCTGGAAAGGTTGAGAGCCACATTCAGCTTTCATGCTACAAAGGAAAGGATGACAAAAATCAGTTAGTACAACATTAACCACCTACTAACATTCAATTTCATATTGACCAGGATAAAGAAGGAGGGAAACATCACCTCGGTGGGTTTTCTACACACAAGGCTTTTTTTAAAAGCACTACTTCTTTTAGCTGACAAAACTAATGCAACAAACCACTAGCATGTATAATTTTCAGTTTCTAATTTGAAAAAAATTTATGACACCAAGAATGTATTAAAAAACCACACTGCATTCAAAGACAGCATTTTGTATATATAAACCTGCTGTTCAAGTACAAAAAGAGTTAACGTAAGTTCGTTCATAAATAATATTTGTATTATAAATTCCAACAGCATTCAGACAGTGGGTACTCACTCCACTGCCTAACTCTGTACATTTCACTGTGGTAACTAACTCCATTTTATAGATAAGGAACCCGAGGAAGCAGAGTCTCACAGCAAGTTGCTGACAGAGTTGGGATTAGAATTTCAGAGATTTCTGGCTCCCGAACCTGTGCTTAATAAACTACGACACTGCCTCTCTAAATATTAAAATGAATACTCCACTATTTGTGAGAGCTCGTTTGATATTTCCGACAGTTAACTGAGAACAGTTAGGACTCAACTAAAAACAAAAACACAATAAGCAAAATCTGAAAGGTTGGTGGATACCAATATGAGAAAGTACAGAACTCTGCAGAGAACTCAAACGTTTGCCTTCCCGTTGAGCAAAGGGGTTTAACATGTAAATTCAAATGTCAGCATTTGTCACTGACATTCTCATTCATGATATGACCAGGGAGCGCAAAGAAGCAATAAATACTTTGATCGCTAATCTGTAAATAAAAAGTTACACGTATTTAGTATACTGCAATTCAGAAGGGAAGATATTTTGCATCTCTTCATTAGGGTCTATATGCACTAGGCAAGTACATTGTTGCAGAGACATTGGATGCATGTAATTATGACTGCACCATGTGTCCCTACAACAGGGAAACTACGATTTAACAAATATTGGACTGACTTGTAAGGCAACATTTCTACTTACATATCCAAATCCTGCCAAGCTACCATTAACTCTGTAGCTGGCAGTCTGGAATCCCTTATGCTAACCATCAATAAGCTCTGCACTAGCGATAGAAGTTGGAAGAGCTAAAACTTCTAGTGCTAGAGGTTTAAGACGGCTAAAAAATGATGTTTCTGACATGACTAGCAATGGTATTTCTACACATGCATGCAGGAGGAAAAGCAGCTCTGTAAACAGGATTCAGAAGGAACACTAGTTTCATTTGGAGTGCTGATATACTTTAGGCAAGTCAGAAGTGATTCATTTGGATTCTTAAGGACGTAATGCAGATGGGGAAGAGAAGGATAAGTACCACCCCCGTTAGCTCGCTAGCCAGCCAAACATCATACAAAGATGAAGAGTACAACAAATTGGCCCTAAGGGTGGTGAGTTATAGGGGATACAATGGCTATTCCGCATGATGAGGTGGTAATTTTTTCTGGATTCCCCTGTGATCAGGCACACGCATGGACAGATCTGACATTAAGGTTTATATCAGATCTTTACACACATAAGGAGGAGGAGGACAGGACAATGAGAAAAATACAAGCAGCCCAGTGACTAACTCAGGTCAAGAGATGACTGGCCCGTTAATAGAACAACACAATCCAAATCTACAAAAATGTGAAATTAAAGTTAAGTACAAACATCCAGCTTCAGTACAATATTAGAGACAATTCACAGATTAAATTTCTAGTTAGATTGTTGAGAGAGACAGGGTGGGTGAGCTCTCTTTTATTGGATCCACTTCTGATGGTGGGAGAAAAACTTCTGAGTCACACAGAGCTATTCTTCAGGTCACTAGTTCTCATTAGTAATTTACAGATTCTGAGTTTTATAATAGCTCGTTTTCTCTAATTAGATTTGTCAAAAGAGGAAAGATGTAACAAACAAGTTGGACAAGTATATATTGCTTCTCTCTCTCTCCTGTCTTTCAACTATTTTCAGAATTGTTTTTGTTTAGATTATTTTTATAACATTTTAGCAAAATATCCTAGAAAGGCAACATACTGAGAAACTTTTTTTTTTTTTTTTTAAAAAGAATACTACAAATAAGTTACTCAGGCCATTGGCAAATTCAATAATGAACTTTTGGTCTTCTATTGCATTTATTTAGCACTTTTCATCCAAAGATCTTTCAAGAGTTCACAAAGGATCCCCATTTTACAGAGTGCTCAACTGAAGCAAACCAGGGTGCACGGAGAACTAGAAACTAGATCTCCCGACTCCTAGCTCCCCATTGTTAGAAAGGCAGGGTGATCAGGTGGCTACAATCACAATGACCTATATATGTAGGATCATTTCATCAACTACTGGGACGAAACAGGACGACATCTAATAGCACACAACAGCACATGATCTAAAAAGTTTGTACTCCAAGAGTCGAAGATGTTCTCTGAAACAGGCATCAGTGACAGGAGACAGCCCGCACACCTGCTACACAGGTTATAGGTCCCTGAGTTACACTTTCTGGTACTCCTGGAACAGGCTAATTCTTGGCCCAGAATCATCACACTCAAGTGGGCTTCTACAGTTACAAATTCATAATGGTTCGTTACTACAATCATTGAGCTACCCCAGAGTGAAGCAGATCGGGGGGGGGGGGGGTCTAAGAGTGGGGAAGGGGTACAATACAAATACACCAAGACAGAAAAGTTAACTTCCCACTTATCCCTTGAACTGCTACCTTTAATCTTCATAATTTTAGCTCATATACTTGATTCCATAGACTGGAACATGCAAAAAGGGTAAAAAAGCCACTGCCACTTGTCTGTAAATGCATTTACTCAAATGTAACAGACACCTTCCTTTTCTAAAAAAAGAAATTTAACTGACAAAGCAACCAAGAGACACTTAAAGACTGGTGATTTTCCATTCACTTGTGTCTAAACCAATAATCTTACCACCATAATTCACACAAGCAAAAGCCTCGTTAGAATTGGAGTCAGATCACACAAAACATCAGTCAGAGGAGTAAACCAATGGCCTTCCGAAAAATTTCTAAAGAATTAAACCTCTCAAAGAAGGTTCATCTTCCAAATGCAAACAGCCCCTTTCTTTGTGACTGGGAGTTCACAGAGAAAAGAATTGAAAATTTCAGTACAAGGGTATTCACAAAAATTTATAAAAACAAATGAAACACCTGTATTACCATAGTTCCCCCTGTACACTAGAAGGGTGTAAGAATTTGTTATGATTTAAACCAGGAGCAGTTTGAGGACTTTGGACACATTATAAAACACCTCTTTCATGGTGCCTAGTTTGAATGCCAGTGTGATAAAAGTTTAGAAATAAACAGTACCAGGTCCCCCGGCAAACAAAATATCACAGTTTAAGTACTTACAAAATTTGGCACCTGAATCCAGTACATGTTTTTCGGATCAGTACACAGAAAGATGGATTTGCTGCTTTTTCACGTTCAGACATATTGAATAAAGAGTCCCTACCTTTCATAGAGAAACTTTATGCTTATGCAGTGGCTTTTATCCTGAAGGATCCCAAATCACTTTGAATCCTAGTAGGTGGGTGAACATATGTAATGAAATGCATCCACCTCTAAGACAGTATATCCCTTCTGTGCCAGCAAAATTAATATTTTTTCAATCCACAGAGGGTATTTTAATTAGGCAGAATGTACACCTACCAAATTCGAATTTTGCCAAGACATCAAGATGTATATCCTTACCACTGTGAAAAATGACTGTCTTTCACAGCAAGACCTTGCTTTTACATCTCTTCCAGTACACAATCAGCACAGTACCTCCACACATCATGCTATGGCACTGGTTCAGTCCTGACTCACTAGGTAACACCTTCTTCTCTGAGTCCAACACCATTTCCTGCAGAACTCTGGGCTGTCCTTAGAAGCCCCTCGTCAAAGTAATGACCAGATTAACACTACTGATCTTACTAGATCTGACAAGATCACGGCCAGAGGGGGTACAGTTACAGACATAGCACAAGCAAGCAAAAATTAATTCAGGTAACATTAAGAACCCACCTAAAACCAATGAATGCCCAGTCCACTATGGAACTCAGGAACTTCACAGGACAAAATAAACCAGACAAACATTTTAAAATGCATCCAAGTCATGTGAAGCAATACAGACTGTTGAAGTATAAATCATACTTCAATTCACATTAGATGGGAGGTAAATTCAAATTTGTATTTACAGGCATTTGGGTGGTGTCCATCTCCCTGCTAGAGGAGCACACATATATCAATGGTTTCTAGCAAACTAGGGAAGAGGACATACCACAAAACAATCTAATGGGAATGAACTGAAGCTCTAGGACATTCATAGCACTTTAGATTGTAAACTCCTATGGGCAGCGACAATATTTTCTGCATCTTGCACAATACCAAGCCCAGTATTGCCACTTTAACAACAATACAGATGTCTCACTGGGCTATACGTAAGTATTTTGGAAAGGAAATTTAAATTCAGCTATTTGAGACAATATGCCAAACTTCGTTTTCTTAAGCCCATGTCCAATATCAGAAAGATGTTGTCTTTTAAAAGCCAATGGGACTATGAAATTCATCAGTGTTTATTAATGTCATAAATTTGTTACGTTTCAGAGTAGCAGCCCTGTTAGTCTGTATCCGCAAAAAGTACTCCTGTTCTTTTTATAAATTTGCTAGAGACATGAATCAATATCTTCTGACAAATTTCTCTAATAACCAAATACAGGGGGGAAAACTTCACACTGCCACAAAGGTGTGTTTATATAGACTGGTAACCTTGGTAAGCAACCCTAGGTCACAAGCTGTGGAAGCAGCAAAAATTGGCAATTATCTCAGCTGACTAAAGTACAATTTAAATTTATTGAAGTTTTGAACACACACATTTAAAAAAAAAACATTCATAGTCTGGGAATGAGCTGATAATAAGCCTCCTCTCTCCACATGAAATGCGTACCTTGTCCGCTGCCAACTACAGTTCGTGTCACTCTTTCCATTAAACATATGGAAAGAAACTCTAAAACTAAATACAGAGCCAGACTGTTTTAATATTCTAACGAAAGGACTGCCAAATGCACCTCACCAGCAAAAAAACAGAAACAAATGCCCCACTTCAAACAAAAATAGTGGAAGTAGTATCCTCTAATACCAATTACCAAAAATCCTCCAAGTAAAATTTAATCCAGGCTCCTTACTACCAATGCATCCAAAGAAGTGAGGTTTTTACCCACGAAAGCTTATGCCCAAGTAAGTCTTTAAGGTGCCACCAGACTCCTTGTTGTTTTTGTAGATACAGACTAACACGGCTACCCCCTGATACTTACTACCAATGAATGATCTGAGATATTGTATTTTAACCACAGCTACAATGTGTGTGTCCACTTTGCACATGAGCCTCATTCTTTAAAAAGGTTCTTTTACAACTTTCTTGAATTTTGAGAATGGAAAAATCCATTATTGAAGTTGACCATTTGAGTGCTAGCAAGAGAGTTTATTTATCGAGAGACAGTAAAGACGGATGATAGAAAGCTCAGTTTGTTTTACTATTATACCTGCTGCCGTTCGAGCGTATGAAAGAGAAATGGTGCACACAGCACTGAAAACTATCACTACTATATGCAACAATGTAATCTCTTCTTAAGAAAGAGGTCCCTACCCTTCCCCAAGTAAGGTGCAGGGACAAAACCCTAGTAAGAATCCCAGCATCCTTCCCTCCCCAGAAGCTGGGTTAGGATATCGCTTCTCATCAAAATACTGTCCCTGAACCATGGCATCTAGCTAACAGGTTAGTCTTCTGATTAGCACATCACATAAATTTCTCATGCCCTGATTATAATCATTGTATTGTGATGTTGCATCAGTTTGTCATGACAATGCAATGTCATCATATAGATGTGACTTCATAATGCACACAATACTGGGGCATCGTATACTGATTCTTTCCAGCTCTGTGGTGCCATTAGATGGCAAGGTGGCTCTTAAAGGCTGAATACTGCTACTCTTCAGTTTAGAATTTAGGTTAGTACTGGTATCTCAAGTGCAATCAACCACTCCTTTAGAAAGGACCATGCCCAGATCAAATCTGTTTTTTCTCTAGCCAAATAAACAGTGTTTCTTTTGCAAGGTTCCACCATTTATTGGCCTGCAGTGTAAACAATTCTCACTATAACTGAAACCATTTTAATGCAAGTGATATGCCCATCAACAGGCATTAAGCAAGCCTCGCAACAGAAGTCCCACAATTGGTCTAGTTTATAAGCAGGAAATAGTTACAACGGATACCATATACTACAGACACACACATTTCAATACAGTCAGGCTTCCTATGCCTTTCATTCTTTTCCCAACACCCCCAACAGCACAGATCGGATCACAAAATCAGGAATGCAAGGTGCCAAGGTTCCACTCTCAGCCTCGGAGGCCATGAAAAAAAGACATCTACTCTCAGAGATGGAATATGTTAGGTTTTCAAACTTAAATTCCACTGTGCAAAATACATCAGGCAAAGAGGCTTGGTTCCATCTTGCTTACAGCAATACAATGTAACCCTCGTAAGAGCTATGCATTTTGAGACAATTCCACTGAAGTAATACTATTCAGTTCATCGTTCTAACAAAAAGCCCTTCTTCACTAATATCACCAGCGAACCAGACTCCCAGAAGAAAGCCAGAGAAGGTGGATAATGTAAAGTAATACCCATGCTACCATCTCTTGCTGTTTATGTTATAGGTTTCAGAGGGGTTGCCGGGTTAGTCTGTATCAGCAAAAACAATGAAAAGTCCTTGGGGCACCTTAGAGACAAGGAATTTATTTGGGCATAAGCTTTCGTGGGCTAAAACCCACTTCATTAGATGCATGGAGTGGAAAATACAGTAGGCAGGTATAAATACAAAGTACATGAAAAGATGGGAGTTGTGTTACACCCCCCTCTCCCCCCCCCCCCAACTTGGGTGTCAGTTCACCACTAGCATTAACACAATGTAAACTTCCTAAATCCAACATATATATTACCACAGAGACCCAAGGCACAAAATGCAGAGGCTAGTTTAGATTCTGAATTCACACCAAGTTCTCCAGGGATCCGAAATATTTTCTTTGGACTCATCTTTATTTTTATACATATAAAATGCCATTTCTACTGGCGGCTTCATTATAACACCAGCCTTGTTATGAAAAAGATTACAAGTGAACACAAGTTTTCTCAATCCTGATTGTCTGGATCTGTGTTACCTGAAATTCATGCTTAGTGCTGCACTGCTGAAGTTTGTGTTTTTTAAGGAAATCCCAATTTTATGACAGCTTTGGCTGTCCCAAGACATTAGTACAATCAGGTTTAATGCCCTTCACAAAAACAGAATGTATTGGAAGAAATCCCTGTTCTCAGAATGTGCTCTCGCTAACGATATCCCAGACAATGAATATACTGAGAAGAGGAACAAGCTTTTTCCTTATTCCTAAAATGGTGAAGTTGCGACATCCTCTCAGAAGTTAGTATTTAGTGAGTAATAAAAAGAAAGCAAATGGGAATCTTAGCGCAATTGTTCCTCACACAAGCACTATGCTATGATGGAGCAGAACCATCCTCCCCTTCAGCATAGCAATCAAAATAGAAACTTAAAGAATCATGCCTTATATGTAGACTACTCTTGACTGACCAGGTTTTGGCAGGAGCTGCGGTGTGTAATCTGGAGTGTAACTAACTCCCTCATCAGCATTGTATCAAAGACAGCAAAAATAAACAGCTTTTGTTAGACACAGAGAACTCAAACTCCTCTCTAACAAATGGGATGAGCAATGTCTCCAACGCTTGTCCCCGGATTTGCTGTTTAATCCCCCCTTCCAGACCTCCCTCCCTAAAAGCAGGCACCTTCACACCAGAGCAGAACAGGTCTTTCCTGAGCACACCCCAGAGCTAGTCCCTCTTTGGGAAACACCAGAGAAGATTGCAGGTGCTTCCACAATCACCTCCTCTCTCTGAGCCCTGCTGAGAGGCTGCAAGACCCCCCATCCCCCCCCGACGGGGGGCAGTAGGAGGCACATAACGCCTCAGACCCCTCCCCAGCCCCCAGGCGCGGAGAGGACACGTCTGCTCCAGGTTTCCACTCCCCTAAGTCAGAGCCTGGTTTGGGGGCCGGGAGCTTAGGGGTTCTTCCCACCCCAGCCTCCCCCAAGCAGAGCTTCTCTTCCTTCCCTTCCCCCACCCCAAGTTTAGGAATTACCTCCCTGTTCGGGGCCCCAGGGGCGGCTTCCCAGCCCCCCTTGCACACATGGGGGGTCCCCCGCTCTAGAGAGTCTATCCCCTCCCCCACCACACAGTTGGGGGGTTCACCGTCGTGGGGACCCTACCCCCTCCCATCCGCAGCCCCGGGGGCACCTCCCTCCCGCACTGGCTCTCGGGCCCCGCCAGTCGCCCCCCGGCCGGGCCCCCTCCCCCACGTCCCGGGCCGGCGCTGCGCTCCGCCCCCCGGCGGGACTCACCTCCCCGCCGCCGCCTCGCTCCCTGCAGGGCCCGGGGAAAGGCGGGGCCCGTCCCCCTGCTCCGCAGCCGCGCTGCCCAACCCCCCTCAGAGCAGCGGGCACCGGGAGCCCGAGCCGCCCTCGGCCGCCGCCATCTTCACTCCGCTCGGCAGCATCGCAGCCACCACCGCTCCAGTCCAGCCGGGAGGGGGAGCGCAGCGCGCAGGCGCGCGCCGGCCAGGTCACGTGACATGGGAGCGGCGGAAATCGGGTTCAGAAGGTCACGTGAGAGGAGGGACGGGAAAGGCGCCATACTGAGAAGGTCACGCAAAGGGGAGCCGTCTGGGGGCCATATTGGGGAGGTTACACAGCTGGGAAACAGGCCTGCAGGAAGGTTTAACCAAACCTGGCACCGTATTGGGAGAAAACGAGTAGCCATAAAGGGAGTCCCAGCAGGGACACAAATGAAAAAGGACAGGCGCCATGATTGGAAGGTCAACGAAAGAAGGGCAGGCTAGGCGCCATATTTGGAAGGGCAGTTTTCTCACAGGAAAGGGTGTTGCTGTCACGTTGAGAAAGGCAAATATTGGTCGAGCATGAGGGCAAGGAAGGGCGCCATATTGGAAAGGTCACTGAAGAGTACGAATGCGGCCACCATATTGGGAAGGGCAATCGAAGCGGGACGTGGAAGGGGTGGGCGCCATGTTGAAAAGGGCAGTTATGGAGGGAGAGTGCCAATGTTGGGCGCCATGTTTGGAAGGTCATTCGCAGACTCGGGAACGTGCCATTGCAGGCCCTGTCCCCCACCGTAGGGTTGCCATATGTCCGGATTTTCCCGGACATGTCTGGCTCTTTGGTCGTCAAATCCCCGTCCAGGGGGAAATTCCAAAAAGCCAGACATGTCCGGGAAAATAGGGAGGGGTTGTGGGGCTTGGATCCGCATCGGAGCCGGAGCCGCTGGGGCCAGCGGTGCTTGGCCACTGGCCGGTGCCGCTCAGCAGGTGCCCCAGGGCCCGATCCGAGCTGGAGTCGCTGGGGCCGGAGCCGCTCGGCCGGTGCCCCGGGACCAGAGCCGCTTGGCTGGGGCCAGTGCCCGTGTCCCGAGCCGAGCTGGAGCCACCGGGGCCGGAGCCGCTCGGCCGGTGCCCGTGTCCCGAGCCAAGCTGGAGCCGCCGGGGCGGGCCGGGGCCGGCGCGCTCCACCGGAACCGGAGCTGGCACCCCAGGGCCCGAGCCGGGCTGGAGCCGCTGGGGCCAGAGCCGCTCAGCCGGTGCCCCAGGGCCTGAGCCAAGCTGGAACTGCCGGGGCCGAGGCTGGCACACTCAGCTGGAACTGGGGCTGCCCCCCCCCAGGCCCCGAGCCGGGCCCGAGCCACTCGGCCAGGGGGCCAGACTTGGCCGCGCCTCCTCGCACCCCTCCCCCCCCTGCCAGCTTATCTGCTGCCTGCCTCCCTGTTTCAGGCTTCCCGTGAACATTTGATTCGTGGGAAGCAGGGGAGGGGGTGGAGCAGGGGGGCAGAGCATTCAGGGGAGGGGGTGGAGTTGGGGCGGGGACTTTGGGAAAGGGGCGGAGTTGGGTGGGGACAGGGCAGGGGACGGGGTTGGGGCAGGGCGCGGCCCCTTGGAGTGTCCTCTTTTTGTTATTTTAAAAAATGGTAACCCTATCCCCCAGCCCTTTGCACTCTACCCTGGGTGCATTGTTTAGCCAGGCCCTTGACCAGCTCAGCCGCATCCTGCATAGAGACCCTGTCCCCAAGAAGCATGCCGGCCCGTTCCCCCCAGATCACCCCTCTCCCACCCTCCCAGGTGCAGAGCAGGTAAAAGAGGGTTTTCCACAAAAAAAAGGTGTGAGCTTTGCTCCAGCCACCTCTACCCACAAACACCCCAGGGACCGTTGCTAACAAGGAGTCCGCTTCAGGTAGAGACCACACCTGGGAAGCCGCCTGTGACAATGCGGTTCTGGCGGAACCCAACTGAGAGTGCCAACTCAGGACAAATTGCTAAAACAGGGCAGTTACAGCCCAAGGCCGGGGTTTTTCCACCTCTAAGGCAAACCAAACCAGCCAGACTAAGACTTCGGTCTCACCCCACTGGCTAACCGCAAGTCTCACAAGCAATCTCCTTAGACGCTCCAGTTTCCCAGTATTACCACCAGTGCCACACGTTATGGGGACAAATGGTTATAAAAACCAATACCCCAGTAAAAGAAAAAGGTTCTCCTGATCCCAAAGGACCAAGCCCCAGACCCAGGTCAATATACAAGTCAGACCTTACCCACAAATCACGCTACTGCCAATCCTTTAGAATCTAAAATCTAAAGGTTTATTCATAAAAGGGAAAAGATAGAGATGAGAATTAGAATTGGTTAAATGGAATCAATTACATACAGTAATGGCACAGTTCTTGGTTCAGGCTTGCAGCAGCGATGGAATAAACTGCAGGTTCAAATCAAGTCTCTGGAATACATCCCCCGCTGGGATGGGTCCTCAGTCCTTTGTTCAGAGCTTCAGTTTGTAGCAAAGTCCCTCCAGAGGTAAGAAGCAGGATTGAAGACCAGATGGAGATCAGGCATCAGCCTTATGTAGTCTTTTCCAGGTGTAAGAACACCTCTTTGTTCTTACTGTCGAAAATTACAGCAAAATGGAGTCTGGAGTCACATGGGCCAGTCCCTGCATACTTTGCTGAGGTACAAGGCGTATCTGCCTTCTCTCAATGGGTCCATTGTATAGCTGATGGTCCTTAATGGGCCATCAAGCAGGCTAGGCAGAGCTAATCTCAGCTTGTCTGGGATGTCACCCAGAAGCATAGCATAAGTTTGCCATACAGACAGTATAGAGCCAATATTCATAACTTCAACTACAAAACTGATACATACATATAGACAGCATAATCATAACCAGTAAACCATAACCTTGTCTTAGACACCCCATTTGACCCCCTTTATACAAGATTTGGGTGCCACTACAGGACCTTGGTTGCAACAATGATCTATATGGTCCCAGTTTATGTCAATAACGTCACACCGCCCAAAGGGCCAGAGACTGGACAGGATCCTGAGAAGTGAAAATAGGTGAGAATGGAAACATTCAAGCCACTAAATTACAGCAGTCACTGCCACATCTGCTATGGCATGGGCGGGAGGGAGAATGTTAAGATTGTTCTTGAAATGTCGAAGGTGCATCTTCATGCATTTTTTCCTAATGCCAATGTTTCCCATAAGGGTATATAGAGCGTTTCTCATTTCTCTACTTTAACTCTTAGATTTTATTAATGGCATCTTTCGTGATATGTAGTCTCTGTCATGGGCAATGTTATGTAGCATCCTTAACCTATTGTTCACAAAGTTCTTGGTGTGTGAATTTCTTTTTCTTTAAAATTAGAATTATTATACAGAATTATCAAGGGCCAAAACCCAGCACCCAGGCCAAGTGTCGTGAATTCACAGGGTCTGGTCTATGCCCCAGTCAGTAACCAGTACCTTGCGAATGACCCCTTTAGTGTGCCGGATCTCAAGGACACCGATGTTTCTGCAGGGGCAGGCCCCTGGCCACCAAGACTGGGCCTTCAGGCCCCAGCAAACCCTGTTTCTCCCTCTGGATCCCTGCAGTGAATCCAGCTGAGGCTTGTCCTGGGCCCCTTCAGGGCACAATGCTCTCAATGTGAATTGGCAGTGGCAGCCTTTCCAAAACAAGGTAAGAATGTATTTGTGACCTGGCTGCAGACGCTGACAGTCCTTAGGTTATCACAGAGAGGCAAAGGTTCAATATAGTCCATCCTGGCCAAGCCAGTGCAATGAAGGCTGCTATCAGCTCCATCTGGCTCTTTGGCCTTAGTCCCAGGTGTGAACTGCTGGGTGCCTCCAAAGGACAGCCCTTACTCCAGCTGCCTGACACTTTTGCCCATCTGTTCTCCAGCTGAGGTCACATGTCCTGCGTCCTAGGGTTTCTTGTGTCGATTGTTCAGTCATGGCGGGGGGTCCTCATTATCTCTGGATCCTCTATTGATCTGCGTTGTTCTCAACCAGCTCGGAAGTGACCCAGTCATTCCACCCAGACAGCTACGATAGGGGACACACACACACCTCATGCCACCCCTGCACTATTCCAGCACTGGTGTTCATCCTTTCACATCCACTGGGTCGCAATGCAAAGCACAGTGGGGAACTGAGGCATGCAGAGGATTCATACAAATATTACAGAAAATGTAACCACTCCTCCACACCCAGGCCAAGTATCACAGCTGGGCAGCGACGAGATCCCTAGTGGGGAAAGAATTCTGCTCCCAAGCCCTCGACATGACAGTGATGCCCCTCCACTGAGACTGTTCCGGCCATTAGTGTGGCAGAAGGACTGAACAACATGTACAGCAGCAGATCACCTGATCCTGTCCTTGACCCACTGACATAGCCCTTACGGGCGGTTGCTCAGAGGAACCCTGTGGCCCTGGGCTCTGCAATAGTAAGGCACAGAAGTGGCAGAATGGGACTGGGGGGCTAGTGCCCTGCAATCGAAATATAGTGGGGCTGATCTGTGTTTCCACCCCAGGTGTCATTCCCTGTCAGCTGTGTGCAGGTGGTGGGGCAGGGGCAGTGGTAAAAGGGAGACCCAGGGGGGCTGGATCATCTACCACAGCACACAGGATCAGGCTGGAGGGGAGGCATAGCTCAGTGGTTTGAGCATTGGCCTGCTAAACCCAGCATTATGGGTTCAATCCTTGAGGGGGGCCACTTGGGGATCTGGGGCAAAATCAGTACTTGGTCCTGCTAGTGAAAGCAGGGGGCTGGACTTGATGACCTTTCAAGGTCCCTTCCAGTTCTAGGAGATGGGATATCTCCATTAATTGCATGCATCCGAAGAAGTGGGCTGTAGTCCACGAAAGCTTATGCTCTAATAAATTTGTTAGTCTCTAAGGTGCCACAAGTACTCCTGTTCTTCTTTTTGCGGATACAGACTAACACGGCTGCTACTCTGAAACCTCCATGAATTGTTATTGTTGTTTTGTTGCCCCCTCTGCCAAGTCTCAATAATGACAGGTTTCAGAGTAACAGCCGTGTTAGTCTGTACTCCTGTTCTTCTTTTTTCAAGTCTCAATAGTTCCCCTCGCTCCCCCTGCAGAGCACCCATCCCACTACTCCATCTCCTCCTCTGTATGGAGTTTGTAGGATGCCAGTCGCCATCTGCTGGTACATTGCAGTAATTGCATTCAGTCGCCTTTCATCGGGTTTTGGGGAGAGCCGGGGAGATGTTCCCAGAACGATGGAGGTAAAAAGGAGCTTTTTGTAGATGGCCAAGTTGAGGTATTGTTCTGGTAAGAATGTTTGCTTTGTAATGCTGCTGGGGGCATTATTATATTGTACATTTAAGTGTTGGGGGCCCTAGAGTCCTTGCATAGGAGTCTTTTTATGATGTAAATCTAAATAAATAAAATGAAAATAAAGCTAATCAGTTGCTTTGCAGTTACAGTCCACAGTAACAAATAAGGCTAGGAAAAGTGCATGGCATTTACTTTTGGGAGCTCCTGCGAAAGGTAATGGGCCAAGTTCATCCCTAGTGTAACATGACTGATTTAAGGGGAGTTGCATTAGAGATTTTTTCAGCCCATTATGTCTAATCTGCATACCAGAAGTTCAGGTTAATCCCGTGAAATAACAGCAGGAGGCACAGAAGGGCCTTCAAATTGGGTCCTGTCCCCTGCACTTACAGCAGATGAACTCTACTCTCTACGGAACCACTACACCAGCCTTCTCAGAGCATGAGAGCCCAGTGCTGGGAGGGGCTGAGTGACCAATTCCCCTTCGACTTCACTGGGAGCTGAAGACATTCAGCCCCTTGACAAGATGAGGCTAGGCCCTAAACGCCTTCACTCCCCACACCCTAACCCAGTGACGGAGTCCAAGCACTTGTAGAGTTCGGGTTTGTTACCACTGTTTGAATTAGTTAATTTTAAACCACTGTTCAAAGGGCTCATTTGAAACCTGGCCACCACTAAGCATTGTCAGAGGGAAGCAAAGTAAATATAAATTCCCTGGCTTTTATAGGTTATCTGTCCAGGAAACTGAAGGATTAATGGTTTGTAGAATGTTACAGTGTGACGACTGCCCTCTTGGCTGACCCGGGGGGATTGAACCGCAGACCAACCTCTAGAGTTCAAAGCACGAGCTACGATCAGGGCCGGCTCTAGGCACCAGCGTTCCAAGCATGTGCTTGGGGCAACCTTTTCAAGGGGCGGCATTCCAGCTCTTTGGGGGAGGCACTTCGGGGGTTTTTTGTTTTTTGCTTGGGGCAGCAAAAAACCTGGAGCCAGCCCTGGCTACGATAGCTGGATTTAAAGCTCTGTAGCCGAGGATTGTGACAATTCACATTGTGTGTGTGGATCAACACAGAGGAGGACCAAGATCATCAGGCTGAAATGGACCTCCTGGGTCATCATAGGCAACTTCACCATATAATCCCTGTAACCCATACTCGCCAGGGAGTTACACCACCATTTTCAAGATACTGGATAACTGTGTGGCACTGGGGTAATGTAATCTATATTCTCCCAGCGAACAACAGCAGTAGCTGCCACTGAAATCAATGAGAATTATGCCTATCCTATAGCAGGGGCAGAAATCAGGTCTTTGTGGCTTAAAAAGTGGTGTCTCAACAAGTGATATAAGCCTCTTTCTCCCCCCGCCCCCTATTTTTGCTCCAGAATTTTGGCTGTTGTTCAAACTCAAAGGAGAGCGGATCCTCCAAACTCCAGTCAAATCACACCTTCCAAGCAAAGGCCTCAAAGTATTGTACAAATGTAATTAAGCTTCACAACACCCCTGCAAGGCAGATAAGCAGTAAAGAACCTGATCGGGAAGTCAATGAGAGCTTTGGGAGTCTCTCAATTTGCTTCAATGATGCTCCTGTAGAGAGAGGGCCATGTGCTTAGTTATCACCTGATGTTTGAAGAGGGCTGTACTGACTGGCTATTTATCTCTGAGGATAGGAAACATATTGCCCTCTGCACACCATCTGGCCTGAGACCTGGCTCTTTCAGTTTAAAGGGGGTGAAATCTCTCCCCATGTACTGCTGTAGTTGGGATCAGCAAAGGTGCAGCCTCCTCGCTATAAGACAGCAGGGCATTTTCCAAGAGAAGCCTTCACCCTTGGCCAGGGCCGGCTCTACTGTTTTTGCCGCCCCAAGCAGCGCGCCGAATTGCCGCTGCAGGCAGCTGAACATGCAGCCCTAACGGCACACGGACTGCCCCCGCAGTCTGCGGTGGCAATTTGGCGCGCTGCTTGGGGGCAAAAACACACGGACTGCTGCCCCTTGCAGATTGCTGCCCCAAGCACCTGCTTGGAAGGCTGGTGCCTGGAGCCAGCCCTCCCTTGGCAAAAAGTAGCTAGACTATGTTAACCTTCAGGGAAGGTTGCAAGGCCCTTCTTTATCCAGTCTTTTGGGGAGGGGATAGAAGCTAGCAATTTGTGGCAAGAGGGGTGTGGTGGTACTCCAGCACCCTGGGTTATCCTCCCCCATAGGTCAGGGCAGGATGTTGCCTCTATCTTCAGCTCCAGCACCTCCTGCAGGCACCAGCCTCCGGCCCCAGACCTTCACCCAAGTTCAGGCCCCTACCGGAAACAAGTCCAATCAAAACTGAATAATTGTTCTGCCCTGTTTCTTATCCACTTACAAACCTTATCTCAGGGCTCCCTCCCACATGGGCCTGCTTTGCCCCCTATGAGCGTCCCTCCATAGGAGAGTCCTGCCCTTTCTGCAGTCTCCCCTAGATCTCACCCCTTTTTTCCAGTGGCCAGTCCTAGCCCTATAGCTTTGCTTAGTCTACCTCTCCCAGACCTTCCTCAGAGACGAGGAACAAACTCACTTCACCTGAGCGCCCTCAGGCCTATCTGTCTCTTCTGGCTAGGAGGCCATTAGTTAATCAGGTGCAGCACTTCACTAACTGGAGTTGTATCCCTTACCTTGCAGGTGATGTGGGGGGGGGGGTAAGCTCCATCACAGACAGGATTGATTGGGTTGATTTAATCTTCAGTTAATAATTTTTTGGGTTTGAGGTGAGGAGCAGCTGCCAGTTCAATCTTTTTGACATGGCTAATTAACTGTTGATCAAGGCGGATAAGCCCAGATTTCGTATATGCCTAATACCATTCAAAATCTGGTCTTTAGAGACTTGGGCAGGGTCCTTGTGTGGACACTAAAAGGAATTAGATAACTAACAGGGATTCCTATTGTATGCAGTGTAGTTGTAGCCGAGTCAGTCCCAGGATATTAGAGAGATAAGGTGGGGGGAAGTCACAGCTTTTAAAGCTGGTCCAATAAAAGACGTGACAGCCCCCACCTTGCCTCTCCAAGGGTTACAACTAGCAAACAAATGCTGGGATTAGGAGAAGTCAAGGTTGCAGCAGGACACACTCCATCCACTCAAAACTTTCTGCAACAGAATCCTTTCCGTGCCATCAAATGTCACTTAGCCCACGAACCAGGCTCCATGTAAGTACTGACCTTGTTATGTTTCTATAACTTCCCTGGTTTGTGAGGATACATTGTTAGCCCACCGCTGAAATCCAACCTGGGCTGCTTTTCATCTGCTCGCTGTCCTTTGACCTCTCTGGCATGGGGTGTCCTGCCAGGAATTCAAATTCCCGCTGGCATAGTTCTGAGCGTCATTGGAACATACAAGCCCACCCACCGCATCAAGGGGCAGTCCCAAGGGATTGGCCCAACACCTTGAAAGAATGGAAGTGAGTGAAGAGGAAAGACTTGTGCCCACTTTCACATTGAGTACAATGCTATCAATAACATACTCCAGCGCTCCATCAGGCTTTCCCGTCCATCACCAACAGACACCCAAAAGCAACCCATCCGCCAGCTCCCTGTGACACAAAACCTTAACAGTGACCTCATATGCTTTTATATCCCTTCTATCCACAGCTCAGCACAGCCGTCAGTGCCACTGTGCATGCACTTTGGAAGCTATTGTGCTTTACCATTGCTAAAGTTTGGCCTGAGAGTGCAAATCAGGGAATTTAGGGAGGCAGATGGGAGTTTGGCCACCTCTGCTCTTATAAAATGCCATGGCAAATTCAACAGCCACAAGGAGCCAGGACTGTGGAGTTACATCTCATCCAATAGCACCACAGTATCTCTTAGGAATACCCTGGAGCACTAGTTCTCCATTAACACACAGGACCGGCGCCCGCCATCTATTAAATTGTCAGTCCCATCTTGCAGCACCAACGTGCTTCTTGGATGCCTCTTATCCAAGTATTGTCCGAGCCCAAACCTACCTCCATTGTGAGAGGCGACGGGAACCCCAGGACAGGGTGGTATGACTACTGGTAAACCAAAGGTTTCTGTCATTCCCAGCGCCGGTAACACCTATACTAGAGAGTGAGACAAAGAAGGTCTTTGCAATATGTTGCAGACAGTGCTCTCAAGAAAGCAGCAGCTGCTGGAGACATGATTCACATAAGAGCAATTTGTTGGCTAAGGTTAACACCAACGGAGTCTGGAGATAATCTGCTCATGTAGACTTTACAATGGTCTCTGTCGGCTCCATCCAGTTTTGTTCTTCTTGTTTGCTATAGCAGGCAGGGTCACTGCACACTCCTTTGCCATTTGAGCTAATGGCGTAACTATTAGCAGAAGTAGGTTGTCATCTTCTATGGGGACCGGCACTAGCGGGAGATGGAACAATTTGCCAGTGAGTCTCTCAGGTAGTTGCAGACAGCAGAGAAAGGGTGAGACTCCAGAATCTTGGGTTCCATTCTAGGCTCTAGAGAGGAGTGCACTCTAGTGGGCACAGACTCTTCTGCCCATTCCCCACAAGCTTGACCCCTTCTGCCCCATCCTCTTCAACCTGTCCCTGTCCTGTCTCCTCCCCACCCCTAGTTCCTGGTCCCAGTCCCCACTCCTCAGGCTTTTCATCCTATTCCCAGACCTCTTGCCTGGAAAGTCCTAGTCTTACTCCCCATCCTCATCTCCTTCACACCCAGCCCCCATCTATGCCCGGCTCCCAGTCCCAGTCTCCTTCCCCAGCCATTTCCAGTTGCTCACACCTTCGGTTCCCTGTCTCCACTCTCTTTGCCCAGCCTGTCCCAGTTCCCCCCTGCCTGGCTCTTTGTCCAATCTATTTCCCTCCCCTTACAGCCCTCTTTTCACCCACCACCCCACGCAAAGTCTCCATCCCCACTGGTTCCTTGTTCTATCTCTTTGCCCAGCCAGTCCCAGTTCTCCTCCCACTCCCCAAGTCCTTGTCAGATTTATCTCCCCTCCCCACATGGTGACAGGTATGTTCCTGTGGCTACTTTGGGGACAGGTGTGTTCCTCGGGCCAGCTCCCTGTGGCTTGGGGGGGGGTACAGGTGTGTTCATGGGCCGGCTACCTGTGGCTGGGGGGGAACAGGTGTGTTCCTGGGCCGGGGGGGGCGGGTGTGTTCCTGGGCCGGGGGGGGCGGGTGTGTTCCTGGACTGGGGGGAACAGGTGTGTTCCTGGGCCGGGGGGGGCGGGTGTGTTCCTGGACTGGGGGGAACAGGTGTGTTCCTGGGCCGGCTGCCCGCGGAGAGTCCACACCCCGCCTCACTCAGCCATGCGGCGGGCAGCTGGCTGTCCAGTGCGCATGTCCGCGGGGCGGGGGGCGGGCAGTGGTGCGCACGTGCAGAAAGGGGGCCGAGGTAAGCTCCCCGCGCGCATGTGCTGAGGTAGCGGCCGCGGGCGCGCCGATCGCTTGCGCGGGCAGTGCGCATGCGCGGGGGGCGGGCTGGCGCGGCGGCGGCGGCGGCGGCGGAGGAGAGTTAAAATGGAAGATGAGGAGGTCGCCGAGAGCTGGGAGGAGGCGGCTGACAGCGGGGTGAGGACGGGCCGGGGCCCGGCCGCGTGCGCGGGGGGCGGGCTGGGCAGCGCGGCCTGGCCAGGGGACCCCGCCCAGGTGGGCTCAGCCGGGCGGCAGCGAAGAGCCCGGGCCCCTGAGCGCCTGCTAGGCCCCTTAAAGGGGCCGTGTCCTCATTCCTGCTGGGGCCTCCCGGCCCCTCCCTCCTCGGCCCCGCCCCGCCCGGCGGGACAGGCAGCTGGGGGCCCACGTGCGCCCCCCTTTCTATTGGGGGGTCCAAGGGGGCAGGCTCGTGTCTCCTGTTCGATGGGCCCGCCCCGCGCCCCAGCTCTTCGGGGGGGGGGGCTGTGTCGGGTCAGGGGCTGGGGGCTGGCCCGGGCTGGGACTCGCACGTGCCTCTGACCGCGTTTTAAACTCCGTCACTCTCCCCCCCCCCCCCCCCCCGAGAAGTGTCGGGATTCTGTGGCAACGGATCGGGGCCTCTGGGCGTGATCTTCATCACATGCCGAAGAATCATACAAGTTCCGGCTGTGGCTTAGAGTCCGGATTCCTGCCTCCAAAGGTAGCTGGAAACCATGGACCCATAGGGAAGGTGCTGGAAGTTTTGTAGAGGACTCGCCCGCTCTTGTGACCGATGCCAACGAAATCTTGCTTTAGAGAGACGCAGTGACACTTGCAAAGTGTGGTGATGATGGGTGGGGTCTGGCTCATCACCTGCTGCAGGTGATGTGGCTGGTCAGGTAGCTGGTACTTGATTCAGTCAAATGCGCAACATTAAATTCCTTAGCTAAAGAGCTGGTATCTCTAACCAGAGGCTGACAAGAAGCATGATTCCTCTCTATATCCTTGACAATAATGTGCCTGGTTTTAGTATTACCAAGTATTCCCTTTGATATTTGAAGTGAAACAGTCACCCATGTTTGATCTTCAGTAGCCAGATCAAAGAACAGGAGTACTTGTGGCACCTTAGAGACTAACAAATTTATTAGAGCATAAGCTTTCGTGGACTACAGCCCACTTCTTCGGATGCATATAGAGTGGAATAAATATTGAGGAGATATATATACATACAGAGAGCATGAACAGGTGGGAGTTGTCTTACCAACTCTGAGAGGCCAATTAAGTAAGAAGAAGGAAAAAAAAAACTTTTGAAGTGATAATCAAGCTAGCCCAGTACAGACAGTTTGATAAGAAGTGTGAGCATACTTACAAGGGGAGATAGATTCAATGTTTGTAATGGCTCAGCCATTCCCAGTCCTTATTCAATCCTGAGTTGATTGTGTCTAGTTTGCATATCAATTCCAGCTCAGCAGTCTCTCGGAGTCTGTTTTTGAAGTTTTTCTGTTGTAAGATAACCACCCACAGGTCTGACATTGAATGGCCAGACAGGTTAAAGTGCAGTAGCTTACATTTCTATAGTGCCTTTCATTCTGAAGAATCCCAAAGTTGCAGCACCACTGAAATGCGGTCATCAATTGGGTGGTAGTGTAGGCAGGTAACCAGTATGGTGCACACAGCTGCCTGGGGAGGGAAGAGGAATTGTCTGTGACATGGAGGTGGAGGGGGGAGTTACTATTCTTGTGAGAAGTACACTAGCATCTTCAATTTTCAGAGAGTGGACAAGCTAAATAACAGTAAGCTCTTAAATTGTGAGAAGATAGAATTTGGGCTTGGACAATGTCTCTCTACTTCCTTGTTTACACCTATTAATTCATTTCTCCCTATCATTATTTGGGTGAAACTGTTTTGTTTTTCCTCTCTGTAAAAGAATATTGGGTTACAATTTGTTTGAAAGACATTAAGCTAAATAAGCCAGGAGTGGAGTGATACTGTTTGCCAGTGAAGCAGCAAGTAGGCAGCCTGTCAATGCTGTGATCATCATTGCTCTTAGAATTTGTCTAGAACATTGGTGTTAATTCCCCCTCTCGTTAAAATGTTCCATGAAGATACATAACATAAGGGCTGTTGATGGTGATTTTGGCCCAGACCAATGACTTGAAGAGATGTAGGAATTCTAGGCTTCCACCCACTTTCCCGCTGTCTCTTCTCTTCTCTGTTCCCCCCTCCCCCCCCAGTCTACACCCTTGGTAGTTGTTTCTAAGCTTCTCTTACAGGAAAATCTCATCTTTAGTTGTGGTACTCCTTAAAGTGCTTTCCCAGTGGGTCCAACTGGGGGAACTGCTGTAATCCTCAGTGCAGTAGTACTCCTACTGCTCAATGGAGAGCAAACTGACCACATGGTGCTAACTCTTCCATACTTGCAGCTGCTTCTACAGTTGTCCAGTCGCTTGATGCCTGTAACAGCAGTTGGAAGAAGGAGCAAACCTAGCTACCTCCTATAGAGGCTGCTGCTACATAGGAGAGGAAACAGCAGCTACCCTCAGGTTGGAGATGCCAGCCACCAACTGGAGACTCTAGGAGCTGCCGGTGAGACCAGGGCCACTGGTGGTGGAGAGAGATCCCACAGGAAAAGAGAAACATACAAGGAGTGGTGGGGGAGATGAGATGGTAAAAGCAGACAGTGTGACTCTTCATAAAGGATAAAACGCTTCCATTCTAAAAACATCTCTAGATAGACATGCTTACTCTTCATGTAAACTGTTGTAAGGCTATAACATTGGAGAACTGCCCTAGTGGAATCACTCTGCCCCTAGAACCATGAGGGAACAGCTATGTGCAAGAGCCCATGAACTGACCTGATCATCTGTTGCTGATAGGTCATTGTTTCTCCTCTCTCTCTCCTTCACCTATACTTTGTTCGGCGTAGAGCATCCCCAATGACTACGACATGCAGAGCTTACCCAGTGGAGCGCAACTGCTTGTCAATTTCCATCTGGAGAAGCACTATGGGCAGGTGAAGCAACACAGGTTAAGTACTTAACTATTGGTAGTTAATATTCTACCATGGCATGTAAGACAGGGGTGGGTTTGGAAAAATGTGTAAACCATTCTGTAAATGGTTTTCCTTTAAAAACGTATGTGTAAATATTAAAATATCTCCGTTCTTTAAATAGGTACTGCTGAATAGTTTAGGCTTGAAATTTGGGCTTAGTTTTTTAAAAAACAAACCCTCTTTTTTATTTAAAAAAAAAAACAACCCTGAAAAATAATAGAAACCTTTCTTTGTGGGTTTTAAGACTTCATATGAAAAGTTTCACTTGAATTTATACATCCCTCTACAGTATACCTAGTGCAGAATTGCTCTTAGTGCATGAGAGCTAGATCGTTAAACTGATTATACTAGTCATTTGTGAAGATAAATATGGTGCAAAAAAATAGAACATAAACTGTGAAAAGTAAATGTCTTTTTAAACATATGATCAGTCTAAGGTATTTGTAACCAGCAAAAAAAAACTACAAACATGACTTTTAATTTGATAGTGTCCCTATGGGCAATTTTATGAATAACTGTTAATTATACCTTTAGGAAAGATTGACTCATTAGTTGGTACTCTGTCAGTTGGGCAATATAGAACTTGTAGATTTATTTGCATTTATATTTTATTTTTATCTCCTAAGTAATACATTTGTGGGGGGGGGGAAATCACCTATGAAGGATTTTTAAAGAATTGGGCTCTTGTATTCCCTTTTGCTGCAGCTTGTCCCGAAAGTGTCTTGTCTGATACTCTAAGGTATCAGGAATATCAAGTCTGGTCTTCCCTGGTTTTGCTGGAGGAATTAGAGGTCTGAAAACTGTATTGTGTGCTCTCACAGCTGAACTGAAAGAATGAGTTGGTGAAACTTCAAAATGTTGTTCATTGCCCAGGAGTCAGAGTTTCAAACACGCTGACTGGAAATGGCCTTTCCCTCTCAATTCTTGTGATGTCCTGTCAGCAGAAGGTATGTCTGCACCGCAGTGTGTAGACATACCCAAAATAGCTTTAATCTTGGGCACCAACCACAATGAAGCTGCAGCAGCGTCGGGCTAGCTGCCCTAGTACAAGCCTGCCAGGGAACCTGGGCACGTGCTCAGGTGGCTAGCCCATGCTGCTGTGGCTTCATGGTATTGGTACCTGAGCTAGGTAGATTAAAGCTTGCTTGGGTGTGTCTACATGTACTGCAATCACACTGCTAATTGCAGTGTAAATATACCCAGAGTTTTCCAGGGCAGACAAGACTTTAATTTCTTACGTAAAAGAAAACAGAAAAAGTTAAAACAAAAAAAAACATAAAACAAAAAACCTTTTAAGCAAATCAGGCATAAATCCAACTCCTTTCTTTGCTGGTCACCTTTAAACTAATAAAAATCAAGAAATAGAGAATTAAGAAATATCAATTTAAATCTCACTTCTGAATTTTGTCGCAAGTAACACCTGCGATGACTATAACAGAGCGACTAGAGGAAACAAATGTTTTTTTCCGTTGGTTTACTTTGTGCATTTGTCTAAGGCCCCCTTTCCTGTAGTATCTGAACAATCACAATCATTAATGTACTTATCCTCACAACACACCCATGAGGTAGGGAAAATACTGCTTATTCCCATTTTACAGATGGGGAAACTGAGCCATGCATGGTCTGTGGCAGAGCAGGGACTCAAACACACATCTTCCCCTAAGTCCAAGCCTAGCATCCTAGCCACTAATATAACTTAAATTTTCTGTTTTGTGTGCGTCCCTCTGTACACCTATAGGGAGTAACATTTTTTTAAAAGTAATTGTAAAACAACAACAAATTTTGCAGGCCTAAAGGTAGGTGTAGCACCCGGAACCATTTTTAATCTATTTTTTGAAACTGAGTAGACTTCAAGGCTAGAATGTCAGC
Organism: Malaclemys terrapin pileata; assembly: GCF_027887155.1. Classification (NCBI taxonomy): domain Eukaryota; kingdom Metazoa; phylum Chordata; order Testudines; family Emydidae; genus Malaclemys; species Malaclemys terrapin. The sequence goes on from NC_071523.1 coordinate 6,014,462, forward strand.
CTTATAAGTGTGTGGGGAGTGTGGAGAAAAGGGTTCATTTGGAGCCAATGGTATGTCAGCCTGAGCTCTAATTTGCCTGCTTTATGTTGGTTTGATCAACTGTTTATCAATGGTATTTTGCGAATTAGGCACTATATCAGTGCCTCAAGACAGGAATAGGTTTGTATTGATACAGTGTTAGCTTGTTTTCACGCAGCTAGAAGTCTTCCAGAGTATACTGTTCGTTTACTAGTCTGAGTGAAGGTAACTGCAGCTGTAAATTGGGTCTGACTAATAGTTATTTATAAAATCCTAATGATCTCTTTGGCTGTCTTCTTTTGAAGACCAGTACAGCAACAAATGTGTTCCTCCAGCTTCAGAGTTCATGAGCCAAATACTCTGACAGATACTGTATGGAATTTAACCTTTTATTTTTTGCTCTTCAGTACAATGTAGGTGTTTAAAAGTACAGGGCAGAAGGAAAGCCTGCGTGTCTATAAAAATAATCCATGCATAAAATTTAATTATGATAACATGGTATACCAGACATACAATTTAGCATCTTTTATTAGAACACGCCACCATTACTTGAACTTAGTAGGAAGGAAAAGCTGCCATTGCTTATGGGATAGAAGGAGTTGGCATGAGTGTTTCCGTTCATAAACGGAGATATTAGTGACAATAATATTCTTCACAACTTTAGCAGTTGATGTAATTCCAATCCTTACGTAAAACTGACTCTGTACTCTAAGCCAAATTCCAATTAGTTGGTACAGACCTGAGGTGAAGCGACTGATTCCAATTTGTCCTTTTAAAAAAACCGTAGCTGTTGAATCTTCATGTAAAAGACAGAAACATGAATGTAATCCTTTCGGTAAGTCTTACCAACCGCCACTTCCAGTACTGCCGTGCTGCTCTTTTCCAAAGGTGTTATCTCACTATTATCTGCAAAGAAACTGATAGTAACCTAAGCATAGTTTTTTTTGTTTTGTTTTGTTCTTTGGAAACTTGTTTTTGTTTTCAAACTCTGGCTTCAAATTTAGCAACTTAATAAGCTGACTTATTGGTAACATCTCTTCGGGAAGCAGTGGGAAGGATACATTCAGATTTGCTCAACCATTTCCTATCGTAGTAGTACTGGTCAGCTGATGGTGCTGTGGCTTCTACCGAGGAGTAGTGATAAAAGATGAATTCTAATGACTCTTTGTGAAGGCTTAAAACTGAGCCCGGTTCAGAGTCTAAGTTTCAGTTGACTTTGAACTGTGGCCACTTGGCTAGGATGCATCTTGCTACATGGCGCACCATGGGGAGCAGACAGTTTAGTTTTTCTAATTCTTAGCAGCCAGGGGATACATAAGAGCGATTGAGCAGAGTACTGATTGTACTTCTGATCTGTACTTTTTTTTGCATTTGCTATACATTGTACCTTTCACTTGTGGTTCTCATGGGACTGTGAAATAGGTTAGCAGAGGCATATAAGTGGCAGTCAGAGCTCAACTCTTCTGACTCCCAATTCCTTGCTTCAGCCATTAAATCATGCTGCCTCCCTATATTCATATGGAGTTTAATTTAGAATCTTTCCCAGCCTGTTGCAGTAAACTCTAATTGACCTGAAATGTGATCAAAGCACAACAGCTAAGGGGAAATGTTAAAGAGCTGTGGAGTCTGACCCTGTAACTGTCAATCTGCATTGTCCTCTTGTCATTAAAGAATTATCCATTGAAATTGGTGGAACGCAATGGGATATTAATGTGTGAACAAAGAATCCTACAAATATGGCTTCAGTGTAAGGTTTACATCTGAGGCTGTTGATGAGGTTTAAAATGTATGAGGTACACGGATGAGTTTTGATTTCAAGGATTACAAAGGAATTTGTGAAATACCATGTAAAGGCTTTTATATCCCGTCAAAATTCTTAGCTGTTCTGAAGCCACAGAACACACGTTTCTAAGTCACTGCTTAGGATTTAATGTAATCTTGCAGAACAACTGTGGCACTTCCTGTTTCCCAGTTGTCTAACTGCACAGGCTGCTGCTAAGAATTGGCTACCTTCAGAAAACCTAAGCCCCAGTGAAGCTGAAAGTGGTCTTGACTGTGAACCTTGCACTGACTACAAAATACAGCCAAGATTTCATGGGAGTAACCTAGAGAATTAATTAATGGAACTGTCTAATTCCCAACAGCCTTAGGAATCAGTGTTCTCAGAAATGTTTGTTTAATTCAGAAATTAATGGGGAAACAAACTAGACATCTCTTAGAATTAATCGTATGTAATGCCATTCATACTCCAGGATATCCCAAAGCACCCTATGAAGCAATGAGTTGGATATTGGTGCTTGAATGGCTGCATTATGCACTCAGTAATGGTTCATGCAACCTTGAACATTTTAAAACCTGTTCTCCCTAAATAAGGGAATACTAGCCAGATCCTCAGAGTTATCCCCCACTCTTCATAAAATGCCATAGGAGCTTTAACTGCATCCATAAAAATAAGTAGAAAGGACCCTGTTTAACATCACTGCCGAAGGAGTCAACGCCTAAAGCCCAATCCCACTCCGTTTATTCACTCTCAAATGGGATTACTCAAGTGAGTAAAGTGAGCAGGATTTGGGGAGGTTTTTGTGTTCAGTAGTAATTTGTACAAAGCGCAGAAAGGGGCATGGCCACTGTTCAGAATCAGAACTTCAAAATGTTCCAGTGTTTTAAGGTGATATAATACTTCTCTCCTTGGTGACCATTACAGCCTGCTCCACCAATATGGAAGTTTGGCATTTTATCTTGATTTTCCACAAAATAACTCCAATCTTGTGTTTTCAGTTCACTAGACTTCTTCCCTTACTGTTCCTTAAAGTGAAGAAAAATGCTGTTCAAGGTCATTCTTAAAGAGCAACTTTAAAAAAAAACAAAAAAAACTTTTTCAGAAAGTTAATAGTTTTAGGAGAATATTGCCTGGATTTTTCTGGTCCCTTGCTCATTCTCCGCAAGGGAGACGTTAACTATGCAGGAGAAATAGTACAACAGTAATACACAATTCACAAAGTAAACTAACTGGAAAAAATAGATAATTGTTTGCTAACTTTCAGTTCCAGTAACCTTGGGTATTAACTTTCTGTTTTATTTCAGACATAAATGAGACTCATCTATTTGATGAAGCACTAAGTTTAACATTAAAAAAAGTATACCCTATGCAGGAGACATAGGAGAAATAACAGTACATCTGAAGTGTACATGTGTAGAAAAACCTTCAGAAATAAGGCAAATTACCACTATTTGAACATTTCCAGAAATTCTGCCACTGGGGAACTTCAGGGAATTTCCTTCACTCACTATTTTAGTCTCTTGGGAACAGGAGAACTAGGTGGGGATTCAACCTCAAATTAAGCTATTCTGGATATATTAATTCTTGCTCTTCTCCCTTTCCACCACTTCACCACAAATTGGAGAACCGTGCTTACCCAGTGTGGCGTCTAGCTCTGTACTGAACTGTGGATGCAGACTCCAACCAAAAGATGCCTGGAATGTGCATCTCTGGGTTGCCTTGGAGATGGACGCCGTTCATCTACATGTTCTAATGCATGCTGCAGAACACTAGTCCTCTATTAGTGGAATTCTCAACCAAGATAAGTGACTGTAGATGGTGATTGTGGTAGATTTGCCTTTTATTCTGAATTATTCCTTCTTGGTGGATGTGACAGATTACTTTTCATTAGGTCTTGATATTTGTAGCATTTGTCTCTAATGCAGATGGATGGAGATTTTGATATTAAAGACCTACTTTGATAAATATATAGCTTCTGTTAGCCCCTGTCCACAGCAGGCTTTTAATATCAAAGGATATGCAAAACACTGTGCTTTCTGTTGGATTCTCTTGAGTCTTAAAAAGTGACTGAGACAAAAACCGCATAATAGGAATTTTTTACTAAATTTAGTAATCTGTTCATGGATCCCTTTGCAGGGGGAAAAGGGGAATGTAAAATGGACTTCCTTAGCTATTGTTAATGTAAACCTGGTATATAGGAAATTGTGAAGAGGAGGTATCCTTCCATAATGAATCCAATAATCGCAAAAAATTAACAGAGCTCTCGTGCAGTGTGACACACTCATTAGTTGGGTTGATGCTGCATGAGATTTTTTTCTAATAGTAAGTCTGATTGTCTCTCATGTAAGCATGTGCCTTCCAGTTGCTGTAGTGCTTCTGGCACCCAAAAGCCATAAATCAGACCCTAATTTTAACATGTTATCTGCGTGGCTCAGTGACGCAGTGCAGCATGTGAGGATAGTAGTTGAAGTTGGTTGAGGATCAACCGACAAAAACAGATCTGCTGAGAGCCCCTAAAGTGATCTTCAGTTTCCAAGTATTGAGACCAAAGTTTGTGAGGTGCATCGACTTTTCAAGCCCTAAATGCATGCAATGTTATGGACTGCTAGATGTGGAAGAGAGGTCACTAATGTCCTGAATTTTTTTGCTGACCAGTTAAGGGACACTGTCCAGTAAGTTGGCAACATAATTTGAATAGGTAACATTCTGCAAACTAACTTGCATTTTCTTTACCATGAGTGCAAAATATAGCAACACCTAATAAAAAACCAATCTCAAATAGAGGTCAAGAGTGTGAGGTAATATTGTTTGTTTCAAGAGAAAACATATGGTCAATATCTGCATAAATACACATGAATTACAAAATGTCTTGGTAAACCCCCTTGGTGGTGTACCAGCAACTGGAGTTCTAAAGGTCATTGGAAGATCTGACTTGTCTGTTGCTGTTCATAGTGGGTGTCTGACTGGAGTTAGAACCCCAACACAGGTGGTGGTGAGGATTATTTGGATCATGGGTGTAAGGAGAGGAAGAGGGTGTGAGGGTGGTAACAGTAGGGAAAAGCTGATTCTATGCGGCCATATTCTGCTTTAGAAGTGGACCAGTGAGGGGTCCTGAAGGAATTGCACTGCAAGGAGTCATGAGAAGGAAAGAAATAGAACACAGAAATCGGAGGGATGGTGGGAAAGAGCAGCTCTATATAGGTTCTTTGACTATGTTCATCTCTAGTATCAGTTCTGTTTGTACTAAATCTTGATATAATGCAAATATATGGTAGAACCACTTAAGCCGAGTACAAATGTGTAGAGTCCACTGACTGACTTTTTGATAGGCTACAATGCCAGCTGTTTGTGAGGACACGTTGGATTCTTATAGTATATGTCATTAAGACATTTGGCATGTGACTTCTGTGACTAACCATTTCAAATCTGAGTTAGAGCAACAGCTATGCCTCCAAATCAGAGGGGCTTGTTAAGTGACTAGGCGTGCCATGTTGACTAAGCATGACTGACTAATCAGTTGCTGAAAATCCAGAGCGCTCAGCGGGACCATAGATGTGTGTGCACTTTTCCTCCAATACAGTCATCCCCTTTGCAGTGTTGTCCTTAGTGGATTACCCAGGCCTTCTTAGAGTCTGGAAGGGCATTCTGATAAAACTGATAGATTATTTCGAAATGGGGGTCTTGTCTGTCCAGTGGGAAGATTGTTGAGATGCAGTATTGTTTCCTAATTTTCATGTGGTATCTTCCCCACACACACAAATTGCTCCCACTTGGATTCATGTGACCAAACTGACTGAGGACTTAGGTGGCACAAGAAGGATAAGATGTGTGAGGTCGCTGCTGACATGGGCTATAAGGGAGAACACTGAGTGGGCTGGATCTAGTATGTGACACCAATATTGGATCATGTGTGATCACAAAATGTTCCCATCTTCACCCTATTCCAATTACAGGAAGTATCTCCTCTTGGAAGAGTACCCAGTAATACTAATTAGTGATTTGTGGCATGACCAGGATATTGCTTCATGTCAACTCTGCTCTGATTGTGAGGCTGTTCTAGCCAAGGAAATGAAAGAAATTGTCAGGAGCAACTTGCAGGTGTTAAAATGATTGTAATTAGAGGTTAGGTCAGAAGAAAGTTAAGAGGAATTGTGACGTTAGGTTTGCCTACCTAGCAAGTTAGTATAGTGCAAGCCACGGTGTGAACCTAGAGCACACTGATTTAACATGCACTAATGTCCCATGTGGATGCTGCTACAGCTCACTAAAAGTTCCTTAGTGTGCTTTGATGTACTCAGTTTGAGTGCATTAAGGAACTGTCTCCCATTCTAAGTGCATCCAAGGAAGTGGTGTTTACATGTGCAAAAGAATCTGATGTGAAAACCATAATAATTTTACAAGAGAGGTGGCTTTTAACTCTGGAATTGACTTGACTGAAAGGGGAAGTCTCTGGCACTAGCTCTCTGAGGATGGTGATAGAGAAAGGAAAGGGTGGGCAGGGAGAGAATAAGAGTTTATGGAGGTGGGAGCTCTCCAGCATCACCAAAATGAGATTTCAGAATCCTTTGAATTCTCTGCTATCAAAAATAAAATTTAATCTGTGTGCCATGAAGCCGCCTATGAGGTCCTAAAATGTGGCCCATAGCCCCCTCTGTGTGACTGCAGGGTGTTGACAGCTGAACAGTCCCAGACTCTTGTTACTGATTAATTTGGAAAAGCAATTTCTGCTCCTGTCAGGGAAGCAAAACCCTCAAGCAAATAATATGGCTTTGTATTTTTTCATCTATCTGGAACATGTGCAAATTGGTTGAAGCCTTTAGACACCTGGCAAAGTGCCAATGAATCTCTGCTGATGCAAAGCAAAGGTGCCCCACCTTAAGTTTCTGATAGCTAGAGAGTGATCTTATTGGAGAACGGGACTTGTTTCTAAGATCCAGATTGAAAACGTGATGTGATGCAGCTTAAAGACAGTACTTGCATGAGAAAACATGGGTTAGTTTTTTCTCTTGCCTAGTCATTTTACTTAAAATTGTGAAATGGTATTGGTACTGGCTACTGTAAGTTGCCACTAGGTATAAATACATCAGGCAAATATTTGGTGTGTCATTTGGCAAGTAGAGATTTGGGAGCTGTAATGAGAAACTATTCAGTGATGTTCCCCAAAACACAATTGTTGTTGTTTTTTTTTTTCCCAAGAGCCAGTACTCTGTAAGGGGTTCAGCCCGGTCATGCTCTAAAGTCAGACATGTCAGAAACCAAAGTAGGCTTTCCAACCCAACTCATTGTAAAGCTTCATGTGCTTACAATAAGCCCTTCACTTTTTCTGTAGCTTCCAATTGCATTTCCATGGGGCTACTTTGAAACATGTAACCCCCTTTCTCTGTGCTGTCCTGCCAGGCATCTGTTCCCTACTGCTAGCTGCATGTTGAGTGTAACAAGGAGTCTAGTCTTCCATGTTTCCCAGCAGGGGATTATAAAATTCGATTCCTGTTTAAAGGAGTTGTGGGAGAGGATTGGCTTGGATGTTCTGGACACAAGACTGATTTTGAAGCTTGGTCACTGTGTAGTGTTCAAAGTCACTGAAATAGCACTGTAAATTAAAAGCATCGAACTTGTAAACTGGTTGAGATGCTGCCCTTTCCCCATCCTACCCCAAATAACAGAGTTGTTAATGAGATGTGTGAGGAAGCATCCTTCTAGTTATCTACTACCCTGAGACTCTGGGGAGAGGTAGTTAAGCACTTGGCTTTCACAACTCTTTTTTAAAGCTCTGTTCTATAGCAGGAAATAACCTCTTTTGGACTTGAGCTGCCTCATCTGTCTGCACCTTCACCTTGATTTGATCCTCAGATTCACCCCCAGCCAGTACAGGTGACTTCTAGCTCCCAGCCAAGATAGCTGCATCTCCACTTCCTGTTCCCAGGCAGTCTTTCTGGTCTTGCAGGTGGTCAGAAGTAGGCTGCTTCTGATATGCTTTATTTATGCATACACCCTCAACCTTCTGTGTAGCATTGCAACTTGCTGGTGGCCCAAGAACCACACAACCAATAATAAACCATATTTATATGGAACCAAGTAGGGTTTTCAAAGACTTAGCACTTGCATCCCTTCCCTGTTCTTGGTATAGTGGGGAATTGCTACTCAAACCCCATGTAGCTGAATGGATGGCAGTAGCCCACATAGCTTCTGACCTGATAATGCCTTTCTGTGGCTGGTGATGGCAGTGCAGACTGCCTCTCTCCTTAGGGGCAAGCTTTCACTATGGTTCTGGTTGAGTTGAGTTCAGGTAATAGCTTTGTAAGCTAGCCAATGGGCGGAGGACAGGAAGCTGAGCAGGTGGTATTCTGGCTGAGGACTGGAACTTCCTTGAGCCCTGCTAGTTGCCGCCTTCATGACTGAATCCAGGAGCGGCAGCTACCCCAGTGGTCTGTGTGTAACTGTACCAGAGACACTCAGCTCTATTTTCCTTTTCCTCTTCCTCAACAGTGTATAATATGTGAAACTGGTTAGTGTTACTCTGGTTGTTACAGTCACATTTCACCCCAGAGGATGCTTCAGTGGTGGCTTAAGTGCTTGGGGAATCCTTGGGATCAAAGGTGCTGTTCCAATTAGATGAACTGCCATTCTATCACCATGAAACTTTAAAAAAGCCATTAGTATGGGTCTGAAATGATCTTTAATGCTTTGCTGTTCTCCTACTGCTAATACCAACAAATACAGTGAAATGCACATGACCCTTTCACATAAGGGTTTTCTGTTTTTCAGATTAGTGTCTTTCTGTGTGTGATATGCAAGCAAGCAAGAGTATTGTTGTAATGGAAAAAGTGAGACTAAAGAAATTACAAGTGTCCTCAAGTAGAATCTGTAAATTCTCTATAAAAGGAGAGAGGTTTCACACTGTGTTTCTCACATCCCTTACAGGAAATAGATAGACGGTTGGAAAAGAAACTGAAGATTACACAAAAGGAAAGGTAATGGTGATCTTTTGGTCTGAAACACTCTCTTGATCTAGTATCAGAGGGGTAGCCGTGTTAGTCTGAATCTGTAAAAAGCAACACAAGGTCCTGTGGCACCTTTAAGACTAACAGAAGTATTGGGAGCATAAGCTTTCGTGGGTAAGAACCTCACTTCTTGCATCTGAAGAAGTGAGGTTCTTACCCACGAAAGCTTATGCTCCCAATACTTCTGTTAGTCTTAAAGGGTGCCACAGGACCCTCTGTTGCTCTCTTGATCTAGGCTCCCCTGCCTGGAGTTGCACACTTGCAGGTTCAGAGAGTTGGCACAGGAGGGTAAATTGCATTAGATGCATCAAATTTAGTGGGTAACTAACCTCCAATTTGAGCTAAGAAATGGGGAGCTTGTATTATGTAATGTCACTTTGTGGCACCTCTAATCCAGAGCAGTGTAGCTGAAAGATGATTGGCGATCATTTGATCCCTGAAGTAGGGTATTCAAGAGCAGATATAGCCACACCTATAGGGAAGCCATTTAAAAAACAAACAAAAAACCCAAACTGGGCAGTAGAATGAAGAAATGGGTGAAAGCCAAGTAACCCCTTCATGTACCAACCCTTTTTTGACCTGCTGTGCTCTGTCAGTGAGACTTCTGTGCCTGGATTCTGGCTTGGGAGGGTCACACAGAGGGAAAGCTCATACTTATCCCGTGTTGCCGCAAACCTATCACTTATCACTGTTCTCAGCGATGAGAATTGGGTTTATATCTTCCTGCTTGCTCTACCTCCCCTCCCCACCTCTCCCTTCCCTCCCCCAAAAATTCTAAACTTCTGATGAGTGTCAGTCTTTGGTTCAGCTTTCTGGTAGTTCAATAAGCTAATGCCTAAGCTAACACACTTGTTTGTTGTGATTTTTAGATGGGAGAGGGACTGTACCAAAAATCTGTGGAGTGGGGTTGTGGGGACACAATTCCAGAAAGTAAGGGGCTGGAGAGAGACTGTCAAATGCTGATGCATGCTATAAGAAATCCTGAGATGACTTAAGTACATTTTCCTTCATACATCTTCAATTGTAGGTGCCTACATTTTATTTTTTTAGCACTCAGGAATGGGCCAGATGCCTCTCGAAATTATAGAATACTCCCTGCCTCAAAAAAGTCACAAGCTAACTTGGGACACCCCAACTCAGAAACTTTTTGAGCTTTAATTTTTATGATTGGAACTGGTAGCAAAAAACTCTAATAATCATCCCACCCAGTTGAAAGTGGGATTCTCTGGTCAGTCTCCTGGCACCCCTCCTTTTCTCCCCCTCCCCCTCCTCCCCCCCCCCTTTTTTTTTTAAAGGAGAAGAACCAAAGCACCAGGTCTGTCTTCTGCCCTCCTGCACGTTTGACTTGAGTGGGCAAATCTCAAATAAGCATGCTCTCTACTACAGTATCAGAGTTGCAACTATAACAAGGTTAATTATGACTAGGTGGTGTCTTGCAACAAAGATGGTATCCGTCTGGCAGGGCTCCCATTCACAGCAGTTAACACTTTGTCAGTGGGATACAGATACTAATTAGATATTTGTGTCATTTTTCTTAAACAGCAGAAAATCAAAATCTCCTCCCAAAGTGCCGATTGTCATTCAGGACGACAGCCTTCCCTCAGGTCCTCCTCCACAGATCAGGATCTTAAAGAGGCCCACAACTAACGGTGTGCTTAGTAACCCCAACTCTGCGAGCAGACCAGCTTTTCCGGTAAAGTCTCTGGCACAGAGAGAGGCAGAATACGCAGAAGCCAGAAAACGAATTCTGGGCAGCGCAAGCCCAGAAGAGGAACAGGAGAAACCCATTCTAGACAGGTGAGAGTGGCTGGGCTTAATAGCAGTTCTAGCTGCATCCCTGAACTAACCCCTGTAGGAAGTCCTTCAGCAAACAATTTCCTACAGATAGTCCTCCAGAGGGAAGAGGAGCCATGCCAATACCTAATATTTCACATGACATGCAGGATAAAGCCCACTGAGAGGTGGGGGCATCCTGTTAGCACATGTGATCCGGTATAGCTCAAATGCATAGAAATGAAAGCAAATGCTTATCGGAAGCAAAGGTGTTTAGACACAGATCGAGGACAAAGCCTTCTCTGACATAACCAGGGGAATAGGCAGCAGGAGCAGGTTGACTCTGCAAGGAAGGACTTGCCATATTTCATACAAATATCTTTAATAGTAAAACAAAAGGATTAGAAATAATTCTGCACAGATCCGAGACTGTCTACTCGGGGAGCGTAACCTTTCAACAAAATTTGACTGTTTTCCCCAAGCAAGGGGGCTACCGAGTTGAGTCTTGCCTGTGGATATCAAGCTGAGCTGGCTAGCCTGACTCACGTGGTGTGGAACAAGCTGAATTTACGTTCCCCACAGCCATGCTGCTTTTATCACTCATTGGAGAGGGCCAGGCCAGTCGCTCCAGAGGCACTTTCCCTCCCCATATTGTATGTTCTGCCCTGCCTTCTGATCTACATCACATTGGCTCTGTAGTCCTTTTCCAGTGTATTCTCCAACTAAACATAACCTTGGAGGGGGGGGAACAACTTAAACTGGAGTCCCGTTTGAACAGACACAGCAGCCACTCTTTCTAAAGACGAGAGGACTGCAATTTTTAAAAAAAGGTGCTGCCTGGGGTGGGAAAAGGCACATCATTGAAATGGCTCTCTTACAAAAGAGAGTAGTGATAAATGTTCCTAAAGCACATCCGTGAACAAAGGTGTTAACAAAACCAGAGCAGGATGATTCCACTCGGGTAGGGTCGGGACTGGGACTTGGACTTTGAAGTTACCTGGGTTTTGGCTGCTGAAGAGCAGGGCTTGGGGAAATGGAGCACTAGTCAATTCTCAATTGCCTGTGAGGCCCTGCAAAGTGCAGCAGCACTGACAACAGCTCTTTCACCATGGCGGTGCCTTTCCACTGAAGGACTCTTCCCTGTCTTCGTTGGAATTGCATGGGGTAAGGTAGAAGTCGTCTTCCTTTTTAAGACTGATTTCTTTCCTGCAGGCCAACAAGGATCTCCCAGCCAGAAGATTCCAGGCCATCCAATAATGTGATACGGCAGCCACTGGGTCCTGATGGTTCACAAGGCTTCAAACAACGCAGATAGATGTGGGCAAGCGATCATGCTGTCGAAAGCAGGGTCCGCTGCCACGGGTTGCACTGCCGTGGTGGACAAATGGACTTGAGCAGAGGGAACTACCTGGTTTACTTGCACTGTGATCCCTTTGCTCTGCCCACTGTGACCTTGAACCCCATGCACTGTGACCCCCTGCTCCACCCACTGTGATTGGCACACCGACGAGGGCTGTCCCAAGTCACTGTAAAAGGAAGGGGGGGTACGTTAAGGACTCTGAACAGGTGCAGAGAGTCGTGTGTGCCACTTCAGTTGAAGCTAGCGCCAGCAATAATGTTTATCATACTCATTAACCTGGGATTGAAAAGAAGAATGGGAAGCCTCCCCAAATGTGCATGTTGTCTCTCTCTCACTTCTGAGCGAGTTCTGTTTCAAAGGATCTTTGTTTTTTGTTTGTAAATCAGATCAACTTTAAACCAAGTGCATGGGAAAGGTTTTAACTGTTTAGTTTGTTTTAATTGAGAGAGGTAGTTGGTAGTGTTCTAAAAAAGGAGTTTCTAGGAATTTCCACAACATAATGGCTAGGATTTGGCAAGCTTAGCTTCTCGTTCTGTATTTCCACTGCTGCTAAGCAAATGGAAGGGGACTTCCAGGTACCTGGGCTTTCTAATTGCCTTGGGCCCAGAAACCAGTGGAGTCCAGTGGCCCAGTTCACTTACTGCACCTGTCATAAGCTTGGTTAGTTTTCTGCTGGCTTGAGGAAAAACTTAGTAATACATTTCTTGTATTTGGGGAGAAGGGAATGTAGACAGATCCCATGGAGACACCTACTGCCTGCCTGCTGCTTCCAGCAGAGAAAGCAGGGTGAAGGAACAGGGCTCTGTTGCATCTAGGTTTACAAGCTAGGAATAGACTAGTTCAATACTGTACTGGTCCACTCCGGTTAGTGCATGGAAAACATGGGAATGAGCCTGGCTCTGTGCAGCATGTGCTTGTCGGAAGGCTGTGTGGCAGGAGGCTGGGCAACCACTGCTCCAAAGGTTTGAACCCTAAGTGGCTTGTGATGGACCGATGGCTTATGGTACAATTCCAGTGCTGTACTTGATGCATTTACTTCTAGAAATCAGAGACATCGGGAACAAACCATGTTCAATAAAGCTTGGAAAAAAAATCCCTGTTTTCATGCATTGGTGGTAACAAATGGCTTTCCGCTAAGCTCTGTCCTCCAGCCCCAGAAAAAGAAAGGGGTCTGAGGAAGGGTTCCTGGCCATGGAAGGAGAAGTTTAAGGTACCACCAAGTCAGCTGTCGCAAGCTGTCAAATATAGCTACTCCATTGCTTCTCCTGTGCCCTCTACTGTCTTGTTGCATTGTCTAACTGTATATTAGACAACAAGGAAGCTGATCAACTCTTAATATTAACTGTCTCAAGGGATTAGATGAACACTAAAGCTTCCTTCTGCTGGGGCAACAAGAATGTATCTTGTATGCTGGAAAGGCTCCAGTAGTAGAGATGTCTCAGCATGTCGATAGGACCTGGTACTGTAGACAAGCCTGTGTGGCATAGAAACAGACTATATCTTTCTGTGACAGCAGCCAGAGGCCAAGAAGGATTTAGATCGTCCCTTCACCTAACAGGACCGTGGGCTAGTCTGCGTCACTGTGTTTCCAGAAGCTGCCTTTCCACCCAGTTGGTGTTTTGGAGGATGTATTCTGTACAGGTGCAATTTGACACGGGCCACTGTTTGTGCTTAATAGGTTGAATAGTGGGCACCTGAACCCATCCTCTTTTGCCTGAAAGGAAGCAGCTGACCAGAACCTCTGCCTACAGTGAGCTGTATGGGAGAGTCCCATACAGTAAACCAAGACATGTACAGAAATACAGCAAACTGGTTAAAATAAACTACCTGTGTACAAAAGATGAAATCTACTAGAACATTGATCTTTTAACTGAATTTCTTTTCTGTCCTGCCCTCCTGCGATTCCCTAAATCAAGTGAGCCCATGGAATGCTTGTTAAAGGATTACTTTTTTTTTTTTTTTTTTACTCTGCTGTAATCCGAGAGGTGGGCACAGGTGTACAGATGTTCCATAGGCCTGCAGTTGGGCTCAAGTCCTTGTGGTTTTATACGACTGTAATCTGATGTTTACCTAACTTCCTCTCAGGTAGGGCTTGGAATGTGCTGCAGGAGCACCTGTACAAGCCACGAGCATCTTTCCCTCATGGCAGCAAGGAGAAACTGATGGGAAGAGTCGCTGGATGGGGGAGGGCAGAAGAGAAGAGGATGGGAAAAGACATTAGCAATAACTGTGTAGTCACCACGCCTTTCCTTAATCGATAATTAAAATAGCTATTACTTTGGATGGCCAGCTGCTGGCAAAAGCCTCCTGATGTAGCTTCTGATATCTTGCCAATGTTAGGACAACAGTATCCTTTTTCTGCCACCTGGTATCCTGTATATCAGGGGTTTAACGTCCTTGCTAGCTGCTCATAGGACAAAATCCGGTCCTCCAGCATCACCCTCACATAACTAATATAAGATTATGTGGGGGGGAGCTAACCAGAGCACCCCCCTCCAGCTTATTCATCCTTAAAGCATGGTCAGTCAGGATGCTTCCAACCTGCGGGCAGGGGGGGGCAATGTTCCTGGAGAAACCTACCACTAGGCCCCCTCTTCCAGGTGGACAGTAGGTCAGTGATCCTGTCCAGAAATCAGTGTTGGGATAAGTCAAAGGCCCTGTTTGCAGAGGGGCTAGAGCTCTTGTTCTAATACATGTTTATAGGGTTTTTTGTGTGTGTTCTTAGGGGCACTTTATGGTTCTGTGTGTGTGTATGCGTGTGCGTGTGTGTATTCGGGTGGTAAGAAGTGCAAAGGTGTGTGCGTCTGCCACAGGACACACAGCTGCCTGTCTCCCCATGGAAGTGCTCCTAAGTATGCAGAAAAACATTTTATAAATTGTATTTTAAATAAATGTGTTAAACTTTTTAAAATGCCGTTTTATTTTTTTCAAACTACGTGTGCCCTCTTCCTGGAGCGCCCCAGGGCTAAATTGGGCTCTAGTAGCCGCCCCTGGGAGTTTACAATCTAAATTGGAGTGAGAACACACCCAAGAGGCACAACACCAGGAGGGGAGGAGAAGGGGTTTATTCCTGCTGAGAGTGGATTGAAACTACTTGACTCCTATATAGTTTCCTCGTTTGGGTTTCTATAATATGCTTTTAATGTACTGGGCAGGTCATTGAAATAGGGTCTCCTCCCCTGTATGTGAAAATGACTTGAATTAAAAGGGGGGCTCCAACAGTGCTTTCGGAGGGCGGGGGTTGGGGGTGTTCAGAGCTCTGGCTGCTCTGTGAGGCTGGCTCTGCTATTAAGGAGGGGGAAGTAAACAAGCACTAGAACTTAGCTACTGCTACCTTGCTTACCTGGACAGGTAATCCCAGCAAAGTAACTGGTCACAATTGTCCCTGGGATGGGAAGTAACTGGATGGAGGCAGGATGGTTCATGCAGTTATCAGGGATCTTAGTCAGGCTCTCTTCATGTGATCTAGACTGGAAAAGTCGGAGAGCCACTGTAATGGGCTAAGCCGTCAAAAGTCCTAAAGCACCTTGTACTAATCAGAAACATTTCTGTAGGATCCTGAACCCTCAAGTCACTTACACACCAAGCAGAGGGGCCTTCAGTGGCTCCTTTACAACTTGTGATTTAGGCAGCAGGGTGGGTGGAAAGCTGCCTCCGTTCTGCAAAACACACTTCCCTTTTCTTTTGAGGTCTCCTAAATCACAGAAACGAACTGTTTCTGTGCAAGGCCCAGGCTGTGGGGGTGGTGGCGCAAACAGTCTTAGGTGAGACTTAAGTGAACTGAGCGCTAGACAGCATTGCGTGCACATCCCTGAGTGGAGGGAGATGAGTTTTCCTTCTATCACTGGACCGTGACCTCAGGGGCAGGAATGGTCCATCACCATATATTTAGATCTCCTCCTACATCACATCCTCCAGCTTCACTGGTGCACTCAAGCTTCGGAACAGCTATCAGCTCTTTTACAACGTAGTGCCCTGTCTCTCTACAATGTGGCACAAGTTAGATTTCTCCAGAGCTAAATTTAATTCATAATCCCATCTTGTTATCTTTGGAGAGAAGGCAAAAGTCTTGATTTCTATAGAGAGCATCAAGGCTGGAACTACAAGGAAAATGAGCACAGTTTGAGATTAGATTCAGGTTAATACCAGTTTCTTCAGTAGCTGGGGATTAGTGGGTTGGTGTCAGCGCCGTAGGACAGACTGCTCGGAACCAAATTCCTAAGAGCAACCATAAAACAGAACTCCGCTCTCCTTTGTGGAGCTTTCAGTTTTCACTCCCTCTATTGCTTGTAGTGCTGTTGGGAGGACGTAATTGCTACCCCTCATCTGATATGCTGTAGCTGTGGTAACCCATGTTCTGTTCACTTAGTCCAACTCTTGAGCTGGGGTCCAGCGGCAAGAGAAGTGCAGCAAGTAGGATATTTTGTTATTTCCTGCTGTGAGAACTCTCGGTGGAAGCTTTAGAATAGGATTTGATGGGGCTCTCGTGAGTTCAGACTTGCCTTTCCTGCTGCAAACCTATTGTTCTTGCAGCTGTCTGTGAAGCCAAGGGGCCAGCCAGTGGCCTTCTGCATTGACCTTCGTTACAGCATCGATAAATAGCTCATACATAGACTGCAACTACACTATCTTAGGGGACTTTGTACATGGGCATCTCAAAGTACTTGAGACATGTAACAGCAGGACATGGAATACTGTGTATTACAGCAATGCCTAGATGCAGAATGTAGAGGGGGGACAAACGTTCTGGAGTTGGGCAGTGGGGTTACTGTGAAGTAGAGGGGAAACGGCTCTATGGTGGGAGAAGGACATACCAGGCAGCTCAGGATGGCATAAGAGCCATCCAAGAAATAATACCCAACCATGTTCATGGCCATTCACAGGAAGAACGATCAATGTTCATCCATTTATAAAGCTGGGAAATTCTCTGACAAAACTTTAACATACTAAGATTGCTTCCCTGGACTTCCCACCGACACAAACCATAGGCAGCCAGGAAAGAGCAGTTGAGTCATTCAACACCACCCCACATAAGCTCTAGTTCCCCTTTGCAATCTCGCCTCCAGCTCCTTTCCACAATCCACATCCCAGGTAGCTTTACCTTCATCCTGAACAACCACCAGACCGTCTTAACTCTGATCCTAAATATTAAGGTGCCATCTAAGGCTTCTTGTGATGCATGGATGAGATGATCAGAACACAGTAACGTGTGTTCTGTCATGTCCTATTTATTAAACATTCATCTAAGCAAACCTACCAGTTATCCCTGCTGGTCCCTTTGCCAGTTTAATTACTGGCCTTGCTTCGAGCGTCACCGCCTTCTGACCTGCATGGTCCTTGGAATTGCTCATCATTGCTCATGATCTCCTCCCTTCCTTGATGATTCAGCGCTCGCAGGAGCTTGGGAATGCTTTGATGGAGCCTTGGCAACTTCCATTAGCTCACCACCTCTGCTTGTATCTGGGACCTGGCTCCCTGCTCCAGGAATGTTTCACAGAAGGACGGAGTTCAGGGGACATCTTGGATGACACAGCAACAACCCAAAAAAGGAAGTCCCTTGGAACTAGCTAGGCTGATCTCAATGCCTGGGGAGGGCTAGTGTACGGTGGTGGGGTGCCTGGCAAACTACATTAACCCCCTTGACTTTGCAGTGCAAGGATTCCTTGATGCTCTAATGGACTGAATCCCTGTTGGGGTAAATTAAGACTCTGATCCTGGTCCCACTGCTATCAGTGTTAAAACTCCCACCAACTTCAACCTGAGTGGTTGTGAGGCCAGATCCTGGGAGCTGATGAACACTCAGCTCCTACTGAAGTCAATAGGAGTTGAGGGTGTTCAGTACCTTCCATTGCCTGGCCCTACAAATCACATCTCCTGTGGACAGTGTATTAACGACTGATGATTGGGATGCACCTGAACAAGACAATTACTAACATTCGGCCTGCTCCTGCTCCCACTGAGGTCAATGGAAGTTTGTTTTAAATGTTTTGTTTATTGCTTAAAAAAAAAAAAATCAGACAACAGAATAGTTTCCCCCAATATGGCCATCAACAACTCAAAGGGAAACTACACTACAAAATGTAGCCAGTACAATGCCAGACAAGCAGGACCCAGACATGGCACTGCTGATAAAATACTGTCTTAGGGACAGCTTTAATGTATTTGCCTTGTGAGGCAGGGCAGGGCAATTATACCCACTGTATAGATCGGAACTGAGGCCAAGAGTGGGGGAGTGCTTTTCCCAAGGTCATGCAGGAAGTCTGTGGTGGAACAAGAAATTGAACATGGGTCTTCTCAGTGAGCACCCTAATACCTACGCCATTTTTATTCTGCTTTAATCACTCCTGAACTGAAGGTGGGAGCTGGTGGCTGTTCACCTCTAGGTCAGTGGTTCCAATCCAGCCAAGGGCCGTTTAGAGGTGGTGGGGGAAGATAGACAACTCAGGGAACTAGAAGTATGCAGTGGGAGATAGAATCTGTTGGCAACTCCAGCAACTTCCTTTCGCTTTTCTTGAGCCCAAATGTCCAATGTGTTTTCAAAACAATGAAGGGTCGTTCCACCACCACCCTGCAGACACTGGCTCACGTGAGATAAAGGGGTAGTCTTTAGCAGGTTCTATGGGCTCAACTAATACCCAAAGTAAATTATACATCCATGGCTACCATTTCTCTCCACCACATCTCCAGCAAGGATAGTGAAAATTTTAAGGCCCTTTATTTGGACAACAGCTGAAGGCAACAACCAGGGAGAATATAGAGACAACCCCTTTGATAAATGGACACATTTATTTGGGTGAAGGGAGGCAAGGAAAAGAAGAAAGTGTTTACATAATTTGTACAGCAAGAAGTGTGCCCAAAATGAAGGGCGGGCACAAACCTTAATGCCAGGCCTAACTGCTTGATCTGCGTCATTGCATCCGTCCTAGGTATTTGTGACGGAATGCACCCCTCTGTTCACACCCTACGCCCGATTGTAACAATCTTTGTACAGAATATGCCTTATGAGGTATCGTCTGAAAACTAATAACTCACTGGTCAATAATATGATGAAAAGTGTGTAATACAGTTATGGACGTAAGCTGAAATCATGGCTGAAATGTGTTTGCTAGACAATTCTGGGGAGGGAGTGAACCTGTTTTTTAAAGACAAAGGACAAGCTGATGCATCTAGCCAAGTGGGCATCAAAATTGATGGGCGATCACCTGTCAAGGAGCCATTCTTTGGCAAGGAGCAAGGGCAGGAACAAACAGATCGGCATCTTAGCAAACAACAGCATGGACCCTCTTCCACCACCAGACTGCTCGACTCCATCCACACAGCAGGAATGAACTTTAACTAGCCACAACCCTCAGGAAAATGCATTTCAAAGAGTGACTGAACTATAAAAGTGACGGACAAAAACATCCCAAGTTCTCTCTCCACATCCATCTCTCGTTCTTTCACCTAAGACAACAAAAGAAACAAGCCCGTTTGACTTTGGGAGAGATCCCGACCTGAAATTTGGTCAGCCCTGTTGCTGGGAGCATGTGGTGAGAATTTTATCTTGACCCAAGTCTAGCTTGTTAAGTTTTAGTCCTAGGGAGGATTTTATCTTTATTTCTCTTGTAACCATTTCTGACTTTAATGCCTTATGCTCGTACTAACTTAAAATCTTCCCCTTTGCAGTTAAATAAACTTGTTTTATTCTTTAATTAAGAACAGACCAGTGTTGTCTTTAAACTAATACATCCCAGAATGATGTTTTCTTTTTTTGCACCCATGTTACACCGTTGACTCATATTTAGCTTGTGATCCACTATGACCCCCAGCTCCCTTTCTGCAGTACTCCTTCCTAGGCAGTCATTTCCCATTTTATATGTGTGCAACTGATTGTTCCTTCCTAAGTGGAGTACTTCGCATTTGTCCTCAAACTTTATAAGTGTACTGTCTATGCCATTATCTAAATCATTCATGAAGATATTGAACAGAACCAGACCCAGGACTAATCCCTGTGGGACCCAACTCGATATGCACTTCCAGCATGACTGTGAACCACTGATAACTACTCTCTGGGAATGATTTTCCAGCCAGTTACGTACCCACCTTATAGTAGCTCCATCTGTAGTTCCTTAGTTTGTTTATAAGAAAGTCATGTGAGACAGTATCAAAAGCCTTACTAAAGTCCAGATATACCACATCTACCGCTTCCCTGCATCCACAAGGTTTGTTACCCTGTCAAAGAAAACTGTTAGGTTGCTTTGACACCATTTGTCCTTGACAAATCCATGCTGTTATTTATCACCTTATTATCGTCTATATATCTGCAAATTGATTGCTTAATTATTTGCTCCATTATCTGTCCTGGTACTGAAGTGAAGCGGACTGGTCTGTAATTCCCCGGCACCAAGCTGCTGCTGAAACGTTCTCCACCATGTCTCGTGCCCTGCACCTGCCTCCCGTTCCCCCGTTGGAGAAGCACGGGTGCCCATGTTTGGCACAAGCCATTGTTCAGGGGAGGAGGCAGGCCTTGCCCCCCAGTCACCACGAAGGCCACAGCTGGAAATCGGGGGGTGCCGGGATGGAACTGGTTTACTTCAACCACCGCCCATGCGCCCACACGGGACAGACAAGTTCTCCCACAATTCACTGGGAAAGAGCTCACAGAGTGGCTCACCCAACTGCAGCGCTGAGCACCATGGGATACATGCACAGGGTGAGCGAGACACCACGCCCCCCCCCCCATCACTGTGCACCGCTCTCGCTGGAGCTGCCCAACTCTATGGGCCAAGGCCTAGCAGCACCCCCAGAGCCTCAGACCTCCAAGGGGGAGGGGCTTAGGGAGGGAGACGCTCTAGCTTCAGGCCAGCTGCTACAGAGGGGGAGGGGAAAAAACCTTTTTTCTGGATAGAACGCGCTAACCTGCAGTCTCTGCCATAGAGTCCAAGGGGGAAGAGCCCCGCCCCCTGCGGGACGCTCTAGCCTGCAGTCTCTGCCATAGAGTCCAAGGGGGAAGAGCCCCGCCCCCTGCGGGACGCTCTAGCCTGCAGTCTCTGCCATAGAGTCCAAGGGGGAAGAGCCCCGCCCCCTGCGGGACGCTCTAGCCTGCAGGTTCTGCCATAGAGTCCAAGGGGGAAGCGTTCCCCCGAGACGCTCTAGCCTGCAGGCTCTGCCATAGAGTTCTCCCCCGGGTGGGCGGGGCAGCGAAGGCCCCGGATTTCCGGGTCTCTTCCCGCCGAAGATGGCGGACAGCGATTACGAGTCGGTGCTGTGCGTGAAACCGGAAGTGCACGTGTACCGGGTGCCGCCGCGGGCCTCCAACCGCGGGTACAGGTGAGCCGGGCCCTGCGCCCCCGGCCCGAGCCTCGCTCGGCCTGAGCCCCCCCCCCCCCGGGCCCCCCCCGGCGGGGACAGCTGTCCCGGGCCCCAGGCCTCTGTGGCAGTAACGCGGCGGGGGCGGGGCCAGGACCTGTCCCGGGCCGGGGATCCACTGAGCCTCGCGCGCCCGTGGCGGGTCCAGCGGCACCGCCCCCCCCCCCCCCGTGACTCCCCGGGGACCCGCCTGTCTCTGGCCGGGGGATGCGAGCCCGGCCCCGGCTGGGAAGCTCCCTGGGGCCTGGCTGGGTCTTCTCTCCCCAGCCCCGTCTCCAGCCTCCCGCTCTCCGGGATCGGGGTCTGCTCCGCCCCCCCGCCCCGCTTCACTAGCATTTATCTCCCCGCTCGTTTCTGAACTGCGGCACCTGCAGGTTTCCAGCGTGCTAGGCGCTGTACATAGTAAGACAGTCTCTGCCCCAAAGGGCTAGCGATGGCAGTTGACAAAGGGGAGAGTGAAAACTGAGGCTCAAGGAGGGGAATGGCCCCCACTCATCTTCACACCGGAGATGTGAGTTACACTGGCTCAGACATAACTTCCCTTGAAGCCTGGTGCTGTGACCGAGGGAGAAATCTCGTGGCCTACCCTCACTGGGAAAGCCAACGCAGAGCTGATCCCTGTGGTAGCTGAGACCCCAGCTGAGCGTGGGGAGACACAGGGAGGGAAGGATAACAGCCAAATATGTTTGCCCTGGACTTGCCCAAGATCAGCCGGCACGGCAGTGGCAGAATCAGGAGTACAAGCCGGATCTTGCTAGTCCTAGTCTAGTGGTTTATCTATTAGACATACTGCCTCTCAATTAGACACACTGCCTCTCAATAATTTTGAGTATTAAAATTATTCTACAAACTACATTAATTTCTAAGGATCTCCTTTTTCGCAGGGTTGTAGACTGCATTTTCATCATTAGTGTAGTGGTACTGTCGTGTTCTGCTTCAGACACCCAGAGCAATCGTTACCCAAGACAGCATCAGAGAATTTTGTAATATGATTGTTTTTTTTAAATAGATAACAAGGAAGGGAGAGAATAGCGATTCAAACAGGCAGTTTGGAGAGTGCGGAAACCTTCAGTTAATACAACCAACTGTCACGCTGTGTAGAACTGGGTTTGAAATAGAGCAAAGAAAAGTGAAGTGAAAGCTTGTTGCATTATAGCAGTGGCTCTCAACCTTTGCAGACAACTGTACCCCTTTCAGGAGTCTGATTTGTCTTGCGCACCCCAAGTTTCACCTCACTTAAAAACTACTTGCTGACAATTAGACACAAAAATACCAAAGTGTCACAGCGCACTGTTACGGAACAATTGCTGACGTTCTCATTTTTTACCATAGAATTATAAAATCAATCACAGTACTGACACACAATATTGTACTTAGATTTCAGTGTGTAGAGCAGTATAACCAAGTCATTGTCTATATGAAAATTTAGTTCTAGCCTGTTGTAAAACTGGACAAATAGCTAGAGGAATTGATGTACCCCCTGGAAGACTTCTATGTACCCCTGGTTGAGAACCACTGCATTATAGGGTGTTGACCCCTTACCCTGTTTTCTTGCAGCCCTTCTGGGAGTCTTGGGCTGACTTGCTTTATAGAAGGTTATCATGTTCTCAGCTTGTGGAATGCAAGGTCTTTTAATCCAATGGTTAGAGATGGAAAGAAATAATAATCGAGGGGTAGTTGTGTTAGTCTGAATCTGTAAAAAGCAACAGAGGGTCCTGTTGCACCTTTAAGACTAACAGAAGTATTGGAGTACAAGCTTTCGTGGGTGAATGCCCACTTCGTTGGACTTGCGTCTGATGAAGTGGGCATTCACCCACGAAAGCTTATGCTCCAATACTTCTGTTAGTCTTAAAGGTGCCACAGGACCCTCTGTTGCAATTTAGAAATAATAATGAGTTCCTTAAAGTGATCATTTTAGATCCAGTCTCGACTTGGTTTACAGAATGCAACAGCAGTTGCAAACCACAAAAATGAAGAAAAAAACTTATGGGCTCTTGTAGGTCTGTTGTAGTCGATCAGTATACTGGTTTAACAGGGGCCAACAATAGCACTAAAATAGCATCAAACTGGCTGTGTTCACTCACTATATCAGGGATTCACCTACCACATTGTGGTGGTCATGTAAAACCTGCATTGTGGTCACATGATGTATTTCGGTAGCATCTTTTATACAATGCAACAGTCTCGAAACTCCTTAGAAGGAAGCCTCCCAGCACTCCTGTGAAAAATTATCCCCACTTACAGATGGGGAAGTTGAGGTACAGCAATGAAGTAAATGCACCAACTTTCACACCGTGTCAGGTAAAAAGCCGAGAGAAGAGCCCGAATCCTGCCTGCCAATCTCGGCTCTAACTGCTAAGCAATGCTTCCTTCCCCCAAATAGTATCCTGGTGTGCAACTGCTTCTTTCAAAGGCCTGTATTTTCAATTGTATTCAACCCTGCTTTGGAGGACAGGCACGCAATTCTTTGCCATGGCATGCTGAGCCGAGGACGGCGGCATTAGGTGGCGATGAATACCACATCTGTCTTCCAAAGCAAAAATCTGTGCAAACGGGATTTCAGCTAACAGAGAGAATTGGGCGGAAAATCCAAGGAGGGAGGTTAAGCAAGCAGAAAGATCTTTCCAAAACAAATCTACATATTAACCTGACACTACCTGGCCTGGATTATGTAATGTAATTTGCTTGAGTCATAGTTATGTCCTGCTTCTGAGCTCTGCTCCCCATTTGTTTGTTTAATTTGCCTGTTCTGTCCTGCCGTAACCAGGTCACTGATCCTCCAAGCTGCTTCCTGCAGGCAGAACCCCATGGCCTTCTGGACGGGTGAAGGGGTCGGCCTGGGCGGAGCAGTTTGCAAGATCAGGGCTTTATATTATAAGCTTTTTTGGGCAGGGACTTTTTTCTTCTTGTAGGTCTGTAGAGTCCCTACTGCTCTAGGGCAGAGACTTTCTTTTTATTCTGTGTGTGTACAGCGCCTAGCACAGGGGAGCAGTGATCCCTGATTTAGGCTACTACGCAGTAGTACGGCACAATTAATAATAGTAGCCTACTCAATCCCTTTATGGTGCCCTAGGCACTACTGCAATACAAAGAGTGATGATAGAGGGAGTTTTGAAGCCTAAGATTTGAGTGACTTTTCTGATGTTCACAGTCGTTTTCTCCCACAGAGCGGCGGAGTGGCAGCTGGATCAGCCATCATGGAGTGGCAGGCTGCGGATAACGTCCAAGGGGAAGATGGCTTTCATTAAACTGGAGGATAAGAATTCAGGTAAAGGGAAAGCCATACAGCATTCATGTACTTTACACCTAGGGTTTCTCCCCTCCGTTTCCTTCAGGAAGGGGCTCCCACCTCAGGCAGGCCTGTCCAGCCTTGTTAGCTATTGTCAGGAATGATCTTAAAGAGAAATGTCCAGGGCTGGAACCTGAAAGATCCCAGATGTGTGGTGACGTTAATTGGAAACTGGAGTGTTTTTACACGCTGGAGCGGTGCTAAAGCCGGAGAGGCTGCCTTCTCAGTAAGCTTCTTCCTTTCCCTGTCCTGTAATTATTTGGCGAGGGCTGCCACTTGCCATGCAGCTGTGCTGTGGGCTTTTACGCTCCTTCATCTTGTGCAGTGCGTGGGTGTCCCCGCAAGAAGTGCCTTGGAGAAAAACTCACGTCAGTAGCAGGATTGGAGCCGCTGTTGTCCCCATGTGGCAGAATGACTTCACGTGGGTGCTGAAAGGTGCCTTGGAAGCTAATAAAGAGGCTGGGGAGAAGGAAGCCTTAGAAGTATCTGCGGTGTGAAATGAGCCAGGTCTGTGCTCTCGGTAAAAAGCTGCAGGTCAACAAGTGGGAAAACCCGTCTGGCTCTAACCTGTGAAGTCCACAGAAAAGAACTTTCCATCTATAGCCCTAGCCCAGTAATTCTCCTCCTTCCCAGAGGGAGGCTGCTAGCCCTTCCTGGGTAGTGGATGTTACAGCAGAACGTTCGGTGTCGCTACGGTGGCTTAACGATGTGGTGCTTTTGTGTTCATAAGCAGATGTACAGACAACTGCGTGAGTGGTGCATCCTGGGAAACACTTCTGCTAGGCTGGGGTGTTCATTATCATTCTCCCTCCTCCCCAGGCAGGGACCTTCATTACTGCAGCCCTCACTCCATGTGGCTGCCTCGGGAGCCCCATTGTTCTCCCCACACCAAGTTCAGGTCAGAAAGGGGTTGGTCACTGAAGAGACACAGCGTTCTCTCTCTCCCCTCCCCACCCCCAATTGCCAGTAAGTGTGTTCATTCTGTGTCAGTAGCTGTGCTAGAAGTGTCTTGTTATCTAAAGCTGGAAGAATTGAGGGGTCTCAGTCTAAAAGAGGAAATGTGGTCGAATTGTTAGAACCCAGAATGAGAATTCCTTAGATCCTGGGGATAAAACCTACCATTCAGGAGTGTTGTCACGCTTAATTCATTGTGTGTAAAGTGCTGTCTCTGTATGTATTGTATTCTGATGAAGAATGGGGGAACACTGGGATATTGAACTATTGTGTGTTTCCTACTCTTGTTTCTAGGAGAACTTTTTGCCCAGGCACCTGTGGACCAGTTTCCTAGCATCGCTGTAGAGGGTGTGACAGATTCCAGCAGATATTTTGTCATTCGGGTTGAAGATGAAAGTGGTATGGGCAGTGTTCAAATCACTTTTCTTCTGCAAACTGACACATATAAATCTTGGGGAATACGTTTCTTTAGCTGGTTTCCATTATTATTATTCTGATGTGAAGGGTCCTTGATTTGAAAGGGATAAATATACATTACATCTAAAGTACAGCCTAGAAGTGTAGGGCAGTGCACAGGAGATTGGCAGGATCAGAAGCCTTTCAGTCCAGATCCATCTTAAAGTCAATAATGATCAGAAATTGTTACCGTCAGACTGTGGTTCAACCTCCTGCGTGAAATGACTTCTTTGTCTACACTAGAGCTGATCGGAAAAACTTCCACAGGACCATGTTATGTCGGAAATTGGAGTTCCATCAAAATTGAAACACTTCGCGAAATCATGTCAATTTTGTCAAAATTTAGTATTTGAGAAAAAAACAAAATAAAAGTTCTGACAGTATAAAAACGTCCCATTTCCGCATCCTTGGTGCCAAACACTTACATTTTTTGTTTAGAAATTACTTTTCATTTTTGAATTTTTTAAATGTTTGCATTATATATAATCTATAATACAAATCTAAATTGAAATAGTTTTGATCAATCCAAAACAATTTTTTCTCAGAACTTTCCTTTTCAAAGAATTTCAGAAATGTTGGGGTTTGTTCCAATTCAAAACAAAGTCAGATTTCAGAATGCTTTGTGAAATGGGGTTTCCATCCTTCACACAACTCTAGTCTACACACTGAATCAGTTAAAACAATTTCGTTAAGCTGTGCAAACGCCTGTGTGGATAAATGTATATTAGTTTAAAACTGGTTGTCAGTTTAGTTTATGCATGTAAATTTACCAATAGAAGCTAAACTGATCTAAGACCAATATAAGAGAGTTCACACACAGTTACGCTGGTTTAATGAAATCTGTTTAAAATTGCACTTTTAATTAAACTGGGGCAACTTTGTGTAGACCAGGCAATTGTCCAGTTTGTAGTAGGAAGTGACGCCACAATACAGAAAGCATTCTTGATTAGCATTCTCAGCAGAGAGGCCAAGGCTTAAATAGGCCACAGGTCATGGGTGAGAAGCAAGTGGGAGACTATAGGGAAACAGGTACTGTTTCCTATAGTGCTGGCTAGACTGTATCATTTCTGTGGATAAACAAACGCTCTGTCTCCAGTGCTGTCAACTTAACACCCTTCACCAATATTAAATCCACTTCACTTTGTTTAAACAAGTTTCATGGAACCATCTCAAGGTTGGAAGATTCCAGGCCTAGATTTTTTATAACCTGAGTAAAGGCTGGCTCTGGTGCAGGGTGGAGAGCTGGTATTGCAATGGGAGGAGAGCCTGCTTTCTCTTAAGTGTGCGAGTGAGAGAATATAGGGGAGAAGGGTGTCAAAC
The DNA here is from genome assembly GCF_027887155.1 of Malaclemys terrapin pileata. Lineage (NCBI taxonomy): Eukaryota > Metazoa > Chordata > Testudines > Emydidae > Malaclemys > Malaclemys terrapin. Next base: position 6,041,761 of record NC_071523.1, read on the forward strand.
AGTGGAAGGTCCTGAAAGGTAAATTTAAACTGCTGAACAATATTCTCAGGGCTGAGGGGATAGGCTTCACTTTAACCATAAAGGAACCAAATGATGATCAATACCTATTGCAGGTGGCTGGTGGGTGCCAGAGGGCGCCCAAAGAAAGGCATTTACTAGGGATTCTGATTTACTTGTATTGCCAAAGCACCTAGAGACGCTAATTATAGACCTGGGCCCCCATTGTGCAAGGTGCTGTACGCGCACACAACAAACCCAATGGCAAAGGCCAGGGAGGATGCTGAGGTGCAGCTAGATGTCACTGAACAGCGTCTTCTTGTAGTGGAGAGTTCATGTCGGATATCTAATACTGCCTCCACTTCCCTTCTCCAACCTCCTTAATCCTTGGAGGGGGAAAGCTAGCCTTTAGCCCATGTGATCTTGGGACAATCCTGACGCTGGAAAGGTCCAACCCGAAAGCCAGCTTTTGCATCTTCATTTAGGATAAATTGGAAACATTGGTCAGCGTTGTTGGATAGATTGGCCCTTTGATCCAACTACCCTGTAGAGGAGAAGCAAACGCCCCCAGCTGGTAGGCTGAGCAAAGGCAGAGGCTAGGACCAGAAATCGAATTCAGCTATTAAATATGCTCTCCTGAGTCCTAAGAGAATGGCAGGGCTATGAAATGTGTGAAACCACAATGCAGGGAGAGCGAGTGTCTCCTTTTCACTTGTGGAGGGTTGTTACTTTATTACTGAACTCTCGTTTGTTTCCCAGGGCGCCGTGCGTTTATCGGAGTTGGATTTGTAGACCGAGGGGATGCTTTTGACTTCAATGTAGCCATTCAAGACCACTTTAAGTGAGTTTTCTTCTCTTCCTTTGCTCTCTGGGCTGGGTCATTTCTGTGGCATTTGCACAGTTGTCGGTGTTCTCCGAAATTGCTGCACTTGTAAGCTGTTAGCTCTCGATTCACTAGGGAGGGGAAGCATGGTCAGGGGACCGTCACGGGGCAGACGGGACCTGTTGAGCCAGTTCAGTTCCCTTCTTTATACAGAGAAACAAATGTGGAACATTTTTGTCTTGCCCAAATTTCCCAAGGCCCCCAGAGAGGGAGTAGGACTTATCCCTGCTGGGCCCTCACATGCCAGACCACATGGGTTCCTCCATGGCTGCTGTTTCCCCTTTGTCTCCTTCCTCCAAAGCGCTGGTTGCCATTTTTGTTCTCGTCCCGTGGCCAGAAGAATGGGTGAGGGACCACTTCTGAGAGGCTGGAATGTAGTTCTAACCGCGAGCAGAAAATGAGGCTGTGCATTAGTCCAAGGAAGTTATTTGCTCCTTCCTGTGCTGCGGGCCTGTCAGGATGAGCAGAGCAGTGAGAAAGTGAGTGAGCAACTGCCCCTTGCAGGCATCGGACGTGCTGGCTGATTCGGTTGGGCTGTAGTCACTTAGAATAGCAGGAGTAGCTTTCTCTGCGCTGCTTCCCTGCATGTTACTGCAGCTGGCTGGTCCTCAGGCCACATAAGCATGTTGAAAGAGCCACTACTGCACCCAGGCAGGCTTTAAAAATGAACTTGGTAACATACTCCCTTAAAACAGCCTGCTGGCTTTTGGCCCACTTTCTTTCCTGCCCGTTACCATGGGGATCCACTGAGCTGCTTTCGGGAATCCACGCAAGTCCGATTTGTTTAAAGGGACAACTCAAAATGGCCCCTGTCACAGCTGAGAGTGCTGACCTCAGGGCAGACAAGGCAGAGAGCCCAAGCTGGTGGTGTGTTCTGTAATTAGATTTCACCAAGCCAGTAACAACTGTGAACTCCTGACGCACAATAACAATCTTACCATGGAGTCTCACACCATCCACTTGGGCACTCCAGTCTGTCTTGCCACCCAGGCAAGCTGGACTTAGTGACAGCTGGTTGCCATACACCAAAGCTCACAAAAGATTCAAGTTGCTTCCAGTCCCAAGAGAACAGTCACTTACCCCAGGTCAATTTGTACCTGAGATCTCACACCCAAACCAACACTTGTAGCCAATCTTATAGTAAACTAAGGATTTATTAACTAGTAAAAAGAAATGAGTTATTTACCAAATAATATATGGAGATATACTATCTCATAGAACTGGAAGGGATCCTGAAAGGTCATCAAGTCCAGCCCCCTGCCTTCACTAGCAGGACCAAGTACTGATTTTGCCCCGGATTCCTAAGGGGCCTCCTCAAGGATTGAACTCACAACCCTGGGTTTAGCAGGCCAATGCTCAAACCACTGAGCTATCCCTCCCCCACAAATGAGTTTGTCTGTGGTTCCAAAAGGTGACAGAGTTGTAATACTCTATCAGTACTGAATGTCTTTTAGGGCTCACCAGGTTAACCCTGGGAATCTCTGCTTCTGGTTCCCATCTCCAGCCCTGTGAGAGTCAGAATATTTTCTTGTGTCCCTGTTTTATCCCCTTCTTCCAACTTTCAAGCTGATGGGCTGGGTTTTCTTGTGCGTAGCACCTTCATGCGTGTGACGGGGGCCATTTACCAAGTCTCTGTATCGTGATGTTCCATAGTGGCCCATTTAGTTTTGATAGCCCTTCTTGATGGACGGTAGACCATTCCTCTGGGCTGGGTTCACAAGTTCAGAGCAGTCATTTTTACAGTTATAATGCAAAACTTACATATCTTCTTATAGCATGGGATACAGACACGACGAGTTAAATTAATGCATGCAGCAACTTACAAGCATCCCTTAGAATCTAAACACATTCTTACAAGTCTAACACATATCTTGAACAATACTAACATACAGGTGAGCTGGTCTGGTTTCCAGCTGTGACCTACAGTCTTGGCAAGAGCTGGCACCTGGTCTGCCAGCATCACAGCCCCAACTGAGAATTTATAAAAATAAGTTGTTATAAAACCTGGTGATTTAGCTGAAAAATACACAGCATAAGTAGGTTGGTTTTGAGCAAATAAGTTTTCCCCTGTAGAGTGTGCGTTCCAACCAATGCAGTGTGTTAACAGCAGAGCTGACTGAATAATTGAAATTCTTTTGGCTCAGTGACCAAACCAGGGGGTTGGAATTAAATTCATTTTCAGTTTGAAACTAACTTTTGTGGTTTCTCACTGGAACAAAAAACTGAAAGTTTCTGTGAGGCAGAAACGATACTGTTCGAATATCTATTCACAGCAACAGTTTTGAAACCATCTGTTTTGACCTTTTTCAAAACGAACTGTTTTGATGTTTCCAGGATGTTTGTTGGCAGAAACTCTTTGCTGAATTTGACAAATAGCTTTGGTGCCCCCCAAATGCATAATTTGGCAAACAGTAAAAATTTTATCCCGGTCTAATTGACGGCCCCAAAAGTGAAACTGGCTTCATTGATTTTAACCGTCAGGCCCAGAGAAATGCAAAAAAACCAAATTGGGTTTTTAAAATTCGTTGTTAAGACTGTGCTGGTAATGTAAGAAACTCAACTTGTTTCCAATATGGATTTTAAATGGCCTGCATTCCTTGTAGCAGCACTGCACTTAGCCATGAGCAGCTCTCATATGTGCTCTCTCCTCATTTTACACCTGTCATTTTCCCTGTGCAGATGGGTTAAACAGCAGAGCGAGCTTGCAAAACAAGCCCAGAACCCAGATCAGGGACCCAAACTAGACCTGGGCTTCAAGGAGGGACAGACCATCAAACTGAACATTGCGGTGAGGTGCTTTTCTTGGTTAGTCTGCTGCTTCCACCAAGTAAAACTTCCCCGGCACTCTCCTTAGAGGCAATCCCAGCGTTCATCTTGCTGTACGTAGTTTGATTGTAGAGTCTATTGTTTGAGACACATGGAAGCTCACCTTTACAGGTGCGTAAGGCTGACTTACCGGGTACCAGCCCTCTGAGAATGATCAGTCTGGCTCTGCCGAAGCCAGATAGTTTATTGGTTGCAATTTTGATGAGGTCGTAGCAGTGTGATGGGGTTTTGCTAAAATTCCAGTAACCCTGTGCCCAGTCACACCAACATGCTAGATGGGGAATGTTTCCAGACCGGCTCCCTGTTCTCTTTTGCTAAATTCAGTTTTAGTAAGGGGCAAAATATGACCTGCTTTACCTAGTGGAGGTAGCCAAAGCCTGCAGCCCTTCTTCCTCCCTCCCTCCCCACTCTCTGCCTGGGCTGCAGGGGGGAAGCACTGGAAATCCGGTTGCTGGAGGAATGTTAGTGTAATGCATCCGTCAGGGTGTGTGTGTTGTGTCCCTCTCTGCCGGATCCCCAGAGGATGGGAGTCCGTGACCCCTCCCCACTACAGAACTGGGCCCTAGCTCAAGCTGTATCGGCTCATGCGTTGGGCGCTGGAGGTCCCTGGTGATGGCCAAGATGGCAGCGGGACTTCAAAGGGAACCAGCCTCTCTCCTGCCCCGCCCTGTGCTCAGCAGCATAAAAGAATCAGCAGACGTAAGAGGCTTCCCATGGGCGATAAGAACTGGAGACAGTTGTGCCAAAGCACTGTCTGATGCTCACAACAGCTGCGTTTAAGCTGACGTTACAAGTTGTGAATTTTTCATTTCCCTTTAGAACATGAAGAAAAAAGAAGGAGCAGCAGGGAACAGCAAACCGCGCCCAGCGGGGCCTGGGGGCCTCAGCCTGCTCCCACCCCCGCCTGCAGGGAGATCTCCTGCTCTGATCCCTCCTCCAGGGGAGCAGCTTCCAACATGCCCTGCGGATTCCCAGCCAGCAAGCGCCGCTAACACAGGTCTGTGTTCATGGGCAAGCTTTGTTTTCTTTAGGTCTATTTATACCTGCCAATGCTTCTTATACGGTGCCCATTACCATGGTATCTGGGAGCATGTCTATGGCACTTCTCAGCACAGTGTGTGAGACATCAAAATTACCTCTAGGAAAGACAGATCTTTTCCTTTAAGCCAGTTCCTTTCACTGACGGGCTGATTCCTTCCAGTTTGGATATTGTTTCTACGCTTGTTTAGACAGGTGCCTTGTGGTGAGCTGTGAACATGGCAAGATTCAGGATCAGGCTGGCAAGTTTGTTCCGTGATTGCAGAACCCACTTGGTCCTACACCTTTCCCCAGCCTCACAGGATTCAACCCGGCCTCTGTCAATTGCAGCATCCCAAATGAGTGTAGCACTTGGTGGGGAACATAGGGCGAAGACTGCCCCTCGAGTAACTCAGCCCTGGGCCATCCAGAGCTTTGAAGATAAGAAGAAAGGTCTTGAACTAATCCTAGGATTCAACCCACAGCCAACGCAAGGGGCTGGTGTGATGGGTTCACGAGTTTTTGACTGTTTAAATGGTGAGCTGCTCGCCTGCTGCAGTGTCCAGATACCTCCCAGCACCCACCCCATGTAATGTGAATTGCAGTCGTATAGTGCTGATGTGACAAATGCGTTGATCGCTTTAGTGTTGTAAGAGACGAGCGGCTGAAAACCCTTCTGAGGGCCTGAGAAGTTGGCCAGTTAGAATCCTAGACTATCAGGGTTGGAAGGGACCTCGGGAGGTATCTAGTCCAACTCCACGTAGGGCCAATCCCCAGACACATTTTTATCCCAGTTCCCTAAATGGCCCCCTCCAGGATTGAACTCGCAACCCTGGGTTTAGCAGGCCAATGCTCAAACCACTGAGCTATCCCTCTCCCCCTAGTCGTGCAGCTAGATCTAAGCAGACTCGAGAGAGGCTGCTTGAAGGGAGCTGACATGGCTAACTAGCTCAGGTAGTAGATCTGATACACTCAGACTAGTTGAATCGTCGTCACCCAGCTATCACACTGGGGTTAACTGGTGAATGGAAACCACATAGACTAGGCAGGCCCAGTCCCGTCATGGCAGAAGTTAACACAAAACTTCCTCTTTCCCTGAGACATTGCAGCCTTCATTTAGCACAGTGACGAAAGGGAGGCTAAAGCATCAGCATAGGAGCTAACGGAGGTTTCTGTCCTGGCCACTCATAGCATAACAAACACGTGTGGCAATATCGTGTGGTTTCTGATTGTTACCACCTCCTCCTGGCTTGCATCTGCATGGATTATAAACATCGCTTCCCTGGGGAACTCCTGCACATGCCTTGAGATGGTAGACGTGTCTCTGGTCTCTTAAGAGGCCACCTCTTTATGCCCACATGGTACCTTCTGCCATCCAGCTAAGGAGCCAGTTAATCTTACTTCCAAGGGAATTGCTCAGGTCGGATCAATATGGTCACTTGGGTTTATGCAGCTGTGTTTCCGGAGCAGGCCTGTGAGACAAAGCTCAATGAAGCTGAACAACACGTTAATTTCACTTCCCCTGTCTCTTCTGTGGCGCACTAACTCTGTGCTGGACCTGGGATTATTTTTGTGCCAGTGCCAAGCTCTTGTGATCACTTTTTTTTTAACTGTGGAAAACCTTTTATTAATAATCCCTAGCGCCTAACTGGTGCTTTTTCATCGGTAGATCTTTGTGAAGCGCTTTGAGGTCAGTATCCTCCCCACTTTACAGACGGGGAAACTGAGGCACGCAGCGGTGACTTGCCCAAGGTCACCCAGCAGGCTAGTAGCAGAAATGGGAGTAGACCCCAGGTGTCTGGGGGATGAGAATTCTGGTTTGTTCTGACCGCACTTTGAGACTGTGATGGTAAGAGTTCAGCCTGGCAGATGCATTGTGTGAGGTCTGTGAGGCTGGGAATGTCTATTGTATCTTTAGACAGAGGCAAAAATTGTGACCCCTCATCGGTGCCATTTGTAGTGTCACTTTTCAGCATGGAACCAGGCTGTAAATATAACCTGCCCACGTTACGTTTCGCTTTGGCTAATGCCATCAGTCTCCACCTTCCGAGGCCACCAGTCCTGCTGCTTGGTCTGCCGTAGAGATCTCAAAGAAGCACCTCAAGGCGTTTCTCTCTGAAGCCAGAAATTGCACCAGTTCAACTAATTGGCTTAAAAAACAATTTAGCTAAGCCATTGAGAAGAGCTAGGTGGACATGGCTTGCTAGGTTTCCATCTGGCTTGTATTGGTTTTATTGGTAAAGATGTGGTGCCTTCCTGGGGCCATAAGGAACTGGGGTTGGTGGGAAATAACTGATGGAGTGAAATCTGATCTTTCTTTTTTCTTTTCCTTCCTTTGAATTTCCTGGTTGCCGGCAGATGCCGCTTTGTCTTGGCCACAGCCCGGTGGTGCCACCACAGCCGCCAGCGCCGATATCTGGGGAGACTTTGCCAAAGCGTCAGGGTGAGGCCATTCCTGCTGTTCAGTGTGGTGTGTAGCTGAGTGAGCAGGGGTGGCTGTCTGGGTAGGAGCGGTTACATTGTATTGGCAGCCCTGGAGAGCAAATCCCCATCACCACCGGCCAGTTCAGCCTTGCCAGTGGCAACGCAGGCATCCTCTGGGGTGCTCCCCATGCACGCCTCCCCTGAACTAGAAGAGCACCGTTCCCGGGTGAGAAGGGATGGCTGTCCTCGACCCCTCTGTTTAAATTGCCAGCTAGGTGAGGGGTGAGTTAATATGGATATTCATTACAAACAGGACTGAGTGCCCCGGTATGTGTTGGTGCTCTGTACTGTCCCCTAACATCCCTGTTGTCTGTCGCTGCGGCCTGTTCAAATGATTACTGTTAGCAAGCTCAAGCAGGCCCCCAGGGCATCTTAACCACAGGCTTGTCTTCACTAACAAGAAAAGGTGGGTTTACCCTGGGATAACTACCCCGCACAGGAGAACAGGAGACAGGGCACTGCAAGGTAAACTAGGTGCAGTCAACACCGGGTGTGGGGTACAGTGTTGATCTTGCCTAGCTACCTCCGGGAAGCCCAAAAAGTGCCTTGTCTTCCTAACTCCCGCACCTTTCTCACTGTACAACCCCCCTTTCGAAGCAGTGATGATAAAGCCCGAGTGTGAACTAAAGGTCTGTCTTCACTGCAGTTAGCCTGGGTGACTGGTAGTGGGTTAGTGTAGCCCAGGTGTGAGCGGCCCATCGAGTTACTGTGTCCTCACTAGTGCTGTGCGCCCCTGTGCGTGTTGCTAAGACTTCTGGGGACACATTCCATCACTTTTTGCTGAGCTTCTCTATGATTCTTTCCCAGTGAATTGTGGGCAAACTTGTCTGTCCTTTTGGGCACCCAGGAGAATCATGGGAAGGCACTGGAGGACTATCAGCATGATTTAGCCTGCATCCTTACTGCAGAGTGGGGGGTTCCCAGCCCCAAGAGAAAGCAGCACCCAAGCTCTAACTCTCCCGTAGCCAGGCCAGCTAGCCCAGGTGTAAAGCCCCAACAGATTTGGGTGAGAGGGTTTTGTGGGAGGGGGATGGGGCAGCACCTTAGTAAGAGCCCAAGTTAACTCCGCATCGAAGGCCGACCCTAAGAGGGGTTTTGGTTTTGATCTCTGCCATATATGGCAGCTTGGCCAATGTTCACAAAGTAACCAGCCCTTCAAGGCAACCCGTAGCCTTAGCCCAAACCACCTTCAGCATCTCAAAGCATGGTTTTGTTTCCTTCCAGGTCTGCGTCTAACCAGAACCAGCAGAGCCCGGGCTGGGTTCAGTTCTAAACCAGACACCCTGTCTGCTTTCCTGTGTGGATGCTGGGGAAGGAACCTCTTCTCTTCACTGTGGACCAAAGCCTGGGGGGAGCCCCCCTGCATCCTACTCTCTGAGCTAACAGGCCACTTCAAGAGAGCCCAGTCCATGACTGGTTGCAGCCTTTGTAGCTTTCTTGGGCATTACAAGAAAGGGGTGAGAGCTATGCAAAAACCAAAAAGTGCCCTGTGACTGCAGTGTGGAAATAAGTGCCCCAGCGCTGGGGAGTGTGGGAGAGGGATGCCTTAAACTCTGAACTCTCAACAGAAACCAGCAGCCCCAGTGGCTGGGGCTCTTAATTCTGCTCTGAGATCACAGCAAACCATAGAGGACTATAAACCTGGAGGGGGGGAGCGATTGTCCCCCCACTTCTCCAAACCAGCACACTGTGGTGTTTACATATTTCCAACAAGGATGCTTTTGTCTATCGCTTCTTCCTCCCTCTCCTTATTTGCAGCCTGTTGACTAACGTAACTGAGGATAACCAAAGACAGTAACTCGACCTGGTCCCCTTCAACAAACAGGTGCTTTATTAAAGAGCTGGTGGTGAGGAGGGAGCGAAGAGCAGTATCAGAAGACTCCAGTTTGGATTAAATCTTGTTAGCAGTTGCTGTCTGATGTGCTAATGGGCTATGCAATGCAATAGATGTGGAATGACACGTGCAGCAAGGGATCTGCAGGGTTGACAACTGGCGACCCCTGCCACGGCAGCTGGGTACTGCCATGAGATGCCTCCGCTGTATGCCAGGGCACTTCTCACCTTGAATAGTTTGTTGTTGGGGTGGTGGTGGAAGAAATCCTCCCCATCTGGCAGGGGGCAGGACAGTGGGATTGATATAGAGGCAGCAAGACCTTTAATGCTGCCAAGAACTGTTCTAGTGTTGTCCTTGCCAAGACTTTTCAACAGCAAATTGTTGCGTGTCTTCTGAAGTGCACCTTGTCACTGAGACGTGCCTCTTTGGAAGGTGCTCACAGCCTGCCTGGGAGCTTCTGAGCACTTAGATTAACTACAATAGGTAACTCTGATGGGGAAAAGCTGTTAATTGGACGACTCTGGTTAATTAGCTGCATCTAAGCAAAACTCTGAAATTCCTTATAAGTTTTCATGCTTTGATATTAAGTCTCTGACATAGCTAGATGCAATGAAGGACAGAGCTTTGGTTGCCTTTTTTATGGAGCTGGGCTTAAGATTTCTCTTTCAAAAAAATATTTTCTTATCTATTTATTTCGAGGTGAAGGCCTTTAACAGTATGAAGTCCTGCTATTTTTTTTAAGTGTTCCAACTTTTGTCTTTTTTTTTTTTAATTATTATTTCAAACTGGATGATGAGGATTTGATTTCTGATATTTAAAAAAAAAATTCCTAAGAATGTGTTTAATTTTGCCTCTTTGAGCCACTGGAAGAGCACCTGGGAAAAACAGGTGGGAAATGTAACATTGAATTAACAATAAAATGTTTTGAGGGTAAGTATGATTCCTGTTTGTTTTCCAGAGTTACCTGACCTGGATTAGACAGGCTCCGCTGTGATTGTAGGAAATGATTCCCTGATTTATCTTCTTACTTCTTCCTGATATAGAGAAGGGCACAGCTGGGCACCAGAAGTATATGCACTGAAATATCAAGGCAGTTGCCAAAAGTCTGAGGGCATGGGGGGGAGGCACAGTAGAAAAGTGCTGGATAACAATGACCTTAACATCTAGCACGACCACGCAGCACCCAAGAGGACGGAAGGGTACGAAGAACCTGACACGGTGATGGGGTCTGTTGAACAGCTGGAGTGAAGGCTGGCAAGGTGGTGAGAAGAATGAATTGGGTGGAACATTCAGGGTGTAGCGTTTACGAGGCAGCACGTAACCACCAGTAGAATAGATCTGGCTTATACCCTACCCTGCTTCCATTGCCCCCAAGTGTCAAACCCCCCAAGAGTGAGGGCAGTGCCGCCTGTCTCTTGCCAAGGAGCTAAGAGCAGAAGTGAGACTCCTGCACAGATGGGAACTTTGGAAAAAATGTGTCATCTGGCTGGCGCCTCCTGCTGGGGAGAGATCATAGCCTCCGAAGGGCCTGAGCTGAAGCCAGTGGAAAGTCTCCCTTTGTGTTCAGTGGGCTTTTAAAGAGCGAGTGTGTGAGGAACACTGGTTTGGACTGACTGGACAAGCAAATCCTCTGCCCCATCTGCTTGCCCCGTCATGATCCCCCTCTTGCTGCTAATCTGCTGCTGTGTTAATTGGCTAATAAAGCCAGAAGGGAAAGGCCACTTTCTAATGTTGAGCAAGGGAGAAGGGTTGGGAGAATCCTGGAGCCCTGGGATATCCAGCTGGATTATTAGAGACATGTTATACCAGTGAGTCTTAGACCACATGCAGTGTCTCTAGGCTTGTCCCTCTTTTGCACCGGAAGTGAAAGCAATTTTTGCTCAAGACTGCTGAGGGCTTCACAGTACAAATAGACACAGTCTCTGCCCTGAAAAGCTTACAGTCCAAGGCCTTGATCCTGGAGATTCTTACCTCTGAACTGTGTGTGGGCCAGGTGGCAGGGTAATCTGCCCTTTAAGGGCAGTACTTCCCACTGGTCATCCCTCCCCATCATATGGTGTGGCCCTTTAAGGGTTTGGGGCTCATCAAGCTGTCACCTCTCAGGCAGAGACCCGTAGCTCCCTCCTGACGAGGTCTTTCCGGGCTCTGCCGTTCCCTGCCTACACTGAGATACCCAGCAGGACAGAGTGCTTAGAGCCCAGTGTCTCTGCTTTGCTTTCTCTTTGAAGGGTATGAACAGGGTAATTGTTTTTTCTAAGCAAGCACCTTTATTCTTAAGGTAAAAGCATGACAGAGAAAACTAAAAACAATAAAAGAACCTATGTGCATACTCATATGCTTACCAGAAATCACCCCCTGTCTACAAAAGGACTAGTCCATGTCAGTCCTTCCACCTCTCCACTGAGGAGCGGGGCCCTCCCCTGGGAGAGAAGGTCCTGTTTGTTGGCTGGATCAGAAAAAAGCCCCCGAGTCAGTTTAAACGCAGGCTGTTTATCCCCAAGCCCCCTCTCTGCTGGACTTGGGAGAATCCAGTTTGCCTGAGTACAAGTGAGCATCTGCAGGAAATGGTGCCTTTCTGGAGGTGTTACAACCTGACAATCACCCTCCACTGTTCCTAGTCCCTGGGGAGCCATGGTTACTGTCACCCAGGGAATTCCTGACAATCCCTGGCCCGTAGTCATGCATAAACATACAGTGAGATCTCCCAAAGGTTTTGCAGGAAAATTGCCATCTCTGTGTCGGGGGCACTGGGGGGAGGGTGGAGAATTATCTTTTAGTCCTTGACACTAAGCGGTCACACTTGGCAGGTGTCATTTCCCTCCCCTCCCCCCACTAGAAGTTTGGGATTTAAAAAATTGTCACTTGTGGGTCTTAAGGGTGGGTTTGAATCCTTCCTTGGCACAGGGAGCGGGTCTGGGTGGGCCAGGGCCAGAGAACAGTGAGTGAGGAGTGGAGGCGTAGGGCAGACGTCCTGAGACTTCAAATCAATGACAGCAGCTCGCATCCCGCACCGTTACTGACGCGTTCATGGCCACAGTCGTGATTAATCTGCAGCACTGGCCGGTTCACCGAAGCCATCTGCGGCAAGAGAAACCCTTCCCGCCAAGTCTAAATTTATGAACAAAAACTGGCAAGTCCTGGGAAAACCGGACTGCTCTAGCAACGTGCGGCTGATGGGGCAGACAGGTTTTGTTTACAAGCCACCCTGCGGAGTCATAACCCCTAGCAGCTAATGAGCTTAAGGCGGGCTGCACGTAGGACGACAGGCTGAGTTATGGTGTGGGCGGCTGGGCTCCTGGTACCTGGTTTCCAGGAGGAATTCAAGGGTTTAGCGTGGCCATGCAGGAGCAGGCAGTGACCTTGTCCAACAAAAGAGACCTAACCTGAACGTCACAGCACTTCAGCATGTGCCGGGCTCTATAGTAACCAGCCCTGGGAGAGTAACCAACATGCCAGCAAGCCCCAGAGCAACCTAGCAGAGAGATCACTGCAGGTGAGTGCGGGCATGAAGGGGGAAGGAGAACGTGAGGCTTAACACTGATTGCGCTCTGGGGCTGTGGTGGGAGCAGGGGCCGCCTGGTGAATGAGGGGTTAAATCCAGTTCAGCTTCCCTCCACCTCCTGAACAGGTGCTCAGGGAAAGGGCTCTGAAGGTGGTTGATTTGGAGACAGTGGAGGGATTTCTTAGGGAGTTTTAGCTTCTCATTGCCCTTTCTGCTGCAGCTGTTTGATGTCTTGTTGTTAACACTTCTCAAGGATCAGACCTCGCTAACTGCAACTGGCCTGTTGTCTGCTGGGTCACCCCACAACGCTGGGGAGGAGAGTGGATCTAACCCATCTCTGCAGAAGGGAAACTGGCCAGGGTGTCAATCTCCCTTTGTGAAATCTAGAGGAGACAATGTGTGTGAACAGTGCGTACGAACGTCCAACAGTGGGACCATGTGACAGTTGGGGTTCTTGGAAGTTCAGGTGTAGCCCAGGCAAGAGGCATAGAGGGGAGGCCTTTTCGGCAAAAGCAAGGATTTTATTAGTGCATCTTTTTTGGCTGTTGCACAGAAACGTATCCCGGGCCAAACCCCTCCAGCAATTTCTAAAATAAAAGGAATTAAAATACAGTTTTATCCCGAACCAAAATGGATCTTTGTTCAGCACTAAGAGGGGGCGTTGACACTACCGAATTTCACCCTGCCCAAACCGTACTGCCACTAGCAATTGCGTAAGACCAGTGACAGGGATGAGTTTCACGCTATCAGGTTGAAGACCCCTGTGTGAGCTTAGTCTACGCACCATCATTTTCACCGTTGCTAGCACTTGTTAGTTGCACTGCTATTGGCAAACGGTTCTGCAGTCTGCTCACCCGGGCAAAGCAAGCCCTGGGTATAGATCTCTCTGGCTGTAGCCATGCCAGCTTGCGCTGGGCTACTGTGCGATCTCTCAAACGAAGCAGGGCCAGGCTTGGGTCAATTGTTGGCTGAGAGACCTGGTGATTCTCTAGGTGATGCTCTTCCCTCTGAGTTACTGCGGGCCCAGACGTAGGCTGCTTGGCTGATTTACACATGAGATGCTGCTATTAAAAAACAGACACACTATTTTCTTTTTCTGGCAAGGGTTTGGCTCATTCGCGCTCGTGTCTTGGCCAAATTCTAACCTGGTTAACCTGGGCTCGGGTTTGTCTGAGAATGGGTCGTGTATTGCTCTCAAGTAACACTGGATGGCTAGAAGGGAGCAAGATTAGAGCCAGTGCTGCAAGATCTCTCTCTCTTTGGGGGCAGTGCTTCATGCACAGCCAGTTTCACTGTTTGATTGATCGTTAGTTTCGCTTCCTGTCTCATGTGCCACCAGCATTTTTATATCACTTTTGGTTTCTGCTGCCACATCCTGGGGTTGCAGCCACTAGCACAGGTCCCTAGCCCTATGAACTTTCAAGAGGCCCTGGCCAGTGGCTCTGGGATTGTAGGATCAGGACTTAAATTAGAACAAATGTATTTAGACTGTAAACTGTTTGGAGCAGGGAAAGGGGTTCACCGGCATGGGCTTCCCCAGCTGGGTGTTGGCCGGAGTTTGTGGACAGGACAGTTCCTTCTTTTCCTCCCTCGAGCCGGGGCAATGGCTAAGAAAAGCTCCTTCTTTACTTCCTAGCCCCCCACGTGGAGCTTGAAAACAGTGGCAGTCAGGGAGGAGGCAGGCATGGAACAACAGAGCTTGTGGTGGAGCTCGGGGTCTCTTTTGCAGATCCCATGTTAATGCTGGGCTCCGCATCTCTTCCATGCGGATGCTGAAGAGGCCACCAGACAATTATGGGGAAGTGGGGAGAGGATAGGAGTGGGGCGGGGCCTGAGCATCGTTAATAGTGTTATTCTCAGGCCTTGGCGCTCTCCCTTCCTGGACAGAGAATCAGCCAAGGAGTAGAAAAAGGCACTGATGCACTTTTTGAAAACAGATTAAAACCTTCAGATTTTTCTCTATAAGGAGCCTCCTATTTTTTTAAGCTAGTCAATTTCAAATAAATTCAAGCTGGTGTCCCTTTAAATACATTCTGTGTCGCTAAATACTCCAGGGAGGAAACCATTATAAATTTCCTTTCCTATAACGTTTTATAGTGTTAATGTGGACTGTCGAACATCTGCCACATTCCACCCCAGAGGTGGCTGCATTTTTGCACCATGTGAAATGATTCCTGTATATTGTTTAAGTTCTCTCAAATCCTTTAGGGCGAACACTGACTATTTACATTTCTATAACAATCTGCCACTGCCTGGCTATATAACCATGGGCATGTTTCTGCACCTCTCTGTGCTTTCGTTACCCCCTATGTATAATATAGGTGACACTTACGTTGACCCTGCTTTGTAAAGTGCTTTGAGATCTACAAATGCAAAGCATTGTTTGTATCCAAAATCTTAATACCTTGCTGGAGAGTTTTATTGCTGTAAAATGTTTGCGAGCTCTGAATTCAGGGCATGTCATTGAGATGCCTTTCATCAAGAAACTAAACTTGTTTGGAGTGTAGAGTGACCAGATGTCCCGATTTTATAGGGACAGTCCTAATATTTGGAGCTTTTTCTTATCTAGGCTCCTATTACCCCCCACCCCCGTCCTGATTTTTCACACTTGCTGTCTGGTCACCCTATTGGAGTGGAAGGGAAACACAGATGATAAATGAAAGTTGTCATCCAATCAGAGGGACAGAAATTTGTTAGTCTCTAAGGTGCCACAAGTACTCCTGTTCTTCTTTTTGCGGATACAGACTAACACGGCTGTTACTCTGAAACTAGAAATTACCATGTGCCTTAGCTGACCAATCATACAGCTCGAATAGCCAATTCTGTCTATCAAATGAGCAGTCAAATAGTTCCTCCAAAGCATCTGTAGCGTCCAGGTGTTTGTAAAAACCATTGGTTACATAGCTTTGCCTGGCAAACACGTTTGTAAACCTGATGTGAACAGAGAAGTAACAAGCTGAAAAAATGGCTACTAGCCTCCAACACATTGTTTGTAACTGACACCTCCACCAGCTGTAGTGATCTCACCGACCAGGGGGAAATGCCCGGAAGTCTGGCAGGTCTCCTGGGCTCCTTCGAGGGGAAGGATACAGTTAAGTAGGAATGGCCCAGTGCTTTTTCAAATGGGTCTTGAAACAGCAGCCACCAACTGCTAACATCTGCCTTGTGCATGATGCTCGAAGCAGTTTGCCAAGCTTGGGAGACAAGAAGTTCACTTACATGTCGACAGAAGCTTGGGAGGATTAAACAGCTTTAAAACCGCAATGTAACATGCACGCCCAACCTCCAGCCGTAGCCTAGTCCAGTTACTGAGGCCTTTCAAGCTATAGTGATCAAGTTATCTGATGAGAAAGTATTGAATTTCAAGAGTACTTGCAAGGTTAGCCTTTGTTTAATGCTGAGGAAAGTAAGTACATAGAAAGTACCATGGAGTACTAGATGGAGCTACTATAAGGTGGATGCATAACTGGTTGGAAAACCGTTCCCAGAGAGTCGTTAGCAGTGGTTCCCAGTCATGCTGGAAGGACATAACAAGTGGGGTCCCACAGGGATCGGTTTGGGGTCCGGTTCTGTTCAATATCTTCATCAATGATTTAGATCAGTGGTTTTCAACCAGGGGTCCATGGCCCCTGGGGGAGCCACAAGCAAGTTTCAGGGGGGCTGCCAAGCAGGGCTGGCCTTAGACCTGCTGGGGCCCAGGGCAGAAAGCCAAAGCCCCACTGCCTGGGGCTGAAGCCTGGGGCTCCAAGCTCCGCCACCCAGGGCAGAAGCCAAAGCCTGAGCAATTTAGCTTTGCAGGGCCCCCTCTTGCATGGGCCCCCAAGCAACAGCCCTGCTTCCTACCCCCCTAACACCAGCCCTGGCTTTTATATGCAGAAAAACAGTAGTTGTGGCATAGGGGGGCCGTGGAGTTTTCATAGCATGCTGGGGGGGGGGCCTCAAAAAGAAAAAAGGTTGAGAACCTTTGCTTTAAATAACAGCCTGTCACAGTCTCTTACTGTATCCTTGTACTCCCCCAGGCTGTCTGTATCCAGCTGTTGTCTCTTGACTTATGCTTAGATTGTCAGCTCTTTGAGGCAGAAACTTTGTACAGCACCTAGCACCGTGAGGTTCTGGTCCGTGACTGGGGTTCCTAGGCATTAGGATAATACAAATCATATATAATAATCTGAAGCATGTACATCCCAAACACAACAGAAGATATTGAGGGACTGGTAGCCAATAAGTGAAACTGACTAGTGCAGATGGGGGGCTAAGCAGGCTACTAAAGGAAGCCAGCAGTAGCCCTGGTGAAATGTGTGCTAGATGGCAACCGTTTCATAATGGCATGTGCTCTTCTGCTGTTAATCCCAGGCACGGATTGGGCTTTCGGTGCACTCTGGATGAGCCAGGAGCTGGTGCTGGACCAGGATGCTAGTGGATGGAGGGTGGCCCCAATCCCCGTGCATGTAGATTGGACCCAGTTGAGGATTCCAGTGCACAGACTGGCCTCGTCCTACCGTAGGTTTTTTTATGGGGCATGCATCCCTATGGTACCAAAGGGCTGCACCGGCTTGGGGGGGCCAAGTCCTCCATGCATGTATAGGGGCCACTGGTGCACAGAGCCAGGAGGATGGGTGTATAGGGCGAGACCCCATGAAAACAAGAGTGGCCTGTACTGGGAGCATCCTGGGGTGGTGGGGAGACCCTGGGGGCAGGGGCTTCACCCCCTTAGTTTTGGGAGGGGAGAATGTGGAGTGCACTGGGGGGCAGATGCAGGAGTGGGGTGGGGCCAAGGCATCCCCATGGGGTGGGACATGGAAGGAGGGAGACCCCACTAATGGAACATGTGGGGAGACGCTGCCCCAGGGGCATTGTGGGGGCAGCAGGGCAGAGCACCCCATTTGTGTGGGGTGTCCAGCAGCAGGTCTTCCCCCTCTCTGGGGATTGTGGTGGGAGGCCCTGTGGCTCTGACTGTGAAGGGGGAAGGGCAGGCCCAGACCCTTGCTGGGGGCAGTTGCGTTTTGCCCAGCCACTGGTAACCCTGTAACCCTCCTTCCCCTCCCTAGCTCGCTCCCGCCACACCACATAAATACAACGCTCTGCAACGGCTGGGGGCTCTGGCTCTGAACACAAGGATCCGTGTGACAGGCAGGGCACTAATAACCTCGCCGCCTGTCTCGGTGGCACGCCTGGCATCTCGCACATCCGGGCAGAAAAGCTGCTCCAGAGCTCTGTGTGTGGCTCAAACGCTCGTCTCTTTCACCCGCAGAAGCTGGTCCAATCAAAGATATCGGCTCCCCCGTCTCCCCCTCCCGTTACAGGGTCGGGAGGATAGATTTATTGATGGACACTTGTAGGAGAAAGGTTAAATCTTAGAATCAGCAATACACACCTGGCATCGCTGTTATCTGCGATGTCTTCTGGCGGGATCCCAAGCAAGGATCAGCACGCCACTGGGCTAGGTGCTGATCCCTAGCTCTTATCTAGTGCGGTTCCTCAGCAGATCTCTAAGCGCTTTGCAAAGATTCAGTAGCATTAGCCCCATGTTACAGAAGGGGAAACTGAGGCACGGAGGAGGGACATGACTTGCTGAAGGTCACTCAGCAGACCAGTGGCAGAACTGGGAATAGATCCCAAGTCTCCTAAGCCCCAGGCCACTGCTCTAGCCCCTAGGCTACACTGCTGAAGAGCACACGTGCAAGACAAAAAAATGGTCCCCCAAAAGCTTATTGCTATCCCACATTATGGCCCTTTACACCTGAGGCCTGTGAGCATCCAGTTTAATGCTGCTTCTTGGGGCGCGTTCCTGCTGCCGTGAACTATTCTGGTTACCGGAAAGCATGGGAGGCCTGCACAGAGGGATTATATGTGCACAGTCTGAACAGTAATCACCCAGCCAAAGCGCTGCTGGGATCTGGATCAAGACTAAAAAGGGTCCAGATTTACCAAAACCCAGTCTCCTTCCCCATCACTGACTCATTGATCTTCCAGCTCCCATGACCTCCCCCCCAACCCTCCCCAGTTCCCGTCAGATGCTCTCGGCTGCCTCAATCCCAAGCCTCCCGCCTTAATCCCCCTGCTCCCTCCTTTCATGATGTCTGTTCTGCGTAAAACGCATCTCACTGCTGAGCCATCTGCTGCTGGCGTATTTGTTTATCTGGGTGACGCTGAATCGTTGTGCTGCTTCTCACCGGCAGAGGGGGACCTGCAAAGAGTGACTTGGAACAGACAGGGATGGGGGGGCCTTGGGGGTTCCCTAATCTATATTTGATAGCACGGGAAGGGTCCAGATCAAGAATCACCCTGGTTCAGGCCTGCCCTGCTGCCCTGCAGGGTCAGCTCACAATATCATGAGCACCTCCGCCTCAGCTCAGCAGGGCTGGGCTTTCAGCAGGGCTGTCCGTAATCCCCAGGGATGTCCACAAAGCCCCCTACGGGAAGAGGAGGTGAGGTCAAGCCAGCAGAAGGGTTGGGGTTGGGTCTGTGACACGTGTACTCGTTCTGTGGGGGGCTTTAAGTTGCCGGCTTCTTGTCTGGTTTCCTTGAGAGCACCACCCTTGTTTACAATGTGGGTCTCTTCTAAAAAGGGAATCTGGGGCAGTGGCCTGCATCCGATTGGCCCCGGGTGCGTCTCAGCATCACACTTGTTAGACCCTCACTTAGGGTCTAACTCCCGTTTCCCTGTAGGAGCCAAGGCGGCTGGCAGAGGGGGGAGCTGGACTCTCTCATTCCTTGTGCGTTGTTTGCTAAGTTCTGGTCAGTTACACCTGCACAAGCAGTGGGCGTGGCACAGCTGTGGGGGAAGGCAGGACCTGACCTGATGGAGCTCTGTGCCTGGTGATGTCGGAGAAGGAGAGGCCAGCTTGACTGTGCGTCCAGGGTGATTCTGCAGGGGTGGCAGTTAGGGGGAAATATTGTTTTCCCTTTGTAAACTGAGCACCCCTCTCTCTGCCGTTCGCACTCGCTGCATCTTGTCTGACACTGAGCCCTGGTCTTGCAATGTGCCCACCCAGGTGCTGCAGAATGGTTCTGCGTGGCCACCAGGGCTCACTTGCCTGATATGTAGTGCAGGATCAGGGCCTTCCGCTGCAAGCTCATTGGTGTAGGGACTTTATGTTGTTTGTCCAGTACGCCGTACGCTACGGCCCTGATCCTGATCTGGCCACCACTGTAATATAATAATAGGGATGGTCGAGTAGAGGCCAGTGAAAATCAGCCTTTTCATCCTCCTGGCATAGATTTACTGAGGCCTGGTCTACATCTTAAAATGGATCAACCGAGTTATGTCGCTCAGGGCTGGGGAAAATTTCACGCCATAGTGAGGTCGACCCAACGCCCACTATAGATGCAGCTAGATCAATGGCAGGATTCCTCAGTCGGCTTAACTACCGCCTCTCGGAGAGGCGGGTTAACTGCATCCGCAGAAACCCCCCTTCCATTGACCTGGGAGGTGTCGAGGCTACAGCGGCCCAGCTGCAGCGCCGGAGCTGCATAGCTGTAATGCGGAGGTGGCCGGGCTCTGCCCACTTTGTCTGCTCGTGCAGAGTTCTAGCCCAACTGCCCTTATTGACTTTCAGTGGGACCCCGCTGGAGGCTCACCTGAGCCTCTCATCGTGTAAGGATGGGACTCCGCGGGGAGAAAATCCGGTGGCTTGGAAAAGCCCATCGTCCACATCCCTCAGATGGCAGAAATCTTGCTGGGTCATGAGCTTTCCACCCTCTTGGACTGGGAGCGAATTGGACCTAGAAATCCGGGTTCTTCTGCCCTGAGATCCGATTTAGGATCAAAGCACCTGGCGGGACAGCCTTTGGATTTGGGGGTTCGAATCCAGTGACTGCCAATAAAAGCTGGGGTGTTTGAGATCTGAGCAGTCAGCTCCGGAACCAATCTGTCTGTCGTGTGTTTCTAAAGGGACACCTACGTGTAGAGCACAGCAATATAGCTGGTGCTAACAGCGTCCCAAAAGGGTGTTTCTAGTGTAGACATGTTTAAAAGCAGAGACAGCAGGACTTCTGGGCTTATCTGCAGCTGTTAATTTCTGCCTCGTTCATTCTCAGTTTATTTGTATGAGATTCTCTCCATTTACAGGCTGATTTTAAGATGAAAATATTTGTTGTTTGGGAAGGATTCTTACCAACCTAACCTCTCTACAGATGGCCTCATGGGGAACACTGGGGTCTTCCAACGTTTGCTTCTACTTAAGGCCTTTCATTGTCAGTTAAAACAACGAGGAGTCCTTGTGGCCCTTTAGAGACTAACACATTTATTTGGGCATAAGCTTTCGTGGGCTAAAACCCACTCCATCAGATGCATGGAGTGGAAAATACAATAGGCAGGTATATATACACAGCACATGAAAAGATGGGAGTTGCCTTGCCAAGTGTGTGTGGGGGGGTCGGTGCTAACGAGCCAATTCAATTAAGATGGAAGTGGCCTGTTCTCAACAGTAAAATACCAAGGGAAGAAAAGTCACTTTTGTAGTGGTGATGAGGCCAATGTAAGCAGGGTGGCCCATTTCAAAGAGTTGACAAGAAGGTGTGAGTAACAGTCGGGGGAAATTAGTTTTTGTAGTAACCCATCCACTCCCAGTCTTTATTCAGTCTAATTTGATGGTGTCCAGTTTGCAAATTAATTTCAGTTCTGCAGTTTCTCATTGGAGTCTGTTTTTGAAGTTTTTTTGTTGAAGAATTGCCACTTTTAAGTCTGTTATTGAGTGTCCAGGGAGATTGAAGTGCTCTCCTACTGGTTTTTGAATGTCATAATTCTTGACATCTGATTTGTGTCCATTTATTCTTTTGCATAGAGACTGTCCGGTTTGGCCAATGTACATGGCAGAGGGGCATTGCTGGCACATGATGGCATAGATCACATTGGTAGATGTGCAGGTGAACGAGCCGGTGATGTTGTAGCTGATGTGGTTAGGTCCTATATTTCCAGGTTTCACAAAAACGATTGTTTAATTTTTACTGATTTACAGCCGAATTTGGGACCACTCAGGTACATAAAAATGCTGTGTGTTAAGGAAATCCAATCCACTACATTAGGTGAAAGTGTTTGTTAATAATAAGTCAGTCGAAGTGTTAAAAGCGAGGCTGTCTGTTAAAATTAGGCAATGTAGCGGAAGATGCCCGCATGGGTGAAAATACGGTTAGTGTCCAATTTGTGAAGTAAACCACAGTATTAAACTGCTTTGACTTTCAATACTTTTACTTTTTTCTATCCGTTGCTTTTTTACTGTCCTCCTGTCTCCCCATAGTAACTCTGATCTTTATCCTGAAAACTGTTAATTTCGATGTTAATAATCGATGTTCACCCACTGTTTAATTTTTGTAATAAATACTGATAAGTTACCAGGAAAGTTTAGCAAAGTAACAAAGGGCCTCGCTTCTGCTTAAGCCCCATCAAGGTCTGAAAAGGCGGGATTCTTCAGCAATGGAGTTTGCCCACATTTGTATTACCATAGTAATGGAGGTTTGAAGTTGTCATAGTGACGGTTGCTTAGGGGTTGGGCAAAGCACCATCTCGCATCATATCCCTCTCCCCCATTGGCTTGATCCCCCCTCCTCCCCGCTCCAAAGCCAGGCTACTCTTGGGTCCTAGTGCACCCTGCTTTGCTTTCAGATGATGATGTTGGTGACACCAGAGATGTCCCCTTTGAGCCTTGTCCACCAGAAGGCAGGTTAGCTGAGGCAGTGGTGATAACACCAATGCCTGGCCCCCATTAGGGTTTGCACTATCACTAGCACCAGCAGAGCTGCACCGGTGCTAGTGCAACCGTGGGAGAGTCTTCTAAAAATGCTCGTGTAAGAGACAGCTGTGAAGTGTAAAGTTAGGGTCCCAGCTGTGAGCCCAGAAGGACGGTGTGAATCCTGTGTCTTTGGGTAGGTCTACCCTGCGATCGGAGGTTTGAGTGCAGCTCGGGGAGGCATGCCCATTAGGAATACGGCTAAAGAAATCAGTGAAGATGCGGTGGCACGGGCTTCAGCGTGGCCTGTGCGAGCCCATCTGGAACCCTAGGTACAGTCTGTGCCAGGGTCCATGCCACTGTGTCCTCACTGCTGTTTTTAGTTGTGCTAGCAGGGTTAGAGGTAGCACCGGTACGCCTATCTGAGCTGCAGTTACCCAGTGCAGTGTAGACATCCCTTAGATGCACTATACCTTGGTAGGCAAGAGGACGCAGTGTAACCTGATTGGGGCAGTATAATGGCCTTTTTGTGCCATTTGCTTCAGTTGCTGGAAATCCTGCTGCCCATCCCTCTGGCTTCTCAGGAGACCAGGTGGCTAGGTTGAAGCTGCCTTTATTCAAGACAGTGTCGCTTAGTGGGTAGAACAGGACACAGGGAGACGGATTCACTGAGTTCCATTTCCAGCTTCTCCCACCAACTTTGCAGGGTGACCGAGGGCGAGTCCCTTTTGTCTTTCTGTGCCTCAGTTTCCCCATTTGTAAAATGGGTCTAATACTATCCACCTGCCAGAGGTGCTGTGTGGCTTCATGAGTCTGTAAAGTTCTTCCTGGGCAAAAGGCTCCCAAGAAGGGCAAAGTATTAGTCTGATTCTCCCCGGCCGTTAGTGGCAGGGGGCACAGAGGGGAGGGGCACGTTTGAGAGTGCTGTATGTTTTCAAGCATAGTGTGATTTACAGCAAAATTCTCAGGCCTGGGAGAGGTGCTGGGTTTTCTAGCAGGTTGATTTCTCTTCTGGACCCTTCCTGGGGGCTTAATCTGTCACATCAGCCTTTGACTAGCAGGAGTCTGATCACATGAATCCGTGTTCCCTACTAGCTAGTAAAAGGAAGGAGCTTTCAGGCCCATGGTGCCTGAGAGATTCCCGGATGCTGGGGATGGCAGGTGCTGGACTGGATCAGTCTGTCTGTCCCAGTATCCTGGCTCTGACAGTGGACAGCTTCAGAAGAAGGTTCAAGACCAGAGGCAGATGACAGTTTTGTAGGGCCCTGGACCAGAGCAAGTGGGGGCCCTGCCCCACTCCTTCCACCTGCAGTCCTTCCCCCCCCCCCGCTGCTGCCAGGGAAATGGGGTCAGGTTTCCCCCGCTCCCCAGCAGTAATGTCGGGTGGGCAGAGTAGGGCAAGTCCCTGTTCCCTGACCCCGCTCCCTGGCAGGGCGGATGGGCGAAGCGGGTTAGGGTGCCCATTTTTCCAGGCCCCCCCCAATTGGCTGGGGCCCCTGGGCACGGGTGCTGTTGGCCCAGTAGCTAATCCATCATTGTTCAAGACCCCTCCCCTTCAGGGGGCAGATGTGGGTAAATTGCCCTCCACAGTGGGTCTTATCCTGATCTTTAATAGTTAGAGATTGCCTTAAGCCCGGAAGCACGGGGCTGAATATCCATCCCACAGTTTTCCTTGTCAGTAATGGCAACTGCATATTCTCCATCCCTGTAGAAATGTCCCTTCCCTGTTTGAATCCTAAATTCTTTGCCTCAGCATAACCCTTTACCCTGTCCACACTCAGCTTTAAAACGTGTCGATTAACGTGTTTTAACACCCTTTGATCCTAGTCTCCCCAAACTCCTTGGGGGCGGGGGCACCTGTAACTGTAGAACCCACTTTCCCCCCTTTCTCCCCCCAGCACTCAGGGCTCCTGCGGTGGCTATAACCAGCCCAAAGCTCGTAGCCACGTCCAGGGCCCCTGTCTCCCTCTCTGCGGCGGGTGGCTGGGGAGCGCTAGGACCCCAGGGCAGGGAGAAGGATGGCCATGAATGAAATCTCCAGGAAGGGGCGGGATCCCTGGGCCGCCTGCCCGCCTCCCGGGCCGCCCTGGGTCTCCCTGCCCGGAGGGTCACACGGGGGAGCGGGACTTCACCCGAATCCCGAGTCCCCGGGCGCTGCGCTTTGGGTGCGGAGCGGGCGCTGCCCGGGGAAGGGCCCGCGGGGGGCCCCAGGCGATGGGACGCCCCTGAGCCGCTAGCAGCGGGGAGGGAGCGGGCTGGGCTGGGCCGGCTGGCGGGGGGCTCGCGGATCTCCCGGGGACCCCCCCATGAGCGCCCCCGAGCGCGCAGCGGACGCCGAGCTGAAGCTGGAGGCGGTGATCCAGGTTGGTGGGTGGTTTCGCTTTTCCGAGGGGCTGCTCGGGTTGCGGGGCGCCAGGCTGAAAGGACCCGGGCAGGGACTCGGGGGAGGAGGGAGCGCCCGGTTCTGGTCTCACTCCGGATCGGAAACTCCTGGGTTTCACGCGCTTCCTCGCCTTGCAAGCGGAGCCTGTACGTGTGGCACCGACCGACTCCCCCTCTCCCTGCTGTGGCTCAAGCCAGCCCCGACTTCTGAGCCATTTTACACCCCCCAGGACCGGGAGAATTGCTGGGGGACCCAGTGCCTGATTCGGGTTTCACACCGGTTTCACACTGATTTCAGTGGGGCTGCTCGCGATTTACACTGGGGCCAACGAGAGGCGAATCAGGCCCCTGGTATATTCCAAAGACCCCTCTTTGCCCTTTGTCTTGACTGTTTGGGTAGCAACAGTGTATGAGCCAGTCCTGAAAGGCCTCCTTGAAAATGCTGCTTGCTTGGATTAAGGGTGAGCTGCTAAGCTGATGAAATTTTTTAGGACATATATGTGAAGCTTGAAAGGTTTTTTCTTCTCCTCCCCCCCCCCCTTCTTTTTTAAACCGTACAATATCTGGAATATTATATCTTGCCTTCCCAGTTGTTGCTTGGACAGCTAGAGACAGGGTGGGAGATGTATGGGCCAGTTATTAAAGGGGCGCCCGTGTAATTTAATCCATCCTGGAGTGTTGGCTCCCAAGCATGTGCCAGGCATTGGAGTTATATGCGTGGGTTTTAAAAAAACATCGTTGCTCGGGTTTGATGCTTGTAATCGCATCATCCTCGAAGTTCTCCACCTGGCTGCAGAGTCCTCCAGTAAGGAAAGAAGCAGAAAAACCCAACTTTTCTAACCCCCTGTGCAGATCACCTGTCAGCAGGGCCGGCTCCAAGGTTTTGGCCGCCCCAAGCAGCCGAAACAAACAAACAAAAAAAGCCGCGATCGTGATCTGCGGCGGCAATTCGGCGGGAGGTCCTTCGCTCCCAGGCGGAGTGAGGGACCGTCCGCCGAATTGCCGCTGAATACCTGGACGTGCCGCCCCTCTCCGGAGCGGCCGCCCCAAGCACCTGCTTGAGAAGCTGGTGCCTGGAGCCGGGCCTGCCTGTCAGCCCCTCGACAGGCTCAAAACGGGTGCACACGCTGGCACCTGATTGGATTGCTTTGTATTAGGGCACTATTTTTATCCCCTGAAATGAAAGCTGCAAAGGAACCGGGTTCGGAGGCAGGGCTGGGTCTGACTCCCAAGCCCATTCCAGGCCAGGGGGAGAGCCTCTCTGGAAGATACCGTAGAGCTCTCGGGTGTGAGGTGAGCCGACGGGTAAAGGATGCTTGTCCGTATTGCCCTGGCAGGGACGGGTGTGGCGGGGCAGGAAGAGATTAGGTCCGTGTTTGTAAGGGCTTCTTGGGGAGCTTGCACCTAGAAAGTGTTTGCAAAGTGCTTTGCCCATTCCTGGATTCTGGGGGTGTCACAGCTCTGAGCTGCACCCCTGAGAAACTTGGGTCCAAATCTGGGCTCCTCGTGGGATAAGTAGAGGGGCTGGGGCTTGCTAATGGAACTGGGAGCCTTTTGCCTCCGAGCTCTTGGTTTGGGTCTGAACTGCCAGGAGCGATGGGAAGTTGCTTCCATCCTGGTGGCTGTTCAGTGGCCTGTGTAAAGCGAGTGGGTTGGTCTCCAGCCAGGTCCCTCGTGCCCAGATTTCCACACCCCACAAAAACCTTTCTCACCCCCGGCCCCTTTGCCTCTGCGGTGAGGCCGAGGGTTGAATGGACGGTGTCACGGTGGGAGCTTGCCCTGCCCGCGATGGACCCACCATCAACCTCTGCGGGCTTTGGATCAGGCGCTACCTGAGGACTTCAGCCTCCTGGGTTGTCAGCCCAGCACTAGAAAGCGAGCGACGGGGTGTGAGGATTGTTCTCCCCAGGGCCAGGAGCTGGAGGCTAGGATCTGGCGCCCCATTGATTGGGGCTGACAGTAAAAATCCTCTTCTCCTCTCGTTCTCAGCCTGACCCCAGGGACTATTGGGTCTGGCCTGGCCCCATGAATCTCCCTTGGGGAAGGGTGGGTTGATCCCATTGCAGCTGAAACAACCATCCGTCGGCCTTGCTGGTGACAAGTGAAGGGGAAATGACCCAGGAGCCTGATGTGACTTTCCCCCGCGTGATCTGAACCCAGGACAGGCAGGTGGTGACCAGGACCCTAGAGGTGCTGTCGTCCTCCCTGGGAAAGATGATGCCACGTTTAAGCAAATGAGGGTGGAAAATGGAACCCGCAGTGGCCGGCAGCCTGGGTGTTGCCAAGGATTTTTGTGGCATGTCAAAGTCCAGTGGATTCGGTTTATTTATTTGTCCCTGACCGAGTCCAATCATGGGGGTGCTGGGGCACTGATCTCTTACACTAGCATCTTGGGGCCAGGGGCCGCTAAATCTCCCCCTCCCCCCAGTATTTCCTTTCCCAGCTCCTGCTGACGTTTCTTTCCTCTGCTGTTCGGGGTGAATGTGGGTATTAGCACAATGCAAAGGACCTGTAGAGCAACCAGGTGCTGTGTAAACTCCCCCATGCCCACCGCTGTTCTTGCTGCTCCTCCCTCATCTCTGCCCTGCTCCTCCGTCCTGGGCCACTGCAGGCGTGTCCCTCTCCTGAGCAGGTGCGTGCAGTGAGGTTACAGCATGGCTGGATATGTGATAGGGTGAAACCCACCAGACCTGCAGGATTTGAACCCAGGTCAGCAGGTTGGCTGCTAATCCCCTGGTTCCATGTTGGCTTTGCCTGTGATGTTTCTGGGGACCTGGGTCCAATCCAGCTAGACGGAGTCTTGAGCATCCCGACTTCCTGTCATTGGCCTCTCCACAGTCAGTCACCTGTATCCCAGCCACAGCTGGTTAGGAGGGTTGGACGGTGTCTTTGCATTGTGTCTTGATTGGCTGACTGGTGTCTGAGCAGCACAAGGCTGCCTCCCAGTATGTCTGTCTGGGGAGCACGAGTTGCAGTGCCAGGAAGGTGCAGGGCGAGTTCAAGGCATTTGCCAAGGTGGACACGGCCACGAAGGGCCAGGAGGAGGCCGTACGGGCTATGGAGACCTCCTGGGGTAGCTCCTGTCCGTAGGGGGAACAAGCGACCCAGTGCCAGGTTGGCGGGCCTGGCTCTCACGCTCAGCCTGCTGTGTTTGCGCCCCACAGAAGCTGGAGAGCAGCGTGCTGACCTCAGGGGAGGGGAAGAGTCTTACCATTCGGGGCAGCTCTGAGGACGCGCCCCCCACCCGCCTGCCCGCCCGGATCCGAGAGATCGTCGCTGAGAACCTGTTGCAGCAGGAGAGCCCAGGTAGGGTTGTGGCAGTGCTGCCCCCCTGCCGTTCTCCGTGTCCATCAGTCTAACCCGCTCACCGCCGTACCCTACTGGGCTGAGCCTTGTGCTGGGGGAGTGCGTGGGTTCTGCCCGGCCACGCCAAACCACAGCCACCAAGGAGCAGCTTCTCGGCGGGTTCTTGGCCCCTGGTCCTTGCCAGGCTGTGCCCACCTGATGGCTGAGCTGGTAGCTTGCCAGGAGCCTCAGGACCATGCCTAGATGGTGTGGAGTGCAGCCGCCTTTGCAGAGACTAGACCCCAGTCTGCAGTGATCCGTCTGGATCCAAGCAGGCCGGCTGCCTTGCTAAATTCCCCATCCCCCATGCAGTGCAAAACTGGTGCTTTAAAGGCTCGTGGCCCCTCCCACAAAACCTCCCTTGCTGTGGGGCCCACCAAACCAGGGGAGAGCTGGGCCACCCACAGCAGCCAGATTAACCCTTTCAGTACCCCGGGACTCTGCCCTGGTGGAGCGCCCAGTCTGGGTGTCCACTGCCAAAGGTGGTCGCTGATTTAGGCAGCAAAGCAATGCGGCCCAGGGAGGGGCTTGGAGCTACGGCTGCCTTGTACCTCAGTTGATATTCCCCCCCCGCCCAGCACCCCCGGCCCCACTTTCTTCTCCATCTCTTGGAGCCCAGGGTCTGGCTGTATCCATCAGCCTCCGTCTTCCCACAAAGGGCTCTACATCTTGTGCTGCCACTGGCCGCTGGCTTGGGAGGCTTGTGTTGAGGGTTCCCAGGAAATCCTGCTGCGACTCTGCCCTGGGCTCGGGAGGAAGGGGACAGGGCTGGGCTGGCCCCACCTCGCTCTGTGGCACCGACGGGTGCGTCACGTGGAACGTGGGTGATCACCCATGCGGCCGCATCTAGTATTGTGGATGTCATGCCTGTTACCAAGGCCTTAAACCGGGGCGATCTGGAGCTCTGCTAGGAGAGCCACAGGGCCAGCTTCTTCTCCAGGCAGCCGCCTCCCTGTGGCTCTGGGGTGGGCGCTGATGCCCGTCCTGCCCTGCTCTGCTATGGCTCTCGCTCTTCTCCCCACAGCAGCCTGCCCTGGGGAGATGTCGTCGCTCCTCTCCCTCCAGGAGGAGAACCGCATCCTGCAGCAGGAGCTGTCCCGTGTCGAGGACCTGCTGGCGCAGAGCCGGGCCGAGCGCGATGAGTTGGCCATCAAATACAACGCCATCAGTGAGAGGGTAGGTGTGGGAAGCCGTGCCTGTCCGGATGGGGGTGGATCCTCCCCCCGCCCCTGGGTCTGTGTTCAGGCAGGCACCATAGGATGTGCTGGGGCAGCTCCATTGAGCTCTGTGCTCAGGGAGAAGTCCTTTGTGCCAGAAATGGGGCTCTGCCATGGGAGGGAGGGGAGGTCGTCATCGGAGCTGGGCAAAACTTTTCATCTGAAACTTTTTTTTTTTTTTTTTGGGGCAAAAAAAAGTGAAGAGTGAGATCGACTGAAACATTCCGCAGATTCCGGTCGATTTCACCAAAGTGTTTTGGTTGAAGCAGAGAGTGTGTGTGTATGTGTGTGTGTGTGCGTGTGTGTGTCGGGGGGGAAAACACACTGAAAAAAATTCTGAAAATGTCAGAACGTTTCCTTTTGACATTTTCCAAACGAAACATTTCAACTTTTCACGTTGAAATGCCCTCGAATTTTATGACAAAAACATTAAAGGGAAAATAAGAACATAAGAACGGCTAGACTGGGTCAGACCAAAGGTCCATGTAGCCCAGTGTCCTGTCTTCCGACAGTGGCCGGTGCCAGGTGCCCCAGAGGGAATGAACAGAACAGGGAATCATCCAGTGATCCATCCCCTGTCGCCCATTCCCAGCTTCTGGCAAACAGACGCTAGGGACACCATCCCTGCCCATCCTGGCTAACAGCCATTGTTGGACCCGTCCTCCATGAACTTATCTAGTTCTTTTTTGAACCCCGTTATAGTCTTGGCCTTCACACCATCCTCTGGCAAAGAGTTCCACAGACTGACTGTGCTGCCTATTAATTTCATTGGGTGACCCCTGGTTCTTGTGTTATGTGAAGGAGTAAATAACACTGCCTTATTCACTTTCTCCACACCAGTCGTGATTTTAGAGACGTCTATCACATCTCCCGCTTAATGCTCAACGTCGAGCCGCCATCTTTCTTCGTTCAAGCCACAATTGTTTTTTCACGACTTTTCGATTGGCCAAAAATTTAGAAAAATCTTGTTTTTTTTCCGGGTGACCCAAAATAACTAGAGACCCCCATTTTTTGGGCATTACCAGCCGTGAACAGAACAATCTGTGATTTGCCCCGCTCTAGCCATCAGGCCTTAATGAGGTGCAGTAGGGCAGTTGAGTCTGAAGAAACATCCTCCCTCCCCACCCCCGGGATCTCCTTGGAGCCTCTTCCACCTCCAGTGCCGGTGGTGAGGGTGCGTGTGCAGGAGGCCCATGCACTGGGGATGGGGCCCTGTGTGTTCTAGCTTGGCAGCAAATCTCCTGGGTTCGATTTGGTTTTGCGTCTGGTCTCTTGGGGTTGGTGACCCCCATCACTTCGGGACTCTTCCCCGGCCGGTGTGCTCAGAACATCTCGCCTTGTCTTAAACCTGACTCTTCCCCTTCATAGAATATCAGGGTTGGAAGGGACCCTTAGGAGGTCATCTAGTCCAACCCCCTGCTCAAAGCAGGACTAATCTCCAGACAGTTTTTTGCCCTAGATGGCCCCCTCAAGGATTGAACTCACAACCCTGGGTTTAGCAGGCCAATGCTCAAACCACTGAGCTATCCCTCCCCCCACAGAGGGATAGCCACATTGAAACCAGCTGAGCCCTGAGATCTGGTTAGGAACCAGGGAATGGCTGTCCTCAGGCAATGGCGCTCCTTTGGCACTGCGTTAAGCACTACAGCGGGGCTGGGAAGCATGTTCTGATAGCTGGGTTGAGTTTCCAGCTTGTAGCGCGTCTGTGCAGCATTTCAACTCAGCCCTCGCCAGTAAGCGCTGTGGGGAGAGAGGGCTCCTGGTTGTTGCCTCTCTACCAGTGCACGTTGTTGCTGGGGTCTTGGCTGCTCCTGCCTCGCTAGGGGGGCCCGTGGAGTTGCATGCCTGGCTGCTCTCGACCTCCTGCTGGGCGGAAAGTCCCAGCTCTCTCGCATTGATGTGCCAAGATGGGAACGTGCTGCGGGGGCCGACTGATAGAGAGTTGCCACCCTTCCAGGATTGCCCTGGAGTCTCCAGGCATTAGAGCTTAATCTTTAATGAAAGGTTATGTCATGTGATGAAACCTCCAGGAACCTGGTCAACCAAAACTGGCAGCCCACAATGCAACGTGTTTCCCTGCCGGGGGCCCCCGTGCACAGCGGCACGTCTGGGGCAGTGACCCGGTGGAATACACAGGTTGGCTGATTCTGAGGGAAGTTGTGTGTGTTCTTGTCCGCGCCAGGATCAGGGGCCTGTCTGAGCATGTTCTTGCAGGGAATGTGACCGGGGCTTGCTGGGACTTGCCCCAGAGGAAATAAAAGGCCTGGTGGCTAGTGGTTGGGATAGCAGCTGGTTGGTGTCCTTGGCACTCACCTTGGGGGTGGGGTACTGACCCGCGCCCGACACAGCCGGGCGGGCCACGGGGGTTAAAGCTCAGAAAAGCCCCTTCCAGTGACACTGAGCGTTTGATTTCAAACCAGCAGCTACAATGGAAGCTCTGAATCCCGTCCTTTGTGCGACTCCGGCTGCAGCGAAGGCCCCGAGGGGGATGTTGGGCCAGAGGGACCCTCCCACTCCCAACTCCCGCCCGTCGGGCTGCTTGAATGGAGGTTTTGTTGCTGGATTTCTCCAAGTGCAGTAACAAATCTCTGAAAAGCACTTAGGTCGGAGTCCCTTGGTGGGCTCTGGCCCCCAGGGGAGGGAGGGTGCTGGGCGGATGCTCTGGCCCCTGGGGGGGGAGGGAGGTGGTGGGCGGTGGTTGCGTGTATGTAAACAGCACCTGTAGTGCTGTATGACAGCTGAACTGCACCCAGCTAATAACACGCTGTGCAGAGGACTTTGCACGAGTAGATCGCAGAATACACCCCAACTGAGGGGCGATCGCGGGAGCTGGAGGTTGGGAGTTGTTTGAAGGAGGGGACCGGGGTGGTATTAGGCTGTTCCCAAGTGAGGGGCAGCGGGAGAAGGGAGAAAGTTTGGAGTGGGGAAGGGGACTTGGCTCACCGCCCCAAGAATGCCCTGTCTGCGGCCATCGGTATGTACTTGAGGCAGCTAGCCCCTTGTGCCGCTGAGGTTACATGTCTATGTTTAGCACACTAGCTGGATCGGAGCTAGCGCCGGTATGTCTCCTTGAGCTAGAACTGACCCCTTCCAGCTCCAGGGTAGATGTACCCTTAGTTAGCAGGCGCAGGAGGAGATCAAGGCCGAGATGCGGGCAGGCTGGAGAGCTTTGAAGGTGCGGAGGAGAAGCGCAGACTCTGGGGGGGGTTGCCAGGGATCCCACGAGAAGCAATGATCAGTGCTGCAGGGGGGCAGTGATCTCAGCAGCGTGGGGCGGGCTGGAGGGGGGTTGACGGCAGAGGGTGATGAAGGAGAGGAGAGAGCTGCATGGTGTGAAAGTGGAATACCAACCACTACAAGGCAGTGGCACCAATTCAGATATTTTTTGAGGGCAGTACAGGAACCGACTCCCCAGGTGCCCGGTCGCAGCACCATGTAGTCTGGCTGCCCCTCCATCTGTACGGAGGGGTGACCAGGGGTCAAATGTCTGTGTGTTGTGACCATGCAGTTGCGGCAATGCTCTGGCAGCAGCCACACTGGGTTAGTCTGGGATCGTTGCGGAAAGGCGTTCCTACAAGGCTCTGGGGAGAGAGAAAGCAGCGAATGGCTCCCCTGGCTAGATGGCCGGAGAGAGGTTTGATCCCAGGCGCTGTAGATCGATGCGCAAGGAGCTCTTTGTGAACTCTGAGCATCACACGCTGTGAGCTGGGAATGGGGCGGTGATTGATGAGCTTAGCTCGGTCCGAATGACGGCAGATTCTTTCCTTCGAGGCTAAGCATGGGAGCGGCGGTTATCTCCGGCTTCGCTGGCCTGGGAGCGCTTGGCATAGCTCGCTTCAGTGATGGTGGCTGTGTGTCTGTCCTTATGGAAATAATAATAATAAACCACAGCTCTGGGATAGCGCTTGTCATCGGTAGATCTCAACCCATGAAGTCGGGATCATTATCCCCTCTGTGCAGGTGGGGAAACTGAGGCACCGAAGGGGAAAGTGACTTTCCCAAGATTACCCAGCAGGCCGGTGGCTGAGCCAGGAACAGAATGCAGGTCTCCTGAGTCCCAGTCCTGTGCCTGAGCCGCTTGGCCTCTCCAGTGGCAACCTTCCTCTTTGCTAGCCCAGCCCATCCCTGGAGGAACATGTTGCCTTTCTCAGTCACTATTTCAAGTGCAGTCCTGGTTGGTGGTGATGGGCAGGTGCTACCATCTGGTGCTACTGCCGTGGTCTGTGTTACAGCAGTTGGGGATGGTAATGGGTCTCTGTCCATTTCTGAGTGGGTTAGTGTCCCTGTCGTGAAATCACCATCACAGCTGGCGCTAACTAGCCCCTGCTGTCAGCACAGGGGCCAAGGGCAGAGTAGAGCTGAGTGCCGCAGGGCCGGGGGTGAGGGCAACAGCAGGGGCCGGCACGTCAGTGCGGAATTGTGCAGCATAACCCGGCACCTTTATATTCCAGACCCCCAAATTATGGGGCCTGGCGGCGTCTGTGCGCTTGGACCCCAGAAACTGACCTACCCTGTGTGTGGGGGGGAGCAGGAGCTGTGGCAGGGAGGCGCGAGCCCCCTCACGGTTTCTCATCTTCTTTTGAGGCAGCATTTTGGGCTAGCGACAGCCCTGGTGTCCGTGGCAACGGGGCAGAAGAATGGAAGGAATCCCTGGTTGCTAAGGCAGCAGTTGCTAAGGGAGATGGTAAACTTTGTTCATTCCAGGGCCTGAGCCTTTGGAAAAGGCGGAATATGTAATAATACTAATAATGAGATGAGCAGAGAGGTGGGGCGGGCTCACCTCTTGGGCAGTTTATTCCAGACTCCACCAAGCTGAGACGATATCAAAAAGGTTGTAGAGCAGTTTTTAAACTAGGAGATGGGGGGTGGGTGGGTGGGGGGGCCGACTGCTGCAGAGGAGCATGTGGATCGGACAGAGACTTCTCTTAGGGGAGAGTCTAATGATCGAGAATCTCCAGGTTATCGTCAGGAGCAGAGGATGGAGGAGGATAATGTAAGGGCCAGATCAGATGAGAAACATTCACATAAAAAAGAATCTGACACATCAGAAAAGGGCAGACAAATAAACAGCGACAAGTTTTTGAAGTGCTTGTACACAAATGCTAGAAGTCTAAATAATAAGATGGGTGAACTAGAGTGCCTTGTGATAAAGGAGGATATTGATATAATAGGCATCACAGAAACCTGGTGGACTGAGAGCAATCAATGGGACACAATCATTCCGGGGTACAAAATATATCGGAAGGACAGAACAGGTCGTGGGGGGGGGGGGGAGGGAGGAGGGGGAGAGTGGCACTATATGTGAAAGAAAATGTAGAATCAAATGAAGTAAAAATCTTAAGTGAATCCACATGTTCCATAGAATCTCTATGGATAGAAATTTCATGCTCTAATAAGACTATAACATTAGGGATCTATTATCGACCACCTGACCAGGACGGTGATAGTGATGATGAAATGCTAAGGGAAATTAGAGAGGCTATCAAAATTAAGAACCCAATAATAACGGGGGATTTCAATTACCCCCATATTGACTGGGAACATTTCACTTCAGGACGAAATGCAGAGATAAAATTTCTCGATACTTTAAATGACTGCTTCATGGAGCAGCTGGTACGGGAACCCACAAGGGGAGAGGCAACTCTAGATTTAGTCCTGAGTGGAGCGCAGGAGCTGGTCCAAGAGGTAATTATAACAGGACCGCTTGGAAATAGTGACCATAATACAATAGCATTCAACATCCCTGTGGGGGGAAGACCATCTCAACAGCCCAACACTGTGGCATTTAATTTCAAAAGGGGAAACTATGCGAAAATGAGGGGGTTAGTTAAACAGAAGTTAAAAGGTACAGTGACTAAAGTAAAATCCCTGCAAGCTGCATGGGCGCTTTTTAAAGACACCATAATAGAGGCCCAACTTCAATGTATACCCCAAATTAAGAAACACAGTAAAAGAACTAAAAAAGCCACCGTGGCTTAACAACCATGTAAAAGAAGCAGTGAGAGATAAAAAGACTTCCTTTCAAAAGTGGAAGTCAAATCCTAGTGAGGTAAATAGAAAGGAGCATAAACACTGCCAAATTAAGTGCAAGAATGTAATAAGAAAAGCCAAAGAGTTTGAAGAACGGCTAGCCAAAAACTCCAAAGGTAATAACAAAATGTTTTTTAAGTACATCAGAAGCAGGAAGCCTGCTTAACAACCAGTGGGGCCCCTTGATGATCGAGATACACAAGGAGCGCTTAAAGACGATAAAGTCATTGCGGAGAAACTAAATGGATTCTTTGCTTCAGTCTTCACGGCTGAGGATGTTAGGGAGATTCCCAAACCTGAGTTGGCTTTTGTAGGTGACAAATCTGAGGAACTGTCACGGATTGAAGTGTCACTAGAGGAGGTTTTGGAATTAATTGATAAACTTAACATTAACAAGTCACCGAGACCAGATGGCATTCACCCAAGAGTTCTGAAGGAACTCAAATGTGAAGTTTCGGAACTATTAACTATGGTTTGTAACCTGTTCTTTAAATCGGCTTCTGTACCCAATGACTGGAAGATAGCTAATGTAACGCCAATATTGAAAAAGGGCTCTAGAGGTGATCCTGGCAATTACAGACTGGTAAGTCTAACGTCGGTACGGGGCAAATTAGTCAAAACAATAGTTAAGAATAAAATTGTCAGACACATAGAAAAACATAAACTGTTGGGCAAAAGTCAACATGGTTTCTGTAAAGGGAAATCATGTCTTACTAATCTATTAGAGTTCTTTGAAGGGGTCAACAAACATGTGGACAAGGGGGATCCAGTGGACATAGTGTACTTAGATTTCCAGAAAGCCTTTGACAAGGTCCCTCACCAAAGGCTCTTACGTAAATTAAGCTGTCATGGGATAAAAGGGAAGGTCCTTTCATGGATTGAGAACTGGTTAAAAGACAGGGAACAAAGGGTAGGAATTAATGGTAAATTCTCAGAATGGAGAGGGGTAACTAGTGGTGTTCCCCAAGGGTCAGTCCTTGGACCAATCCTATTCAACTTATTCATAAATGATCTGGAGAAAGGGGTAAACAGCGAGGTGGCAAAGTTTGCAGAGGATACTAAACTGCTCAAGGTAGTTAAGACCAAAGCAGACTATGACGAACTTCAAAAAGATCTCACAAAACTAAGTGATTGGGCAACAAAATGGCAAATGAAATTTAATGTGAATAAATGTAAAGTAATGCACACTGGAAAAAATAACCCCAACTATACATACAATATGTTGGGGCTAATTTAGCTACAACAAGTCAGGAAAAAGATCTTGGAGTCATCGTGGATAGTTCTCTGAAGACGTTCACGCAGTGTGCAGAGGCGGTCAAAAAAGCAAACAGGATGTTAGGAATCATTAGGAATCGGGGGGCGGGATAGCTCAATGGTTTGAGCATTGGCCTGTTAAACCCAGGGTTGTGAGTTCAATCCTTGAGGGGGCCAATTGGGGATCTGGGGCAAAATCAGTACTTGGTCCTGCTAGTGAAGGCAGGGGGCTGGACTTGATGACCTTTCAAGGTCCCTTCCAGTTCTAGGAGATGGGATATCTCCATTAATTTATTAAAAAGGGGATAGAGAATAAGACTGAGAATATATTATTGCCCTTACATAAATTGATGGTACGCCCACATCTCGAATACTCCGTACAGATGTGATCTCATCTCAAAAAGATCTACTGGCACTAGAAAAGGTTCAGAAAAGGGCAACTAAAATGATTAGGGGTTTGGAACGGGTCCCATATGAGGAGAGATTAAAGAGGCTAGGACTTTTCAGCTTGGAAAAGAGATGGGTGGGGGGGATAGGAGAGAGGTATATAAAATCATGAGTGATGTGGAGAAAGTGGATAAGGAAAAGTTATTTACTTATTCCTATAATACAAGAACTAGGGGTCACCAAATGAAATTAATAGGCAGCAGGTTTAAAACAAATACAAGGAAGTTCTTCTTCACGCAGCGCACAGTCAACCTGTGGAACTCCTTCCCTGAGGAGGTTGTGAAGGCTAGGACTATAACAGCGTTTAAAAGAGAACTGGAGAAATTCCTGGAGGTTAAGTCCATTAATGGCTATTAGCCAGGATGGGTAAGGAATGGATGAATCAGTTCTAATATTAGCTCTTGTACTGCACTTCTAACGTGTCTTGCAAATATGGACCCCTATTATTAACCCAATTGTACTGATGGGGAAACTGAGGCCCAGAGAAGGGAAGAGACAATCCCTAGGTCACCCAGTGGGTCACTGGGAGATCTGGGAATAGAACCCAGCTCTGCTTGATTCCCCCGATCTGACTGGAGAAGAAGCCGGCCTGATCCCCTGGGACTGGAAGTGCTGCGGTGTGGCTAAAATCTGTTGCATTTTCTAAGCGTAGAAACACTTCTATTTTTTAAAGAAGGCGAAGTTGGGGCATTAAACTTCCAGACAGGCACTGCCGTTAATGGGCCCTCTTCTCTGTCGGGAGGCTCAGATTGGCCCTGCGGCACCTTCACCGGGAACTGAGTGGCCTGTCTCTCTAACCTATAGAGTTTCTGAAGCGCCAGTTCCCGTCGTCTCTCGGGGCCACGTGCTGTAAGTGCCCAGAAGTGGACACTGGAAGGGCGGTGCCACCGACTGTTGAGATGTTGCCGCTTCTTCTCTGTGTTAGCAAGTTGTCCTCTGGAGCGCCTCTTGCTTTGAAACGCCTCTGCCTGGAGTAGCCATAAGAACCCTTCCCCCGTCTCTAGACATCAAACACCTCGAAGCACGTCACTCACGCAAGCGCCGTATGGGGTGGGTGCATGTTGTCGTGCCTGCTTTACAGATGGGGAAACTGAGGCACGGCTGATGAGCATGTCAGGGAGTGATGATCCTTGACGTGTTCCTTGTGTGCTGAGCCCTCCTGAAGAGGCAACGTGGCGCGGTGTGTGTGCACCCCCTCAGGCTGGCATTGATTAGTTCGGGGCAGGGGAGGTGTCCTGGATCGAGACCCTTGAGGATGGAGAACTGGGGGGAATATCACTGAACTCCTCTGAATCTCTGTAGTGACGCCGCTTGGGGGGTGGGGGAGTTCTTCACAGCGCTCTCTGGCTGCCGGCGCTAGTGTCTGTCTGTCCATGTCTGGTGCAGACACCCGGGAGTTCCCCGGCCAGCAGTCTCCAGCTGGGCACGAACGGGCTGCTCCGCAGACCCCCCCATGAACCCGGCTTGGTCACGCGACCTCGGCTGGGCCTGTGCAGGCAGGCTGGAGCGGTGGCAGGCCACGGATTACGCTCGCTCTGTGTCTCGTTTCCGAGCCGCCCATTAGAATGTGAATGAGTCTCCGGGCGGCTTAGGGGAGACAATGCACAACCTGGGCCCCGCCGGCAGCTGGGTTTCGTAGCCTGTGTCTCGAAGGCGCCGGGGCTTTGTGCCTCGCCGGAGCCGGGAGAGGGAAGGATCTGGGCACGCAGATGTCTGGCGACGCTGCCTGCAGGATGGAGCCTGAGGATCCGGCCCCCTCCGGGCCCCCTGAGGACCCCCCTGGGCTTTACGTGAAGAAGCGAGTGGAGCGGGCAAGTGGCTACCGCCTGGGCTGAGCTGGGCTGGCCGGTGGATGCCTGGGGCGGGGGGTGCTGGGGAGGGAGCGGGGGGTGCCGTGTGCCCTTGCAGAGGGATGCTAGGAGGGAGCCCTTCGGGGGGGAGGCAGGGAGGGTATTGCCTGGGGAGCTGCATGCCATTACCAGCCGCAGCTGATCATCACTGGGTGCAAGAACAGACTCAGAGAGCCCCTCCCGGGGGGGCCCTGCTCTGCCTTGATGCCCTCCTGGCTACAGAGGGTCTGTGATTCCCCTGCTCTTCCTTCTGGCCTGGAAGAGCCCCCTACAGTAGCTGGATAGACCCAGGGTGCCGAATGAGCTGCCCACAGTCCAGATCCCTGGGCCCCCTACCTTATGGTGACTCCTTGGGTCATTCGGGAGGGCAGGACTGGAGTGTGCTGGCCGGGAGAGCCGATCCATTCCTCTCTCTGTGGACCCCACCGGCTATAGGCCTTGCTGGGGGTGGTGGTGGGACCCGGCTGAGCTGGTGGTGGGAGCTGGTTGCTGTGCAGTGGGGTGGGCTCTCAGGGGAGGGTTTTGCTCTGTGCACAGCCCCACGGAGGCAGCCGCTGGCTTGCTGTTCTGGACGCTGACCGCCACCGCGGGGGTTGCAGCAAGCTTTGGCTTTTCGCCGTTGGGCATCCGGCTTGAGACCCGCTTCCAGCCGCAGAGGGATGATTTTGGGAGCCCTCTTTGTGCCGGCTGAGTTGACACCTTAACCCTAGTGGGCGGTTTGGCCACCCCCCCCCAATGGGCACAATTGGCAGTTTTAGCGTTTTAGCTCTAGAAGCCTCAAAGGTGCTGCAGAGCGGGGGGGGGGGGGGGAGCAGAGCAGGGTTGCGGGGCACCGGCTGAGCTGAGAGGGGATCCCAGGGCTGGGGTACCGGGGGGGGAGCAGAGCAGGTTTGCAGGGCATCGGCTGAGCTGAGGGGGGATCCCAGGGCTGGGGTACCGGGGGGGGAGCAGAGCAGGGTTGAGAGGCATCGGCTGAGCTGAGGGGGGATCCCAGGGCTGGGATAATGGGGGGGGAGCAGAGCAGGGTTGAGAGGCATCGGCTGAGCTGAGGGGGGATCCCAGGGCTGGGGTACCAGGGGGGGAGCAGAGCAGGGTTGCAGGGCATCGGCTGAGCTGAGGGGGGATCCCAGGGCTGGGGTACCGGGGGGGAGCAGAGCAGGGTTGAGGGGCACCGGCTGAGCTGAGGGGGGATCCCAGGGCTGGGGTACCGGGGGGGGGAGCAGAGCAGGGTTGAGGGGCACCGGCTGAGCTGAGGGGGGATCCCAGGGCTGGGATAATGGGGGGGGGAGCAGAGCAGGGTTGAGAGGCATCGGCTGAGCTGAGGGGGGATCCCAGGGCTGGGGTACCGGGGGGGGGAGCAGAGCAGGGTTGCGGGGCATTGGCTGAGCTGAGGGGGGATCCCAGGGCTGGGGTGCCGGGGGGGGGCAGAGCAGGGTTGCTGGGCACCGGCTGAGCTGTGGGGGAACGTGTAGTACTGGAAATATCACAGGGGGCTGCAGGTGACGACTGAAGCACGTTGCCAGAGCCGGATGGGGGGAGCCCAGGACTGCACCGCGCTGGCAGAGCCGCACGGGCGAAGCTGGCGCAGGCTCTGTCGAATCAGCTGTTGGTACCTGACTTAAACGAACCCTAAAAACACACCCAATGAGTCTACTGCCCATTTAACAACGAAGCCAGCTGGATTCCCCGGGTGACTAAACGCCGGTGGATGGGCTCTTTGCATCTGGCCTGAGGGGCTCCTGGAGATGGCAGCTGTCTGCGATGCGCTCACCCAGGGCTGCAGGGGCTGGGCTGGGGAGGGTTAAATTCTGCTGCGCATCCAAATTAGCCAAAGTCCTCCTCCAGCTTTTCTTAAGGCCCCCGTCTGCCCCCGTCTCTTCCTTCTCTCCCCCTCTTTCCTAGGGTTCTCCATCGCGCCTTCTCCCTGCAGCTCAGCTGGACCGTTCCTAGGGAGATCTGGTGCTTCCCCTCCCTGCTTTGTGTGCGGTTGTGGGCACCGGGCCGGGCTGGTTCCTCCCGGGGGTCTGTGCTCATGCTGTCTGTTTTCTGTCTCTCCACCTGCCTCCCCGCCGCAGCTAGAGGAGAGCTTGCGCCTGAGGGGAACGGACCCGGTGACCAATGCTGACGTGGGTATCCTGCAGTGGAAGGCTGTTGCTGGCTGGAAAGGCATGAAACCTGTACAGCAGATGGGTAGCGAGCGCACCTCTGTGACCCTGGGTGCCTCAAAATACTCCAGACCTCCCCACTCCCCCTGGCCAGTTGGGGTGCACGGCTCACCACGCTGCCGAACCCCTCTCTGATTGAAGTAACTGACGAGGGGCTTGGACCAGCCGCCTCCTGGCTGAATGTCCCACTCGACATCCCTGCAAAGGCAGGATTCTCCTCCCCATGACGGAGTGGGAGCCAAACCCGTAACCCACAAAGTTCTACAGAATGGGATGACTTGTGCCAAGTTAACACCCACTCTGGCCCTGGGAGGGGTCTAATCCAAACCCTGCTGAACTCGGTGGAAAGGCTTCCATTGATTTCAGCATGGATCAGGCCCTGAGTTCCTACAGATGCTGCTCGTAGATGGTCCGTCCTCTGACTGGATAGGAGCGAGAGCCCCCCGTCTCCCGGGCCCCTGTGCCCCTCGTGAGACACAGCTGAGCCTTGAGCATGGTAGCTCGTAACTCACACCTTAAGGTTCCCAGCTCCCTCCGCCTCATCAGAGCAGCCTGGCCCCGTTTTTACGTTCATGGAAGGAACCAAACCCCGACCCAGCACGGGCTCGTGTGTAACTTCCCCAGGGAAAGCTGCGTAGCTTATGTGTCCTGTCACCGTTGCTGTATACTAGGAATCCCCATTGGCGGTTGGATGGCTCCTGGGTGGGAGCTCCCTGCCTGAGGTCTGTGTGCATGTACGGGAAGACTTTTATCTTGCGCAGCAAATAAATTAACGAACCCCCCCAAAAAGATGATCTAGTTTTTCCTGCCCTTGTTAGAATGTGCGACAGGTATTTTTAATGCTTGTTAATGTGGCATAAAGTCCCCAGAAGTTACATTTCTCAGTGGTCGGCCAGTCCCATGTCCTCTTGTGCTTACGCAGCTCCCCGGGGGGTCTGTGCCCAGCAGTGGGAACTGGTGTTACTGGCGTGTTCTCTCGCCACTAGCTCGGTAACTTCCCCCCCAGCCCA
The DNA here is from genome assembly GCF_027887155.1 of Malaclemys terrapin pileata. NCBI lineage: Eukaryota > Metazoa > Chordata > Testudines > Emydidae > Malaclemys > Malaclemys terrapin. The sequence goes on from NC_071523.1 coordinate 6,083,672, forward strand.
GCGCAGACAGGTGGAGTCTTGTTCACTCCAGCCTGGTTTCTGACTCGGGTCATGTGATAACGCAGATGATATTAGACCAGGAATCTGCCTGCCCGTATCATGCAAGACGTGATGTTGCCCTGGTGCGAAGTGCCCTGTGTGCCACTTGCTACAGATTCCAGACCCCTTTCCTAGCCTTCACAACGGCTGCCCCAAAGGGCCCCCGCCACCAGCTAAGCAGCACTGCTGCTGTTTATCCTTTCAGGCTTTGGCAGCCCAGGAGTCTGGCTATGTATAGGTGATCTTTTTTGCAGTCTTCTTTGTAAGCACAACATTTAATTGCCAAGTCCCCTGGGATCTTAAATTTGCATGCAGATGTCGGTCCTCGCAGAGTTGCTGTCTTTGCTCTCAGAACTCTGTTCGCCTTTTGCTGGGGATCACAGGGCGGTGACTTTTTTTCTCACCCAGCCAGGGGTTCGGTGCATGGTTTGCGTTGCCGTGTTCTCGCGCGTGGGAGGGTTTGCTGTGCATGCCGCGGGGCTCTCTGCTTGTTGACAGCCAGGGAAGAGCATGCCCGGTTAGCAGCATGCAGCCCCTGTGGCGCCCGGGCTCTGTGCTGTGTCTGTGGAGTGGCCCCAAGCACTGATCTCGCAATGTCTTTTGCTGCGGAAGCTGGAGCAAGCCATACGCTGGAGCTGTCGGGGGTTGGGCACCACGCGCGTGGAAGAGATGGAGCTGAGGCGGAGGAACCAAATGGTAAGGAGCTCGGGTTGGCCTGGGATGGCCTCTGTTCTGTTGGCCGCCGTGGAGCAGAAGTGGACCCGCTCTGTAATACATTGAGTCTCTTCTCTTAGATAAAATGAAGGGAAATCAAGGATTTAGAGAGGCTGTGTGGCCTAGTGGATAGGGCATTTGCCTAGGAGTTAGGAGACCTGGGTTCTGATGCTGCCACTGATCTGCCTGTGATACCTTAGGCAAATCATTTTGCCGCTCTGTGCCTCAGTTTCCCCTCCCACCTTTTCTGTCTGATCTATTGAGGCTCAAGAGGGTAGAGACTGTACTAAACGTGTGATCAGTGCTTAGCACGACGGGACTCTGATCTCGGCTGGGTTCTCTATTACAGTAGCATCTACAGATAAGAAGGCACGGGTATCTCCGACTCCAGCAATAGGTGCAGACCTAGACGCAGACAGGGGACTGCTTTCAAGGCATGTGGGAGGCTGGGGGTGGTGGAGACTCGTCAGTCAGGGTGGCTAATCAGAGCTGCAGCAAAGTGTCTTTGCCCCTCTGTGCGGAGCAGGCCGGGTGGCGTGAGGATCAGCCGGGTTTGGGGCAAGAAGGCTGACCCCTACAGCGCCATCAGAATGTGATGTGACTCGCAGAGGCCTCTGCTGCAGAGAAACAATATTTATACCTGACCCCAGTGGGCACCCCAAAGCTCACGCCCGTGGCGGAGGATAAACACTCTGGTCCTAAGAGCTCCGTCCGTTGTTGAATGGCTGCTTTGATCTTTGGCGCTTAGCTGGGGAAGGTGAGGCTAGACTGGTCAGTTTCACTTTCCAGGCCTTCTGCTCTAGCCTGAAGGCTGTTGAGTGCGAGATTCCTTCCCAGCTCGGGAACTCTCCTTGGTCAGATTGCCTGTGCAGTCGGATCAGGGAGGCTGTGCAGAGGCGACCGGAAAGGAAGGGTCCCGGGGCCTTTCTGTGCAAACGTAGCTTGTTTTCATTGAAATATATCGCCGACCCTTTCTGTTCCTATTAGTTCTTTTGTAGCTCTGTGTCTCTGCCTCAGCTGCCGGATATTTGCTTCGATTGCAAGTTCTTCAGGGCAGGGGCTGCGCGTGTGGTCTGGGTTTGTGCAGGGTGCTGGTCCATGATGGTGCTGTTGCACCCATAGGTGCTATTGCAATGCAACAAGTACAAATAATGTCCCTGTAACCCTGGCCTGGCAGCAGGTTTCTTCAGCGCACGAACTCAAAGACGCTGCGCACTGTGGCTCCGAGGGGAAGCCCTGGATTCTGTTGGGGGGCCAAATGGGACACGGGAAAGGGATGGCTCGCGGGGCCAGATGGCGTGTGCAGGAGGCCGGTTGGAAGGCGCGTCTGCAGTGACCCGTTTCCCCATCTCTCCGGGCTCAGCTGGAGCAGGCCCTGCGCCTGGAGACCGGGGAGCGAGAGCGGGAGTCGCTGGAGAACAAAGGCCTGGCCCAGCAGAACATCGAGCTGCGGCGCCGCCTGGAGGAGGAGCAGGCCGCCTACAAACGCAAGCTCCAGGCCTACCAGGAGGGCCAGCAGCGGCAGGCGCAGCTCGTGCAGAAGCTGCAGGCGAAGGTGCGTGTCCTGCGCTGGGCAGGCCGGGGTCTGCTGGCGGGAAGGCTCTGGGCGGATGTCAGCACTGCCATCGGGGGGGGTGGCTGCAGCTCGAGCAGGCACACCTGAGCTAGCTTTCATCTACCTAGGACTAGCCCAGGTGGCCCCGGCTTCGCTGCCACGGCTACTTGAGCAAGCCGTGATCTCGCACATTGGTTCTCAACCCGCCCAATCAGCGCACAGCTGCGGCTCATGTGACATCCTCCGGGCCATACAGGGAGTCGATAGACCCGGGGTTCTCAAACTGGGGGTCGGGACCCCTCAGGGGGTCACAAGGGTATTACATGGGGGGTCATGAGCTGTCAGTCTCCACCCCAAACCCCGCTTTGCCTCAAGCATTTATAATAGTGTTAAATATAGAAAAAGTGTTTTTAATGTATGGGGGGGGGTCACACTTCCCATGTGAAAGGGGTCACCAGGACAAAAGTTTGAGCACTACTGATATAGATTGTGTGGAGGCCCACCTAACCGAGAGAGCTGCATATGGAGCCTACAATGGTAAATAGGTCGAGAGCCACTAATCTAGTGGGATCCAAGCCAGCTTGGGCACGTCTACACATGCTGCCCTCACCTCTCCTGATGGCCGTGTAGATGTGCCCAGGGAGGCACGATCTCTGAGACTAGCCGCTAGGGGCTGTACTCTTGCCGTGACAGGTACCTAGAGGCTTGTGGGGTGCGGGGGGAGGAATTACTTCTTAGGGTGGCTTGAAGGAAAGGAAGGGGTTGCTTGACCCAGGGCAAGGAACCCTGAGGCTGGTGCAGAGAAGGCCCCATCTGCATTTGCCAACCTCGTCTGCCCGCTCAGCTCCCTCCCCCACAAGCACTGTTGGGTGTTAGACTCTGAGGGCCGTTTAAAACGCGGTTTCTGACTCTGTGAATAAACCCCTCGAGGGTTGTTTTGTCCCAATGGCTCGACTAGCTTTGAGCGGGGTGGGGCGGGGTCGTTCTGAGCATCGGCGTTCGGACACTCTGGAATTTGCACAGCTGGGGTTTGGAGGCTGCGGCTTTCGCTGGGTATATACGGCACCCATGTGCAGCCACCTCTGGGGGGCGGGGGAGTGGCCGCCAACCCGGCACGGCATGGAATATTTTGGCTAAGGATGTCTGAGCAAAACTGGCGAAGTGCTCTGGGATCTGTAATATCCATGCAGAGCAGGCAGGGCCTGGGTTGGAAGGAAAGGTGCCCCCGGCCCCCAAAATGGCAGGGGGCTCAATGCAGCGGCCTCGAGGCGAGTCAGTCCTCCCTGGAGTCCTGGACTAGTCTCTCCTCAAAGAGCTGCTCCGTCGCCGAGGGCTCTCCAGCGGATGGAGGGTGGTGGGGCATTAGGGGAGGGCAAGGGGTTAGCTGTGGCAGAGATAGGGCCCTACTGGACATAGCTGAAGATTCTCAGCTTATGGGGTAGGGAGACCAGTCTGGGCCCCCCCTCGCCCGCTCCGCTTGCAGGGACTTGGCGCGGTGGCCCTACCAAACTAGCGACTTAGGTGGGGTGGAAGGGGCCTGCCACCGGGGTCGGCTGATGGTGGTTAGGATTTCGGGAGTGAGGGGCCTTGCAGGGCACTGTGGGTGTGGCAGGGCCGGCCAGCTCTGTGGTTGTGTTTTCCTTGTCCTGCCGTGCGTCTGCGGAGCCGGGCCGGCAGCGGGCTCTGAGCTGCGGCGTTCCCGCAGGTTCTCCAGTACAAGAAGAAGTGCGGGGAGGTGGAACAGCAACTGCTGGAGAAATCCACCGAGCTGGAGCAGCAGAGACTCACGGTGAGTGTCGCCAGCGAAAAGCCGGATGGACCCCACGCCCACTAGTGAAACAGTGTCCCTGGGTGGGTCCTTGTCAGCCGGATTGAACCGGTGACGACTTGAGCTAACAGTAAGAGCAGTGGCTGCCTGAGCTGAAAAGCCCAGCTCCGAGCCAAGCCTGTAACAGCCTCTTTATGGTCCAGCCTCCACTACCGGGGACGGCACCGGGCGGCGTAGGGTGGGTTACACCCGCCGTTGTTTTCTGCCCACCTGCGCGGGGGGGCCGGCTGGCTCAGGGACTCCGTCATGGTGGGCGGAGCCTCTCGTGTTCCTGCTTGATTGGACCTGCTGGAATGAGCCTGTCCCCCCGGCCCAGGCCGGTTCCTGCTCGGATAGATGGGAGCCCAGACTGCACCAGGCCTGACCGACTCGTGGAGGGGGGTCCCGGCAGGGCTGGGGTGGTGTTTGGGGGGCGCTGCCTTTCTCCATCCCATGGCCAAAGGGACGGCCTGGTTCTCCAGGGCCCCCGGCCCCCTGCTAAGCAGCCACTGCCCACTCCCTCCCCCAGAGCCGGCTGGACATGACGGACTCGCGCCTGCGCCAGGATGAAGAGCACAGCAACGACCTGGAGAACGCACTCATCCGGCTGGAGGAGGAGCAGCAAAGGTGTGTCGGGGGCGGTGGTGGAGGGGTCCTGTCCACGGGGCTCCGCCTGGGGCTCAGGTGGGTCTGGGCAGCTGCATCCTCGGAGCCCCATGCTTCTGGGCCTCTATTGCACCTTCTGCCTGGCTGGGCTTCATGCTGGGCCGGGAGAACGAGAGGGCACCTTCCTTGGAGCCTGGGCTCCTGGCATCGCCTGCACGTAGGCCCAGCATTTCCCTGCAGCCGAGCCACTGGGGGTTGTGATCCTGTCCGGCTTCCCCGGCTAACCAGGGTCAGGCTGGGTTCATAGTTGGACAGGTGACCTCCTAGGACGCCTGGTTACTGTAGGCAGTGGTGTTGCTGGCGTTCCCCGCCCCTCCGAGTACTGCACTACTAACCCCTAGCAGCTGCGCTTTGGAAGTGCCGTGTATTTTGCGGCGTGAAGCTGTCCTGAGCGCTAGTGCTCACTATTGGTCCCTTGGTGCTTTGGATGAGTCAGGGTGTTCATTTCAGCCTCGCGGCCAAATTCCCTCGCAGGTTATTACGTTGGGCTTCCCCAAATCTCCTCTGCAAATTGGATTGGATGGGCTCTTTTTTTGCTTCCTGTTGTGTGCAGCTGCCACGCTGCGCCCCAGAGGTGGCTGCCTGGCGGTGGTGGGTGAACGGATCCCTGTAGCTCCCTTATTGACAATGGGGTCAGTTAATGTTGGGGTCAGTTAAGGTCTGGAAAGGGCCAGGAGGCGCTTGGCTGGAAGGCGCTCGACTTGGGCAGTGATTGTCTTATTCTGAAGCAAGTGTTTGGATCTGCGTTGTTTGGTGTCTCAGAGCTGCGATACCAGGTCCCATCCTCCACGTTGGGCCCTTTGCCCCATGCCAGAGTCGGTCCCTTCCCACCTGTGCGCGGGCCCCTCTTTTCCTTCTCAGCCCCTGCTCTCTCGGTCGGTGCTGATGCTCTCGCTCGGTCCCCGTCTCCAGGAGCGCCAGCCTGGCCCAGGTCAACGCCATGCTGCGGGAGCAGCTGGACCAGGCCAACACCGCCAACCAGGCCCTCAGCGAGGACATCCGGAAGCTGACGACCGACTGGACCAAAGCTCGCAACGAGCTGGAGCAGCGGGAGGTGGAATGGAGGCGAGAGGAGGAGGTTAGGGCCGGAGAGATGCCCTGCTTGGCATGCGTCATTCTCCCTGGTGCATGCCCGTCCCGTGGGCACTGTCCTGCTGGGCACAGATGGATCTGCACACATGCTGCCAGGGCGGCTCACGCTGGCCCAGAGAGGCAGCACCTTGGCTGTAGGCCGCGCAGTACGTTGTTGGGAGCCGGCCATAGGACACCTCCCTTGCTCCAGTCCCTGGAGAGGTGGTTCGTCCCCTCCCCTGCAACTTCCTTTTACCCTCAGTGGGAGCCAAGTCTCTCTGCTCTGGGCCTTTCGTGCCAGCGGTCACTGCGTCGCCCCAGAGGTGGCTGCATTTCAGTGGTGCATAGCTGGGTCAAGCCCTTTGGTGGGGGGAGGGGGTCCTGCTGCATCAAAAGCTCTGTATAAACGTAGCTGTTGCTAAGAGTCCTGCCTGGAGCTGCCATTGAGGTCAGTGGCGCCGGCGCTTCGGGATAGCGAGAGCAGTGCAGGGCGCCCCCCGGAGCAGGGCTTGTGGGGCGTTATGGGGGATCAAAGCCAGGTGCTCTGTATCCAGCCAGGCAGCGAGTGCCTTGCTGTGCCCTGTGCTTCCCCCAGGGTGCGCTGGCCAGGCCCTTGGCTGCCCTGGGGGGGGGGGGTGCCTGGGGAGGGGGATCCAGCTGTCACTGCTTCTCCTCTCCTCTCCCCTCCCAGTCTTTCAACGCCTACTTCAGCAACGAGCACAGCCGGCTGCTGACCCTCTGGAGGCAGGTGGTGGGCTTCCGGCGCCACTTCAGTGAGCTGAAGACCATGAGCGAGAGGTCAGGGGGGGAGTGGGGGCAGGGGGGGTGCGGTTGCTGGGCTCTTTTTCTCCCAAAAGCAGAAGGAGCTGGGAAAGCTGCCCAGCCCCACGTGGAGTACAGCGCCTCCTCCAGGATCCCTGTGAGAACAACCTGCGTACAGAACAGCCCTCCCAATCTCCCCTGCACCACCCAGACAAACATGTTCGCCAGCCCTGGGAGCCACGTTCATCTGCTTCTCTGCGTGTCCTGCCTGGGGGCCTGTAATGACCTTCTCCCTGCGGGGGGTGGTGCAGGTTCTGAACACTCGGGCTCCCGTGGGTTTAGATCCCCCTTGGAAGAAGATCCCTGCAGGTGATGGGGCGTGGGATTCTGTAGATCCAGCAGCGTGGGCTCCTCGGGGTGCTCGGGCCCCCGGAAACGCCCCTCTCTTTGGCTCTCCGGTGCAGGGACCTGTCGGAGCTGAACAACGCGCTGTCCAGGTCCAGCCGCACCATCCACGCCGCCTGCCTGAACCTGAGCAGCAACCTGCGTCTGTCGGAGAGCAGCGCCGGCGCGGCCCTGGAGAAGCAGGCTCTGTTGCAGGCCCAGCTGGAGGAGCAGCTGAAGGACAAGGTGCGCGACATGATCCAGCTGCAGGTCAGGTGTGACATGGAGAAAGCGGAGCTCGGCACCAGGTACGGATGCCCCCGATCGGGGCCAGTGTCCAGGCCCTGAAGCTTGGAGCTCACCGGGCCGGGAGAGGCACCGGGTGGGAATCAGGGAGCGCTGCCCCACCAGCAACCTTGGAGATCCTGGGGCTCTGGGCTGAGCATATCCTGCTCGTGGGAGAAGGAAGGGCAGAGGGGGCCCGTCTGCCCCATGTTACGACCATCCTGGAGCCTTAACTTTCCACCTCCCTGCAGGCTGAATCCTGTAGAGCGGCGATACTCAGACCTCAATGGGTCGGGCGACCTGGGGCCTGGCTCTGTAGCTCAGAGGGTTAGTGCAGTGGTCTCAGAACATGGTGGTGGCCAGTTCAAATCTCATGCAGGCCTGGGTAGGGGTGGCGGCCTTGGATTTTCCAGGAGCCAAATTAGCGCTTGGCATTACACAAAAGAGCCCCAGTCGTGGGGATTCAGTGTTTCATTTACTGTTTATCTATTCTTGGTTATTCTGACCCAGTGTTGTGATTTTATCAACTACGATTGGTTAATAACATCGGAAAAGCCTTCTGATTGGTTAATAGCGTAGGTCAATAATCACATCCCGCGGTGTTTTAATACGTGTGCGGCAAAGAGCCGCAGGAGACACGTTAACGAGCCACTCGTGGCTCCGGAGCCGGAGTCTGAGCATCACTGCTGGAGAGTAACGTGGTTCCTGGTTCCAGCCAATCAAAGGCTCTCCGCAGAGCCATTCCTTTGGGTCCCCAGGTGCCAGGCCCAGGACATGGGGTGTGGCCTGGTCTCCCACCGCCTCTTACTAGACATCAGCTGGGCAAGCTTGGCGCCGTGGGGAGGGGACGTGGTGTATGTGGAGGATGTTAGTGGGACAGTGGAGAGGAAATGGCCATGTGCTCCAGGGCTGAGATAATGGGGTGGGGGTTTTCCCAGGGCACTGTCGGCATGAAGCGTCTCAGTCCCTGCACCAAACGTGGAGCGGTAACCCTCTCTCTAGCACGGCTGGGGCACCAGGAATCTCCGAACGCTTGACCTGGCCCATGTCCGTTGGGCTCTGGCCCTGTGCCGTATAGTACGCGCCCTTGGCCGTTCTTCTGCTCACCCTGACCGGCCCCCCTCCCTTGCTCCAGAATTGCTGAGACGACGGCCACCATGGAACGCTTGAAAGCCCAGAACTCGGAGAAGGAGAAGACGATCGAGACACTGACCCAGAAGCTGGAAAGTCTGGTGAGCGACTCAGTGTGACTTGGCTGGTTCCCGGAGGAGACGGGAGCACCTGAAACAGCGATTGATCCTCGGCAGAGCCGCCCACTCTGGTGCCTGTGCTCCGGGGAAGGGCTCACCGGCAGTCAGCCTGCCCTTCCCAGCTGAGGGGCTTTATGGGCACCGCTGAGAGCTGGAGTCAGAAACGAGCCATTGAGCGGACGTGGGGGGCACGCGCCGCCTGGCTGATGACGCGTTTCTGCTTTCAGGAGGCCGTGCGGGCGCAGGAGCAGGCAGCGCTGGAGGCCGAGGAGATCGAGGCCTTGCGGACGGAGTCGGAGATGCTCCAGCAGACGCTGCGAGACCTTGCTCAGGTACAGGGTGCGCGGGTCCCGTGAGCAAGGCGGGATATCCCAGAGAGCAGGTTCTCTCACTTGTGAGCAGTTACAGAGTCATAGAGTTTACAGTCAGAAGGAATCACCCAATCACCTAGCCCAGAGGTGGGCAAACTACGGCCTGCGGGCCATATCCAGCCCACGGGACCCTCCTGCCTGGCCCCTGAGCTCCTGGCCCGGGAAGCTCGCCCCGGCCCCTCCCCCACTGTTCCCCCTCCCCTGCAGCCTCAGTTCACTGCGCGGCCTGACCCGGTCTCTGTGCTGTGCGGTGGCGTGGCTGGCTCCAGCCGGGCGGCGCGGCTGCCTGTCCTGGAGCTCTGGGCAGCGCGGCTGTAGCGCCGCCAGCCACTGGTGCTCCAGGCAGCGTGGTAAGGGGGCAGGGAGCAGGGGGGGTTGGATACAGGGCAGGGGAATTCGGGGTGGTGGTCAGGGGGTGGGCGTGCGGATAGGGGTCGGGGCAGTCAGAGGGCAGGGAACAGGGGGGTTGAATGGGGGCAGGGGTCCTGGGGGGGGCAATCAGGAAGGAGGGGGGTTTGGTTGGGGGTGGCAGTCAGGGGCAGGGGTTCTGGGGGTGGTCAGGGAGAAGGGGTGGTTGGATGGGGCAGGAGTTCCAGGGGGGGCAGTCAGGAATGAGAAGAGGGGTTGGATGGGGCGGTGGGGGGCAGTCAGGGGTGGGGAGTCCAGGGGTGGTCAGGGGACAGAGAGTGGGGTGTGTGTGGATGGAGCAGCAGTCCTGGGGGGGCCGTTGGGGGGATCTGATAGGGGCATTGGCCGGGCCACGCCTGGCTGTTTTGGGAGGCACAGCCTCCCCTAACCGGCCCTCCATACAATTTTGGAAACCCGATGGGGCCCTCAGGCCCGCCCCTGACCTAACCTGATCTCCTGTATCGCTCTGCCACCAGCACCCGTACAGTAAACCCAGCAGCCGAAATAAGACCAAGGTTTCACAGCCCATGGGAGACTAGACTGTTCTGTGCCACAGGCAGAGAACGGGAGGGACCCCAGTGCACCAATGCCGGAGGCTCCTGCAATGGCGGGAAATTGATCAAGTGAGATGTACTCAGGTAATCCCGGCAAGTGACCTGCACCCACATGCTGCAGAGGAAGGTGAACCCCCCCCAACTCACTGCCAGTCTGACCTGGGGGGAAAGCTCAGGGAGAGGCGCGGGCTATCACCCAGCTGATGGGCAGGGCAGCGAATGGATCGCCTGGACGGAGGGGCAGCTCCCTCAAGAACAAGCCATTTTCTCGGAGTCATCAGGGGCTGAACTGAAAAATCCAGAGGAAAAATCTGGTTCAATTCAAACCAAACCAAAAAGCTCTTCGCAGTTTGTTGAAAAACTACAAAAATAAAATGTTTTGAATGCACCCAAGACGTTTTGAGTCGACTCAAAATGATTTTTTTTTTACATTCAGTTTCGGGGCGGGGGTTTCCCTTGTTTCAACTTCAAAGTTTCGACAGTTTAACAAAAAAAGTCAAAACCAAACTTTTCGAAATGGTCGGCAGGAAACGTTCGGACTCTTTGTACATTTTCTGAAGCTAGTGGTTGAATTCACCCCGAAGCCGGTGGGGAGCTCTGGGCCCCAAAAGCTATGGATAAAAAAACCAATTTGTTGGAACAATGTTGCCCTGCTCCTGTCGGGCTTTGCGTGATGGCTGCTTCGCCCTCTGGAGGCTGGCAGCCTAGCCCCCGGCTAGCGGTGTGTGTGGCGATGGGAGCCTAGAGACCGGTTTGGCCATCTTGTGCCTGTACCCAGTGGCTCGCCGTTGTCTCTCCTCTGCAGGCCGTCCTGTCCGACGCCGACAGCGCCATCCACCTCACGGGCACGGAGCGAACGACGGACGTTTCGGACAGCGACGCCACGGGATTCAGCCTGCGGGGCCTCTCCTCCAGCCTTCGCACCCCGTCCCCGCTCCGGCGCTCCTCCCCCCGGCGCAGCTCCTCGCCCCGGCGCAGCCTCTCGCCGGCCTTCTCCGACTCCACGCTGGCCGTGGTGCACTCCGCCTTGCAGAAGAGGCAGCTGCAGGTGCAGGTGAGGGGACGGGGCCTCCCAGAGCACGAGGCCATGGGATTCCTTCATGGCTGGGCACCCAGACGTACTCCTGCTCCCCAGCTCTGCGAGGCTGCGTGGGATGGGGCCATCTGTGGGGTTATAGCTCTTGGGGTTGCATTTCTGTGGGGCTGCTGGTGCCCACCAGGGGAGGGGGAAGGGAACAGGGTTGCTCTGCTGGTGAAGGAGCCTGACGGAGTAGATGCTGGGCTGGGAACCCTGGGGAGATTTTCGTGCCTGGCAGGGAATAGGATTCTGGGGAGGGTGGGATTCCCATGGGAGATGGTTGGCCATAGGGCGTGGAGTGTGGTCAGCCATGCAGGGAGCCCCGGTGGCAGGGGGTGCACCGGGGTGGGGGGGCAGTGCCGTAGAGGGAGAGGAGCTGACCCCTTGGGGTTTCTGCTAGGACATCCGCAGCAAGTACGAAGCCATCCAGGAGCTGGTGGGCTCCCTGAAGAAGCAGCTGGCGGAGAGAGATCACGAGCGCCGCTCCCTGGAGCAGAAGATCTTGCAGCTGAAGGACGACGTCGACTGCTCCTTGCGGGCCAAGGACGACGCCGTGCGGGATGCCAGCCGCTTCCGCTCCTCGGCTGACCTGCTGGGCAGGTACTTCCATGGGCGCTCCCCCCGTCCCGTTCCCGTGTGCTCCAGCGTAGGATGGGCGTCACGCGGGCATTTCTGCCCTGCTGGCATCCTGGGAGCAGAGCCGCTCTGAGGCTCTGCACCACAGAGCAAGTGCCCTGGAACGTGGGGAGGGTTGATTTTTGTTCAGCCCCCAGAACTCTGTCTGTCTGTGCCCGTCTGTCAGTGAGAAGAGCAACCTGGAGCGAAGCCTGCAGGCCCTGCAGCAGCACGTGGAGGCCCTGCGGCAGGAGAGCGAGAGGCTGCAGCTGGCCAACAGCGACCTGCAGCGGCAGCGAGATCACCTGGAGGACGAGAAGGAGGACATCGCGAAGGACAAGGAGCGGGCGCAGAAGGAGATTGAACGCGGGTTGGTGTGGGGAGAGTGGCCGGCTTGGGGGGTGCGGGGCAGGTGTGGAGGAAAGACCAAACTAGACACAGAGGCTCCTCGGTAGCCACCCTCCTCCAGTGACCAGCACCCTAGCCCGGTGCTCCGACGTGCCAGGCCTTCCTCCCCTTAGCACCCCAAGGCAAGCCCTGCTAGTGCCCATGCCCAGAATCCCAGCCCTGATCCTGGGGCCCAACCCTGAGGTCCTGCAGACCCAGGCTGCCTGGCGTCCAGGGGAGATGGAGTTTCTCCATGAGTCACTTGAACTGAGCTGGTCTAAAAACAACCCCCGTTCATGGTGGACACCTGGGCCGAACACTCTGCCTGGCTGGTTTAAGCTTAATCTCCAGGCGGCGAGGTGGTGCAAAGGGAGGGCACTGAGCGATGAGCAGGGCTGGTAAAAGCAGACGTTCTTCTATAAAGCACCACAAGAGGGCAAACCACTCATTGATCGCATCCAGAGAGACAAGGCGGGTGAGGTCATCTCTCTTACTGGACCAACGTCTGGTGGCGAAAGAGACACGCTTTCGAGCCACACGGAGCTTTTCTTCAGATCTGGGAAAGGTACTTGGTGTACAAGCTAAATACAAGGTGGGGCAGATTGTTCCGTAGTAGTGAAGAGGAGCTCTGTGGAGCTCGAAAGCTGGTCTCTCTCACCAACAGAAGTTGGTCCAATAAAAGATATCCTCACCCACCTTGTCTTTTCCATATCCTGGGGTTAACACGGCTACAACGCTGCAAATAATCTCATATATAGTGTGTGTTTGTGTGTGTGTTCTGGCTATACCTAGAAAAAATGGTCATTTTTTTCAGAGCCATAAAGATTCAGAAATGACTCTGTTCATTTCCTTCAAAATTTCCAAAAACCTCACTTCTGTCCTGAATGTTTTCAGGCAAAAAGAGGCGTGGGGGCTCTGAGCCGCCAGGCCCGGAGGCGCGGGGGCTCTGACCTGCCAGGCCCGGAGGCGCGGGGGCTCTGACCTGCCAGGCCCGGAGGCGCGGGGGCTCTGAGCCGCCAGGCCCGGAGGCGCGGGGGCTCTGAGCCGCCAGGCCCGGAGGCGCGGGGGCTCTGAGCCGCCAGGCCCGGAGGCGCGGGGGCTCTGAGCCGCCAGGCCCGGAGGCGCGGGGGCTCTGAGCCGCCAGGCCCGGAGGCGCGGGGGCTCTGAGCCGCCAGGCCCGGAGGCGCCGGGGCTCTGAGCCGCCAGGCCCGGAGGCGCCGGGGCTCTGAGCCGCCAGGCCCGGAGGCGCCGGGGCTCAGCCTTGGCAAGCCCCAGCCCAAATTAAGCCTTGCCTAGACTCCAAGGGTGGATCATCTAGCCTGACCTCGTGTATAAGACAGGCTGGAGAGTTCCACCCATTGGACTAATTAGCTCCACAAGCTATTTGGAGGCCCTGTGTTGTGCTCCTGCGAGGATAGCCAGTGACAAAGGGTGTTCAAGGTCCCCGGCTGCCGGAACAGTTCGATGGCGGTGTATGTGAGTGCCTCTCTGTGCCCTGCAGCCACAAACAGCTGGAGCAGCTGGAAGTGAAGAAATCCGGTCTGAAAAAGGAGCTGATGCTTGTTAAGGAGGCTCTGAACAAAGCCACCCTGGAGAAGGAGGTGTCTGAGAATGAGAAGGTGGAGGTGGCGGAGGCTCTTTCCAAGGTAGGGCTTTGCACCACGAGAGGCAGTAGGGGATTGGGGGGAGGGGTCGGGTGTTACACGGGGGCTCAGGAGTAGCTCTTGGGCCGGCTGCTACGAATGCGCTGGATGGATAATGCTGTGTTAGCATCGCTCGTTTTGCCACTTCCAATCCACAGCTCTGATTTCAAGGCAGCTCCCCCAGGAGATCTTGACTAAGGAGGCTCCCCTCTCTAGCGCCTCTCAGCTGAGGCCTGCAGACAAAACTGTGCTTCACAACTACCTGATCCGATGGGCAGGTGCTGCACCCATGCTAGAGGGGGAGCACGGCCTAGTGGTTACAGCGCAGGACCAGAAGGCAGGATTCCTGCGTTCCGTTGCCTGTCACGCTGCCCGCTGTTGGCTCATTGTTTCATGATGCTTCCCTGTCTGTCTGTATCCACCTGCTCGCTCTTGTCTTGCACTTAGCTTGTCAGCAATCTGGGGGAGGGAGCATCTTGTTCTGGGTTTGCAAAGCGCCGAGCACAGCAAGGGCCCGGGCCATGGGGGTCCTAGAGCCTATGGTAATACAAATAATTAGCTAACAACGGATCTGCTCTTGGGCAGGCCACCGACCTTCTCTGCTTCCTCCTTCAAAGCAGGAGAAGGACCCGTCCCGGCCTCGCAGGTGTCGTAGCCTTGATTCATATTTAGACCGTGCTTGGAGGTCCTTTGAGACACAGAGGGGCAAAGGGAACTTGCCTGAGGCCACCGAGTGAGTCAGTGGCAGAGCCGGGAATAGCGCCCAGGATGCCGTCCCTGCTGTAACCATTGGAGGGCGCTGCGTTTCTTGCAGCCCGTTTGCTTTGTTTTAGGCATGCAGCATTGGGACAGTAGGGGGCTGCCCCAGGGCTGGTGAAGGGGTCCCAGCCCTCAGCTTGGCTAGCGGGATTCACACCCCCGGCTTATCCAGGCTTCCATCCGCGTCCTCCCGTGCCGGGCGGCTCTCCACTCCCTGTGGCGCTCTGCGGGAACTCCTCTGCCCAAGTTGCTGCAGTGACCGGCTGTTCCATCTCTCTGCCCCCCGCCCCATGTTCGCAGGCGGAGGCGGGCCGGGCCGAGCTGGAGCTGACCACTAGCAAGCTGAAGGCGGAGGAGGCCTCGCTGCGCGACTCGCTGTCCAAGATGAGCTCCCTGAACGAGGGGCTGGCCCAGGATAAAATCGAACTCAACAGGATCGTCAGCCAGGTCGGTGCCGCCTTGGGCTTGGCGGTGGGGCTCAGCGCCCCAGCGCCTCCTGGTGGCCCCGGGCTGGGGACATTGACCTTGACAGGCAGCCTGAGGGGAGACTTGAATCTCTGCTTTTCCAGGGGCGCCTCAGTGGGGGACAAGTGCCCTAGCCCAGTCTGTCCTAGACGGAGGGAGGGTCGGCCTGGCCCGTGGCTCCTTCCCACGGGGAGGGATCGAGGGGTTATGGGTGAGGCCCCTGGAGGAGGAGATGGGCAGGGGGTGAACAAGGAGCTGCCCCTGTTTCCAAGGCCGGTGACGGCCTCTCTTGCCCCTGGCAGCTGGAGGAGGAGAAGGTGTCCCTGCTGGGGCAGAAGCAGGAGGTGGAGCAGGAGAAGACCTCGATCCGCGACGAGCTGGTCCGGCTGGAGCAGGAGAAGGTGGAGCTGGACGCGGAGCGGCAGGGCCTGCAGCACTCCCTGCAGGATGGGGAGCGGAGCCGGGAGAGGCTGGAGCGGGAGCTGCTGGCCCTGCAGAAGGAGAGGGTGCAGCTGCAGGAGCAGCTGGGGCAGGTAGGGGGTGGGGCGCAGGAGGGCATGCGCTTGGGGGGTGCATGTGGGGCTCTGATTGCTAGATGCTGGCAGTTGTGGGGGTGTTAGGATTTGGGGGTCAAGTTGGGGGTGCTGGGGGAGGAGGCTGGGGGGTGGTGGGGGCTGGGTGGGGAGCAGGCTGGGAGGCTCTGAGAGCCGGGGAGGCAGGTGGACACAACAGCTGAGATGGGTCCCTCCAAGAGGGGCTGGAGCCTGGCTCCCTCTGGTAGGGGGCTGGGTGCCCAGGGCATGGCCTCCCCTCCAGGCTCAGCTCTGCCTGTTCTCCCCTCCCCGCCAGCTGTCCCGCCAGAGGAACGCGGCCGGCGAGGAGCTGGGGCAGGCGCGGCGGGAGCAGGAGCGGCACAGCGAGGCCCTGCTGCGAGCCACCAGGGAGAAGGAGGGGCTGATGAAGGAGAAGGCCAGCCTGGTGGTGCAGCTGACGGCATCGGAGCGGGAGAACAGGGGGCTGGCGGAGGAGATCGCCGGGCTCCGGTAAGGTTCGGGCTGGCCAGGGTCCCTCCTGCGGCTGGGCGTATGGAGCCCCTGGCCTCTCCCTCCCCACGGGTGCTGGGAATGGGGATCCCTCAATGGGCACCCTGCCTTTGGGACCACCTACGGGGCTTAGCTGCACGTGGAGACGAGGCCCGACTTCTTGGCACCAGTCCAGAAACCGCGGCAACCCCCCTTGGATAGGCGGGCCTGGAGCAAGGCCGAGGGGTGCGAGCGGGGACGCAGGGAGGCTGCATCCTTGCTGCTCCAGCTGTGAGGTTCGAGAGAGGCTCCTGGAGCCGCTGGATGCAGGCGTGGCGAGCTCCGGGGCCAGGTGCACAGCGAGCTCTCCCTGAGGCAGCTGCCTGTGTGGGTGTGTGGGAGGGTTACCAGGGAGCAGTGTTTGCAAACAGTTGTGTCAGGTCAGGGAGTGGGGGAGCACGGAGCTTCGTGCCGAATGGCAGCTCTGGGTCTGTAGGAGCAGGTGGAATCTCTCATGTCGCAATCCCCAGGCAGGTCAGTGTCTCCCCCCCGCTCCGGCCTTTCCTGTCCCGTCTCCTCGTTGCCCTCTCTCTGCTCTGTGCACTTCCCAGGCCTGGGGTCAGATCTGTGCTGGGGCAACCGCCCTGGCTGGGACGGAGCTGGCCCTTCACCCCTGGGCCGTACTGCAGCTGCCCCCTGCTCTGCCAGGAGGTGTGAGATCGAGTGGGCACCTTCGCCGCTGCCCTGCGGACGACCCCACACCTGCGCATCTGCAGGGAGCGCCTAGCGGTGCGGGCCTCTCCGGGGGTCCCTGAGGCCTCGCTGACGGATCTTCCTGACCTCAGGGCAGAGGTTTGCAGAGGGAGCGACTTCCCGGCGCTCTGAAATGCACCACCGTGCCCACCGCAGGAGGGTGCATTGGGGTGGCTTTCCACACCTCCTTGGAGGGACCCAATGGGGATTTGAAGGGCTGGTTGCTCTGCGCCTCAGAGGCCAGGGTGCTGCCATGTGCCAGGACCCACGGCGTGCCTGTTCCGTCCCCAAAGCAACGTGCTTCACGTCTTAGAGCATCAGCTCCGTGATGTTCCGGCTTTGTCCAGCGCCTAGCACACCGGGGGCCTGCTCCATGAGTGGGGGGGTCTTCCTCATCACTTCCTCGGTGGCTTTCTCTCTCTCTCTGCATGAGGGCAGGGGCAGGGGCTGGTGATTGGGAGGACTCACTCTGCTCGCTCTGCTCGCTCTTTCCCAGGTCGGAGAAGGATGCCTTGGAGACCACCCTCTTTGACATCCAGCAGCAGCTCGCTCAGCTGGACGCCCGGAAGGAGCAGCTGGAGGCCGACAGCCAGAACCTGCTCCTGGCCAAGGAGATGCTGCAGGGTAACCTGAGCCTGGCTGCCTCACCCCCCATTTCCTTCGGTCCCCCATTCACCGGGCTCTGGTGGCTGGATTGAGAGGGAGTAGGAGGCTGGTCCAGTGGGTAGGAGACAGGACTGGGGGCCCTGAGTTCTAGTCCTGCTTCTGCTGGGGAGAATGACACCCTCCCCCTTTGTAATGTGCTGTGAGCTGTGTGGCTGGAAGTCTCTAGGTGAGGGCTGCGAGATGGTCAGGGTCCCCGTCCCTTCCATGCTGCCGAGACTCCCAGACCTCGGGAAGGGCTGTAGTTAGCAGATCTCCCTTCACGCTGTGGCTGTTGACCGGATCCTCCTTGCTCTACCCCCAGTGGAGCTGGCCAGCGTCCGCAAGCAGAGGGAGGTGGACGTGATCCGGCTGGAGAGGGACAAGGAGCTGCTGGCTCAGAAGTTGGCTCAGGCGGAGCAGGAGGCCCAGGTCACGCTGAGAAACAAGCAAGCGGCTCACGAGGAGGATGTCGATCGGCTCCAGAGGGAGAAGGTACAGCACGGGGCAGGCCCCGTGTCTGACTCAGACCTGCGCCATGTTACGTACCCCCGCGGCTCAGTCCGATAGGGGAAGGGATCCCAGCGAGTCCATAGCAACGTCTCCTTGTCTTCTATGGCGCCGGCTCAGGCCCTTTGGGATTGACCCTGCAGCGGGAGTGCACGGATCTTTCCTGTGGGTTTCAGGGGGAGAGGCAGTGAGTTTTCCTGAGCACAGGGCTGGAATCCAGGGATCCTGGTTCTGCCGCTGGCCCCCTCGGGCACGTCACGGAGCTGAGCCTGTTCCCAGCCACGAAATGGGGTGGATAACGCCCGCACTGCTACGGGCTGGTTCGTTTATATTTTTGATACACTCAGGAGCTGTCCCAGGGAGTGGCATTGAGCTGGCACCACTAGGGAAGTGACTTGGGTGGGTCGCTGGATCTTTTACTGCATGGGTCACGTAACTCAGGACGATTAGGCAGTTACGGCGAGGGGCGGGCAGGGACTGGAGTAGCAGGAGGGGGCTCGGCAAGCGGAGAAGTGGTGGGGTGCTGCAGGTCATGCTTGAAGACATAGGCGCCGACTCCATGGGTGCTCCGGGGCTGGAACACCCATGGGGAAAAATTGGTGGGTGCTTAGCACCCACCGGCAGCTCCCTGCCCCGCCCCCCCACCCCAGCTCACCTCCGCCTCCTCCCCTGGGCGCACCGCGTTCCCGCTTTTTCCCTCTGGCTCCCAGCACGGCACAAGCGCTGGGAGGGAGGGGGAAGGAGGGGGAACGCGGTGCACTCAGGGAAGAGGCGGGGCCGGGGCGGGGATTTGGGGAAGGGGTCCAATAGGGGCAGGGAGGGGGTGGAGTTGGGGCGGGGACTTTGGGGAAGGGATTGGAATGGGGGCAGGGCAGGGGCAGGGAAAGGGTGGAGTCGGGGTGGGGGGGCACCTATGCTTGAAGGGCATCAGCGGAGCTGAGGGGGCGCCCAAGGGTGGACTGTCAGGGGGCTGCGGGTCAGGACTGAGGGCACCGGCAGAACTGGGGAGGAGCCTAGGCCTAGAATAGCCGGGGCCTGGGAGTCAGATTTAGGGGTTTCGGCAGAGCTGTTTGGGGGGGTGTTTGAGCTTCCACAGAATCTGGTCTGGCCATTCCCGTGTCTAGCTGGTGACGGTTTAGTTCCTGGCACCCGGATTCTGGAGCCACAGATGCTTGTACAAACTGGGGACAGGTCCCAGGTTAGCTCAGGTCCATACCGGTGGGGCTGCCCTAGTGGGTATGTACCTTAGCCCGTCCCATTGGCTTTCCTGGCTGGTGCGTGCTCGCTGTCTGCAGGTTCTGTGCTTGGGGAGCTGCATTGGCGCAGGGGGTGCGAAACAGGCCCTGTGCGAGTCCCGCTGACGTCAGCCCGGTTTACCCCGGTGCAGCGCATCTGTGCTGGGGGTTTGCACTGGAGCAGCTGCTCTGGTGCAGGAAAATAACCCCCGTGTGGAGATGTCTCTTGGCTGAACGCCCAGTCCTGCTCCCATCCAGCCCCTAGGAGGAATTTGCTTGTTTGTCCCTAGAGCAGAGCCCCGCCCCAGTCTCCTTAGACTCCTCCCCCCGGTGAAACAGGAGGTGGGCTCTGCACTGCAAAGAGCAGCGGACAGGGTGACTGCAGCACCAGGGGTGGGCCTAGGCGACCAGGTGTCCGGTGTTGGGCCGGAACGCCCAGTCAAAAAGGAATCCCAACGGCTCCAGTTTGTGGTGCTGCAGCAGGGCCGGATGTAGCCGGCGTGTCCGGCTCCTAGCCTTAGGGGCTGCCGGGGGGAGGGTCCGTGTGCTGCCCTGCCCTCAGGCACCCCCATCCCCCGTCCCTGCATCCCTCCCCGTCTCACCCCCCCACGCCGCCATCCCCCGTTCCTGCATCCCTCCCCGTCCCACCCCCTTGCACCCTCATCCCCCGTTCCTGCATCCCTCCCCGTCCCAACCCCCCCGCACCCCATCCCTGCATACCTCCCCGTCCCACCCCCCCGCACTGCATCCCCCGTTCCTGCATCCCTCCCCATCCCAACCCCTCCGCACCCCATCCCTGCATTCCTCCCCGTCCTACCCCCCCCGCACCGCATCCCCCGACCCTGCATCCCTCCCCGTCCCACCTCCCCGCGCCCATCCCCCGACGCTGCATTCCTCCCTGTCCCACCCCCCCGCGCCCATCCCCCAACCCTGCATCCCTCCCATCCCAACCCCCCCGTGCCCCTCATCCCAGCTCTAGCGTCCTGTAACAAATAAAACCTGAACTTAGCATAATACATCTGTCAAAACAAGAAATATGCTTGTTTGGGCCTTGCAGTGAAAATAAGCATGTGAGAAAGGGTGGGGGAGAGCAAGTGACGAAGGGAGGGGGAATGGAGTGAGCAGGGGTGGGGCCTCAGGGAAGGGGTGGGGCAGTGGGAAGGGGTGGGGCAGTGGGCGGGGCAAGGGTTCCGTTTTCTGGAATTGGAAAGGGCCACAGAGCCTGCCTTCCCTCCAGGGTCTAGGGAGGAGTTAGCATGGGTTTGGGCATCAACTCAACTGGGCAATTTGGTTTGCTGGTTAGTTTCCTTGGGACCCACAGCTCTGAAGACAAAGGCCTCCAGCCCTGGAACTCACCATCAGCTGCGTCCGTATTAGGGGTCACGCGCACCTCCCTGGACTCCCGCCTCCAGCGGGCTGTGTGTTAGCTCTGCTGTCCCCTCCGGTAACGGGGATGGGCTTGCGCCCAAGCCGTGGCTTCAGAGCCTTCACCTAGAGCTCTGGCGTCTGCTGCTTGGTCCGTGCAGGAGACGGTGCGCCTGGAGCTGGAGTCGGAGCGGGAGGAGCTGCTGCACCGGCTGGGCCACGAGCGGGAGGAGCTGCTGGCCCGCTACGAGGCGGAGAAGGAGGAGCTGAGCGAGGAGATCACCGCGCTGCAGCAGGAGCGGGACGAGAGCCTCCTGCAGGCGGAGAATGAGAAGCAGCAGGTAGGGGAGGGGCGCGGGGGATTGGCACTGCTGCCGGCCCCGTCCTGGGGGAGGCTCCCATTAACTCCAGCCGAGAGCTGCGGCCGGATCCTGGCAGGCGCTCAGCCCCACACCGGACCCCGCATGTGCTGGCTCCCAGTAGGCAGAACAGCCGCTGCCGCTCCCACCCACTCCCCAGCAACCCGGGCTCCAGCCCCGACTGCCTTTATCGCCATTTGGCTTTAATGCTGTTCCAGGGATCTCCCTGCCCCTGAGTTTACCCCCTGGATCTCGCCCCTGTCACACCAGCGCCACGTGCCCTCTGAGTTTCTCTCCCGGCCATGCAGGCCCTGTCCCTCAAGGAGTCGGAGAAGACCCTCCTGTCGGAGAAGCTGACCAGCGCCCAGCACAGCCTCGCCAGCGTGACCGTGGAGATGGAGCGGCAGAAGCGAGAGGCCATGAGCCGGCAGGAGCAGGACCGGGTTGGTGTGGGTGCTGTGCGGGCAGCGGGAGGGCGTGAGATCTACCCACGCATCCGAGACGGTCGCTGCTGGGGGTTAGCACTTTCACTGCAGTGTTTGTGGAGGGGGGTGATGGTTGCTGCGGCTGAACCGAAGCATAACTCGGGAAGCAGATAACACCACCGGCTCGCTCCTAGGCAGCGCTTTCCATCAGTCAATCTCAGAGCACTTTGCAAAGCAGCGTTAGTGCCATTTTACACATGGGGAAACTGAGGCACAGAACGAAGTGACTTTCCCAAGGTCACTGGGCAGGCCAGTGGTAGAGCTGAGAATAGAACCCAGGTCTTCTGAGTCCCAGGACAGTGCTCTGTCCACTAGGCCACACTGCTTCTTGTTGCCCTATACATCTCCATAGATGCTTAATCAGTATCTGCAGAACCTGTTTCAGGTCCTCTGCTGAGACACTTCAAACCTGAATGGCAGCCATGCCAGTGCACCTAACTCCCGGCCTGCAGCCACCCCCCATGCAGCCATGCCAGTGCACCCTAACTCCCGGCCTGCAGCCACCCCCCATGCAGCCATGCCAGTGCACCCTAACTCCCAGCCTGCAGCCACCCCCCATGCAGCCATGCCAGTGCACCTAACTCCCGGCCTGCAGCCACCCCCCATGCAGCCATGCCAGTGCACCCTAACTCCCGGCCTGCAGCCACCCCCCATGCAGCCATGCCAGTTCACCCTAACTCCCGGCCTGCAGCCACCCCCCATGCAGCCATGCCAGTGCACCTAACTCCCGGCCTGCAGCCACCCCCCATGCAGCCATGCCAGTGCACCCTAACTCCCGGCCTGCAGCCAGCCCATCCCCCATGCACTACGCAGCCACCAGGTACAGGGAGAGGGCATTCGCCATGAACAGGGATCAGCTTCTCTTCGGTGCTCCAGGAGGGGAGACGGGCATCTGGCTCCCTACCCCTCCTGTGTCACTGGGCTCAACCTGACTGATTAGCGGATCCTTGGCAGCTGGGTGACCCTGGTAAAGGTGACCCCAGCGAGGCGGGAGCCGGTGCAGGCCAGTAAGGGCTGGGCCGTTCTTTGCCCGCAGAGCACCGTCAACGCCCTGACCTCGGAGCTGAAGAGCTTGCGGGTGCAGTTGGAAGAAACCGTCGCGGCCCACGAGCGGGAGGCCCGGGGGCTGCAGGAGCAAGTCAAGGAGCTGGCCCGGCAGCGGGAATGCACCCTCCGCGAGGTGAGCACGTTCATGGGGAGGGGGATAGAGGGCTGGGCCCCACCGCCACCCTCCCCCTTCCAGTCGGGGATGGAAGCGGGGGCAGGGGAGCGTCACCGGGGGCAGAAGTGGAGCCAGGAGCTTGCATAAAATGGGGCAGAGTCCCCTGCGCGGGGAGGTGCAGCCCAGAGACTACGAATCCCAGCATGCAGTGCAGTTGGGCCTCTTGGATCTGACCCTCAATGGATCTTATTCAGTGGGGCTTGACAGTGTTGCGCTGCAGATAGCAGGTGGGGCTGCACGTCCCCTCTACAGAGGAGGGTGCTTGGAGATGGTGCCAGGGCCGCCTCCTGCAGAGTCCCCAGTCCCCAAGTGCGCTGGGGCCACAGGGATCTGAGGCGGCCGCTCCCGTCCTCTGCCTCGCAGGTGGAGGAGCTGAAGACCCAGCTGCGCATGGTGGAGGATGCCCGGGACAGCATCCGGCGGGACGTGATCGAGGCCCACCGGAAGGTGCGGGAGAGCCAGGAGGGTCACGAGATCCAGAGGAAGGACATCCTGGACCTGCGGCGCAGCCTGAGCGACGAGGCCAAGGAAAAGGAGGCCCTGCAGAGATCCAACCAGGAGCTGCGGGCTGCCATCAAGCGAACGGAGAGCGACCGCATCAGGTGAGGGGTGGGGGGCGGCCGGCGGCCACCATTGCGGGAGGGAGAGGGGGGAGTGGGTTACGTCACTGCGTCCCACTGGGATCTGATGCTGCCTTGATCCCCAGCCTGAAGCGGGCCAACGAGGAGAAGGAGCAGAAGCTGTCCATCCTGGAGGAGGCGCGGGCGGCCGTGGGCAAGGAAGCTGCCGACCTGCGGAGCAGCCTGCAGGAGGTGGAGCGATCGCGGCTGGAGGCCCGCAGGGAGCTGCAGGAGCTGAGGCGACAGGTGTGTGTGGGGGGGGGCGGGCGGCGAAGCAGGGCTTTGAGCGAGGGGCCAGCGAGGTCGGGGAAGGAGAGACTCTGTCCAGCTGTCCCCGAGCCCCCGCTGACGAGTCGCTGTTGGAGGGGCAGGCGGGTGTGGGCCTCTCAGGGGCCATGCAACCTGCACGGTTGGAGTAGCAGAGACGGGGCAAAGGGGCCAAGCATCTGTAGTTCAGGAGGGGCTGTGGGTGTGTAGGACCCTGCCTCTCCGGCCCTGGGGCGAGCTGCCGTTCCCCTCGCCGGTGCCTCTCTGTTGTGCTGCGCCTCCTCTGTCCGCGGGGCGCAGTCATGTGCTTCCCCCGCCCCCCCTTCCGGTGCCCCCAGATCAAGATGCTGGACAGCGAGAACACCAAGAAGAACAAGGAGGTGGCAGAGCTGCAGGCCCGGGTGGCACTGGACGAGCAGCGGGAGGAGGAGAATCGGCGGGAATCCTTCGGCCTCAAGCAGAAGATCGTGGAGAGCGAAGCCAGCAGGGAGTCCGCCAGGAAGGAGGTGAGCGTGGGGCTCCTCCCGCCTCCACCCAGGAGTTCTCGCCTGGTCGTTCCTGTTAGCCACCCAGCTCTTGCTCATCACAATGCCGCTGCCAGGGACTGGTCACGGTGTGTACTGCCCACGTGGCCCGGGCGTGTGGAGCAGATGTGTCCCTCCAGGGCAACTTGACAGAGGCTCATGGAGGTTCAGGCCAGAAAGGACCATTATGGCGCTGTAGTCTGACGCCCGGTGTAACCCAGGCCAGAGAACCTCCCCAGTAATTCCTGCCTCCAGAACTTCTGGCTGAGCTCGAGCTACCGAGAGATTATCATGCCAGGTGGGACAGGCAAAGAAGGCCAAGGAAGAAGCATGTAAAGTGGAGGAGAGTGGCCCGTAGGGGTGGAGACCATGTCCTTCTGGAGTAGCCACATGGCCAGGAGGATGTGGCTTGCACGCGGAGGCGGCTGTGCCCTCCCTGGGCTGGCTCTGCCTACCCAGAATACCTTTCAGCCCTCGCTCTTGCCTCCCCAGCTCCACAACCTGCAGCGGAAGCTGTCAGAGCAGGAGGGCGAGTTCCGGGTGCGGGAGAAGGACCTCCTGGGCAGCCTGGAGGAGGCCCGCGGCAATGAGAAGAAGCTGCTGGACAACGCCCGCAACCTGGAGATCAAGTTGGAGCACGCGCAGGCCGAGGCGGCGGAGCTGAGCCTCCGGCTGAGTGCCGCCGAGGGCCGCGCCCACGGCCTGGAGGCCGAGCTGGCTCGAGTGGAGGGTTTGAAGCGGGACGTGGAGTTCAAGCTGGGGAGCCTGCATTCCGCCCTGAGGCGCACCATGGGCATCAGCCGGGGCGGCCGGGCCCCCAGCCCAGCCATCAGGGGGCGTAGCAGCTCCCCCAAAAGATTCTTCTCCCCTACCAAAGGTAACGGGTCAGGAGAGCCCTCGGGGAGGCCCCTTTCTCTCTTCCCCAAGCCTTGAGGGCTTTGTTGTCTTCAGTGCCCCGCTGTGTGGGAGTGGCATCTGGTGGACTGGAGCCAGGACTCCTGGGTCCTATTCCCGGCCGTCCCACTGCCCTGCCATGGGGCCTTAGTCAAGTCACTGCCCTTGCCTGTTTCTCCATCTTTTCAATGGGGACAGTAGGCCCCTGGTGCCCTAGTGGGGTTGGGAGGATAAATCACTGATGCTTGCCAAGCGCTTGGGGATGCCCAGGTGGAAGGGCCTGGAGGAGGGTGGGGTAGAACTGTTGGCCTCTCCGGACCCCGGCTGCCGCTGCTCGTCACGCCTGTCCGGTGGCTTCTCCCTCAGCTCCTCCTTGTTCGCTGCCTTGAGCCCTTCAGGATGGGGTGAGGGGCCCTTTGCTGCCCTGCAGTACTGGAGAGGGTCTTCTCTGGCCAGGCTGCAGCTCCTCTTCCTGCCAGTAGGTGTCCCCCTTCTCCTTGTGGGATCAGAGCCGGGGGCTAGGAAAACCCTAATGGGTTTAGCGCTGGATTCCCCATCAAGCTAACTCCCGCTCTGCGGCGAGCTCAGCCGGGGCCCACCATCTCTCCCCTGTGCCCGTCTCCCCCTAGGTGACAACGCGTACAGCACCACGGACGGGCACGGCAGCTCCACCCCACGGGCAGGAAGCCCCAGCTCGCGCCCTCTGTCTCCGGAGCGCGCCCTCTCGCCGGGCCGCAGCGAGCAGCTGGTGGCGGATATCGACCCTGAAGTGGTGCGGGCCGCCCTCCGGGACTTCCTGCAGGAGCTGCGGGAGACGCAGCGCGAGCGGGTACCGGTGTGGGGAGGAAGGGGTTAACTTCTGCCCCCCGCTGCTCTGCCCGAAGGGCGAGCGGCCTGGTGGGTCTCCCGACCGCTGACCGCCCCCGCCTGTCTCGCCCTCCCCTCCGAATCCAGGATGAGCTGCGGGCCCAGCTAGGCAGCCTGACCCGCCAGCTGGCCGAGCTGGAGTCAGAGCAGGACAGCGCCAGCACCCGAGTGCAGCAGCTGCAGAAGCTAGTGACTGAAAGCGAGGAAGGTGAGGCTGAGCGTGGGGGCGTGCGTAGGGGTGAGTGCTCCTGGCAATGCTGGCCCCATCTCTAGGGCCTTCTCAAAGCGTCGGTGTGCAGATGGATGCATTTTGCCTCACGACCCCTTACCCTAGGTTAGTCTTAATGAGGCACAGAGCGGGGAAATGACTTGCCCCAGGCCAGTGGCAGAGTGAGGGCCCCTGCTCTTCGAAGCCCCTACTTGCACTGTCTATTCATTAGGGTTACCATATCTAATAAATAAAAAAAGAGGACCCTCCACGGGGCCCTGGCCCCGCCCATTTCCCACCCCAGCCCCGCCCCAACCCCGGCCTTCCCCGCCCTAGCTCCGCCCCCTCCTCCCTCCCA
The DNA here is from genome assembly GCF_027887155.1 of Malaclemys terrapin pileata. Classification (NCBI taxonomy): domain Eukaryota; kingdom Metazoa; phylum Chordata; order Testudines; family Emydidae; genus Malaclemys; species Malaclemys terrapin. Next base: position 6,109,816 of record NC_071523.1, read on the forward strand.
CTCCCAGCCATGCGAAAAGGGCTGCCCGAGCACTACCGACTTCACGGTTTGCCGGGCAGCCCCCAGACCCTGCGCCCCTGGCCGGCGCTTCCCCAGTGCAGCTGGAGCCCGGGAGGGGAAGCGCCCAGCTGGGGGCGCAGGGTCTGGAGGCATGGGGGTGCCCGAAGCCGGTAGCGCTCGGCTCTTAAACAGAGCCGAAGAGTCAGGGGAGGAGCAGAGCCGCTGCGGCCGGAGGCTCTGCTCCTCCCCTGACTCTTCGGCTCTGTTTAAGAGCCGAGCTGCCCGAGCGCTACCGGCTTCGGGCAGCCCCCTTGCCTCCGGACCCTGCGCCGCCGGAGCCCGGGAGGGGAAGTGCCCGGCCGGCGGCGCAGGGTCCGGAGGCAAGGGGGCTGCCTGAAGCCCATGGCGCTCGGGCAGCTCGGCTCTTAAACAGAGCCGAAGAGTCAGGGGAGGAGCAGAGCCGCCGTGGGAGGGGAAGTGCCCAGACGGCATTTTCCTGGACATGTTCGGCTTTTTGTCAATTCCCCCCGAACAGGGGTTTGATTGCCGAAAAGCCGGGCATGTCCGGGAAAAACCGGACGTATGGTAACCCTACTCTTCATGGCAATTTACGTGCCGTTACCAGTGGTGCTCCAGGATTTTTAATTTTTTGCAGTGGTACCTTTTGTTTGTTAACTCGGTGCTTTCATGCTCTGATCCCAGTGGGCTGGGCTACCATGCAGAGGTTATACGCAGCTGGCAGGCACGCAGGCTCGGTCCATTGCACCATGCAGCAGGCCCTAGCTCATCTCTCTCGTTGGAAATGCAAGGACAGCCTCAGAGAACAAGGGCAGCATGGTAGGGGGCGGTTGTTAGTGAGTCTCCAGGCCAGGGCTTGTGAGATTTTCAGAGTCCCCTCTCAGTCAAGCCTGTGTGTGTCATCTCTCCCATGCAGCTGCACCGTGTCCCTGTGCACTAGATTGTTGTGCATCGCTGCTTTGTGCTGTTTTAAACAGCTCGTTATCTCTCCCCCCACCCGCCAGAGGTGGCTGCATTTCAGTGGTGGGTGAAAGGATCCCTGTATACCGTTTTGGGGATCACTTTGAATGAAAGGAACACTAGGAAATACCAGCCCTTGGTTTGAACCACTAGCGCCCAGCAGAGCCTGGGCATCGCTTGGTATGGCTGCCCCCTGCCGACGCTTGCGACTGGAGGTTTAATCCTTAACTGCGGATTTCCAGACCCTTGGGGTTTTGTGTCTCGGATCTGGCGTTCTGCATTCGGCTGCCCTCGTGCTGGGCTGCTCCCCCCCAAAGGGACAATCCATTTTCCTCCTTTGTCTTAAGTTGCATCAGCTAGGAAAGCTGAGAAGACAGCGATCTCTGCCCAGGCTCCAGAGCCCTGTTCCTACAGCGCAGCATTTCAGGGGTGCTTGGTTATTCCCTGCCCTCTCCCCTTCTGTGGGTGTCATGCTTTCCCCTCCCCCGGGTCTGTGCCCCTCAAACCTTTCCTCTGAGGTTCAGTGGGAAGGGGGCCATTTTTAAAGCCAGCTGTACAGATCGAGTCATTCTCAAGCTTTATTTTAGCATCGAAATAAATTCCCTGGTTGAGGGGGAACCACAAGGCAAGGCAAAAACTTTTTTACGTGGGGCTTCAAAACCGCTTGATCCTTCTTATTGTTACGTGTAGCGACTAGAGGACTTGACTGAGATCAGGGCCCCATCGCGCTAGGAGCTGTACAGAGGTAGTGGGATTCAGCCCCTTCCCCAAAGGGCTTCCAGTCTAAATAGCCCAGGCAAAGAGCAGGGGGCAGACGGTCAGTAGTATTATCCCCCCAGGGATGAGAGGAGCAAGACACATTGTCACAAATCCACAGGCTCTGGGCTACACCCCGGCTTTTGTCTCTTGGAGGGCCCCCTCCAGTGTGCCCGTCACCGCCTCCTAGACTGAGCTACGGGGCTCCAGCCCTCCTGCTTCATGCCGTGAGCTCTGCTCAGCGAGTCCCACCGAGCGAGACTCCTGGGAGGGACGCGTGCGCTCTTTGGGGACGAATGCACCCCAGCCAGTCTTTGCAGTGGGCTAGTCGGCTGGAACACAGCAGAGGAAGTCCTTAGGTTAGCACTAAAGCATCGTCCGTTCTGGTCAAGCCGCAGGTCACCAGCCAAGCTGTAGTGAACTCCATGTTCAGGCTCTGTCGCTCTCTGACTTCCCTGGTCCGAGAGCTCCCAGCCGCTTCCAGGAGTCGGCTCTTTCTTCTCTCCCGGTCCCGGCTCGGTCTCCAGGCAGGCCCATGCTGGCCGGAGTGTCCAGCCTACTGAGTGTCACTTCATGAGTCAGTGGCGCTTGCGTTGTCTCTCTGGACCCACTGTTGATCTGGTCAGTTTCAGACAGCTCCTTAACGACTCTATTCATCCCATCCAGACGTGGAGGTGAAACCCACGGCTATGTCTGTCTCTTAGGGCTGGTTTATAAGTGGGAACCGACACTAGCATAGCCACATCTCTCAGGGTGTGAAAAGTCCACACCCCTAAGAAACAGAGCTAAGAACGTAAGAACGGCCAGACTGGGTCAGACCAACCGTCCATCTAGCCCAGTGTCCTGTCTTCCCACAGTGGCCAATGCCAGGTGCTTCAGAGGGAATGAACAGAACAGGGCAATTTTCAAGTGATCCATCCCCTGTCGCCCACTCCCAGCCTTTGGCAAACAGAGGCTAGGGACACTATCTCTGCCCATCCTGGCTAATAGCCATTGATGGACCTATCCTCCATGAACTTATCTAGTTCTTTTTTGAACCCTGTTAGAGTCTTGCCCTTCACTACATCCTGTGGCAAAGAGTTCCACTGGTTGACGGTGTGTTGTCAGCCTAACCCTTGGTGTAGACAGTGCTAGGTGGACAGAAGAATTTTTCCGTCGACCTAGCTACTGCCTCTCAGGGAGGTGGATTACCTGCGCCAACGGAAGAACCCCTCCCATCAGCGTCCATAGTGTCTAAGGGTACATCTGCACTTAAAAGGCTGCATCGGTGCAGTTGCGCCACTGTTGCATCGTTAATCCACCTCTGCGAGAGGTGGTGAAGCTCTCCTGCCGACATAGTGCTGTCTCTCCCAGCGCATGGGTTGGAATAACTGGATTTTTCACCCCCTGAGCAACATACCAAAGTAATTCTGCAGTGCAGACCTGCCCGAAGCAGAAGCGATACAGTGGCAGTGGTTTAAGTGTAGACATACCCTTAGTCTTCCCTGAGAGCAGACATAATCCTTCCCCCCGACTCGGTAACAGTGCAAAGTATAGGGAGAAACTGAGGCACACGTAGGATTCATAAAAATATTGCAAAAAATTCCCACTTTGGGCTGGGAACTGAACCCACTTCTCCTGGATCCCAGCCCAGTGCTGTGAGATGTGGCGCAGGCTGTGTGAAGAAGTTGGCTATCGCCTGGTTTAGACGTTGAGACTCCAAAAGGCAGCCCCCGCGCAGGTGCTGAAGATGTGTTTATTCAAGCGTTTATTCAAGCTGCATAGTAAAACGTAGCTCTGAGAGTGAGCGCTTCACATCTTCATTGGTAACAGATTTTCTCTCCCTCACCCTCTGCGGTAGGCAAGCACTAGCCTCATTTTACAGATGGGGAAACTGAGTCTCAGAGGGTTTAAAGAACTCGCCCCAAGGTCTCGCGGTGCGTCAGTGTCAAAGCCAGGATTAGATCCCAGGCGCCCTGTGCCTCCTATTTGACACTGGCTTCGGGTGCAAAGTGCCCGCATGCCCGCTCACTGGCTCTGCGCCCGCGTTCTCTGCCCCAGGGAGGCGCAGTGCGGACGGCAAGCTGAGCAGTGCCCAGACCGCCCTCCTGCTGCAGGAGGAGACCCTCCGCCGCAACGACCGGGAGCGCAAGGCATTGATGGACAAGGTGACGGCGCTGGAGCGGAGCCTGCAGTCAGCAGACAGCGACCGGCGAACCACCCAGGTACACGGGGCCGGGGGCAGGTTCTCATGGATCAGGGATAGGAATGGAACCCAAAGGCAAATCCGTAGAGAGGGTGAATGAGGACACCAGGGGAACAAGGCATTTCAGACGGATTGAAGTGAGCCCTGTGTGTGCTTGTTGGTCGGAATTGGTGTGTGTGGGGGGTCAAGGCCATTTGGGGCACAGGCTGGGCCTCTCTTCCGGCTGCAACGGGCACTGAATACCAGCCTGATCCACCCACCCCCAGAGTGGGTACTTACAGGTTCACCCTCGTTCACCCTGGGGGGCGGCGAACACCCTGTGCGATGCAGTGGGGATGCCCGGTGTCTGGAGCTCCTGGCTGGGACGCCCTCCCTGCAGGGCCCCTGTTGGGATCGCCCCTCGGAGACAGTGTCTCCATTGGGACGTTGCTCCACACAGTGGGCCGGCAGGAGAAAACTCCTGCCGCTGTGCATGGAAAGGCGGGAAGTGGGGGCTGCTAGGAGCCATGATGGGGGCACCCACCGACGGGGTGGTTTGCGTGGTCCGTCTGAGCCTCCAGGCGTGCCCTGAACAGCACCACACCTGCCCTGCCCCCCTCTCGCCAGCCGGAGAATTGAGAATGCCCCCCAACCCTGGCGGCCGCCGCTCGTGTCCTAGTGTCGTTCTGAGCTCGGGATATTGAGTAGGAGCCAGTCCTGCCCTCAGCCAGCGGGCTTGGGGAAAGGGCTACGCTACAATCTTACGTCGACCTGCGCAATTACTGCGGTGGCCGATGGCCACACTGTCGGTGGTGCGCGTCCTCACCACAGCGTTCCCCCCACTGAAGAGGGGCAGTGTGGGGAGCCCACGCAGCTCCCTGCCGGGAGCCCAGCTGCCCCCTGGACTTCTCACCAGCTGGGAGCAGGAGAAAGCTGCCCGGGGCTTCTTGCCGCCGGTGGGGAGATCAAGACCTGGAGTCCAGTTGACTGCGGTGCTCCCGGTGGGGAGCCAAGACCCGGGGGGGGGCACGGATGAAGTGTGGACACTGGTAAGCTGCTTCGCGTTGACCTAACTGGGGAGTGGAGACCAGGCCTTAGGCTTGACGGGTCTGGGGCGGGCCCCCCTTCTCTGCGAGGTTTGTGTGGGATAGAGTGTGGCTCGAGGTTCAGATCCACTCGGAAGTGGCTTCATTTTGCATGCTAATCTGCCTGCCTGACCTCTGATTTACCTTCCCGTAGCACCCATGAAGATCAGGGCCCCATTGCACTGGGCGTGTGTGTTTGTACATAGGCACTCACACACACGGACTCACACATACATGGACATGGGCACACGTGTACACACACGGACACACACATGGACACGGACACACTTACATACCGACATGGACACACTCACAACACCGACACAGACACACACATACATGGACATTGACACACCTGTACACACACATGGACACACTTACACACTGACATGGACACATGGACAAACACATACATGGATACGGACACACACCTGTGTACACTCAGACACGGACACACTCACACACCGACACGGACACACACGCACACTCACACTCACTCCTTGTCCCCAAATCTCTTACAGGCAGAATAGACCAGACGGACATAGGGGGAGAAGGGAAGTGACTTGACCAAGATCCCCCAGCAGGCTAGTGGCAGAGCTGGGTTCAGACCCATGTTTTCCGAGTCCCAGTCCGGTACCCTGTCCCCTAGACAAAGCTGCCTGCCCCTGATCTGTGGGGCGGTGGGGCTCCGTGCCCATTGCAGGCGCTGGGAGAGAGATGCAGCAGGGTATTGGGCAACAGGCAGGGCACGATGGGTGAGACTCCTCCAGTAACTCCCTGCCCCCAGGCTGGCACTGGGGCTAAATCCAGGGGGCCGGAGGGGAGTCTGCTCCATCCCCTGCCTGCAGTGGGCGTGCACCTTCACTGTGCCTTGTGGGGCTGGCTCCTGGCAGCGTGCGGGTTGCTCTGCCTGGTGGAACTCTTTGCTCACGGTCCCAGGGGGTGCCCCGTGTCTGGGCTGTGTGTGTTATGTCTGCCGGGCTTGGAGGCCAGCCAGCCCTTTGGATTAAGGAACAAAGTTGGGAGTCTGGCAGGGCCTGGGTCTGCCGGCTCAGATGGAGGCCAAAGACCGTGTTCTGCTGAGCGTGTAGCTTGGGAACGGGGTGGGAAGGGGAGGAACAGTCTTTCTTGCAGAGGTCTCGGCCACAGCCGCTCTCCCTGCATTCTGCCCTTGCAAAGCAGGAGGCAAACTTGCTGCATCTTTGTCTCTTAGGAGAACTTTCCGAGGCTGGGGACTCAAAGGGGAGAGGGCGGTGGGCACCCCTTAAGGCGAAGGCCAGGCAGATGGGTACCACCGAGAGCCTCGCTGGCAAGGCTAGGGCTGGCAGCGCCCTGCTCAGTGCACAGCGAGGGGCCTTCCTCTGCTGGGGTCCGTCTGCCGAGCTCGCTTTTTTGTGCATTAATTTCTTCTGCATGTTTCCTCCCCGGTCAGCCAGGGGGGGTTGATTTGTGCCTTTAAAGCTGGGTTAGGGCTGGACCTGTGGTCTGGGGAGACTACAGCGCCCAGCATGCAATGCGGCTTGCTCTGGCTGGCCTTGTTGCAGTGCATGCTGGATCCTGTGTTGTCTACCACCCCCTCGTGCACCCCGCTCTAGAGCCTGGAATTAACCCCTGCCTGACCAGCCTGATCCTGGAGCCCAAGGAGGGTTCACCTCGCCCCGTCTTGCTAAGAGGGTTGCTGTGATCTTCCAGCTCCGGGGAGCTCTGAGCTGATTCTGGGGAGGAGGCCAGCGGATTGGTGGCAGCGGTGCTGTCGCTGATGCACGGCTCTCCTGGGGACAGAGAGGTGTCTGCCCGCTGCATCGCTTCCCCATCCTGGCCTCTGGCGCAAGCGGGACTGTCACTTGGCGAGGAGGCCGGGCAGCAGAGCAGCGCGCTGACTATTGCTGGTTATTGTTTGTATTGTGGTGGAATCTAGGAGCCCCAGTCCCGGACTAGGACGCCCTGGTGCAAGGTGCTGTACAAACTATCCCTGCCCCAAAGAGCTTAGTTCCTGTCACGGAGTCTTGGGGAACTCAGGGCCCTGCACCCCCGGCTTCCTGCGATTCACCATGACTCTCAGCCAGCCAGTAAAGCAGAAGGTTTATTTGGATGACAGGAATACAGTCCAAGACAGGTCTTGCAGGCACAGACAACAGGGACCCCCTCAGTTAGGTCCATCTTGGGGTCCCCGGGCATCCCAGCCCAGCCCCCCTTGGGAGGTCAGAGCCATCTCTGCCCCCCAGCCCTCTCTCCCTGCCTGCTTCCAGCACTCTGCTTTCAGCGACCCCTCCCACAGCCTTTGTTCAGTTTCCCGGGCTAAGGAGTCGCCTCGCCTTCAACCCCTTCCTGGGTTCTCATGTTACACACTCAGGTATGCGCCCTCGGGCAGATCCCATCCTGCAATGCAGACTATCCCAGCACACTCCCCTGTCAGCATTCACAGACCACAGTGAGAACAGGCCCAGTTCGTCACATCTCTCCCCCCTTCGAGACCGAACTGAGCAGGGTCACTTTAGCCAGTGACCCGGGGAAGTTCGAACCTACCCCCGTTCCCATGGATGCCCCCGCATCCCTCCCATTCCTTGGTGAGAATTACACCAGGCCCCTCCAGTTTCACGCCCCCCCTTAGGTCGGGGGTGCTTGATGGCACTCGCAGTTCGCATGTGGGAAGGTTTATGCGGCCTGCGCCCTTTTCCCACCCCCATACCTCTGGGGTTCCAACTGGGCTGTGGTCTTCTCCCAGCGCTCCAGTCTGGAGGTCTGTGCTTTGGGCTCTCTTGGTTTAGAGCCGCCCTTTTAACCTTGGCCACCCTCTGGAAAGGCTCCTCTATGCTGGGCAAGGGTCCTAAAGCTGTTTTCCCCTTGTCCCAGGCCTTCCTCCCCCTCTGACAGGGGTCACAGGATCCGCAGTACTGTCGGACAGTAACAAAGACCCCAGGCCAGTAAAAGCTCCGTAGCAGCCTCTGCTGGGTACGCCAGGTTCCCTGGTGCCCTGCGAGGGGAATGTCATGGGCCCGGCACAGCAGCTGGCGGCGATACTTCTGGGGTACCACCAGCTGCCTCCTGATCCCCCCTGACTCCATTTTCCCTGGGGGAGCCCATTCTCGGTACAGGAACCCCTTCTCCCACAGGAACCTTTTCCGGCCACCTCGTCCCATGGTCTGTACCGCATTGAGGTCGGCCAGGTCCCTTATCTTCCGCAAGGAGGGATCTCTCTGCAACTCGGCCTGGAACTCAGCAACTGGGACAGGGATGGCCACCTGCTCTTTCTCGCCCGCTGGGTCCGAAGCTGCAGCCTCCCTGAGCCGCGTCCCTGGGCGTTCCCTCCCCACCAGCTTAGGGTCCCGCACCTCAGGCAAAGCACCCCCCCCAAGGCCAGGGGGCAGTGCCCCTTGCCGGCTCTGACCGCGGGTCACAACTAAGGCGGTCTGGGGGCTGCTTGGCCAGTCCTCTAGGTCCCCCCCCATCAACACCTCGGTGGGCAAATGGTGGTGCACTCCCACGTCCTTGGGGCCCTCCTTGGCCCCCCATTTCAGGTGTACCCTCGCTACGGGAACCTTGAATGGGGTCCCGCCCACCCCGGTCAGGGTCAGGAAGGTGTTGGGCACCACCCGATCTGGGGCCACCACCTCGGGCCGGGCCAGTGTCACCTCTGCGCCCGTGTCCCAGTAACCATAAACTTTCTTTCCCTCCACCTCCAGGGGAACAAGGCACTCGCTCCGCAGGGACAGCCCCGCGCCAACCCTGTAAACGGAGAACTTTGAATCCGGAGCATCTGGCCCCCCAGAGAAGCTAGTCTGGGGCTCTCCTCCCTCCTTAGCAGGTGGTACTCTGCCAGCCCCCCTTCCCTGGGAATGCTGCCTCTCGCCGGGCTGGGTCTCTACCCAGTCAACCCTCTGTGGGTTCGGCCTGCTCAGTCTGTCCCTGAGCCTGGGGCACTGGGCCCGTATGTGGCCCTTTTGGCCACAGTGGTAGCAGCCCATGTCCCATGGGTCCCCTTGAGTGGGTCGGATGGTCCTGATGCCGGATGTTCCCCTCTGATGGGGTTTTTCTGTATTTTCCCACGGGGAGGTCCCATGGTGACTCTCTCTCTGCGTTGTGGTGGGATTGCTCCTTTGGGACTCCTCCCTTTTATCTCCTGACCGGCTCTTTACGAACTCATCGGCCAGCCGGCCTGCCTGTCGCGGGTTCTCTGGCTTTCTGTCCACCAACCACAGCCTCAGGTCAGATGGGCACCGCTCATACAGTTGCTCCAGTACCAGCAGTTTGACCAGGTCCTCCTTCGTCTGGGCCCCATCAGCCCACTTGCTGGCGTATCCTTCCATGCGGGCGGCTAGTTGCAGATATGAGATCTCAGGGGTTTTATCCTGATTCCGGAACCTTTCCCGGTACATCTCAGGAGTCAGCCCAAACTCTCGTAGCAGGGCCTTTTTGAATAGCTCGTAGTCCCCTTTCTCTGCCTCTTCCAGTTGGCGGTACAATGCCACGGCTTTGGGGTCCAGTAAGGGGGTAAGGACCCGGAGTCTGTCTGCGGGATCAACCTGGTGCAGCTCGCAGGCCGTCTCAAAGGCCTCCAGGAAGTCATCCATGTCCTCCCCCTCCTTGTATGGGGCCATGATGCACTTATCAAAGCTCCGTGCAGTCCTGGGTCCCCCCTCACTCACCGCAGCTGGGGGTTCGCTGCCCCTCAGTCTCGCCAGTTCCAGGTCATGCTGACGCTGTCTCTCATTCTCCTGTCTCTGTCTCTCTTCATGCTGACGCTGTCTCTCATTCTCCTCCCGTTCACGCTGATGCTGTCTCTCTTTCTCCTCCCGTTCATGCTGACGCTGTCTCTCTTCACACTGATGCTGTCTCTCTTTCTCCTCCCGTTCACGCTGATGCTGTCTCTCTTTCTCCTCCCGTTCATGCTGACGCTGTCTCTCTTCATGCTGTCTCTGTTGTTCGCGATCCTCCAGCTCTCTCAGTTTTAGCTCTTTCTCCCATTCCAGCCAATTCCGCTCCCCGGATGCCGAACGTCGCCGGGAGGATCCTCTGCTGGCCGGTGGGCTTCGCCGGGGGGACCCCCTGCTGGCCGGGGGGTTCACGGCGCCTTCGGTATTTGCTGGGCTCCTCCCCACCCTTCCCCTAGGCATAGGAAGGAGGGGTCTCGGGAAGCCCTCAGCAGCCGGCTGACCACTCCCAGCTGGGACAGACACTGGTGCCTGCGCTGCATTTGCCAGGCTGCTTCCCTGAGACACAGGGATCAGTTCATTCGCGCGATCTTCCGCCTCCAGCTGGGCAATGAGCTGTTCTTTGGTGAGCCTCCCAATGCGCAGCCGCCTCTGCTTGCACAGCTCCACCAGGTCGCTCTTAAGCCGCTTGGCATACATCTTCCTGCTGGCCACTCACCGGCCTGTGTGCTCACAGCTCCCCACAGTTCCCAGGGGGCCCCCTAGTGTGCCAGCCCTTCTCGAGGTCACCACCTCTCTGCCAGGGTTGAGCTGCAGACTCCTCCGCCCCTGGGACCACTCGCTGCGATCCCCCCGGGGGACCCTGTTACTGCAAAAGTCCTTCTCGCTGGTCACACACTCCCAGGGGTAATAACCGTCTCTCTCTCACTCTTCAGCACGCCTGGTCCCCGTCAATCCCCCTTCGTTTTACTGCTCCCCAGTCACTTACTGCAGGAAGCGCCGTCCACGGGGTGCAGTAGATCCCACCACTGCCACCAGTTGTCACGGAGTCTTGGGGAACTCAGGGCCCTGCACCCCCGGCTTCCTGCGATTCACCATGACTCTCAGCCAGCCAGTAAAGCAGAAGGTTTATTTGGATGACAGGAATACAGTCCAAGACAGGTCTTGCAGGCACAGACAACAGGGACCCCCTCAGTTAGGTCCATCTTGGGGTCCCCGGGCATCCCAGCCCAGCCCCCCTTGGGAGGTCAGAGCCATCTCTGCCCCCCAGCCCTCTCTCCCTGCCTGCTTCCAGCACTCTGCTTTCAGCGACCCCTCCCACAGCCTTTGTTCAGTTTCCCGGGCTAAGGAGTCGCCTCGCCTTCAACCCCTTCCTGGGTTCTCATGTTACACACTCAGGTATGCGCCCTCGGGCAGATCCCATCCTGCAATGCAGACTATCCCAGCACACTCCCCTGTCAGCATTCACAGACCACAGTGAGAACAGGCCCAGTTCGTCACAGTTCCTAGGGGCAGGGACAGAGCCCTTTGGCCCTAGGCTGCTGCGTCTTCCAGGCTTTGGGCTCACAAAGGCCAGTGCTGAGCCCTGGCTGCTCATAGCAGATTCCTGCTGACCCCTGCCGCACCGAGCGCTGACCTGCCAGGCTGTGGCTGCCAGCCCCCCTCAGCCCTGGCTTGCAGCGCCTGGCTCTCTCCTATCCCCGCCACGATAGCAGGGGAAGCCAGCCCCACTGCGGTTCGTTAGCCTCTGCTCCCCGCCGTCTGCCGGGATGCGGGGTGACGGCAGGACGTGGGAGCCCACAGACTCTCTGGCCAAGCGTTGAGCAGCAGCTGAGCCAAGCCAGGGCTTCCTGTGTGGCGCTGGAGCTGTATTGAATTCCTGCCTTATTGTAACCAGCCTCCTGCCTGCTTGGAATGGGAGCGAAGGGGGGAGGAAGGGATGCAGGGCCTGGAGGTGGAATGGGGCCCAGCTGGGCTCGCTATGGGCCGTGCAGTCTCTGCAGATGGAGATTCAGGGCTGGGTGCTGCTCTTCCCCTCGCCCCTCGGGCGGCTTCGTGCACCCTTGTGAGCGGCCGCACGGTTCATTTCACGTTGGCCCCCTCTGTCCCCGTTACACTGCAGCGGACGTGCTCAGGGCTGATGTGCATGGGCAGAGTCGCAGGGGGAGAAGGGGTCTAGGGCTGGGATAACAGGGGGGCTGTGGGTCAGGATTGAGGGGCACCAGCAAAGTTGGGGGTGGGCCCAAGTGCTGGAAGGGGGAGGCGGGACACTGGGTTGGGCATTGAGGCAGAGTTGCAGGGGGATGTAAGATTGGAATAGCAGCAGGGGGGCTGCAGGGTGGGACTGAGGGCCGTGAGCTGAGCTGGGGGGGGGGCAGGCTGGTATAGCAGGGGATGCTGGAGGGTGGCACTGAGGGGCGTGAGCTAAGCTGGGGGGCGGGGCCAGGCTGGTATAGCAGGGGATGCTGCAGGGGGCACTGAGGGGCGTGAGCTGAGCTGGGGGGGGGCCCAGGCTGGTATAGCAGGGGATGCTGCAGGGGGCACTGAGGGGCGTGAGCTGAGCTGGGGGGGGGGCCCAGGCTGGTATAGCAGGGGATGCTGCAGGGGGCACTGAGGGGCGTGAGCTGAGCTGGGGGGGGGCCCAGGCTGGTATAGCAGGGGGTGCTGCAGGGTGGCACTGAGGGGTGTGAGCTGAGCTGGGGGTGGGGGGGCCCAGGCTGGTATAGCAGGGGATGCTGCAGGGGGCACTGAGGGGTGTGAGCTGAGCTGGGGGGGTTAGCCCAGGCTGGTATAGCAGGGGGTGCTGCAGGGTGGCACTGAGGGGCGTGAGCTGAGCTGGGGTGGGGGGAGCCCAGGCTGGTATAGCAGGGGGTGCTGCAGGGTGGCACTGAGGGGCGTGAGCTGAGCTGGCAGTGGGGAGCCCAGGCTGGTATAGCAGGGGGTGCTGGAGGGTGGCACTGAGGGGCGTGAGCTGAGCTGGGGGGAGCCCAGGCTGGTATAGCAGAGGGTGCTGCAGGGTGGCACTGAGGGGCGTGAGCTGAGCTGGGACTGGACTCACAGGGGTGGTGCCGGTGAGAATGGAGATACGTCAGTAGAGCTGTATAGGGACCCTGGGGCCGGACTAGCCAGGGGGCTGCAGATCATTCCTGCCGGACGGCAGCAGGGCTGGGTGTGGCAGTTGAGGCAGAGCCTGCGCAGGACTCCGGCCGTGCCATTCATCTTCCGCGAGCCCTGAACTTACCCTGCCCGGCCCCAGCGCCAGAGGAGCGCGTAGCCGGGGGAGAGGGGAGGCGGCTGGTGACTCTGCTCCCCGCTCTCCCGGGCCCCAGGAGAAGATCAGCAAGATGAAAGCCAACGAGGCCAAGCTGGAGACCGACAAGCGGCGCCTGAAGGAGATCCTGGACGCCTCGGAGAGCCGCTGCACCAAGCTGGAGCTGCTGCGGTGCTCGCTGGAGGGGGAGCTGCAGAGGGTGAAGCTGGTGCTGAGCGACCGCGAGATGGAGATCCAGGTGCTGCAGGACCGCGGTGACACGCTGCAGAGACAGGTAGCGCCGCCGTTGCTGCTGGGCTGGGCCTGTGTGGCAGACCGAGGCCATGGCAGCCCCTTGGCGCTGGCTGCGCCCGCTCCTCCTCTAGGATCTGTGCGCGCCAGGCATTGAAGGGGAAGGAGCCGTGATGAGGCACAAAGCCCCACGCTGCTGACGGGCTGCCCAGCTCCCAGCACAGCCGGGCGGCAGGGCACCCGGGCAGTGCCCCTGCATGTCATAGAGCGGAGCTCTGTGCCAACTCTGCCTGCCCCAGCGTGGGGAGCAGGGAGTGACGTGGCTAGTGGGTCTGTGACTATGTAGCCCTGGGGGTCACCATCCTGGTGCAGTGGGTGAGTGAGCACCATGGTCCAGCCCCTAGGCCGCTGCTCCCGACCCATGAGCTGGGGGGGTGGATTCGATCTCCCCGAGGGGCCGCTCCATTGCTGTCCTGAGTGGGTGTGGCTTAGCACACCGGACTAGTCGGCCACGCAGGCTGTTCCTCTCCGAAGGATTCCTGATGGCAGGGCGGGTCGTGTAACGCCCGCGGGGCTGGCACTGCTCCAGCCGTCCTGGTGCGGCCCCTGCCACTAAGGGCAGGGCTTGAGCACAGAGCCTTTGTGACCATCGGCTAGTAACGCGGGAGATGCAGCCCTGGGCCCCGGCTCATTGCCAGACTGCGCCGATCCCTCCGCAGGTCACCGACAGCGAGACGAAGGCCAACGCCTTGCAGCTGTCCGTGGAGCGACTGCACCTCACCCTGGCCAAGGCCGAGGAAGGCGAGAGCGCCCTGAAGGACAAGGTGCAGGGCCTGGCCCTGTCTCTGTCGGAGAGCAGCGCCAGCGCCGGCGCCACCCAGGAGAAAGTGCTCCAGCTACAGAAGGCGCTGACAGCCAGCGAGCATGACCGCCGCGTGCTGCAGGTGGGAGTCGCCCGGGGCTGCAAGGTGCAGTGGGGGAGGAGGGGGGTGGGGGCAGGGTCCAGGCAGAGATTTCCAGCAGGTTTGATGGACGCTGGCAGAGGTGGGAGAGGAATCGGGCCAGGACTGGAGTTCCCCAAGGCTTCCAGCAAGTCAGGATTGGGCGCATTGGTAGATCTGTCTTGGATGGGCCAGGGCTGGCCTAGCCAGGGGGCTGCAGGGGAAACTGCTGGCACTGAGCCTGACTGTAGACACCTCCTTCAGTCTCACACCATCCTCCCTGTGCCAGCTGCCCTTCCACACAACACGGGGACTGGTTCCCCTCCCCACTGTCTTTGCTGTGAGCGGGTGGCTCCGTCCTGCTAGCGTTGGGATAATCGGTCCGAGCTCGTGAAGCGGGGAGCTTGGCCGGGATCTGTTTTGCACAGCCTGGCCCCTCTGTGCCGTTGGGGTGTCACCGTCTCCACTCCTGTCCCAGGAGCGGCTGGACGCTGCCCGCCAGGCGGTCTCGGAAGCCAAGAAGCAGAACAGCGGGCTGGCGGACCGGGTCCAGGTGCTGAAGACCGAGCAGGCGGAGCTGGAGCTGCAGAAGGAGGAGCTCGAAGGGCAGGTCCGGCAGCAGCAGGAGGTGAGGACGCGGTGCTGGGTCGGGATTGGGGGCGACTGTCCCATGAATGTAGTCTGAGCCGGCCCAAGAGCCAGCCGGCTGCTGATCAGCTGGGCTGGTATCTGGGCAGGGCGGGAGCTGACTCCGTAGAGACGTAGCAGGGGGTCACTGGGTCGTGCCTGGCTTTCCACGGTGACCCCAGTGAGAGCATCACCGGCACAGAGAATGGGAAGTGTATGTGGGGCAGGGAGAGGGGTTTCCCCAGAGCGCCCTGTGCCACTCATGGGGGGCTGGAGGGAGGTTTTCCTTGGAGCCCCCCCTGGGGGGTCACTTGTGGCTCTCCCCACAGAGCATTTGGACACAGGGCTCCCTATGGATCCGTGGGCTCTGCCTGCCCCAGCCAGGGCACTGGGAGTTGAAGTTGCCTTTCCTCAGGGTTTGGGGCCTTCCTGCCCCACCACCCAGCATTCCCAGGGGGCTGAGCCCCTCGGTTGTTAAACCCCCACTGCCCCTGGCGCTGCTTTGTGCCGACAGCCTTGTGTCTGCTTTGGGGGGTCCAGACTGGGAGGGAAGTTGCTCCCCCAGGGGGGTCCCTCACCAAGCCCCATTTATCCTCAAGGCTCTCAGCCCTTCCAGCTGCAGAGAACCAGAGCGTTAACCCCTCAGTGCTGCCGGCAGGGTCTGTGCTGAGCTACCAGTCCTGCCCCGCTCACCTCCCAAATCCCAGCAGCTCGTCCTGCCGCTTTCACCCCCTTCCCAGCCACGGAGCAAGAGCCCGGGCCCAGGCACTGAACTTGGGTCTCCCCCCGTGGAAGCGCTGATCTCTAACCACTAGGCTACCGGGCCGATCCCACGCGCCTCTCACTAGAGCGGCTCCCTGCCCTGTGACGTTGTGCTCAGCCACGTCTCTCTTCCCCAGCTGCTGCGCCAGTGCCAGGAGAGCGAGAGCGCGGCCCTGCGGAGCCTGCAGAAGCTGCAGGAGGACAAGCACCTGCTGCAGGAGCGGCTGGGCAGCCTGCAGCGGGCGCTGGCCCAGCTGGAGAGCGAGAAGCGGGAGGCGGAGCGCTCCTCCCTGCGGCTGGAGAAGGACAAGATGGCCCTGAAGAAGACCCTGGACAAGGTGAGGAGCAGGGGATGGGGCTTGATGACTCCCAGTGCTCTCCCCCCGGCACACACAGCCAGAATGGTATTAGCTGATTTGTAGGCTTCTTATCCAAGGTCCCTCCAAGGAACGGCACCAGGGTTAGCCATGGGGAGATTGTTATGGGAATTCGCTAGCTCCGTGCCACCTTCCCGGCTGGCAGGGGGCTGCCTGATCTCGGACAGAGGATGGGGGTGACGAGCAGGGGATGCAAAATTCCACAGAATCCTGGGTCTGGCACCGGGTTTGAATCCCGAGCTGGCATTTCTACTGAGAGCGAAGGGGGGTTAATGCTCAGCTTGGCTTCCAGTCAGCTGTGACTGGGTATTATCCATGGCATCGTGGGGCGTTACGTTCGGGAACGGCCTGAAATCTCCTCCGTCCATTCAGTGGTGCTTCGGTCGTTGCATTTACGCTCCTGTGCCTGCGATTTCAACGGGCAACCCGTGGAATTAGACTGGCCATAGCAGACAGCCCCTCCCTGAGTGACCCCGCCCCAGTCTGCCATGGGGAAAACCCACCCAACCGTGATCCACATTCAATCACTTTCCCATAAAGCGGTGCCTGGCACGGAGCTCTGAGCCAGCAAACTCAGCGCAGAGACCCATAGCCAGACTCCCATGATCCTCTGCAGCTGCCTGCAATCCTCCGGAGAGCACAGCTTGGGGATACAGCCCTGGAGTCGTTTCCCGCTCCCGAAAGCTGTGGTGTAAGGGCTCTGGTGAAGAATGGGGGCCTTATTCCTCCCCAGAAGTGACTGCATTGCAGCAGTGGGGGGAATGCTCTCTCTCTACACATCCTCTAACGCAGGGCTTCTCACAACAGATTTTTTGGTGGCCTCAGAGTGCCGCCGCCAACACTTGCTGGTGGCCGCTCTGACAACTTTTCCTAAAATACTTAATTAACTTTAGGAAAAGCAACGAAATATGCACATATACGTGTCCAAGCGCCGACCCATCTCTCTATCCCTGCCTTCAGCGAGAGCCCGCCCTGGGGAAGGCGGGTCGGGAACTCACTGGCCGCCTGCGGTGTCCCAGACTTCCCGAGGCCTGGCTGGGTGGGACGGGGGGAGCTGCCCAGGGGAGCACCCCGGTGACTGAATGCCGCAGCTGACAAGAATCGCCTCCAGCACCGTGCACACCGGCCCCACGTGTCTCCAGAGGCGCTGCCCGGAGCCCCAGAGGAGGCTGCGTGCTGCAGGGCAAAGATCCCTGCTGGCGGCGCAAACACCAAGGTGGCGCGTCTTGCTGCCCTTGGTACCAGCTACTCAGGACCAACAGCTGGGAGGGGTTGCCGCTTTCCGGGAGGGGAGACGGAGGGTCGGGGGGGACCCGCCCAAGCTGTTTAGGGGCGGCCGAACCTTTAAATTTTGCCCCCCTCACCATCAACATATACAGTTTGAGGGAGGCGACGCCTCCCCCTCCATGTCCCACCCCCAATCTCTGCCTATGCTTTGGAGGCTGTTGTAGCCGGAAAAAAGCCCCCTGGTGGCTACATTTGAGAAATGCTGCTCTAAGTGCCCTGGGCTCCTTCCCGCTGGAAGTTGCTGTGGGTCATGGGTGCGGGGCGTGCGGCACCTCTGTTCCCTTCGTGGTCTCTCTGAGCGCCCCCCTCAGATCTCGGGCCTTTACCTCCCACCAGGGGAATCCAGCAATTCTCCCGCTCTCAGACTGGGCCCTGGGCTCCGGCGCCATGTGTATGGACCGGGCTCGCCCAGCCGGGCCGGTGGGCTCTTCGTGTGGGAGTGTGTCACCGAGGCAGATATAGTGAGCAACATCCTGCTTCCAGCCAACGTGGGGTTCGTTTCAGCAGTGGGAACAAAGCGTTTGGAGAGGGGAGTTAAAAACCACAGTCTGTGCACATGGCTCTCTGACCCCCAGCTCTCCCGTAGTGTGATGGGGGTCTAGCCTGGCCTAGCTTCTTCAAACACCCCTGCAGGGGCCTGGTTCGTCTGAAGGGCTCCCCAGCAACCACTGCCTCACTTGAAAGGGGGGGTGTCCCGGCTAATCCAGCCAGTTCCTGCTCGGGTCAGTGCCTGGCTTTGGCCCTGCGTGTGTAACCCAGCTGTGGGCTCAGGGAGAGGTTGAGTCGGACTCCTCAGAGCCCACGGCCCTGCCATTGTCCCGTAACAACACACCAGTGTTTGCTCACGGGTGGCTTGGCCTGAGTTGTCTTATTTCCTTCCTGCGTGCGTTTTTCTCAGAGCCCCCTATTGAACTAAACCGATTCACTCCCACAGCAGCCATCCCTTGACCAGGCCAACCTCCAGCTTTCATCAGTCAGTACCCAGCAGCGCCACGCCGCGCGGGCCTGGGCCTGGCTGGAGCAAGTGCTGGGCCTGAACTGTGGGAGTCTGGTGACCAGTGCTTGGGGGTGGGGGCACAGGACCACATCAATGCCAGGTGCCCTCTGTGATCACATGGGGTACGTCTACACTGCATGCTGAGCCCGGGCTCTGACTCAGGTTTGAGCCCAAGTCCCCCTTCCGTCCACACACAAATCAGTCTGACGTGGGTCAGCCAGGACCCGGGTCGTGGATCCAAGCCCTGTGGTTTCGCGGAGTGGATGTAGCGCAAACCGCAGCCCCGACTCATAAGGGCTGCGTGGTGCAGTGTTGGCTGTGAGACCCGGGTGCAGCCGTTTACAATGCAGTGTGGACGGTCAAGCGCAGGCTTGGAACCTCCAAGTCCACTAGCCCGGCTCCCGCGGGCCGGGGCGTAGTGCGGAGTGTAGCCATAACCAGCGTGGCCCGACCCACCCTCTCTCCCTGGGCTTGCTTGGCCGGCAGGTGGAGCGCGAGAAGCTGAAGACACACGAGGACTCGGTGCGGCTGTCGGCGGAGAAGGGCCGGCTGGACCGTTCCCTCAACACGGTGGAGCAGGAGTTGGCAGAAGCTCAGCGACAGATCCAGCTGCTCGAGGTCAGCCGTCAAACC
Source organism: Malaclemys terrapin pileata (assembly GCF_027887155.1). NCBI lineage: Eukaryota > Metazoa > Chordata > Testudines > Emydidae > Malaclemys > Malaclemys terrapin. Next base: position 6,128,577 of record NC_071523.1, read on the forward strand.
CTCCCCATTGAGTGCTCTGTCCTGAGCAGCCGGGGTGCGGGGCAGCTTTCCAAAGAGCTAGGCACAGTCCTGGTTCCTGCTGACCCCTGGGGGTGGAAACACCCCGCGGGTCTGCTCGCAGCTTCCGTCACGCGCTGCCGTGGCTGTTAGGATGTAGCCAAGAGCCAGGGGGTGCAGAACTCTGCATTATGCTGCTGGGTCAGGGTGCTGTCAATGGGGCCTCTTCATAGGCTCCCTTACCTATGACAAACCATTGGGTGAGGGGGAGGAGGGGACAGAACAGTAGGTGGGGGATGAAAGGGGGTGGGAGTTGGGGGGAAGAGACACAGATGGTGGAGACGTGGGTCTGAGAGGGGTCAATCTACAAGGCGGGTGTGAAGGACGGCTAGGGTGGACTAGCCCCAGAGCCGAGCGGGGTGGACGTGACGGCATCTCTCCCCAGTAGACTGGTGTAGCCCAGGGGGTGTGAAACGAGGGGGGAAGGTGGTTTGGGAGTTAAAGCCCCGGGCGGAGCGTAGGTCTGGAGATCCGGGCTCGCTCTCTCCGCTTGGCCCCTGGGACGCCGTGTGAGCTGGGGCCTGGCGCTTCCCCGCTCTGTGCCTCCGTAGGAACACGGGGATGGGGATAGCGCCGTGTGGCGCGTGACGCTGGGTTCCGGAGGGAAGGTGCTGTGGAAGTGTAACTAGTCAGAAGTTTAGGGGGGGCCCAGCCTCGACTTGGCAGCGGCATTGAAGGGTTAATACTCCCGCTAGTGCGGTGGATAGTGGGGAGCCGGGGAGGTGGAAGAGCAGTGCTGTGCTGATTGACAGCCAGTGACCTGCCCCTGCTGCCAAACTCCTCCCAGCTACCCCCCACCCCCTTCCTTCAGCTCTAGCCAGGCACGTCCCAAGGCCACCCTCCTTCCACAGCCTATCCCTACATGGGCTGAGACCCATAACCAAGTTACACACCTGCGCCCTCCTCCCAGCGCCGGCCCGGGGTGCTGTACGCTTCCAGACTCCCAGAATGCCCTGCTGCCACCAGAGGCGCTGGGCATGGCTGCACTGAGCGGATACAAGGCCCCCAGGATTGAGGCCGGCAGGGGCCCTGCAGCTGTATCCGTGCCCAGGGCCTGAGCCAAAGCTCATCGTGGTCGATTGAAAGACGCCCATTGATCAGACCCACGGGCAACCTGTCACCTGGAATCCTTGGCTCTCCTGGGAGGGGGGAGCCTCGCTCACCTCTCCCCCTCCCCTAGCTCCGATGACCTTTGAACCCTGGCACTCACTGGTGTGCTTACTGCCTTCTCTCTTTTGGTCGGGCGGCTGGTCCCTGCAGGAGAACCTAAGCATGGTTAGAAGGACGCTAACGTGTTCCTGGGTGAGTCACGCCTCTGGCTCAGTGCTTGTAGTTAGTCCTGTGCGCCGGAGCCTTTCACCCAGCCCCTCCCGTACGACGCGCCCCCTCTTAACAGAGAGCCAATCTACAGCAGGCCAGGGCTTGGCTGTAATACGAGTAACAATAATGCGCAGGCGTAATTGCAATCAGGATCCTGTCATGCTAGGCCCCATACAGGAGACCGCCTTGCCAGGTGACCATCTGTATGGACAGAGGGTGGGAGGGGAAACTGAGGCACAGAGCAGTGAAGTATCTTGCCCAAGGTTACACAGCATTTCAGTGGCGGAGCCGAGAATAGGGTAGAAGCAGCCACGGTTTGAAGACGCACTGGGGATCGAACCGGGGCCCTTCATGCGCTGCTACAGCTTGTGCGAAAGCCCCAAGACTCCTTAGCGCAGGGGCGGGCAAACTTTTTGGCCTGAGGGCCGCATCGGGTTTCGTAAGTTGTATGGAGGGCCGGTTAGGGGAGGGGGTTGTGGCCCAGCCCCCTCCTCCCATCTGATCCCCCCCCCCCCGGGACTCCTGTCCCCCCAAAACCCTGGGACTCCTGCCCTATCCATACAACCCTGCTCCCTGTCCCTTGACTGCCCCTGGACCCCCGCAGCCCCATCCAACGCCCCCCATCCTTCCTGACTGCCCCTTGGGACCCTGCCCCCATTCAACCCCGTTCCCCCCGACCACCCCAACCGCTATCCACACCCCCGCCCCCTGACTACCACCCCAAACTCCCCTGCCCTCTTTCCAACCCCCCTGCTCCCTGCCCCTTTACCGCGCTGCCTGGAGCACCGGGCCACCGCACAGCACAGAGACCAGGTCAGGCCGGGCTCTGCAGCTGCGCTGCCCCAGGTGCTCGCCCCGTCGCCCAGAGCATTGCGCCGGCGGGGGAGTGAGCGACCTGAGGCTGTGGGTGAGGGGGAACAGCAGTGGAGGGGCCAGGGCAGGGCCGGCTCCCGTTCTAGTCCTGCTGAGCCCTAAGGGAGTTTTTGTCCCACGTTTTTGGGTGTAAGGGGGGGGTGCGGGCAGGAGCAGGTGGTTATGAAATGGAGCTGGAGGGAGACCCATGCAGTCGATGGCCTGTGTGAGCACATAAAGCCCCGGGGCCTTGTCTACACTACAGCACTTGCTCCATCGCCACTCAGCTGTGAAGCTGTGTTAAGCCCCAACTGGTCAGCAAACATCTTCCAGTTGGGAGCCGGTAAGAAAGTGTGAAAAGGGTTTTCCTGCCCCACAATCTCTGTTTTCTAACTTTTTCCATGGGGGGGGGAATCATTTCACAAAAGGGAGGGCGGCACGAGGACCCCAAACTCCCAACAGAAAAGGGCCACGTCTTGGTTTCCAAAACCCGAAACGAAGTGACGCTGGCTCGGTTTTGAAACAATTAGTTTTATTGTCCTGCTTGGAGCACTGAATCAACGCTGCCATTGTCCCGTGGAGAATTTTTGGTCTACATGTTTCTGCCAGGAAAATGTTTTTGGTCAAAAAATGGCCACCAGCTTGCATTAAAACATTCAGCAGGCAGGAAGGCGAAAGGATGCTTGTGCGTGGGCGTGCGGAACCAGGGTTGAACCTGGGCGGGGCCTGGGGGCCTTAAAATAGCAGCCGTATAACACAGCAGCCGCACAACCAGCTTTGACGTTAGGGTTAAATTTGAAGCCAGTGCAGTGCTGAGATCCACCAGACCTAGTGGGGTGAGGATCCGTCGCGTCCAAGGCTGCAGAGAAGCCTAGGGACTGTGCAGAGCGCGTTAGCCAATACTTGGAAGAACCCAGGCTGCAGCGAGACGAACCCGGCGAGGGTCACTGGTCAGATGCTGCTGCAGGGCCCTTGGAGCTGAAAAGGAGGTGCTAGTATACGCGGGAGTGTGGGCGGAGGTGACCCCTCGCCAAGGTGGCTGGTGGCCCTTCTACTGACCTGAGTTCTGAGGGTGGCGCCTTGTCAGCCACAGCGGCGTGGTAGGATGGATCCTCCATTTCCTTGGCAGTCCCTGGCGTCTCCAAGCAAGGGAGGACGCACGCAGGGGCTGGGCCGTGCTGGCTGCGAGACAGCGCCGGCTGTGTCATTGGGGAGCGGGAGGAAATGCGGCGGGGTGGTGGCTAATGATGGCAGAGTGATGTGGTCACAAGGGGGTTGTCTGGGCAGATGGGGTGCAGGGGACTTTATTTTGCATGGGGGGGAATACCAAGGTGGGCTAAATCAGCCCTCAGAGGACTGACTAGACCAGCGTGGCCCCTTGCCCGTGGAAGCCTGGATGTGTGACCCCTCCTCTCCCTTGCTCAGGCTCAGGTAGCGGAGATGGAGCAGACCCAGTCCCAGAGCCTGGTGGAGACGGCCACCCGCCACCGGCAGGAGCTGCAGCTGGAGATCGAGCGGCTGCGCGGCTCCCAGCTGCAGGCGGAGCGCACGCTGGAGGCCAGGGAGCGCGCGCACAGGCAGCGCGTCAAGGGGCTGGAGGAGCAGGTGAGATGCTGGACATCGACTAGCCGCGAGCTCCCCTGCCGCCAGGGTCCCTACAGCGCCCCCTGCTGGGAGAGGCTGGGACTGGAGCAGCTGTAAGTTCCACAGCTCCCGTGCTCCCGGCTTCCTTTGCCGATCCGGGGAAATAGCCCCGAAATGCTGCTGCACCCTCTGGCTTGCCACGGCTTCGGGGGACCCCTGTGCAGCCAAAGTGCTGACTGGATCCCCCCCCCTTTTTAATCCTCTCCTTCACAGATCTCCACGCTGAAGGATCAGCTGCAGCAGGAGTTGCGGCGGTGCCAGACCCACTACTCTCACTCCTCCCTCCTCTCGGGGAACTAGGCTCCCTCCCTCTCCCTACCGCCACTGTGACCAAGGAGCCTTCAGTCCTAAGCACCCTCCGGCTTGATGCTCCAGCCCTGTGGCAGGGACATTGGGTTTGTATAGAGGGGCGATGCCCCTGCCATCACCCTCCCCATAGGGCCCTGTGGATTCCTTGGGTGCCCAGCCCTTTACAAAAGACCAGTACGCGCACACGTTCCCCTGAGTGTGCGTCGAGTCGGGTTGACATGGAATCGGGGAGCGTCTCAGCGCTGCTACTTGGCCTTCTCCACGAGTGTATCGTTACAGATACGCTACGAATGGAAACTAATCAGTGACAACGGGCAGCCTGGGTCTGATTTTTCAGCAGCGCTGAGCACCCCCAGCTCAAAGCACAGTCCATTTACGCTGAGAGTGCCCAGCGCTGGGCAATCAGAAGCTACATTCAATCCTTTTGTAGCATCTTTCCAAGGGTGGGCGAATTGTTACACTGGATAGCAGCCACCTTCCTTTTGAAGCGCGGATAGAAGGTAACGTTGGCTAGTCTTCAGAGCAGGGGAGTGAGGACTCCTGGGTTCTATGCGTGACGCTGATGCATCGTATGATTGCCTCACTCTGTGCCTCAGTTTCCCCCTATAATTCAAGGCTAATAATACTGACCTCATAGAGGAATTCTGAGGCTTAACTAATTACCGTGATGCGCTTTGAGATCCTCCGCTGGAAGGTGCTCTGGAGTGGGGTTATTCGTAAGCAATATTATTAAGTTTAATAGAAACAGTGGCCTCTTTGTCCAGAGGGTCATGCTGGGGGCTAACATTTAAAATGCAGCTCTGAAGAGGGGAGTGCATTCACAGGCCGACGATTGAATGCCCCTGGGTGACTGGAGTCCGAACATGGGCTCAGGCACCAGTGAAATGGGTTTGCTGATCTGTGTCATCCCGCGGCTATTTCATTAACCCTAAAAGGCCCCTTTAAGCAAAAATATATTTTGGGGGTAGGTGGGGACCAAAAAAAAAAAAAATCTACAACCATACTCAACTAGGTCCTGCAAACCCAGCATTTGCCTTCCCAGCAACGACACTTCTGCCATTCCATTTTTTTAAAAAACAGCACTTTCCTAAGCGTAAGATGCTAATGGAGGAGAATGTATATTTGATACATGTCATTTTCTACTGCAGTTTTTACTAGAAGTTCGGAAACTTTTCAAGACTTTGTCTTAACTCTTTGTATGAAACCTGCTTCTGCAGCTCTGGTTTAGCCAGTGTGTTGCCCAGAAAACCCAGAACCCTTTGTAGAAAATGGAAGGTGGGAAGATGTGTTTTATCAAGGATTTGAGTTGGGTGCTCTGCTCTACGCTGGCCCTCCCTGTTGGTTTCCCTTAGAGCAGAGACGGGTCAGTTTCACAGAATGCTAGTCTAAGCAGCTGTTGATTTTTGAATGTTTGCTCCTCCTTTCCAGTAGCCTCATGCCCTGCATGGGCATGTTGGCTGAGAACGTGCCCCTAGTGTCGCTGTATGTCCAATACCATCTCAGGGCCCCCGCTCCTCCTAGCATCCTGTTCACACCCAGTGCCTGCACTGGGACGACAGTGTAGTAAGCAATATGTGCTCTAAGTACAACCTGAGCCCGTCGCTGCTTCCTGAAACCAGTAGGTGAACAAACTCCACCCTCAGAGCTAGAGTCATTCTTTGTGCCTGCCAAAGCCTAGTTTATTGCACTGCTAGTTGTCAGGGAGGGGAAAGCTGAAGGGCCCTGAAACCCAGAAGAGCCAAGATAACTGGGTTAGGGGGACAAACTGAACCTGAAGAAGTTCCTTTTCCACCATAGCAACGAGTTGAGCATTAGTGTCCCTTAGAGTTAGCAGCAGACTCTGTACTTGATCCAGCCTTGGCCTTAGTGTCTAGTTAAAGAGCCACTGCCCACTTGAGCACTGATGGCTGAAAAGTTTTAACTTATTACAGGTAACACCAAGCTCATCAGAATTTATTTTACTCTTAGTTTGGTTTGTGCATTTGACAGCGCTGTGTGGTTAAGTCAGTTTCATTGTGGCACTTGTTTTACGGGGGGTTTTAAGATCAGAAAGTGTGATTGTTAAATGTCAGGCCTGTGAACCAGGGGCAGCACCTGAAACATCATCACTCAGGTTTTCGAAACTGACCCAATTCCAGCTTGTCCCAGACCCAAATCCTCCTCCAGTGGCCCTTGGCTCTGCCAGTTCGGTTGATGAGCAGCGCTGTCTAGGCTAATGACAGTAGCATCTCTTCAGACTTCTCCGGTTGTGTGTCAAATGAGAGAATCGGCTGCGGAAGGGCAGCCGTAAAATTAGAGCAGGAGGAAATGCACCTAGTGGAGGTGGCATTTGCAGGGAACTTTTCTCTAATACCCACTAGCCTGGCTTTCTTGGTAAGGTGACTAGAAAGGGACTGAGAGGGCTGGGAAGAAACTCTGCATCAGGGGGCATGTTCTGATCTTAGCCCCCAGCACTAGTGTAATGTAACCCCCACTAGCACAGAGTTCTGCCCCACCCTGCAGCCCCGCTAGACAGTGTGGCTGGAAAGGAGGAAGCCATCGCATAAGCTGTTTACTTAGAAAGCCTGGCCAAGCGCTAGGTTAGCTGGGGCCCACGAATGATGGCTACTTGAGAATGGGGGAACTAGGCTCTGTTCACTGGATTAAAGTACAGTTCTGCTCCCAGCAGAGCCGCTCAGCTCAGCTGTGCTCCATTCACAAGTCAGCGGCCCTCACTTTTGCTCGAGGCTTTGAGTCAACCTGGGCCCTTTCCCTTGCCAGCATCAGCACTAATGATTCGGCAGGACCCCCCACCCGTGTCTGGCTGTGCTCACTGACGCAGGTGTAACTGATTGGAATTCAGCAAACGGCTCTGACACAGCCCAAGGAAGCCAGACTGCAGCTGTCTCTTTTGCCCTGTATTAGCCCTGCAGGAGCCAACACTTAATAAAAAAACACACACACTAAAAAGCAGCAGCTGTTGCTCTTCATGAGATCAGGCCCCTTTTAAAGCACACGTTCAGGCTGTAGGTTTTTTAGTCCTTTCAGGCCTAGAAACATTCCTCTCCCAGCTGGTCTGTGACACTAAATTGAAAAGGCACAGGCTGACTGCCCACAGCAGCAGCAGCGCGATGAGGGCGTTAGTGAAATCCTGGTTCTTTAGCACAAGATTTTTCTACAGGTGGGTGGATGGGTTTGTTTTTAAAGTGACCAAGTTTTCTACTAGAAATTCTTACTTTTCTTTCGTTCTCACTTGTGTAATAATTAATCATGCCAGGAAGAGGTTTTTTTTTTTTTTTTTTTATAGATTCTATTGGTACTTTCTTGATGAATTTGGACATTGGGGGAGGAAAAAGGAGAGCTTGCCCCACACTCGGTTGGTGCTGCGGGGGAATGTCAGACTGTCGTCTAGGTCACCTTGCATTTGAAATCCCTGGTGGTCAGTTCCCTGTAAGCTGAGGCAATGGAAAGACCAACTAGGGAACTCTGTGTCTCTGAGTCAGAGTTTTAAACATTTCCAAAGTTTGTATAAATGTTTTACAGAGGGATTTTCAAAAAAAAAAAAATAAAAATCACACTACAGACCTTGCTTCAGCCTGCCTCCCCGCCTTTGCTGTCAGGGAGCGGCACCCGGTCCAGAGTTGCATTAAACAGGAAGAAAAAAAGTGTGCCAACGGAGTGTGTGTGATTTCATTTTCTCCTGTAGGAGGTTGCTGCCATTGGAATAGCATTATAGGGCTGGTGGGTAACTCAAGAGCCAAACCTGGGCCTTACCCGGCAGCACATTGATTCATGTTCATAAATTATAAAGCCAGGAAGGACCTCCTGACTTAATTTGTGATGGAGTGAACATGAGTGCCTAGTTTCACTGCTGTCATACAGATCCCCTCAGGCGAGTGGTGAAACTGACAAGGATGGTCACTTTCAGGTTAGGTCACCACTTGGAGCTGGAGGATCTGGCTCCAGGAGACATACCGGCACTAGCTCTGATCCAGCGAGCATGCTAAAAATAGCAGTGTACCCACAGGGGTGGGAGGGGATAGCTGCCCTGAATACAATCCAGCTGGGACCATAGATACATATGGGGGCAGCTAGTCTAGCCTGCTGCTCCACTTCCATTTTTAGCATGTTCCTCCTGCCGCTGCTGGGGAAAGCTCGAGGCAAGAGCTTGAAGCTAATGCTTCCTCCAGCGCTGTCTCAGTACGGGGGGAGGTTCTCTAGGCCGGCAAGGAGGGAGTGTGGTCTGAGCCCAGGGACAAGCCTCCGCTGCTTAATCACAGCTCCTGCTTGGCCGTCCAGAGATTGACGCATCCAGTAGAACCTCCGAACGGTTCAGAACTCAGAACAAAGCCGAGTTTAGGCTCCAGCTCCAGCAGCAACACTCCATGCCAGGTTTCAGCAGCAGCTGAGCCCTTCCCAGCCAGAGAAGGGGTGTGTGAAGGTGGCCTGGACCCCAGCATTGGACACAGAGCAGGAGCAGCTTAGGGTGACCAGATGAGAGGAAGAAAATATCGGGACACATGGGGGTCCCCCAGCGGAGCAAAAAAAAACAACTGAGTGCTGCCGGCAGAGCGAAATATCGGGACAAATTGCGTCCCGACCAAAGATCGGTCGGGACGCGGGACAGACACCTAAATATCGGGATGGTCCAAATTTTATCGGGACGTCTGGTCACCCTGCTCACAGCCGCCTTGGGCTGGAAGCCCCGGGGTCTTGCTGTAAGTGGCTGCCCCATGCATGGGGGTGAAGGGGTGGGGACAGGCAGCCTAGATGTGCCTACCTTGGAGATGCAATACAGACACAGGATTTGCTTTTTTGTGTGTCCCTGCTGCTGCCTGATTGGTTACTTCCAGTTTCACGTGGTGTCTGGTTGACCGGCCAGTCTGTAACGCTGGAGTTCGTATCTCTGAGGTGCTACTGGAGTTAAACTGAAAGGCTGGAAGAGGAAAGGGGGAGCTGCAGCAGAAGGCACTGACCAGGACTCCGGCATTTGGCTCCGGGACAACGTTCACAAGATGCTCTTTGCTGGCGGGATTTTGCGGAAGCCACGGTGGCGAAATGCGAAGTATTTTCATAGTAGAGCGGGTGGCGGGACGTCTGTGCTCCACGTTGCTGCTACGCTGCCCAGCCCTGGCCGTTCCTCCCCCAGCTCAAGCCGTGAGGCTCAATGCAGCCAGCCGTGACCTTTTTGGGGTGTTTATTTTTTTAAAACATTTGTTTTGTACAAAAAAAAAAAGGAATTATCCGTACAAAGCTACAGCGAATGCAAGCAAACCAGACCAGCCGAGGAGAATGCAGCGCTTCAGGGCCGCTCTAAGCCAGAGGTACTGGAAAATGGCCTGGCCCAGTTCACCGCACACAGTCAGGGTCACATCTCCATCCATGGCCCCGTTTTTTTTAAACAGGCTATTTAGCGGTTGCTGCACTCAGCGTGGCCATTTAGGAGCCTAAATCTCATTGACTGTCAATGGGATTTAGGTTCCTAAATCATTTACACATAGAAATGCTGAGCCCGGTAACCCTAAATACCTGGCTTGAAGGGCAGGAGGCGAGGGCACCCCCTGTTGGATCAGGTATGGAGCTGCAAGAGTGACAGATGCCTGGCTTGTTGATGCAGAGATGGCCAGTGATTTTTCAGTGGACCACAAAGCTCTCCTGCAGGTGCTACGGGTGAGCTAGCACCCGTCTGAGGAAGCGGAGAGATGAAGGAGCAAGCGCACAGGGAAAGAGTTAAACTCCGCAGCTGAAAAGGGCGGACTTTGGCAAAGCACAGAGGGAGAGGGTACGAGTGGCCTCCATCCACCCACCTGTGCGGCATCTACCTCAAAAGAGTCATTATCTTTCTAGGGAAGGAACGGCCTGGACCAGGTGGGAGCAGGCACCAGCATCGGCCCAGCTCAGCTGGCACTCTAGGGCCTGAGTTTCTGAAGGTTGGCTGCAGTGGGCGGATGTTATTTGCTCTGACCTCTCTAGCCCGTCATCTCCCCAGGGGGATCCCAAGTCCCTGCACCGAGAGAACGGGCGTCTCCCATCTCTGCAGCAGTACCCTGCCAGCTGTCAAAACACGCCCCGGGCTGCCTCCCGTGCAGTGCAGCATACCCGCTGCAGCCCAGCTCAGACATCTTCAGCCGAGCCGCTGTTTCCCTCCCTGCGATCGCCGTGGGGCAGGTAACAAGCGGACGCTTGAGCAGAGGCGAATTGGGGCATACGCCAAGCTGCCGTTCAGCCCGTTGGCGCGTTCACAAGGCGACCGGGGCGTGAGGCAGAGCGGGGGTGGGACGCAGCAGGCAGAGCCCAGCTCCTGAAGCATTGTGGCAAGCTACAGAGTTGAACAAGCCCGGCACAACTTTGGGGCCAGACGGGCCCCCCCAAAATAGACCCTTGGGCCAGCACCCAGCACAAGCTTCAAACTGCACCCTGGTCCAAACGAAGGACTAAAGCAGCAGCCATCAAACCCACTGGGAAGTCGGAGGAGGAGGAAGGAGAGACAAGGGCAATGGTCTAAGAAAGCAGCAAAAAGGGTGGGTGGGAGACCAGAAATTCAGACAACTCCTTTCACTTGTTCTCTACGTATAAATCGAGCCAGCAGCCCGGCTGGGCTGGCCTGCGCCGGCTGAGTCCAATCAGACTGCACTGGCCCAGTCCAGCCCCTGCCGGTGACTCTTCCAATATAATAAAAAGTAATAAAAAAACCCCATAAAAATCCCTATATTATGTGCACAAAATGGACGTCTATGCTGTTTCATGCACCATGTTTCCTTAGCACCATTGATTTCATGAGCACAATGACAATGTTATTCTACCGGGGCAGACGGAACGTCGCTCCGGGGAGAGAACTTTCCCCTGGCTCGGCTTGGCCTGGCCTTGAGACAGCAGAGTCGTGGCCCGTGCGTCTGCTGTGGCATCCGCCGTCCAACCTTAGCAGCCGCCGCAGCTTCTGGCGCAGGAGGTAGCCACGGTCTGGCAGAGGCCACTGGTTGCCAGCACACCGCATTTGGAGAACTTGTCCCGGCACAGGTCAGCTGTGGAGGGGAGGCGAAGAACCATGAAGGAACAGGGCAGAGCTCGGGGGGATGGAGCACGAAGGTTCAGGGTTTTGTCAAAACTGAAAACCAGAACGCCAGAAAGTTTCTACAGCTGAAGATTTGTTTCCCCCCCCCCCCCCCCAACCCACCAGGGGATAAAATAAATCAGTTCCCGAGTAGCTGTGTCCAGGAGTTTAGCATCTTAGGGGCAGAGGGGCCGGCCTGTCCTAGGAGGGCAGAGCAAGGAGTTAGTGGTTGGACCCTCTCACCAGCCCCTCCTCTGTACTGATCGAGGAGCGATTCGCACCCACTGCCCAAGTGTAGGGTCCCCGCTGTGTGTGAGCCAAATCTCTCCCTCCCCCGCTTTTTGGAGAGTGCCATTCAGCCAGCCTCCCGCTGAAATGTCCCCTCCCAGGGTCCTCCAGAGACCAGGCCGCGTCCCGTCTCACGGGCCAATTCACGCCAGCGCGTCACTTCCTTACCTCGGAGCAGCTCCTCGTGGGCGCACACGGTACGGACACAGATCTCCTTGTTAATAACGTACACCCGGCGGAGGCTGAAAGGGAGAACAGAACGCACGGCCTGAGACACCCTGGTGGATGGAGTCGGGGAAGGGCTCTTTGTTCTCTGCCCGTGCTTGGGCCAAAGTGACCTGTATTTTCACTGTCAAATTGGGCCACGTTTTGGGGGGAATGAAATTCCGCAGACAAGGGCTCTTTTTAATCACGTGTGAAGTGGTGTTGCAGTTGAGTCGTCAGCGAAATGGGGGAGAACTCCTCCCCTCTAACACAAGCCACAGGGCCAGGGCTCTGGGGGGCCCATGGGAAGGTGTTGGTGGCTCTCGGTTACTGCGTGGTGTTAGCCTATGTCCATATTAGCTCTGGCTGTCAAGGGAGGCTCAACTCCAGATCTGCCCTATCTCCCCCCCCGCCACACCCCTGTGTTACCATGACTGGGTTGTGTGTGTGGCCACGGGGCGCGTGAATGGGGCCACTCAAGCTGCTAGCTCCGGTTCACTGGCTAGTGAGGACAAGGGTCACAAGCCACTGCCCACGTGTAGTTCAAATTCACTCCGTGCAAAGGGGCAGCCCCAAACTCGGTTCGTCACACCGCGAACTCGGAGCAGCCCAGATGTAGGGTGCCCAGATGGCAAGTGTGAAAAACTGGGGCAGGGGATGGGGGGGAATAGGAGCCTATATAAGAAAAAGACCCAAAAATGGGGACTGTCTCTATAAAATCGGGACAGCTGGTCACCCTACCCAGATGGGACTTCTTGTTTTCCTTTATTAAATGCAAAAACCGGGGCCTGGCCCTCCAACCAGCCCTGCCTGCCGCTTACCTGTAGAAGCAGATCTCGTTCAGGCACTGCTTGCAGGGCTTGTGGACCGAGTAGAGCCTGGTGCAGGGATACTGCTCCTCCCGGCAATCTGCCCAACGAGAGAACATGCCCCGGGGACAGAGCACTAGCCCATTAAACTGGCCGCGGACATCAGCCAAACTCCAGAGCAGCTGCTCTTGCTCTGGCATTGGTGCCAATGGGGGAAGCTGAGAGGTAGGGATGGGTGTTTAACAGGGACCCACAATTTCATTTAAGAGCCCGTGGTCAGCAAGCCGCCCATCTCCCTTAACCCTTCCCTGGAGAGCAGCCTCTCCTGCTTCTTCTGCACTGGCTGCACCGGCAGCATGAGCCCAACGGGAGTTCTGACCAGTCTGGGGCAGCGGAGGGCTGGGGGGAGATCGTCTGTGGGCCAAGTCACCATCTCAATGGCAGTGCCATGCCAGTGCTGACTCGGACCTCCTGGTTCCCCGAGTTAATGAAGTGCCCCACAAGCAGAGTGGAGCAGGAATGTCCTCTCTCTATTGCACCTTTCATCCCGTCGGATCCCAAACGACTGCACCCACGTGCCCAGGAATTGCTGTAAGAAGCAGTGAAATGCAGCCACCTCTGGGGCGGAACAGCAACACTGTTTAAATAGCCCCACAGCTTAGGGCAGAAAGTAAAGAACTTTATCTCCAATGAAAACTGGATTGGGGGGGAGGGACTTCAGGGAAGGAGAATTTAGTTACTGGAGCTGGACAACTGAGTTAACGTCTTTCCTCTTGTGGCGAGTTCTTTAATGAGCACAGAGCCGTGGCCAGAACATCCTCTTTAGCCAACACCTAATAGCACAATAGCGCCCCCTGCAGAACGCCGGGGCATTGGCCCGGCTGTCAGAGGGGACTGCCCCTCAACTGCATGAACGCCGGAGTCTTGCTTAGCTTGCAAACCCTGCTACTGGCACGGCTTTAGGGGGGGATGGGGGGGGGGGGGTGCGCCCGCAGCTAGTATCTCAATGGTGAGAGGGCAGGTGCTGATACAGGGCTGCTCCCATGGGTGGGGCTTCACAGATAAAGCCCCTGCTGCGAAGAATGAACAAGCTAAAAGCCACATCTTGCAAGGGCCTTGAATTGCAGGGGCTGGAGGGTAGTCAGCACTTGGTAGAAGACAGGCGGTTAACAGTTCCTGGAAAGCTGGCCTCCTTAGGCCGGGAGCAGGAGTTCTCCGCCTCCTTTAGTTCGGCCAGCTGGCAAGCGCCAGGAGTAGGTCCAATCTGGAAGATGATCTCGATTTTCCCTTTGGGGAGGGAGGGGGGGCGGAAGCAGGAAAAATGTGATTTCACGACACCGTGCCAGAGTGTTTAGCTTGGAGCAGAGCAGAGCACCCTGGTCTCTGCACGCTTGGCAGGATCGCTAGCGCTGGCCTGCACCGTCCCTCCACCCCCTCCCTGCAATGCCGGGCGGTTAGCCAGCTGCACATGCAGCAGCCCCACATCACGTCACCGGGAGACGGCCGACTTCTAACCCCAACTGCTCTCAGTAACGTGTCCACTCCCAACAGCTCAATGCTCCCAGTGGCGGAGCCAGATGGGTCATTGGTGGCGGGCCGCAGAGCGAGCCTGCCCCACACTCACCCAGCAGCGTGGGCTCCTGTCCTGGGCCCGGCTCCCCATGCCGGGCATTACAAGCTGGCGCATGGGGTTGCAGCGCCATACGGGTGGCATGATGGACAGGCGGCTGCGCCAAATTGGAGCGAGTGGCATTGCGATGTGGCGCATGGGGTCACAGCGCCATGGGACCCCGGGCACCATGTTGCAATGCCTGAGTGAGGAACTGGGTGCAGCCTGGCAGGACAGGAGTGGCCACTGCTGGGTGACTGCAGGGCCCCCAAAAGGCACCCCCATACACCTAGAGGCCACGAGGGGGGGGGCTGTTGCTCCTCACCCTCATTAGCTCTGCCACTGAACGTTCCCCTTATGCGCACAGATCCGATTCCTAACCCAAAGGCAGAGCGGTAACCAGCTAGAACCTGTGGGCAAGAGAAGGAAACTCCATGGGGCTTTGCAGACTCAGCTGGTTTGTGTCTAACTCTGGGGCAGGCACGGCAGATGGCATCGCAGGCAGAGTTTAGGGAGAAGGCGGAGGAGACTAGCCCCCCACTGCTCCCGAAGCTGAGCGCAACGGGGAGAGGGAGGAAGCAGGATTACGGAACAACTAAAGCGAAAGTCAAACAGGTGCCCTGGCGTGAAAGCCAGAGAAATGCTGCTAAATGTAACAAGGTTCGTTCGCAGCCTCCAGGGCTCCACCGGGCACCATGGCTCGGAAATCTATCCACGCGGGGGGAAATCAAGGGGGACTTTGTGCTTTCTCTGGGGTTTGAACATTTCCTCCCCACAGAGGAGGGGCTGTGCCACGCAGGGTCTTTAAGCTACTCTCCGACATCAGTTAAAAAAAACAAGTGTCACCGAGAGCATCCGCTGGAAGGGCCCGATCCTGCAATTCTGGGAGAAGCGCTGCTGGATTCAGCAGGGCTGCTCCCAGAAGGGAGGGCTGCAGGATCTGGTCCAAGGAGAGAACGTTCTGTCTCATCTACTCCCCTGCTTGTAAACGGCAGGTTCTCTCTCAGACTCCCTGCTCAAAGGCAGATTGGCTGATGCGTGGGCAGCCATGTCGGAGGAGCTACGGGTTTCTTACGCTGTGGGCAGACCTCAGACGATATGCTCGCAATTGATCAATGGTGATTTGAAGGATTAGAAGGTACGAGGGTGGCCTCATTAACCCCCTGCTCAATTTAAAACATTTCCTGTAAGCGAAACGTCATCAAAGCTAGAAATCCACCAGGCAGCTCCTGCCAGCTGGAGAGAGCCTACAACCCCGCCTCCCACCTGTGGTGTCTCCTTCACGTTTCACCCCAGGTTGTCCTGCCTGCGTGCTCGGGAGTGGACGGGGGAAAACCAGTGCCCTGGCTCCTCTCTCAGAGCTCGAGTGAGCAGCTTTTTCCACCTCCTTCAAACTTTCCAGCCGTGCCTCCTGCAGGCCCTTCCTCCCGCTTAGAGCTGACTTCAGGCAGCTGCAGCTCCCAGGGGCACCCTACGGTTCAGAGACCAATGGGCTGCGGGTCTTACCAAGAGGTCCAGGTTCTGTGGGTTCGGTCTCGGGAAAATCTGGAGGGGAAAGACAATAGGTGGAGTTGAGAAAACAGCACCAGGCTGGGAATGGGCTGCAAACTGGTACAACTCATGCTCCTGTCTATAAGGTACATAAGGGCCCCCCGTTATTCCAGCCTCTGAGTGCTTCACCATCTCGGATGTATTGATCCTCCCCACGCCCCGCCAGGCAGGGAGGGCCATTATCCCCATTGTGCCGATAGGGAACCGAGGCCCTGAGAAACCAAGTGACCTGCCCAGGGTCACACAGGTAGGCTGTGGCAGAGCACACGGGTCTGCCAAGTCCCAGGCCAGTGCACTAACCACTGGGCCATCCTCCCTCTCTGGGATAGGTGCTACTGCCCAGGAAAGCAACACACACGACACTGTTTATCCTCTGTTCCACATTTAAACAGGGCGGATCGGCTCCTCGGCTAGTGTACGGCAGCAGACATACTGGCTACAATAGGGCTCCACGACGCACCTGAGGTTGGCGCTGGGATGATCTCTTGCTGGGTCTGTTGCTGGGACTGATACTGGAACTGCTCCTCGGGAGTGCGCTGGGTGACATCTGCAATGGAGAACAAGCATGTTCAGCTCAGACTAATCGGGCACCACCCACACCCCACCCCGCCAAACGGGGCCAGAGACCCCAGCACTCTCCCTCCCCAGGAGCCTTGTTTTATTGGTCATTTTCCCCGTTTTGCAGTTTGGATCCTCCTCCGTTGCTTCCTTAATCCCGCAGCGACGTATCAATGCCACATAGTAACTGGGGCAACAGACTGCATCATAAAACCCCGCAGGACTAGACCTTCCCTGCAAGATCAAGGCAAAAGGGAAGCCAGGCTGGGAACGGCAGAATTCATATTCTCTCTGCGGCACGTTAGTTACACTCCAGCCAGTGCTGGCCAGCTGTAGCAAACAGGGCAGCTCCGAAGAGCGGATGAGTGCTCCACAGAGCAAGCGCTTACCTTGATAATCATAGTAATCTTGATTGTCTAAAAAAAACAAAGCACAGAGAAAGGTCTCATTTTAGGAACAGCAAAGACCACCACAGCACGTGGAAGAAGGAAACAAATTGCTCTTGTTCTGCACAAAACCTGTCTCGCCCAGTCATCTCAGTGGTGGCTGCATCTCACCTGGGATACTGACAGATTTCCTAATCCCAAGGGCAATGGAATCCCAGGTGGTTGCATTGTACAGACAATCCACTCTAGGGTTTACCAGTCTGCTCTGAGTTGCTGATTGCCCAAGTCAACAGGAGAGATAAGTGATCAGCATCCTTTAGAGGATGGTCTTATGGTTACAAAACTGGGCTAGGAATGATTAGATCTGGGTTCAAATCTTGTGTCCGTCACAAATGTCTTAAGGGGAGGGATAGCTCGGTGGTTTGAGCATTAGCCTGCTCAACCCAGGGTTGTGAGTTCAATCCTTGAGGGGGCCACTTAGGGAACTGGGGTAAAAATCTGTCTGGGGATTGGTCCTGTTTTGAGCAGGGGGTTGGCCCAGATGACCTTCTGAGGTCCCTTCCAACCCTGATATTCTATGATCTCGGGGGGAAAAAATCAAGGCATAAATTTTCACCCCCTGCAGTATGGGAAGACATGGTTTGAGATAGTAGGTCAAAATTTTCTAAAGCGACTAGTGGAATGATCAAGACACCCAGGAACGGCGCCAGGGTTTTTGCTGCCCTAGCCGGCAGTGCTCCTCCTCTGAGCATTCGGCGGCGGGGGTCCTTCCGCTCCGCTCCGCATCTTTGGGGCACTTCGGCGGCGGCGGGTCCCGGAGCGAGTGAAGGACCCGCCGCCGAAGACCCGGAGCGGAAGGACCCCCTGCCGCCGAATTTCCGCCGAGGGTGGCAAAATGCCGCCCCCCAAATCCTGCTGCCCTAGGTGACTGCCTAGGGTCGCCTAGTGGAAGCGCCGGCCCTGAAGACACCATACAGAGGCCTAGTTTTCAGAGGTCAAGTGTCCAGCACTTTCTGAAAGATGTTTCAAGCTGGGGCTCCCAAAGCACGAGTCACTTTTGAAAATCTTGGCCATTAGTCTCTTCTAGAGACTGATCAAGATTCATGGGCAGTGAATACGCTTCCTGGAAGCAGCCTGGCACAACAGAATACCAGGAACCATCAGAGTTCAGTTGCTACATTGCAATAATAATTTCCCTGACACCTCATGAACTACTCTGAACCGGGGAAGTAGAAACCTGAGTTAGCCAAGCGTCTGTGAAAGGAATACATTAGCTTTGCCAGATGGGAAAAGGCAGATTATTTTACTTGGGAGGACCCTAAATTGTCCAACCTTCTCTGTCAGCTAGGGGTGATCGTGGGCAGCATATCTGTTGTGAGTTTGTTGGGCGATGTGACAGTGAGAAACATTTAATACAGTTTAAAGGCACCAGCATCCTGGAACAAAGACTTGGAGGTGCTTCTGTTTGTCTCTGGGCACCTTGTTACCAGGGAAATAGAGACTAATCCTGCCTGTCCAGTCCCCTGCACTGAGATGACCCAGGGAGGTCCCTTCCAGTCCTACTATCCTATAAATCAGAAGAGTTCAGTGAAGCGCATCAGACGTTACCAGGGACTGGTTTAGGGGGAAGTTTAATGGAGCGACATCGGTGGACTGGGCCTGGACCAGGGGTTGGGAGGAGCTCTCTCCAAGGACCTGAAAGGTGTAATTATGAGGGAGGGAGAGGAAAGGGTTGGCGTGGGACAAACTGGAATGAAATTCAGAAAGGGGACATTCAGACTGAACATCAGGAAAAAATCCTCCCAGGTGGCGAGATCTGTTAGGCGATGAAGCCGTCTCACCAAGACACAGAAAGAGCAGGCGTGTGTGTGGAGGGATGGAGCGGGGGGAGATATATACGTGAAGCCACCAGGACCACTCACCTAACTGAGGGTCATACTGGGAATACTGCAGCTGGTCAAGATAAGGAGGTCCTTCGAGATCGTACTGTCCCTGGGCCAGGAGTGCTGCTGGGAACACAGGAGAGAGAAATCATTGTGGTTTACTGAGTGATCAAAGTATTTGACCCTTTCAGAACTGCCCCCCCCAAGCCGCTCCCACTGCTTGTCCCTTGACTAATGGGCAGTTTCAGCGTAAAAAAGCTGCTCCCACTGCTTGTGGGATGGACACGTAGAAGGGGAGCCAGCATCCCAGGCACAAGCCAACATCCAGGTATCTGTGAGTTCAATCCCCACCTCCCACACCACACCCTCAGCAGCCCTGGGAGAGCCCCAATCCACTGGCATAGCAAAGCTCTTGGAAATCAACAACTGGACTCCACCTCCATGTTCACACAAGGGTGGTCGTGGTCTGAACCAGACACCTTAGGGAGGCACATCTGGTTCACCAGCCCCCAGGGGGGAATGCTGGGCCAATAGCAATGGCTCCTTTGAGGGGGTGAAGGGCTCGGTGCCTGGAAGCCGGCAGGCAGGAGCCTCCCTGCGCTGCTTTGACAACAGGCCCTTCATTACCTCAGTTTCCCTGAGAGTTTCATTGTCAGGGCTCGGCCGCGTGAAGAGAGCTGACCTGACGCTCCGCCCGAGGAGCGCCAGCGTTTGTCTCCACGCCGCATGGCTGGCCACCGATCCTGGCAGCTGGGAAAGTCGGCTCAGTCGCTGTGATTGCCCCTTGTCAGGGTGTGGCCAGGGCCGCCTGCAGAGTGGGAATTCTCGGGAGAGGACTCTGGGTTGACCCAGGCAGGGCCGGATTAACCTTTTGTGGGCCCGGCGCCAAACATATGTGTGGGCCCCCATGGGAGCACCGGAGCATGGCACGGGGGGGGGTTGGTCCCCAGAGCAAGGGGCCGGCCAGGGGCATGGCATGGCAGGGGCTGCCCTCTCTGCCCAGCCCAATGCGAGGGCACTAGTTAAAAACTGGCAGTTGTCAGATGAACAATGGTCCGTGGCCCTGTTCTGCCAGCATGCCCCATGCTGCGCCACACATCGTCTCCCCCCCCCCGATTCCCTATGGCCAGAGCCCCCCCAGACGCACTGTGTCCAGCGCCCCCCTTCCCATAGCCCCACCACAACTGCCCAGCACACCCCCAATTCCCCATTCCCTAGTGCCCCAACACCCCCCCCCCCAATTCCCTATGGCCAGAGCCCCCCTGGACACACTGTGTCCAGCGCCCCCCTGCCCATAGCCCCACCACAACTGCCCAGAACCCCCCCAATCCCCCATTCCCTAGTGCCCCAACACTGCCCCCCCAATTCCCTATGGCCAGAGCCCCCCTGGACGCACTGTGCCCAGCGCCCCCGCAGACCCTGCCACAAATGCACAGTGCCCTGCACACCACCACCCCTGCCCAGCGCCCCGCTGCCCACAGCCCCACAACTGCCCAGCACCCCACCACAGAAACCCCACTCCCTAGTGCCCCAACACACAAAGATCTTCTCTGCCCCCTCACAGCCCAGCACCCCCGCCCAGGCCCTCCAGAGACCCCTCTCTGCACGCCCTGCCTCCTGGCCACACTCACTGGCTCTGCTGGAAGGCGACTGTTTGCCGGGCGCAGCCAGGGCCGGTCCCAGGGCCGGGAATCGCTCCGGCCCCTCAGGAGGGGGCGCGATCAGCCAGGCCAGGGCCTGCCCCAGCCGGGCTCCCTCAGGACCCACTTGCCTGGAGGGGCCCAGCCAATCCCCCAACACTATCCGCCCCCCCCAGGCTGAGACTAGCCAGGCTTCTGCACCAGTCCCAGACGGCTCAGCTCCGGGGAGACAGGTGGGGCCGCGCAGGTGGTGGGAAGCAGAGACTGGCTGGAGCTGGAGGGGCACTGGGGTCCGGCCAGGGGCAGAGAGAAGCTGGAGGGTGAGGGCAGGAGGTGGAGAGGAGCAAATGGTGGGTGGCGGAGGGGGGGAGCCAGTGGGCTGGCGGGGTCACGGGGCACAGAGCCTGGGCCCGGCTCCATGGTGCCACTGCCCGTACCGTACAAACAGGAGGGCCAGCCCGAGCCAGGCGGCCAGGCTGATACATTTACCTGTCCCATGACAGCGCTACTGAAGCAGCCTGAACTCGCATAGCGGCGCCCCCAAAGGCTGCACAGCGCAGTGACGTGAGCTACACGGGCCAGTACTCTCCGTCTCCACGATTTAGAGGGGATCAGCTGCACGGACTGTGGACTGCCCACCCCCCACTCCCAGGACACTCACCGCCCCCTGGCTAGGGACTCGTGGGGGGCCTGGGAGAGTGTGCTTGAATCCGGGTCCTGCCTGAAACATCCTCCTGCTCACTGCAAGTGGGAACTTTACGAGGCCTCAAATTAGCCAAGAGCGCAAGCGTTGAGAACCAGCTGTGAGCCACCACCTCGCGGATGATGCGTCCAGCCGTGTACGCAAGCACTAGGATTAGGGTCGCCAGTTTTGGGTGGGTTCCTGGAGATTTCATCACATGACATAATCTTTAATTAAGGATGAATCTTTAATTCCTAGAGACTCCAGGCCAACCCTGGAGCGTTGGTAACCCTAACTAGGGTGCGTGCTACACAGAGACTGTGCAAACGAGGGCCACAAACTCCTGCAGGGACCTCTGAGAGCACGAAAAGTGCTAGGTCCCGAAATCAGCAAGCGTGGGGCAGGCCTGCAAAGCGAGGGAGCTGCTCCGGAGCCTGGTCCCTCACCCTTCCTACACCCACAGTGCCTGGAGCTGGCTAGCAGCTTGGTAAATCTGTCTCGTCAAGCACAAGTCCAGGGAGTGTATTAGAAACGGGCGTCCCCGCCGAGGTGCACAGACAATCACCTCATTCTTTGTCCGGACCGACAGCCCAATGGATTGACGTGTGGCTGGATCCAAGTTAAAAGCACCCTGGGGTCCAATCTGGGCTGAGCTACCAACAATGCCGGACGCAGAGCAAAGAGGACATTTAAGGTCCTCTCCTCTGGATCTGCAGAGCACGTGTCGCACCCACAGCCCCCCGAGTGCCGATGGGGTACCCACGTCCAGATGGCAACATACCCCCGAACCTAGTGTGCTTATGGGATGCGTGCACGCTAGCCTCTTCAGCCATTTGCATTCACATGCAGCTAGGAAAGCAGATGCACTGGAAGTCGAGGGCTTGGCAAATGAAGCAGGAAATTGAGACAAGTCTCACGGTGGGGTTGGAAAATGCACCTCCCCTCATGAAGTCTGGAAATTCCCACAGGGTCTCTCCTCCCTGTCACACACACTTCAAAACACAGGCTGAACGTCCAGTGGAAAGCGCTGCCCCTTCCCCATCTGCACCACTGAAAAAATACACCCAGCCATGGGCAGCACACGAACACCCCCTTTGGGGAGGCTAGTCCCTCAGGCCTACCCCTTCTGCCTGAGGCCTCGCCCACGCGGCTGGAGGAGCCCTCACCAAACCTCCTCAACCCCCAGGCCGCCTTCCAGCCCCTGAGCGCCAGCCCGACCCCCGAAGCAACCGGCTAGTCGAGCCCCAGCTCCAGGCTGCCAGCCCAAGCTGAGCCCCTGCCGGCTTCAGGGGGGAAAGAGGGGCGCCAGGCCCCAGCGCTCAGGGCTGGGTTAGGGGAGGCTTAGCCTCCCCCGGCCTATGAAACCCGCTGCCCATGCACTCAGCCTTCCCAGGTGCTCACCTGGCAACCATCCTTGTGAACCCAAACACTACGCTGCTCGCCACAGCTGCCACTGATCATCTGAGGCCCAGCTCTGCCCGTGGCAGCGAGAGCCCAAGTGTAGACAGGCCTCCGGGGCCACGGGTATTTTATAGACCTGCCAGGTTCAGATGACAGGATGGCGAAAATGCCCGAGTGCCATCTACACTAGTGCTCCTGCTGGCAGGGGGCGATGCCCCAACAAGATTTCCCTGATAAAGCACACACTAGAGCTGGTCAAAACAATTTTGTCAAAAGATTCCTAGGCAATGTACGGTTCTGATGAAACGTTCACTGAGATGTCGCAGGTCCGGGCTGGAATTTCTGGTCTAAACCAGAGAGAGAAAGATCCAAGCTAGCCAGTGGCGTGGTAGGGCACTCGCCTGGGATATGACTCCCTCATCCCAGTGTGTGGGTGATGGAGAAGTGTGAAAGCCCTCGGTTTCTTCCCGACGTGGAATGGGAACATTTTTTAAATCTCAAAAATGTTCATGGGATGGTAAATCCGTTTCCTCTCCAGCTCCCATGTACACACAGCCTTAAAGCGACACCGAGTTAAAAAGCACGTTCTTTCACAAACTCTACGTGAGGTTACTCCGAACATTTAGTGCATATTTCTCACTGTTCACGTTACTTCGCTTCTTTCAGTTTCACTCAAGGATCAGCTAAGCTGGCTGGTTTCACTTGCTGGATCTCATGTAATAGCACGAGGCTGCAAATGCTGCTAGGGAACGGAGACATGCATTCTAACCTCACAGAGCCACTGGCGTCCTCCTGCCCTGCTCCGGGGACAGACATCCTACAGCCTTGTTAATTGCCCACATACACCACCGATCAAGAGTGACGCCATCTCCCTGGCACCCCTCTATTCCCCCCACGCCAAGAGGGACAAGTACATAAAAGGTCATTAATGATGCAATAATCTGCTGTTACATTGGACCTAGTGTCCCCAGATCTCAAAGCACCAGCCAGCCCCCCAGCACCGCCGGAGAGTAGGGAAGGGCTGCCGTCACATTTCACAGGTGGGGAAACTGAGGCCCAGAGAGTCTAAGTGACGAACAGGGAATCTGTGACAGAGCAGGGAATTGAACCCAGGCCCATTTAGGCCAATCCACTGTTGTAGCCTCTAGGCTGTCCTGTCCTCGGTTCCTTTTTTTTCTAATCCTGAAGCCCCGTGGATGGAGACTGCCTAGCCCCTTCCTCTGGACCCTCCCCCTGCTCTTGGCTTTCTGCCACATTGCCCCCAAAGGGTTCAAACTCCCTCTCCCCTTCGAATCGCTTCCGAACACTCCTCCCCCTCCACGCCCCTCTTCCGGGAGGCCGAGCAGTGACTGCCAAGCCCGGGAGAGGCATCTGAGTCCGGGCTTCAGGAGATGAAAACTCTGCCGCACTCGGAGAGCTGGTTGGTCAGCGCATCGTACACCTGAACGGTGTCATTCGTCTGCTTAGATCAGAGGCTCTGTGGGGGAGGGACTGTGCCTCCCCCCAGGTTTGGTCCATCACTGACCAAGTGGGTGGATTTCTAACAGTGACTACCAGGTCACTTTTCCCCAAGGTACACGCATGCCATGCTGGCCTGCCCATGCCAGCGGGCTCGGGGCTGGGATGCCTTGCACTCACCTGGCAGACACAGCAGGATGAGACAGACGGCTCTCATGGTCACGGGGGGCAGCGGGGAGGAGCGAAGCAGCGCAGGAGGTAGTTGGAGGAGCTTTGGGAAGTCTGGAAAAGAAGACGGGAGAAGGGATTAGCAGGAGGCTTTGGACGTCGTCCCAACCATGTCACGACAGGGACAATCCCTAGGTGCCGTCTGGGGGTACTGCCGAGATGCCAAAGGGGCATTCTACAGCCTCCGCTTGCTGATGCTTCCCCACACGTCTCCCAGGCCAATGGGGCTGGAATTACTGGGGTCGCTGGCTGGCCAAGTAGGACCCGTTAACGGCTCCTGCACACCTAGCTCTAAGCTCTCCCACATAGAACCACTGAGAATTAACACCTGCCATTTCTGTGCCATCTTCCAGCCACGGGCCTCAAAGCCACTGGACAAAACATTAATGAGGCCTGAACTTCCCCCACTTTGAGGATCATCCTCCCATCACAGAGACACCGAGGCTTGGAGAATTTAAGCGACTTAACTAAGGCCCCACAGTACGTCAGTGGCAGAGTAGAGAGTGGAACGCATGTGTCCTGACTCCCGCATCCCTTAACCACAAGACCATCCCTCCCTCCCCATCAGGAATCCATCAGCAGCCCCTCCGTGTGCGTCCCTGCCAAGACCAGCTTATTTTTTAAAGGTGTCTTCCGGGCTGTCCTATAATGGGCCCAAGCCCCCACCCAAGCCCACTGATGCTGGTGGGTCGCCGGAACCTGCAGCATTCCTTCCCTTCCTGATGGAAGCAGAGCATGTCCTTCGTGCACATGGCAGAAAGCCTCATCGGAAAGCACTTCGCCAAGTTCTAACAAGAGATCTAGCACCCATAGGATTGCACTGACTACAGTTCTACCAGGAGCGTCCCCAGTGCCTGTTGCTAGATGTCTAGGGCGCCGGGCTGGGAGCCAAAAGAGACAGGTTCTGTTTCCAGCTCTGATGCTGACGTGCTGCATGACCTCGGACAACCCCCATGCCTCAGTTTCCCCGTCAGTAAAGTGAGGCTAATGTTCCTTTGTAAAGCATTAGAGATCAGACGACAGGGGCTCCATAAGAGCTAACACAATATTTCACCATTTCTTTTTTAGACGGCGTGTAGGGAAACATGATGCATTTCGTTGCTCTGAGACAACACTGCAGACAGCATCTATCACTGACCAGCCAATGCACCTTAATTTGGATTTCTATTGCCCCATTTGCTCCTGCGCACTAGGTCCGTATCCCACTCAGTTTGGGGGCCCTGAGCAAACTGCCCTTCAACCAGGACAGGGGTTTTGGGGGTCAAAGCAGGGCAGGCCCATGAAACCCAGGACTAAGGTTGCCAACTGTCTAATCACACAAACCCAAACATCCTTGCCACCCACCTTCTCCGAGGCCTTGCCCCACTCCCTCCATTCCCCCCTCCCTCCGTCGCTTGCTCTCCCCCACCCTCACTCACTTTCACCAGGCTGGGGCAGGAGTGTGGGCTCTGGGCTGGGGCCGAGGGGTTTGCAGTGTGGAAGGGGGCTCCAGGCTGAGCCTGGGGTTGGGGTGCAGAAAGGGGTGTGGGGTGCAAGTTCTGGGAGGGAGTTTGGGTGCAGGAGGGGGCTCCAGGCTGGGGTGCAGGAGGGGGTGAGGGCTCCGGGTGACACTTACCTCAGGTGGCTCCCAGGAAGCGGCCAACATGTCCCTCCAGCTCCTAGTGGCGGGGCGACCATGGGGATGTGCGCGCTGTCCCCGCTTGCAGGCACCGCCTCTGTAGCTCCTGGCCAATGGGAGCTGCGGAGCTGGCACTTGGGGTGGGGGCAGCACACGGAGTCCCCATGGCCGCCCCTACAACTAGGAGCTGGAGGGACATGCTGGCCGCTTCTGGGAGCTGCGTGGAGCCAGGGGCAGGGAGCCTGCCTTAGCCCCGCTGGACTTTTAACCACCTAAAAATCTCCCAGTTTGGCTTCAGCAGCCTCTGGGAGATAGGGCTGGATTCCGGGAGACTCCCGGTGAAACCGGGAGGGTTGGCAACCCTACCCAGGCCTGTTGGGAGGGACTGTTCTTGACTTGCAAAAAACCCCAAACCCACCCATCCACCATCCCCATCCTGGGTCCTATGCACATTTCTGCCACTGCCCCACTCTGCAAGACCCATAGTAACCCAGTTCCAAGCTCACATCCGACACTGCGCTCAGCCCTGGCCTGCAATACTCTGGTTTCTCCTACACAGGGCCTGAGGAACAGAGGCTGCCAGGCCGAGGGAACAGTGCAATGCCGTACCCAAAGCGTGCCAAGAAGCGATGCTGCCAAACTCCCTGCACAAGTGACCGGGGCTGGATTTGAACCCGAGTTCTCCAGCAAGAAACAGGCAATGCCATCAGCCACTCTCCTTGGCGCGCTCAGCGGCCCGTGCTCACTGGTAACCCCAGTGCAGAATGCCGGCTGCTCCCAATTAAAATCCACACAGGCAGCCTCTTTCCACTGGGGTGATGGAAATTTCTGGAGGGCAAGCCCCGCCCGGCTAAGTGAGAACACATACTGGGCTCCTTTTCCAAAGGTCACTTGCCATAAGCACATTCTCTCCTTGTTCTTACTGTATCCCCACAGGGTAACAGCTGGCTGACGCTGAGCCAAGTGGCCTGCGGATCTTAACATCTCCCCAAGCATGTCCTGCTGGTGGGAGGGGAGCGAGAGCACCCTTCTTCCCCAAACAAGATGTCTGTCTGAGTCACAGCTCTGCGGGGGAAGCAAGCTAATACATCTCCTGGCAATAGCCCATCATGGAGGCTGGATTGGAGAGAGGAGGATCTGGGATGTCTATATCACAAAGCCACCACCGTGGGGACAGGCACTTACTTCTCCATCTCCTACCAGCAGCTTCAGCAGCAAGGTGAAGGACCACTGGAGACTGAATTCTCCCCTGACCCCTAGGGAGGGTCCCTCTGGGGATGGATGGAGGCACGCTGCTGGAGCAGGGACCTGGAGAAAGCCTGTACTGCCGCCAACGTGTGATCTCTACCCTGTGGCTAAACAGAGGCCTTCAGTCCTGTCAATCCAGCACCGTTCACTTCCTGCTACTCCTAAGAGGCCCCAGCTGAGATCAGAGTCCCATTGTGCTCAGGGCGGCACATACACCCAGCAAGAGCGAATCCTTGCTCCAGTGAACTTTCCATCCAAGCCAGAAAAGGTAGGAGAATTACGATCCCCACTGTAGAGACGAGGCGCTGAAGCACAGAGAGATGAGGTGACTTACCCAAGGTCGCACAGGGAGGAACTGGACCCAGATCTCCAGAGTCCCAGTCCAGTGCATTAACCACAAAACCACCCTTCCTTCCCCCTAAGTTCACATGAAACGGAAAGTCTTTCAATGACTCAGTAAAGAAATGGCTTTCAATCCAAGCCAACGCAGGCAACCTCGCTCCATCTTCCTCCTCCGCGTCCCCGGGAGAGGCATGGCGACCTGATCTTGGAGCGGAACAAACTCATCTGCAAGGATCTCATCTCAGCCACTCGGGTTCAGAAAAACGTCGTACAAGTGGCAAGAATGTGATTTCTCTTGATCTACACCAGTCCAGACAACATCAATCCCCCTCCCATCACGTGGGGAAAACAGGACCAGGGTTGTCCATGCTTAGCAATGAATGCTTAGCCTGACTTTACTCAGCTGTTTGTTTTTTCGCTGTTTTTAACACCAGGATCATCTGAAGCCAGGAGACGTCCAAAGGGGAAGCAGCTGGAGGCATCACGGATGGTGCCCTACGTGGAGGGCAGTCAGAGAAGTGACTCCAGGTAGCATCAGCCTCAAAGGAAGACAGAACGAAGCAGTACCCCTAGGTGCATCTTGGGTCACCTCCAAAGATGGTCTCTGACTCAATCCAAAACCTCACGCGATGGTCAGCACTGACACACAACTGTGCTGAATAGCTGCCCTGGCTTCCCAACGTTCATCTTAACGCCCTGTTCTCCTCGCTCAACACACAGGGAATTGCTTAAACATGGTAACTATCTCATCCCAATCCTCACACGTTCATTAGCAGAGCTTGACTAACCCCACGCTTCAGCGTTCTCTTCCCCGCCCACTGAAACGCAGCCACCTCTGGGGTGGAACGTCATGGCTGTGCGATAGAGTGCAGCAGCACGAGGCCTGGTGGAAACTGTTTATTTGATGGAAAATGGGGGCATAGAATAAAGAAGCTTTTTCGTGGAAAGTGTCTGCTTCCCACTGCAAATCTCAACTTTTAGTCGAAAAACCGAATACCTGAAAAAATTTGATTCAGGAATGCTGCTGTGG
The DNA here is from genome assembly GCF_027887155.1 of Malaclemys terrapin pileata. NCBI lineage: Eukaryota > Metazoa > Chordata > Testudines > Emydidae > Malaclemys > Malaclemys terrapin. Next base: position 6,156,724 of record NC_071523.1, read on the forward strand.
TGCCTTCTGGGAGCTGCTGTTCAGGTGGCTCATGGTCCCAGTCACATCTGCTATGATACACCACGATGTCTCAACAAGAAGGGCCACAGTGGTGTATCATGGGAGATGTAGTCTGACCAGGGAGCTAGCCCATAGAATAAAATGGAGGCATGAGACCACCGAACTAAAATTCCCATGAAGCAGTGGAAAAGGAGTGCTTGCTATGGGGTCATTCCCCAATGCCCAAGGGGAAATCCTGATATAAGAGAAATAACTTAGTTGGAGGGGGAGGGATAGCTCAGTGGTTTGAGCTTTGGCCTGCTAATCCCAAGGTTGAGAGTTCAATCCTTGAGGGGGCCACTTAGGGATCTGGGGCAAAATCAGTACTTGGTCCTGCTAGTGAAGGCAGGGGGCTGGACTCAATGACCTTTCAAGGTCCCTTCCAGTTCTAGGAGATGGGACATCTCCATTTCACTTTTAACAGAAATTTTTTTTGGAAAAATTTCCTGAAGGGTCCCCAGTACTGCAGCATGTTAAACTACCTACCAGTATTACAATGTGTGTACAGAACGCTCTAGCAATGAAGCGAACGTTTCCCACCAGGGCTTTGGAGCTGTGCTCCGGCTCCACTCCGGCTCCAGGCAAAAACCTGCAGCTCCACTGCTCCGCGCTCCAGCTCCAGGCTCCGCTCCAAAGCCCTGTTTCCCACAACTAACAAGCTCTCCAGTAAAATCTGGGAAGCCAGGACCAACTATGGATGTTCTGTATCCCTTGCAGAACAAACAAATACACCAAAACAACTTCAGATTTGGGCACAAAACCAAAGACGTAGCCTGGTTTTTGCCCATGGAGAACTGAAAGCCAAGGTGTTAGGATACGTCTGCACAGCAAAAAACCATGCGGCGGTGAGTCTTCGAGCCTCTGTCTACAGACTTGGGTTCACAGCCATGTAGACATTTCGGCTTGGGCTCTGAAACCTCTCCCCCTTTCCAGGCTTCAGAGCCCGAGCCCCAGCTGGAGCCAGACCGTCTACATGGCTATTTTTAGAATTGGAGTGCGAGCCCACCGATCCCAAGTCTGTAGACCTGGGCTCTGAAACTTGAAGCTGCTAAGTTTCGTTTTGCTGTGTAGACGTGCCCTTAGTTACTAAGTGAGTGAATCCCAGGTTGGAGAAATCAGTCTTGGACATGAGATTCTATAAAGAAAGGACAGCTGGCATAATTCCTACCGATTCATTAAATACACCGTAGCTTAAGTGGCTTTCATTTTGGAGTCCAGATTAATTTAATGACGTGAATTGGGCGTTTATTTATTTATTTATTTATTTATTATTTTTTAAGGAAAAAGTGGCCTGGGTTGTATTCCTGGGTCCTTGGCGAGTCACTTCTCTGCCCTGTGCCTCAGTTTTCCCATTTGTTAAAAAGGGACGATTCTTTCATTCTTTTGTAAAGTGCTTTGAGACCTCCAGATGAAGCGTGCTAGATAATGACTAGGTATTATTAATGGGTGGCCCCCTCGCAATTTCTTGGTTTTAGGCGGATCTGCAAATACTCCTTTGAAAAAGGTTATAAAGAAACAAACAGAAATAGTGCTGGGGAATCTTCCACTGCTACAAGCAGCAGGGACCTCGCGGCGATGGGTCACCTGACAAAGCAACTCCAGCAGCGTCGCGCCCCCTGGCGTCCTGCTGGGGCAGCGGGTTCATGCAGACGGCAGGACGCTGCCTCTTGCTTGCTGGAGAACTCGCACCTCAGTACGGATCAGAGCAGACGCTGCTTACGTTTAAGTGTTGTGCGCAGTGATGTTGTAGCCCACGTCGGTCCCAGGATATTAGAGAGACACGGTGGGGGGAGGGCACATCTTTTATTGGACCAACTTCTGTTGGTGAAAGACAAGCTTTTGCACTACACAGAGCTTTTCCTCGGACACAAATACACAGGTTGTACAGCTGCCAGCCAAAAGACTTGCTGGTGCAACTTGTAAAGGGAGGGTGGTAACGTGCCAACAAAAAACACGTCTTTTTTCTCCCTTCCCGTATATTTTGCCCATGTGTTTACCGGCTTCTCTTGCAAAGATTCAGTTGTGACGGCTTATCCACCGCTTGGACTGCTGCCGGCGTCTCGTTAGTGCCAGTGCAAGGTGAAACACTGCTTTCCTCCTCCAAGGGATAGCTCAGTGGTTTGAGCATTGGCCTGCTAAACCCAAGGGTGTGAGTTCAATCCTTGCGGGGGCCATTTGGGGATTTAGCAGGGGATTGGCCCTGCTTTGAGCAGGGGGTTGGAGTAGGTGACCTTCCGAGGTCCCTTCCAACCCTGATATTCTATGATTCTATTCTAAGTCATCCCTGTTATCAGTGGATGAAGCTTATTTCCCAAAACTCCTTCGTAACAAGCACCTCTGCACAATCTTTACTAAACACTTTTTTTTTAAAAAAAAGGGGGATTCCCCCTTAACTCCCCACCTTGAAAAAAAAGGCCCGGCTCCCCCACGCACTTACCCACACGCTTAATTTAACCCATGGGAGTAGCCACTGTATGAGTCAAGTGCGGTGTGGGTGTTTGCAGAATGGGAGCTGCAGGAACTGCAAATCACACGGGGAGGGACGGGGGGAAGGATCTGTTTTAAAAGACACTTTTCCAGACTGATGTGAACTGAAAAATACACTGGCATAGACGGCTGCTTTGGTGTGTGTCCCTTTAAGAAATAGCAGAGGTACGGGGTGGCGGGTGTGTGTAGAGTTCGATCACACAGCCAAACCCTGCAATTGGCACAGACTGTGGTCAAAAGCCTCCTATTTAAGGGGCCAGCGTACAGGTTGACAGTCCCACTTCTAATGCGTCCAGCCGCTCTTTCCGAGCGTCCTTTGATTTCTCCATGCATGAATAGAGACTTGCTCTCCTGAGCGACGGGGAGAATTTCTTCTCTTTCTCCCCCCTCTGACCATACCGGTTTTCCTTGGAATGCTCCCCACCCCCCACTTTACCCACCCCCAAGATCCTTCACTGGAAAGGAAATACTTGCTGGATGCTCTGGGCACAGTGTCCTTAAACAGGCCTGGACGTAACACGCTTGGTTCTTTAGAAAAGTTCCCTGGTATTTCCTCCCCTTTGAAGAAATGCTGCGGAACTCTGCTTGCGTGCGCAGAGCATCAAAGGAGGCCATTTCTACCCATGCTGATGCTCTTCTCCCCCTCATCCCCCGCCCCTCCCAAGCCTCCAATGAATTAATCCAGGGCCAAACGCCCCCTTGATGCAATCAGCTTGAAAAGGAATGAGGTCAATGATCCAGAAAAGCACTTTTCAACAAGCAAACTAGGTTCCTCTTTGGGTGCCGGGAGACCCAGTCTGAGCAAAGGAGTGGCTGGGAGTGGGGCCTTTGCCCCAAGGCAGGAGGGTCTGGGCACTGGGTTTTTCGGTATTTGCACGTGCTTGGCTTTCAGTGGTTTGCAGAGACGTGAGCTCATTTGGGAAGGATTCCTTGGAAGGCTCTGTGTGTCCCTTCCTAGGAGCAGTCACGCCAGGCTCCCATCAGAGCACAAGCAATGCCGCGATAGCTCGAAGCGAGATTCGAAAATTGCATTTAAGAGACAAACAACTGATGGTTAATTGTAGGCAACTGTGGAAAGGCGGAAGGTGCTGCAGAAGCTTCCATATCAGCTCTGCCAATGCCCCTCAGTCCCCACACACAGCGCCTCCTGCTGGTCCACTCTTGCCTCTTTCCCCCTCCAGTTTGCCCATGTACCTCCATCCTGTCCTGCAACCTCCCACTTCCCCCGGCATTCCAGTCCTGCCCTCCACCACCCACAGCGTTGCCAATACACCTCAATCCAGATATCCAGCACCTCCTGCTATTCTAACCCTAGGCTCTCCCACCGCTTTGTCTCCACACCTGCAGCCCGTGGCTGGCAGTGAAATACACAACATTACCGAGAGCTTATTGCAAGATTTCTCCCTCTCTGGGGTGAAACAGACAAAGTTCGACTGCTCCCCATATGGTCCTTGTGTCAAGGGGTATTTTGCATCTTGTGCATCACTGGCGAATGAATAGCAAGGACTACAAAATCCTCCAACATCTAGTCCCCGGGGTTTTTGCAAACCCTCTTTTGTCTTGTTCTGGAAGCCCTGGGTACTTTCCATGCCCCATTCACATTTTAAATTCACGATTTCCCTAGCTCAGTGATTCTCAACCCGCGGCCCAGTCAGCACAGAGCTGCGGCCCACGTGACATCCTCAGGGCTATGCAGGTAGTAGTGGATGCGGCCCACAGTGGGTTGAGAACCACTGGCCTAGCTCCAGGACCGGCAGCCTGTGCTGTTGGCTAGGGACAAGCCCATTATCCTAAAGCTCAACTGGCACGTCTGGGGGACTTGCCTGTGGTCTGTAGGCTCTGTTCTCACCCCTCCCAATTACACTGTCCCTCCTCCCTTTCTTGTCTCAGTCTCGTCTCTGAGCGGCCTATGAAGCCAATAAATCCAAGTCAAAACTTCCAAGCCCATCATGTTCCAGTGCCTTTGAAACCAGGCCAAATGAGCTTGCCCGTCCCTAATAAAACACTTAACTCTTTTCCTGCCTCTTGTGTCTGAAGGGCTCCAATCACTTTACAGACACACACTCTTACAAAGGCCCCTGTGAAATAGGAAAGGATAATGGTCCCCATTATACAGATGGGGAAACTGAGGCACAGTCCGGGGAAAGAGTTGCCCAAGATCATGCAGAGAGTAGAGTGAATGAGGCTCATTTGCCTCTTAATGTGGGGTTCACACAGAAGGTTCAGCTAGCCCAGCAGACAGCACACACCGATGAGAGCACACACCGTTCCAGCCAGTGGTGGACCAGCTCCAATGTTTTAGTGCTAGTCTTTGAAGCCCTCAGTTGGCCAATCCTTGCTCCTTCAGGCCTTATCTATACTAGGAAAGATTCCTGCCCATGTTCCAGCCATGGCAGAGCTGCACTGGTGCTGGCCATGGAAGGACGCCTGCGTAGGTTTTTACCACCACGTCACAAAAGCCGCCGTGCTGTCGCTGGAGCACGGGTCCTGCAGCATCTCGGAGCTTTGCTTTTGTCTCCCGTTGACGTCTACAATCAACGAGGACGCTGTGACTTGAAGAGCCCAGAGTCAACGTGCTGGGGCCGAGCCTTCCGCACCCAGGATGCGACACGTCTCTGCACATGCACGTGGACTCCACAGCTGGCAGCCCAGAGAACAGGCACATGGGCGGCATCACAGGAAAGGGCAACCGCCTTGGGTTAGGGGGGTGGAAACGTCCACAGGAGGGGGGACCCGCTGGAGCTGGTCACTGTTTCAAAAACCTCCTTCCCCCACAGGCTGCATCTGGAGCTAGAGGAGTCTGGTTCCAAGTCAGTTCCCACCCCGCCGGGGCTATAAAGGAGAGGGGAACAGATTCAGAGTCCACATGGGAAAGGAAAAGGCCAATCCCATCTTTTCTAGCAAGTGAGGTGAGGAAGAGGAAGACAACCCTGTTGTCAGCTCACGTGCTGGGTACGTTGGAATTCAGCTGCCGGAACTGGGGGTGCTGAGAAGGAAAACGGGGCTGCCTCCCTGCCCAGCTCCCCACCACTGCCAGATAGACCCAGCGCCCCTTCCTTTGGCGTCCCAAGAGTCACCGCATCTCCTGGAGCCCCATCCTTTAGCCCGACCTGCCACGACGAGAGAAACAGGTGGACTCATCCTCGCTTTTGACCACGGCTCAAGCCTGGCACGTGTATCTCCTCTATCCCAGAACCCAACCGCTCGTACGGGTGGATCCAAGGGGGTGCATCTAACTCCCACCCCTGACTTCTGCCTCCCTGGTTGCATTGTCCTGAGCCGCGCAGTGCTTCTATTCCACCCTACTGGACTCGGAGTTCTCACAAGGCGACGGGAGAACTGGGCCCATTCACACAGGCCTGGAAGGGCCCCCCTGACTGATTGAATCCCGGCCCCAGTTATTGCTACTTGCCAGACTTAGAAAGTCACGTTATTCTATTTTTTTCTTTACGTTACAGGGTTGAAATACGTTAATTGGTTGGGTTGTTAGCGTGTGCGAGTGTGGTGGGCATAGGGTATGGGGAGAATGGCAACCCCACACACCAAGTCCTCTATCCACACAGCCAGGAGCGAGAGGGAAGTACAGGCTCCATGGCCCATTCAGGCCTTAGCCTCTCGGCCAAGACTGCTGGCAAAGGGATCAATCAGTCTCAGGTGGGGAGGCTGCGTGCGCGATGGAGACTGCGGACGGGGGCAGAGCTCACGTCTTTCATCTGAACATTCGTATCCCTAAACAGCGGGTGGCAACGCCCGGTCAGTTCAGCTTTTTCTAATCAATTCTTTGAGATGCGCTTACACCTCAAAAGCCAGCATTTATCTCAATGCGCTTCCCCATGCAGCGAGCGCGGATCAACTCTGTTAGTTCTGTTTTCATCCCTGCCAACCAAGATTGGCGTCGAACTGGAATGGAGTCAAAATTCAGAGCTAACCTGCCTAGGAGAGGCAGCATGGGCAAGGGCATTCCATTCCCAGCTCTGCCACTGATCTGCTGTGTGACCCCGGGCAAGTCACTTGACCCCCCTGTGCCTGTTTCCTCTCCCACCCTTTGTCTTGTCTGTTTCTACTCTAAGCTCTTCAGGGCTAGGACTGTTTCTTATCAGGGGTCTGTCCACCACCTGGCACAATGGGGCCGTAATCTGATAGGTACTGCTGTCCAAAAATAAACAATATTGCTCCATGGAGTTGGTCCCTGGGCTGCACGATCTGTTTACTGATACAAAGGGCCATTACAAAGGATGGCCCTTTGCGCCTTTAGACTGGTCACGGTGGCCACCGCTGGTTAGTTAACGTCACAGCTTTTCCTCTTATCTCCACAAGCTGCTGGGACCGGTCTCCACTTGGCAAGTTACTGAAATCACTCTTAGTCCGGAAAACGTCCAAGTGTAGACGAGCTCTGACTCTCCACAAAGCTGCATTCGAGCCACCAGCTCCCTCTGCCCCCGCCCCGAGTCCCCAATTCATCCTTTCAGCTGACAGCCCCTTCCCCCCCTTGGGAAGCTCACCCAGGGGCATGGTGCTACATTCACTTTGGGCACACCCGCTGCTGCCCACGAAGAGCGAGTGGTAGAAGGGTCCCAAGAGATGGGCACTAGCCATATGCATCCCAGTGCCTCATTCGGAGCAGATCAATGGAATATCATCAGTCAACAGGCACCAAGAAATACACCCCCTCCTCCCCCCAGGCTCCAACTCACCTAGCAGAAGAACCCCATTAAATCTACCCCCGCACCCAGGCACAGTGGTTTTGCTATGAAAGATGTGGCTGTTGCATGCACTGGGAAAGTCTGCTCAAGTTTATGGAGGAACTTTCCTTTCTGCTCTGTGCAGGGGTCTAGCGCTCCAAGAAACCAGATGTTTTTGTAATGCACATCTGGGAACAATCAATCTCGGAGAAAGAACAACACAGTCGCCCTCTTTCATTCAGTTAAACCCCACCTTCCAAAAGGCTTCCCCCCTCCCCCAACTTTTTACACAGCAATCCAGCTGCCAGAGGGAGAGAACAAAGAGAATGAGAGAGGTTTCAGGGTTTTTTTGGCCACTGACCAAAGGTAAAACGCACTGAAGTGGGCTTAATTCCCCCCACCCCGCAGACACTTTTTGGGGGTTGGGGGGAGACATTAACAATCTTTTGTACAGTTAGTTTCCAGGGCGAAAAAAAAAAGTTTGAGCTTCCTTCAAAAGTTAGGATATTTTTAGATTTATTTCTTGGCTAAATATCTGTAATTCTACAATTGTCTAGTTCTAGATTTAAAAAATGCCCCCCTCTAAACCCCCCCACCTCTTTTTTCCAACCAAACTTTGGCCGCTTAGAACAATTGCTTTTTGCTTAATGCCCAGAGAACAGCTTTCCAAACTGAGCTTCACCTTAGGGTGGAGAAACACAAACACATTTGGCAAGAAGAAAAAATGCAATTAAGGGGATTTTCCCCCCTTTTCCTCTATTCAACCGAGAAATTCTGCATTTCCTCACTTTGAGCTAACGATACCCTACAATCATCCCTCCAAGGAGAACCCAAAGATGTTCCTCTCCAGCTGGGAAGTGTTCAGCTCCCCAAATCAAAGGAAACCTATAAGAATTGCTCTGCATGTCCCAAGGGGTCCTCTCGCCGCGTCTCATTTCTTACCAGTTTGGGATGGATGTGCCGGTTTGGTCCTTTCCAAATGCCTTGATCTCTTCTGTCTGGTCTAAAACCTCCAAAATGGGACAAATAGCTCCTACCTCCAACATGCTGGCACCACTGGGTCCTAATGCTACACCCAGCGCGTTCTCAGTCCTGCTGCCTTTAAAGGGAAAATAGAAATGGAAGTTACTGCCCGTCACTGACTTGCAGGGTTATTTTTTTAAACTCCTCAAACCCTAGTGGCTGTGAGATCAAGGAAAGAAGAGGGGGGCTGGATGTTTTGTTTGTCCAGGGCCAAGCACGATGGGGTCCTGATCCAGGATTGGGGGCTCTCAGGCACTTCTGCAATGCAGATAATAGCAATACTGACCACAGACGCTCAAGAGATTGGGAATGGGATGCAGAGCACGCCCACCTTGGCTCACTGGTGCCAACACAGCCCAGGACAGTGGTGGTCATGAGTCATTCCCCTTCACCGGCTTTTCAGTGGGAACACCACACTGGTGGTTTTAGCCCAGGCCTCAGCAGACTAGTAGGCACCTAGCAAAGGCCCCATGATAATTCCTCCAAAGTCCCGCTCAGGTCAATTAAGGTATGTCTACACTGCACCATAAACCCTGGCTTTGGGCCCAAATTCCCCTTCCATCCACACAGATCTCAGTCCAACTCGGGCCAGGAGCCCCTAGGCTCAGGTCCCCGGCCCCTGCTGCGGGTGGGCGGGTGAGCGTCCGAGTCCCACTGAAACTCAGGGCCAAGCCCTGTCACTTCGCAGCATGGACGCGGGACAAGCCACAGAGCCGAGTCAGGTGGTGCGTGTAGCGCAGTAGGGACGCGGGAAGACAGCTGTGAGGCCTGGGTCCAGAGCTCAGGCCTGGAAACCGCGAGTCCACGAGCGTGGCTCCCACAGGGCTGGGCTGGCAGTGCAGTGTGCACCTTGCCCCAGAGACTGTCACCCGAATACACTCTTACTGATATGTTGTAGCGTGGTAGCACCTAGGACGGTAGCCATGGACCACACCCCCACTGCGCAAGGTGCTGGACAAACCGAACCAAACCACCATCCAACCCTGCCCCAAGGAATGGCTGATCTAAGTCGGCTTTGGTTCTCAGTGTTTGGCCGTGAGAGCAAAGAGGCCAAGGACAGAAGGGAATTCCTCTTTCCGTGCTAGAGCGCTCCTTAGTGCCTAGAGGCATCCCTCCCAGTCACTCCTCCTAGGCCCTGCTGGCAGAGCAGCATGGGGGAGCTTGCACTATTGGGGCCTCTGCTCGTCCATTTTGTGGTTAGAGGATGGCAGTGCACAGACTAGCAGCACTACATTGCAGTAGGAAGGCGAAGACCGTTCCCAGACCTTCAAGATCGGCTGCACTATAGCAGTGCAAAGTACTTTACAAAACTGGATACGATCCCCATTCTACAGATGGGAGAACTGAGGCACAGAAAGGGGGAGCGATTTGTCTGTGGTCGCACCGAAAATCAGGGAAAAACTGGGAACAGAACCCCTCCAACTCCATTTCTCAAACCACTTGGCCCTGCAGCTCCCCTAAAAATAGAAAACACAAGATTAAATTAACCCCCCTGCAAAGGCAGGAATATTGCTGGCTGGGATTTTTTTTGACAATTTTTTTTTTTTTGGTTAAAAAAATGCCCATTTTCTGAAACCCCGACGTGTTCATGAAACAACGCTGGGTTTGACACATTTCCTGCCTTGAAAAATGACAAGGAAAAAAGTTAAAAAAAAAAAAAAAAGTCAAGATGTTCTCCACCCAAAAAATTCCAGTTTTCTAGTTTGAAATGACTTTTCATTTAGAAACGTAAGCCATTAGACTGAAAAAATGATTGAAAAGAAAAAAAAGTCAAAATTCAAATATTTCAATGGACCTGAAATGGGGGAAAAATTGGATTTTGCAAATATCTGAAATTTTGACTTTTGATCCTGATTTGAGATGGGGAAAATAAATTGAACGCTTGAAAATATTCACTGGAGAGGAAAACCATTTTCTGCCAAGCTCTAGGCAGAATATAATCCATATCGCCTCTCAACAGAGGTTGCATTAGTGTTAAATTGATACTACATTGGTTGTACAAACAGGACCTACCTCAGTAACACAGAAGTGGAGGATCTGTTTGTGTTACCTCTTCTTCCAGGCTTTGGGCTGTCAAGTAATCGCAGTTAACTCAAAAAAAGTAATCACGATTAATCGTACAGTTAAACAATAGAATACCAATTGAAATTTATTAAATATTTTTGGATGTTTTTCTATATTTTAAAATATATTGATTTCTATTACAACACAGAATACAAAGTATACAGTGTTCACTTTATATTATCATTTTTTATTACAAATATTTGCACTGGAAAACTGATAAACAAAAGAAATAGTGTATTTCAATTAACCTCATCCAAGTACGGTAGTGCAATCTATTTATCCTGAAAGTGTAACTTACAAATGCAAAACAATGTAAAACTTTAGAGCCTACAAGTCCACTCAGTCCCACTTCTTGTTCAGCCAATCGCTAAGACAAACAAGTTTGTTTACATTTACAGGAGATGCTGCTGCCTGCTTCTTATTTACAATGTCACCTGAAAGTGAGAACAGGCGTTCGCATGGCACTTTTGTAGCCGGCATTGCAAGGTATTTACATGCCAGATCTGCTAAACATTCGTATGCCCCTTTATGCTTCAGCCACCATTCCGGAGGACATGCTTCCATGCTGATGATACTTGTTAAAAAAATAATGCGTTAATTAAATTTGTGACTGAACTCCTTGGGGGAGAACTGTATGTTTTCAGCTCTGTTTTACCTGCATTCTGTCACATATTTCATGTTATAACAGTCTCGGATGATGACCCAGCACATGTTGTTTGTTTTAAGAACACTTTCACAACAGATTTGACAAAACACAAAGAAGGTACCAATGTGAGATTTCTAAAGATAGCTACAGCACTAGTCCCAAGGTTTAAGAAGCTGAAGTGCCTTCCAAAATCGGACGAGGTGTGGAGCTTGCTTTCAGATGTCTTAAAAGAGCAACACTCCGATGCGGAAACTACAGAACCCAAACCACCAAAAAAGAAAATCCACCTTCTGCTGGTGGCATCTGACTCAGATGATGAAAATGAACATGCATCGGTCTGCTCTGATTTGGATCATTATCGAGCAGAACCCATTATCAGCATAGACTCATGTCCTCTGGAATAGTGGGTGAAGATGAAGCGATATATGACTCTTTAGTGCATAAGGCACGTAAATATCTTGCGACGCCGGCTACAACAGTGCCATGCGAATGCCTGTTCTCATTTTCAGGTGACATTGTAAACAAGAAGTGGGCAGCATTATCTCCTGTAAATTGTAACCAAATGTGGTTGTCTGAGCGATTGGCTGAACAAGAAGTAGGACTGAGTGGACTTGTAGGCTCTAAAGTTTTATATTGTTTTATTTTTCAATGCAGTTATTTTGTGTACATAATTCTCCATTTGTAAGTTCAACTTTCATGATAAAGAGACTGCACTACAGTACTTGTATGAGGTGAATTGAAAAATACCATTACTTTTGTTTTTTACAGTGCAAATATTTGTAAGAAAAAATAATAATAATTAAGTGAGCACTGTCCACTTTATATTCTGTGTTGTAATTGAAATCAATATTTGACAATGCAGAAAACATCCAAAAATATTTAAATAAATGGTATTCCATGATTGTTTAATCGCTTGACAGCCCTAATAGGAAGTGTGATAACTTTGATTTTGGAAGGTTATTTTTTCTGTATATTTTTACAATATAAATGTATTCACACATGCACCCCGAGAGAGCAGCCATCAGACGGTAATAAGGATGAAAAATCCAAGATGAGGGAGGAGAGCTTTATTCTCACTGGAAGAAATAAACACTTCAAAGCAAACGACACAAAAGTTTTAAAACTGTGCACAATGAAAGGTAAGGTGGGCGAGGTAATATTTTTCACTGGATCAACTTCTGTTGGTGGGATAGACAAGTTTTCAACCTCTGTGTAAGCTCGCAAACTTGTCTATCTCACCAACAGAAGTTGGTCCAATAGAAGATATCACTTCATCCACCTTGTCTCTAGTATCCTGGGACCGACACAGCTACAACCACACTGCATACTAAAATGAAAGATGCGAGTTGCCAGAGAAAATTATACATACAGCTGAAAGGTACGTGCAAAACAGGGGACATCAGAGACATACGCAGGTAAAGGCACTTTTTTAAATTAAAGCTTGTTAAGATTTAATGTCAACAATTTAAAGTCTAGTTAACCTCACATTTGCTCAAGAAGCCCTATGGAATTTCAGAGAGTTTAAGGCCAGAAGGGGACCATTAGGTCATCTCCTGTATATCACACCCAACTAAATTTCGCCTAGTTACCCGTGTTAACTTGGGTTAGATGAAACCATTTCAGCCCTCAGGAGACTGACTGTTGCGTGCCACAGGCAGAGACCAGGAGAGACCAAAGTGCCACCAATGCTGGAAGCTGGAATTGATTAGATTGATGATCCAACAGATGACCCATGCTTCATGCTGCAGAGAAATCCACCCAAAGTCCCTGCCAATCTGACCTGGGGGAGAATTCTTTCCCAATCTCAAATCTGGCCATGAGGAACACCCAAAACACATGAGCAAGACATCAGCCACGTATCTAAGAAAGAAGGTTCTCTGTATCGTCTCAGAACATTGGTCCACCCTGTCCTGTTTCCTATCTCCAGCTTTTGCTAAGCTGGGATGCTTTAGAGGAAGGTGAAAGGAAACCACAGAATGCATCCAGGGGAAAAAAATTAACAGAGAATGGTAACTTTTCCACCTTGTAGAGCTCTGTAACAGGGATGGGGCTCTCTATCCAAGTCCGTAAGTTGCTTTAAAAATGCTAGTGAGAAGGTACCATTCTCTAGGCTTCTGAAGTTACTTCTGTAGAACCCTGAGGGTTTCATTCCTATTAAGTTCTGTAGGAATGGTCCATAGGGCATTCCTTTGAGAGACCTTCAGATGCCTGGAACTGTGAACCCAAAGAAACTATAAACTAGCCCACACCTGGTTCTGCTGCTATCTGCTTGGATTGTCAAGCTCTTTGGGGCAGGGACGGTCGTTTTGTTCTGTTTGTACAGCGCCTAGCACCACGGGGGCCTGGGCCATGACCGTTGCTCCTTGGCACTACTGCAATGACACTGATGTTTCTTACAGAGCTACAGAAGGCAAATACGTTCTATAACGTCTGCACATGGACCTTGTTGTATCAGCATCCTCTGCACATCACCAGTGATGCCTACTCTCTTACCCAAGAGCATGGAACATCCTCTCCAAACCAGCCCTCTGATTCCCTCCTTAAGCCCTTTGTGGAACAGCTATTTAAGGATGTGGCTGCAGAGGTCAAAGGCGGGTCCCTGGACTACAGGGTGAGGGGATGAGCTGCTGCCCGCTGCCACTTACAGCTGGCTCACTGCAAGGCCATGCAACGTTTGGCCAATGCAATCGTTGAATTGTTAAACAGAAGTGCTCTGTGCTGCAAGATCACCACAAAAACCATTTATATCAGGATGCCTATGGAAAATTGCCAGCTGATCACGGCCAGGTAGGTGCCAGTAGGGACTTCGGATGTTTGTCATCTAAAGAAGGTAACTGACTCAACCATCCAGCTTCCGCCACAACTTGGTTTTGATTCCCGTTTCCCTCCCAACCTTGTTATAATAGTTAACCCACTCTTTGCATTTTGTCTTGAGATTGCAAGCTTTTCAGGAAGAGGCCACCCTTCTGTCAAGGTTCTTCCCAATTCTGAACTTTAGTGTACAGATGTGGGGACCTGCATGAGAACCTCTACGTTTAACTACCAGCTTAGATCCGGTTTTGCTGCCACCACCCAAATTATTTATGAGTTATTTGGGAAACTCTGTCTACCTCCCCCCCAGAATATCTCCCTCCCAAATACTATAACTCTTCCCTGGGTAGCCTTGAGAGACTTCTCCACCAATTTCCTGGTGAACACCGATCCATACCCTTGGATCTTAAAACAAGGAAAAAACAATCAGGTTCTTAAAAAGAAGGCTTTTAATTAAAGAAAGAAAGGTAAAAATCATCTCTGTAAAATCGGGATGGAAAATAACTTTACAGGGTAATCAGATTCAAAGAACCCAGAGGAACCCCCTCTAGCCTTAGGTTCAAAGTTACAGCAAACAGAGGTAAACCCTCTAGCAAAAGGAACATTTACAAGTTGAGAAAACAAAGATAAAACTACCATGCCTTGCCTGGCTGTTACTTACAAGTTTGAAATATGAGAGACTTGTTCAGAAAGATTTGGAGAATGTGGATTGATGTCTGGTCCCTCTTAGTCCCAAGAGCGAACAACCCCCAAAACAAAGAGCACAAACAAAAGCCTTCCCCCCACCAAGATTTGAAAGTATCTTGTCTCCTTATTGGTCCTTTGGGTCAGGGGTCAGCCAGGTTACCTGAGCTTCTTAACCCTTTACAGGTAAAAGGATTGTGGAGTCTCTGGCCAGGAGGGATTTTATAGTATTGTACACAGGAGGGCTGTTACCCTTCCCTTTATAGTTATGACACCTTCATTCTGTGTTTGCACGGCTCATGGTGTGATGGGGTCCCAGTCGGGATTACAGCTGGGTGAGAATTTTCTGACAATTTGGGGTGTTTTTTAATTTTGATTGGAAAAAAAAACAAACACGTCAAAAACAAAAACCATTTGTGAAACAGGACGGGGTTCGACGAACTTCCTGACTTGAAACGACGTTGAGAAAACAAAGGTTTGACGTTGTCGAAATAAAAAATCCCAGTTCTCCTCTCCGAAACTGCCTTTTGTTGGGAAATTTCAGCTAATTAGGATGTAAAAAAAAACAGTGAAGAAAAGGGTCACAATCGAAATGAAAATGTTTCAATTGACCTGTAAACATTTTTTGGTTTTATTTAGATTGTGAATAGTTTTGAGGCTGGCTTTTCATCCCCAAAAAGTTTTGAACTCTTGAAAATATGCATGGTGTAGGAAAACCATTTCCCACCCAGCCCTAGGGCCTCCAAACCATCACCATCTCAACAGGAGGGGACAGGTGGTGTGTACAGGGCTAACATACAAACCATTCTGATGAGGCCCAGGTTAGAGGCGAGAGTCACCTGTTTGCACACACACACTCCATGCGAATTGACCTAGAGTGAGTATAAATGGCAGGGTAGCCGTAGTAGAGCAGCAGAAAATACAGACCTACCAGCTTCAGGGTGGGATTTTTTTGGCCGGGATCAGCTGTGCCACCACTGATGCTGCTGCAGCTAGTTGTTATTTCTCCTTGTGCTGCCTCGATGGGGCAGAGGAGTCACACCCCAGCTCGTTGTGTAGACGTAGTGGGGGACAGCAGACACCCACAGCCGGCTGGCAGGAAGCATGCCAGGCCCCTCCTCTCCTTGAACGAGGGAAGAATGCGGGTCTATCGGGAGACAGGGTGGGAGGGACTGGAGAGAGATTTGGACCTGGTGGAGAACGCGAGGCTTCAGCCATTCGGCCTGGGCTGTGGTTCTAAGCAAAGCAGTCCCTTGCCTGAAGTCCACCACCACTACCCTTTGCCCTTATGCAGCACCTTCTGCCCAAGCCACTCAAAGCGCTTTACAGCCATTAATGAACCTCACAACCCCACCCTTAGGAGGAAGCCGAGGCTAACCTCATCTACAAAAAGCGGGGTAACAGACTGAGAAAACTAACCAATTTGCCCAAGGTCACCAAGCAAGTCAATGGCAGAGCTGGGAGTAGAAGAGAACCCAGGAGTCCGGACTTCTGGGCTTTAAACAACAGTTTAAAGTTCCCCGTACCTAGTAAATCCAGATACTGAATCTCAGCTGAGCACTCAGACATGAACTACGAACAAAGAGCCCTACAGATCCCTGTGGGAGAGACAGACAGGCCCACCAGCCTGGGAACATTCGCTGTTTATTTTGCCTGACCTTGGCGTTGATGTTAGCAATGGCGGCTGCCGCCTTTGTCTAGACGTTCCATGTGATCGTCTGACAAAAGATGCGAGCAAGCACATTAAACTGCTGGGTGCACAACCAGAGTCGGAGCCTGGCCGGCTGGCTGCTGCCAGACCCACAAGGCCGACTTTGAACTTGACAGCAGGATACGGCAAGCGGCCACTAACCCGCCAGACCTAAACCTCACGCAAGCTCCCTGCACCGAGGCTGGAGACGAGGGAAGCAGAAATGAGCATCCCATCCCGATCGAACGTGGGTCTGAGCTCCCTAGAACGTTGGGGTGGTCCCAACTCCAGAGCCAGACTTTATAAGCATGGGTCTTTTTAACTGGAACCCGAATGAGGATTTGAACCCAGCGCTCCAAGGAGACAAGATGCCGGCGGAAACTCTAGCACAGAAGATTTTTGTTTGCCTTCTACCCAGGATTTTGCATTGCCCAACGGGCACCGGCAGCTTGCTCCGAACCTGACGGATCGAATGAGCAAAACGAGACATTTCCTCACAAAAGGAGCTTAGAGCAGCCACTGAGTTTCAGGGTGAGTCGAGGGGTTAAGTCCTTTAGACCCTTTGAAAATCCTACCCTAGGGCAGTGAGTGAGTGAATGGGAAGACCCCTCCCCCGCTGGGCTTCACCGTCCACAACTACAACCTGCCTCAGAACCATCACCCAAAGTAACACCCTCCTCCACACCCACCACCCCAGCAACCCATACTCCCCTCCCCAATTCCCTCCTGCCTGTCAGCACTGGCTCCACCCACAGGTCACTTCCCCCCCTCTCAAAGTCGCATCCTGGCTCTGTCCCGCTGGCCTCCAGCTGATGGTGAGGGCCACCTCCCCCACCCCAAGGGACGGCGGCAGGGCAAGCCACCGCGGAGAGACACTCCCGACTCCCGCCCGTCAGCGGTTGTGCAGTGGCTGCCGTTAAGGGGAGCCTGTTCTGAGGCTGCCAGACAGACCGACCGACCCGGGGTTCTCGCTAACCCTCACTAACACAGCCGGGGTTCTGAAGGGAAATACCCGTCACTCCCCATGGCCATGCGCCATAATGCACCCGCGCACGGCAGGTTCTTACCCCCTCTCGTGATCATTGCATTTATCCAGCTTCCTGAGGGACCTACGCAGGAGCCATGCGTCCAACCATTCCCGTTGGAACAAAACGACCTGCTTGCAAGCTGCCCTGTCCCTCTCTTACCGCTGCCCTCTTCAGAGAGGCGCACTCTGCTCCATGGGAGCTAATGAGACTCACCTGGGCTGGCTGAGGGGCATTGCACCTCCCTACAGCTGCTTAGCACTTCCTCAGTCAGTGGAAGTTGGGCCCGTTACTGGCTTGAAAGTTTTCCACCTCGCAGGAGTCTGGCTGCTCTGCTACCAAGAGACTTTGGTTGTGGGGATGACGGAGGAAGAGAAAAATCAGAAGAGGAAACATCATAGGTCAGGGGGCCTTTGTGACAAGAGTGCTTATGTCTGTATATACGTCAAGAGTTTATGGCTAACAGGCCAGTAGATGGCACTCAAGGATGGGGATCATAATTCCTGGGCGGAGCCGGGTTGAAAAGCTTGAGATGGACCAGTTGTCCGTTGGAAAATGCAACTGTCGAAATCAAACCGTTTCCCAGGAATGCGTCGATTTCGACAAAACGTGATGGGGACAAAATCAGAACGATTCTCTCTCATTTCAGTGATGTTGAATTAACGAATGAATAATTCATTCCAATAACCAAAGCCCAACATTGCTTCGATCCACTTTGGCTATTGTGTGTGCTTATATTTAATATCTGTATTAGAACGACATAAAAGTATCTAGATCGAACGTGTTTAACAACACTGATTGCCATTGAGTGGATCAGGCTCTTAACACAGCCTCTTAACGCCGCTGTAACGGTTTGCGTGTGGACACAGGCCCAGTTTGGCTGTCACTGTGTTTGGAAACCATTTCCAAACAAGTTTTACAAGCTCTAGTGTGGACGAGGTCATATGGCCAGTAAAAAGTGCAAACAAACTCTGGACCTGGGCAGCAGCTGTGTTTGGAGACAGGCTCCAGAAACCACTGACGCTTCTTTATAGCTAAAAACCAGTTTCCTGCCCCCAAAGGAATTTACAAACAGTACAGGCCCCAAAGCTTTGTCTTCTCTCTTCTAATCTTGCTCCGATCTGCAGAAGAGGCATGTTGTGGCATTGAAAGTAGATCCATAAGGAAACTGACTCGGAGGCTACGGCTTCTCCTCCATAGCCTCAAGCGCAAGTCTCACATCGCCCTCTAGTGGGTATTTGCAGTACCTTTCCCAGGCCTGAAGACCAGCTCTGTGTAACCTCCATCTGAAGCTGGTCCAATAAAAGATACCACCGCACCCACCGTCTCTCTAGGTCGCAGATGGGTGGAAATACGGAATCAGCGTGTGCAAATGCAGATCCAAGCCAATCCAAAAGACCAGTTCAGTCAATGGACAGACTCTCTCTGACTACAGTAGGCTTTAGATGAAGCCCTTATCATCTGAGAAGGCCTCTGAATAGGACAGTCGGATGGGTCTTTGTATACTCCTCCTTGGTGATGTCTGTGTCAGGAAATTCAATTCACCTCTGCTGGCTCAGCTCAGGAGCACGCTTCATAGACTAGTCTGGGAACCTCAGCCAGCGACTTCTGCAGCAAGCCCCTAACATCTGTTGGAGCTACAGCACATCTTTTAGAACGTCTTGTTTTAAAGGCGTCACGTGATGGAGAATCCACCATGCCCATTGGTAAGTTGTTCTAACGGTGAATGACCCTCAGTTAAAAAATGGGTTCCTCATTTCTTGTGTGAATTTTTCTAGCCTCACTTTCCTGCCTTTGGATCTCTGCCACTTTCAAGAACGGTCTATTCTCAGAAATCTCTTCCCCAAGTAGGCATGTGTAGACCATGATCAAGTCACCTTCTCTTGGAGAAACTAAATAGACTGATCTTGGTTAGTCTCTTACCAGCTTTCCAGACCGGAAATTGTGCTTGTAGCATTTTTCTGAACCTTTTCCAATTTGTCAACATTCTTTCTGAAGAGTGGATGCGAGAACTGGACATAGTTGTCCAGTGATAGGTTCACTGATGCTCCATACAGAGGTAATACCAGTTCCCTACTCTTACGCAGGGCCGGCGCCAAGTTTTTTACTGCCCCAAGCAAAAAAATTTTCCCACGTGCCCCTGACCACACCCCAACTCCACCCCTTCCCCGCCCCATTCCAACCCCTTCCACAAATCCCCGGCCCCGCCTCCTCCCCAGGGCGCGCCGCATTTCCCCTCCTACCCCTCCCTCCTGAGAGGGAGGGAGGGGGGAGAAGCGGAGCGGCGGCACGCTTGGCGGAGGAGGAGGTGAGCTGGGGGGGCAGAGCGGTTCCTCTGCCTCCCACAGGGTTACTTCCTGCAGCCCTCCCCACGCCCCCCACTGCCGCAGCTCATCTCCGCTCCGCCTGCTCCCCTGAGCGCACCGCCACCCCGCTTCTCCCCCCTCCGTCCTTCCCAGGCTTGCCGCAAAACAGTTGATTTGCGCAGCAAGCCTGGGAGGGACGGAGGGGGGAGAAGCGGAGCAGCGGCGCGCTCAGGGGAGCAGGCGGCAGTGGAGTGGAGGTGAGCTGGGGGGGGGGGGAAGAGGGAGCGGTTCCTCCCCACGCCCCCCACCGCTGCAGCTCACTTCCGCTCAGGGCCGGCTCCCAGCTTTTTGCGCCCTATGCAAAAAAAGAAGAAAAAAAAAAAAGGAGCTGGAGTGCCGCCCCTTGGAAAGTGCCGCCCCAAGCACATGCTTGGAGCGCTGGTGCCTAGAGCCGGCCCTGCTCCTACCCGATACTCCCCTGCTTATACATCCAAGATCGTATTTGCCCTCTTAGCTACAGCATTGCACTGGGCGCTCATGTAAAATTGGTTATCCACCGAGACCCCAAAATCCTTCTCCGAGACATTGCTCTCCAGGACGCAGTCATTTGGAGAAAAGCACAAACAAGAACCAATGGCCAGAAGCCGAAGCCAGACAAATTCAAGTTAGACACTTTTTTTTTTTTAAACAATGAGGGTGATTAACCATTGGGGGAGTGGTGGAGTCTCCATCAATTGATGTCTTCAGATCAAGACTTTATGTAAGAGATGCTTTAGCCAAATACAAGTTATTGGGCTCAATACAGGGGTAACTGGGTGAAATACTAGCTGTGAAATACAGGTCAGAGGAGATGATCTAACTGTCCTTTCTGGCCTTAAACTCTATGAGTTCTGGCCTTAATCATAAGGGTGACTGTGACAATCTGTACCCCTATCATAGTCCTGTAAAATGGGTGAACATACATTTTGTACAAAGTATGACTTGTGAGATATCATTTGCGAGCTCATAATTTGCTGATCATCATTATCCTGGTTACATGCAATGTGGCCACACAGATTTCAAGTTATAGGATTCCTCTGTATGATATTAGACACGTTCCAAGTGGTTGGGATGATTTAGTTGGGGATTGGTCCTGCTTTGAGCAGGGGGTTGGACTAGATGACCTCCTGAGGTCCCTTCCAACCCTGAGATTCTATGATTCTATGAAATCTGGAGGGGAGAAGCCACAAACCAGTTCCCCAGAGACAAAAATGTAGCCAATACCTCAACCAGGTGTCAACAAAATCAAATGGCTCATTGCCTGGTGAAGTGGCCACTCTTTGGCAGGAAAGAGGATGGGGGTGAAGATTTACATCTTGACAAAGAAACAACTGGGGGTTCCCATCCACACAGACTTTCCATCTCCTGAACCTCAGCTGGAGATGATTCTCGAAGAACAGAAAGAGCTAAAAATGGAGACAGGAGATGCTCCTAATGGTTCTTCCTTTCTCTCTTCCCACAGCATCCATGACACCTGAAGAACAAAGGAAACAGCTTTGGACTGGAGGAGGGATCCTGACTGAAATATTCAGCTAATAAGATTGTGGTGAGAGAGACCTTGGCTTTGAATTCCCTCTAGCTTATTCAGTTAGGCATTAGTTGCAATTTACTTTTATTTTCTTGTAACCAATTCTGACTTTTATGCTTCATCTAGGGTTACCATCTTTTAATTTTTAAAAAGGAGGACACTCCATGGGGACCCGGCCCCACCCCAACCCCGCCCTCAGCCCCGCCCCATCTCTGCCCCCTCCCCTGAATGCTCCGCCCCTGCTCCTCCCCCTCCCCTGCTTCCCGCAAATCAAATGTTCGCGGGAAGCCTGAAACAGGGAGGCAGCAGGTAAGCTGGGGCAGGGTGCAGCGTGGCCCAGTTCGGACCCCCTGGCTGAGCGGCTCCCTCTGGCGGCCGGCGGGCCCAGGCCAAGCGGCTCTGGGCCCGGCGTCTCTCGCCCGGCTTGGCTCGGGCCCTGGGGCACTGGCTCCCGGCCCGGCCCCGCACCCCCGGCCCGGCCTGGCTCCCGGCCCGGCCCTGCGCTCCCGGCCCAGCCCCGCGCCCCCGGCCTGGCTCCTGGCCCGGCCCCCCCGGCTCCTGCCGAGTACCGCCGGCCCAGCCCCGCACTGCTGGCCCCAACCCTACAGGCCCCGGCCGAGCACCGCCGAGCCCTCCCTCCCTATTTTCCCGGACATGTCCGGCTTTTGGGGATTTCCCCCCGGACGGGGATTTGAGCCCCAAAAAGCCGGACGTGTCCAGGAAAATCCGGACGTATGGTAACCCTACTTCATCACTTGTACTCACTTAAAATCCACCATTCTGTAGTTAATAAACTAGTTTTACTGTTTTATCTAGACCAGGGTGCTTGGATCGAAGTGTTTGGGAAGCTCCATTTGGGATACAGGATGTGTGCACATCATTTTCTATTAATAAAATGACGGACTTTCTATGAGCTCGTGTTGTCCAGGAGAGGCTGGGCAGTACAAGACACATTGCTGGGGAAAGTCTGGGACTGGGAATTTGCAGGTGTTGTTCTGTCTGCAGTGTATGTCAAGGGTGTCTGGCTGTAGCACTCCTGCAGTATAACTGGGAGTGACTTACATGCTAGAGGCTGTGTGTGATCACATCCGGAGTGGTAGCTCTCACAGTGAAGCAGTGTAAACTGAACCCTAGGTCAGAGAACTGAGGGGACACAGCTGTTCAGCAGGTCAGATTGTACCCTGGGTACGTCACAGCGACCTGTTATTCTTTAAAAAGAAGAACAGGAGTACTTGTGGCACCTTAGAGACTAACAAATTTATTAGAGCATAAGCTTTCGTGGACTACAGCCCACTTCTTCGGATGCAAGTGGGCTGTAGTCCACGAAAGCTTATGCTCTAATAAATTTGTTAGTCTCTAAGGTACCACAAGTACTCCTGTTCTTCTTTTTGCGGATACAGACTAACACGGCTGTTACTCTGAAACCTGTTATTCTTTGTTCATAGATGTGTGACCTTCCATTTGGCAGCGTTAAAATGGGTTTGTATCAGTAAAGCCATCAGACTGTGCAAGTGACAGAAGCGGATATAAAACCAAAAATACCACGACCAACAGTACTCAGTAAAAAACATGAAAAATAAGGACTATCACTGTTAACTTGTTATTTGAAGAAAGGAATTTTTCCATGTAATCACAAATACATGTTCCTATTTCTTGGTCGACACGTGTTAGTCTCCGGGTAGCCGGGTTCGATCTCAGTACCTGTTCTCCATTGCCTAGTTGTAACGCACCTGGGAAATGTAGCCCCTCAGAATTAAATGGCACAAGCTAGTTTTCAAGAAAATAATGTTGATTTATTAGATACACTCAAAAAAGCAACACAGCGAAGTTGGAGATTGTACATGATTTACACACACACACAGACACACACACACACACTCCCTCGCTATACACTTTGACGAATAAAAATAGAGCTTACATCCTACACATCTTCCATTTCAATTCCATCACTTTGCCGAAGTGTCACCAGTAACGTTCTAGCAGAGGACCCATCAGCAGTGGAAGTGCACAAACCCGGCTTTCAAACTGGAATCTGGCCCGCAGCTTCTTGGCTACAGAGGTGGCAAATGACCCAACTTTTTGGAATAGTAACAGCAATCCAGGCACGTCTCAAGAGTGGAGGCAAGGATCGGTTTGGATGGACAGTACAGCCGACTGCTACAATTCTACCTGCTCCGATGAACAGGCGAGGGGGGGAGTGTGGAATAAATACAGCTCTCAACTATATTCTTAATTAAATATCTCTAATCCCATCCTCTGTCACGTTCCAGCAGCTCGTCATGCCCGTCTCTTAATGAGCGCTGAGCATCACGCGGGCCAGGTAACACTCTCATTTGCTACAGCAGCTGGGTTGCAAACCGGTCCGGCGAGCTAAGTGTCTGCTACGCGTGGCCGTTCGGAGGTCACTGCCTCGTCTGCGGAGGGATGCAGGTGGCTTGTTCACAGTGAGAGGAGCCACAAGACGAGTGCAGCACCATGGCAACAGAGGCCATCTTTTATTAGTGGCTTTTAACACCAAGGACACAAGGGTGCGGGGTGAGAGGGGGTCCCCGTTTTCAAACATCCCTCCCTGACAAGGTGCAACATAGCTGTGAGGACCGCTCCACGCCCAGTCCAGGGCAAATCACCCAGCTGGGCACTGACCCAGCCACCCCGAGCGAGTGGAAGAGCGCGGTCCCACGGGGGATGAAGGATCCGCTGGGGCCCCTTACGGGGAAGGTAACCATTCGACGGGGCACTGTGACTACAACATAGCAGCAGTCCCGGACAGCTCCTCTTCCTGAGTCACAGGCGCGACTGGACCAGTCACTTGCCTGTGTCTAATCCCGACTGGTGCTTGACCCAGGCACGCCAGAGATCTGGAATAGTTTTCCGAGCGGAGGGCAGCTGCTCTGTGGTAGTGCTGCTGAGGGCTTCCCCGCGGTAACCCCACCTGCCCTGCTTTCCAGAGCGAGGGCGGGTTGAGTACTTGCACCCCAGGGGAGACGGGCTCCCCGGCCCTTTCTCTGCCTCCCTCATCCATCCCCTGAGACGAGCACCTTGGGGCCATCAGCGTGAGGCGTCTCACTGGGGCTGGGCACCGAGAACCCTGCAGTAGCCAGAGCCCATGGGGAAGGCAGCGACGGACAGAGGAACATAAATAAATGGAGCTGGATCGGGGAAGGCCGGAAAGCTCCCCCAGGCTGTTGCTGGACTCACGGACATTGTCCCTGGAGCGAGGGTTCTCCAGGGCCGGGGCTAGCTCCCGGAGATGGACATTTTGGGCGTGGCGAAGAGTGGCTCGTTCAGTGGCGGCCAGGACGGCGGTTGCTGCTGACTGAGCTCCTGCTCCAACCTCTTGAACAGCTTCTTGGAGGCCCTCTTCTGGCGCAGCTGCCGCAGGCAGTTGAGCATGCCGTGATCCAGGGCGGTCTGGAGGGGGGAGGACGAGAGGGACGTGGGGTCAGGGCAGGGAACGGGGGGGGGAGCTCGTACCAGCATCGCGCTCCCTTCCCAACACACCCACAGGATTCCAGTGGAAGGGAACGGCTCATTGGCCACCTGTCCCTGGGAGAAGCTGGGAGGATAGGCCTGGATCAGGGTTGTGCTGGGGAGCAGGTCAGAAGGGCCCAGGCAGGGAGCCCATCCTCACGCCAATCCAGAGGGGTCCCCTCCGGCTGATGCACTCTGTAGCACTGGTTGGCTCTAGAACAACGGTCCCCAAACTTTTGAGGGAGGCACCTCCCTTGCCCCTGTTTGCACCTTCCTGCCAAGCCGTAGCTGGGAGCGGGGCTGCGGCTTGGGGGTGTGTGGGAGGAGGGAGAGATGCGGACAGGAGTAAGGGGGCTGAGGCTGGGAGTGGGTTTGGGGGCGGGAGCGGAGCTGCAGCCAGGCTGCGGTGGGGGCTGGCAGTCAGGCCCCTGGCCAGGTGCGGCTCCACTCCCGGCCTTGCCCTCAGCCTTGGCCCTGGGCTGTGGCTAGGGTTGTGTGGGGCCGCAGCTGGGAGCCTGACCGGAGCAGAGCTGGGGTCGGGTTGGGGCTGGGTGGTGCTCCCCCCACCTTCGTGGGGGGCTAGCCTGGATCCTGCTACGCCCCCTGGACGGTCCTCCACACTCCCCTGGGGGGGCGCGCCCCACACCTCTGCTCAGCACTCCCCAGCCCATTGGGAACATTGACCCGTGGGGGGCTTAGTGAGGGGCACTAGTAAGGGTGGGATCCCACAGGAACCCTGCCCCCATAGCCGGGGGTTCACCCTCAATTCAGCTCCCCCCCGTCCTCCTACCTCCAGCATGAAGGCTGTGAAGAAGTTGAGCGTGGCCATGCCTAGCAGCAACATCTTGAAGCTCATGTCGCTTATGTCTTTCAGCTTCAGCACGGCTTTCACGAAGCCCAGCGGGTAAAGAGTGATCCCCATCGTCAGGCCGAAGAGAGCGACAAGGACAAGCAGGAACGGCACTGGGGGGCAAGAGAAGACATCATGGACCCAGGACACGCCGGGCTGGTTACAGGAGCCAAGTGACCATGGGAACCACCCCCTGCTACAGACAAGAGGTGCGGCGAGGCCGGCTCGGCTCTTACCGTTGGTGAACAGCGGCTCCCGGAAGGGGTACCCCTTGGACATGGCGACGGCGAGGATCAGGTACTGGAAGGCCGAGATGCAGAACACCACGGTGTTCTCGTAGTTGGGCAGGTTCTGCGGGGCGCTCAC
This sequence comes from Malaclemys terrapin pileata, assembly GCF_027887155.1. Lineage (NCBI taxonomy): Eukaryota > Metazoa > Chordata > Testudines > Emydidae > Malaclemys > Malaclemys terrapin. The sequence goes on from NC_071523.1 coordinate 6,182,435, forward strand.
CGTGCTGTTCAGCGGGACGTACCTGGGCGAGAAGTAGGGGAGGGGCAGGGATCAGGCACGAGCCTCTGACCGCGGACAGCGGCGCAATCCGGCGGGACCTGCCTGCAACGTGCAGCTGGCTTGGCCTGGAGCGAGCCACTGCAGAGAGCAGCATTTGGTTCCCAGCTGAGGATTAGTGGACAAGAAAGGGTACGAACCGCCATGCTTCAGGGCATGACCCATCTGACGGGGGTTGGGAAGGAGCTTCCCCTGGGGGCAGGTTGCTCTTCCGGTGCCTGATGCAGGTGGTGCTGGCCAGGGAGGAGACAGGATACCCCCAGCCCTGATTGGGGATTCCCAACATGGTACCTTTCACGAGGCCAAAATGAGCTTTTGTGTCCTCCCCTTTTAGCTACCGTAGCCGGTTCCAGGCAAGGACAGACACTTACCAGCTCTGTGAGACTGTGATGAAGTAACTCATGACTTGAACCGTGATCAGCAGAGCTGTTTGGAGGAGGAGGCTGCCGAGGACAACAATACTGATCAGTGCCCCTTGGGGGCGCTTTGTGCCCAGCTCCTTGGCAGGTCCGGTCTTGCCCATCAGCACAGCCACGGTCATAGTGATGACCAGGTCAAAGAAGAGGAACTGGAAGTCACTCAGGTTGGTGTTAATCTGGGCGTGGGCATGAAAGAAGGAGAAATGGGATATTCCATCAGGAGCAGACTGGGATGGCTCAGAGGACTGGGCAGTGGGGTACAGAGCCTCATCTTGAGGTCACTGGTTCAAATCCAGCAATGACGGAAAGTCCCTAAAGCAGAATCTTGTGAGGAAAGACCCCGAATTCAAAATACGGCAACAGATCAGTGGCTGACGAGGACATTACGGTGGCTGCTATGCTGCAGAGCCCCGCTGCTCAGACCGGCCTGGGGGCTGAAGGGAGCGAGCTCAGTTATGAAAAGCACAGGACCTGCCTAGGTGAGCTAAAGGAGAATCCCAGTTTGCTGTTGGCAGTAAAGGGGGCTATGACACATGGTCGGGCAGTTCCATTTCCAGCAGGCAGTGGTGCATTATGGTCTCTATCGTTCTGTCCTTCAAAGTTACAAACACCCGTTTACAAAGAGGACCCAAAAACCATCCCACGTCACAGGACGCTCCCCTCCCCAACCTCTGAGCTCCCCCCACCCCCCTGACACACATACTTCCCTCCGCCCATTAATCTCAACCACCCCCCACTTTTGCCGAGTGCCGAAGCTGCAGCCGAGGCCTGGAGGAGACCTCCTCTGAAGCCCGTCCCCTCTCACTGGAGGGGGGGCTCTCGGAGACACTGGGGAGCACGGGAGCTCGTGTTTTGCCTCCTTCGGGACCCCCAGCTCTGGCAGCATGCTGATGAAAGGGGCTTTTCACTGTGGTGAAAGGGGCTCGACTGACAGCCTCAGCGATCCAGGCCTCTGTTTATACCCGGAACAGCAATGCTACCTCCCCTCCAGTCAACCAGCGCGCCTCGCCCTTGCCTTGACTGGACATCTCTCAGGGCACCAAAAGAGCTCTGTCTCCAGGCCCGTTCGACTCTTGGCCTCTCTGCCCACGCTCCCAAAGCAGCCAGCTCCATCACCTCACTTGCCCTGGCCAGAAGCGGTGAGCCAGTGGCAAGCAAGAGGCCCTTGCGGGATTCAAACCAGGGGGTCTAGAGGTGGGAGGCTCCAGGGTCTCCTTACAGCTTTCTAGAACCAGCCAGTCCCCCTTTCTCCTCTGACCCACAAAGGATGGTGCCCGAAACACTCACCGTGTAGAGTAGAAGCACTGAGACGAATTGCACCAGGCTGTACAGGGCCATGTACTTAAAAACCCCAAAGGAGGTGACCAGAGAACATCGGCCTTCCCTGAAAGAGAGATCAGAAAGACTTGACGGACCCGCCATTTGTGGACAAGGGGGCCAGGCAGTTCTGTGCAGGGGGAGAGGTATGAATCGACAACTCCATTTTGGAGCAGGGAGGAAGACCAGGTTTGTGGGCCAAGCAGCCACCTCCATGGATAGTTCAAAAGCCTTAAGTGACATAGCCCCTGAGCTAGGGGCAAGGAGGAGGGGACAGAGTGAGGGGAAGGGGCGATGGCAGCTCGGCAGTCAGCCTCGTGGCTAGGACCTAGTGCAGGTCATGGATACGCCCGGCAGGGTGAAGAGGAGAGAGGACAAGGGGTGAAGATATCAGGAAACACTATTTCACTAGGAGGGTGGTGAAGCACTGGAATGGGTTACCTAGGGAGGTGGTGAAATCTCCTTCCTTAGAGGTTTTTAAGGTCAGGCTTCACAAAGCCCTGGCTGGCATGATCTAGTTGGGGATTGGTCCTGCTTTGAGCAGGGGGTTGGACTAGATACCTCCTGAGGTCTCTTCCAACCCTGATCTTCTATGATTCTATGATCAGGTAACAGGGAGTCAGAGACCATGGTCACTAAAATACAAGCACTGAGATTCTCAGAATATTGTTAATGAATATCAATTAATCTCCGTGCTCCAGGCCACACCCTGGCAGCCACTACACGTCCTTCCAGCCAATTTGCCAACCCCATGCCATGTTCACATCTCCACCCTGACCCCACATTCCATTCCCCCCACCCTGACATGCGGTTCTGTGGTTTCTGGCGGACGAAGCCCACCTTATGACCATGGGCACACACTCGATGTTGGCGATTCTGGAGGTGAACGGTGAAGCCACGGAGGCCTCCGCCTCCGAGAGAGAGATCCCCACGTCAGCCGCCTTCAGCGCTCCGCAGTCATTGGCGCCGTCCCCGCACATCCCCACGCAATAGCTGCGGCAAGAGACACACACACACGAACAGTATAAGCCAAAGGATTCCCACCTCCTCCCTGCCAGAAAACGGAGTGCCCTGGATCCAGGGTCGTAAAACGTTGGGCACATCGCGTTAAAAGTGCTGACGGTACGTTGAGATCTGCCGATAAAGGCGCCAGGCCCGTGCAAAACTCTCCATAGCACAACGAGCTTCACCAACCCACTGGGAGATGGGCTAGAATGATCATCAATCCCATTTTAGAGATAGGGAAATGGAGGCTTGGAGACGGGGGGACCAAGTTGTCCCAGAATCAGTGGCACAGTCAGGAGTAGAACCCAGGAGTCCAACTCCCTGCCCTGCCCCCATTTAATTACAAAACATTTCTCCCCATAAAAATCATTCCATAAAGATTAACTCAAATCCCCTTACAGGAGGGGAGACATTTGCAACCTGGTAGAACGTTTAGATTGTAATCTCCTCGGGGCAGGGACCTAGTGCCTCTATTAATAAGGGCAACACATGCGTCCACCTTTCACATGCAGCAACTTCAGCCTGCACTGACTCTGGAGAAAGAGGAGGGTGCTCGGCATTTCACAGAATCCACAGATTAAGGCCAGAAGGGACCGTCTAGCCTGACCTCCTACATAACCCAGGCCAGAGAATTTCATGCACCAATCCCTGTATCAAGCCCACAACTTCTGTTGGCGCTAAGGGCGTATTTCTCAGGAAGACACCATTCTCAGACAGTTCATGTGATGGAGAATCCACCACACCTCTAGGTAAATTGCACCAATGGTTAATGGCCCTCACTGTGCCTTATTTCTATTCTGAATTTGTCCAGCTTCCAGCCACCGGAACTTGTTATGCGCCGTTTGCTGCTAGATGAAAAAGCATCAGAAATGCCTACCACCACATGCATACTAGTGGACTGTGATCAAATCGCTTCTTACATTTCTTTGGACCTACGTAGGTACTAAAAACAAACCGGAAAGAGAAGTTGAAATGCTTATTTTATTTAAAAAAAAAAAAAAAAAGTCTTTCATCCCCCACACAATAACTCTGTACTTAAAACTGTTTAGACTCGAGTCAATAAGAGAAGTCGATTCAGCTTTAAGGACAAATGCGCTAATTTCTCAATTACTTAGATTAACTAAATTTATGTCGTTTGTGTAAAATCTTAATTGGATTTTATTATTTTTGGGTCACACAGTGGAGCTGCAGTCAGGGAACAGACCCCTTGGTGCTAGGCGCTGTACAAACCCAGAACAAAAAGACAGTCCTTGCCCCAAAGAGCTTAGAATTGGTTTCTTTGCGCTGATCTGCAAAAGGCACAGGTTCCGGAATTCTGGGTTCTCCTGCTGGTTTACACATAAGTCTTGTCTACACAGGACTTCTTTGCCAAAGTTTTCCTGCCGTTACCTCTGGTGCAGCTCCACAAACAGCAACAACAATGGGAATGCTTGTGTAGCCAAAGGGCCAGTGTCTAACCACTGCCTCACGCAGGGCGAGGCAACACTAGGGTCTGAAGTACAGCTGGTTAAGCGCTCTCATCTCTGCTGTCATTAGTGGAGACGGACCAGTTGTAGCAACAGTGGTAAGTTTTTGGCAGACAAGTTTTGTGTTGTTGCAGCCTTAGACCCCACAGCTCCCTGCACTGCTGGAAGTGTTAGTAACGCCAGTACACGATGCAGGAGAAACGCGGCCTAGAGTCTGTATTGAGACCCTGACAAATTCCAAAGAGAATGGAGTTCAGCTGTTCTCAGTGGTAGCAGATGACAGAACAAGGAGTAATGGTCTCAGGTTGCAGTGGGGGAGGTTTACGATGGATATTAGAAAAAACTTTTTCACTAGGAGGGTGGTGAAGCAGTGGAATGGGTTACCTAGGGAGGTGGTGAAATCTCCTTCCTTAGAGGTTTTTAAGGCCCGGCTTGACAAAGCCCTGGCTGGGATGATTGAGTTGGGGATTGGTCCTGCTTTGAGCAGGGGGTTGGACTAGATGAAGTTCTGAGGTCCCTTCCAACCCTGAGATTCTATGATTCTAAGTGCCGTCTGCCTCGAAGATGGGTTGATTTGTAGCTGGGATACTTCAGTAGCTTACACAGGTTTTATGTAATTAGAAGCTCTCAGTCTGACCGATCAAAGGAGGAAAAAGAAATCTAAACCCGGTGATAGTGTGGGAAAATCTATAATTCCAAGTGCTACCAGAGAAAGTTTCTTTCCCTCTGGCTTCAAAAAAGCCCCCAAAGATCTCCCCTTCCAAAACAGCCAAAGCACCTGTGCATTTGGGTTCTGAGTCCTCTAGGACTTTCCTAAGGGTTTCTTGAATCCTGACGACTTCTCTCTCCCCCGCAATCTGTAGTTAGAAAATCACTGCCTTCAGAAACCAGAGATGGGTGCGGATCAAAAGCCAGGCTCTCAACAAGCTCAGACCTTGGGGAAAACGCCAATTTGAACGTCACAGCTCAGACCCCCTCCTCCATAAAAGGGCCAAACGCCTGTGAATTAGGGGAAAAGGCTGGATCTAGGCTTTGCGGCATGAAAGTAGGGTAACGCCCAGCTTTTGGATGGGGGGAGGGAAAAGATGGAAATGGATCCAATGGCGTGGTCGGTCGGAAGCTGATTTCACAGCTGCCAATAGCCCATGAGAAAGGAAGCGTCCTGCTTTGCATTGACCAGAGGTCGCTTTGGAAGGAAGTGTTAGGTCTTAAACCGCCTGGTCACCCTCCTCTTCCCCCAACTTACTTGAGGTCTTGTAAGCTGCAAACCAGCTGTGTTTTCTGCTCAGGTGACATGCGAGCGAAAATCGTGGCCTGAATCAGGATCTGAAAGGGAAAGGGCTTCGTGGTCAGCTAAGTCACGGCATCCGAAGCACTTAAGTAAACCAATAGCCAGCGTGGCTACTGAGTAGAGACTAATGGACCCCAGGCAAAGGGGCGACGGGAGTGGCTGCTGCCCGAGGGAAGGGCCACTCTCCTCGCCGGATTGCTTCCACGGTGGTTAGGTCGGGATGGTGGATCGTGGCAAGCAATGTGGCTATGTAGGATCCACTGCTGGTTCCCATGGGGACTCGGGAGCGTTTGTTCCAGGAGACGCCTCATAAATGACCAGTGATGGTGGGAACCCAAGGGGCTACCCCTAGGAGAGGTTCCTAGCCATGGGCGGTGGGCATCATAGGCTGTGGCTCCCTGTGTGGTGGCCCTGGCTTGGGCCGCCCGCCCTCCTGGTGCTGGGGGGCGCTAGCCGGGGGGAAAGGCTGGCGGCCGCGGTGGGGGGGCTCTGGGCTCCGGGATCTTGGATGGAAGCTCATGCATCACCCATGCTCCTAGCTGCAATGACACAGGGCCCTGAAATCCTACAAGGCAGGGACGGCCTCCTTACACGATCTGCAGGGAGACAAACGCATGGCAGCCCGGGAATGCTGCAGCTTGTGCGTCTCTGTTCTGCTACTGCCAGGCATGGGCAGAAAACAAGGAGGAGATGCATAAAGCACAGACTGGTGGTGGGCAGGAGACTTCGCCGTCCCCACTGCCCAGCAGCTGCAATGCAGGCTTCACCACCAGCAGGCGGCTTCCATGAGACGGCGGAGGCGGGAGAGGGAAGGACTCACCCTGGGTAGCAGGTGGGGGAAGTGTTCACAGACCACAGCGAAGGATTTCCCGTTCAGTGCCAAGTGGCAGGGCTGCTGCTCGAGGAAACAGCCGTCCTGCTGGTACAGGCCCTGCGGAGCAAACCACACCAGCAGCCGCTCAGCTCTTCGCTGACTTCACTTCTTCCCACAGTCTAACCTAGCCCCAGCGTCTGTGATCGGCGGTGGGGGGAGCAGGGAGATCTCCCTCTCCACACCAAAACAAGAGCGGGATTTTGATCAAGCTGGGCCACCCCGTCGGCCGCAAATCAGGGTCGCGCCCTGATCGCTGAGCCCGAGAGGCCTGGGAGATGCCCTGCCCTGGCTGAGGAAGTGCAGGCTAGACCGGATCCCACCGCCTAACGCAGCCGGAAGTTCGGAGCAGCCCACACCTGCTGTGCTCCGGTCTGGGCCTGCCCGTTCCGGGCTAAGGGGGTCAGCTACAGCTCGGGGATGAGTATGTTCTTGGGGGTGGGGAACCGGCCGCCTGCAGGAGCAAGATACAGGACATTTGTACAGCTCCCAGCACAATGGGGCCCAGCCCGACAGGGGCCTCGGGGCAACACGACACTGCAGATAATAAAGAGGAAAGGACGAGGGCAAGTTAGTGAGCCCCACTGCAGGGCCCTCGAGTCCCTGTGCTATGGGACGTTTGGCATCGAGCTCTCTGCTCACCACTGCACCAGCTGGTGCCTCAGAAGCCCAGCTGGGGGGGATGGGGGCCGAAGAGGGCTCTTGCATGGCCCTGTTTGTTCCATAACCCATAATATTGCATGGGGGGGGGGGAAGGATTCACACGCAAGGCTGTTGGGTTTTCCTGCAGTCCCGGCCCAGGACTCACCTGTGGCTGCTCCTGCCCCTGGGGGTCGTCGGAGAGGATGAATCTGAGGGCGGCGGGTTTGTTGTGGCTGGGCGGCGAGGCGTTCACGAACACCACCCGCTCCTTCAGCTCCACCATCCGGCAGCTCTTGGCCACGTTCACCGCGGTCAGCATGTTGTCCCCTGGCAAGGAGAGGGGAACGGGGGAGTTCACACCTCTCAGAACAGCGCTGCATTGGCTCATGGTTTCACAACCGGAACCAGACTTTACACTGCTGATCTTCCCTAGTCCTTTAATAAATAAGGGACTACGAACACATGAGCCTCCCAGCCCCCTTCACAGGGGTTTGTTTGCTAGCTCCATTTTACAGATGAATAGACGAAGGAACAGAGCAACTTGCCCAAGGACAGTCAGAGTCAGTGGCAGAACCCAGGACTCCTGGCTCCCAGTCCCCTGCTCTAACCACTAGACCCCACACTTATTAGAAAGGCTGCTTATTCCTTTCCAGTTGCAATGAGCTTTAAACACGGGATCCCTTCCACAGATCCGGCCTCTCCTGTCCCCACCCCAGAAGCAGCTCCGCCGGTTACCTGTCACCATGACGGTGCGGATGTTTGCGTTCCTCAGCAGGTGGATCACGGAGGCCGTCTCTGCCTTGAGGACGTTTCTCATCACTAGGAAGCCAAGGAGAGTCATTCCACTCTCTACGGCATCCCTGCCAGGACACAACAGAGCACTTGACGTAAGTGTCGGATGCCAGCACAGGATTCATAGATTCATAGATTCTAGGACTGGAAGGGACCTCGAGAGGTCATCGAGTCCAGTCCCCTGCCCGCATGGCAGGACCAAATACTGCCTAGACCATCCCTGATAGACATTTATCTAACCTACTCTTAAATATCTCCAGAGATGAAGATGAGGGGAGTGAATTAGACTGGCAGTTACGTTAGTGTCTGATTCTTTAAAAGCCATTTAGATCTCCTAATAGTCATAGATTCAGGTCAGAAGGGACCACGGCGAGCATGAATTGATTTTTGTTTCAATGCTGACCCTAGCGCTAGGCCAAGAAGTGATTTTTCTGTTTGCCGACAATTCCAAACAAACCAATCAATCCTTTTGGGTTGAATGAAACATCTGACCATTTTTCAACAGTTTTGATCAGTTTAATAAACGAAGAACATTTTTAAATGAAGTCTTGGATTAAAAAAAAAAAAAAACAAAAAAAAAATCCCCAAAACATTTCAATTTTTTGATGATTATTTATGGTTCTTCCGCCCCCGCCCCCAGCTGAGACAATTCAGCGAAACAGACACACATTTGTGAAACGGTGAAGTGTTGCCGAAGCAACTTTTTTCTTCTCAGAAAAGGATTTTGGTCAAAACCTTTTGCCCAGCTCCAGCTGACTCAGGGAACTTGAAGTGCCCCAAGGGTCACACAAGAAACGAAAGGAGGAGAGGAAAGTGCGAAGGAAGGAAAACGTCATAAAGGCTCTCGCACCTCGTCAGCTGCTGAGCTTCCTCAAAGGTTTTGAGGGTAGGTAGCGTTTTGTAGGCGAGCCCCAGGACCCGGAAACCATCTGTAGTGTAGTGTCGTAACAACTGGGAGAAATCCGGAGGGACTGCAAAAAAGGGCTGTATCAGAAACGCAGACTACGCCCAAGGTAGGGACCACATGCAGAACGAGTCTGGGAACAATGGCTGATCTAGTGTAGATCAGCACTTTCAGGGCTACTGGAAATTCATCTACTGCCCACATGGTGGTTTGATCCCCTCCCTTTTGCTCCCAAGATAAGGGGCCAGGAAGTTGAAATAGCTGGCAACCAAAGGTACACGACCTAGAGAGATTTGGGTGGCAGAGATTCTTAGCCTTGTTCAGTGAGTACCTGCCCCTCCCGCCCCCCCGACTCCTAACAGCTGATCTCCTGGAGCAACCAATGGGCTCCAACATCCGGCTGCCATAAACAGATGTGTCACTATTGTCCTCCTCTCTAGGTCGTCTTTGGCGAGCAAAGGGAAATGCCAACGGGTGGCTTCCACTGCCGACAGCCAAACCCAGCAGGCGGGTCAGACATCCCTAGCTGTGAGATGTGGGTCCCTGCCTTTTACCTGTTTCTTCCTTACAGAGACTGGCCACCATCTCTGGAGCCCCCTTTATGTACGCCTCTGAAGGGGCGTCGCCAGGCAGCTTCACCAGGACGCTCATCCTCTGCAGGGAGGAGGAGAACGGGAACCGACGGAGAATCCCAGCGGACACCTTGTGTTTCTGGGGAGGGAATGGAATCCGTGAGATGCCCAGACAGTGCCAAGCGGCGCTACGATGACATGGCACATCAGCTGTGGGTGGTAGAGGTCCAGCCATACGGTGGCACATACCCACCCACCAGGAGCACAGCTTGCTTCCGGGGTGGTAGGAATGGCACATCGGAATGGGAGCCATGGGAGATTTTTTTTTTTTTTTTTTTTGGAGATGGGTGTCAAAAATGCATGTTGGGGGGCTCTGAAACTAGTGACGAATTCGGGTCGAATTTGACTAAATAATTTCGACTGAAAAATGATTATTTTTCAAAGTTAAAATGTTTCATTTCAACTTTTCATTTGGGAACAGTGTTTCAAACTCATATTTGGCCAACTAAAAAAAAAAAAAGTGTGGGGGGGAGAACCCTCCCCAAAATGGCCAAATCAAAATGAAAAAACTCAAAATTTTTTTCATTTTGTGTTGACTGAAACCTTTTGACCCACTTGAAACAACAAAAGGAAACATTTCATTCTGAACCGACCCGAGAGGTTTTGGTTGATCTGAAACAAAAGGTTTCTGAGTTTTCAATTTGATGAAAAATGTTGAAAAAATTCAGTCTGGTTCGAACTGAGCTGATTCCCCCCCCTGGTTTTTTTCGGTGAGATCTCTGAACCAAAAGAATTTGCTCAGCTCTGGTGCCTCTGCCAAGTGAGCTCTTTGGTGCAGCAGAGAAGGGCCTGGGCATGATCCAACGGCTGGAGGCTGAGCCGAGACAATTTCAGACTGCAAGTGGGGTGTAGATTTTTGGCAGCGAAGGAGGTTAACCATTGGAACAATTTATCATGGTGGATTCTATTTTGGAATCAGAAGGGGACGTTTTTCTAGGAGGTACCTGCTTTGGGGCAGTTCTCCAACCGGTGTTATCCAGGGGTCAGACCAGATGATCCCAACGGTCCCCTCCTGGGAATCTCTGTCACCCCAGCAGCAGGTGCCAGCCCGTAGTTAAGAGAAACTAAGCTGCACAGGGCTGCTCCCCTCTGAAGTACAGTATAAAACATCCCCTCCCTCCCACTCCAGCCCGGCACTTTCATCACTGTGCAGTCAGGACACCAGCTAAGCAGGGGCTCACCATGCCGTGGGGTTGTTCTTCCAGAGGGGGCGGCTTCATCACCGCTAGGACCTTTGTCCCGAAGTGCTGGACTGTGCGCAGCTTGGCCTCCTCCCCCGTGGCCTCCTCCAGGAGCTGAAACCAACAAAGTCGGGCACTTTAGAAGACGCAGCCCCTTTTCTGCAAGCCAACAGCTGAGCTCCGGGCTCTCTACACAAAGGCAGCAATTTGCATTTCAGATGCGGCCTCTTCGGATACGTCTACACAGCATTTTGGAGTGAGCCTCCCAGCCAGGGTCGACGGACTGTGTTAGTGCTTGAAGCCTTGGGTGGGGGTTGGCTTCAGAGCCCAAGTTGCGACTTCAAAGCAGCGTCTCTATGGCTGTTTTTCAAGCACTAGCGCAAGCCCCTTTAATCCATCGGCCCCCGGGCTGGGACCTGTCTCCAGACTGCTGTGTAGACATACCCTTAGCGTTGCTGACGGAGCTAGAGCCTCCATGCACAGACACAGGAGTCGGGACAGTGCTGGATGGAGGAGACAGTAACTCGAGAACATGTTGACATTTTAGATCTGCTGATTATGATGTTTAAAAAAGAAGAAAAAAATCCAGCTCCCCCCAGCTGCAGGAGTCGCCTGGGCACAGCTCCTGCCGGCAGCGGAATGCCTGTTTCACTCATTCATTCACACTTGATCCAGGAGGCAGGCAAGTGGGGACAGACTGTGTCTTATCTAACGTCTCTCTGAATATTTCCAGGAACTGCTCTGAGACCTCTCACGAATGGGGCCCTGTGAATCTTTGGAAGCTTCCCCTAAACTGTAGCCTAAATAACTAGATTTTTTTAACCTACCAGTCTGTGTGTTGTTACTGGACCCAGTGCATATGAATAATCCTCTTCAGGGCTTTGCTATGGCCCCCTTGACGTACAGTACTTGCACATCATTGTTACAGCGCCCTCTGCCCCATATTTATGACACTTCTCGTAGATCAAATGTGTTGTTGGAAAACCAAAGTGCTGCAATTTAAGTGGCTTTTTCTCGACTTTCCCAACCGAGGGCACCACCCCTGGCTCAAATCGTTGCTGTGTGAGACACGAGACTTTCATCGGTGTTATTGGTTCTGGATTTATTCTAGACACTACAACTCCCACGATCAACGTTCATGCCTCCCTGAGCGAAGTCACGTGGGCTGGACACCCTCCAGACCGTTCAATGCACAGACAATTCATGAGAGGCAAAGCGCTCCCAGCTACAAACTAAGCAGGTGGCACACACTTCTTTGCCCCAATGTCTCCATCTCTCCCTTCAGGCCAGCGGGTGCCCTGAACAGGTGATGTGGGCAGCAAACAAACGTGGAGAGTGAGGCCATCCAGGGACCTCTTGCTTTGCTACAAAGGAGGCCTGGGGTTGAGTGCCCAAGTCCTGCACTCTGAGAGCAAAAGCACCATGTGTGGAGTGGAGTGGGGGAAAATGCCCTGGGAGCCCTCTGTTAGCCAATGCATACAGTTTACACACACACAATCACATTAATAGGTATTATGCTCATGGTATTAATATTGTGTCTGTGTTGCGTAATCCTATTAAATTGAACTATGCTAAGGCGTAAACCCCACAATGCCCCGGGACAAGTACAGCTTAGCACTTGGCATAGGCAAATACAGAAACGGTCAAGAGTTAGATGGACAAGCGTTATGTACGAACGTGCAACATCTGGAACAAAAGTACAATGCGGTGCAAGGAAATAGTGTAAGATGTAGGAACGCTTTAGGGAGTAGCTTTAAGCCCCGTAATGACTGGCATTTATTATTCAAAATGAGAGAGGGGAAGATACAGGGAGGCACCAAACAAAGCTGGTACCAGCTGGCTAGTTCAACATGAAGTTTAAGTGACGTGAACAGCGTTGTGTAAACAGCCATGCTATAAACGATGGCTAGTTTAAGGGGACATTTGGGAAGCACGTCTTCTGCGTAAGGTGAACTGAACCCACTGCAAGAATTCACTTCCTGGGAAGGGCTGGTGATGTATTAACTCTTTCTTTCCTGTACCATATTACTTTGGCTTTAGACAATAACCAAGCCCAGCCAGATTTATTGGGTCTCTTGAATCATAGAATCATAGAATATCAGGGTTGGAAGGGACCTCAGGAGGTCATCTAGTCCAACCCCCTGCTCAAAGCAGGACCAATTCCCAACTAAATCATCCCAGCCAGGGCTTTGTCAAGCCTGACCTTAAAAACCTCTAAGGAAGGAGATTCTACCACCTCCCTAGGTAACCCATTCCAGTGCTTCACCACCCTCCTAGTGAAATAGTGTTTCCTAATATCCAACCTAGACCTCCCCCACTGCAACTTGAGACCATTGCTCCTTGTTCTGTCATCTGCCACCACTGAGAACAGCCGAGCTCCATCCTCTTTGGAACCCCCCCTTCAGGTAGTTGAAAGCAGCTATCAAATCCCCCTCCATTCTTCTCTTCTGGAGACTAAACAATCCCAGTTCCCTCAGCCTCTCCTCATAAGTCATGTGCTCCAGACCCCTAATCATTTTTGTTGCCCTCCGCTGGACTCTTTCCAATTTTTCCACATCCTTCTTGTAACGTGGGGCCCAAAACTGGACACAGTACTCCAGATGAGGCCTCACCAATGTTGAATAAAGGGGAACGATCACGTTCTGCTGGCAACGCCCCTACTTATACAGCCCAAAATGCCGTTAGCCTTCTTGGCAATAAGAGCACACTGGTGACTCATATCCAGCTTCTTGTCCACTGTGACCCCTAGGTCCTTTTCTGCAGAACTGCTACCTAGCCATTCGGTCCCTAGTCTGTAGCAGTGCATAGGATTCTTCCGTTCTAAGTGCAGGACTCTGCACTTGTCCTTGTTGAACCTCATCAGGTTTTTTTGGCCCAATCCTCTAATTTGTCTAGGTCCCTCTGTATCCGATCCCTACCCTCCAGTGTATCTACCACGCCTCCCAGTTTAGTGTCATCTGCAAACTTGCTGAGAGTGCAGTCCACACCATCCTCCAGATCATTAATAAAGATATTAAACAAAACCAGTCCCAGGACCGACCCTTGGGGCACTCCGCTTGAAACCGGCTGCCAACTAGACATGGAGCCATTGATCACTACCCGTTGAGCCAGACGATCTAGCCAGCTTTCTATCCACCTTACAGTCCATTCATCCAGCCCATCCTTCTTTAACTTGGCCGCAAGAATACTGTGGGAGACCGTATCAAAAGCTTTGCTAAAGTCAAGGAATAACACATCCACTGCTTTCCCCTCATTCACAGAGCCAGTTGAACGTTATTAATACTGAACCACAAGTGTAGCCAATTAGTTGGCTACACCTTTCAGTGACTAGTTGGCGAGCCAGGCAGGAGCCATTAGCTAAGTCAATTTGGCATGGGGCAATGGGCAATTTGGATTCAGGATAGTAATCTCATAATGGTTGGATTTTGGGGGCTAGCGGTCCTAACTACACATGCAGCAGGCTAGCCTGGTTGGGGGGGGGAAGGGGAGTTTATAATAAGTGTTACATTGGCAAAACACCTTAAATAACCAGTTAAACTAATAAAAGCAAACTATTTTTCTGGGCATAAAGCCATACTTTAAGAATATACAAAGACTAATTACAAGGGACTCTTTTTCTGGGCTGAATGCCCAGATATAGCAACCGTTAAAACAGCAAAATGCCAAAACCCAAGAATTAGCAGTAATGATAGACAAAAATCATCATAAAAGAGCTCTCAAAGCTTTTGTATGAAAACATGTAACTAATTATGGGGCTGGTTCACCCACGCGGGTCACAACCCGGGATTCCTTCTGTGAAATGAAAGTTAAACAAATAAGGAAACAAGTCAAAGGACTAAAAGGAGGGTTAAAGCTAGAACAAGATCAAAGTTGGAAATTAAAACAGCAAACGGACAATATCAGCACCGTACTGCAGTTGTACCTTGCTTATAGTTTACAAGAAATGAAGGGAAGACCAGGAGATTGTCAGGTAAGGTACAACCAACAGGAGGGACAGAAGTTAGGATGGCAAAGGCAGGTTAAAAAGCCTTAAAACATGTATTAACTGGCCCAGAAACAGTTCAGCGCAGCAGGAAAGAGCATTAGGAGTGCAGACACAAGCAACAGGGACTTGGGGAACAAATTCAGGTTGTGCAGGGACAGTAGCCGTGCTTACTCTCCTCCCAGAGCGGGGATAAAACCCAGGAGTCCTGGCTCCCAGCCCCCCTGCTCTAAACCACCAGACCCCATTCCCTTCTCCGAGCTGTAACTTTTTATTTGATTTAAAGGGAATGTAGTAATGTGGTATGACACCACCGTGGGTCACTACAGTTTCCAGCTCAGAAGAGCGAAAGTCACCTCTGCTACTTGCTTCAGTTTTAGAGTCTCTAGGAAAACAAAGATCAAGGATACTGACCAACAACTGACATTCACAAGTACCAGGTCTTATAAAATTGATAAAACAGACTAAAGTTACAATTAAGTTTATAATTCCCCAAGCATATAGAAATCCTATAAAGACCAATGCACGAGCTACAAATATAGTTATGCAGTTATGCACTCACATCCTTAATGATACTCAAACGCTGATGCCTGCCTTGCCCCTTGAGCCTCAGTAGAGGGATGGTTCCTGCTGGAGGTTTCCCGTAGGGAACTCATTTTACCCAATCTGGGCACCCTCTTTTTATAAAGTGATTCTAACTACACCTCATTAGCATTTACACACATGGTGCACCCTACGTAAAAGAATAAATGGACACAAATCAGACCTCAGGAATGGTAACATACAAAAGCCAGTAGGAGAACACGTCAATCTCCCTGGACATTCAATAACAGATTTAAAAGTAGCCACCCTTCAACAAAAAATCTTCAAAAACAGACTTCAAAGAGAAACTGCAGAACTACAATTCATTTGCAAATTTAACACCATTAATTTGGGCTTGAATAAGGACTGGGAGTGGCTGACTCACTACAAAAGCAACTTTCCCTCTCTTGGTATTGACACCTCCTTATCAATTATTTGGAGTGGACCATAGACTCATAGACTTTAAGGTCAGACGGGACCATTATGATAATCTAGTCTGACCTCCTGCACAACACAGGCTACAGAATCTCACCCACCCACTCCTGTAACAAACCCCTAACCTATGTCTGAGTTACTGAAGTCCTCAAATCGTGGTTTAAAGACCTCAAGGTGCAGAGAATCCTCCAGCAAGTGACCTGTGCCCCATGCTGCAGAGGAAGGCGAAAAACCCCCGGGCCTCTGCCAATCTGCCCTGGAGGAAAATTCCTTCCCGACCCCAAATATGGCGATCAGCTAAACCCTGGGGCAAGACTCACCAGCCAGCACCCAGGAAAGAATTCTCTGTAGTAACTCAGATCCCACCCCATCTAACATCCCATCACAGGCCAGTGGGCATATTTGCCGCTAATAATCAAAGATCAATTAATTGCCAAAATTTAGGCTATCCCATCATACCATCCCCTCCATAAACTTATCAAGCTTAGTCTTGAAGCCAGATATGTCTTTTGCCCCCACTGCTCCCCTTGGGAGGCTGTTCCAGAACTTCACTCCTCTAATGGTTAGAAACCTTCGTCTAATTTCAAGTCTAAACTTCCTAATGTCCAGTTTATATCCATTTGTTCTTGTGTCCACATTGGTACTGAGCTTAAATAATTCCTCTCCCTCCCTGATATTTATCCCTCTGATATATTTATAGAGAGCAATCATATCTCCCCTCAGCCTTGTTTTGGTTAGGCTAAACAAGCCAAGCTCTTTGAGTCTCCTTTAATGAGACAGGTTTTCCATTCCTCAGATCATCCTAGTGGCCCTTCTCTGTACCTGCTCCAGGTTGAATTCACCCTTCTTAAACATGGGAGACCAGAACTGCACACAGTATTCCAGATGAGATCTCACCAGTGCCTTGTATAATGGTACTAACACCTTCTAATCTTTACTGGAAATACCTCACCTGATGCACCCCAAGACCGCATTAGCTTTTTTAACGGCCATATCACATTGGCGACTCATAGTCATCCTGTGATCAACCAATACTCCGAGGTCCTTCTCCTCCTCTGTTACTTCCAACTGATGAGTCCCCAATTTATAACAAAAATTCTTGTTATTAATCCACCCAGACTGAATTGGCCATGTCAACACTGGGTATCTTTTAAGCAAAAAATGACTCTTACTGTTAATTTTTTGCAGTACCACGCATTGGCACATCTTTTCCCATAATCTTGTGGCATCAGGTCATTCTTTGGTCACTTACTTAGGTCAAACATTTCTTAAGCCTATGGCTTAGCATGGCTAAGCTGGCATTTTACAGGACTAAGCCTGTAGGCCTTGCATTTTGGCCCTCCTTACTTAGATACCTAATGCATACTTCTCCCTTCTAACTACTAATCAATCTTATACTTCTATAATCCTACAATTTACATCTATTTTGCATACAATGATTACATATGACATGACATGTTAGTTAATCCTAACATCACACAATAAATGAATGATAAAATGAAGTCATTGGCTACAGAGCTAACGGTATAACCTTCTTTCGCTAACGTTTTTACATTTGGCTCAAGTTTTTCCTTCTCTCTGTCCAAACCCTCCCTCTTTCTTTTCTTCTCTTGTACGACTCACACGGCTCCGTTTGCTACACTCGCTGCTGTGGCCTGTACTTTAAAATGCCCTCACAAAGTTCATTAATCTCCACTGGCTTATGTTTCCCTCCCTTCCTATACGGCTTCCTCCACTTCTGTCCTCCCCCTTTGTTTTAAGGGTTATAATTATTAAGGAAAAACGCCCATTGCCCAAAGAGATGGGGGAACTGAAAAATATCAGCAAAGAAATCATCAAAATACTTCAAATAAAAACTTCACTTTAAATAAGTCCTGTAAGACTAATGGTTTTAACCCTTCAGGAATGCAACAACTAAAGGAACTCCTAACTTTCTTGAGGATATGGTTGCCAAGAAACAAAAATGCTAATTCTTCTTCTAATCCTAGCCACTAATATATGATACATGGGGGTTTTCTTATTTCTACACAGTAGTATTCTTAAGCTAAAAGTAACGTAAAATGCCTTAAGTTAAACAAACTAATACAAGGAAGTAAGCAAATAACTTCATAGGGATTTTTATCAATTCTTATTACAAATTTTAAATCAAAAGGTAACAAAACAAATAACCTGCCACATTACATGTCAATGCTTTGAATGTTTGTTTTCGAAAATGCATTGCCTTAATAATATTAAGTTCTTAATATAAATACAATTTTGGTACCACTCGTCTTTAATTGTAAGTTTGTCCTATATGTTATGCATAGTGTGTGTGCCATATGACTTTGCTTTTACTTTGTTTGTTGCAAGAAAAAAAAATTAATTTTGCACTCATTATCAAATATATATTAGCGGTGCCGCACTATTTTAACATTGTGGTTGGGTTATAACCATCTTCTCAGAATACCAATTCAATTTTTTTTGCAAAGCTCAAAAAGGCCACAGTGATTGACGTATGTACATATATTTCTGCCCCACCAAATAATTCAATTGCAAACAAAGATTTCTTTTTTTATTATTAATCAAAACTTCTTTGTTCTCAAAAAAAGAGAAACCTGAAGGGGAGAACCTCAATATTGATGCAAAAATATTACTAAATTTTTTTTTACTAAATATTACTAAAACCATCACTTTTTAAAGGCCTTATAAACTTGTTTGTGCCTTTACTGGTATTAAATATAGTTATAACTATGTCATAGCTATTTTTTTTTAAATATAACAATATACATTATGTCTGGTTATACTGGGAAATAAACTGAGCTCATCTGTGTATAAATTTGGGTCACTGGAAACAAAAGAAATGTGGAGAAATTTATCACGTTAGCCAACTTAAGCTGTTGAAAAGTGCATCCCACAAACCAAAGATAGGAATATACCAGTGAACATCGAAGAAATCCCCAGGCATCAGAAGAAATAGAAAAGAAAGTGCTTTATAAATTACAGATTGGCCAACTACACTTCAGCCTACCATTTATGGATGACTGGGTAAGCAATCGACTACAGAACCATTAGAAAGACCACTAGTCCGGGCAGATCTAAGTGTTATTTAAACTGTTTATTATTAAGCACAGTGAGTTTATACATAGATCCATGGTTTGGATCCTCTCTCATTAGAATATAGCTAAATTTGTTTTTTGTTTAAAAGCAAATGTATCATTGTTGTCTATGTCTTTGTTAATTAGTATAATAGCATCTTATCAAGATCATGCACAAGACTCAATAGCTGGGCAAAAGACTGTTCTACAGTCTTGGAGTCTTCTATTCGAAAGATACCAAAGTTAGGCGGAATCATGTAAGATGTAGGAACGACATTGGTGAGGCCTCATCTGCAGTACTGTGTCCAGTTTTGGACCCCACACTACAAAAAGGATGTGGAAAAATTGGAAAGAGTCCAGCGGAGGGCAACAAAAATGATTAGGGGGCTGGAGCACATGACTTATGAGGAGAGGCTGAGGGAACTGGGATTGTTTAGTCTGCAGAAGAGAAGAATGAGGGGGGATTTGATAGCTGCTTTCAACTACCTGAAAGGGGGTTCCAAAGAGAATGGATCTAGACTGTTCTCAGTGGTGGCAGATGACAGAACAAGGAGCAATGGTCTCAAGTTGCAGTGGGGGAGGTTTAGGTTGGATATTAGGAAAAAAAATTTTCCTAGGAGGGTGGTGAAGCACTGGAATGGGTTACCTAGGGAGATGGTGAAATCTCCCTCCTTAGAGGTTTTTGAGGTCAGGCTTGACAAAGCCCTGGCTGGGATGATTTAGTTGGGAATTAGTCCTGCTTTGAGCAGGTGGTCGGACTAGATACCTCCTGAGGTCCCTTCCAACCCTGAGATTCTGATTATATGACTGCTTTAAGGAGTATCTTCTAGCTCCAATTCAAAACAAGAGCTGGGAAGGCACCAAAGACAAAGCTGGCACCAGTTGGTTAGTTAAACATGAAGGGACTTGACCAGCGCTGTGTAACTTGTAAACAGCCATGTTATGGTGGCAAGTTTAAGGGGAGCACATCTCCTGTGTCAGCTGAACTGAACACACCGCGAGAATTCGCTTCCTGGGAAGGAGCTCCTCTTTCCTCCCTGTACCGTATTGCTTTGGCTTTAGACAACAGATCTGGCTGAGCTCAGTTATCTGGTCTCTTGAACATTCCCCAGTAGAGTCAAGGAGCGGCTATCCCTTTCAGTCACTACCTCAACAGCACCTCTCTGCAGCATGAATGGGCTCCCCAAGGCAGAGCTTCTGGTCTCTTTTGGCTAGAGGGATGAAGGCTGCGATGCAGAGCCTGTGAAGTTGGGTGGGGTGGAAAGAGGAAGGAAACGGGTGGGGAGAGGGCCCTAGAGCTCAGAGGGATACAGAAGGCCAGCCGCTATCTCACCCCTTCCGCAAACCACCCAAAGATGGAAGCCAACACACACTCCCCTGGAAGCTTCCAAACTTCCCCCTGCACCCCCAAAAATCAGTCCAAAGCCTTTTGGCTCCCAGCCTGACTCCTCTCCCTCTTACCCAGCCGGTGGATTCCACCATCTTGAGGTCCATAGGGTCTCCTATGGGCTGCTCCCTCAGCAGAGACACACTGTGGCAGGTGGCCAGCGAGTACAGCAAGGGGCCATCGGCCAAGCAGCGGGGCTCATGGACGATGGGCAGGAAGCAGTTATTCTCCATGGGAACGACGCCCCAGACATCCAGGCCTTCCTCTGTGAGGGTCCCGGTCTGCAGCGAGGGGGAGAAGACAACTTGTTCAGCCCACCAGCTGGCAGGCTGTCAAGCCAGCTGCACCCGCGGATGCCCCAGTGCAGGAGCCCGAGGACTCACCTTATCAAAGCAGACCAGGCGGATTTTCCCGCACAGGTTAATCCGGGGAGGGCTGATGCAGAAGATGCCATGCCGCTTCAGCCTGTTCTGGGCATAGATGGTGCCCACAGTCATCGCAGCAGGGAGAGCCGGGGGCACGATGACCGTGATGAGATCCAGCGCACGGATGATTATTTGCTGGAGAGGAACCTGTCCGCGTGCGACAGCCAGGAACGGGGGGATGGGGGAGGAGAGAGAACACGGGAGCTCAGCTTCAATTGGGTGTAGGCTCTCCGGGGCGGAGGACACATGAACCCACCATGCAGCACCCGGATCTGCAGGTCATCTGAGCAGCACCGGGAGCTGGACCATGGAGCACAAACGCCCACAACACCCTGCACAGCTGTATTTAATAAAGCTAAATCGTCTCTTCACAGGCAGCCTTCGCCTGGGTTTGAAAGCACCTGGGATTTCCCAGATCTTTCCCTATCGGAGACACACACCAGCTCGCCATGCCCCCGACAGCCCCAGACAACGCAGAAAGGGAAAACAACTTAGAATGCGATCCAGGTTTTCAGAAGCCCCAGCTCCCTTTTGGGGGAGCATGATTCACCCCGGCATTTTCACAAGCATACCGATTGCAGGTCCGATGAGATGATCAAATACCTGATGATTTTCACCCAGGCGTTTCTGCAGGTCTCCCCCCTGCTCTCTCTAAATTTAACATCTTGCCTGTGCTTCCTTCCTCAGCAAAGCCAAGCTGTGTCTGCCTTGAGCCTGCAGGGCCCAGGAGAGTTGAACTGGGGGGTTTATTCTGTGTCAGCCAACGTAGCTGCAGGATATTTGTCACTAGCAGGGAGGAGTGAGCCAGAAGGAACCCAGAGCAGATCCCAGGTGGAGTCTGCAGTGCTGGCCATTAGAGAAAACTGGTGGCACAGCAATGCCGAGGTTTGCTCCCATGCCAACCTCTTTAACAGAACCAAACTTGTCTGGACCATTCCTGATCTAAGCCTTGGATCCAAATCAAAGGAGGGGCGCAGAAGGGAGAGGGCTGGGAGGAGAGAGAGAGATTTTCCCATCACTGTCAGCTCACCTGGTTTCTAATCAAAATCACAATGCTGTACGTGGTGCCGATAAGAGCTGCAAGAGAGAGAAGGGACGGCTGTAAAGGGGATTCGTCAGTTCATAAGACACAGCACCAGACGACTGCTGCTTGCAATGCCACCCGCTTTCAAACGTACCCAGAACTGCGAGGAAGAGGACAAACTTCACCGCATCCCTGTAGAACCTGAAGCTCACAGGCTTGGGGTAGAGGATAGAGCTGATCAGGTCCCCTTTGGCTGTACAGAACCCTGGGGGAGGGGACGAAAGGAAAAGAGATGCTTACGGGACTTGGAAACTCACATGGTGAATTGTGGCCATTAAAAGCCATAGATTTGGGGGAAGAATTGGAGAAGCCGTCCTGCGATTCCCTCTGACGTAACCGCTCATCTCAGAGCAGAGGTGCTTCCAACCCAGCTGGAACACGGAATTCAAAAGCAGGGTGTGTGTCCACACCCTACAGGATCAGCTCAGAGCTCCTGATTGTGGAGATGTAGCATCTCCCAACCCTTGCTCAGGAACACTGACAGGCCGTAATCGCGGTGCGACTGGGATCCCCTAAGCGCCTGTGCACACGGGGTGTGTGCATGTGTCTGTCCGTCCAGGTTAGCTGGTATTCCACTGGCCCTGAAAGAACGGAGGGAAGATTTTCCTTCCCCTTTCTGCAGAGCTCAGCGTTCGCCGGTTGCACTCATCCTGCGGGGCAGTGAAACACGTTGGGAACACGCTGCTGGGTGGGTGCTCTGAGCCATGAGAGAGCAGGGTCAGTGACCACGTTACACTCCACACGGCTCTCCCCGCAGAGCAGCAGGGCCCCAAGGAGGGCACGGCAGAGAATGCTAGGGGGTAACAGGCTAACTACAGAGAACAAGGAGCGGCCAGCAGCCTAGGAACGTTACAGGTTTCAGCAGGAGAACGGCTCTGCCATGGTGCCAGGCTAGTCAAGGAGACAATACACTTTAATTTGGCTCTAAGAACATTCTGTTAAATGGACCAGAGCTGAACCAACAGCGAAGTTGCTAATACAGGTGTATCTGGATGGAAGGAGAATTCTTATCTGGCCAGGATAAAACAGAACCAGCCCCATGTGGCACATGTAGGGAGGAATGATACTTGAACATAAGAACGGCCAGACTGGGTCAGACCAATGGTCCATCTACTCCTGTATCCTGTTTTCTGACAGCGGCCAATGCCAGGTACTTCAGAGGAAATGAACAGAACAGGTGATGTATCAAGTGATACATCCCCTGTCATCCACTCCTAACTTCTGGCAAACAGAGGCTAGGGACACCATCCCTGCCCATCTTGGCTAATAGCCATCGATGGACCTGTCCTCCAGGAACTTATCTAGTTCTTTTTTGAACCCTGTTATAGTCTTGGCCTTGGGAACTAAGGACCGGGGGCTCTGGGTTTGCTTCCAGATGCAGCTACCTGTGCGTGTCACCACAGCCAGGACCTCCTTGCCCACGTAGGATTTGGCTTGGAGGACCTGAGTCCCGCAGAACAGCGTGTGCCGTTTGTGCTCCTCAGGGGAATAGATCATGTTGGCAGCTTGGGGTCCGCTGGGTAAAGGCGTCTTCATCACTGGGACGCTCTCCCCTACAGGAGAAAATCAGCCAGTGAGTGAGGTTATGGACAGAGATTCGTACAAACATGCCTTCATATTCAGCCAGTGTTTGAGTTCTCTCCACGCAGGAGTGGGGCAGACAGGGAATCCTTCAGGATCCACCATCCACGCTCTTAGTTTCCCCAACGCATGCTTCAAAAGCCCCCTTGCTGGATGGATCCACCCTTCCAGCCACAGAGGGCTGTGTGTTCTGATCTGGGGCCCATTACTGGAGTATCCGAGCAACTCACAATCTTTTACAAGTAGATTTATCCTCCCAGTGCCCCTGTGCGGCAGGGCAGGGCAGTTCTCCTCATTGCACAGACACTCAGGGAGCTGAGACACCGATGTTTAAGTGCCAAAAGATGCAGACAGGTGCCTAGTGGGATCTTCAGACTACCTGGGTGTCAAATGCCCATTGAAATCAAGCATTGAAATCAATGGGAGCTGGGCACCAAGCCCAACTAGGTGCCTACCTGCATCTTCATGTGCCTAAATACCTGTAAAATTCTGGCCCTAAGTGACTTGCTCAAGGTCATGCAGGAAGTCAGTAGCAGAGCAAGGAATTGAACACAGATCCCCCCACTCCCAGGCTCGTGCCCTAACCACGGGACCCAGTCTCCTTGTGGAGCCAGTCCCTGCAGTTCCAATGGATGGCCAGAAGGGGTCACTAAAGAGCTCCCCCCTCTCATCCCAAAAGAGGCTTCGGGTACGTCCACACCGCACTCAGAGGTGTGAGCGTAGCACGTGTAGACTTGCCTGAACTAGCTTTGATCTAGCTGGCTCCAATAACAGCAGGGAAGCCATGGCAGGTATACACTCCAGTGGCTAGCCTGCAATGCTGCGGCTTCACTGCTATTATCGGAGCCGTGAAGCTCACAGCCCGGCCTGCTGGCATCAGGGAACACAGGGTCAGGCAGACAGCTGAGCTCCGATTCCTCTCCCCCGCCAGCTGCGTGTGCACGGCTAATGGCAGGAGGGGGACAGTCAGGCCTGGGTAAGCGGCGATCTCTGCCTCCCACAATGTACCGCTCTCGCGCTCCCGCCCCGGCTCACCTGTCAGCATGCTCTCGTTGACCATGCACTCGCCGGTCAGCAGCGCGGCGTCGCAGGGGACGACGAACCCGTCGGCGGGGAGACTGATGCAGTCACCCGGCACCAGGTCCAGAGAGCTCACCACCGCCTCCTCTGCAAAGGCAGGCAAGCCACAGCGCACTCAGATTCCTCCCACTGTAACAAGCAGGCACGTGGTGCTTGGTACCGGCCGATCTCGCAGCGGCTTCTCAAGGAGTTAAATAGCACTGCCCCCGTTTAACAGAGGGGGGACCCTGAAGCCCAGGGAAGGGAAGGGGCTCCCCCAAGATCATGCAGCAGGTCAGGAGCAGAGCAGGGAACAGAACCCAGGGCCTTGGACTGGGAGCCAGGAAACGCAACATAGGCCACAGATCATGAGCAAATATCACCGCAGCAACATACACGTTGGGTGTATGTGGGTGGGTGTATCTTGTACCTTCCTCCTCTGCTCACTGGCAGACAACACGGCAATACCACTGCAGGCATACACAGTGGGGATAAGCCCTTCTAGATTCGGTCCTCCAACTTTTCCCTGCGGTACTTTAATACAGCGACTCTCAACCTTTCCAGACGACTGTACCTCTGGCAGGAGTCCCATTTGTCTTGTGTACCCCCGAGTTTCACCTCACTTAAAAACAACTTGCTGACAAGATCAGACATAATACTGAACAATTGCCGACTTTCTCATTTTTACCATATAATTATAAAATAAATCAACTGGTATAAATATTGTACTTGCATTTCAGTGTATAAACAAGTCATGGTCTGTAGGAAATTTTAGTTTGCACTGACTTCACTTGGGCTTTTCATGTAGCCTGTTGTAAAACTAGGCAAATATCTAGATGAGTTCACGTGCCCCCTGGAAGATCTCTGCGGACCCCCCCGGTTGAGAACCACTGCTTTAAAGCAATGGATCAGCCTCCATTTAATCATTAACGCATTAAAGTCCAAATCCCCACTAAAGAACTTACGTGGATCGCTCTGCCGAGGATCAAGGCTGAAATTGGAGCTAACTGGTTCGTAATTACCACTTTAAAGGCTTAAAAGGATGTGCTGTGGTGCATTTAATATCTGTGCGCCGAGGGGCTGCTCAATTTTTTTATATAACGTTAGCATCGCCTTGATAGGCGCACACAGCAGGCGACACCATCCCGCGTTGGGTAGATAGCGAAACTAAATCCCCGCCAGTGTGAGAGAGAACCTTTCAAAAAGACAAGTCAGCAGGGGCTGGAGAGAATCAGTTCTTTAAGTCTCATGTAATTTTTAACCTTTTAACTTTAATCTTGTGATCACAGGGTGCTAGACCCCAGGCAAACAGCTGCTTAGAAAAGGGAAAAAAAAAAGCCAGACTTTTATCTGCTGAGAAAATTTAATTTGAACTAATAAAGTGGCTTACTGGAGCTCAGCGGAGAGGCAGTCGTCAGAAATTCTGCTTAATGGAGCATGGTTAAGCTGCTCAACTGGGCTGATTTACAAGAGAACACATATGCGACATTTCTTAAACAGTAGGTGCATGTTTCACGTTAGAAAGGGACAGCAACGACCTGCCTCGGTTCCAAGTTTAGATGATGTGTTAGAGGTTTTACAAAGCCTAATGCAGCCTGGCTTAGTGGCTAGAGTGCTGTCCTGGGACTCAAGAGACCTGGCTTCTATTCCTGGCTTTGTCTCTAGCTTGCTGGGTCACCTTGGGCAACTCACTGCACTGCCCCATCCTCAGTTTCCCCATCTGTAAAATGGGAATAATAATCCTGGCCTCCTTTGTAAAGCACTTTGGATCTATTGATGGAAAAGCGCTAGATACTAAATAATAATAACCATCCCTAGTGCCTCACAACAGCACCTAGCTTGCTAGAATGAAAAGCATTTCAAAAATTGGATTTTCCTTTCCCTAGTTATACGGTGTTACTTTCTGCCGTTCGCTTCCTTTTGGGCAATGAAGATAAACTCATATGTTCCCCTTCTCCTTGCCAAGGGCGTTTCCATGTGCACTGCAAACATACATGCTCTGATCCCACAGACCTGGGCATGGGCTTTCCTCACATGAATGGAGCCGCTCAGATGGGTGGAGCCCGCTTAAATGTTCACAGCCTTGGTGCAGTCGGAAGGAAAAGTTAAAATGCCAAATGCTGTTTTCATTGGAATGCTGAAGTTCTATAATCAAAGTGCTTTACAAAGTATCACCATCCCCGTTTTACAGGTGGGGAAACTGAGGCACAAACCCAGCAGGTGAGTGGTAGAGCTGGGAATAGAACCCAAGCCTCCTGAGTCCCAGTCCTGTACTCTAGCCACCAGACCACACTGCCTCCATAATCACAGAGAAGCAAATTGTGTGTTCTACCTGATTTAAATCTAACAGCGTCTTTACACATGGCACTTTTTCACAATGCCTTAACCCTCACCAAGCCTGGTAGTTAACATGCGAGATTTCACTACGTCGTCAGCTCAGGGGAAGTGCAAGGCCTGACGGGGTCAAGCACAAGGCTGGCGCGTCACTTGAATCCTATTTGAAAGGCTTCAGGGAGACTGGAGTGGCACATGGACCTCGTACATGGGTGAATTTCAGCTTATGAGCAAGGATCTTAATACTCCAACCGTTCCCACTGGAAGCGCTCACAGGAGCGAGCATACATGCCCGGTAGCATTTCCAGGATCAGGGCCTAAGAGCGTAGCCAGCCGCCTTTTTGTTGATTGACAACTGCAAAAATACCCTTGTGAAGCATCCAGTCCAGGCTACCCTCAACCCCCGCCATCTCAACTGACCCGGCTGCTCAGAGCGAGGACGATGGCACCACAGGCATGGCGTGATCTTCCCCCTCGTAGCTCTGCCGACAAAGGCCCATTTACCTAGGCGCTGATGGTGCAGAAGCGCGTGGCGTCTGCCTTGCCTTTCAGGCGGCAGTGGAGAATTACAACCTACTGCTGCTGCTCACCTCCAGAGGCTCGGTGGACTCTCACGCCGATGGCCATCTTCACCATGTTCTGCAGCGTCACGCTTTGCTGCAAGGAATCAAACAGAGCTATCCGCTAGCAGGGCAGGGAGGGCTTGACACCAGCACTTCGCGGGGGCTAGTCCAGAATGGAAATGGCACCACATGACGGGAACCCTCCTCCTCCGGATTCATAGATGTTAAGGCCAGGAGGGACAGTCTAGTCCTCCACCGGTCTGTGATGCCTGCACCAAGCCCATAACTTCTGCTTATGCTAGAGCGAATCTTTTAGTAAGCCCCCCTGTGCTGATTTCCAGACTTCACTGCTGGCGAATCCACCAGATCTGACTCTATTCTGTACCATCTTAGTCTCGTTTCTTCATCTCTCCTCTTCCTTTTTCACCCCCCACCCTCCCCGCCACCATCCCCTTTCTCTTTTATGCAATAAAGGCACAAGGACCTCCAGTACAGAGCAGAGATGCACTGCGCCCAGGAGGATACAAACCCCAGAAGCACCCTTGGATTGCTAGGCCTGGTTATTTCCAGGCAGTGCGGCCGGGACAAGAGCCAGGGGACGCAATAGGCCGTCACATGCTTTAAATGCACTTGTGCTGTGGCTGAAAATGTCAGAGCTCGATTTGGCTGCACGCTGATAACTGAAGGCCCATCCCACCCCTCACCGTCCCTCCGGGCTAGGAAAAGGCTATTGGAAAAAGGCTCGTCCCTGCACAAGGAATGCAAACAAACCACGCCCTTGTGAACAGCGCACATGCTGCAGACTGCCAGCCTGCAGGAAGAATGGGGACAAATGGAAGGAATACTTCCCTAGAGCTCTTAGTCCCATAGAAAATAAAATTGGCCCCGAGCCACTGTTCCCAGTGCTTTTTAGCCACGGTGATCAGGAACACAGCCCTGTGCTCTGGGTGTTCCTGGCCTCTGATTGCCAGGAGCTGGGAGCGAACAACAGGGGACAGATCACTCGATTCATTCCCTCTGAAGCACCTGGCACTGGCCGCTGTCAGAGACAGGCTGCCGGGCTAGATGGACCATTGGTCCGACCCAGTCTGGCCGTTCTTCTGTTCCACGGGTGCAGAGCTGGAGTCGCTCAGCATCTCCGGAGTCGCCCTGCAATGCGGAGCGGACAGCAGAACGCAGCCCCGTGTCCCTCCCCTCCCAAGAGGCCGGACACCCACCTTTCTAGTCTCGTAGAGTGACAGCCCTATGGAGATTGCAGAGATGATGAATATGCAGGCAGCGTAATAGTAGTAGGTGTCACAGAGCCACAAAATGATGCTGAAAACCTGGAAGATGTAGAAGGGATTCAACACCTGGAAAGAGAGAAAAAGCAGGGGGCCTTTAGGGCACGGCGGCTGAGGCAATCAGTATACAAAGAACGTCTCGGACTCAGTACATGGCAGCTTGTTGAAAGACAGGGAGATTAGGGTGTTACCGGCAGTGCTGGGAAAACTGGTGGACAGAGCATGTCACAGCCCTTGGGTCTTCGCCTGCTGGTGGGGCGCACCGGGCTCCACAGCTCGAGGAACTCAAACGATCTCCCGCAACCTACTGATGGGCGTGGCCCGGTCTGAGCTGGGGGATGCTACAGCCCTTGTCCATGGCAGATACTGCACCCTGCCGGCCATTAACCGTAACCTGCTCTGGCCTGGCTCCCCTGCCTCACCCACCCCCAGCAAGTCTGGCCAAACGACATCTGCTAAAATGGTCGTCGTCCTGCTGTTGGCGAGTCAATATCCCCACCCCTTCGGAGTTCAGAAAGGGACTTCCCCAGTCTTCCAAGGAAACAGGAAAGACCTGACAACGCATTACAAACCAAGAGCGGGGGCGGGGAGTGAGAATACCACACAGTTCACCCCATCCACCCCAGCCCAGCCACTGAATGGAGACACGGGAAGAGTGACGGGTGTATTTCAAAGGTCTTTTCTGAACATCCACATTACGTGTCACTGTCTTAGAGTAGGGGCAGGTGCTCAGCTGGGTTCGCAGACAGTGAAACGCAAACCACAGAACATCTGTTCGTCTGCCTGCTCCTGGAGGAAACGTGGACTAAGGGAGATCTTGCCAGAGCTCCAGACTGGGCCATATCAATGCTGGAAAACCCTCGGATTGTGGTGGAAGGACATAGGAAGAAGAATGCATTAGAGTAGCACCTAGAGGCCCTGACTGAGGTCAGGACTCCATTGCATGGCTGCTGGACAACCGCACACTAAGGAAGTTTGTAACTCTTTGGGGCAGGGACTCTAACCAGACAAGATAGACACAGGAAGCAACGCGTCCAAGGTCAACCCAGAGATCAGCGGCAGAGGTGGGAATAGAACCCAGAACTCGCAACAGCTAGTCCGGAGCCCTAACCACTAGGCCCCTGTGCCCTAGCACATATTTAGCAGGGTTTTCCCCTAACAAGGGGCTTCGCAGCGGGCCCCATCTGGTCCCTCCAGGCCTGGCTGACACGGAGTCTATTTCTGCCAGGTCTGAGTAGGGAAAAGCTGCTCTTTCCCTTCTGCAGAAGGCAGCAGCCACGTTACATGGTGTCGCTTTGTACCTCGCCCACCAACAGCCTGAGGTAGGATTTGACTGGCACATCAATCAGGTTTGGCCCATACACCTTTCTCCTGTGCAGGAAACAGAACAGAAGCCAGAGGTTTTAGGTGAAGACTTGGAATTTCAAACTTTCCTGTTAAACGAGCTACACGCTGCCCAGATCTCACCCCCGGCTCGCGGTATAAATTTCAAGCGGGGCGTAGGGGAGTCGGTCTACCGCCATTGGGGAAGTCTCTCCGCCAGCTGGCTGTGCACTCACATGCCTTGAGTGACCTCCTGCTGTTTACTGTAACCCCGGCCCCCACCCCCTACTACTGTTGGTTAAACTCATGAGCGCATCTAGTTGGTTATTAAGTCCTAAGTTCTTTGGGTGTGAGAAGAGAATCTGACATCTTTGGGGAGCACCAGCACAATGGGGCCCCGAGCCATCATAATACATCGCGCCAGGAGATAAGTCAGGCAGCTGTTAAGATGGATGCCAATTGGTGGCAGGGCAAAGGGGCACACAGAGTGGTCACTAGCCCTTTGACCTCTGGGGGGGGTCACTGTCAGGGTAGTTAGGATACAAGTGAAATTAACACTGTGGTCTCCACAGAAGTAACAATAAAGCTGGATCAGGGCTGGACGCTGTGCTCATTTAAGTCAACGACAAAGCCCCTGCTTGACTTTAACGGTGCAGGATCAGGGTCTACATGAGACAGCGTCCACAAAGCTGGGATAGCAGGAGCTGCGGCTCAGAACGGTGCCGCCTCGGCAGAAAAACACTGCAGAGCCCACCTGCTAGTTCTCGCATGTGCCAGCAGTCACCCGAAAGCCGATCTACGGTGCACGTGGTCGCACCAGGCAGTGATCTCATAGGGTCGTGCCTGGTTTGCTATGGGAGGGAAAGCCTCCGAAGCTAGCGCTGGTGATTCAGCTGGTGAATAGAGGATAGAGCCCCAGCAGGGCATTTGGGGGCATCGTCCTGCTGGAGGTGAAATCTTTCGGAGAAGACCTGAGAGGGGCCGTGAACACTTGTCCATGGGACTTTGCACAAACCTGGGCCCTTGTGTGACCATATTCAGATTTCCCTTTCTGTCCCTTGCACTGCACTGACACCCGCGTGAGCTTTCCGAGCTGATCAGAGGGTTGCAAATTCACATGCTTTGCATTTGACGTTAGGAAGGCCGAAGCAAGCCACAACGCCCAAGGCACAGACTGTTGGCATGGAGGGATTAAAATCCTGCACGGATTTGAGACCGCTCTGCTCCCCGTCCCACAGGTTAACTACACACCAAGCTTTTTACGTTTGCTTGCCCAAACCAGCTTCGCCACTCCCTGAAACAGCCCAATCTGCAGCCAGACCCGTCCCCAATCATTAACAAAGCCATGCCGTACTTGCCTGGTGCTGTGGTCTTGCTGGCTGAGGCCTGACCGGGAGAGATGGATGTCTGCACAGGTCCAGCCGTCATCTAAGACACTGAAAAATATATGCACCAAAAAGAAGACACCTGGATTTACACACAGCCAGTAATAGCCAAATCCAGGTGAGGGTACGTGGATAGAAGCGAAGGCGACCAGCACTCGGGGCATGTGGATATTATCTCAAGCATCCTTCATTATGAGGGGTAGGGCTCATTTTAAAAGAAAGAGCCCACCATGTAAACCTGTCCCTTAGTTTTAATAACCATCCAAACACTACTAAACTGGTGCCATCACATACTAATCAGTTGTGCAAAGATGGTTGTAACTGTTAGCCTCCTCCAATGAGATCTACAGTATTACACGAATTGGAGAGAGTCCAGAGGAGAGCAACAAAACCGATCAAAAGGTTTAGGAAACCTCTCCTCTGAGGGAAGTTTAAAACAACTGGGCATGTTTAGCTTTGGGAAAAGAAGACTGAAGGGGAACCTGAGAACAGTTTACAAATATGGCCAGGCTGTTACAAAGAAGATGGTGACCAACTGTTCTCCATGTCCACTGAAGGTAGGACAAGAAGTCATGGGCTTAATCTGCAGCAAGGGAGGATTTAGGTTAGATATTGGGAAAAACTTTTCAACTCTAAGGATAGTGAAGCTCTGGAAGAGGCTTTCAAGGGAGGCTGTAGAATCCCCATCACCGGAGATTTTAAAGAACAGGTTAGACAAACACCTGTCAGGGATGGTCTAAGTATACTTGGTCCTGGCTTGGGGGGGGTGCGTCTGGACTAATCAGCCCGCTCGGGGTCCTTTTCAGCCCTACACTTCTACGTTACAGACCTATGCAGCACACACACACACACACAGGATTCTTACTGAGCTTCAACATTTGTCAGTACCTGCAGATCTCAACAGTACAATAACTGAAATAATACATTTTCAGATCAATTGATCTGACAGAGCAGACGAACCGGTAAATATAGCTGAATTAAAGCTCTAATACTAAACGCTAACACAAGTGCATCATTACAGTTACAAGGTCAAGCAGTAAGAAATCAAGAAACTGTTCACCGATTGGAGTAGAAAGCTCACAATCTGGCCTAAGGCAGCTCTGGCAACATTAATTCTGGCACTGTGCGCTTGCTGCATATTTTATAGCATGTATTTGGAGAGAGGAAAACATTAATTCAACACAGGAAAAGAGTTTTAAAAAAGGCCACCCAAACCAACACTACAGATGTGCTGTGTTACCAAATGAAAAGGTCTTCTGAAGAACCATTGCCCTGAAGAAGTTGTGACCACCCACCTCAATCTTCGTGTTGCATTCACTGTAGCATTTTGCATTTAATTTCCACAGTGGTGGGTGTGGCTTTTTGTTTTTTAAACAGCTATCGGAGGAGTGCTACCAGAATTTCTAGGCTGTTGAATCACGAGGCATGTACTCAGATAAATGCACAAGAACACATCTTTCTTAGTGCGCACCTATTGATTAAAAAGAACGGTCTACCGTGCATTCTGAAATTTTCACATGGCTGCAACTGTGTTAAATCGCAGCCAATCCTCTGTCCCAGCCCCCAAACCAAGCAAGGACAATAATCCAAAAAGGACTATGGTCGTGCCATGTTCCAAATATTTTTGAAGTTCTGATCACTAAAGTTTGACTTTTGATCAAATTTTGAACTTTTTTCTGAAACATTCACCTTTGGGGCTGATATTTTCCACGCTCAGATTCTGCTTGAAGATATTTATAGGTTTTGCACAAAGTAGGTCAGAATCACTACCACATTTTACAGATGGGGAAACTGAGGCACAAATAGGTGATTTGCCCAAGGTCACCCAGCAGGCCAGTGGCAGAGGAAGGAATAGAACCCAGGACTCCTTGGTCTCAGTCTAGTGATCTCTTCGCTGGGCTACGCTACTTTTCTCTGGACTATTTTCCATTCTTAACTACAGAAGGTACAATCAAGAACCTATAACAATAAAACCTAACTACAATCACAATTGACGACACAGACTCTATTACGGTAAGAAAATAAACCAGAACCCAGCATTCACACGGAAATAGTACTGCTTGGCTGCTCACAAATTTTGTCTAGCAAAACTAAATGGTTTAATTTTTCTCTGATCATTTTAACCAGATTAAGATTTTTTTTTTTTTTTTAATAGCACCCCCTTGGCTCAGGATTTTCATCTCATCGTCAGGAAGTATCACGAGAAACCTCAAATCACAAGGGCGAAGGGGTGATCGGTGTGTTGTCACAACTGATCTGTGGGCACAACAGCCTCTATGGAAGCCCTACCCATGTGAGCTTGGGAAAAAAGTATTCTGAAAGTTCACACCACGAAAAGTGCCAACAGGGGATCAGTCAGAAAGCCTCCCCGAGAGGTTGAGCAATGTGCTTTTGTGTGCCCAGATCCAGAGCTCTCACCCCCTGGAACAGGAGTTACACCAGAGACTTATTTAACGTTCCGACGGCTTCAAAACATTTGGACTTCAAACAAACCAAAGTACAGCTTAAAGATTTTTAAGGCCAGAAGGAACTATTCGATCAGCTAGTCTGACCTCCTGCATTGCACAGGCCAGCCGAGTTTGTTGGCATCACTGTCCGGAGAAGAACTCCGCTTCGAGTTCAATATACGTGACACAAAGGGGGGGAAAAAGCTTCGAGTCAACAAGAATTATCCCTCCACGTGTATTTCTTCTCCACGCTCCAGCTGGGAGCCTCAACATTTGAGATGGCAGCATGAACGCTCTACAGATTTGTGGCCTGGTTCTGGGGGCTGGACCAGGACGAATTCCTATACTCCAGATCAGGGCTTTCTGTTACATAAGCACACAGAATTGCAGCGCTGCATGCAAGAAGCCACTTCACTTTCTTTCTGCCTAGGCACGGCTCTGGTAGGCTTGGCTTGGTTTTACCTATCATAGAATCCTAGAATATCAGGGTTGGAAGGGACCTCAGGAGGTCATCTAGTCCAATCCCCTGCTCAAAGCAGGACCAATCCCCAGACAGATTTTTGCCCCAGATCCCTAAATGGCCCCCTCAAGGATTGAACTCACAACCCTGGGTTTAGCAGGCCAATGCTCAAACCATTGAGCTATCCCTCCCCCACTTTATAACCACTTTAGACCTCAATCCAGGATCAGAACCCCATGGAAACAGATAGGAGGGAAAATACCATCATTCCTTCTCCAGGGAGATTACAATCTAGAGTCAATTGCCGTTAGACAAAACCAAATCACACCTCTCCTCTGAACCCTCTGCCACTAAATGGATGGACCTAAGTAAGGACAGCGGCACCCACAAGACATTTGCGAAGGGTGAATCTACACTAGGAAAAGCGATCTGCTGTTATTAGAAGTCCCCAGCCTCCTTCGTCTTACAAACAGACACGCGGGGTGGGGTGCACTAGTCACCTCTAGTCTCTGGGACACTTTCTGCAATGGACAATGAAGAAAACTTGATCCTAATGGTACTTGCTGCTAAACCGTTTCCCACCTTGGTACGGGAGACCTGCTCTTAACGCCCATTGTCAACAACAGTTTATTTGCCCAGTGGCATCACCAAACCAGGTGAGGAGATGGAGAAGATGAGTTCATACCCCATATTGAGCAAGTCATTTGAGCCCCATCCAGGCTGTTCCCGGCCAACGGGAGCTGCGGCCAGTACATCTCTGTGGCCTGCCACTTCCTGCGGCTCCCATTGACCGGGAACGGCGAACCGCGGCCACTGGGAGCTGCGGAGGGGGCCGAGCCTCCGGACGGTCAATGTCAGCAAAATGTCTTGTGGCCCACAATCAGATTCCCTGATGGGCCGCATGCATCCGGTAGGTTGCCCACCACTGGCTTAGATGTTGTCCTGACTGGGGATGTTTTCCAGAATCAGGGCTTCAGCCTGTAAGCTCCTTGGGGGTGGGGGCTGGTTGGTCTTCACTGCAGAGCTAACTTGGGGTTTTACTGAGTTGTTGCCCCCAACCTCTCTCCCATCCACACACAAAACCCTCTCACCCGAGTTTGGTGGTGCTTTCGTCCCAGGCTAGTGGGCCCGGCTGGGGGCGTGGATTAGAAATCAAGAGCCACTTTCCATGTGGGCAGGTAGCCTGCTCGCTTTGCAGTGACAACACCGGCTGCATCCCTCGAGCGCTGACAGTCCTCCAGTGCCTTCCCACCATTCCCCGGGTGTCCACAAGGACAGACAAATTCTCCCATAATTCACTGGTAGAGAATTGTAGAGGGGCTCAGCTCACTACAGCAAAAAGCACCAGGGACAGAGTGTGCCCCCAGAAGTCCCAGCAACAAACATGCATGAGCGTAACACTTGTGAGGATGGGCAGGGCTTTGCCATCTGGCTGCTCACACCCAAGCTAGGATAGCCTAGGTGCTTCGACCCGGTGTGCTCACCTGAGTTAACTCTGCAGTGAAGACAGACCTGGGGTGTCTCTACAGCACCAGCACAACGGGCCCTGATCTCTGCTGGGGTCTCCAGCTACTATCGTGCAAATAAAGTTACTGAGGGTCACAGACAAGAAGATCAGTCAGTAGAGGACAGAAGGGAAAAGATCTTCCAGCCGAGAGGATGGATGCCATACCTGACCTTGCAGTACGCCTGCCGTCTTTCAATCCAGACGTAGCGCGACCCTTCAAAGAGATAGTAGCGCACGACGTTTTTCTAAACACAGAGAGAAACACATGACGGGGAGTCCCCAGATCCCAGCGCGGCTCAGCCCCTCTAGAAGGAGGTTCTGATGGCCCCAAGGGCAGGACCCAACAGGAAGCAGAAGGGAGGACGTTACCTCCTCCTTCCTGTGAAGCCGGACGGTGTCTCTGCTGTCGTCTTCGTCCAACACTCCAACGGCGACGCTGGTTCTCCCATCATCGCCTCTGGCCCCAGGATGATGCTCGAGGCTTCTCGGAAAGAAGAGCGTAAGGTCAAAAAGCCCTGCTCCTGAATAAAGGCCTCTAGGTGCTACTCTGAGCACAGAGCTTCAGTATGCTAGGGCTTTGGGAACCCGTGCGAACTCCAAGAGCCTTTCAAATCGCAACTACACGCAAGCCCATCTTGCAGCGCCTCTTACGCCAATGACGCATGCAGACAATCCATGGGAAGGGGAGTTAATCTGGCTCTGACTCCACTAAGAAATAAACAGCTGAACAATTGTAATCTGAAATAAAACCAAGGTCTTTTCCGGTTATCCATGATCTATAGGGTTTCCCAGAGCAATTCCTGCACAGGTGAGAACTCGTGAGCTGTTGTAAAGTGCTCTGGGGATGCAGAACGCGACACAGTGTAAAGTGTGGTTCTGGTCTGAAAAATGACTATGTAGAAATGGCAGCTTCTCACGCAGCCAATCTGCACCCTGTGCATATTCAGGATCACGTCTGCCTACTTTAGTAACTAGAAACGTATTCTACTGCTTTTCACTCCTGTTAGCCCTACAGGATGCAGCATTATGTCACCCAGGTAATCTAGTGATTAAGTGGCACCTTCAACTTAATCACACTTCTGTCTGAAAGGGTTTTTGTTTTTTGGAAACGTACCATTGTTATTTATTATACCCAAGATCACTATAACTGAAAGATCAGAGCGGGGGGGTTGGGGGGGAAACTATTTTACCAGTTTGTTTGCTTTGTGTATTACCCATTTCGTTTGTTTGTTTGGGTCTTTCACACAGCAACAAGGGAGAGAGAAGACAAAAAACCTTGAAAAGCGGGAAAATGTGATTGTAAAACACCACTTGTCAGATGGATTCAGGGGCTGCTCTAATATCTGAAGCTATTTTTGTACAGCGCCTTGCACAATGGAGTTCTGGTCCATGACTGAGTGCTTGCTAGGACAATAAAAATAAAACAATCCAATTTTTCCCCGAGCTAATTGGCTTTCAAACAGATGGTGACTTTTGGACTCCACAGAGATCGGAGTAATAATCAGTAGTATATTCAGTGGATTTAATTGAGTTTCAGTGGGATGGTGAGTTTGTTCATACCCCAAACGCAAATCAATGCTCTGGGTGTGTGAAATGGAACAAAGCTACATGGCTTCAAGCGATTCAGTTTTGCACAGCTCCATTCACGTCAATTTCATTGTGTTTCATTCCACAGTGGACCACACAGCAAGCCCCCGAGGGATCAGTCACTCTCTTGGCAAAATCACAATGGGATCATTTGAGCACTGACCCAAACACTCAGGAAGGAGTGAATCCACAGGCCCCACTTACCTGCCCTCGCCGAGCTGTTCAGTTTGCACCTGGGTAACGAAGCACTGCCCAAACCGATCCTGGAACACACAATTTCAAAACAAGTGCTTGAGGAAGGCTGGCCCTGGGTTTCGGGGGCTTGCTGGGGAAAAATAAGTGCAGGGCTCAAGTCGCTGTTCTGCCACATACTCCCTGTATGACCTTGGGCAAGTCACTCAGTCTCTCCATGCCTCAGTTTCCCCCCTAACTTTTCGTGCTATGGGATTCTGCTTCTATGCTTTGCAGAGTCTCTGGTAACTGGCGGATAACATGGATCACAGTGGCACCTGCAGCTGCCATGCAGATCAGGACCCTACTGCACTAGGCCCTGGATGAGAACTTCTGCCCTGAAGAATTTATACATTTAATTAGACAAGGCAGAGGGTGGGAATAAAGGCGTATTATCATGCCAAATTACAGATGTCATGCAGGAAGTCTGTGGCAGAGCCAGGAACTGAACCCAGATCTCTTGACTCCCAGTCCAGTGTCTTCACCACCTAGGGTGACCAGATGAGAGACGTGAAATATCGGGACGCGGGGGGGAGGGGTGTGCCGGCGGAGCAAAAAAAAAAAAAAAAACCCAAGAGCCAGGAAAAAACAAAAGCAAAAATACCCCCGGCGATGGAGGGAAAAAAACAAAACAAAACCAAGAGCCACAGGAGCATAGGAAAAATTGGTGGGGGCTGAGCACTCACCGGCAGCTCCACGCCCCGGCCCCCCCAGCTCACCTCCGCTCCGCCTCCTGCCGCGTCCTGCTTCTCCCCCTCCCTCCAGCACTTGTGTCGTCATACAGCTGATTAGCGCAAGCCTGGGAGGGAGGGGGAGGAGGAGGAATACGGCGTGCTTGGGGAAGAGGCGGGGATTTGGGGAGGGATCCAATGGGGCAGTGAGGGGGCGGGGCTGGAGGCGGGACAAGGGTGGGAATTTGGGGCGGGATCCAATGGGGGGAGGGTCAGGGCCGGGGCGGAGGGGCGCGAGCCTCCACTGCCTGTGTGCCGGAGGGCAAAATATCGGGACAATTTGCGTCCCGACTGATGTTCGGGGGACAAACAAGTACATATTGGGACAGTCCCGATAAAGTCAGGACGTCTGGTCACCCTATCACCACCAGATCCACCCTCCCTCTCCACGTTTACTCACGGTGATGATGATCCAGTCGGCGTG
The DNA here is from genome assembly GCF_027887155.1 of Malaclemys terrapin pileata. Classification (NCBI taxonomy): domain Eukaryota; kingdom Metazoa; phylum Chordata; order Testudines; family Emydidae; genus Malaclemys; species Malaclemys terrapin. The sequence goes on from NC_071523.1 coordinate 6,220,896, forward strand.
CCGCAGGGCGCACGGCCTGCACTTTGCTCGGACCTCCAGGCTCGGTTTCCAGCGAAAGACGATCAAGAGGATTCCTGCCGTCAGCACAGAGAACATGTAGCAAAGGATGATCCGCCATGTTCTGCTTTGGTAACCGCTAACCTCCTGGGAAGAGAGCACAGGCGGGAGAGTTCAGGGCTCAGTCCAGACCGAGTCACTGCTCTCAAGGGTAGCGAGCAAGAGGTGGCAGCAGCCCACATTAGAACCTGCCAGTCCAGGCGTGTCGGACTCAAAGATTCCACTGGGTTCCAAGGGTCACCTAAAGGAGCTGCTAATGCGTCCTGCCACCCCTGACAAGTCCACACAATGGCCTCATTGGACAAGGGTAACATTGATCCCTGGGTCTTGCTGCTTAGAGTCGATGGGGAAAAACTCACATCCATCGTACTCTCAATTCTACCCGTTTACCCTGCGATGGGGGATTTGCACAGGTTCCAAGGCCAGAAGGACCATTCTGTTCCTCTAGCCCAGTGGTTCTCAACCCGCTGCCCAATCAGCACACAGCTGTGGCTCAGGTGACAGCCTCAGGGCCATACAGGTAGTATTGGATGCGGCCCACATAACACATTGTGGGCCGCATGTGTGACCCACAATGATAAACAGGTTGAGATCCCTCCTCTAGCCGGACCTACAGTGCAACCCAGGCCAGAGAACTTCAACCAGCGATTCCTGCATCAGCCCCACAACCGGCTGGTCTAAAGTAGATCTTTTAGCAAGAATCCACTTTTCATTTAAAGATGTGAAGTGATGGAGATCCACCATCAGATCTTCCTTCCTACCTACCTTTTGCTCCAATTATACACCTACAGGAGAGAGGTCAATTGCTCTAGCTATCACAGGATAGAGATGAGAGACACTAGGCCAGTGGACTTTAAAATAGAAATAGATGAATTATTATATGATTGTATTCCCCCTTAGCATGTAGAAACCCCAGTCACGGACCAGAACCCCACCGTGCAAGGCGCTGCACAAACACAGATTGCCCCTACTCCAAAGGGATGACAGTTTAAGTAGAAGAGACAATAGATACAGCTCAACCAACAGGGGAGTAAAAGGAAAGAACGAGACGATCTTGGTCAGCATGACGGGCAGTGGGCTCTGCACACCAGCTGCCTAACTGAAGTATTTTGCACTGGCATCACAGCAAAGGAGAGTTTTACGGTGGGCTGGGAGGAAGAGGAACCTTTGCAGATGTTTACGGGGAGCTGCTTCCTCGCCTGAGGGGTGGCCTGGGACAAACCACATAGGTAACGGTCTGAAAATTGAACAAGTGGGCGATGGAGGCTGGTGCCGTGTGCTGCTCAGAGGTGTGCTCACTCCATCATTAGTGGGATATTGTTTTACTTAGAAAAGTATCCAACCCCTCCTGATAAAAGCCTTAAGTCACTCAGCTTCCTGGCACTGGCGGACTGAAAACAGGGTTAACTAGAGCAAAGCTGCTTTGGCGGGAAACAAAGACATCCCAGGACCAAGTTTTGGAAACCATTGGCCAGATGCAGTGTCCACTGAAGAGAAGGGGAGCCTTGCCATTGACGTCACTGGGCATGAGATCAGGCCTCACGTCCGCTCAGCGAACAGGCTGGTGAGGACCCAAGACACCAGTGGAGCGTGGTGGACCACGTGCCTCTATGGCACCATTCCACAGGGCACGACGGCAAGAGGCTGGATAAATCAGGTCCATCGGATTGACGATGCAGCGCAGGCAGCATCAGAACTGCACACCAGCCAATCAGATGTCTCCTTTCACAATGCCACACACAGTCCTTCACTGAACACCCTGCATGGCACAATGCAGTGGAAAATATTAACTCCTCTGTGAGTGAAACCAGCTCCCCTAGGACAGTTGTACGCCTAGCTCTAGAAAGAGCCCTACAGAGAACCCATCGATGGCCATTCGCTTGCAAAGACCCCCTCTCATTTTTGGCCTTGCAAATAACCATGGACATATTGTCATGATCCGTTCTGCAAACGTCCTTGTATTTCCCCGCCCCAAATCCTCCTACGTACCATGCAGGATTTACCAGGGCCCTGCAGAAGCGTCCCGTAGACAGGTGGATGGTTTCCCAGCAACTTGCTGCTATCTGCGAATGCAAACAGAGGAACACCAGGTTACTCGACGGGTTGGTCGTATTTCCCCGTTTTCCCAGAATCGGAAAAAGCTCCAGCACACGGTGGATCCCGACAGCTGCCTTGGTGATCTTGCTAATGGCTTAGAGCAGCGATTCTCAGCCGGTGCCTCCAGAGCCAGCCATGTGAGGGGTCTTGGGACGTACCCAGGTCTGACTGAGGGGAACGGTGACCACAAGGGGGCTCCCCATGGAGCCTGGTGACACGCGAGGTAGACAGCACCCAGGGAACAGCTGTGCCAGATAGTTCCAGCCCACAAATGGGTAGAACTGTTAGCTTTGAAGACTGTTTTCACTCTCCGATTGGTTGTCTAAGGGTATGTCCACACTGCAACTGGAAAGGGGATTGTAGCACTTGTTGATCTAACTAGCACAAGTACCAAGAGCAGTGAAGCCGGGACAGCACGGGCTGCACAAGCCCACCCGGGACCCTGGGGATGTACTCGGAAGGCCAGCCTGTGCTGAAGTCAGGGCTGATGCAGCTTCGCTGCTCTTGTTAATCGAGGCAGGTAGATTAAAGCTAGCTGGGGTCTGGCCACACATGCCACAATCCCACCTGACTGTACTGTAGCCACATGGTACTATTCCTGCAACTTGATTGGAGCAACACAGCTATATAAACAAATGGGTAACAAGCGAGGAACAAGCAAGAAACTTCAGATGAATCACTGACTTTTTTTTTTTTTTTTTAAAGAAGGGAAATTAATAAAATCTTTTAAAACCCAACCCCAAACCCACAAAAAAAAATAAAATAAATCTACTCCAAGCAGTTTTGACCCTGAAAGGGGAGAAGCGCCAGAGATTACCCAGTCCACTATTACTATTCGATTTACATAGCAGGTGCTCAGATGCTGCCCATCACCGCAGTAATACAACCCCTCAAGCCAGAGAGATGAAAATCGAACCCCCGATGACGCCTAAACAAATCAGCACTGGGAGGCAAGAGAACATCCAGGAATCCATCGCTGTGCCATTGGGTCAGCTCTCCTCACCTGACCCGGACTAGCAACACGGCATCAAATTCACCAAGTCTGCAAGGCCACGTACCCCTGCCTTTGGGCAGGAAGGCGATCTCATGTCTATGTGGGAAAGGTAGCAGGATCTGCTGGTTTGGCCGGGCTCCTGGCCTTGCCAAGACATGTCCAAAGGGGTGTCTCACTTCAAAGCTACTTCTCTAGTCACCACTCCTCTGGCTGCCTCAGCTTTGCCCATCAGCAATTTTCCTTTATTATTTTATTCATTGTCAAGCTTCTCCTTCCCGGCGCCTCCCTTTCACAGCAGCGGGTGGCATTCAGCAAGGACTTTTCACAGAGAAACACACAATGAAAGCAAATGCAATGACGACAAAGCATTTAAAACATTTTTAATCAAGGCTGGAGGCTTTCCTAGTTCAAACAGGAATTATTTCAGGGAAGCTCTCCCGCCTGAGTTCTACCGGAGGTCAGGCTACGATCACAGAGATCTCGTCTGGCTTTAGAAACGACATATAAAACCGGCCATTAGCACAGAGGCAGACAGTGGCATTAAAACCTAGTGCAACAGCAAAGTAATCATTAGCGTTTCTCTAACACCTGCCAGCCAAGGATCTTCAAAGAGCTTCTCAGATATCAGGGAATTAAACTCTGCCCTCGGTGGGGTAGGGATGGTGATGATTATGGGGGCCAGCAGTGGGATTCATTCAGAAAAGCGAGATGCCAGCCTCCGGACATAAACCCAGCTACCCGAGAACGTTTTTCATCAAAAACATTTTTTGACTTAAAGGAAAAAAAACTGTTTTGGGAAAAAAACTTACATTTTGTTTGAAATTTTCTGTTTGCTTTTAAAACAAAAATGAAAACTTCATTCCCCCTCCCCCTTTTCTGAGATGGGGGGAAAAAGGGGAGAGGAAAAGAAAAAAGGGAAACACACACGCCTGCTTTTGTTGAGAAACCAAAAAACTTCCATGAAAATTTTCAAAGGAGATGCGTGCGTGTACAATACAGAGCATTTTCCAAACAGCTCTAGTTAGCTGGAACCACCGGCTAAGCCAGGATTTCTCTTCTACTACATCCGTTTTCTCTGTATGCTCAGGAGCGACGCTGTTTGCACAAGGGCTGTCTCTAACCACAGGCGGAGGCAATATTCTCACTCAAGCCTGGTCTACACCAGAGGTTCTCAACCTTTTTCTGACGACCCCCAATATACTCTAAAAATTCCAGGGCTCAGCGGTGTGGAGGGCCTTGGGGCTCCTGGCTTAAGTCACCAAGTGTGGGGGGGGCCCACGGGGCTTCAGATCTGGGGGGGGGGGCCTCAGGGCTCTGGACTTCAGCCACCAGGCAGGGGACTGGGATTTCAGCCATGGGGTGAAGAGAGCTCAGAGCTTCAGCCCAGCAGGGGCACTTTAGACCCTGGGGGAGCCCCACGGCTCCGCTCCCGGCTTCAGCCCCACAGGAGCCACCGGGGCTCAGGGCTTTAGACCTGGAGGGAGAGCCGGGGCTCGGGGCTTCAGCCCCATGGCTCCATTCCGGACGTTAGCTCCTTAGGAGGTGCTGGGACTTAGGGCTTTAGACCCAGGTGCGGGAGCTCCAGGTCTCGGGGCTCCACACTTCAGGCTCAGGGCCCCGCTGCCCCCTGAAACCAGCTTGCAGAGCTCTGGTTAAGAACCGCTGGTCTCCACTACGGACTTACTGCAGTGTAACGACGTCGCTGAGGGATGTGAAAAATCCACACACCTGAGCGATGTCGTTAGACCGACCTCACCTCCCGTGCAGACAACGCTCGGTCAACAGGCGAGCTTCTCTCGCCGACACAGTCACCGCCTCTCGCAGAGGTGGAGTTATTCAGCCGACAGCAGAGCTCTCTCCCATTGGCTGAGAGCGTCGTCACCAGACGCACTACCGGTGTGAATTTGTAGTGCAGACCTGCCTTCAGTCGCTTGCTACGTCCACACCTCTGCTCTTCTGTACTGCGTTTAGCGCATCAGCTCCATGCAAACAGCACTGGCTTCCCGTTCATCTCAGGGTTCAAGGCAAAATGGCCCTTAAAAAAAACAAAAGGCCTCTAAGAACCATCCTCCACCTCTTTGCCCTCACGTTCTCAGCGCTACATTGCAAGAGCTTTCTGCGCTGTATCTCCTGCCATCTGTCTCCAGCGACGCTCCAAATCGTTTCAGTCCCCTGCTACGCTCCACATCGTTTTACACCCTCTCTCAGTCATTCCTCACATGCACCATGAGGCAGGAAAGTTTCTACAGATGGAGAAACTGAGGCACAGAAGGCCTAAGAGACTTGCCCAAGGTCCCCCAGGAAGTCAGTGGCACAGCAGGACTGGGCACTCAGGAGCCGGATCCCAGTTCCCCAGCTCTGACAAGAACAAGATGCCTCGCTAAGAGCATTTGCACCTAGCTACGCAACACTGGAAAGCAGCGTCTACGACGGCGTCACGCTTCCCAGCACCTGCCCTTCCTGTACTCCCAGTGACAGACGAGCACAGCACACAAGCCAAGCCTGTCAGACCACAACAGCCATATCAGTTCTCAAGACTGCTCAGTAATGGATCCGGTGTCCTCCGGGCGGCATGAAATCTCTGCACTTGTTCTCTCCTTGTTTACGGCTGTACCAGGTCTTCACAGCTTGTCACAGTTTTTCGGAACGAGGCCGACATGAATTCCAGCCCCAAAGGAATGAAGACACCGCAGCCTTTAATACACTGGTGTCCTCCTGACGCGATTAGCCTCTTCCACCCTCTCCTTCCCACTGCCTCTTTCACTTAAAAACAAGGAAATCCAGCATGCTATCTTTACAGCTCCTAGAGCAACAGCTTTCAGTGGGTAACTAGCATGAGAAAGAACGTCCAGCTGTCCAGATACACTTTTCCAGCACGGTTGCGGGTCTCTTATAAGGCATGTTGGGCCAGGAAAGCTGCGGATCGAGTTACCACCCAGGACCATGAAATTCAACACATGGAGATAGTGCTAGGACGGTGCTGTGTAAAGGCCAGCACACGGGGAGGCCAGGCTAAAGCCATGTCTACATTACAGAGCCTGGGCTGGCAGAGTCCCTAGTTTAGATGCAGCGTGTGCCAAGAGGAGGAGTTTTTTTGTCCGTGTAGGCACATTGCCTCCCCAGACGACATTAGCTAAGCCGACAGAAGTTGTGTCTACACTGCGGCTTTGCTGGCATAGCTATAAGAGCTAGACGAGTGTGTGATTTTTTGCTGCTTAGACCAGACCCTAGGCAGCAGCTGTATCATAGCTGGTGCAGGCAACCAAAGCTGCTACATGTCCCAGTGCCGATTACCCCTGCTTGAAATGGGTACAAACAGCCCTGGGGCAACTTCTAGGGGTCTCCTCTGTCTATAGCAGGGGTTTGCATTGGTGGCGCTATAGTGGAGGCCGGTTGCTGCTGGCCATAACCTAGGCAAATCCCCAGGGTAAACAGGGTATGTCCCTTGAAGCGTGGGCATGGGGGATAGCTCCCAGAGAGGCAGAGTAAAACAAGAGGGGGTTTGATCTAGAGGGTTATGTACAAAGGGACAAGGAGCCAGGGTGACGGACAGCCAGCCCCAGATAGCCACCGATCGATCTCAGATAGAGGCTGGATTTGATGTTCTCAGACTCCAGAAGCGTCAAGTGCAGTAACCCAATCCACCTGCGAGCCACAGAGCGATACTGGTCCCAGCGGCTCCGTCAGGGAAGGGGCAGCTGTGACCTGCTCTCCACTGAATACGCTGACGGCTTTCAAACCCATCCCACCCAGACCAGTGGGCATTTGCAAAACGCGAGCCAGCAGAGCGCTCCCTGAAGATGTACCCGCTGCCGGCTGTTTGCTCCTTGTGTTCACACCCCCCCAGACCGCATCGGCAGCTGCGAGGGGAAAAGGGCGTTTCAAGGGAGAAGATGTTCCGTTGTAGTTTTGAAGTGGGAACCATCTTCCAAACAGGTCCTACATTTATACCGTGTGTGTGTGCCCCTCTCCCTTCTCTTTGCATGAACAGGGTAAGACCCGCATTGTGGTGTTTAGCAGGCTGAGCAGTTTGGAAGGGGATTTCCCCCCTCGCCTGGCTTTAAGACCCACCTTTAAATGGAGCATGTGGGGAGGCCACGAGGCAGCAGCCTTGAACTCTAGCTTCCTTGTTTAGCTCCACGGCACGGCCCTCAGAGAGGCACTCTCCCCCTTTGTACCCAGGACAGACCAATACACCTTGAAGATAGAAAGAAAGTTGGGTGCTGGGGACCTCCAGTGTGAGGTTGCGGATTCTGGAGCAGGCTCAGAAGAAGGCAGAAGGGAAAGACTAAGAAGCAAAGAGAACTAGATAAACTCATGGAGGTTAAGACCATTAATGGCTATTAGCCAGGATGGGTAAGGAATGGTGTCCCTAGCCTCTGTCTGTCAGAGGGTGGAGATGGATGGCAGGAGAGAGATCACTTGATCATTACCTGTTAGGTTCAATCCCTCTGGGGCGCCTGGCATTGGCCACTGTCTGCAGACAGGATACTGGGCTGGATGGACCTTTGCTCTGACCCAGTACGGGGCCGTTCTTATGTTCATCCTTGAGCTTACACAGGCGTAACGTTTCATTTGTCGTATTGCGCTTGGGTCTTTGGCGCATTAGAAGATTGAGATCCAGTTTGAGGGGAAGGCGGATAGAACTGAAAGGGAACTAAAGGGCCAGACTCTGATCGACAGAACCATACCTTGCTCCGAAAGCAGCCCCATTGATTTCAGGGGAACTGTTTGGGGAGGAGGGTGTTATTCAGCATGAGAAAGGATAACAGAAAGTGGCCCTAAGGGTATGTCTCCCCTCTAGCTGGGGGCCGGCCTCTCAACCCAGGTAGACAGACTCACCCTGGCTCAGGTTTAGGGATTAACATGGCGATAAGGACAGTTTAGCATCTCAGAGATGACAAGGGGATCTGAGCCATACAGCCCACATTCCTGTCAGTGACGGCCAGGAAGCTAAATCCACGGGTCAGCTTTGATAACAGACACGGATTTTCAAGGGAGAGGGGTGTTCTGTTGAATATCTGAAGTGGAACCATCTCACAAACAGGTCCCACATTTAAACTGTGTGTCTGTCCGTGTGCCCTTCTCCCTTCTCATAGAATATCAGAGTTGGAAGGGACCTCAGGAGGTCATCTAGTCCAACCCCCTGCTCAAAGCAGGACCAATCCCCAGACAGATTTTTACCCCAGATCCCTAAGTGGCCCCCTCAAGGATTGAACTCACAGCCCTGGGTTTAGCAGGCCAGTGCTCAAACCACTGAGCTATCCCTCCCCCCAGCAACAGCAAAGGGGTTTCGCAGGGAACTGCAGACAGGCCACACACATCCCATGGCGAGAAGTCTGTTCTAAGGGATCTTACAACTGACGGCTCGTCTACACTTACATTTTATAGCACTCTAACTTGCTGGCTCGGGGTGTGTGTGTGTGAAAAATCACCCCCTTGAGTGCAGCAAGTTTGAGCGCTTTAAAGCACTAGTGTGGACAGGAGCGCTCGGCGCTATTCCCCTTGTGGAGGTGGATTACCAGGAGCCCTGGGTGCATGCCCCATGGCAGCGCTTTGAAGTTTCTAGTGTGGACGCAGCCTGAATAAAATTCAGAGGGGCAGCTGATAAAAATCTGACAACAGGGCTGAGCTCCCGTTTAGGCACCACAATGAGTGGCTCGATTTTCTAAAGAGCCCAGGGTGCTGCGTGCACATTAGGCGCTGGGCATGCTTGAAGATCCAGCCCCAGCTGTGGGTGCTAAACACTTGGAAATCTGGCCCTGAGCTCTTTGATAAGATCTGGCCTCCCCAGGGGAAGCTAGCTCACTCACACAACCCGGTTGGGTTTGTTCCTGTTGTTTGACTACAAACATCTCCTACTGGCTACGTCCCGAATCACAGGGAACAAGTCTGAGTAACAGTTTCATCAAATAAAGTCAAACCTCACAGGCAGGACTCCAGAAAGTTTGTGAAAAGCGGGGGAGAGAGCTGGGTTAACTGCATGCTCCGGATCTGTTATCAACCCAACGCCATGGAACAAACGGGTCTGCCACCCGTGCATTTTTGGGAGGTCAGCTATGCATACAAGTTGGGTGAAAACAAGGTTGAAACCATCTGTCTTGTATGGTTTAGACACAACAAATCCTGCATCTTGGCAGGGGGTTAGACTGGATGACCCTTGCGGTCCCTTCTAACCCTTTGGTTCTACGATTGTATTCTGAAAACCTAAGATCAACAGAAAAACATTGTCGGTGTTTGGGGGGCGGGGAGGGGGAGGGGAGAGAAAGAGGTTGTTTTAAACACAAGCCTTCCCTAGCTGCCTTTGCAACCCAAATATTGCAGCTGATGCATGTGAAATCGCAAAGGAAATTAACTAGAAACTGACCACCCAAAGGAATGTGGAAGTGATGAATTTGCTGTCTGTATCTCTCCACATAAACAGCAAGAAGAACATTAGCATTTTAAAATGTCTTTTCCTTTTAAAAAGATGGTGTTGGCAAGATAAGGAGCTTTGTTTCAGTATCCCACCGGGTCCCTTTAGGCCTTTCGTTTACACAGAACCGAGAAATCCAGGCCGCAAAAGTCCACAGCCAGATGATTTTTATTTGGCTGCATCTCTAGAGTCACAGAGCTTCAAGTCATTGCTATCTGCTAAACCAGCACACCTGCATTTTTACCTCCCCCTCTCACGCCAGCTGCCTTCCAATAAGCGCAGTCTAGAGAGGAGTTCCTGGCTGCTTACCTGTTTCAAAGCAGGTGGCGATTCCCCCTTTCCAAGGTATTTCCTGTTCTCTTGCCGGTAAATCACAGCCCTGCCTCACAGGGGCACAGCCTGCTGTAGGACAGGTAATAACTGGGCATTAGGGGTGGGGTGGGGAGGAGGAATGGGGGTGGGTAATAACTATGCTCCACCTCAGAGGCCTGCACTACCAGTAAGAAACGCAGCAACCACACCTACTGCCCAAACACAGCTCAAGGGAAGGGCGGGGGAAGATTCTCACCCCCTTCCACGTCAACACTTTTTTTTCCCCCACCCTTGCCAGTCATTTGTGTGTTCACAGAGCCATGTAAGTAGCTGTGGATCAGAACTTCTCAGTTAGCTACAGCCAGGGGAGCCCAGAACAATGGCATGTGATTGACAGCCTGCCTAATCACAGCCTGGGAAAGGAAAGGCGGCAGGAGGCTCTTTGATCTTAAAGGTGTGATACACAGGGAAGCTGCCAAGTGCCCCAGCTGTGCGTGTGCAGAAGCCTGTCTAGCAGCAATACCCTACCTAGGCACTGATTTCAGGTTAGAAATCTGACCCTTCCAGAAGAGACGTTTGTTGGGGTTTCACTCTCGGAATCAGAGATCTAGCGCATCTCCCTGCCAACCTGGGATTGTTCTCTACAATAGGACTGCCTAGGAAGGAGTGCTGCAGAAAGGGATCTGGGGTCAGAGTGGATCACAAGCTACATATGAATAAACAGCAAAACACTGTAGCAAAAAAAAAAGGGGGGCAAACATCTGGGATGTATTAGCAGGAGCATAGGCACTGACATCCCCTCTACCGAGGGGTGGGGTGAGGGGGTGCTTGATGCCCTCTCTGCCCCAGGCCCCAGCCCCACTCCACCCCTTCCTGCCCCGTCCCTGTCCCTCCAGGAACCAACCAGCATGCCGCGAAACAGCTGTTTGTGGCAGACGGGAGGAGCTGGGAGAGAGGGGGAAGAGTGATCAACGGGGTCGCCAGCAGGGGAGAGGCGCTGGGAGGGGAGAGAGGGGGAAGCTTGGCTGCCAGCGGGTGCTAAGCACCTGCTAATTTTTCTCCATGGTGGAGCACCCATGGAGTCAGCACCTATGAGCAGGAGTGTTGCAAGCAAGACACGAGAAGTAATTCTTCCGCTCTACTCTGCACTGATTAGACCTCAGGTGAGTACTGTGTCCAGTTCTGGGCTCCACATTTCAGGAAAGATTGTAGAAAGTCCAGAGAAGAGCAACAAAAATGACTGAAGGTCTAGAAAACATGACCTAGGAGGGAAGATTGAAAAAATTGGGTTTGTTTAGTCTGGAGAAGAGAAGACTGAGGGGGGACATGAGAACAGTTTCAAGTACATAAAAGGTTGTTACAAGGAGGAGGGAGAAAAATTGTTCTCCTTAACCTCTGAGGATAGGACAAGAAATTTAAATTGTAGCAAGGGAGGTTTAGGTTGGACATTAGGAAAAACTTCCTAACTGTCAGGGTGGTGAAGCACTGGAATAAATTGCCTAGGGAGGTTGTGGAATCTCCATCATTGGAGATTTTTAAGAGCAGGTTGGACAAACACCTGTCAGGGATGGTAGAATACTTAGTCCTGTCATGGGTGCAGGGGACTGGACTAGAAGACCTCTCGAAGACCCTTCCAGTCGTACGATTCTATGAATACAGGGAAAATGCATTAAAGACCCTTCCTTTATTAAGTGACTGGCTGCTCTAAGCAACCGCTGCAGGTAGCCCAAGCATTTCACTGCACCGAGCGACCAGAGCGCACCGACTGGTTCCAGTTACAGCAGCAGCCTCTCCTAGGGAAGTGCAAAATCACCAGTCAGTGTATACAAACCCTGGGGCTTCCTGGGTTTAGTGCCAGCCAGTGGGAATTTGACCCACTGACTCATCCCTAGCAGTGTGCAAAGGTAGGGCCCACAGTTTGGACACTGACAACCTTGCACACAACACTTGCAAGGAGTGTGATTCATCTCTCCCTAGCAACGGGCCCACGTAGCAGATAACAGCTTACTTCTGCTACCAGCTCAGGTCTGTGCATTGGTTCTACAGGTGACAGAACCAGCTCCACCTCAGGAAACCTGTTTTGCAGGAAGAATATCCTTAGAACCGCAGAAAAGCCAGCCCCCACGGGTCACTCCTTCACACTATCGGGAAGAACTAGTCCAAGAGGGAATCTAATGCAGGTTCACTGCAGCTTAAGCTGCCGCGTTCAGACTCTTCCGCTCAAAGCAGTAAGGACTAAACATACACAGAGGGAGGGAAGGCTTAGCAGCACATGGGCAAGGAGACACAAAAGCCTGGGGGGGGGGGTGTCTAAGGGAGTCCTAGATTTAAAGGCCAGAGGGGACCATTATGATCATCCAGTCTGATCTCTTATATAGCCCAGGCCAGAGAATTCCACCCGGGAGATTCCTGTCTCAAGTCCAATAACCTGCAGTCAAATGACAACATCTCTTTTACAAAGACACTGCTGGAGAGAATAAATCCATTCAAGATCATGAGATGCTCACATTCGAGGCTGCATGGGACCGAACATAGATTTTACCGACAGGGAAATTAAGGCACAGAGAGGGAAGTGACTTTTTTTTTTTTTTTAAGATATTAACTCTCGAGCTCCCTCTCCTCTCCCAATCCAGGCCAGATGATCTTTGCTCAGCGGGAAGTCCTTGTACCTGTGATTGCACCTGCTGCCATGTGATCACCTAAAGTTTTAAGTATCCCCAGGGGAACGACCCTGTTTCCAATTGTTGCTGGAGAAGATGGGGAGAGCCAGGAGTAGGCGGAAGATGCGAGATGCATCCAGCGCTTGCTTTTTAAGGGGCTGGACTTGCTATCAGCAGCCCTCGTTTGTGGGAGACCAAACAAAATGTAGCGTTGTCGGGACGACCGAAGCACCAGCGGCACCCCACCACAAAGGGAACACGGGTACAAGAGCTACCGGGATGAAAAAAAAGCACAAATTTCAGCTGGAGGGTGAGCAGCAACCCCCGCAGGTGAGCAATGCTCATTGTCTGGTCGGGTTGTTTATGCAGCAAGCTCTCTCGGGTATCCCCGATTCGGTCGCCCCATGCCCTGTGTGCAGAGAGGTGGAAAACCAGGGTGCAGTGGGAATGGGGGGAGAAAAGGAGGGATACCTGAATGCATGCGAGAGATCAGGCTCTCCTCTGGCGGCACGTTCACACGCAATGAGACTTACCAGAAACGCTCCCTTAGCATAGCTGGAAGAGGCCTGTGTTTCTGAGTCAAAGGAACAAGGAGGAAAGAGGGGCTGTCAGGTTACAGCACCAGACCCGGGGTGGGGGTGGGGGGGGCGGGAGGTACGCGAGATCTGGATTCAGGTCCCGGCTCTGCCACTGAGTTCCCGTGTGACCTCTGGCAAGTCACCGAGGGCCAAATTTTTAAAGATACGGAGGCGCCTAATGCCCATGGAAATCAATGGGAACTAGGCGCCTAAATACCTTTACAAATCTGGCCCCGACGCTCTCCATTTCTGTAAAATGGGGATAATAAAACTCCCATCTCACGCGGGGGTGTGTGTAAAAGAAGAAGAGTGATGGCTGTGCTCAGACACTCGCGGGGGGCCTGTGATTTCCAGCAGTACTTCGGGGTGGTGGGGGGGAAGTATTTCTCTACCAGCAGGCTTGTCAATTTCAGCTCTATTGCCTAATTGTTTCCTAGCTACATGTGTACACCTTGGCTGGAACCATGGTATGGGAACATCTTACAGACATGGCTGTTTACTTCCCAGGTGGGACTAGTGGACAGATCTTGGCGCTAGCAGGAAGTTCATAAAGCCCAAACACTCCCTCGTTTTCAAACCTAACCAAGGCAGGAGCAGAGATAAAAAGCAATAAAGTTACTTCAGCACATTCCCGCCTCCTTATCAGGTAAGGAACAGTCCAAACAGGACGGCTGTGGCTGATACGGGCGACCCAGCAAACGTTTCACTCTCCCTTTCGCTGTCTGACTTAACGTGGAATTTAGTGTTCCTGGCCGCCGTGGGTAGAGGGATGAACTGACTGTTACTGACAATTGTTTTGGGATAGTAATGCTGGGGGAATCTGCCCAGCGCAAAGGGCAGCATGCAACTGGACTGGCCCAGGATTCTTGGTCACAAGCCGGTCAGCTCTTTGGGGCAGGCAGCGTCGTTTTGTTCTGTGTTCGTACAGCACCTAGCACAACGGGGGCCTGCTCCGTGGCTAGTGCTCCTGGGCCCTACTGCAATACAAATAATCGTTCGGGGTCTGCTTTCCACTTGCCTTGGAGTGGGGGGTACTAAGCCGTGTCCCTCCTTTCCCCCCGCACTGCTCACGTCCCACTCCACACCAGCTCTGCTGCAGGGACTGCTATGCGGAGTAGGCGGAGCGAAGGCTCCACCCACTCATTACTCCTGTGCCGGGGGCAGCCCGCTTTCCCTACCCGCTTTGTAACCCAGCGTGGGCAGCCTGCCTGGAGAGTAAAGAAGCTCTTTCGCCCCCCTCCCATTCCTTTTCGTGGGTCACACAGCACGAGCCCTCGGATTACAATCAAGTCCTTCCAACCTACTTGCTGAGGCTCAGTGGAGACTTTAAACCAAGGTTTCTCCCTTCCCACAAGCGTCAGAGAAGCCAAAATCCCCCGTCTGTTTCAGCAGCTACTGGGTAGCTTGGACTATGAAAAAAGCCCACGCCGTGTATTACTCAATGAGCACCATTATCTTGCGGCAGCTTCTGAGAGAACGACGGCGGGGAATTGTTGTAAGAATCCCCTAGCGCAGACAAGGCTGAAAACGCCACCTCCGCCATGCTGGTTAGTTCTGCTTTGCGGCGCAGACACGACTTTAAATCCTGTCCCCGAACGGCGCCAACGCCTTGGGCAGAAGAAGAAAGCAATAGGACTTGGGTGCCTAATTCCCCTACATCCCTTTGGAAATCCCAGCTGTCCTGGCCCTGGTTCAGCACCCAACTCTACCAATAAAACAGGACCATGCTGTATCTGGGTCTCACCCCAATCGTCCTGCAGATCCTTACAGTCAAGGACAGCATGTCGGTCTCAAGGAGACTAGACCCCATGATGCCTCCAGACTTGGTGTAGCTGCAAAATCAGTCTAGTGCCTCTGGATTAGAAAGGATCAGAGCATCGCCCCGCTACTCGTGATAGCTGCAGGAGCTTAACGATATTCAGCCAGACTCATCCCACCTTGAGCTCTTGCTCGCACTGGGTGGCTCTTTAGATAACCTAGTCACCAACCAGGGCCAGGCCTGGAGTGAGGGGAAACTCCCCTCGAGTTAATTAGTGCAGGAGGTGAGGGTAAAAGGTTTAACTCCTGGACTCCGGATTCCTGGGCAGAGTTGCGCTTCAAAGCAGATTTCCCAATGCTAGGCAAAGGGAAGTGCTGAATTACCACCACCAGAACCTAGAGCCCTCCACCTTGATCAACACCCCCAAGCCTCTGGCTGTGGGCCTTAGTTAGGTACAGGCAAGACATGGAGACTAGCATCAGCTGATCAGAGCAAAGGCTTATGGGTAATGATGGAAGCAGTGGAGTGGCCAGGGTCCGATAACACACAGCCCAGGATTCTGAAGGCTCCAGAGACACTTTGCAGGAACCTCCCCGACAGATATTTCACAAGCAAATGAGCTTCAGACAAGGCTCACTGAGGATATTTAGATCCTTTGGAAGGAATAACTGGTTAGGCGTCACATGGACCCGGACTCAAGGAACCGCACCTCTGCCCGCCCCAAGAATAGCTGCAGATGGAGCCGGCACTTTAACAGAAGCAGCTGGGGATGTTTCACAAACGGCCCACAGTTGCTTGGGGTTTCCACACGTGACCTTCTGCCTGTAACTTACTTCCCTTTTGCTCTCGCCTCAAGGACCGAGCAGGAGAATGTACGGAGCGCGTCCGAGAAACCGTTCTGCGTTGGTCAATACTGGAAACTCGGAACGCTGCAACTGGACTTTTTTTTTTTTTAAATCCTTCCTTAAAAATAAACCGGGGTCATTTTGTTTGCTGATCTCATGATTTCCACGTAGCACGGCCTGCAAAACGGCTGCTAGGCAGGGGAGGCAGGTCTGCAGGAGCACATGGGGTGCTGGATCCAGAGAACCTGCTCCTCGGCAGCTTAGTTCTCGGGCTTCTTTCTTGTTCTTCCACGACCTGCCCAAAGGCGGGCCGGGGCTAAGACTGGCCGAGTCCCACCTGAGGGCAGGGGCTCCGTCGTGCGGGGCCCACGCAGTGCACCCGGGTGCGGGTCAGGCACACGGGAGTGGTTTAGCGGGAAGGGGGGGGGGAGGGAACGATTGCCCATTAAAGGAGGGGCAATAGGCAGGGCTGGCACGCAGGAGGCAGTTCAGGTCCTGTTTGGTGGGGGTGGGAGTTGCGGAAGGGAAGTCCCAACAGAGCATGTCCACTGCCACTAGGGCTGGGTTCGGCCCTGGGGCTTTCCAACGGCAACCCAGCTCTGGAGCCCTGGGAAGAGCTGCCTCTTCTTATAAGTGGGGAGGAGGGAGGGAGGGCGAATGCCTGCGTGGTTAAAGCCCCAGGCTGCAAATCAAGAGATCTGGGCTCTGTTCCCAGCTCGAACACAAGCTTCCTGCCTGACCTTTAATGACTCCGAGGCACTGAGAGATATTCCTATTTTACAGAAGGGGGGAGGGTAATACTTCCTTGGGTGCGGGAGGCTTTAATCCATTCATGTTTGCCAAGTGCTTGGAGTTCCTCAGCTGTAGGGTGATAGGAAGGGTTATTCAAACAGAAGTACTGGGTTAGGTGGCATGGCAAGATGGGGAGGCTGGTGGCATGGCCTTAAAGACCATTTCTCTCCTGCTGGTCAAGTCGGGATAATCTCTTCTACTGTATTTGCAATATCCCGACCCCAAGATGCAGTTCTATCATGTCAGCTCACAGCTGGAACCTGGCTTGGTTTTAACCAGCCACATACATTGTGGGAGGAGTGAGGAATATCTTAACCAGCTAAAATTAAAGGGGAAGTTTAGGCATCACCCAGAATGCAGTAACCAGAGATGCAATTCAGCCAAGTCTTGAGAGGAGAGGGCTGTGGGATCTCAGACACACACAAGTGGTTGGGACCTCGTCTATGCATTATCCCAAAGATGGGTCCTACAGCAGAGCTCACCAGCCCTGCACTGAGGGACTGGCTCAGTACTGATTCAGAGGTACGAGCGCCCCCTTCTGAATCAACACCACCATTACCTGCAGGGCAGGCCTGAACATTATCCTCCCCCTCTGCAACAGATGTGGGGGCTACTGCATATGCTCAAGGCCAGGACCCTGCGTATTTCATTCCTTTGTGCTCCAGAATCTCAACTCTCACCCTTATGGCGAGAAGAAAACCTTGAAAACACAAACCAAGCATACCTGATGCCAGAGTCTGGAGAGCCCCTGAAACAATAGCTTCAAGGGGCAAGTACTGCCCCGTGCATCTCCACAATCAGTTTCATTGTTCCAGTGGAACGTGGGTGTCTTGGGTGCAGAGTGAGCGCATTGGCCAGACCCAAGGGAGGGCTTTGGCTATTAGGACAAAGACCCTGACTTGGACTCTGTGTATAGTGGGCAGTCAGTGCAGAAGCAGAGCACTGGGGGGGTAGGAAATGAATTCACAGCACTGTTAACCAGCTGATCTTCTGAGCTTTGTACCAGTTCAAGCTTTTCCCAGGCCATTTGGCTTCACTCTTAGATACAGAAAGCCACAGCAATCGAGCCGGAGGTCAAAATTCACCACGCTGTTTAGAACACGTACATTCGGGACGAACACAAGGACAATGACGACACGTGAGCCGTTTCCTTTCATCCCCGGGGCCCACTACATCCATGCATCTGCTGCAGAAAGACACCTGCCGGTCTTGTTGTATGTCACGCAGCCATCAGCTCGAATGGGAGGACGTCAATACCATCTGAGCCATGCAGGAACCAGTCGCTTCCTCCCTCTGAAACAGACAACTCAATGGCCTGGTTTGCCCTAGGGAAAGTGAGGGGGGTTGCACCATGATTGCTCTCACGCTGTAGAATCTTAGTGCAAACAGGGCAAGTTGGAGTTATCCCTCAATTTGGCTGGTTGAGCTGAAACCTAGGTTCCCCCCTCAGTTTCACCAGCTAAAAGACCTTTCCCCATCTCCATTAGAATGATCCAGCATGTTCTAGCTATCTAAGGGATAAGACAGCCATCACCACAGGATGTGGGGGTGCCTCAGTCTTTAATATATTTGTTCTCACACTACCCCTGTGAGGCAACGCACGGTTATTACCCCCATTGCACAGATGGGGAACTGAGCCACAAAGAGACTAAATGACTTGCCCAAGGTCACCCAGATAATTTGTGGCAGAGCAGGGACTCGAATCCACGTCTCCCAGATACTGCCCTAACCGCTGGACCACGCGCTAGAGATTGTGCTGTAGATACACGTGTTCCCTACTGCAGATGTTCCGAGTAACAAGCAGTCAAACATCCAAGAACAGCCCCTACCTCAACTTGTCTACAGCCAAGATTTCCAAGACTAAGAATTCTGGATCCCCAGTTTAGACACCGTGAAGGAGATTTTCAGAACATGCTGATACCCGCTTGCGACCCAGAGCGCCCTGTATTCACATCCTGCACTGGGCACTGCCGCTCAGCTCTGAGATGCACTGGTCAAGCGCCACTTGGGAAGTTTATAGAGGACCTGTCATTAGTAAGGCTGGTCCCTGCCATTGCTATCAGCTTCTCTCTTTCCCAGGAGCAGCAAATTCATCCCAATCACTTACAAGGCACATTCCTGGATTCACCAGAGTCTTAACTGGATTAATGTAATTGTGGGGAACCTTCGGGGTCTCACCAGCACTTAGTGGTTTATTCACTCAAAGCGCATTTGACTGGCTCATTTAGAACAGCAGAAAGACAAATTCCCGCTCACGGTGTCCCTTTCTTATAACAATGTTAATGCACATAGTCTGTTACCATAAAGACTACAGGCATCTATGCAAATCATTTACCTTCTCACATCATTGTTCTGATGTGCCATTCGGAAGCTAAGAACTGAAACCCATTATGAAGTACCGAAGTAGTACATTTTGGGTGACCATTTCCTTTCTCATTACAAGATTTCAGTTCTGCCAAAGTCAGTTGGTATAAGGAGTAGGGCGGCGGGTGGAACCCAAGAATAACCTGACCAGATGTTTTCTATGCAGCACATGAAACTTCTCCAAAGGGAACTTTAGGTTCATTATTGGTTTTGATTCCTCTTGCAAAGAGGAAATTCTGACGGAGGTTCATGACTTCCAAGTAGGAGTTTTTGCAGAATGGTGCATCCAATCTGACCCTGGGTACCAGCTCCGCTTTGGGCACAAACCCTGTTTTCTGTACATTTATGTAAAACACAGTGGATGTTTCCAGTGTAACAGAAGTAAAAAGGTTCCCTGATCTAGAGGTCATTTATCATATATTATCAATGCATCCCTGATTAGCATAAGAAAATTCAGAATTTAAGGGGACACCTTTAATTTCCCAGAGTAAATTCTCTGGCCTAGGTTATGGAGGAAGTCAGACTACAAGATCATAATGAGAAAAAAAAAAATCTATGAAACTGATATGATTTGTTTCCAGGCTGTTACCTCAGTGCATTCAACAGAACTTTATCGTCAGTTTCACTGCTTCCTTTCTACTCAGGCCACCATCCGGAAAGCCTTATGCAGGTGCTTAAGGTCCAGCGTGCAAGTCTTTGCAGGATCAGGGCCTTAGCTGAACAATTTCTCTCTCGTTGAAGAGCAGGTTTAAAAAGTTCCAGGACTTACTATTGATAGGAGGATTCTGTCAGATACTGGAATTTTTTAAAAACTAGCAAATAAATAAATAAATAAAGTTGGCCGTGGCCCTTTAAAACTGAAAGCAACCACCAAATCTGGTTTTCTTCAGCATTCCTAAAGCCTGCGGCTGCAGTGTATCCAACTGGGTAAGCCTTGTCCACGCTAGGAAGGTTTTGTCCAGTAGAATTCTCTCAGGATAGTTCATAGTTAAACCAGCAAACCCCTCCGAGCAAGGATGCAGTTATAGAGTTATGAGCGCTTATAACTGGTAGAGCTTATGCCAGTTTGGGAGACTGGCATAGAACCAGGGCTGCACGGGGAAGGCTTTGCCGGTATAGCTATACCAATATACTGTATCGGCAGAGTGTGGACGCAGCACATGCTGCCAAAACTGCACGTTTGCTAGTAGAACTTACTCCAGCAAGAGTCTGTTGCATACCCCTGGCCCAAGCGATGTCAGTTATACCAACATCGCCAAGTTCACACTCGGGCTTACACCAGTACGGCTACGTCAGAGATACAGAAGTCACCCCCCCCAAATGAAATAGCTAAACTTAAGTGTAGACTAAGCTGTACATGTGTTAGAACCCACCTTCCTGGACCGGTTATAGCTAGACTGCCTCCTGCCATGTGCGTTGGGAGGTCAGCCTACGTAGGACTGACTCCACTAAGGACAATGAGCCAACCCAGATCCCCCTGGGGCTACTTGCCTACATAGCGGGGTGGCAGTTAATTAGGTAATGAGCATCTGGGCCTAATAAAGGCTTAGGAGGGCTCAGGCTGGAAGCCTGCAGCTGCTCCCAGGGGTGTCTCCTTGGAGAGCGAGGCTTGCAGACAGAGGAACAGGCCCAGAACACAGGGCTGCCAGGCAAGGCACTGGAGCAGCCCAGGAGAATGAACTGGGTGTGGGATGTCCTGGGGAGCTCATAGGACTGGCTCAGTAAACAGCAGTGCACTGTCTGGGGAAGACTGGCATCCGGCCCATCGCCCAGCAGAGGCCCAAGCTCCAGGCAGGGAATTCAGTCACATCTCACCCCCACTAGCCCTGGAGCACTCTCACGCCCTGATCAAATGGCCGGGAATTCCTGATGGAGTAGCTGAGTGAAGCTTTTGTTCGTTTTCCAGTTGTCCTTTTTGGTTAAATAAACACCACCTTCCAAAGAGGGTGCTCTTTACTACTAGAAAGGGCTGCTTGGACTTGTTTATACCCTGGGTGAGGGGAAACTGAGGCAGCAGCTCACCAGCAGTGCCACTCCTGATCACAATCAGTGCGCTGGGGTCACCTCCCTGCCATGAGATCGTCTAGTTTAAACCGTAAGTGCTAAACCACCCAGCAAGGGTCACAGCTCTAGGACTCAGCTGCCACCTCCCCTTTTGCTCTCAGTAGCAGTTTCCAACGCGAGAAGAGAGACTCCAGGGCGGAAGATCCTAGGTGGTCATCTAAGGACCAGCTGCAGAACGCTCTCTAGATCCCTGGCGGGCTGACTGGCCATCCTTTCCCTCCAGGAGCCGGGAACGCATATTCAAACACAGCTAAAAATACATCAAGACTATCCGAATGTCAGTTTGGGGAAGTCAGTGACTTCGGTAGCAGCCCCAGGGTCAGTGTGTGATTGTAAAGGGGATAGGAAGGCTCTAAGCCATTAGCTGGAGAACCCCTGCTCTAAGACACGCAAGGGATGGGACAAGACAGTCCCTGGGAAATAACTTTGCTGCTCAGAGAAGTGTGGGAGACTCAGCTCAGGCCAAGGCACCTGACCGTTCCCTGCTCCCCAGTTTGGCCAGGGAGGGCTGTTGAGTGGAGTACCCCAGAAACGCAAACCAAGCAGGTGCGTGCCATCTCCGGGACTTGGTAACGCTGCGGCATGAGTCCGCCTGCCCCGCAAAGCAGCCTGAGAGGGCCGGTGTGTTAACCCGGGGCAGGTCCACATTACATCACTTAAGGAAGCCGGGGGGAAGGACAGACAAGGAGATCATTCAAAGGACAGACTGCCAGAGCCTCGGGGGAGGGAGGGAGGGAGGGGGGGAGGCATGTGTGTGTGAAGGAAACTGATTCTCCTCTTTGGCGGGTAGAGAGACAGCTTGTTCCCAAAGGCTCCCAACTGTTTGGGCATCAACCACCACCAAACAAACCCAGCCAACCCCAGTGAGTGGGACAGGAAGGGCTGGGAACGGACTCGCATAACTCGGAGGTTATTCATTTCCCCGCCCCCCAATGCTCACAGTAGGATGTTGCCCCCCCTCTCCGCAGGAGCATCCCACCAGCTGCACCCCAAGAGCTCGCTGGCTGCAGCATCCTTGTCAGCGTCGCGCAGGGCTGCAGAGCCCGGGCGCTGGGAGCAGGCAGTGCCCTGAGCGCCCTGCTCCGGAACAGACGCGGGAGAGGGATGCACCGCACAGCCCCGCCAGGTGCACCGGCTCTTCCCCTCGCTGGGGCCAGCGCCACTTCCTTCCCCGGCGGCCGAGCTCCCGCCTTGCAGCGCCCAGGGCTGCCTCCCGCGCGCCCTGCATGCAGCAGCCCCGCCTGGCCTCGGGGGGTCCCGTGCACGGCCCGCAGCTTGCAGGGACACCCGGGCTCCCGCTCACCTGCGCTCATGGCTGCGCGCACCCGCAGCACCCGGCGCCTCCCGGGAGCCGAACTCGCGCGCGCCGCCCCGGCCGCGGCCAGCCTCGCGCTCTGCTTCGGAGACACAAAGGAGCCGCCGCGGGCGGGTCAGCGGGGCGGGGCGCGGCCGCGCAGGGGCGGCTGGGAGTTGTAGTTTCTCTCTGCCCGGGCTGAGTTCCCCACGCTGCAGGGCAAGGGGGAGCTGCAGTGGGGGGGCTGTGTCCGGCCCAGGGCTCCTGGGTACATGGCAAACCCGGCTTCCTCTGGGGCCAGG
The DNA here is from genome assembly GCF_027887155.1 of Malaclemys terrapin pileata. Classification (NCBI taxonomy): domain Eukaryota; kingdom Metazoa; phylum Chordata; order Testudines; family Emydidae; genus Malaclemys; species Malaclemys terrapin. Next base: position 6,243,429 of record NC_071523.1, read on the forward strand.
GCCCTGCCTTGACCCAGGACACCCGGGCAGCTGTCACGACACCCCCAGATCATGACATGTGGAGGGTCTCCCAGTCCCAGCCCTGATTCTGAGCCCTGGTAAGAGCCCGCCTGCAGCAGGACTGCCCAGGTAACGCTGGGAGGGTTTCCCAGGATATTACACACACACCAGCAGTGCACCCCCGGTTTACAGGGGAGAAACTGAGGCACACACAGAGGAATGGGCTTGCCCAAGGTTACACAGGGTGTAACCCACTTCTGTGGCAGAGCCAAAATCAATTCCCGACTTCCACTCCTTATACACACACTATCTATACCCCTGTATCTATATATCTCCTCAATATATGTTCCACTCTATATGCATCCGAAGAAGTGGGCTGTAGCCCACGAAAGCTTATGCTCTAATAAATTTGTTAGTCTCTAAGGTGCCACAAGTACTCCTGTATCTATGACAAGTTTCAGAGTAACAGCCGTGTTAGTCTGTATCCGCAAAAAGAAGAACAGGAGTACTTGTGGCACCTTAGAGACTAACAAATTTATTAGAGCATAAGCTTTCGTGGACTACAGCCCACTTCTTCGGATGCATATAGAATGGAACATATAATGAGGAGATATATACACACATACAGAGAGCATAAACAGGTGGGAGTTGTCTTACCAACTCTGAGAGGCCAATTAATTAAGAGATTGACAGAGCCAGACGAGTACCCAGAAGTCACCTCCTACAAGACAGGCCCAACAAAGAAAATAACAGAACACCACTAGCTGTCACCTTCAGCCCCCAACTAAAACCTCTCCAGCGCATCATCAGAGATCTACAACCTATCCTGAAAGATGATCCTTTACTCTCACAGATCTTGGGAGACAGACCTGTCCTCGCTTACAGACAACCCCCCAACCTAAAGCAAATACTCACCAGCAACCACACATCACTGAACAAAACCACTAACCCAGGAACCTATCCTTGTAACAAACCCCGATGCCAACTCTGTCCACATATCTATTCAAGTGACATCATCATAGGACATAATCACATCAGCCATACCATCAGGGGCTCGTTCACCTGCACATCTACCAATGTGATCTATGCCATCATGTGCCAGCAATGCCCCTCTGCCATGTACATTGGCCAAACCGGACAGTCTCTACGCAAAAGAATTAATGGACACAAATCTGACATCAGGAATCAAAATACTCAAAAACCAGTGGGAGAACACTTTAACCTGTCTGGTCATTCAGTGACAGACCTGCGGGTGGCTATATTACAACAGAAAAACTTCAAAAACAGACTCCAAAGAGAGACTGCAGAGCTAGAATTGATATGCAAACTAGACACAATCAACTCCGGTTTGAATAAGGACTGGGAATGGCTGAGCCATTACAAACATTGACTCTATCTCCCCTTGTAAGTACTCTCACACTTATCAAACTGTCTGTACTGGGCTAGCTTGATTATCACTTCAAAAGTTTTTTTTTTTCCCTCTTAATTAATTGGCCTCTCAGAGTTGGTAAGACACCTCCCACCTGTTCATGCTCTCTGTATGTGTGTATATATATCTCCTCAATATATGTTTCACTCTATATGCATCCGAAGAAGTGGGCTGTAGTCCACGAAAGCTTATGCTCTAATAAATTTGTTAGTCTCTAAGGTGCCACAAGTACTCCTGTTCTTCTTCCTGTATCTATGTAACACACTCTCTCTTTTTCTACTGTGATCCACCTAGTTAGTCTCTGTGATGCCCTTTTACACTGACCATGCCACTCTTCTGAATGAGAAAAGGGCCTAGTAGGTTATTATCTAGTCCAGTGGTCTCCAAACTTTTTTGATCACGCACACCTATCAGTAAAAAATTATGAGCATGTACCCCCTGCCGCGCCGCAGGGCCAGCTCTACCATTTTTGCCGCCCCAAGCAAAAAACAAAAACAAACAAAAAGCCGCCCAAACTGCCGAAGTCAATAAATAAATAAAGAGCTACCCGTGCTGCCGAAGCGGCGCTGCTCCTCCTGCCGTGCACCCCGAAGGATCCTCTTGCGCACCCCACTTTGGAGACCACTGATCTAGTCCATTCTGCTCAGCCAATGCAGGATGGTTCCGCTCACTGTTTGCCCAATGTGCCACGAAGCCTGGTTTTAAATGACTCACTGAGGCTTCCACCATCTCCCCTTGTACACTATCCTTTATGAGAACTGACCTTCTCAGTGGGGCAATTAATCCTAATGATACCTCATGGGCACCATAAACAATTCCTCTCCCTCCCTGGGATTTTATTTCTCATCTTCTAGTTATATCTGGTGGTAGGGGGCAGACTCACCAGCTATGAGGCTCATTTCTAGAGTATACCTTATTATCCTAAAAGCTCATGCTTCAGGGTTGAAGCTGGTCACCTACAGGGGTCAGGAAGGGATTCCCCCCAAGTATTCTGTTATTTTTTTAAATCTCCTTCCTCTGAAGCATCAGGGATGGCCATGACTTTAAATGGGACATTGGATGGGATGGGGCAGGGCTTTGAGGTGGCATCCAACATTTTCTCTCTCAGGTGCTTGGCTGGCTGGTTCTTGCCATAGGTGGGGGCAGGAAGAAATTTCCCCCAGTGACCTCAGATTTTTCACCTTCCTCTGCAGCATATGGATGCAGCTTACTTGCTAGGACTACGTGGGTGTACCTCACTTAATAATTTTCCCATCACTACAGGGGCTTTGGGCACCTTGGTCCCTCCTAGTCACAAAACAGTCTAGTCTTCTGTGGGCTGTGATACTTTGGTCTAATTTCAGTTGCTGGGTTCAGTGTGGGGTGCAGGGTGGGTGGCTGACCTGTGATACACACGAGGTCAGTGTAGATGATGGGTTTTAAACTCTAGGACTCTATAGTTTCCCTTTGTTGTTTAAATCAAGCTATACTTAGTTGGCTTTTAAACTTTCCAACTGATAAATTTCACCAGAATTTAAGATGAGATTATTCATTTGGCTTCAGGAACAGTATGGGATGAAGATATGAACAACTACTCCGATGCTGCTCTGCCTCTTAGAAATAGGGAGCATAGAGAATGCATCTTTATAAGGTATCAAATTATTCATAAGGAAATTAAATTCTTCCCATAGCTGGGAGAGATTATTAGATTTTGCAGAAGGGAAGATGAGATGTCTGTATTCTATTACAATAAGTTAAAGGGGACATGTGCCTGGAGTTAGCTGAAAGCCATTAAAATATTTGCACACATATTATGGTGTTAACCAGTGCTGATGGCTTTCAAGAACTATTAATCACAGGTCAGCTGCAACTGTGTGAAATATGTAGCACATGGGGGCGCTTAATGAGACTGAAAAGGAAGCAAATTGAAAATTGATTTAAGCACAATCGATAGCCAATCTATGGAACTCATTGGCACAAGATCTGAGAGCACCCCAGAGTTCTAAGTATTCAACAAAAGGAGCAGACACTACACTTTGATCTTAGCTCTAAGGAGCCGAGAACACCACCCAGGTTTACATTAGATCAGTGGTTCCCCAACTTTAACAGCCCGCGACCCCCTTTCACTAAATTGTGACATCTCGTGAACCCCCTCCTAAAAATGAATATTTCCAGGGATTTAAGTTTAAATTTCCTCAGTGTGATGGATTCGCTTGCCTTGCTCTGCATAGCTCTTTGAAGTCTGGAACCACTGGAGAAAGATAAAGTCTCAGGTCTGGTTCGGCATCCAGTCTGTTTCTGTATTTGGTTTTCAGATGTGCATACAAGGAAAGTGCTTTCTCGCATGAGTATGTTGTTGAAAACGGTAAACAAAACTGCAGCAGCTTTTTCTGCCAGAAAGGGGTACTCGTTTCTTAAACTCAGCCAAAAGTTGATCACGGATAGATTTCTGAAACTCCTTTTCAGTTCGTAATCACAGGAGATCTCAATCAATTTCTCTTTTTCGTTGGGGTTTAATATCTGTGTTGAGAAAGTGGTATCATCAAAAGGGTTGCGAATTCACTCATTATCGCCTGACATAGCTGGAAAGTATTCCCTGAAAGTTGTGCAAAGTCCTTTTAAGTGTACAATTATATTGGTTTTAGTGCATTGATCCAACTGAAGTTTATGTTCTGCCAGGAAGTCATGAAGATTACTGATTTGATTGTTTTCCAAACAACTTCCCCAGAACTGCAACTTCTTTATCAGGGATTCAACTCGGTCTTGCACATTGAAAACTGTTATACTGAGGCCTTGAAGAGATATATTTAGGTCATTAATTCTTGAGAAAATATCTGCTAAATAAGCTAGGCTCTGGAGCCAGACATTATTTTCCATACAGCTGGCAAGGTGGAAAGGGTGGCTGTTGAAAAAAAAACTAGGATTTCCATTCTAACCTCAAACAAGCGCACAAGGATTTTACCCCTTGAGAGCTGTCTAACTTCAGTATGGGTCAAACACCCAGTCGTGTATACTACCCATTTCTTCACAAAGTACGTGAAATATTCTGGAATTTGTTGGCCATGATTTTATGAAATTCACCATTTTCACTGCATTGTCCAGCACTTCCTTCAGTCCCTCTGGCATGCATTTTGTTGCAAGGGCTGGTCTATGGATGCTGCAATGAGTCCAAGAGACTTTTGATGCAACCTTTTTTGTTCGAGCTACAAATCCAGTATACTTCCCCGTCATTGATGTGGCCCCATCAGTGCAAATGCCTAGGCAACGAGACCAATCTATTTCCTTTTCTTGAAAATATGCATTAGTCAGATTGAAGATATCTTCTCCAGTTGTACGTTCTTCCAATGGTCGGCAAAACAACAAGTCTTCTTCAACCATACCTTCATTCACATAATGTACAAACAGTAGCAAAATAGCTAGATTAGCTACATCAGTTGATTCATCCAACTGTATAGCATAATATGGACTATTTTTCACTCTATGTACAATTGCGGTCTCTCCATTATTTGACATGTCATTAATTCTTCGTGACAACGTATTATTGGCCAAAGGTACCATGTCAATCCTTTTTGCAGCCTTTTCTCTGAGCATGCAATGAACTACGTCTTTTATACATGGACCAATCAAGCTCTCTGCTATGGTATGGGCTTGATGCTTTTGCTACTCGGTAGCTCACCCGCTATGATGCTTCAAGTGCATTTTCATTATCAGTACTTGCTTTGGATATAAAACGGGTAATGTCACTTTTCCTCTCAGCTAATTTTCGCTTGAAAAAAAATCAACAGGCTTGTCGAGTTGTGGATGCCTAGTTTCTAAATGGCGCCGAAGTAGAGAAGGTTTGAGGCTGCTGTTTGCTAGAACATCACCACAAATCACACACACTGGTTGTGGATGTTCTTGATCACCAATGCGTGTAAAGCCATATTTTATATAATCATCGTCATATTTTCTTTTCTTTGTAAGAGACTTTCCAGGACCATCATGATCATTAGACGTAGATTTTCCACAGTGGGGACTTGAGGAAACACTAGCTGATTACACCCTCTTTACACTTTCCTTTTTCAACCACTTATCCATTGAACTGGTGTACAAAAGTTCTAATAAAAATAACAGAGCGAGACTGCTAACAACCAACAAACGAGAAACGGAGAAGATTCATTCACTGAAGCAAATCAGCCCTCCAGAGAGAAGGACAATTACTGAGACACCTTAACACTCCCACACTGGCTACAACGTGCTTCTGGCTGGTTTGGCTCGCAAACAGCTTTTCTTCCACTGAGGAAGGTGGGACAGGGATCCGAGCTGCCACCTGCACCCCGCTTGGAGTGCTGGGTTCGGGGCTGCTGGCTCCCCTGCTGACAGGGGAGGGCTCGGGCTGCTGGCTCAAACTGCCCGGCCCCGCTCTCCCTGGGGCTCGGGCTGTCTGCCCTGCAACTGAGTCCCAGCAGAGTCCTCTGGCCGCCATTAATGACATTTTTCTTGCGAACCCCACTTTGGGAACTACTGCATTAGATATTAATATGCTTCAAGAGGGATGTAATGCCTCATGCTTCAGGGCAAACTAGTAAGTAGCAGGGGAATAAATAACATTCCACTATAAGTAGGTTATTCCAAGTTCGGCATTACAGGGTTTCTTGCTCTCTGAAGCATTTGGTACGGACTTCTTAGCACATGCGCAATGTGCCTCAGGCAGCATGTGACCAGGATTCATCGCTGAATTTGTTGCGCTAGTTGGATCATTACGTTCCCCGGCCTGGGCTGGGTATAGACCACTGGTCTGAGATATCATGGCACTTTCCTAAGTAGTTACAGTTTTGTTGTCAGGCAAGGTTCTTCCCACGAAACCCCAAAAATTTCTTCAGGTCGAGAATTCCCACATCACATGTAATTTCTACCCACACACCTTCCTTGAAAGCTTCTCCCATACCTTTAACCTCAGCTATGGCTATATTTGAATGAACGCTATTAGATGAATTACACTGGTCTACAATTTTTTAGAAGTCGTCTGCTTCAGAGATAAAATGTGCTATTTATTATGTATTTTGATGTGCTGAATTCAAATATGACAATTAAAACAACTGATTGGCTACTGGTTCTAAGATATTTAAGTTTTTACATTTTACGTCTATGTATATTGTGTAGATGATAGAGTTTTAATCATAAA